>NC_041728.1:164700173-165900173 GCF_004115215.2 Ornithorhynchus anatinus
GATCGATTGATTGATTAGCTCCTGTCCTCTCCTTGGCAGCGGTAGGGCTACTTTCAAATGAGAAATGTGCAATAGCAGAGGCGGCCCGGGAGGTCGTTGCTGAATCGATAACAGCGGCCTCCACCGACGTCCGATGTCGGACGGCTCTGGGTTATTCTGGGTAAGAGAGATAGCCCTGCCAACAGGGAAAAAGAGGCTAGGATTCCTGCCTGTTGTAGGCGATCACTGTTGAATGGAGGATACGGAAATCCCTCCTTTGGGAGGTTTAAAATCAAGATGGCTCTCGATGGGTTTGAGGTGGCCTGTTTGGTTTATGGTATTTGTTAAGCACTTACTATGTGCCAGGCACTGTTCTAAGCACTGGGGGAGATACCAGTTAATCAGGTACGGCCCCTTGTCCCACACGAGGCTGCTATCCCTATTTTACAGATGAGGTAACTGAGGCACAGAGAAGTGAAGTGACTTGCTCGAGGTCAGTCGATCATATTTATTGAGCGCTGTGTTCAGAGCACTGTACTAAGCACTTGGGAGAGTACAGTGTAACAATAAATAAACACAGCGAGCTTACAGTCTAGAGGACGAGATAGACGTTAGTTTAATAAATAAATTGCAGATATGTATATGTGCTATGGGGCTGGGAGGGAGGGTAAAAAAGGGAATAAAGGAAGCAATTCAAGGTGATGCAGCAGGGCACGGGAGAAGAGGAAGTGAGGGCTTAAACAGGGAAGGCCTCTTGGAGGAGACGTGCCTTCAATAAGGCTTTGAAGATGTGGAGAGTAAGTGTCTGTCAGATATGAGGAGGGAGGGTGTTCCAGGATGTGGGCAACAGGTTGACGGTAAGATAGATGTGAGCCCGTTGTTGGGCAGGGATTGTCTCTATCTGTTGCCGAATTGTACATTCCAAGCGCTTAGGACAGTGCTCTGCCCGTAGTAATCGCCCGATAAATATGATTGAATGAATGGAGGAGACCAAAGCACAGTGGGAAGGTGAATATTACAAGAGCAAAGCTTGCGGACTCGATTGTAGTAGAACAGTGAGAAAAGGGAAGAGGGGGAAAGATGATTGAGTGCTTTAAAAGCCAATGGTGAGGAGTTTCTGTTTGATGCGGACGTGGTGGACAACCACTGGAGTTTCTGGAGGAGCGGGGAAACATGCCCTAAATGTTTTTTGTAGAAAAATGATCCCCACAGCAGAGGACTGGAGTGGGGAGAGACAGGAGATAGGACGGTCAGCCAGAAGGCTGATACGGTAAGCAAGGTGGGTCAGGATAATGCTTAGAATAACGCGGGAGCAGTTCGGGTGGAGCGGAAAGGGATTTTAGCGATGTTGTGCAGGTGGGACCAACAGGTTTTAGTGATGGGTTGAATATGTGGGTTGAATCCTCTCTCTCACCGTGAGACAGGAAGGCTTGTGAGACAGGAAGGATGGTGGTGCCGTCTACGGTGATGGGAAAGTGAGGGGGAGGGCAGGGTTTGGGTGGGAAGATGAGGAGTTCTCTTTTTGACATGTTAAGTTTGAGGTGATGGGAGAACATCCAAATAGAGAAGTCTTGAAGGCAGGTAGAAATGTGAGACTGCAGAGGAAGGGAGAGATCAGGCCTGGAGATGTAGATTTGGGTATCATCTGCAGAAAGATGGCCGTTGAAGCCATGGGAGTGAAGGGAGTCGGTGAAGATAGAGAATAGAAGGGGATCCAGCGGAGAACCTTGAGGGACCCCCACAGTTAGGGGGTGAGAGGCAGGGGAGGAGGCTGTGAAAGAGAATGAGAATGAGTGACCGGAGGGATGGGAGGAGAACCAGAAGACGACAGTGTCAGTGAAGCCCAGGTTGGGTACTGTTTCCAGGGGAAGGGGGGTGGTTGACAGTGTCGAAGGCAGATGAGAAGAAGGGGGAAGATTAGTATGGAGTTGAGGCCATTGGATTTGGCAAGTGGGAGATCATCGGTGACCTCTGAAAAGCCGGTTTCTGTGAAGTGAAGGGGATGGAAGCCAGCACAGAGGGGGTCCAGGAGACAATTGGAGGAGAGGACCCTGAGATAGCGGGGGTAGACAACTCACTCAAGGAGTTTGGAGAGGAAGGGTTGGAGGGAGATGGGGCGGTAACTGGAAGGAGCTATGGGGTGAAGGGAGGGGTTTTTTTAGGATGGGGAGACTTGAGCATGTTTGAAAGCCAGTGGGGAAGAAGCCAGTGGGGAGTGAACGCTTGAAGACGGCAGTCAAGGAGGGAGGAAGAGAGGGGGCAAGTGCTGCGATAAGGATGGGGTTGAATGTACGGGTGGAGGGGGTGGCTTTTGAGAGAAGGCAAGAGATCTCCCCTGACTAAGAGATCATACCTGACTATCAATTTTCTTAATAAAGTAGGTAACCAGGTCATTAGCAGCAAAGGATGAGGGAGGCAGGAGGACGGGGGGTCTGTCCTAAGTCCTGGAGGGGATACAAGGTGATCAGGTTGTCCCACGTGGGGCTCACAGTTTTAATCTCCATTTTACAGATGAGGGAACTGGGGCACAGAGAAGTGAAGTGAGTTGCCCAAAGCCACACAGCTGACAAGTGGCGGAGCGGGGATTAGAACCCATGACCTCTGACTCCCAAGCCCGGGCTCTTTCCACTGAGCCAGGCCGCTTTTCAATGCTAATACTAATGGGATCGGTCAATCGGTGGTGTTTATTGAGTTTTCTTCTGCCCCGCCTCCCCTCCCCATTCCCCCTACCCCCTCCCTCTGCTCTACCCCCTTCCCCTCCCCACCGCACTTGTACAGATTTGTATATATTATTTATTATTCTCTTTATTTTACTAATAATGATGTCGGTATTTGCTAAGCGCTTACTCTGTGCAGAGCACAGTTCTAAGCACTGAGGGAGATACAGGGGAATCAGGTTGTCCCACGTGGGGCTCACAGTCTTAACCTCCATTTTACGGATGAAGGAACTGAGGCCCAGACAAGTGAAGTGACTTGCTCACAGTCACACAGCTGACAAGTGGAAGATCCGGGATTCAAACCCATGACCTCTGGCTCCCAAGCCTGGGCTCTTTCCTCTGAGCCACGCTGTTTCTCTGCTTAATGATGTGTATATATCTATGATTCGATTTATCTATTTTTTGTTTTGCTGTCTGTCTCCCCCTTTTAGACTGTGAGCCCTTTGCTGGGCAGGGATCGTCTCTGTTGCCGAATTGGACATTCCAAGCGCTCAGTACAGTGCCCTGCACACAGTGAGCACTCAATAAATACGATTGAGTGAATGAGTACTTACTGTGTGCTGAGCACTGTACCGTAAGCTTGTTGTGGACACGGAACGGGTCTACAGCCTCTGTTATACTGCACTCTTCCAAGCGCTTAGTAATAACGATGAAGATGGTGATGATGGTATTTGTTAAGCGCTTGCTATGTGCCAAGCACTATTCTAAGCGCTGGGGGAGATACGCGGTAATGAGGTTGTCCCACGTGGGGCTCACAGTCTTAATCCCCATTTTCCAGATGAGGGGACTGAGGCCCAGAGAAGTGAAGCGACTTGCCCAAAGTCACACAGCTGACCAGTGGCGGAGGCGGAATTAGAACCCACACCCTTTGACTCCCAAGCCTAGGATCTTTCTACTGAGCCACTCTAGACCCAGAAGGTATTTTTAAAGAATACCACGGATGATGATGATGACGACGAAGAATGAATCGAGGATAACATCAGGCCACGGACCAGCTCGGCAGCTTGGCAGAGTTCATCTCTACATGTGGATGGTGGATGAGGCTGTTGGTTGAGCAAAATTGGATTTTATATTTTCCCCCTGGGAAACCATGATAATTATTAGGATAGCTCCTAGGTGTCAAGCACTGGGGTAGACTCGAGATAACGGCTTAGGACAGTGCTCAGCGCTTAGAACGGTGCTTGGCACATAGTGAGCGCTTAACAAATACCATCATTATTATTATTATAACATACACACACCCACCTCACAAACTAAAAGGCATTTTACAGATGAGGTAATATTACTACTAATAATAATGTTGGTATTTGTTAAGCGCTTACTCTGTGCAGAGCACTGTCCTAAGCGCTGGGGTAGATACAGGGGTAATCAAGTTGTCCCACGTGGGGCTCACAGTCTTCATCCTCATTTTACAGATGAGGTAACCGAGGCACAGAGAAGTGAAGTGACTGGCCCACAGTCACACAGCTGACGAGTGGCAGAGCCGGCATTCGAACCCAGGACCTCTGACTCCCAAGCCCCGGGCTTCTTTCCACTGAGCCAGGCTGCACTCCAGGCACAGAGCAGTGAAGTGACTTGCCCAAGGTCGCACAGAAGACCAACGGCAGGTCTAGACTAGAGACTTCCTTGGTCCCCATTCCACGTTTTTCCAGTAGTCCATGCTACCTCCCCTATACTTAATTGAATGCTCTCGTGCTTAACACTGCTTTTCAGAACAGTGCTCCAGTGCTTAGAACAGTGCTCAGCACATAGTAAGCGCTTAAACGAATTCCAATAATTAATTATTATTATTTCATGGAACCAATTAAGAGTGCTAGGCAGCCGTAGTCCTAATCCCTTTCCCACAACGCCATGTTCATGGAATAATTATGACCTAGTGGAAAGAGCTTGGACTCGGGAGTCAGAGGACCTGGGTTCTAATTCCAGCTCCACCACTTGTCTGCTGTGGGACTTTGGGCAAGACACTTAACTTCTCTGTGCCTCAGTTCCCTCATCTGCAAACGAGGATTCAGGCGGCCTGTTCTCCCTCCTTCTTAGACCGGGAGCTCCACTGTGGGACCTGATTATCTTGCATCTTTCCCAGCGCTGGACATCAAGAAGCAGCGTGGCTCAGTGGAAAGAGCAGGGGGCTTGAGAGTCAGAGGTCGTGGGTTCTAATCTTGGCTCTGCCATTTGTCTGCTGTGTGACCTTGGGCAAGCCACTTAACTTCTCTGAGCCTCAATTACCTCATCTGGAAAATGGGGATGAAGATTGTGCGCCCCAAGTGGGACAACCTGATGACCGTGTATCTACCCCAGCGCTTAGAACAGTGCTTGGCACATTGTAAGCGTTTAACAAATACCGTAATTATTATTATTAGTAAGTGCTTAAATACCACAATTATGGGGTAAGTGATGTGCTGCTTGCAAAATTGATAATAACAATGATGTTGGTATTTGTTAAGCACTTACTATGTGCAGAGCACTGTTCTAAGCGCTGGAGTAGATACAGGGTCAACAGGTTGTCCCGCACGAGGCTCACAGTTAATCCCCATTTTACAGATGAGGGAACTGAGGCCCAGAGAAGTGAAGTGACTCGCCCACAGTCACACAGCTGACAAGTGGCGGAGCCGGGATACGAACTCATGACCTCTGACTCCCAAGCCCGGGCTTCGCCTGCTGCTGTGTCAGGAAGGGCACGCAATACTATTTCAAATGATAGACTTGAAAATCCCCTTCTACTGAGAGGATTATTTCTCTGAACTCATGCCTCCTTATCATGCTACCGATGGGTTAACAATTCAATTTCTGCAAGAATTTATAAGTGTTATGGATTGGTCATTTGAAATCAAATTAAGACAGGGGCATCCCCTTGGTAATTAAAGGAGAGGCCTTGTCACTCGGGGTTGTAGGACTGGAAATTCCTTGTAGGCAGGAAACGTTCTTCCCCTCGACTCTATTTATCGCCATCGTTCTCGTCCGTCCGTCTCCCCCGATCAGACCGTGAGCCCGTCAGACGGCGGGGACCGTCTCTATCTGTTGCCGACTTGTTCATTCCAAGCGCTTAGTACAGTGCTCTACACATAGTAAGCGCTCAATAAATACTATTGAATGGATGAATGAAACGTGTTTCCCGACTCGGTTACGCTTTTCCCTCCCACGTTCTCAGTACAGTGCCTTGCCCGCATTAATCACTCAATAAATCCGATTGATCGATTCTTCTTTACTCTCGTCCTCTTCCTCGTCTTCAACATCCATCACAGCATTTGCAAGCATCCTTGGCTGATTCAGGGTCTCTCAAACGGGGAGCTTGCTTTTCTCAGCGCTTAGAACAGTGCTTTGCACATAGTAAGCGCCTAACAAATAGCACCGTTATTATTAGTATCTCCAATTTTGTCATCAAGCCCCAGCAAGTGGAAGGGCAACACCGCCTACCTCTTCAGTTTAAAAGACTGCTTCTTCTGTACAAAGATAGAGCCCGGGCTTGGGAGTCAGAGGACGTGGGTTCTAATCCTGACTCCGCCACTGGTCTGCTGTGTGACTTTGGGCAAGTCACTTCACAGCTCTGTGCCACAGTGACTTCATCTGGAAAATGGGGATGAAGATTGTGAGCCCCCCGTGGGACAACCTGATGACCTCGTATCGACCCCAGCGCTTAGAACAGTGCTCGGCACATAGTAAGCACTTAGCAAATACCCTAATTATTGTTAATGTTATTATTCTCCGTGCCTCGGTTATCTCATCTGTAAAATAGGGGTTAAGTCTGTGAGCCCCATTTGGGTCAGGGATTTTATCCAACCCGATTGGCTTGTATCCACCTCTGCACTTAGGGCAGTTCCTGGCACATAATAAGCACTTCACAAACACCCCTATTATTATTATCATTATTATAGCACAGGCTTGTGAGTCAGAACCACCTGGGTTCTAATCTCAGCTCCACTACTTGTCTGCTGTGTCACCTCAGGCAGGTCATAACTTCCCTGTGCCTCAGTTACCTCATCTACAAAATGGGGATTAAGACTGTGAACCCCATGTGGGACAAGGACTGTGTCCAACCCGGTTACCTTGTATCTCCCCAGTGCTTAGTGCAGGGCCTGTCACAACGTCAGTGTTCATCAAATATCACAATTATTATTATTGTTGTTATTCTGGAAGGCCATTCTTATTAATACAGATGTGCCTTCCACTAACTTACCACCGAGAGCTCACCTCCTCCAAGAGGCCTTCCCAGACTGAGCCCCCCTTTACCTCAGCTCCCCCTCCCCTCAGCACTGTGCTCATTTGTATACATATTATATATATGTATACATATATATAATGTATATATTATTTACTACCCAATTTACTTTCTTAATGAAGTGTACATCCCCTTGATTCTATCTTGATGTGTTGTCTGGTTTTTGTGTTGTTCTGTTTTGCTTTGCTGTCTGTCTCCCCCGTTTAGACTGCGAGCCCGTCGCTGGGCAGGGATTGTCTCTGTCGCCGAACTGTCCATTCCAAGCGCTTAGTACAGTGCTCTGCACACAGTGAGCGCTTCAATAAATACCATTGAACGAATGAACGAATACCATCCGAGCCACCATCATCACTTCCGACAAGTGAAGATACAGACATTTATGTTTCTTATAGAATGTCATTTTGGATTTTTTTTAATGGCATGCGTTAAGCACTCGCTATGTGCCAGGCACTGTACTAAGCCCTGGGGTAAATACAAGTTAATCAGGCTGGAAACGGTCCATGCCCCACATAGGTCTCACGGTCTTTGATCCCCATTTTAACAGATGAGGTAACTGAGGCACAGAGAAGTGAACCGACTTCCCCAAGGTCGCAAACGGGCAAGTGGCAGAGCCGGGATTAGAACGCTGGTCCTCTGACTTCCAAACTCACGCTCTTTCAATTACCCTCAAGGAGTTACGGTCTAATGGGGAAGGCAGACCTTAAAATAAATTAGAGAAAAGGGAAAAGTAAGAGCAGAGGGATACGTACACAAGTTCTGTGGGGCAGGAGATGAGTTGACTCTCAATGGGCTTAATAATAATGATATAATGAATATAATAATAATATCCAAGGTATTTGATAAGTGCTTAGTATGTGCCAAGCACCATTCTAAGTCCTGGATAGAAACAAGATAATCAGGTTGGACTGCGTCCTGTCCCACACGGGACTCACGGTCTTAATCTGTTTTCCAGATGAGGTCACTTGGGCCCAGAGAATAATAATAATAATGTTGGTATCTGTTAAGCGCTTACTATGTGCAGAGCACTGTTCTAAGTGCTGGGGGAGATACAGGGTCATCAGATTGTCCCACGTGAGGCTCACAGTTAATCCCCATTTCACAGATGAGGAACTGAGGCACAGAGAAGTAAAGTGACTCGCCCACGGTCTCACAGCAGACAAGTGGCGGAAGCCGGGATGAGAACCCAGTCCTTCGGACTCCCGGGCCTGCGCTCTAACCGCTCGGCCGAGCTGCAGGCCCAAATGTAGACAACAGAGAAGGGAGGGTGAATAGGGTAGGGAAAAGAGCGGTGAATCAGAGAAGGAGATGTGATTTAAATAGGGAGAGCGATGATCTGTCAGATGAGAAAGCCGGGGGGGGGGGGGGGAGTTCCGGGCCATTAGGAGGACGTGAACAAGGTGTCGACCGCGAGAGAGACGAGATCGAGGAGCGCCGAATAGGTTGGTGACCCAGGAACAGCGAAGTAAGATAGGAAGAGCTGATCGAGGGCCTTAAAGCCAACGGTAATAATTTTCTGCTCGACGCAGAGATGGATGGGCAACCACTGAAGGTTTCTGAAGGGTGCGGAGACGGGCACAAAGCATTTTTTTTAGAGAAACATCTGGGCAGCAGAGTGGAGTAAGGACTAGGGTGGGGAGAGACAGGAGGCAGGGAGGTCAGTGAGGAGGCTGAGGCAATAATCAAGGCGGGATATAATACGTGATTGGACCAGTGTGTTTTATAGAATGTCATTTTGGACTTTCTAAATGCTATTTGAAAAGCGCTTACTATGTGCCAGGCAAACAGGATGGAAAGGGAAGGGCACATTCCAGAGCTGTTTTGAAGGTAGAACCAAAAAGGATTTGGTGACAGATTGGATATGTGGATTAAGTTTTTTATGGTATTTAAGTGCTTGGCTTGGCTTACGCTGTTGTTTCGGAACCATAGCGACTCCACGGACACACCTGTCCCAGAACGCCCCGCTCTCCACCTGCAATCGTTCTGGTAGAGGATCCAGAGAGTTTTCTTGATAAAAATGTGGAAGTGGTTTACGATTGCCTCCTTCCGCGCAGTAAACTCGAGTCTCCTCCCCCGACCCTCTCCCGTGCCGCTGCCGCCCAGCACAGGGGACTTTTGACTGGTAGCCGACTGCCTGCCGCTGGCTGGCCACTGGCCAAGCTAGGAATGAAATGGGTAGGCCTCTGCCCGACTCTCCCTCCCGTAGCCGAGACTGGTAACCGGTAACCGGAAACTCTCCAGGTGCGATCCTGAGAAGGAGGTGAAGCGCTTACTGTGTGTCAAACACTGTCCTAAGCGCTGGGGTGGGTACAAGTTGATCGGGTTAGACACAGTCCCTGCCCCGCATGGGGCTCCCAGTGTAAGGAGGAGGGAGAACAGATATTTGATCCCCACTTTACAGTTGAGGAAACGGAGGCACAGAAAAGTTCCGCATCCCAGCTGAAAACTGGGAATCAGTTGATGAGGAGAGATGGGCATGGGCGGCTTTTTTTGAATTAAAAAAATGTTTTTTAAGGAGCAAGAGGTTAAAGAAGAAAAAACAGCAGGTGCCGCAAACATCAAACATGACAACACAACGAAGAACAGCCTTTCTGCATGCACGGCGAAGCCGGGGCTCTGTACCTTTTACTGATCTTTTGAGTCGGGCGAGTACCTATAGGTGAATATCACTAGCTCAGGTCGCCAGTGCTTAGAACGGTGCTTGGCACATAATAAGCGCTTGATAAATACCATCACTATTAGCAGCAGCTTGGCCTAGTGGCAAGAGCACGGGGTTGGGAATCAGAAGAGGCGGATTCTCATGCCGGTTGTCTGTTGTGTGACCTTGGACAAGTCACTTCACTTCTCTGTGCCTCAGTTACCTCATCTGTAAAACAGGGGATGAAGACTGTGAGCCCCGTGTGGGACAACCTGATGACCTTGTATCTACCCCAGCGCTTGGAACATAGTAAGTGCTTAATACATACCATCACTACTATCATTATTATTATTATTACTATTATTATTCAAATTTGCACGATAAGTAGACTCTACTAAGTGTCTAAGACAAAAGTAAAGACTGCCATCTGGAGGTCAATTCTTCAAAGCCGACGATGATTAAGAAAAACCAAAAAAAATAAACAAACCAAAAACCCCTAAGAGGCGGAAGAGTCGATTCTCCAATTGTTCCGGTTATTTCTCCAGGTTTTAGGCTGGCGTGGCTTGGATCCTCCTTTGGGATGTTTCATTTTTCCGTAGTTCTTTCCCCAAAGAGCGAGTCGGGAAAGGGAGAGGAGGTGACACTTTGATCCGTTGGCTCCTCGCTAACAGTTACGTAAAATGGGGATTCAAAAAAGCTATTCTCCATCTCCGTTTGTCAGTGAGCCTCACAGGGGACGGGGCCTGGGTCTCATCTAATTGTAATATACCTTAGTGCTTGGGCACATAGTAAGCACTTAATAAAGACCTCAATGACGGTTAATATCATTATCTTATCCAGGTTTTTCTGTCTCATGGCTGGCGAGGCCTGGCTCAGTGGAAAGAGCCTGGCTTGGGAGTCACAGGTCATGGATTCAAATCCCGCCTCTGACACTTGTCAGCTGTGACTCTGGGCAAGTCACTTCACTACTCTGGGCCTCGGTTACGGCTCAGTGGAAAGAGCCTGGGCTTCGGAGTGAGAGGTCATGAGTTCGACTCCCGGCTCCGCCACTTGTCGGCCGTGTGACCGTGGGCGAGTCACTTCACTTCTCTGGGCCGCAGTGACCTCATCTGTAAAATGGGGATTAACTGTGAGCCTCACGTGGGACGACCTGATGACCCTGTATCTCCCCCAGCGCTCAGAACAGTGCTCTGCACAGAGTAAGCGCTTAACAAATACCAACATTATTATTATTATTATTATCCGTAAAATGGGGATGAAGACGGTGAGCCTCACGTGGGACGACCCGATTGCCTTGCATCTACCCCAGCGATTAGAACAGTGCTTGGCACATTATAAGTGCTTAACAAATACCATCATTATTATTATTAGAATGTGAGCCCTGTATCGGACAATGACTGGATCCAATCTGATTATTTTGTTGCTACCCTGGCATTTGGCAGCTAGGCTGTGCTTCATAAATCTCGTTATAATAATAAATGAGTCTGTTGGGCAGCAGCCGTAGTCAGTAGAAATAGTAAGAAGCAGCACGGCTTGGTGGGAGTCAGAGGTCCTGAGTTCTCTTCCCGGCCCCTGTCACTTGTCTGCTCTGTGACCTTGGGCAATTCACTTAACTTCTCTGTGCCTTGGTTACCTTTCCCGTAAAATGGGGGTAAAATATCTGTTCCTCTTCCTCTTAGATCGGGAGCCCCACGTGGGGCGGGGACCGGGTCCAATCTGCTTAAACCGTATAATATGAATAATGATGATGGCATTTGTTAAGCCCTTACTATGAGGCAAGCACTGTTCTAAGCGCTGGGGTAGACACAAGGTAATCAGGTTGTCCCACGTGGGGCTCACAGGCTTAATCCCCATTTTACAGATGAGAGAACTGAGGCACGGGGAAGTGAAGCGACTCGCCCAAAGTCACACGGTTGACAAGTGGCGGAGCCGGGATGAGAACCCATGACCTCTGACTCCCAAGCCCGTGGCCCTTTCCGCTACGCCACGTTGCTTCTCGACCTCAGTTCTCGATGCAGTACGTGGCATCCGGTAAGCCTTCAACAAATATCGAAATTATTATTAAGAGTATTTAATAATAATGATGGGATTTGGTAAGCACTTAATATGTGTCAAACGCTCTTCTAAGCACTGGGGTAGACACAAGGTAATCAGGTTGCTCCATTTGGGGCTCACAGTCTGCATCCCCATTTTACAGAGGAAGGAACTGAGGCGGCCCAGAGAAGTGAAGCGATTTGCTCCAAGTCGCACAGCTGACCGGTGGCGGAGCCGGGATTAGAACCCACGACCTCTGACTCCAAGCCCGGGCTCTCTCCACGACGCCACGCTGCTTCTCAACCCAGTTCTTGATACAGTGCTTGGCAGCCAGTAAGTGTTTAACAAATATCAAAACGATTATTATTAAGATTGATATTATTATTTAGTAAGCACCTACCGCGTGCAAAGCCCCGATCCAGTGGTGGGGGAAAAAAATACACGATTTGAGAATGAGACCCGGTGCCCGGCTCCCAAGGGATTGACGATCCGAGAACGAGGGGTGGATTGGGGGGGGGGACTGGTGACCGATATATAAGGAAAACTAGAACCATAGCAGGACGAAGATAAATGCCAAAAAACCATCGGTGGCTGGAGGAGCAGAGTTCTCGGATCCACGTGACTCGGTGTCCGAAAGTCTCACAAATCAGAGATCCACGGTCACTTCGAGAACCACACGCCGCCTTCCCGGCGTCCTACGTCTTCCGGAGACCCTCCGGCCGCCCGGGGCAGAACGCAGCAGGGCCAGGAGGCTAGAGCCCGGGCCTACTCTGCACGCAGCAAGCGCCCAATAAATAGAACTGAACCAAAGACCTGGGTTCTAATTCTGGCCGCAGCCCTTGTCTGCTGTGTGACCTTGGGCAAGTTGCTTCGCTTCGCTGGGCCCCAGCTACCTCATCTGTAAAATGGGGGTTGAGACTGTGAGCCCCGCGCGGGACAGGGACTGGGTCCAACCCCATTTGCTTACATCCACCCCAGCACAGCGCGGCTCAGTGGGAAGAGCCCGGGCTCGGGAGCCAGAGGTCGTGGGTTCTAATCCCGGCTCCGCCACTTGTCAGCTGTGTGACCTTGGGCAAGTCGCTTCACTTCTCTGGGCCTCAGTTCCCTCATGTGTAAAATGGGGATGCAGACTGTGAGCCCCACGTGGGACAACCTGATTACCTCGTATCCTCCCCAGCACATAATAAGCGCTTAACAAATACCAATGTAATTATTATTATTAAATACTCTTAATGATAATAATTTTTCATATTAGTTGAACGCTTACTGGATGTCAAGCACCAACGTTATTATGATTACAATGCCTGGCATGTAGTAAGCGCTTAACAAATACCAACGTTATTATTATTATTATTATTACGGTGCCTGGAGTGTAGTAAGCGCTTAACAAATACTAAAGTTATTATTATTATTAAATACCCTTAATGATAATAATTTTGATATTAGTTGAACGCTCACTGGATGTCAAGCACCAACGTTATCTTGATCACGACGACGATGCCTGGCGTGTAGTAAGTGCTTAACAAATACCAACGTTTTTATGACTATTATTATTACTACAGTGCCTGGCATGTAGTAAGCGCTTAGCAAATACTAAAGTTATTATTATTACTCTTAATGATAATAATTTTGATATTAGTTGAACGCTCACTGGATGTCAAGCACCAACGTTATCATGATCATAACGACGGTGCCTGGCGTGTAGTAAGTGCTTAACAAATACCAACGTTTTTATGACTATTATTATAACTACGGTGCCTGGCATGTAGTAAGCGCTTAATACTATAGTTATTATTATTATCACTCTTAATGATGATAATTTTGATATTAGTTGAACGCTCACTGGATGTCAAGCACCAACGTTATTATGATCATAACTGCGATGCCTGACGTAGTAAGCGCTGAACAAATACCAACTTTTTTATGACTATTATTATTACTACAGTGCCTGGCATGTAGTAAGCGCTTAGCAAATACTAAAGTTATTATTATTAAATACTCTTAATGATAATAATTTTGATATTAATTGAATGCTTACTGGATGCCAAGCACCAACGTTATTCTGATCATAGCGACGATGCCTGGCATGTAGTAAGCGCTTAACAAATACCAAGATTATTACTACAGGGCCTGATGTGAAGTAAGCGCTTAACAAATACCCCAATTATTATTATTAATCAGAATCGCAACCACAGTAAGAGTCAAACACAGCCTTCTCGGCGTCCTACAGGTTCCGGAGGCCCTGCCGCTTCTTGCCTTCGCTTCCGTGGCTCCGGCCGCACAGGACGGGACGCGGGTGTGGACCTTAGGGAGGGCACGGCAGGGATTGAGGGTGATGGAGCGTGGCGGCCTAGTGGGGCGGGAACTGAGGGTTTGTGTCAAGGCCAAGGGCACTGTGAGTATTTTCACCCCCGGTGCGCTTGTGCCCCTCTCAGGACGGCACCCGGAGAGTTTCCAGTCCTCTACCGGTCTCGGCTCCGGGAGGGAGAGTCGAGCAGAGGCCCGTCCGTCCCGTTCCCGGCTGGGCCAGCGGCCGGCGAGCGGAGGGCCGTCGGCTTCGAGTCGAAACTCACCCGTGCCGGGCGGCGGCGGCGCGGGAGAGAGTCGAGGGCGGAGACTCAGAGCGCGGAAGGCGGCAACGGTAAACCGCTTCTGGATTTTTAACCAAGAAAACTCTACCGATCCACTACCGGAACCGGATTGCAGGTGGAGGTGGGGCGTCCTGGGAGAGACGCGTCCGTGGCGTCGCGACGAGACGGCTCGAGACGAGAGAGAGCTTGCAGGTGTGGGGTTTTACCGTGCCGCACACAGTCGTCGCTTTTTAAATGAAGCTGGAAGGCCTTCAGGGTTCTGATGTTACGCTGTTTAACTTTGGCGCTTAGTACGGTGCCTGGCGCAGAGTAAGCGCTTAACAAATACCGTTCAAAACAACACTTTAGAATGCTAGTCACCTCATTCTGGGGGAACAGGGCTGCACAGGAAGCAGGAGCAGATAGCGACCTAATGACCGGAAGCTCATTAAGGGCTGGGGACGTATCCGTTTATTCTCTTCTGTTGTACTCTCCCAACTCTTAGAACAGTGCTCTGCACCTACGGAGCACTCAATAAATACCACTGATTGACTGATTCATCCTTCTAGACTGAAGAGTCCCAGTCGATTGGGTAAAACCGGTTGATCTGTCCCCCACCGAAGTAAAAGTCAGCTACTCTTCCGTGGAACTGGTCGGACCCAGTACAGATACGTTTAATGTCGCTCTGTTACTCATCTGTAAGTGATGGGTTATACAGTTCTGGTGAACGAAATCAGGGTATCCCACCTTGTTCGGGCCCAAATCCTCCGTTTATAACATTGGCCCCGTGGGGAAATAGGTTCCGGCCGTCAATGCTTCCACTTGAAATGCGATCTGGGGGCTCCGGTCGACGGTATCGAACGTTCGGGGACTTCCCGCGTTCTGCGTGAGTGGGGATGGTGCTGACTGCCTAAGGCCGAGTCTTGGGGTCCGGGGCCGGCAGAGGGGCAAGCCACGACTGACCTGCGAGTCAGGAGGTCACGGGTTCTAATCCCGCCTCCGCCCGGTCATCTGCGTGACCTTGGGCAAGTCACTTCACTCCTCTGAGCCTGAGTGACCTCATCTGGAAAATGGGGATTAAGAGTGGGAGCCCCATGTGGGACAGTGATTGTGACCAACCCCATTTGCTTGTTTTCCGCCCCTCAATGCTTATCACGGTGCCTGGCACATAGCAAGCACTTAAATAAAACTATTATTATTCTTGTCCTTTGGGACAAAGGGCCGTTGTCCAGGACGAATAAACCCACACCTCCTCGGTGTGGGAATCCTTCGGCGCTTGGGGAAACGGCGGCCCCGTGACGCTGTCGCCAGGAAGTGGATTGTGTTTCTAGGTCTGTTTAACCCACGGATATTTGGCGCAGAGTCACGGGTGGCGACGTGAGCTGCACGACCACGACGGAAAAGTGGGGCCCCCCCCAGAGTTTTGCCCACTCGGGCGTTGACCACGGCTCCTTTTGCGAAGGAAGCGTGCAGGGAGGCAGGGTGTCAGGTGATGCTACAAATAATAACGGTATTTGTTAAGCGCTTACTATGTGCCGAGCACTGGAGTAGATAACGAAGTAATCAGGCTGTCCCACGTGGGGCTCACGGTCTTAGTCCCCACTCTGCAGACGCGGTAACTGAGGCACGGAGCCGTGAAGTGACTCATCCAGTCACACAGCTGACAAGCGGCAGAGCCGGGGATCCGAAACCACGATCTCTGACTCCCAAGCCCGGGCCCTTTCCACTGAGCCGCGCTGCTCCTCTACGTCTGCTCAAGCAGCGGAAGTCATTCCCTCCTAGGGAAACTGGTGGGGACCCTCTCTAGGCTGCAAGCTCGTTGCGGGCAGGGACGTGGCCGCCAACTCTGTCTCCTGTGCTCTCCCAAGCGCCCAGTACAGTGCTCTGCCACGGTAAGGTGCTCCCTAAATAACAGTAATAATGATGTTGGTACTTGTTAAACGCTTACTATGTGCAGAGCACTGTTCTAAGCGCTGGGGGAGATATGAGGTAATCGGGTTGTCCCACACGGGGCTCCCAGTCTTCATCCCCATTTTAATAACGTTGGTATTTGTATTTGTTAAGCGCTTACTATGTGCAGAGCACTGTTCTAAGCGCTGGGGCAGTACAGGGTAATCGGGTTGTCCTACGCGAGGCTCACAGTTAATCCCCATTTTACAGATGAGGGAACTGAGGCTCAGAGAAGTGAAGCGACTCGCCCACGGTCACACAGCTGACAAGCGGCAGAGCCGGGATTCGAACCCATCACCTCTGACTCCCAAGCCCGGGCTCCTTCCACGGAGCCACGCCGCTTCCACGTAGAGTTCACGTAGAGACGGTCGCACCAATCCGTCGAACCGCTCTGGCCACGGCTCGGAAACTACGTGGACGTCCCTCCCCCTCCTAGACCGAGAGCCCGCCGTTGGGTAGGGATTGTCTCCACCTGTTGCCGGACTGTGCTTTCCGAGCGCTCAGTACAGCGCTCTGCCCACAGTAAGCGCTCAAGAAATAACGAGCCAACGAGTGAAACGACGTCAGCCGTCTGTTTTTTCAACGTGGCGTGTCGCCTGCCTAGAACGTACGTCTTCTCTGCCCTCGGCCCAACCCGGTCCTTCCGGGTCCTTCGCTCCCCGCTCCGTCCCCTGCCCGAGCACGCGCTTCCCGTTGTCCCCACGGGCCCCGGCCCGGGATCAGAACTCCTCGTCGGCGGACTCGGCGTCCCAGCCGCAGGACTGCAGCTGCCCGTCCTGAGGGAATTCGATTTCAACGTCGTAGACGAAGTTGGGGTCGTCCTTCTTCAGCCGATTCTTCTCAAAGAGCTCGTCCATGATGCTCTTGCGCTGGGCGAGCTCCTTGTCGTCTAGTTTGTTCAGGTCCTCCTCGGGATCGACGGTCGCTTCCCGCCGCGGCCGTTCCGTGGTTTGGGCCACCGTCCGTCCCCACAGGTGACCTCTTAGGTAGCCGAAGAGCTTCTCCAGTTGGCGGAGGGAGACGTTCTCCAGGTACTCCTTGTGCCGGACGTTATTCTTCAGCTGTTCGGCGGCTCTTCTGCTGTCTGCAGAAACCAAATAAATGGGGAAGGCCAACTGCGGCATCTGCTGAGCGCCTACTACGAGCCGGGCGCCGCGCTGAGCGCCGGGGCGGAGACGAGCACGTCGGGTTGGCCGCGGTCCCCGTCCCACGTGGGGCTCGCGGTCTCAATCCCCGTTTTACCGCAGAGGTCGCTGAGGCCCGGAGAAGCGAAGCGGCTCGCCCGAGGTCACGCGGCAGGCAAGTGGAGGGGCCGGGGTTAGAACCCACGACCTTCCGACTCCCGGGCCCGGGATCTGGCCGCTACGCCACGTACTCGGAACCGACGTGGAGCTGGGCTTAACTCGCCTGCCTCTTCCGATAACGACGACTCCCTTAAATAATAAAACGAATCACGCCGTCGTCATCGTCGACCCCTGGGAATGACGACGACTGCCGTCGGCTAGAGACGGAGCTTCTGAAACAGCGAGCGTCAAAAAGAGAAGGGAGGTCGGCAGAAACGCACAGCCCCGTGGGTACAGCCCGCGCCTGGGAGCCAGCGGACCTGGGTTCCGATTCCGCCTCGGTCACCGGCCTGCCTTGTGACCTCGGGCAAGCCATTTAACTTCTCTGGCCCTCAGTTTCCTCATCTGTCAAACGGGGATCCGGGACCTCTCATTTAGACGGTGAGCCTCCTGAGGGACGGGGACTGTGCCTGGCATGATGACAATAACGTTGGTATTTGTTAAGCGCTTAGCGCTGGCGTAGACACGGGAATCAGGATGTCCCACGCGTGGGGCTCACGGTCTTCATCCCCATTTTACAGATGAGGGAACTGCGGCACCGAGAGGTGAAGCGACTTGCCCCAAGTCACACAGCCGACAAGCGGCCGAGCCGGAATTCGAACCCATGATCTCGGACTCCAGAGCCCGTGCTCTTTCCACTGAGCCACGCTGATCTTGAACCTACCTCGGCGCTTAGTACTGCTTGGCACATAGGAAGCGCTTAGCACAGACCACAGTTATTATTCTTGTTGGGGAAGAAGCAGCGTGGCTCAGTGGGAAGAGCATGGGCTTTGGAGTCAGAGGTCACGGGTTCGAATCCCAGCTCTGCCACTTGTCGGCTGTGTGACTTTGGGCAAGTCGCTTCACTCCTCGGTGTCTCAGTTACCTCATCTGTAAAATGGGGATGAAGACCGTGAGCCCCACGTGGGACGACCTGATTCCCGCGTGTCTACCCCAGCGCTTAGAACAGTGCTCGGCACATAGTGAGCGCTTAACAGATACCAACATTATTATTATTATGTGATCACTCAAGGTTTGCAGGCAAGGAATCACCCCCCTCCCCACCGCCCCTACTCCCTCCCTCTGCTCTACCCGCCTCCCCACAGCACTTCTGTATATATGCACATATTTATCATTCTACTTATTTTATTAATATGTCTAGATCTATAATTCTATTGATTTATTTTGATGCTATCGATGCCTGTCCACTTGTTTCTTTGGTTGTCCGTCTCTCCGCTTCTAGACCGTGAGCCGGTTGTTGGGTAGGGATGGTCTCTATCTGTGGCCGAACTGTACTTTCTAAGCGCTTAGTACAGTGCTCTGCACACAGTAAGCGCTCAGTAAATACGACCGACTGACTGAATGAATGAATGACCCACCTGGCTTCTTTGATTTCTAAGCAATACCCTGTTACCCTTGTTTCCCCTTCAAAAGAAGAACGGTCCCTTTACCTTTTTCAGCTCTGTTCTACAATTCGGGGTGAGGAGTGGAGGAGGAGGGGCTTTGCAGAGGACGGGCCTGGGAGTCAGAGGTCATGGGTTCTAATCCCGGCTCCGCCACACATCTGCTGTGTGACCTTGGGCAAGTCAATTCACTTCTCCGGGCCTCGTGACCGCATCTGCAAAGTGGGGACTGAAACTGTGAGCCCCATTTGGGACAGGGACTGGGTCCAATCCGATTGGCCTGAATTCACCCCAGCGCTGAGTACGGTGCCTGGCACATAATAAGCGCTTAACGAATACCGTGATTATTACTATTACTTGTTCTCTTGCCTTATTCTTGCCCCACTGCCGGGTTTGACGTCTCCTTAGCGCTTACAACTGGGGAAGAGAAGAAATGTGGCCTAATGGTTAGAGCACAGGCCTGGAAGTCAGAGGGACCCGGCTCTGTCCTTTGTCGGCTGTGTGACCTTGGGCGAGTAACTTCACTTCTCTGGGCCTCAGTTCCCTCATCTGGAAAATGGATTAAGACCGCGAGCCCCATTTCCAAGCGCTTAGTACAGCGCTCCGCACACAGTAAGCGCTCACTGGGTGAAATGCGGGACGTGGACCGCGTCCAACCTGATCGGCACGTATCTACCCCAGTGCTTAGGACAGGGCCTGGCACATGGCGAGCGCTTAACAGACACCATCGAAAAAAGATAGAATTATCCATCTTCTGAATACTTCTGCTGCCTAGAAAATCCTGAGGTTGTACACGCGCGAAGGAATACGCCCTAAAAGGCACGAGACCGCTCGATTCCTTCTTTAATATTTTAAAACGCAGAAGAAGGTGGTGGCGGATGGGGGAAGGGAGAGAATCTAAAGTTACGAGATGAAAACACGTACCGGAATATTTGGAAAAGTTTCGGACGGGCATGATGCGCTGTCGAACTTTGCTCGTCGCCTCCGCTTCGTAGATGAGGATGATGGCCGGAGGCTGGAATCGAATTCCACACTTTTTGGCGGTGTACATCCCGACGATCCCTGCTGCTCGCTCAGCGAGGGGAAATGGGACGGAAATGAGATCGCCGACTGATTCCCCGATCCCTGCCAAAGACAAGGAGCCTTTCTAGGTTTGCAATCCCATAAAGTACAATACGAGATCAGCTGCGGACCCAACTAGCCTAATCTGGTTTTGGGGGGAAAACCCTCCTCAAAAACTTACTTTGAGCTAGAATAATAATAATGATGATGTTGATGATGGAATCTGTTAAGCGCTTACTATGTGCTGAGCACGTGGCTCAGCGGAAAGAGCCCGGGCTTGGGAGTCAGAGGTCACGCGTTCGAAGCCCGGCTCTGCCACTTGTCAGCTGTGTGACTGTGGGCGAGTCACTTCACTTCTCTGGGCCTCAGTTCCCGCATCTGTAAAATGGGGATTGACCGTGAGCCTCATGTGGGACAACCTGATGACCCTGTATCTCCCCCAGCGCTTAGAACGGTGCTCGGCACATAGTAAGCGCTTAACAGATACCAGCATTTTTACATCATTATTACCAGGTCATCAGGTTGTCCCACGTGGGGCTCACGGTCTTCATCCCCATTTTACAGATGAGGGAACTGAGGCCCAGAGAAGTGAAGTGACTTGCCCAAAGCCACACAGCTGACAAGTGGCGGAGGCGGAATTAGAACCCACGACCTCTGACTCCCCAACCCGTGCTCTACTATGCAGGCTCACTGTGGGCAGGGAATGTGTCTTTTATATTGCTGTGTTGTACTCTCCCAAGCACTTAGTACAGTGCTCTGCACACAGTGTGTGCTCGATACGTAAAATTGACTGACTGCCCTGCACAGAGTAAGCGCTCAATAAATACCACTGATCGACTGATATCGTCCAACCCACCTGGAGTTGAGGACTGACTCAGCAGTGGCGATTCATTCATAATATTACATTTATTTATGTTATCGTCCGTCTCCCCCTCTAGATTACAAGCCTGTGGGCAGAGGGTGTGTCTGTTATATCGCACCCTCCCCAGTGCTCGGTACGGCGTTCTACACCCAGTAAGCGCTCAATAAATACGACTGACTGATTGATTTGCTTCGACCACGACAAAAAGGCAGGGTCTGTGTTGAATTGACTAATGGTTCATTCGGTGGGTTTCAAGTGCAAAGCACTGTACGAAGAGCTGGGGAAAGATCTCTAATCCCGGCTCCGCCACGTGTCTGCTGCGTGATCTTGGGCAGGTCATTTCACTCCTCTGGGCCTCTGTTACCTCATCTGCAAAGTGGGGATAAAGACCGTGAGTCCCACATGGGACATGGACCGTGTCCCACCCGATTAGCTTGAATATACCCCAGCGCTTAGTACGGTGCCTGGCACACAGTACGTGCTTAACAGATATTATTATTATTATTATTATAAAAGGACAGACAAGACTCGGTCCCTTGCCTTGGGGAGACTGACGCTCAGGAGGCAGGGCCGGGCATGGGAGGAAAGGTTGAATCGGGGAAGCCAAAACACTACAGATCCCAAAAAGCCGGTCACTCTGGGACGGGACCTCTTGACCAATAATAATGAAGATGCTGGTATTTGTTAAGCGCTTACTATGGGCCAAGCACTGTTCTAAGTGTTGGTATTTGTTAAGCGCTTACTGTGTGCAGAGCACTGTTCTAAGCGCTGGGGTAGATACAGGGTCGTCGGGTCGTCCCACGTGAGGCTCACGGTTAACCCCCATTTTCCAGATGAGGTCACTGAGGCCCAGAGAAGTGAAGTGACTCGCCCACAGTCACACAGTTGCCAAGGGGCGGAGCCGGGAGTCGAACTCATGACCTCTGACTCCGAAGCCCGGGCTCTTTCCACTGAGCCACGCTGGTAGATACAAGGTAATCAGGTTGTCCCACGTGGGGCTCACGGTCTTCATCCCCATTTTACAGAGGAGGTCACTGAGGCCCAGAGAAGTTAAATGACTTGCCCAAGGTCACCCGGCTGACGAGTGGCGGAGTCGGGAATAGAGCAGACGCCCGTCTCTGTCAGGAAAACCTGACAGTGACCTTTACCTTCCCACCCCTACCTCCGGGAATCGGCTCTATAGTTTTCTCTCGCTCGGTACCTACCCCTACATTGCATGCGAAAGCAGCATGGCGGAGTGGCCACAGCCCGGGCCTGGCAGTCGGGAAGGACCCGGGTTCTAATCCCGGCTCCGCCACATGCCCGCTGTGTGACCTCGGGCAAGCCGCTTCCCTTCTCTATGCCTCAGTCACCTCATCTGTAAAACGGGGTGAAGACCGTGAGCCCCGCGTGGGCCAAGGGACCGTGTCCGACCTGATTGGAGAAGCAGCGTGGCTCAGTGGAAAGAGCCCGGGCTTTGGAGTCAGGGGTCATGGGTTCGAATCCCAGCTCGGCCACTTGTCGGCTGTGTGAGTGTGGGCAAGTCACTGCACTTCTCTGGGCCTCAGTTACCTCATCTGTAAAATGGGGATGAAGACCGTGAGCCCCACGTGGGACAACCTGATTCCCCTGTGTCTCCCCTAGCGCTTAGAACAGTGCTCTGCACATAGTAAGCGCTTAACAAATACCAACATCATTATTATTGTTAGCTTGTGTCTACCTCAGGGCTTAGAACAGCGCTTGACTCATAATAAGCACTTAACAAACACCATTATTACTATTATTATTACTCTGTATGCACCTCTGTGGTGCAATAACAAGTTCCAACCATGCCAACCTACTCACTGAACCTCTTCCTCATTTCTCCTGCCCTCGATCTCTTATTCAAAACCCCTCCCTCCTACCTGGAACTTCCTCTCCTTCCACATGCGGCAGATCCTACTCCGCCCCATCTCTGAAGTACTTCTGAAATTACATCCCCTCCAGGAAGCCTTCCCCGATTAATTTTTATCCTCTCCACCCTGAATTCCCTCCAACTGCCATTTCGGTTTACTACATCACCTCAACACTTGGGTGTTCACCCCACCTCCCCCAGGACTCCCGTAGAAAACCTTTCGACTCTCAACTAATTCAGTTATAGCCTCCCGAATGCTCAGTAGAGGGTTAGACACCTAGGAGGAGTTCAATAAATACTACGGAGGGATGGACGTTAAGGGGCTAACCAAAGGAGAGAATCAGAGGTCTTGGAAGCGGTTAGTACAGCGTTCTGCACCCAGTAAGCGCTCCATAAATACGACTGAACGAATGGGCTGCCCACTTGTCCAGTGTGCCTAAAGGAACTGAGAGAATTAAGAACGGTACAGGTTAAAGGTGTCGTCTTTGTTCACTTCTCTCTACCCTTTTATAAACTGTCAGTGATTCATGCATTCGATCGCATTTATTGAGCGCTTACTGTGTGCGAGCACTGTAATAAGCACTTGGAAAGTACAATTCGGCAACAGATAGAGACAGGCCCCGCCCAACGACGGGCTCAGGGTCTAGATTGGGGTGGAGGAAGGTGGAAAGAGTAGAGGAGAACCAATCAGACAATAAGAGCTGTTATAACTGTGGCGTCTGTTAAGAGCTTACTACGTACCAAGCGCTGCATTAAACGCTGGGGTAGATCCAAGATGATCAGGTCAGTCTCTGCCCAATATGGGGCTCACAGTCTAAAAGGAGGGAGAAAAGATATTGAGTCCGTCATTGGGCAGGGACCGTCTCTGTTGCCGAACTGTCCATTCCAAGCGCTTAGTACGGTGCTCTGCACAGAGTAAGCGCTCAATAAATACGATTGAATGAATGAATTTTGAATCCCCATTTATAGAAGAGGAAACCGCCACTCAGAGAGGTTAAATGACTTGCCCTGGGTCACAAAGTAGGCAAATAAGTGGCAGCGCAGGGATCTCCCAAACCTGTGCTGTTTCCACGAGGCCAGGATGCTTCGCCTGATTTAAGCGCTTAGTATAGTAAGCGCTTAAAAGCTACGACTGATTTAACCCCCAGATATTTGGAGATGATTCTATTTATCTTGATGATATCTACGCCAGACTACTTGCTTTGTTTTGTGGTCTGTCTCCCCTCTTCTAGACTGTAAGCCCGTTATTGGGCAGGGATGGTCTCCATCCGTTGCCTAATTGTCCATTCCAAGCGCTCAGTACAGTGCTCTGCACATGGTAAGCGCTCCGTAAATACGACCGCATGAATTGAATGGGTGGCGGTGGCGATGGGGGTTGCACGACCATGATGGAAAAATGGGGCCCCACTGAGTTTTTCCCGCTCAGGCATTGACCGCTACTCTTTTGGCACAGGAAGCGTGCAGGGAAGTAGGGCGTGAGGTGCCGCTACAAATAATAATAATAATAATGGTATTTGTTAGGCGCGTACTATGTGCCAAGCACTGTTCTAAGCACCGAGAAGCAGAGAAGCAGCGTGGCTCAGTGGAGAAAGTGCACGGGCTTGGGAGCCAGAGGTCGTGGATTCTAATCCTGCTTCGGCCACCTGTCAGCTGTGGGACCTTGGGTAAGTCACTGAAGTTCTCTAGGCCTCAGTTCCCTCATCTGTAAAATGGGGATGAAGTCTGTGAGGCCTATGTGGGGCACCCTGATTACCTTATACTACCCCAGCGCTAGTGCCCGGCACCTAGTAAGCACTTAACAGATGCCATCATCGTCGTCACGGGGGTAGACACAAAGTAATCAGGTTGTCCCACGTGGGGCTCACAGCCTTCATCCCCATTTTACAGAAGAGGGAACTGAGGCCCGGAGAAGTGAAGTGACCGGCCCAAGGCCACACCGCGGGCAAGCGGCGGAGCCGGAATTGGAACCCACGACCTTCCGACTCCCAGGTCTGCGCTCTAGTCACTGGGCCGTGCTGCTTCTCTGTAATAAACAGTGCAACAGAGTTAGCAGACAGGTTGGACGCCCACAGTGAGTTTAGGGCCCGTAAACCATCGTTATTAAACTAGATTTCATTCATTCGTTCAGTAGTATTTATTGAGCGCTTACTATGTGCAGAGCACTGTACTAAGCCCTTGGAATGTACAAATCGGTAACAGATAGGGACAGTCCCTGCCCTCTGACGGGCTCACGGTCTGATCGGGGGAGACGGGCAGACAAAAACAATGGCATTAAATAGAGTCGAGGGGAGGAACGTCTCATAAAAACGATGGCAGACAAATAGAATCGGGGTGATGTACATCTCATTAAACGAAATAAATAGGGTGATGAAGATATATACGGTCGAGCGGCCGAGTACAGCGCTGAGGGGGTGGGACGGGAGAGGGGGAGGAGGAGAGGGAAAGGGGGGAGGAGAGGGTTCAGCTGCGGAGAGGTGAAGGGGGGAAATCAGATTTCCAATCGTCAGTCTCCCTGGCAGTCAATTTTTCCTTAAGGAGCAGGGCTTCCCCCTTCCCTGTCCACATCTCTACTCCCCCACACTGTCTTTCAGGGCACTAGGACCAGGGAATGGGCTCTTTACTCTGGCACTGTGCTCCGCCAAGCGCTCAGTATTCATTCAATAGTATTTATTGAGCACTTACTATGTGCAGAGCACTGTACTAAGCGCTCGGAACGAACGAGTCGGCAACAGATAGAGACGGTCCCCGCCGTCCGACGGGCTCACGGTCCGATCGGGGGAGACGGACGGACGAGGACGACGGCGATAAATAGAGTCGAGGGGAAGAACGTCTCGTAAAAACGACGGCGACTAAATAGAATCGAGGCGATGGACATTTCGTTGACGAAATAAATAGGGTGATGAAAATAGATACAGTCGAGCGGACGAGTACGGTGCCGAGGGGAAGGGAGAGGGGGAGGAGCGGAGGGAGATGGGGGGAAAGAGGGTTAAGCTGCGGAGAGGTGAAGGGGGATGGTAGAGGCAGTAGAGTGCTCTGCACGCAGTACCAGCTATAGCTTGGCTTAGTGGCAAGAGCCTGGGTTTGGGAGTCAGAGTTCATGGGTTCGAATCCCGGCTCCGCCGCCTGCCAGCTGCGTGACTGTGGGCAAGTCACTTCACTTCTCTGGGCCTCAGTTCCCTCATCTGTCAAATGGGCATGAAGACTGTGAGCCTCACGTGGGACAACCCGATTACCCTGGATCTCCCCCAGCGCTTAGAACGGTGCTCTGCACATAGTAAGCGCTTAACAAGTACCAGCATTATTATTATTATTAATGCCCATTTTCCAGATGAGGTGACCGAGGCCCAGAGAAGTGAAGTGACTTGTCCAAAGTCACCCCGATGGTTAGAGAAGCAGCGTGGCTCGGTGGAAAGAGCCCGCGCTTGGGAGTCAGAGGTTGTGGGTTCTAATCCCGGCTCTGCCACTTGTCAGCTGTGGGACTGTTGGCAAGTCACTTCACTTCTCTGAGCACCAGTTACCTCATCTGTAAAATGAAGACGAAGACTGAGCCTCATGTGGGACAACCTGATTACCCTGGATCTCCCCCAGCGCTTAGGACAGTGCTCTGCACAGAGTAAGCACTTAACAAATACCAACGTTAGGTTATGGGTTCTAATCCCGGCTCCGCCGCTTGTCAGCTGTGTGACTGTGGGCAAGTCACCTAACTTCTCTGTGCCTCAGTTCCCTCATCTGTCAAATGGGGATGAAGACTGTGAGTCCCACGTGGGACAGCCAGATTACCTTGGATCTCCCCCAGCGTTTAGAACAGTGCTCTGCACATAGTAAGCGCTTAACAAATACCAACATTATTATTATTATTAGTGCCCCTTTTCCAGATGAGGTCACTGAGGCCCAGAGAAGTGACTGGTCCAAAGTCACACCGATGGTAAGGGGCAGAGCGGGGATTAGATTTATTATTATTGAAATGGAGATGAAGACTGTGAGCCCCACATGGGACTACCTGATGACCCTGTATCTCCCCCAGCGCTTAGACCAGTGCTCCGCACATAGTAAACGCTTAACAAATACCAACATTATTATTATAAAAATGGAGATTAAGACTGTGAGCCCCACGTGGGACAGCGTGATGACCCTGTATCTCCCCCAGCCCTTAGACCAGTACTCTGCACATAGTAAGCGCTTAACAAATACCAACATTATTATTATTATTATTAAAATGGAGATTAAGACTGTGAGCCCCACGTGGGACAGCCTGATGACCCTGTATCTCCCCCAGGGCTTAGACCAGTGCTCTGCCCGTAGTAAGTGCTTAACAAATACCAACTTTATTATTATTATTATTAAAATGGGGATGAAGTCTGTGAGCCTCACGTGGGACAACCTGATGACACTGTATCTCCCTCAGTGCTTAGACCAGTGCTCTGCACATAGTAAGCGCTTAACAAATACCAACATTATTATTATTATTATTAAAATGGAGATTAAGACTGTGAGCCCCACGTGGGACAGCCTGAGGACCCTGTATCTCCCCCAGCGCTTAGACCAATGCTCTGCACATAGTAAGCGCTTAACAAATACCCAACATTATTATTATTAAAATGGGGATGAAGTCTGTGAGCCTCACGGGGGACAACCTGATAACCCTGTATCTCCCTCAGCGCTTAGACCAGCGCTCTGCACATAGTAAGCGCTTAACAAATACCAACATTATTATGATTAGAACCCATGACCTCTGACCCCCACGGGCCGGGCTCTTGCCGCCGAGCTCCTTTGCTTCTCATTCATTCATTCAATAGTATTTATTGAGCGCTTACTATGTGCAGAGCACTGTACTAAACGCTTGGAATGGACAAATCGGTAACTGATAGACACAGTCCCTGCCCATTGATGGGTTTACTGTCTAATCGGGGGCTTACAGTCTAACGAAGACCAACATTATTATTAATAAAAGTCTTTATTTTATTAATAATAAAAGTCTTATTTTATTAATAATAAACGTCTTAATAAAACGTCTTCGCCGGCGGGTCCCTGGGGAGGACAGAGGGTCGCCTACCTCCAGTCCTCCATGGCCCGCTCGGCTTCGACGAGGCCGTGGGAACGGGGCGGGGCGCGCATGCGCCCTACCTGCGCCCCGAGGAGGGAGGGAAGGAGGGAACGAGGGAGCTGCGCGCGCATCCGGCCGGCGGGGTGGAGCGCGCATGCGCCCTGCCCGCGCCCCAGGGGGAGAGAGGGAGCTGCGCGCGCATGCGCCCTGCCCGCGCCCCGAGGGGGGGGGAGAGAGAGAGAGGGGGAGCTGCGCACGCATGCGCCCTGCCCGAGCCCCGAGGAGGCAGGGAGACGGAGGGAAAGAGGGAGCTGCGCGCGCATGCGCCCTACCCGCGCCCCGAGGAGGGAGGGACGCAGGGAGAGGGAGCTGAGTGCGCATGCGCCCTGCCCGCGCTCCGAGGTGGGGAAGGAGCTGCGCGCGCATCCGGCCGCCCCCCTCTCGGGGTTGGCAGCGTGCGCGCCCCCGCCTCGCGACGTGCGCGCCCCCCCCCCCGCGGCCGGACCTGTCCATCCGATCGGCGCCCTGGCTCCATTAGGGGCCTTCGCGGCCTTCCTCCTCCTCGCCGCCGCCGTCACCGCGCGCCAAGGTCAGCAGGACCATCTCTGCTAAGAGTATTATTATTGGTATTATCTGGACTATTATTTTCGTTATTAGCATTATTATTATTATAGTGATTATCGGGTTTGTTAAGCCCTGACACTGGACCAGCCACGGTGCTCACAGCAATAATGATAATGTTGGTATTTGTTAAGTACTTTGTGCAGAGCACTGTTATCTGGACTATTATTTTTACTATTAGCATTATTATTACTATGGTTATTATCGGGTTTCTTAAGCCCTGACTCTGGACCAGCCACTGTGCTCACAGCAATAATAATAATAATAATAATATTCGTATTTGTTAAGCGCTTACTATGTGCAGAGCACTGTTATCTGGACTATTATTTTTACTATTAGCATTATTATTACTATGGTTATTATCGGGTTTCTTAAGCCCTGACTCTGGACCAGCCACTGTGCTCACAGCAATAATAATAATAATAATGATAATATTCGTATTTGTTAAGCGCTTACTATGTGCAGAGCACTGTTATCTGGACTATTATTTTTACTATTAGCATTATTATTACTATGGTTATTATCGGGTTTCTTAAGCCCTGACTCTGGACCAGCCACTGTGCTCACAGCAATAATAATAATAATATTCGTATTTGTTAAGCGTTTACTATGTGCAGAGCACTGTTATCTGGACTATTATTTTTACTATTAGCATTATTATTACTATGGTTATTATCGGGTTTCTTAAGCCCTGACTCTGGACCAGCCACGGTGCTCACAGCAATAATAATAATAATATTCGTATTTGTTAAGCGTTTACTATGTGCAGAGCACTGTTATCTGGACTATTATTTTTACTATTAGCATTATTATTACTATGGTTATTATCGGGTTTCTTAAGCCCTGACTCTGGACCAGCCACGGTGCTCACAGCAATAATAATAATAATATTCGTATTTGTTAAGCGTTTACTATGTGCAGAGCACTGTTATCTGGACTATTATTTTTACTATTAGCATTGTTATTATTATCGTTATTATTGGGTTCGTTCAGCGCTATGTGCCAGCCACCGTGTTAACAGTAATAATGATATTGATGATGGCATTTCTTAAGCATTTACTATGTGCCAAGCACTGTTCTAAGCGCCAGGGCGGATACAACGTCAAGCGGAATTGAATTGTACATTCCAAGCGCTTAGTACATAGAAAGCGCTCAAATACTATTGAATGAGTGAATTTAGCAGGGCTCAGTGGATCGAGCCCGGGCTCGGGAGTCAGAGGTGGTGGGTTCTAATCCCGGCTCCGCCCCCGTGTCAGCTGTGTGACTTTGGGCCAGTCACTTCACTTCTCTGGGCCTCAGTTCCCTCATCTGGTAAAATGGGGATGAAGACTGGGAGCCTCACGTGGGACAACCTGGTTACCTTGTATCTACCCAGCGCTTAGAACAGTGTTTGGCACATAGTAAGCACTTAAAATTATTATTCATTCAGTCAGATTTTTGGAGCCCTATGTGCAGAGCACTGTACTAAGCGCTCGGAAAGTACAATTCGGCAACAGATACAGTCCCTGCCCGACGACGGGCTCACAGTCTAGAAGGGGGAGACAGACAACAAAGCGAAACAAAAATAGTCTGGCGTAAATATCAAGATAAATAGAATCATAGATATATATACACGTCATTAATAAAACAGACAAATATGTACAAATATACACATATGCTGTGGGGAGGGGAAGAGGGTAGAGCAGAGGGAGGGAGTCGGGGGGATGGGGAGGGGAGGAGGAGCAGAGGGAAAAGGGGGCTCAGTCTGGGAAGGCTTCCTGGAGGAGGGGAGCTCTCAGTGGGGCTTTGAAGTGGGGAAGACAGCTAGTTTGTCCCGTGGGGCTCCCAGTCTTCATCCCCATTTTCCAGATGAGGAAACGGAGGCCCAGGGATGTGAAGTGACTTGCCCAAAGGCATTCGGTAGTGTTTATTGAGCACTTACTATGTGCGGCTGACAAGGGCAGGGACCGTCTCTATCTGTTGCCGACTTGTTCATTCCAAGCGCTTAGTACAGTGCCCTGCACATAGTAAGCGCCCAATAAATACTATTGAATGAATGAATGAAAAGTGTCGGAGCTGGTATTAGAATCCACCATCTCTGACTCCCAAGCCTGGGCTCTTGCCACTGAGCCACGCTGCTTCTCTTAAAATAATAATAAATAGTCATAATAATAATGATGGTATTTGTGAAACGCTTACTATATGCCAAGCACTGTGCCTCAGTGACCTCATCTGTAAAATGGGGATGAAGACCGGGAGCCCCACGTGGGACAATCTGATGACTTTGTATCTTCCCTAGCGCTTAGAACAGTGCTTGGCTCATAGTGAGCGCTTAACGAATGCCATCTTTATTATGATTATACAAGGTCATCAGGTTGTCCCATGTGGGGCTCACGGGCTTGATCCCCGTCTTACTGGTGAGGAAACTGAGGCCCAGAGATGTGAAGTGACTTGCCCGAAGTCGCACGGTAGACAGGTGGCCGAGTCGGGATTATTCATTCATTCGTTGAATCGTATTTATTGAGCGCTTACTATGTGCAGAGCACTGTACTAAGCGCTTGGAATGTGCAATTCGGGAACAGAGAGAGACCATCCCTGCTCAATGTCGGGCTCGCGGTCTAATCGGTAGAGAACCCATGACCTTCTGACTCCCAGGCCCGGGCTCTAGCCACTGAGCCATGCTGCCTCTCTGAAGCACTCACTCTGTGCCAGGCACTGTACTAAGCGCTGCGGTGGATACAAGCTAATCAGACTGGACACAGCCCCATCCCACGAGGGGCTCACAGTCTCAATCCCCATTTTACAGATGAGGGAACTGAGGCACAGAGAAGTGAAGCAATAATAATAATAATGATGGTCTTTGTTAACCGCACCGTCCCCCTGCTTCACCACTGGTCTGCTGTGTGACCTTGGGCAAGTCACTTCACTTCCCTGGCCTTAGTTTCCTCATCTGTCAAATGGGGATTGAGACAGTGAGCCCCACATGGGACAAGGGACTGTGTCCAACCTGATCTGCTCGTATCTACCCCGGCGCTCAGTACAGTGCCTGACACATAGTAAGCGCTTAATAAATGCCATAATCATTACCGTTGATATTCCTGAGCGCTGGGGTAGATCCAAACTAATCAGGATGGACCCGGTCCCCGTTCCACATGGGGCTCACGGTCTTCATCCCCATTTTACAGATGAGGAAACTGAGGCCCAGAGACAAGTGATAAATAATAATGATGGTATTTGGTAAGTGCTTACTAAGCGCTGAGATGAGCTCAGTGAGGGAACTGAGGCCCAGAGAAGTGACGTTTTGTGGTAATTTGTTACGCACTTACTATGTGCCAAGCGCTGGGGTGGATACGAGCTCATCAGATTGGAAACAGTGCGTGTCCCACGTGGGACTCACAGTCTTCATCCCCATTTTACAGATGAGGGAACTGAGGCCCTGAGAAGTGAAGCGACTTCACTTCAGCAGACAAGGGGTGGAGCCGGGATTAGAACCCAGGTCCTTCTGACTCCCAGGCCCGTGGTTCAGTTTCCCCATCTGTCAGATGGGTGCCGAATTGTCCGTTCCAAGCGCTTAGTCCAGTGCTCTGCACATAGTAAGCGCTCAGTAAATACTATTGAATGAATGAGTGGGGCTACTCACCCTTACGCCCCTCCTGTTGCTTGCTTGCTTTCTAAAACCCCGGAACGGGGCGCGGGGAGGAATGAGGTTAAGAAAAAGAAACTGCAACCAAAAAAATCCTTATAAAGATGAAAGTTTTGGGCATTTCCAAAACGCTAGCACACCCCCGCCAGCGAAAGGCACCGTTTCCCTAGGGGAGGTGGGGCGGTGTCGCCTTTGAAAAGAAATGGACTGATTTGCTCTACGTTTGTTATTCGTTTTCAGATGTCCAGTCCACTTGCTCTGAAACGAAGCTGACACAAGATCTCCTGAAGGAAGGCTTTCACAGGTAAATACCTCATGTTTCCTCAACAGTTTGGGGCTGATGGTTTGGACTCAAAAGTCTTCGTTTGCTTTTTCTGCTCCCGATTGACGAAGGTTGCACCTGCAACGTGGTTGGCAGTTTTAAAGTAAGTAACGAGAGTGGCTCAGATTTACTGTGCAGTGGAGCACCGTGCTAAACGCTCGGGAGAGTACAATATAAGCCGTCCTCGTTTTGTGTCTTACACGGCGACAGCGGCGACTACCGAGCCAGATCCCCGCTTGGTCGCCGACGCGTCCCCCGGGCCGCCCCCGGGGCCGACGCAGGCCGACCGTTCGTCCTCACTGAGCTCTGGGGCCGGGAAGGAGAGGAGCCCTAGCCTGACCCCGGACCCTTAGCCTGACCTCCGACCCCTAGCCCCACCACAGAGGCCTAGCCCGGCCTCAGAGCCGTAACCCTATCCCAGATCCTCCCTTGCCTGATTCCCCTCTGCCCGAAGTCACCCCTCTACTACAAAAAATCAGTGGTATCGATTGAGTGCTCCCAATGTGCAGAACACGGTATTAAGTCCAGACCCATTCCTTGCCCACAACGAGCTTACAGTCTAGAGGGGGAGACAGAAATGAACAGAGTAGATAAAATTGCAGATGTGTACGTAAGTGCCGTGCGGCCGGGAGGAGGGATCAGTCGTTCAGTCGTATTTTTTCAGCGCTCACCGTGTGCAGGGAATAAAGGGAGCGAGTCGAGGCGATGCAGAAGGGAGTGGGAAAAGAGGAAAGGAGGGCCTCCTGGAGGAGACGGGCCTTCAGTAAGGCTCTGAAGTGGGGGAGAGTCAGTCGAGGAGGGAGGGCGGTCCAGGTCAGAGGCTGGATGTGGGGCGAGAGTCAGTTGAGGAGGGAGGACGGTCCAGGTCAGAGGCTGGACGGGGGGGCGAGAGGTCAGCGGTGAGATGGAGGAGATGGAGGTACGGTGAGAAGGTTGGCGTTAGAGGGGCAAAGTGTGCGGGCTGGGTTATGGTAGGAGAGGACGGCGGAAAGCCGCCTCCGGATCCCACGTCCCCTCCAACTCTCATTCCATCTCTTTCCTCCCATCCCGGTCCACATTCCTTGAATGGGTGATGTTTACACCCGGCCTTTACGTCCTGTCCCCCGACTCCCCTCTTGACTCAGTGCAGTCAGGTTTCTGTCCCTCCGCGCGACCTCACCCCCCAGTGCCCGCCTTAGGCAAGCCCGATTCATTCAGTAGTATTGTTTGAGCGCTTACTATGTGCAGAGCACTGTAGTAAGCGCTTGGAATGTACAATTCGGGAACAGATAGGGACAATCCCCGCCCAATGCCGGGCTCACGGTCTAAACGATCTTCTCTGATGCTTCTTGAGCCCTCAGCTCCCTCTTCCGTGGAACGCCGTCCGCTCCCGACGTTGTCACCTCCACACTCACCTGGATCTCTTCCTACCCCTCCGACTGTTCTTCCTACCCCTCCGACTGTTCTTTCAGTTTCCTGGGCTGACTCCCTCGTCAGTCAGTCAGTGGCATTAGTGGAGTGCTCACTGTGTGCAGAACACTACCAAGTGCTGTACAGTAACCACAGACTCCAAAGCCCGGGCTCTTTCCACTGAACCACGCTGCTTCTCCCATCCGCCCTTTCCTCTTCTCCCCCTCCCTCCTGCGTCACCTCAAGTTGCTCCCTTTACTCCTCCCCCCCCCCTCCCAGCCCCGCGGCACTTAAGTAATTATCTCTCATTTATTTATATTCATGTCTGTCTCCCCCACCCCCCATCTAGACCGTAATAAGCTCGTTGTGGGCAGGGAATGTGTCTGTTATATTATTGTACCGTACTCTCTCAAGCGTTCAGTACAGTGCTCTGCACACAGTAAGTGCTCAGTAAATAGTACTGAATGAATGAGCCCCACATGGCACTTTCCGTCTCCCCCGATCAGACCGTAAGCCCGTCAAACGGCGGGGACCGTCTCTATCTGTTGCCGACTTGTTCATTCCAAGCGCTTAGTACAGTGCTCTGCACATAGTAAGCACTCAGTAAATACTATTGAATGAATGAATGCCCAAACTCGTTTTCTCACGGTCTCCTACTCTCGGCTTGCCCTCCTTTAACCTGTTTTTCACCCTGCTTCCTTACTTCCCGCCCCCAGTTTCTTCCAGTTCTCAGTGTTCCCCATCTTCTCGATCCTCCTAAAGTCTCGCTCTCTCCAGCAAACCCTTCCCAGTTAATTCCCCGCCCTCCAAGTCATTCATTCATTCAATCGTATTTAATAGTAATAATCATAATAATGGTATCTGTTAAGCGCTTATTATGTGCAAAGCACCGTTCTAAGCGCTGGGGTTAATACAAGGTAATGAGGTTGTCCCACGAGGGGCTCTCAGTCTTCAGCCCCATTTTACAGATGAGGGAACTGAGGCACAGAGAAGCCAAGTGATTTGCCCAAAGTCACAAGTGACAGAGCCGGGTTAGAACCCACGACCTCTGACTCCCAAGCCCGGGCTCTTTCCACTGAGCCACGCTGCTTCTATTGAGCGCTTACTGTGTGCGGAACACTGTACTAAGCGCTTGGATTGTACAGTTCAGCATCTGATAGAGACAATCCCTGCCCAACAATGGGCTCACAGTCGAAACGGGGAAGACAGACAACCCAACAAGTAGAATCAACTAATGGCCACCCGTAGCACCTAGGCTTAGTGACACTTACGGCTCAGTGGAAAGAGCACGGGGTGGGGAGTCGGAGGTCATGGGTTCTAATCCCGGCTCCGTCCCGTGTCAGCTGTGTGACTTTGGGCAAGTCACTTCACTTCTCTGTGCCTCAGTTACCTCATCTGGAAAATGGGGATTAAGACTGTGAGCCTCATGTAGGACAACGCGATTACCCGGTATCTACCCCAGCGCTTAAAACAGTGCTCTGCACATAGTAAGCGCATAATAAATACCAACATTAATTACACCTGTGCATAGAACAGTGCTTGGCACATAGTAAGCGCTTAACAAATGCCATCTTTATTATTGTTTATACCCCTCAATCACACTTTTGTAGTGATGTATATTCAGTAGCACCATTCAATTATTGTGATTTTTTTTTTCTGACATTTCATTTCTGGCCTATTCATTCTGCTTCCCATTCTTCCTCCTGCTTCCACCATTTGTAAATATTTTATATGTCTAATATTAACAATGGTATGCTAATAGTGGTATTTGTTAAGTGCTTACTATGTGCCAAACATAAGCGCTGAGGTAGAGACAAGTCAACGAGGTTGGATTCGGTCCCTGTTTAACACGGCACTCACAGTCTATGGGAAAGAGAGAACAGGTATTGCTTTTCCATTTTGCAGATGCAGAAACTGAGGCACAGAGAGGTTCGGCACCATAGAGAAGCACCCTGGCATAGGGGATAGAGCCTAGGAGTCAGAAAGTCACGGGTTCCAATCCCAGCTCTGCCACTTGTCTGCTGCGTGACTTTGGGCACGTCGCTTCGATTAGACTGTAAGCCCATCACGGGGCAGGGATCGTCTCTATCTGTTGCCGAATTGTACATTCCAAACGCTTAGTACAGTGCTCTGCACCCAGTAAGCACTCAATAAACACTATTGAATGAATGAACTTCTCTGTGCCTCAGTTCCCTCATCTGGAAAATGAGGATTGAGACTGTGAGCCCCACGTGGGACAGGGACTGTGTCTGACCCGATTTGCTTGTATCCACCCCGACGCTTAGTGCCGTGCCTGGAACATAGTGAGCGCTTAATAACCCTCTTCTCCCCCCTTTCCCTCTCCTCCTCCCCCTCTCCCGTCCCTTCCCCTCAGCACTGTACTCGTCCGCTCAACCGTGTATATCTTCATCACCCTATTTATTTTGTTTAATGAGATGTACATCACCCTGATTCTATTTATTTGCCATTGTTTTAATGAGATGTTCCCCTTGACTCTACTTACTGCCCTTGTTCTCGTCTGCCCGTCCCCCCCGATTAGACCGTAAGCCCGTCAGAGGGCAGGGACTGTCTCTATCCGTTGCCGATTTGTCCATTCCAAGCGCTTAGTAGCTCTGCACATAGTAAGTGCTCAATAAATACTATTGAATGAATGAATAATAAGTACCATTATTATTATAGGAATAATATATAATATTATATATAAATAATATATTAATATATAATAATAGGTCCTTGGGGTCCCGGACTCCTACTCTTTCCAGTAGTCCACACTTCCTCCCCTATTCCTTTTGGGCCGGCAACACATCTTCTGTTTCCGCTGTACTTTTCCAAGTGCGTAGTACAGTACGTTACACTTAGGAGGTCCTTAATAAGCAACATTACCGCCCCTGTTCCTCCTCCAGCTGTGGCTGCCCACGAGGGCAACGCCATGGGGCCAGTTGCCCTCCTAGCCCCCCATGCAGAGGGGACCTCCGGCCTCCCCAACTCCCCTGAGAGGTGGTGCCGCGGGGAACGCTCAGCCCAGGGGTAGGTACGGACCGGTCGGCTATTTGCAGTGCAAATACTCACCCTGTTTCGATGGACGTCTTTGAAGGGACCTGCTGATAGAAGTGGAACTCGGTGGAAGCGTCGAGGACACCGGCAGCTGCCGGGTCTTGCTGAAACAAGAGATCCCGTCGGGACTGTACGTGGACCCCTTCGAGTTGGCATCGTTAGAGGAAGACAGGACTGCCGAGGTACGGACGCCGAGCTTGGACGTGACGTGCGGCACCGAGAGGTTCTCGCCGGAGACCCGGCGGGGGGGTTTTCGGGGAGGTGACCGTGATGACGAGGGATGCAGGCGGACTGAAGGGGGGAAGGGACAAGCAGCAGCAAAATAGCCCTCTTGTTGCGGGGGGGGGGGTTCCCGTTTTTCGTTCTTTGTTTTTAAAGATATTTGGTAAGAGCTAAGAGTTTGCCGGGCACTGTACCGCGCATTGGGGTAATATAATAATAATGTTGGTATTTGTTAAGTGCTTACTATGTGCAGAGCAGTCTTCATCCCCATTTTACAGATGAGGTAACTGAGGCTCAGAGAAGTTATGTGACTTGCCCACAGTCACACAGCTGACAAGTGGCGGAGCCGAGATTAGAACCCACGACCTCTGACTCCCAAACCGGGGCTCTTTCCACTGAGCCACGCTGCTTCTCTAACCATCGGTGTGACGAGTCACTTCACTTCTCTGGGCCTCGGTCACCTCATCTGGAAAATGGGCATTAATAAAAATAATAAAGCTGGTATTTGTTAAGCGCTTACTATGCAGAGCACCGTTCTAAGCGCTGGGGAGATCCGGGATAATCAGGTTGTCCCGCGTGAGGCTCTCAGTTAATCCCGATTTTACAGATAAGGTAACTGAGGCACAGAGAAGTTAAATGACTTGCCCACAGTCACAGAGCGGACAAGTGGCGGAGCCGGGATTCGAACCCATGACCTCTGACTCCCAAGCCCGAGCTCTTTCCACCGAGCCACGCTGCCTCTAAGTACAAGATAATCGGGTTGGGCACAGTCCGTGTCCCGAGCAGCGTGGCTTAGTGGAAAGAGGCCGGGCTTGGGAGTCAGAAGTCGTGGGTTCTAATGCCGGCTCTGCCACTTATCAGCTGTGTGACTGTGGGCAAGTCACTTCTCTGGGCCTCAGTTACCTCATCTGTAAAATGGGGATTAAGACTGTGAGCCCCACCTGGGACAACCTGTATCTTACCCCAGCGCTTAGGACAGTGCTTGGCGCAGAGTAAGCACTTAACAAATACCACCATCATCATCATTATTATAATTAATAATCCCTATTTTATAGAGGGAACTGAAGCCCAGAGAGGTTAAATGGTGTGGCCTAGTGGATACAGCAGAGACCTCGGCATCAGAAGGACCTGGGTTTCTAATATCGGCTCCGCCGCTTGTTTGCTGTGGGACCTTGAGCAAGTCACTTCACTTCTCTGGGCCTCAGTTACCTCACCTGTAAAACGGGGATGAAGACCGCGAGCCCCATGTGGGACAGGGACTGTGTCCAAACTGATTATCTTGTATCTAACCCAGTGCTTCATACAGTGCCTGCCACATAGTAAGAGTTTAACAAATCCCATTTTAAAAAGGTAACTTGCCCAAGGTCCCACAGCAGACAAGTGGCGGAGTGGGATTAGAACCCAGCTCCTTCTGATTCCCAGGTCCACCCTCTATCCACTAGGCCACACTGCTTCTCATTGCTGGATTGCTGCTTGCCAGACTCCCTGATGAACTAGATCCAACATGATAGTCATTCAATAGTATTTATTGAGCGCTTACTATGTGCAGAGCACTGTACTAAGCGCTTGGAATGAACAGGTCGGCAACAGATAGAGACGGTCCCTGCCGTTTGACGGGCTTACGGTCTTGTATCTTCCTCAGTGCTTAGTACAGTGCCTTATTTTGTTAATGAGATGTACATCCCCTTGATTCTATTTATTTGCTATTGTTTCAATGAGATGTTCATCCCCTTGATTCTATTTATTGCTATTGTTTTTGTCTGTCCGTCTCCTCCGATTAGACCGTGAGCCCGTCAAAGGGCAGGGACTGTCTCTATCTGTTACCGATTTGTCCATTCCAAGCGCTTAGTACAGTGCTCTGCACATAGTAAGCGCTCAATAAATACTATTGAATGAATGAACGGTACACAGTAAGCGCTTTACTAGCTTTACAGCAAGCTCCCTCTAGACTGGAAGCCTGTTGTGGGCAGGGAATGTGTCTGCTTACTGTTATATTGTACTCTCCCAAGCATATAGTGCAGGGCTCTGCACACAGTAAGCGCTCAATACAATACGGTCGACTGACTGACTAATACCAAAAAAAAATCAAAAAAATCAAAAAACAAAAGTGCGGATTTCTTCTCCGTCCAAGGCAGAGCGGCAGTGGGGGTGGAACACTGAAGGAGAGAATTTCCTCGCCCACAACCCCCCCGGTTGCCCCCACTCACCATTCAGTAGTATTTAATAATTTATTGAGCGCTTACTGTGTGCAGAGCACCGTACTGAGCTCTTGGACTGTACAATTTGGCAACAGATAGAGACGATCCCTGTCCAGTGACGGGCTCACAGTCTAATCGGGGGAGACAGACGGCAGAGGGAAACAGAACGAAACAAAAGCAAGACAACATAATCACGATAAATAGAATCAAGGGGATGTACACCTCATTAACAAAATAAATAGGCTAATAAAAATATATTCAAATGAGCACAGTGCTGAGGGGAGAGGGAGGAGCAGAGGGAAAGGGGGCGAAGCCCCTGTTGCTACCCCAGCAAGAAGCACAGCAAGAAGCGGCCTTATAATGATAATAATAATGTTGGTATCTGTTAAGCGCTTACCGTGTGCAGAGCACCGTTCTAAGCGCTGGGGGAGATACAGGGTCATCAGGTCGTCCCACGTGAGGCTCACAGTTAATCCCCACTTTACAGATGAGGTAACTGAGGCCCAGAGAAGTGAAGTGACTCGCCCACAGTCGCACAGCTGACAAGTGGCAGAGCCGGGAGTCAAACTCATGACCTCTGACTCCGAAGCCCAGGCTCTTTTCCACTGAGCCCCGTAGAGGCTCAAAACCCAACCGATCGATCAGTCATTGGTCTTTATTGGGCGCTTAGTGTGTGCAGAACGTTGTCCTGAGCGCCTGGGAAAGTACAGCACAACGGGGTCGGTAGACACAGGTCCTGCCCACGAGCTTCTAGTCTACAGGGGGAGATGGGCATTAACGTAAATTACAGAGAGGGGAGTAGGGCTAGTGTGAGTGGTGAGTGGTGGCCAGTTTCTGGGGCGAAAAGATCGAGACGTCTTGGTTTGCATCGTTGTTATATCGTACCGCTTAGTACGGTGCTTTGCTCACGGTGAGTGCTCAATAGATATGATTGAAGAAGGGGGAGGAGGCTATAGCTGTGATGGGTAGGATGTGTTACCGGGGATAAAACAAGATCTTTATTTGGATTTTCAGGATAATACTATTTGCAGTAGTAAGGGCCTGGGTCCCGATTTGCGTTGCTCCTCCAAACCGCCGCCGCGTTAATCCAGGCCCTTCCCCTTTCCCGCCTTGATGGCGGCATCTGCCTCCTTGCCGACCTCCCCGCCTCCTGCCTTTCCCCGCTCCAGCCCAGACTTCATTCTTCTGCCAGGTCGCTTTTCCACGAAACCACTCAGTCCAGATTTCGTTCTCCTCCGAGAACCTCCAGAGGTTGCCCGTCTACCTCCGCGTCAGACGGGAGCTCCTTACCATCGGCTTTAAAACGCTCAGTCGCCTCGGCCCCTCCTACCTCGCCTCCCTGCTCTCCTACCCCAACCCGGCCCGCACACTTGGCTCCTCTAATGCCAACCTTCTCGCTGTCCCTCCATCTCGTCTGTCTCGCCGCCGCCATCTCGCCCACGTCCCGCCTCGCGCCCGGAACGCCTTCTCTCTCCGTATCCGACAGACGATCCCCCTCCCCACCTTAAAAGCCTTATGGAAGGCCCACCTCCTCCAGGAGGCCTTCCCTGACTGAGCCCTCCTTTCCTCTTCTCCCACTCCCTTCTGCATCGCCCTGATTTGCTCCCTTTATTCATCCCCGCCTTCTCAGCCCCACAGCCCTTTTGTACGTATCTGTAATTTATTTATATTAACGTATTCACGTCTGCCTTCCCTTCTAGACTGTAAGCTTGTTGTGCGCAGGGAACGTGTCTGTCAACTCTGATATAGTGTACTCTACCAAGCACTTAGTACAGTGCTCTGTACATAGAAAGTACTCAGTAAATATGATTAATGGATCGACTTCTCTTAGAATTCCTTGAGCTGAAACTAGGTGGATTCTCTTTTTTTTTTTTTCCCCTCAACAGTATTTTTTACACACTTACCATGAGTCAAGCACTGTTCTGACTGCTGGGGTTAATAATAATGTTCATTCAATAGTATTTATTGAGTGCTTACTATGTGCAGAGCACACTACTAGGCGGTTGGAACGTACAAGCTTGGTTTTCCCCTCTTCAAATCCCTACTTAAAGCTCACCTCCTCCAAGAGGCCTTCCCAGACTGAGCTCCCCCCTTTTTCCCTCTGTTCCCTCTACACCCCCCTTCACCTCTCCGCAGCTAAACCCTCTTCTCCCCCCTTTCCCTCTCCTCCTCCCCCTCTCCCTTCCCACCCCCTCAGCGCTGTGCTCGTCCGCCCGACTGTATATATCTTCATCACCCTGTTTATTTTGTTTAATGAGATGTACATCACCCTGATTCTACTTGCCATTGTTTTTATGAGATGTTCTTCCCCTCGACTCTGTTTATTGCCATGGTTCTCGTCTCCCCGTCTCCCCCGATTAGACCGTGAGCCCGTCAGAGGGCAGGGACTGCCTCTATCTGTTGCCGATTTGTCCGTTCCAAGCGCTTAGTACAGTGCCCTGCACATAGTAAGCGCTCAATAAATACTATTGTATGAGTGAACAAATGGGCAGCAGATAGAGACAGTCCCTGCCCATTGACGGGCTTACGGTCTAATCGGGGAGACGGGCAGACAAGAACAATGGCAATAAATAGAATCGAGGGGATGAACATCTCATTAAAACAATAGCAGTAAATAGAATCAAGGGGATGTACATCTCATTAACAAAATAAATAGGGTAGTAAAAATATATGCAATGTTGGTATTTGTTAAGCACTTACTATGTGCAGAGCACTGTTTGAAGCACTGGGATAGATACAGTCGTCCCGCGTAGGGCTCACAGTCTTCATCCCCATTTTACAGATGATGTAACTGAGGCACCGAGCAGTTAAGTGTAAATCCAAGTTAATCAGGCTAGATACACATGGGACTCGTATTCTAAATAGGAGGGAGAATCCCCATTTTGCAGTTGAGGAAGCTGAGGCCCAGAAAACAATCAATGGTATATATTGAGCACTTATTGTGTGCAGAGCACTGGAAGGATAAGTATCACAGAGTCTGTGGTCATGTTCTCTGCCCACGCTGAGCTTACAGTCTCGAGAAGTAAAGTGACTTGTCCAGGGTCACACCGCAGGCAAGTGGCGGAGCCGGGATTAGAATCGTGCCCTCTGGCTCCCGGGCTTCTGCTTTATCCACTAGGCTACTCCTGGTTCCTGGTTTGTCGGCAGTGTACTAATCCCGAGGTCTGATTCTTCCTAATGACACACATGGACAGTGTTTTGGTAATTGGAAAGTAGCTCAAACATAATCGAACGTAAACTGTAAATTCTACCTAAAGCGAGCGACAGATACTGCTGATTGGGCAACACTTCAGATTAACTTCCTGGCTTGACCACAGTGCTCTTGATTCATTTTCTGTTGATATGAAAAAACAGGAAACTACCAGAATGACTGGCTTGGCAGCGTGGCGTGGTGGCTGGAGCACGGGCTTGGGAATCAGAAGGTCATGGGTTCGAATGCCGGCCCCGCCACTTGTGAGCCATGCGGCTTCCCTCATAATAGTCATTCCTCCGATCGTATTTACTGAGCGCTGACTGTGTGCAGAGCACTCTACGAAGAAGCACTCTAGAGAAGCAGCGTGGCTCAGTGGAAAGAGCCCGGGCTTTAGGAGTCAGGGGTCGTGGGTTCTAATCCCGCCTCTGCCACCTGACAGCTGGGTGACTTTGAGCAAGTCATTTCACTTCTCTGGGCCTCGGTTACCTCACCTGTAAAATGGGGATTGCGACTATGAGCCCCTTGTGGAACAGGGACTCTGTCCATTCTGCTTATCTTGTGTCTAACCCCGTGCTTAATACAGTGCCTGCCACCTAGTAAGCGCTTAAATAATAATGTTGGTATTTCTTAAGCGCTTACTACGTGCAGAGCACTGTTCTAAGCGCTGGAGGATACAAGGTGATCAGGTTGTCCCACGTGGGGCTCACAGTCTTCATCCCCATTTTACAGATGAGGGAACTGAGGCCCAGTGAAGTGACTTGCCCACAGTCACACAGCTGATAAGTGTGACAGTAATGCCATTATTATTTTACTTTGCTTGTTCCTTTTAAATCAAAATTATAGTATCTGTTAGCGCTTACTATGTGTCAAGCACCGTTCTAAGCTCTGCGGTAGACGCGAGGTAAATAGATCGGCCACAATCCCTGTCCCACGTGGGGCTCAAAGGGGGATTATTTCCCCGTTTTACAGATTGGGGAACGGAGGCACAGAGAAGTCCAGTGACTTGCCCAAGGTCACGCAACAGACAAGTGGCAGAGGCAGGATTAGAACCTGGGTCCTCTAACTTCCAGGCCTCTGTGCCCTTTCCACTAGGCCATGCTGCTTCCCTCTGGTAGTAGATATCTCCTGTATTTGTAAGAACTTTATGTTCTTTTGTGTGTTTGTGTAACGGGGGGTTTTGGAGTCAGGCTCGTTTCCCAGTGCTTCCTTATCAACCCATCAGCGGCATCTGTTGACGCTTGCCACGTGCAGACTCTGAACTAAGCACCCAGCTTTCTTTCTCATTAATCCTCTAGACTGTGAGCTCAGTGTGGGCCGGCAGAGTGTCCGTTTACTGTTATATTGTACTCTCCCAAGCGCTTTGCTCACAGTGAAGCGCTCACTAAATACGATTGAATGAATAATAATAATAAGTACGGTATTTGTTGAGCGCTTACTATATGCACTGTACTAAGCAGCGTGGTCAGTGGAAAGAGCCCGGGTTTGGGAGTCAGAGGTCATGGGTTCTAATGCCGGCTCCACCCGTCGCCTGCTGTGTGACTTCGGGCAAGTCACTTCACTTCTCTGTAAAAGGTAAAATGGGGATGAAGACCGTGAGCCCCATGAGGAACAATCTGATCACCTTGTATCCGCCCCAGTGCTTAGAACAGTGCTTTGCACATAGTAAGCGCTTAACAAATACCAGCATTATTATTATTATTATTATCACTAAGCGCTGGGGTGGGTGCAATCGCATCGGGTTGGACACGACCCCTGTCCCGCGTGGGGCTCACAGTCTTCATCCCCATTTTACAGATGAGGAAACCGAGTCCCTGAGAAGTGAAGTGAGTTCCCCATCCTTTTCACTGTCTGTATTCTGTCCGACAGGTATCAGTAGTACCAGATTTTGTGGACGTGGAAGCCCCCGAATACTTGTCCAAAGAATTCGACATCTTTATCTACACTAAAGCAATCCCCGAGCGCCCTGGCTCGTTCCGAGCTGTGTTTCCCATTCACTCTCGCTATCATCGCCCGCAAGAGCAAGATGGGGTAGCTACAGTCGTGCTGAAGAAACCAGAACTACTCGTCCATTGCCTCAAAGGTGAGGAGGGAATCCGCGATTTTGGGTGAGGGGCACGGAAGGGCTCGAGGGCCGGCCAAGAAGCTATCCGCTAGGACGGCCTTCTGATTGAGAGGAAGCAAGCGGTAGATTAATGCGGGATGCTTCTTTTTCCCCGAGTCTCGTAAGGTCTCCCGTAGATTCTCTCAAGACGTGTACTGGTTTTCAGTTGTTTTATTCGGTACTCTCTCGACTGCCAAAACCACGTGGTCACCGAACGTTTCGTCGGAGTCTTTGGCTTCTGCCCAGATGAGCTGTAGATCTGCGTCCAGGAGGCGGGCGGCTAGAACTGAAATGCATCTGGCTAGTGACAGAAGACGTACCGGAACAATCCCGTCTCCACCTCTGTCTTTTTAATACGTGTTTTGGCCGGAACGCCTTTGGGGATTAAGGGATGTTCGTCCGGGAACCCAAGCCACAAAGGCACAGAGGGACGTGGTGTTGGAAGGAGTGGTTGTGGGCTTTTAGGGTTCGGTGACAGGCACAGGGGAATAACAACAATAATAATGGTATTTGTTAAGCACTTACTGCGTGCCAAGCCCTGTTCAAAGCACTGGGAGGGATACAAGGTAATCAGGCCGTCCCACGTGGGGCTTGCAGTCTTAATCCCCATTTTACAGATGGGGGAACTGAGGCACAAAAAAATGAAGTGACTTGCCTAAAGTCACACAGCTGATGAGTGGAGGAGCCGGGATTAGAACTCACGACCTCTGACTCCTAAGCCCGGGCTCTTTCCACTGAGCCACGCTGCTTAATACAGTGTGACCACACTGAATAGGAGAACCGGGTGGACTGAGGTGAAAGAATCATTCCCTGAAATGGCCAGTCCCTCCTACGGATAGCACACGTTTTCTAATTTTGTTGTTTTACTACCTTTTTCAGATTTCCCAACCAGGAAGTGTTGGAAGCACTCAGAAATGGCAGCTCCTTGTTCTTTGAGAAGTGAACAGATGTGTCACTGGAGCAGCGTGGAGTATATATTAGTGAGCCGTTATTCATTTTTTTGTCCTTTGATTTGGAAACTGTTAGCCATACCTACTCTACTTACTTGGATTTTTAAAAAAGTGGTATTGGTTAAGTGCGTGCTGTGTGTCAAGCACATTTCTAAACGTTGGGGTAGATACAGATCAATCAGGTTGGACACAGTCCCTGAGCCACGTGGGGGACGCAGCCCAGGTAGGAGAGAGAACAGGTACTGAGTCACCATTTTACGGGTGAGGAAACTGAGGCACATTTTACAGGTATCGATTAAAACCTCAGTTTCCCCAGGCACATTTTACAGGCACCGATTAAAACCCAGCTCCTCTGACTCCCAGTCCTCTCATTGTCTACAATAGAACATTTTCTTTATTCTTTTGATATTCTGGGGGGCTGGAATTTCAGGTAAACTATTAGAAACAGCTACTCCATTTACTTCCCCAATCGCTTCCACCACATAACTGCCCCACCCTGATTTTGGGGGAGGAAATAAAAGATTATGTTTTGTACCGCATAATTGAGTAGCAGCAATAACCAGGCCTCCCGCGGGCTAGGGAGGTGCAGAAGGAAGATCATGTGTAATATGGCTCGGGTTGAGATGGCGTTTGACGCGTTCATTCATTCGGTAGTATTTATTGCGCTTACTGTGTGCAGAGCACTGTCCTAAGCGCTTGGAATGTACAGTTCAGCCACAGATAGAGACAATCCCTGCCCAATGACGGGCTCACAGTCTAATCAAAATAAACACACACTTGCATCGGCCGGGAATCGAGCCCGGACGTCCCGCGTGGCAGGCGAGAATTCTACCGCTGAACCACCAGCGCGTTGAACGTCTCTGTGGGCCGACTTGAAAAAATGCAGTAGAAGTCAGATTGTCAGGCTCAGGTGCCCTCAAACCTTTCTTCCCTCCTCCTTTACTTCTTTCTTGTCTCCTCCCTCCTTTATTGCTAGATTTAATTAAACTCCTTGTGGGCAGGCAACGTGTTTACCGTCTCTGTTGCATGGTACTCTCCCAAGTAAATAAAGTATTTATTTATTAGTACAGTGCTCTGCACCTGGTAGTGGCTCAATAGTTAGTTCATTCTTGTATGACCCGCATAAATGCCCCACCTTTAAATATCCTGAAAATTGTGCAGAAAAGTGGGCACTTGTGGAAGGAAGCACCGTATCTGCACCAGGAAGCCACTTCAGTCTTACGTAGTAACACTCTGTATTTTATTTAGTCTTTTCTAAACAGGGAAAAATAATGCCTTTTAGTTTTTGGCTCAGTGGAAAGAACCCGGGCTTGGGAGTCAGAGGACAGGGGTTCTGATCCCGCCTCTGCCACTTGTCTGCTGTGTGACCTTGGGCAAATCACTTAACTTCTCTGTGCCTCAGTTACCTCATCTATAAAATGGGGATTAAACTGTGAGCGTCAAGTGGGACAATGTGATTACCTTGTATCTATCCCAGCGCTTAGAACAGTGCTCGGCACACAGTAAGGGCTTAACAAATACCATAATTATTATTACATTTTGCAGGGCAAAATGCATAGGATGAAACCTACACTTAACTGTCGGTTTGGTTGCTGTAAATGAACGAGATTGGACTTCTTCTGTCATTACGTAGAAAATGTAGAAGGACCGTGGCCTAGTGGACAGAGCATGGGCCCGCTAGAAGGACCTGGGTTCTAACCCCACTCTGCCACCGACCTGCTGGGTGACCTTGGGCGAGCCGTTTCACCTCTCTGTGCCTCAGTTACCTCATCTGTAAAATGGAGATTAAGACTGTGTGCCCCATGTGGGACATGGACTGTGTCCTGCCTGAGTAGCTTGTGTCTACCCCAGCGCTTAATACAGTGCCTGGCACATAGTACGCCTTTAGCAAATACTGTTACAAAAATGGGAAATCATTTTCTAAGAATAAAAATCCACGGGTGCTGCACTTACACAATTTAGTGATGGTATGGTTTAAAATGTGCATCGGTAGTGGGGAATTATCTTACTGGCAATGTGAAACCGATGCCCTCTCCGCCTGAAAGTAAGGTTTTATAAAAGACAGTGTATTTCCTTGTGACCACAAACAAGAAAATATAATTCAGAGGCAATCATTTAATCCATCACGGAGCAGTTACTGTGTTCAAAACACTTGGGAAAGTACAGTGCAGTAGGTAGACATGATGGCCGCTTTCAAGGATTTTTCAATCTAGCAGGGGAGGTGCGCGTAAAAATAAATTGCAGATGGGGGAAGAAGCAGATGTAAAGAAAAGGGCATAAGCCCAGACTAAGCCCCCTTGTCCTCTGCTCCCCTTCCCCTCTCCGTCGCCCTGACTCGCTCCCTTTGCTCTACCCTCCTCCCTGCCCCACAGCACTTGTGTATCTATGTACATATTTATTATTCTATCTATTTAATGAAGTGTGTATATATATATATATGTAATTCTATTTTTATTGATGCCATTGATGCCTTTTTACTTATTTCGATGCCTTTCTCCCCCCTTCTAGACTGTGACCCCGTTGTGGGCGGGGATTGTCTCTCTCTTTTGCTGAATTATACTTTCCAAGCGCTTAGTACAGTGCTCGGCACACAGTAAGCCCTCAGTAAATGCGATTGAATGAATGAATGAATAAGTGCCGTAGGGATGGGTGAGTCGCAAAGCGCTCAGGGGGTACGAACTCGGGTGCAGAGGTGACGCCGATGGGAGGGAGAAGGTCGGGAGAGGAGATTGGAGATTAGCTGGGGAAATGAGAGGTGAGTCAGAGGTGAGTCAGAGAAAGAGGTTGGGATCGATGGGGAGCTTTAAAAAATGCCTGTGGTTTCAGGATTGATGAAAGAAAATTGATCGCCGGCTCACTGTTCCTGCAGATTATTACCCCGGGAACCTTTCAAAATGTCTCAGAGCCTGATCGGTATCAACAGACTCGCGGGCAGAGCCAAAGGCCCTGACGTCTTTGCTCATCTACCACAGCACGACCTAGTGGAAAAAGCCCGGGCCTGATAGAAGGACCTGGGTTCTAATCCCTGCTCTTCCACTCGTCTGCCCTGTGACCCTGAGCAAGTCACTTCACTTCTCCGTGCTTCAGCTGTCTCATCGCTAAAATGGGCATTCAGTATCTGTTCTCCTATCTACTTGGATGGCGAGTCTCATCCCGGACAGAGACTGTGACCAACCTGATTAACTGGTATCTATACCAGCGTTTAGAACAGTGCTTGATACATAGTAAGCGCTTCACGAATACCTTAATAATTTATGGGGCTGGGCTCTGAAGAGCAATTTTTCATTCTCACATATCGAGGAATGAAGCGCGGAAAGGAGTTGGTGACCAGGTGGATAGAGCACAGGCCTGAGAATCAGAAGGACCTGAGTTCCAATCACGGCTCCATCACTGGTCGGCTCTGTGACCTTGGACGAGTCACTTCACTTCTCTGCGACTGTCACCTCATCTGTCAAAGGGGGATTGAGACCATGAGCCCCATGTGGGACCTGGACCGTGTCCAACCCGATTAGCCTGTATCTGCCCGAACGCTTAGTCCAGCACCAAGCATATAGTAAGCGCTTAACAAATACCATAAAAAACAGCGCCGGGAAACGACCGCAAAATGCAGATTATAGGTTTCTCTGGAAAAAAAGCCTGGGATTTGAGATCCACCAGGTTCGAAATAAGGAGGGCAAACTCCCACCAGTCAGCTCAAACGTCCAGAAGCAGGAGAAGGGAGCAAGTAGAGTCTCATTGTCCGCTCTTTTTCAAGTCCCCTCCATGGAGGTCCTGGGACCTCATCGCTGTACTGTCCTCTCCCAAGCACTTAATACAGCGCTCCGCACACAGTAAGCGCTCAATAAATACGATCGATCGAATGAGTGAGATGCGAGTCTTTTGCCTTACGAGAAGTATAGTTCCTTGAGGTTTTTCTCTCTCCCCTCAGCCCTCAGTTATTTGGATACTTCAGGTAGAAGTGAGTTTTGGCTCGAAATATACTGGCCGGTCAGGCTAAATCCATAAATAGTCGGTTGATTCGGTGAGTCTGTGAGGGTGGACCCATGGGGTGAGGACCGTTGATTTGGCCCTCTCCCTCACCTTTCTGCAGCCCTTCATGCTCTTGGATCTGTAGCCTTAGGTGCTTAGAGAAGCAGCGTGGCTCAGTGGAAAGAGCCTGGGCTTTGGAGTCAGAGGTCATGAGTTCAAATCCCAGCTCTGCCGCTTGTCAGCTGTGTGACTGTGGGCAAGTCACTTCACTTCTCCGGGCCTCAGTTCCCTCATCTGTAAAATGGGGGTGGTGTTGGTATTTTTTGTTAAGCGCTTACTATGTGCCGAGCACTGTTCTAAGCGCTGGGGTAGACATAGGGGAATCAGGTTGTCCCACGTGGGGCTCCCAGTCTTAATCCCCATTTTACAGACGAGGGAACTGAGGCACAGAGAAGTTAAGTGACTCGCCCACAGTCACACAGCCGACAAGTGGCAGAGCTGTGATTCGAACTCGTGAGCCCTGACTGCAAAGCCCATGCTCTTTCCACTGAGCCACGCTGCTTCTCCGATGCAGAAGAAGGGATGAAGACTGTGAGCCCCGCGTGGGACAACCTGATTCCCCTGTGTCTACCCTAGTGCTTAGAACAGTGCTCTGCACATAGTAAGCGCTTAACAAATACGAACATTATTATTACATTATTGCTTAAGAATCACCCCAACCTCCAGCGCACAGCACGTAACCCTCATATCCTTCATTTATGTATTTTAATGTCTGCCTCCAGATGTAGGCTCCTTGTGAGCAGGGAATGAGCCTGCCAACTCTGTTGCGGGGTACTCTCCCAAGTAATAATAATGATGGTGATGGTATCTGTCAAGCGCTTACTATGTGCCCAGCCTAGTTCTAAGTGCTGGGGTCGATAAAGGTCATCAGGTTGTCCTACGAGGGGCTCACAGTCTTAATCCCCATTTTCCAGATGAGGGAACTGAGGCCCAGAGAAGTGACTCGCCCAACGTCACGCAGCAGACGAGTGGCGGAGTCGGGATTAGAACCCACGTCCTCTGACTCCCAACCCCGGGCTCTTTCCACTGAGCCACGTGCTTAGTACAGTGCTCTGCACACAGTAACACTCAATAGATACCATTGATGGAGTGAAGAGAACCAAAAACTAGGTGGCTTTTTTTTCTTAGGGTATTTGTTAAGCGCTTACTTTGTTCCAGGCGCTGGGGTGGATACAGACTAATCTCGTCGAACACAGCCCCTGGCTCACAGTCCCAATCCCCATTTTACGGGCGAGGTAACTGAGGCGCAGAGAGGTGAAGCGACTTGCCCGAGGTCACCCAGCAGACAGGTAGCGGGACCGTGACCCAGATCCTTCCGACTCCCGGGCCCGGACTTTAGCCACTCGGCCACGCCGCTTCTCCCGAGTTGAGTGATCGGTGTGGTTACAGGATCAGTCGATCAGTGGCGTTTATCGAACACTTACTGTATGCAGAGCACCGTACTAAGCGCTTGGGAGGATATTCATCTTAAATACCCATTTCAAGGTGTCTCCGTCAGACTCGTGACTGTAGCGTGGTGATTTTTCTTCCTTCTCCCGTAGGTCAGCAAGGAGGTGAGATGGAACGTTCCGGTGGGGCTGACGGGACACACTCCCTTGGTGTGTCTCGTGACTCTGCTCACCACAATCTTCTGTTGCATTTACGTTCTGGCCGCGCTTCTCAAACACGGGCGTTTCTCCGAAGACGCGTGACGCCCGGCTCTACCCTCGGCAAATCTAAACACTACTCACCACTTGTACTGGGGGATTCGCTTTATCTACTGTTATTTCAAGTTGTAAAGAATCCAGTAGAATAAAATTGTTTATTAAAAGAGGAGCTTTGATCCCTCAAAACGTCAGAGAATACCCGTCTCCTGTAATTCCAGGATTCTTAGGTGAGTTCTTTTTAAAGTCTCGGCTAATCCTCCAACGCTGTATAATCTAACCAAGTTGATCTTTGTTTTCCCACTTGGAATATTAAAAGGCTAGTCATGGCACTGGAAGGGGATACATCTTACTGATTTTTGTGACCGGAAAAGAAAGCAGGTTTTAGCTAAGCGTTCGGTAAATGGGGAGCTTAACTGAACTTCCATTTACCAAGAATTAGAGAGCTGTAGATAGTGAGACCTCAGAGAAGAGCCAGAGTTTCAGAGATGGGCTGTTAAAAGAAGGCCGCTGTGGAAACTTGTCAGGGCGGAGCATATTATCACCCAATCAGAAGACTTTAGTTTGCAAAGTTCCTCTCAGTCACTTTCAGTCAAAAGAAGGCCAGAGGACTCAAAAAATACTTGAGAGAATTCAATTTAAACCAAAGACTTGGTCCAGCCTCAGTCAATCTGTCAATCAGTGGTCAGCCAAATTTACTCTCCAGGCCTGAACCCTCTCCTTCTCTATCTCGCATTTCCTCCTGCCTTCCAGCGCATCTCCACCTGGAAGTCCCTCCGACACCTCAAACTAAGCATACCCCAAACGGAACTCATCTTCCCACCCAAAACCTGTCTTCCCCTTTCCTTTCCTATCACTCTAATAATAATGTTGGTATTTGTTAAGCGCTTACTATGTGCAGAGCGCTGTTCTAAGCGCTGGGGTAGATACAGGGTCATCAGGTTGTCCCATGTGAGGCTCACAGTTAATCCCCATTTTTCAGATGAGGTAACTGGGGCACAGGGAAGTTAAGTGACTTGCCCACAGTCACCCAGCTGGCAAGTTGCAGAGCTGGGATTCAAACCCACGACCTCTGACTCCCAAGCCCGGGCACTTTCCACTGAGCCACGCTGCTCTAGATTGTAAGCTTGTCGTGGGCAGGGAACGTGTCTGTTTATTGTTGTATTGTACTCTCCCAAGCGCTCAGTACAGCGCTCTGCACTCAATGAGCCCTCAATAAATACCATCGATTAATAATAATAACGATGGTATTTCTTAAGCACTTACTGTGTTCCAAGCACTGTTCTAAGCACTGGGATACATACGAGGTTATAATAATAATGTTGGTATTTGTTAAGCGCTTACTGTATGCCAAGCACTGTTCTAAGTGCTGGAGTAGATACAGGGTCATCAGCTTGTCCCAGGTGGGGCTCACAGTCCTCATCCTCACTTTACCGATGACGTAACTGAGGCACAGAGAAGTTAAGCGGCTTGCCCAAAGTCACACAGCCGACAAGCGGCAGAGCGGGGATTGGAACCCAAGACCTCTGACTCCCAAGCCCGGACTCTTTCCACTAAGCCACGCTGCTTCTCTATAATAATGATTATGGTATTTGTTAAGCACTTACTAAATGGCAGGCACTGTACTAAGCGCTGGGGCGGATACAAGCCACTCGGGTTGGACACAGTCCCCGTCCCATGTGGGGCTCACAGTGTCAATCCCCATTTTACAGATGAGGGAACTGAGGCCCGGAGAAGTGAAGCGACTTGCCCAAGGTCACGCCGAGGACAAGTGGCAGGGCTGGGATTAGAACCCACGACCTTCTGACTCCCAGGCCCGGGTTCTCACTACTACGCCAGGTTGCTTCGCTTCCTCTGTTACCGTCATTCATTCATCCATTCAATCGTATTTATTGAGCGCTTACTATGTGCAGAGCGCTGTACTGAGCGCTTGGAACGGACAATTCGGCAACAGATAGAGACCGTCCCTGCCCATTGACGGGCTCACGGCCTAATCGGACCGTCTCTCTCTCTTGCCGATTTGTCCATTCCAAGCGCTCAGTACAGCGCCCTGCACATAGTCAGTGCTCAATAAGTACCATTGAATGAATAATCGGGGGAGCAAGTGGGAGGAGTGGAAGAAATGAAACAGGTGCACGCCAATCGCCAGAGTTTCCTCTCACTGGGAAATGTTTTCCTCCTCTAACACCGTCAACAGTTCCACAGACCAAAGAAGGATGCGGGCTCCGTCCGCTCGGGGCCCGCTACATCCCCCCCCAGACGCACAGTCGTCGTTCAGCTTCAACCTCTCATTTTCCATTTTAAATGACTTCAGGGACCCTTTCAAATCAGCGTAAGAGCAAACTCCCACCCTCGGAACCTGCTGCGGATATTACAAGTGGCGGGGCCAAGTGGAAAGAGGATGGGCCGGGGAGGCAGAGGACCCGGGTTCCACTCCCGACTCGTCGTTTGTCTGCTGCTGTGTGACCTCGGGCAAGTCGCTTCACCTCTTTGGGCCTCGGTTACCTCCGTCTGGGAAGGGGGGACTAAGCTGTGACAGGGAGCCCGTTGTTGGGCAGGGATGGTCTCTATCTGCTTCCAAATTGTACTTTCCAAGCGCTCAGTCGAGTGCTCGGCACACAGTAAGGGCTCAATAAATACGATTAAATACGATTGAATGAAAGAGTATGAATACGTAGGCCGCGGGTCACATAGTAAAAACCACTTATTGATTGATTAGGTCCGATTTTTGGTGGGGAGAGGGTAGTACTGAGGTGGAAACGATCATCAGCCGTGCCTTGATTTTTGCAGTCACACCCAGGAGGCATAGGTCGGATTTCCGGAGGGAGAGTCAAGCCGAGGCCCGTCCCTTCCATTCCTAGATTGGGCAGTGGCTAGCGAGCGGAAGGCAATCGGCTACAAGCCAAAACTCGCCCGTGCCGGGCAGCGGCGGCCCGGGAGAGAGTCGAGGGCGGAGACTCGAGTCGACCGCGCGGAAGAAGGCGATGGTGGAGCGCTTCCGGATTTTGACCGAGGAAACACTCCGGATCCACTCCCGGAACGATCGCAGATGGAGAGCGGGACGTTCTGGGAGAGATGTGTCCGCGGTGTCGCTGTGGATCCGAGACAACTCAACGGCCTGAGACGAGACTGCCTGCATATCTATCATCATTATTACGATGTTATCTGTTCAGCGCTTACTGAGTGCCGAGAGTCAGTGGCCATGGGTTCGAATCCCGGCTCCTCCACTTGTCAGCTGTGTGACTGCGGGCAAGTCACTTCACTTCTCTGGGCCTCAGTTCCCTCATCTGTAAAATGGGGATTAAGACTGTGAGCCTCAAGTGAGACGACCGGATTACCTTGTCTCTACCTCAGCGCTTAGAACAGCGCTCTGCACATAGTAAGCGCTTAACAAATACCAACATTATTATTATTATTACTGTTCTAAGCGCTGGGGTAGAGACAGGGTCATCGGGTTGGACACAGTCCCCGTCACTCATAAGGCTCGCACTCTTCCTATTTTACAGATGAGGGAACTGAGGCCCAGAGAATTGAAGTGACTTGCCCAAGGCCGCACAGCAGAGATGTGGTGGAGCTGGGATTAGAACCCGTGACCTTCTGACGCCCGGGCCTGCGCTCTAACCACTAAGCCACGCTGCTTCTTGGTAGGGACAAATTGCCCTCAAGTAAAGGCAGGAGAGGAGGAAATCGGCCGCCTCCAGGTCGCATTTAAATCGACTCTAAGGACACCAACTTTTATTTGCTCTGAGTCGCCGCCGTAAACAGCAAAATGGTAATGGAGGAAGATTCTCCCTTCCTGTGGGTCTTTCATTCCATCGTATTTATTGAGCGCTTACTGTGTGCAGAGCACTGTACTAAGCGCTCGGAATGGACAATTCGGCAACAGAGAGGGACCATCCCTGCCCCACAACCGTTCAGATCAGCGAAGACATCAGTTTTGCTGAACTGGCGTAGTTTTGCTCGGAGACTGATAAAAGAAGCGAAGTGGCCTAATGGATACAGCACAGGCCTGGGAGGCAGAGGACCTGGGTTCTAATCCTGACTCTGCCTCTTGTCTGCTGTGCGAGTCGCTTCACTTCTCTGACCCTCAGTGACCTCGTCTGTCAAATGGAGATCGAGACTGTGAGCCTCACGGGGGACAGGGGATGGTGTCCATCCTGATTGGATTGTATCCACCGCGGTGCTTTGTTCAGTGCCTGGAACATAGTAAGCGCTTAACAAATACAAAAGACCATTATTATTATCATTATTATTATTGTTCTCTGGCCCTCAGTTTCCTCATCTGTTAAATGGGGATCAAGACTATGAGCCTCATGGGGGACGGGGGACGGAGGACGGTATCTAACGTGGTTTGCCTGTATCCACCTTAACGCTTAGTACAGCGTCTGGCACATAGTAAGAGCTTAACAAAAGCAAAAGACCATCATTATTATTATTATTATTGTTCTCTGGCCCTCAGTTTCCTCATCTGTCAAATGGTGATCGAGACTGTGAGCCTCATGGGAGACGGGGGACGGTGTCCATCTGAATTGGCTTGTATCCACCTTAACGCTTAGTACAGCGCCTGGCACATAGTAAGCGCTTAACAAATACCAATGACCATAATTATTTTTATTATTGTTCTCTGGTCCTCAATTTCCGCCTCTGTCAAATGGGAATCGAGACTGTGAGCCTCATGGGGCAGAGGGAAGGAGTCCAATCGGATTGGCTTGTGATCACCCTAACGCTTAGTACAGTGCCTGGCACGTAGTACGCGCTTAAGAAATACCAAGGACCATAATTGTCATTATTGTTGTTCTCTGGCCATCAGTTTCCTCATCTGTCAAATGGGGATATAGACCGTGAGCCTCATGGGGGACTGTGTCCAACGGGGTTGACTTGTATCCACCCTAGTGCTTAGTACAGTGCCTGGCACATAGTAAGCGCTTAAGAAATACCAAAGACCATAATTGTTATTATTATTCTCTGGCCCTCAGTTTCCTCATCTGTCAAATGGGGCTATAGACCGTAAGCCTCATGGGGGATGGGGGACGGTGTCCAACTGGGTTGACTTGTATCCACCCCAGCACTTAGTATAGCATCTGACACATAGTAAGCGCTTCTCACATGCCAGTTATCGCTGAGCAGCGTGACTCAGTGGAAAGAGCCCGGGCTTGGGAGTCAGAGGTCATGGGTTCGAGTTCCGACTCCGCCACATGTCAGCTGTGTGACTGTGGGCCAGTCACTTCACTTCTCTGGGCCTCAGTTCCCTCATCTGTCAAATGGAGTTGAAGACTGGGAGCTTCATGTGGGACAACCTCATTTCCCTGTAGCTATCCCAGTGCTTAGAACATTGCTCTGCACATAGTAAGTGCTTAACAAATACTAACATTATTCGTGGCTAGTGGAAAGAGCCCGGGCTGGGGAGTTAGAGGTCATGGGTTCGAATCTCGGCTCTGCCACTTGGCAGCTGGGTGACTGTGGGCCAGTCACTTCACTTTGCTGGGCCTCAGTTCCCTCATCTGTCAAATGGGGATGAAGACTGGGAACCCCATGTGGGACAACCTGATGACCCTGGATCTCCCCCAGCGCTTAGAACAGTGCTCCGCACATAGTAAGCGCTTAACAAATACCAACATTATTATGATTAGAGGCGTGAAGTGGGCAGGCTGGCGTGGAAGTGGGATTATTACTATTATTATATTCTGATCCTCCTCCTCTCCCTTCCCCTCCCCTCAGCACTGTGCTCATTTGTCTATATTTTTATGACCCTATTTACTTTGTCAATGAGGTGTACACCCCCTTGATTCTATTTATCTTGATGATGTTGTCTCGTTTTTGTCCGTCTTGTCTCCCCCGATTAGACCGTAAGCCCGTCGATGGGCAGGGATGGTCCCTCTCTGTTGCCGAACTGTCCATTCCAAGCGCTCAGTCCAGTGCTCTGCACATAGTAAGCGCTCGCTGTGCGACCTTGGGCAAGTCACTTAACTTCTCTGTGCCTCAGTTCCCTCATCTGTCAAATGGGGATTGAAAAACAAAAAAATGTGAGCCCCACATGGGACAACCTGATCACCTTGTATCCCCCAGCGCTTAGAATAGTATTCGGCACATAGTAAGCGCTTAACAAAGATTGCAATTTTTTATTTTATTTATTGAATGAACGAATGAATGAAAAAGAGAGAGAGAGAAGGAGAGGGAGGGAGAAAGGGAGGGGGGGAGGGAAGGAGAGAAGGAAGGAGAGAGAGAGAGGGAGGAAGGGGGGAGAGAGGGAGGGAGGGAGGGAGAGAAAGAGGGAGAGGGAGAGAGGGGGAGGGGCGGAGGGCGGTGGGGGGAGAGAGAGAGGGAGGGAGAGACGGAGGGAGTGGGAGGGAGGGGGAGAGACGGAGGGAGAGAGTGGGAGGGGGGGTGGAGAGGGGGGAGGGGGAGAGAGGGAGGGAGTGGGAGGGAGGGAGGGGGAGGGGGGAGAGGGGAGATAGAGAGGGAGAGAGAGGGAGGGGGGAGATAGAGAGGGAGAGAGAGGGAGGGAGGGAGGGAGGGAGAGAGGGGGAGAGAGGGGGGAGGGGGGTGGAGCGGGGGAGGGGGAGAGAGGGAGGGAGAGAGAGAGGAGAGGGAGAGAGGGAGGAGGGGGAGAGGGAGGGGGGGGAGGAGGGAGAGAGGGAGGGAGGAGAGAAGAGAGAGAGAGAGGGAGGGGGAGGGGGAGATAGAGAGGGAGAGAGAGGGAGGGAGGGAGGGAGAGGGGGAGAGAGGGGGAGAGAGGGGGGAGGGGGGTGGAGGGGGGAGGGGGAGAGAGGGAGGGAGAGAGAGAGAGGAGGGAGGGGAGGGGGAGATAGAGAGGGAGAGAGAGGGAGGGAGGGGGGAGGGGGGGAGGGGGAGAGACGGAGGGAGTGGGAGGGAGGGAGAGAGAGAGGGAGAGGGGGAGGGGGGAGAGAGAGAGGGAGAGAGGGAGGGAGGGGGAGAGAGGGAGGGAGAGAGAGGGAGGGACGGAGAGAGAGAGAGAGAGAGAGAGAGAATATGAATGAATACATGAATAGCGCTGGAGCCCGCCTCGCTCGGAACTACAACTCCCAGCAGCCCTCGGGGCGGGAGGGCCGGCGGCGGACTACAACTCCCAACAGCCCTCGGGGCGGCGGCGGACTACGACTCCCAGCAGGCCCGGGGGCGGGCGGCAGGGCGGGCGGCGCTGGAACTACAACTCCCAGCAGGCCCGGGGGGGCCCCCCCGAACGAGAAGGGGCGTCCGGCCGCCAGGGAACTACAAGTCCCGGCGGGCGGCGGGGCAGGAAGTGGCGGGACGGCCGGGCGGCCGGGCGGGCGGGGCCGGGGAGGCCTGCCTGAGGAAGGCGGGGCTGAGGGAGGCGGGGCTTTGCCACCCTCTTCCCTCCCCCGGCAGGGCAGGGCTGGGACCCGCGCGGCGGCGGCGGCGGCAGGAGGAGGAGGAGGAGGCGGAGGCTGAGGCGGAGGCGGCGGTTCCGCTTCCCCCCGGCGGCGGCGGCGGCGGTAGCAGCTTTCGTCCGTCCGTCCGTCCGTGCGCCCGTCCGTGCGCCGCCATTGCCGCAGGTTCCCCCCCCCCGCCGGCGGCAGCGGGAGCGGGAGCGGGATCCGGGGCGGGGCGGGGCCCGGCCCGGCCCTGCCAGCGTCCGCCCGCGGTGAGTCTGTCCGGCCTGCGGAGTGCGGGGGGGGGACGGGGACGGGGACGGGACGGGACGGGAGGGGGCTTTCCCTCTTCTCTGTGTGTGTGTGTGTGTCCCCCGTCTCCCCCTCCTCCATTCCTCCCTCCCTCCCTCCCTCCCTCTCTTCCTCCCCATCTCCCCTCCCCACTTCTCCCCATCCCCCCACCCCCTCCATCCCCCCTTCCTCCTCCCTTCTCCCCCCTTCACCTTCCGCCCCCTCCTCCCCCCTTTTTCACCTCCCCCCTTGCCCCCTCCTCATCTCCCTCCTCCCTCCCTTCCTCCTGTTCCCCCTCCCCATTTCTCCTCCTCCTCCACCCACTCCCTCCCTCCCCCCTCTTCCTTTCCTTCCCCCCTTCCTCCCCCTCCCTCCTCCCCTCCCCCTTCCTCCCTCCTCCCCTCCCCCCCCCTTCACCTTCCTCCCCCTCCTCTCCCTCCTCCCCCCTTCCCCCCATCTCCCCTCCCTCCCTTCTCCCCCCTTCCCCTCCTCTTCCCCCTCCCCCCCACACCTTCCTCCCCGTCCCTTCTGCCCCTCCCCCCTTCACCTTCCTCCCCCTCCTCTCCTTCCTCCCCCTCCTCGGCCCCCTCCTCCTTGTTTCCTCCCGACCTCAGCTCACGAAGGAACCGCCCCACCCCCCAGCCCCTCCTCTTCTTCCTCAGTTTCCCCCCCACCCCCTCCTCTTCTTCCTCAGTTTCCCCCCCACCCCCGGCTCCCCTGCCCCCTTCCCCTCGGGACGCACAGGAACCCGCCCGCCCTCCATCCATCCCCCGGGGGGGAGTCTTATAATAATAATAACTAATGATAACCGTAATAATCAGAGCGATAGTCGGACTGATAGCGATGGCAGTTGCTAAGCGCTCACTAAGCGCCGGGGGAGATGGGTCCCGGGGCATCGGGTGGCCCCCACCCCCGAGGGGTCCCCCCAGCCTTCACCCCCATTTCGCAGAGGAGGTCGCCGAGGCCCGGAGAAGTGAAAGGACTGGGCCGAGGTCACCCAGCAGACAAAGGGCAGGCCCAGGATTAGAACCCACCGCCTCCGACTCCCAGGCCCGGGTCTTGCCGCTAAAGCCATCTCAAGGCCCCCCCCACCCCCCATTTCATTATAATAATGTTGGTATCTGTTAAGCGCCGACTGTGTGCGGAGCACTGTTCTAAGCGCTGGGGGAGATACAGGGTCATCAGGTCGTCCCCCGTGGGGCTGACGGTCTGCATCCCCATTTTCCAGAGGAGGTCACTGAGGCACTGGGAAGTGAGGTGACCCACAGTCACACAGCTGACAAGGGGCAGAGCTGGGATTCGAACCCACGGCCGCTGACTCCCAAGTGTGTGCTCTTTCCACTGAGCCACGCTGCTTCCCCAAATTATTTTTCCTGGGATAGGAGGGGGTAGAGCCCCGCGGGGGGGACCGCCCCAACCCCCACCTCCACCCACCTCCACCCCCCCCCCGACCTCTGGGCCGGGGGCATCGACCGGATTTACCGAGCCCCTGCCCAGGCCACTGTACTGAGCGCTGGGGAGAGAACGATCCACCAGAGTCGGGGGATTCACAACGAGCTTCACCCATCCGGGGCATTTATAATAATAGTAATAATAATAATGCTGGTATTTAAGTGCTGACTATGTGCCAAGCACTGGGGTAGATAGGTCATCAGTCAGAGGTCATGGGTTCGGATCGCGGCTCGGCCACTTGTCAGCTGTGTGACTTTGGGCAAGTCACTTCACTTCTCAGTGCCTCAGTTACCTCATCTGTAAAATGGGGATGAAGACTGTGAGCCCCACGTGGGACAACCCGATTTCCCCCGTGTCCACCCCAGCGCTCAGAACAGTGCTCGGCACATAGTAAGCGCTTAACAAATACCAACATTATTATCGGATTGCTCACAGTCTTCACCCCCCCCCCCATTTTCCAGATGAGCGAACTGAGGCGTAGTGAAGTGACTTGTCAGAGGCGGGATTAGAACCCACGACCCCCAGGCTCTTTACGGAGCGCCCACTGCGTGCAGAGCGCTGGACTGAGCTCCGGGGAGAGAGCACGCTCTTCGGGGCGGCCGGCCGGGGGGAGGATCTTCTTTTTCGGTGGCGCGGGACCCCCCCCCCTCGGGGACGCGACCTGGGCCGGGGATGCCCCCCTCCCTCTTCGCAGAGGTCACTTCGCGTCGACGAAAGGCCCCCGCTTTGCTCCCTGGAAATCCGCAAAGCTCCCCGGATCGCTCTTAGGACCTGCTGATGCCCTCTCTGCCCCCCAAAGTTGTAATTTCCAGAGACAGCGCCGGCCCAAGTGCGCCCAGACCTGTCGATAAAGGGGGAGCGATTCGGCCATCCTGCAAATTAAAGCTCTTCCCCCCCCCTTTAAAAGGACACAATCGAAAATGGTGAGGCCTAAAATTAGACCTTCAGGCTGTGTTTTGGATCAAGGCTGTGCACGTCACGTTTTCCCCCTGCTGGGTTTTTGACTCTCTTCCGCTCTGGCGAGCAAGGCAGGATATTGAAAAGCGCAAGAATCTTGCTGTCGGGGGTTGGCTTTGGTGGGGGGTTCGTCGGGCGGAATCTCCGCAGATAAAACTAGGTGAAGGCTCGCGGGGCGATCGCGGCGCCCGGTAATTCCTCAGGCGAGTCGAGACCCGTCGGCCTCGACGGAGTCGCCTCCGGTATCCGTCGAAGCCTCCGTTATCGACTTTTGAAAAGAATCCCGGGGCCCCGCGAGCGTCCGTCCGCGAGACCGAGGATTTCAGACGGCCCTTCCGCGGTAGAAATCGGAGCTCGGAGCCGAGCTCTTCGGTCGGTGCCCGGCCCTTCCGCACCCTGGTAAGTGAGCCGCTCGACCCGGTCGGTTTTTCCTCGGAGATATCGAAAGACCCGAAGACAAAACACCATCGTTATATTGAAAGAGAGTGGATGTTTTTTTCTCCTGGGGAGAGCCCGGCCTTCCGTCACTTTTAATCGGAGGGGACTGTGGAATGGGGATGGATCGGGGGAGGAAATGAGCGGGGGAAAAGGCGACGATTCGGAAGCAATTTAGAGCGAGAGAAAAAGAGACCAGCATTCACCCAAAAGTAAAAGTAAAGATTTTTAAACTCCCGTTCCTCGGGGGTTTTTTTTTTCTCTTCTGTTTTACCACAAACGTTTCCAGTGCTGCTGTTTTACGTGTGTGTGTGTTTGGCTGTTGTCAGAAAAGGAAGTTTTTATGGGACGTGGATATTTGGTTGCGGTAAGCGGAGTGAAGTGCCTTTTTTTGCAGGACATTTCAGCGCACAGACGAATGTATGTAGTTGTTGGTATTCGATTTTTTATTTTGTTTTTTTGCAAGACGCGCATTCCTCCGCGTGAGGATTGTCAAGCCGTAAAACATTTGCGCGAGGCTGTTGCCAATACCCTAGTAGCACCAAAGAGCCAAAAAAGGGTGTGTTAGATACGTTCAGCGTTTTTGACTGTATTTCCAGCGATCGAATCCCCTAAGTGTTTTTGGAAAAACGTATTCGGGCTACCCTTTCCCAAACTGCTGTCTGTTTCCCCCTGTAAGACCGTGAGCCCGTCGTTGGGCAGGGACGATCTCGATCTGTCGCCGAATTGTACTTTCCAAGCGCTTTTTACAGTCCTCCGCTCACGGTAAGCGCTCGATAAATACGATCGAATGAATTTTAAAGCTTTTTTTTTTTTTTTTTAAACTCTTAGGTTTTTCCAATTTCCCCCCCAAAGAGCACGTGGCTGCTGTTGGCCCTGGCTCTCCTCGTTCTGGTTTGTGTGGTTTATTTCTCACTGAAAGCTAATTTCTTTGGGAAGGGCACCCGCTAAACCATTATTTGTTTTATTGGCCCAAGCGGACAATTTTATGATTACTTTTTGTTCTTGAAAAGTGACGAAATCATTTCCAAGAGTGAAAGCCCCCTTAAAAGATTTTTTTTCCCTTTTTTTAAAAAAACAAAAACCCAATAAATGCCTTGAAGTTGAGTGCAGTCTAGACCTGCTCATCCTTGTGTGTGCCCCCTCTCCACCCCTTCTTGTTTTTCTTTCCTCTCCTGTTGCCCCCCCCTTCCCGGGGCAGGCTCTAGAAGCAGTGTGGTTCAGTGGACAGAGCCCGGGTTTAGGAGTCAGAGGTCATGGGTTCTAATCCCCGCTCCGCCTCCTGTCAGCTGGGTCACTTTGGGCAACTCACTTCACTTCTCGGTGTCTGTAAAATGGAGATTAAGACTGTGAACCCTACGTGGGACAACCCGAGGACCCTGTATCTACCCCAGCGCTTAGAGCAGTGCTCGGCACATAGTAAGCGCTTAACAAATACCAACATTATTATTATTTTAAGGGCCTGACCCAGGGCTTTCCAGGAGGGAGATGCCATGCCCTCCTCCTCCCAATGAACTCACCACCGAGATGAAAGCGATTGTCTCCATCTGTTGCCCACTTGTCCATTCCAAGCGCTTAGTCCAGTGCTCTGCGCGTAGTAAGCGCTCAAAAAATACTATTGAATGAATGAATGAAAGGGAAAGGTGCAAATCACCATGTCCTGGCCCCTGAAACTAACTCTCTTCCCCTCTTCAAAGCCCTACTGAGAGCTCACCTCCCCCGGGAGGCCTTCCCACACTGAGCCCTCCCCATTCCCCCTCCCTCTGCTCTACCCCCTTCCCCACAGCACTTGTGCCTATTTGTATGTATTATTTATTACTCCATTTTATTAATGACGTGCCTAGATCTAGGATTCTATTTTATCTTGATGGTACTGATGCCTGTCTACCTGTTTTGCCGTCCGTCTCCCCCTTTCAGACTGTGAGCCCGTTGTCGGGCAGGGATTGTCTCTCTCTGTTGCCGAATTGTACGTTCCAAGCGCTTAGCACAGGGCTCTGCACACAGTAAGCGCTCGATAAATACGATTGCATGTATGGAGGAACCACCGACACAAGAAAGGGAGGTGTTTTCTTCTCCCCGCCCCCCCTCCCCCCAGTAAAAGGAAGGAGAATCGCTCTCTTTCCTAACAGCAGCGGTGGTCATTCGGGGGCGAGGCTGGCCACAGCTGTGACAGGTCTTTTCTCATGAGTATCTGTAAGGAAGCAGCGTGGCCCGGTGGAAGGGCGGACCTGGGTTCTAATTCCGCCTCTGCCACTGGCCGGCTCCGTGACCTGGGGCAGGTTACTTCTCTGTGCCTGTTACCTCATTGGTAAGGTGGGGATTCATTTCCAAGCACTTAGTACAGTGCTCTGCACATCGTAAGCGCTCAATAAATACTATTGAACGAATTTCCTCTTCTCCCTCCCCCTGAGGCTGTGATCCCCATATGGGGCAGAACCGTAAGCTCGTTGTGGGCAGTGAGTATGTCTGCGTATTGTTATAAGTTTCAAGCGCTTAGTGCAGTGCTCTTCACGTAGTAAGCGCTCAATAAATAGGATTGAATGAATTGTTGTATTGTACCCCTCCAAACGCTCGGTACAGTGCTCTGCCCACAGTAAGCGCTCAGTAAATGCCATCGAATGAATGACTATGACCGATTTGATTATCTTGTGTCTAACCCAGGGCTGTGTACGGTGTCTGGGGCCCAGTAAGCCCTTAATAGATACCAGTTATTGTTATTACGAGTTGAATTTCAGAAGGGTGTCATAATACTCTCCCTCTAGCATTTGTGGGTGGAGATAAATGACCTATTTTAATAATGTTGGTATTTGTTAAGCGCTTACCATGTGCAGAGCGCTGTTCTAAGCGCCGGGGTAGATACAGGGTAATCAGGTTGCCCCACGCAAGGCTCACCGTTAATCCCCATTTTACAGATGAGACAACTGAGGCACAGAGAAGTGAAGTGACCTGCCCACAGTGACACAGCTGCCAAGTGGCAGAGCCGGGATTTGAACCCATGACCTCCGACTCCCAAGCCCGGGCTCTTTCCACCGAGCCACGCTGCTTCCTTAAACATATTTGCACGGTGGACTCAGTATCAGAGAGTCACACTGTGGTCTTTGCAGTTAAGATGGGAAAGGGTCGATGGTGGCGGCATTTTAAGCAGAAAAGTTTAAAAAGTTTAGAAAGTTCCCCAGAGAGTTTCGTGCCCTGAGGCAAATGCCTCTTCGACTCTGCACCCGGAGCTGGTCAGCAGACCCTGCGCCAGTGGACACGGGGGGAGTTCCCGCCCATTACGACGTTTTTTAGGTTGCGAGAGACCTCCTCCCTCCCCCGGGACAGGAACCCCGTCTCGTTCCCACCTGGGTGTGTTTTGTTTTTATTTTCCCCCCACTTTGCACTCGGAAAGGCCTCAACAGATACAGTTACTTCTTCAGCCCCAAAGAGGAGAGCGGGCAAATTCACACATAAACCCAAGTGTCAGACCCTGTCTACGAATAAGATTCAGAAAAAAAGTGACAGAAATGGATGGGATCTGATAATAATAACATCTGTGGCATTTATAAGCGCCTCCTTCGTGCCAGGCACTGTACTAAACGCTAGGGTGGATAGGGGCAGATCGGGTCGGGCACGGTCCATGTCCCACGTGGGGCTCGCGGTCTCAATCCCCATTTTATGGGAAGCAGCGTGGCTCGGTGGAAAGAGCCCGGGCTCGGGAGTCAGAGGTCATGGGTTCGACTCCCGGCTCTGCCACTCGTCAGCTGTGTGACTTTGGGCAAGTCGCTTCACTTCTCTGTGCCTCAGTTCCCTCATCTGTAAAATGGGGATTGACTGTGAGCCCCACGTGGGACGACCTGATGACCCTCTATCTCCCCCAGCGCTTAGAACAGTGCTCAGCGCAGAGTAAGCGCTTAACAAATACCAACATTATTATTATTTGGCGGATGAGGTCACCGAGGCACAGTGAAGGGACTTCAGCGAGGAGAAGCAGCGTCACTCAGTGGACACAGCACGGGCCGGAGAGTCAGAAGGTGATGGGTTCTCATTCTGGCTCCGTCACATGGCTGCCGAGTGTGACCGTGGGCAACTCGCTTCTCTGGTCCTCAGTTTACCTCGTCTGTAAAATGGGGATCAAGAGCGTGAGCCTCGCCCCCTCTCCCCTCACCTCGCTTCTCTCCCTCGCCAACCCAGCCGTCACACTTCGCTCCTCTGGTGCTGCTGACCTTCTCACGGGGCCTCCGTCTCCATCTGGGCCCGTCCCGCCGCCGACCCCTGACCCACGTCCGGCCTCTGGCCCGAAACGCCCTCCCTCCTCAAATCCGCCAGACGGCGACTCCTGAAGGCCCATCTCCTCCAAGAGGCCTTCCCAGACTAAGCCCCACTTTTCCTTAGCTCGCGTCGGCGTCACCCTGCCTTACTCCCTTTGCTCTTCCTTCCTCTCCCTGCCCCACGGCACTTCGGTATCGATCTGTCATTTTATTTATATTGATGTCCGTTTACTTGTATTGATGTCTTTCCCCCCAGCTCTCGACTGCGAGCTCATTGTGGGCAGGAATTGTCTCTATTGCTGTACTTTCCCAAGCGCTCAGTACAGTGCTCTACACATAGTAAGCGCTTACATTCGATTATATGAACGTGTGTTTGACAGGGACTGTGTCCGACCTGATTAACCTGAATCTACCCCAGTGCATAGAACCATGCCTGGCACACACTAAGCACTTAAGTACCATAATAAGTGGAGGAATCAGGATTAGAACCCAGGTCCTTCTGACTCCCAGGCTCTATCCGTTAGGCCACGCTGCTTCTCATCGTGATGACGATCTTGTATGGCTTAGTGGAAGGAGCCTGGGCTTCAGAGTCAGAGGTCAGGGGTTCGAATCCCCGCTCTGCCACTTGTCAGCTGTGTGACTGTGGGCAAGTCACTTCACTTCTCTGTGCCTCAGTTACCTCATCTGTAAAATGGGGAATTAACTGTGAGCCTCACGTGGGACAACCTGATGACCCTGTATCTACCCCAGCGCTTAGAACGGTGCTCGGCACGTAGTAAGCGCTTAACAAATACCAACATTATTATTATTATTATCTAGCGCAGGGTGAGGCTCACTCTCACATAAGTGCTTCATAAATGCCTTTATTATTAGAAAGGCACAGAGGTTCCAAAGGGTTGTTGGAAGGGAGCAAATGGTATTGGGTGGGTTTAGTCTGGGAAGCCGTCGAGGAAGAGTGAAATTTTTGGAGCGCTTAGTACAGTGCTCTGCACACAGCGCCCAATAAATACGATTGAATGAATGAATGAATGAATGGAGGCGATGGGCAAGTTTAGTATATATTTTTTATTATCCTATTTATTTTCTTAATGAGGTGTACATCCCCTTGATTCTGTTTATCGTGAGTATGTTGTTTTTGTCCGTCTGTCTCCCCCGATTAGACTGTGAGCCCGTCATTGGGCAGGGATCGTCTCTCTCTGTTGCCTAAATTGTACATTCCAAGCGCTTAGTCTAGTGCTCTGCACATAGTAAGCACTCAAATACTAATGAATGAATGAATATAAAGTAGCGAGGAGGGCGTCTGAGGCGGAAAAGACGGGCAGGGACCCACAGTTCGCGGCCCGGCTCTAGGCTGGCATTAGACAATCAGGTGATCGTCCCGCCATCACAGTGCCCCGAATGTGCTTACTATGAGCAGAGCGCTGTACTGAGCGCTTGGAATGTACAATTCAGCAACAGATAGAGACAATCCCTGTTACTTGAGCGCTTACCATGTGCAGAGCGCTGTACTGAGCCCTTGGAATGTACAATTCAGCAACAGATAGAGACAATCCCTGCCCAGTGACGGGTTTGCAGTCTAACAAAATAAATAGGGTAATAAAAATATAGAAAAATGAGCACAGTGCTGAGGGGAGGGGGAGGAGTAGAGGGAAAGGGGGGAAAGGGGACTTAGTTGAGGGGAGGTGAAAGGGGGGCAGAGAGGGAGCAGAGGGAAAAGGGGAAGCTTAGTCTGGGAAGGTGCCACCCGTCGCCGGGGACAGGTTCTTTCGGAATCGGCGCGGCGAGAGAGAGAGAGAGAGAGGCCGGAGATGGAAAACCTGAGTTTTGTATAGAATTTATTCCGCGGGGCAAATTGAATTATTTAGACGCGACAAATCGGCCTTCCCTTTTGGGAGAAATATGGTGTTAAAGCTTTCCTGACGGGAGGAATACACTGGCATGTTACCCGCGCCTGTTCGGACACCCGAGCCCACTTAGGATTTACTCACAAGGTGGCGAGGCGGCCGGCTCCCACCATGTGCTCGCCCCACCCTGGAGGAATCCACCTTTGCATTATATACACTTAGGCGTTAAACACCTATGAGTTACATACACTTATGGGTTACATACACTTGTGAGTTGCATACACTTATGCGTTCAACCCAGTTATGCGTTACCCACTTACGGTTACTCGCTCTCGGCGAGGCGGCTAGCTCCCACCATGTTCACGTCCCACGGGGGAGGCACCCACTTAGACATCAAATCCACCTATGCGCTACTCGCACTTGGTGAGGCGGCTAGCTCCCGGTTAGATTGTGAGCCCGTCGATGGGCAGGGATCGTCTCTCTCTTGCCGACTTGTTCATTCCAAGCGCTTAGTACAGTGCTCTGCACATAGTAAGCGCGCAATAAATACTATTGAATGAATGAATTGAGCACCTAAGTGGGGCAGAGCGCTGCGCTGAGGGCTTGGAGGTTAAGAGCCTAAGGTGAGCCCTCAGGGACTCGGTAGGTGAAATTAGAGCGGGCGAGTTTGAAGGTAGGAAGATCTGAAAGGAAGAGGCGGTGGGAGTCCTCCAAATGGAAGGGATTTGGGCCTAGAGAGGGAGGGATCCCAGAAACAGGGTTCAGTCTGACCGAGGGACACCGACGTTGACCTGGTGGGGGTCTGGCTAAGGCTGTGGGGTGGGGGTGAAGTAGGGGAGCTTGGGCTCACACTTGAGTCCCTTGGGGATTATAACCGTGGTATTCGTTAATAACTTCCTACGTGGCAGGCACCGTCCTGAGCACTGTGGGGGGAATCCAAGCCGATCAGGTTGGACACAGTCCCTGTCCCTAATCCCCCGATTAGACTGTGAGCCCGTCTCATTGGGCCGGGATCGTCTCTGTTGCCGAATTGTACATTCCAAGCGACTAGTACAGTGATCTGCACGGAGTAAGCGCTCAGTCAGTACTACTGAATGAATCCCACATGGGGCTCACATTCTCTTAATCCCCATTTTACAGATGAGGTAACGGGCCCAGAGAAGGGAAATGACTTGTCCAAGGCAAGCGGCGGAGCTTTTGATGGTTCAGTTCCCCAGGTACCCGCTCCAGGTGCCCCCCCAGTCGCTTGACCCGACGCCCACGGGGGTCCGCCCCGCACCCTTCCCGGCTGCCGGGCCTCGGAGTGCCACGGGGCTGGCGACCGAGTTGGTGTTCTGTCTTGGGGGGCTCCCCGTTGGGGGATTGTCTCGAGCGTGTGGGTGGTGTAGGCTGAGGGCCTGAAGACCTCGATATCCACCCCTTCTGGGCTACCTCCGGTAATAATAATAATAATGTTGGTATTTGTTAAGCGCTTACTGTGTGCAGAGCACTGTTCTAAGGCCTGGGGTAGATACGGGGTCATCGGGTTCTCCCGCGTGAGGCTCACAATTAATCCCCATTTTACAGATGAGGTAACTGAGGCCCAGAGAAGTGAAGTGACTTGCCCACAGTCACACAGCTGACAAGTGGCAGAACCGGGAGTCGAACCCATGACCTCTGACTCCGAAGCCCAAGCTCTTTCCACTGAGTCACGCTCATGGCCCGGGGAATCCCAATCCCCACCCCCCCAGAGCCGGCCGTCACACCCCAGAGACCCCTTGGCTCTCCTTGTCCCAGAGGTGTTTCTCGCAGCGTGAGGTGCCGCGCGCCCAGCTCAGGCTGCGGGACCCAGAGATACTTCTGCCGCGTGACCTTGGGCCGGTCACTTCACTTCTCTGGGCCTCAGTTACCTCATCTGTAAAATAGGGATTCATTTAATCGAGAAGCAGCGTGGCTCAGTGGAAGGAGCCCGGGCTTGGGAGTCAGAGGTCATGAGTTCGAATCCCAGCTCTGCCACTTGGCAGCTGTGTGACTTTGGGCAAGTCACTTCACTTCTCTGGGCCTCAGTTCCCTCATCTGTAAAATGGGGATGAAGACTGTGAGCCCCACGTGGGACAACCTGATTCCCTTGTATCCCCCAGCGCTTAGAACAGTGCTCTGCACGTAGTCAGTGCTTAACAAATACCAGCATTATTATTATTATTATTTAATTGTATTTTGTGAGCGCTTACTGTGCGCAGAGCACTGTACTAAGCGCTTAAGACTGTGAGCCCCATCTGGGATACAGACTGGATCCAGCGGTTATCTTCATTCTAGCCCAGCGCTTAGTACAATGCCTGGCTCACAGTAAGCGTTTAACAGGTACCATAAAAAAGGGCGGGGGGCAGGCGTGACTGATAGAACCCTGTTTCTGGAATCAGGCAAGAATCATTTGGGTTGGACCCAGGGTTTAAGCCCAGTTTTGGGAATTCTTCCCCTCAGGAAGAGCGAAATGACAGAACAGTGACTGTATGGAGGTGACATCAAAGGAAAAGTTGGAAGTGTCTGTTTCTAATATTATTTGCTGATGACCCCTGAACCTTTTCTTGGCTGTAAAAATGTAGATTCACAGAAAACCCCTCTCCTCCTCCCCACCTGACTAAAATGAACAATTTAAGCGTCCAAAAAGTTAAAATTAATTTAAAATTAAATTAAAAATTTAAAAATTTAAAAATTAAAATTAATTAATAAAATGCTGCATTTTAGAAAATGAAATTTATAGGTGACCTCATTGTGGGCGGCGAACGTCTGTTACATTCTACTTTCCCAAGTACAGTGCTCTGCGCACAGTAAGCGCTCAAAAATATGATTGAGTTGTTTTTTTCCCCCCGATAAAACGTCTCGGTAAAGACTTTAAAGTACGAATGTGTGTCGACCGGAAGATAATTACGTGGTTTTAGACTGTCTCCAGTAATCAATTCGCAGCTTTCATCCGAGTAAATTTATTGTACGTTTGCTTACAGTTGGTTATTGACTGTTCATCTAAGTACCCCACCGGTTGTCTCTCTCTGTGGAAGGTTTTAATCAGTTTCTTTTAAAAGCTCAGTCCAAAAATCATCCCCTGGGAAGATGTATACCCTTCTATTTGTCTTCACCTGCACGCTGAAATGGAAATCGTTTGAGTAAAGCCAAGATTGGAGAATCTCTAGAATTCTTTATTTCTCTGTAGCTTGCTCTTTAGAAGGCTTGAGATTTGCCTATCTGAGGATTCGACTGTCGAAAACAGCGAAATATCCAAACTTGACCCGAGTTTCGTACTTCTCTCGTCCGTCATTTACCCTGAACCGGTTCTCCCTCCTCCCCAACGTTCCCCGATCTTCCCGGAGGTTCTCCTTCCTCTCCTCTCGGGTCTCCTTTTCCTCTCCCGCCCCACTCCCCCGCCCCCCAACCTTGGTTCCCTTCGTTTTGGGAAGAGGATGGCAACCGGGCACCCACCGGAGAGGGTTCCCAACGGCCCGGCGGATTGGCAGGACGAACCGCCATCTGGAAAAAGGGGTCAGAGCTTCCCGGGGAGCAGATGCAAGATAATGTAGAGCAAAGACATCTAAACTAGAAGTGCACCGGAGCTGTCCGTCAGGATTCGGTGCAGAGGAGTCATCGTTGTCTGTCCTTTGAAACCGTCCATCCCATATTCATTCATTCATTCAATAGTATTTATTGAGCGCTTACTATGTGCAGAGCAGTGTACTAAGCGCTTGGAATGTACAAGTCGGCAACAGATAGAGACGGTCCCTGCCCTTTGACGGGCTTACGGTCTAATCGGGGGAGACGGGCAGACGAGAACGATGGCAATAAATAGTCGGGGGGAAGAACATCTCATAAAAACAATGGCAACTAAATAGAATCGGTGATGTACATCTCATTAAACAAAATAAATAGGGTGATAAAGATATATACAGTCGAGCGGAGGAGTACAGTGCTGAGGGGGTGGGACGGGAGAGGGAAAGCGGGGAGAAGAGGGTTTAGCTGCGGAGAGGTGAAGGGGGGGTAGAGGGAGCAGAGGGAAAAAAAAAAAGGGGGGAGCTCAGTCTGGGAAGGCCTCTTGGAGGAAGAGGGAGTCCGGGAGGGGAGCCGAAAGTGCCGGGCGTCACCACCGCTCTAAAACCAGAGTATTTCACCCCCGGAACCCTGCGTTCCCCTTTTACTCGCCACATTTTTGATCGATCCTTAGGGTTTGAGGGCCATCTGTGGGCAGGGAACACCGTACCGGGATGGAGAACGTGATCCCTGCCTTAAGGAGCTTACGGTCTACCGGGGAGGCGGATCCAGAATCAGTTTCAGATTGTCCAGCGTGTTCAGATAGCCCGGATGTTCCGGAATGCAGAGGTGGATGGCGAAGAGCCACCAATATCAGGGGTTGAACGGGAAGCGTGAAGGTCGAGAGAGAGTCAGCTGGCGATCTTCAGGCTGGCGTCATTGGGCTGAGGGGGCATGTGAAGGAAGGGGAGGGGGTGGCTCGAGAGATAAAGAAGCAGCATGGCTCAGTGGAAAGGGCCCGGGCTTGGGAGTCAGAGGTCATGGGTTCGAATCCCGGCTCTGCCACTTCATTCAGTAGTATTTATTGAGCGCTTACTAGGTGCAGAGCACTGTCCTAAGCGCTTGGAATGTACAAATCGGTAACAGATAGAGACAGTCCCTGCCCTTTGACGGGCTTACGGTCTAATCGGAGGAGATGGCAGACAAAAACAATAGCAATAAATAGAATCGAGGGGATGAACATCTCATTAAAACAATAGCAAATAAATAGAATCAAGGTGATGTACATCTCATTAACAAAATAAATAGGGTAATGAAAATATATACAGTTGAGCGGACGAGCACAGGGATGAGGGGAGGGAACGGGAGAGGGGGAGGAGCAGAGGGAAAGGGGGGAAAACAGGGCTTAGCTGAGGAGAGGTGAAGGGGATGGGCAAGTCACTTCACTTCTCAGTGCCTGAGTTACCTCATCTGTAAACCGGGCATTAACTGTGAGCCTCCCGTGGGACAACCTGATTACCCTGTTTCTACCCCAGTGCTTAGAACAGTGCTCTGCACATAGTAAGCGCTTAACAAATACCAACATTATTATAAAGAATCGGTCACCAGATCACAGGAAGCGGGCACAGCCATTAAAATTGTGATAGGTTGGTGCTTCAAACTGGGGCTGGAAAACTTATAGAATTCATTTCCACAAGAAAGTTGGGCAAGTCGGGGGGGGGGGGGTTCAAGAGTAGATGCGGGTGACTCGGTTGGTAAGCGGTCTCTGATGGCCTACGAGGGAGAAAGTTAGAGTGAGAAGGGGAGGGAATAGCTAGGAAGCTAAACTTCAGGTTGCGTGTCAAGCAAGGAAGGCCGCTGTCAAATTGTCATTGGGAAAAATACCAATTGGGAAAAATGCCCCAAGTTTAAGCAACACAAGACTGTGAAACTTAGCAGCTTGAGAAGCAGTGTTGCCTAATGGATAGAGCCTGGGCCTGGCGGGGGGTCACATGTCCTGGGTAAATGTTGGTATTTAAGTGCTTACTGTGTGCAGAGCACTGTTCTAAGCACTGGGATAGATACAGGGTAATCAGGTTGTCCCACGTGAGGTTCACAGTCTTCATCCCCCTTTTCGTGGCTCAGTGGAAAGAGCCCGGGCTTGGGAGTCAGAGGTCATGAGTTCGAATGCCAGCTCTGCCGCCTGTCAGCTGAGTGACTGTGGGCAAGTCACTTAACCTCTCTGGGCCTCAGTTCCCTCATCTGTAAAATGGGGATTACTAATTGCAGTTCTACCACCTGTTTGCCGTGTGACCTTCACATGTCACTTCACATGTCTGCCTCAGTTACCTCCTCCGTAAAATGGAGATTAAGACTGTGAGACCATGTGGGGCATGGACCGTCTCCAAACGGATTATCTTGTATCTACCCCGGTGCTCAGTACAGTGCCTGGCACATAGTAAGGGTTTAACAAATGCCATTAAAAAAAAACCAACCAGAAAAACCCTGCAATACTCAAATCGCTCGCTCAATCAGTAGTATGTATTGAGTACCTACTGAATACAGAGCCCTGAACTAAGCACTTTGGGAGAGTGAAGCAGAAGCCAGAAGGCACCCCCTGCCCTCAAGGATCTGATAATCTGAAGGGAGCATTTATGGATAAAAACGACGTAGAAATAGTGAGAGGAGAGCAAAGAAAAAGGGTAGAATAGATGAGAAGTGGGTCAGGATAAAATGGATAAATCCTTAATTTTACAAACGTGCATTTGGAGGGAAGAGTTAAGGGTCGAAGAGTTAAGAGTTAAGCATGTTGGGTCGATTGCGACCGGGGCATCAATCGCTCATAGGAAGATTTTGGAGATGAGGCGAGCCGCCCTCGGGTGAATGATGGGGAGGTGAGCGAGTGGAGAGTCGCCTTGCCCCCCTCCTACCTCACCTCGCTGCTCTCCTACCACGACGCGGTCCGCACACGTCGCTCCTCTAATGCCAACCTTCTCACTGTCCCTCCATCTCGTCTCTCTCACCGCCGACCCCTGGCCCACGTCCTGCCTCTGGCCCGGAACGCCCTCCCCCCTCAAAGCCCTGTTGAAGGAGCATCTCCGTAAGGAGGCCTTCCCTGACTAAACCCTCCTCTCTTCTCCCATTCCCTTCGGTGTCGCCCTGACTCACTCCCTTCATTCACTGTGGTATTTAATGAGCGCTTACTGTGTGCAGAGCACTGTACTGAGCGTTTGGAAAGTACAATTCGGCGACAGAGACAATCCCTACCCAACAACGGGCTCACGGTCTAGAGAAGCACTGTGGCTCAGTGGAACGAGCCCGGGCTTGGGAGTCAGAGCTCACGGGTTCTAATCCCAGCTCTCCCGCTTGTCAGCTGTGTGACTGTGGGCAAGTCACTTAACTTCTCTGTGCCTCAGTTCCCTCATCTGTAAAATGGGGATGAAGACTGTGAGCCTCACGTGGGGCAACCTGATTACCCTGGATCTCCCCCAGCGCTTAGAACAGTGCTCCGCACATAGTAAGCGCTTAACAAATACCAACTTTATTATTATTCATCTCCCCTCCCAGCCCCAGCACTCATGTCCGTATCTGTCATTTATATTAATATCTGTCTCCCCTTGTAGACTGTAAGCTTGCCGTGGGCAGGGAATGTCTGTTTATTTTTATTTCGTACTCATTCACATCTGCTACCGATTTGTACATTCCAAGCTCTTAGTACAGTGTTCTGCACATAGTAAGCGCTCAGTAAATATTATTGAATGAATTCACATAGCACAGTGCTCTGCACACGGTAAGAACCCAATAAATACGGTTGATGGACTGATCTAAGAATGAGGTACAGTTAGGTGGTGAGCTGAGGGGGAGCAGTCTTGCAGGTGCTCGACTAGGCCTGCATGGAGTCTTTTAGCCCCTTCCCCCGGGACCGATTGTGGGATTCAGCTCCCGTCTACACCGCCTTCTCCCATCTAGGGTGGTGGACTTGGCCGGCGAGGAAAGAAGAAAGTCTCACCCCCGTGGCGAAGCAGCACGGCATAATGGCTAGAGCACGGGCCTGGGAGTCAGATGGTCATAGGTTCATTCATTCAATAGTATTTATTGAGCGCTTACTATGTGCAGAGCCCTGTACTGAGCGCTTGGAATGTACAATTCGGCAACAGATAGAGACAATCCCTGCCCAGTGCCGGGCTCACAGTCTAACCTGAGGAGACAGCAAAGCAAAACAGAACAAAACATAAACAAGACATCATCAAGATAGAATCAAGGAGATGTACACCTCATTAGCAAAATAAATAGGGTAGTAAATAATATATACAAATGAGCACAGTGCTGAGGGGAGTGGGGGGGGGGAGAACAGAGGGTGTACGGGGAAGGGACCAGAAGGAAAGGGGCTCATTCTGGGAAATAATGGCATTTGTTAAGCGGTTACTATGTGCAAAGCACTGTTCTAAGCGCTGGGGAGGTGCTCAGGTTGTCGCACGTGGGGCTCAGTGTTCATCCCCATTTTACAGATGAGGTCACTGAGGTCCAGAGAAGTGAAGTGACTTGCCCAAAGTCACACAACTGACAAGCGGCGGAGCCGGGATTTGAACCCATGACCTCTGACTCCCCAGCCCGTGCTCTTTGCACTGAGCCACGCTGCTTCTCTAATGGGTTCTAATCCCGGCTCCTCCACCTGTCTGCCGGGTGACCTTGGCGGAGTCACTTCACTTCTGGGCCTCAGTTCCCTCATCTGTAAAATGGGGAATGAGACTGTGAGCTCCGTGTGGGACGGGGACTGCGTCCAACCCGATTTGCTTGAGCCAACTCGGACGTTTAGTACATTGCCTGGCACATAGAAAGCCCTTAAATACCACAGTCATTATTATTATTTTTATTCTGGGTCCCCTCCAAGCAGCTCTGTGATCTGCTGGGCTGGACCGAGAAGGTTGGTAGTGGAAGTTCTGTTTAGGACTTAGTGGGGGCCTCAGGTTTCCTTTGAGAACTGAGGTTCAGGGGTCCTGAAGACTTCAAAAATTCATTTTCACTTTGGCTGCTGTCGGCATGTCTGGAAAATGGGTCTTGACCTAAATACCCCCCAGGCGGGGTTCTGAAGGAAAAAGTGGGGCAATTAAAAATCTTGGCCTTAAGGGAGACCCGCTCGTTCAACTGGTGGGCAATTTTAGAACCTAGGACCCAGGCCCGCCGAGGGTTTGGCCGTTGGGCCCTACTGATTGATTAGGTGAGTCTTTTTTTTCTCCCCCCTCTAAAGAACACAGTTGCTTTTTTTTTTCTGCCAAATCTGAAGGGCATTTCATTATGCTTCCCAAATTGAAGTTCAAAGGGTTTAACTCTAATCTTTCATCTGCATTTGCTCTTAAATGGTTGTATGATTGTATGCCAAGAAAATGTTTTATAGTGCTATCTTCCATCCCCGCGGTAATTAAGTCTTCCCTCGCTGGTTAACCTTCAGTTGTTAAAGGAAAAACTTCTTACTCTCTTTAGCGAAGGCACAGCCCCCTCCTGAAAACAGAAGTGCCGAAACGTTTGTTTTGGCCGAGAACCCCTTTTGGCCCTTGTTCCCAGTCTGTGGATTCCTTTTTAAAGAAAGCCGTTGGGTTGCTCCGCCGACCACCCCAATGCCCGTTTTACTCGCCCACTCCGATTAGGGAGTGGTGGTCATGGTGATATTCGATAAGCGCTTACTCTGTGCCAGGCACTGTACTAAGCGCTGGAGTTAGGTACGAGGTAATCGGGTTGAACACACAGTCCCTGTCCCTTATAGGGCTCATGGTTTTAGTCCCCATTTTCCAGATGAGGGAACTGAGGCCCAGACAAGTGAAGGGACTTGCCCAAAGTCACATAGCAGACAAGTGGCGGAGCCGGGGTTAGAACCCATTACCTCTGACTCCCAGGCTCTATCCACTAGGCCACGTATCCTGCCGGAGTTGTTCTGCCGTGGAGAAAAATCTTCATTTCGAGGTGCTCGGGAAATAGCCAACCTTTTGGCTACCCTTGTGAAGGCAAAACTAATTCTGGATTAGTACCTAAGAAAGCAGGCCGAATGATAATTTTGACCTACCCAGATGATGTGGGGATTCTGAATTTTACTGTCTGTGAACTCACTGTGGCCAGGGAACATGTCCACCAACTCTAGAGAAGCAGCCTGGCTCAGTGGAAAGAGCCCGGGCTTGGGAGTCGGAGGTCATGGGTTCGAATTCCGGCTCTGCCACTAGTCAGCTGTGTGACTGTGGGCAAGTCACTTCACTTCTCTGTGCCTCAGTTACCTCATCTGTAAAATGGGGATGAAGACTGTGAGCCTCACGTGGGACAACCTGATTACCATGTATCTACCCCAGCGCGTAAAACAGTGCTGTGCACATAGTGAACGCTTAACAAATACCAACATTATTATTATTTCAGTTGGGTCATGTTTACGTTCTGGGCCTCTCACATCTGGCCGAGCAGTGTCTTAAGCGCTGGGGATCAATAATAATAATGATTATGATTTGCATTAAGTGCTTACTACGTGCCAGACACTGTTTGAAGCGCTGGGGTGATGATAACGATGGCATTTGTTAAGCGTTTACTCCGTGCTAAGCACTGTTCTAAGCGCTGGGGTAGATTCGAGGCAATCAGCCTGTCCCACGTGGGGCTCACAGTCTTAATCCCCATTTTACAGATGAAGTAACTTTCATTCATTGTCGTATTTATTGAGCACTGACCGTGGGCAGAGCACGGTACTCAGCGCTTGGAATGTATAATTCGGCAACAGGGAGACAATCCCTGCCCAACGACGGGCTCACAGTCTTAAAGGGGGAAACACAACAAAACAAAAGAAGTAGACAGGCATCAATACCATCAAAATAGATAAATAGAATCATAGATATACACATCATTAATAAAATAGAGTGATAAATATGTACAAAGGTACACAAGTACTGCGGGGAGGGAAAGGGGGTAGAGCAGAAGGCGGGAGAAGGGAATGGGGAGGGAAGGAGGAACAGAGGGAAAAGGGGGGCTCAGTCCGGGAAGGCCTCCTGGAGGAGGTGAACCCTCAGTAGCGCTTTGAAGAGGGGAAGAGAGTGAGTTTGGCGGATGTGAGGAGGGAGGGCATTTCAGGACAGCGGTAGGACGTGGGCCAGGGTTCGACGGCGGGACAGGCCCAGAAAAGTGAAGTGAATTGTCCAAGGTCACACAGCAGGTGAGAGGCAGAGCCGGAATTAGAACCCACATCTTCTGGCTGCCAAGCCCGGGCTCTAGGCCGGGGAAGAGGCCAGCTGAGATGTGCCACAGCCCCTGTCCCAGTGGCGCTCCGCGTCTCGGGTTCAGAGGGCAGGACCTTTTAGCTCCATTTGGCAGGTGAGCCAAGGAGGGCTGTGTGGCTCCCTTAATTCATCCTCCCCCGCCTCTCCCCAACCTCACTTACGCACATATCTGTAATTTTATATTATATTAATGTCTGTTCCCCCCCCAGACATTAAACTTGTCGTGAGTAGGGAATGTGTCTGTTTTGTTACATTTTACTCTCCCAAGCGCTTAGTACAGTGCTCTGCACACAGTAGGTGCTCCAAAAATACGACCGACAGATTTCCCCCGGTCTCGAGCAAGCTAGTGGTGGAGCTGGGTTTAAAGCCCGGGTCTCCTGGCTCCAGGTAATATTCATTCATTCAATAGTATTTATTGAGCGCTTACTATGTGCAGAGCACTGTACTAAGCGCTTCGAATGTACAATTCGGCAACAGATAGAGACAGTCCCTGCCCACTGACGGGCTCACAGTCTAAACGGGGAAGACAGACGGACAAAAGCAAGACAACTTAATCACGATAAATAGAATCAAGGGGATGTACACCTCATTAACAAAATAATTAGGGTAATAAAAATATATACAGTAATAATGATGATATTTGCTAAGCGCTCACTATGTGCCAAGTACTGTTCTAAGCGCTGGGGTAGATACAAGGTAATCAGGTGGGGCTCACAGGCTTAATCCCCGTTTTCCAGATGAGGTCACTGAGGCCCAGAGAAGTGAAGTGACTTGCTGAAAGTCACCCAGCTGACAAGCGGCGGAGGCGGGATTAGAACCCACGACCTCCGACTCCCAAGCCCGGGCTCTTGCCACCGAGCCAAGGTCCTCTGTGACGGTGAGATAAGGTTTATGACTCTGGGGCCTAGTGGAGGTTTAACTACTCCTGTTAGGCCCCCTAATTCCCCTTCTCACCACCACCACTGGACATTTCCAGGTATCCCACCGACACCCGATCATAAGCAGCGTGGCTCAGTGGAAAGATCCCGGGCTTGGAAATCAGAGGTCATGGATTCGAATCCCGGCTCTGCCACCTGTCAGCTGTGTGACTCCGGGCAAGTCACTTCACTTCTCTGTGCCCGTTACCTCATCTGTAAAATGGGGATTAAGACTGTGAGCCTCATGGGGGACAACCTGATTACCCTGGATCTAGCCCAGCGCTGAGAACAGTGCTCTGCACATAGTAAGCGCTTAACAGATACCAACATTATTGTTATTATCACCATCTCCAGCATCATAAATGGGGCATTTGTGGGCAAATGCGCCAGGCACTGGAGGAGAAGCTGTCCCACCTGAGAAGGGAGAACAGGTATTGAATTCCCATTTGACGGAGGCGGAAACGGAGGCCCAGAGAAGTGGAGTGACTTGCCCAAGGTTCATTCATTCATTCAATAGTATTTATTGAGCGCTTACTCTGTGCAGAGCACTGTACTAAGCACTTGGAATGTACAAATCGGCAACGGATACAGTCCCTGCCCTTTGATGGGCTTACGGTCTAATCGGGAGAGACGGGCAGGCGAGAACAATGGCAATAAGTGGAGTCGAGGGGAAGAACATCTCATTAAAACAATGGCAACTAAATAGAATCAGGGTGATGTACATCTCATTAAACAAACTAAATAGGGTGATGATGATATATACAGTGGAGCGGACGAGTACAGTGCTTAGGGGGTGGGAAGGGAGAGGGGGAGGAGCAGAGGGAGAGGGGGGAGAAGAGGGCTTAGCTGTGGAGAGGTGAAGGGGTGGGGTAGAGGGAAAGGTGTCATAGAGGGCAGGTGGCAGAGCTGAGATTAGAACCCAGGGCTTCAGACTCCCAGGCCCGGGCTCTTTCCACTTTCAGTCAATCAGTGGTATTTACTGAGCACTTACCGTGTGCAGAGCACCGTACTAAGCGCTTGAGGGAAGCGGCGTGGCTTAGTGGAAAGAGCACGGGCTTAGGAGTCAGAGGTCGTGGGTTCCAATCCCGCCTCTACCACTTGTCAGCTGTGAGACTTTGGGCAAGTCACTTAACTTCTCGGTGCCTCAGTTGCCTCATCGGGAAAATGGGGATCAAGACTGTGAGCCCCATGTGGGACAACCCGATTACCTTGTATCTACCCCAGTGCTTAGAACAGTGCTTGGCACGTAGTAAGGTTTAAGAAAAACCATCCCTATTATTATTATTATTATAAAATATAACAGAGTTGGTAGACACATTCCCTGCTCACAGTGCCGGCCACGCTGCTTCCCAAGCCCGTGTCTCTGTAAAAGTGACTTATGCAGTGCTTAGAACAGTGCCTGGCACATAGTAATCGCTTAACATATACCATCATCATTTTGCCTCCCAAACGCTCTCCTCCACCTGACTCTTCCATCACACTTGACGCCACCATCCTTCCTGTCTCTGAAGCCCGTCTCGTTCGGCCACCGTATTTAGTGTGTTGCTGAAAATGCCACTTCTTCCTCTTTAATCTGCCGAAACAAACACCACCCTGATCTTAGTAATATTGTGGTTTTTGTTAAGCGCTTACCCCTTGCCAAGCACTGTACTAAACCCAGGTCCCAGATGGGACTTGCCCTCTAAGTAGGGGGGAGAGCAGGCATTGAATCTCCATTTTACAGATAATAATAATAATGTTGGTATTTGTTAAGCGCTTACTATGTGCAGATCACTATTCTAAGCGCTGGGATAGACACAGGGGAATCAGGTTGTCCCACGTGGGGCTCACAGTCTTAATCCCCATTTTACAGATGAAGGAAGTGAGGCGCAGAGAAGCGAGATGACTGGCCCAAGGTCGCACAGCAGGCAAGTGGCAGAGCTGGGATTAGAACCCAGGTCCTCTGACTCCCGGGCCCGGGCTCTATCCACTGGGCCACGCTGCTTCCCTTGTCACCTCCCAGCTTGAATACTGCATTAGCCTCCCTGCCTCCATTCTCTCCCCTTTCCAGGCCACACCTCACTCTGCTGCCCGGTTTGTTTCCTAAAAATCATGTGGCTCCCACCTTCCCGCTATTCCAGAATCTTCAGCCATGTCCCATTCTCCCCAAATCAAGGAAAAATTCCTCCTGACCACTGGCTTCCAGGCGTCCATTCCATGCTCTCTCCCATCCACTCTCTTCCTCCACCTCCCACCGTCTGTTCCGCTGCGGCCGGCTTCTCCGCTCTCCCTCTCTCCCGCTACTGACGCTCCCGCCACCGTCCCCCTGTGTACTGAGCGCTTTACCCGGCCAGCGCACTGTGCTAAGCACTTGGGAGGTTCTTGTTGACGCCCTTCCTCCTGCCTGAAACTTCCTCATGAAACCTCCTAAAGCTCAGCTCTCACCATTCGCAATACACTTGTGATATCACTCGAAGCGGGGAACGTATCTGCTAGTTCTGTTGCATTTGTCGTCTCCGAAGTGCTTCGCACAGCGCTCCGTACACGGTAAATGCTCACTAAATGCGACCGATCACATTTCCTCCAGGAGGCCTGGTGTTTTTTCTCCTCTGCACCCACAGTCACCTGGAGCACTTTTGTACTTTTCCTTTTATTCAAGTGCTCCCTTGAAAATTTTTATAGTGTCTGACTTTCCCTTGTGGGTAAGAAGAGCGTCTGTCAACGCTGCTCCGTTGTAATAATAATGCTGGTATTTGTTAAGCGCTTACTATGTGCACAGCACTGTTCTAAGCGCTGAGGTAGATACAGGGTAATCAAGTCGTCCCACGTGAGGCTCACAGTTAATTCCCATCTTACAGATGAGGGAACTGAGGCCCAGAGAAGTTAAGTGACTTGCCCACAGTCACACAGCTGACAAGTGGCCCTTGCAAGCGCTTAGTGCAGTCCTCTGCACACGGTAAACGCTCAGTAAATACCATCGCTTCGATTGAGATTGGAAGCACGAAGATCCTGTCCGTTAATGCCTTTTTCCCTTCCCGGCATCGGCCCAGAGGAAGTACCCAGCGAATATTATGAATGGAGTGAGTTTGGGTCGGCATTTCACTGGATATTTGTTCATTTAGGGAAGCGGTGTGGCCTAGTGGGTAAAGCGAGGACTCGGGTCCTAGTCCCAGCCCTGCCTCTTGCCTGGCTTTGTGACCTTGGGCAAGTCATTTAACTTCTGTGCCTCAGTTTAGAGTGTGGGCCTGGGAGTCAGAAGGACATCGGTTCTAATCCCCCCTCTGCCCCTTGATGATGATGAGGGTATTTGTTAAGCTCTTACTAGGTGCCAAGCGCTGTTCTAAGCTCTGGGGTAGATACAGGGTCATCGGGTTGTCCCACATTGGGCTCACAATTGTCCCACATTGGGCTCACAGTCTTCATCCCCATTTTATAGATGAGGGAACTGAGGCCCGGAGAAGAAAAGTGAGTTACACGACTGATAAGTGGCAGAGTCGGGATTAGAACCCATGACCTCTGACTCCCAAGCCCGGGCTCTTGCCACTCAGCCGCGCTGCTCCACTTCTCTGCTGTGTGGCCTTGGGCAAGTCACTTGGATTCTCTGGGCCTCAGTTACTTCATCCGTAAATTGGGAATTAAGACTGCAAACCCTGTGTGGAACAGGGACTGTGTCCAACTTGTCCAACCTAATATGCCTGGCCCATGATAAGTGTTTAACAAATACCATTATATGAATAAAAAAACCCTGCAAAATGGGGATTCAATACCTTCCCTCCTAGTTAGACTGAGAGTCCCATATGGGACAGGGACTGTATCTGGATTGATTTAATTGATTTCTACCCAGCGCTTAGCATAGTGCTCGATGCATAGTAGGTACTTAAAGATTACCATGAGAAAGGTTGCAAGGTTGATTGGGGAGGTAGCGAGACCTCCGGCGGGGCGGCCCGTTCTGCTCCCAATTTTGCCACTGGCAGAGTTGAGAAGCAGCATGGCCTAGTGGCTAGAGCCCAGGCCCCGGAGTCAGAAGGATCTGGGTTCTAACCTGGCTCTGCCACCTGTCTGCTGCGTGACCTTGGCCAAGTCCCTTCTCTGAGCCTCAGTTCCCTCATCTAATAATAATAATGTTGGTATTTGTTAAGCGCTTCCTATGTGCAGAGCACTGTTCTAAGCTCTGGGGGAGACACGGGAATCAGGTTGTCCCACGTGGGGCTCACAGTCTTCATCCCCATTTTACAGATGAGGGAACTGAGGCACAGAGAAGTGCAGTGACTTGCCCACAGTCACCCAGCCGGCAAGTGGCAGAGCCGGGATTCGAACCGGGGACCTCTGACTCCAAAGCCGTGCTCTTTCCACTGAGCCACGCTGCTCATCTGTAAAATGGGGATGAAGACGGCGAGCCCCATATGGGTCAGCGAGTAGCTTGGGTCTGTCCCAGCGTTGAGAGCAGTGCTCGACACCTACTAAGCCATTAAGACACCTACTGAGCGCTTAAGAAATACCAATTTATTATCGTTATAGTTATATTTATTACTGGCCTGCTGGGTGACCTCGAGCCAAGTGAACTTCACCTCTCTGAGAGTCAGTCGTCTATAAAGCAAGGGTGAGCGATCTGTCCTTCCTGTCTCTTAGATTGTGAGCCCCTCGTGGGATAGAGAAGCAGCGTGGCTCAGTGGAAAGAGCCCGGGCTTGGGAGTCAGAGGTCATGGGTTCGAATCCCAGCTCTGCCACTTGTCAGCTGTGTGACTGTGGGCAAGGCACTTCACTTCTCTGGGCCTCAGTGACCCCCGTCTGTAAAACGGGGATTAAGACCGTGAGCCTCACAAGGGACAACCTGATGACCCTGTATCTACCCAAGCGCTTAGAACAGTGCTCTGCACATAGTAAGCGCTTAACAAATACCAACATTATTATTATTATCAGAAGTTAATCCCCTTTTTGCAGATGAAGTAACTGAGGTCCAGAGAAGGTGACTTGCTGAAGGCCACGCAGCGGACAAGTGGCAGTTGTATTGAGTGCTTACGGTGTGCAGAACACTGTGCTAGATCCTTAGAAGAGTTCAACGCAACAGAGCCATTCCCTGCCCAAAACGAGCTCACGGGGGGAGAACACAGTTTAGAACCCAGGTCTTTCGACTCCCAGGCCCGCGGTCTTTTCACTAGGCTGTGCCGCTTCCCGCAAAAGGGAAGTAAACCTTTTAGGGAGTGTTTGCAAATAGATATTAATCTGTACACGCAGTGCAAAAATGATTTAGCCTACTTCTTCAAACCCCATAGATAGCAGGCTTCTGCAGGCACGTGTTCTGTTGTGTCTCCGCTGCAGTCAGGTTCCAGGGGTCCTTGGTGGTGGTGGAAAGTTCTTGATGCCTTCAGAGAAGGAAGTGAAATATTTCAAGGCGACCTTCTTCGGAATAGTGGGGGACGGATGCAAAAGCAGCGTGGCTCAGTGGAAAGAGCATGGGCTTTAGAGTCAGAGGTCATGGGTTCGTATCCCGGCTAGGCCACTTGTCAGCTTTGTGACTTTGGGCAAGTCACTTAACTTCTCGGTGCCTCAGTTCCCTCATCTGTAAAATGGGGATTAAGACTGTGAGCCCCACGTGGGACGACCTGATTCCCCTGTGTCTACCCCAGTGCTTAGAACAGTGCTCGGCACATAGTAAGCGCTTAACAAATACCAACATTATAAGGAGATGCTTTTTGGAGCACCTTTTTTCAGTTCTTTCAGTGGGGTGGATCAGATTTCGTGTGTGTGTGTGTGTAAAATTCAATCTATTGTATTTGAGCACTTACTATGTGCAGAGCGCCGTACCAAGTGCTTGGGAGAGTCCAGTAGGGCAGAAATAGCAGACATATTCCGTACCCATAATGAGCTCACATTCTAGAGGTGGAGCTTACATCCTAGAGACGCAGCGTGGCTCAGTGGAAAGAGCCCGGGCTTGGGAGTCAGAGGTCGTGGTTTCGAATCCCGGCTCTGCCACCTGTCAGCTGGGTGACTGTGGGCGAGTCGCTTCACTTCTCTGGGCCTCAGTTCCCTCATCTGTAAAATGGGGATGAAGACCGTGAGCCTCACGTGGGACGACCTGACGACCCTGTATCTCCCCCAGCGCTTAGGACAGTGCTCTGCACATAGTAAGCGCTTAACAAATACCAACATTATTATTATTATGCCCAGACTGGCCACGGCCTCTGCTGGGATATTGGTGGACCTTCTCCTGGAGAAGTTCCGGCTCCACATCAAACAAAAAACTCCTCACCCTTGACTTTAAAGCCCTCAATCCCCTTGCCCCCTCCTACCTCACCACGCTACTCTCCCACTCCCACCCAGCCCGCACACTCCTTTCCTCTAATGCCAACCTTCCCACCGTACCTCCATCTCGTCTATCTCACCGCCGACCTCTCGCCCACATCCCACCTCTGGCCTGGAACGCCCTTCCTCTTCCTGTCGGTCAGATAATTGCTCTCCCCCACTTCAAAGCCTTATCGAACGCCCGTCTCCTCCAAGAAGCCTTCCCAGACTCAACCCTCCTCCCATTCCTTTCTGCGTCGCCCCCGTTTGCTCCCTTCATTCATCCTCCCTCCCAGCCCCACAGCACATATCCGTCATCACACGTGTATATTAACGCCTGTCTCCCCCTCTAGACTGTGAGCTCTTTGGAGGCGGATAACGTGTCTGTTGTTGTAATGTGCTCTCCCAAGTGCTTAGTACAGTGCTTTGCACACAGCAAGGGCTCAATAAATCCAATTGAATGAAAGGGGCTGGGCGGGTGGGTCTTGGGTGAGGGGAGAATCCTTCCCCTCTGCCCTCTTGCCCACCAAAGCACGTGGTTCTACTTCCTACTGCTCAGCCCGTGCGGACTGTAGAGAGCGATTCTCTTCACAGCTTGGGCCCTACTTCTCATACGGGTACAGCTTTTTCCGGTAGCATCTTAAATACACGGCAGCAGCCTAGGAACAGGATGGGCTTTTAGAAGTCCTCCCTGCCTGTATTCTCAGGGTAGGATATCAACAAAACCCCCTGAAACGTCTTAATTCATTTCGGCCCAACGTCCTTAAATCAGTATCGACCTTTAATTCTGTTATCGAGCAGATTTACTGAGCGCTCGCCGCGTGCAGAGCACCGCACGAAATGCTTGGGAGAGTATAATACAACAGAGTTGGCCGGCTCGTTCCCTACCCCCGACGGTATGCATATGTTCATTCAGTAGTATTTATTGAGTGCTTACTATGTGCGGAGCACTGTACTAAGCACTTGGAATGTACAAATCGGCAACAGATAGAGACAGTCCCTGCCCTTTGTATATTATACATAATGTAGTGAAGGGCTTGCTCTTGAATTTCTACGTTTTCGCTCTCGTCGTCTTGGCTTTCTGCAGGTAAAAGGAGGGAAATTAGGAGGGCAAGAGATGTAAATTCTCTTGTCACTGGGGTGGGTCAAGAGATGAGAGATGTTTTTACTTTTTACCCCCTTCTCCCTCCCTTTTATTTAAGCATCCCCGATTATAGCCTTGTACTAACTGGGGGAAATGCTCATGCTTCTAACATTGTTCTTAAATTTTTAATCGTTCCCATTCCCTTAAGACGTTCTCTCAAATTGTGGACAGCGAGGACCTCAGAAATGTTATCCCGTTATCCCCGGGCGTAGATTAAAGGGAACAGAGTTGCTGCCTAAGGGGCAGGTCCAAAACTTGTTGTAAAATTCGGTCTTGGACCTATTATTTGTTCCGCTCTGCAGTAGAACTCCCCAGCTTCGGGAAGCAAAGTCAAACCAGTGAGTTATGGATGATTTGGTCGATTCCAAATTCTTGCGGTTCTCTTTTCTGATGGGTTCTAATTCAGTTTGTGGTGCCTAAATAATAACGATAACGATGGTCTATTTGTGAAGTCCTTACTATGTGCCGAGCGCTGGGGTAGCCACAAGGTAATCGGGTTGCCCCACATGGGGCTCACAGTCTTAATCCCCATTTTACAGATGAGGTAACTGAGGCACAGCGATGTAAAGTGAGTTGCCCAAAGTCACACAGCTGGTTAGTGGCAGAGACGGGATTAGAACCCGTGACCTCTGACTCCCAAGCCCATGCTCTCTCCACTGAGCCACGCTGCCTCTTCCCCAGGATCATTCCATCACCATTTCCGAATTTCCTTAGATAGTGTAAGCTCATCGTGGGCAGGAAGCCTATCGAATTGCGTTGTATGGTGCTCTCCCAAGTGCTTAGGACAGCGCTCTGCACAAGCACCCAGTAAGTACCATTGCCGGATTGTACGTAGGAATCATTGTTCCCGCTTGGAAGACAGTCTGCGTGTAAAATGAACCAGTTGTGTAGTCAGTGCTGTTGTAACACGGGGGTTGTGTTCTCGTAGAACCTTTTTGTCACGGAAAGTAAACTTATTTCTCCTTCCGGGTCTTCCGTGCTGGATCCGGATAAGTGTGCGCCGTCAGAAGAGCGGTCCTTAGTTCCGCCAGTGCCTTCCCCCCGAAACACTTGGGGAGGACACTTGCTCTGCAAGAACCGACCGTCTTCACGTTTGTTAATGTTTCCTGTGGCTCCAGCAGAAAGCTGTTACAGCTTCTTTCCACGGTGTCCATTTTAAATAGGAAATAGACATCAAGGTTTTTGCCAGATGATTCATTATTTGGAAAGTCACAGCTCCTGGAACTGATAATAAATGACCGAAACGAAACCCCGAGGAGCTTGGAGCGATGATGATGCCAGTTTATTCATTATTGATTCAGTCCTGGAGAAGCAGCGTGGCTCAGTGGAAAGAGCACGGGCTTTGGAGTCAGGGCTCATGAGTTCGAATCCCAGCTCTGCCACTTGTCGGCTGTGTGACTGTAGGCAAGTCACTTAACTTCTCTGTGCCTCAGTTCCCTCATCTGTAAAATGGGGATTAAGACTGTGAGCCCCACGTGGGACAACCTGATTCCCCTATGTCTACCCCAGCGCTTAGAACAGTGCTCGGCACATAGTAAGCGCTTAACAAATACCAACATTATTATTATTGAGCGCTTACTATGTGCAGAGCACTGTACTAAGCGCTTGGAATACAGTTCGGCAACAGATAGAGACAATCCCTGCCCAACGACGGGCTCACGGTCTAAACGGGGGAGATAGCAAAACCAAGCGAGTAGTTTATGAGAAGCAGCGTGGCTTAGTGGAAAGAGCCCGGGCTTGGGAGTCAAAGGTCGTGGGTTCTAATCCCGACTCTGCCACTTGACAGCTGTGTGACTTTGGACAAGTCACTCGACTTCCCTGGGCCTCAGTTACCTCATCTGGAAAATGGGGATCAAGACGGTGAGCCCCAAGCGAGACAACCCGATGACCTTGTATCTATCCCAGCGCTTAGAATGGTGCTTGGCACATAGTAAGCGCTTAACAAATACCACCATTAATTTACTAGCCAGGTTTGCTATTTAATTATTTGGTGTAATAGAGGCGAACGTGTGATTTTGATTTTTTTTAATAGTGTTTTTTTTAGCGCTTACTATGTTTCAGGCCCTGTACTAAGCACTGGGGTGGATACAAGCTAATCAGGTTGGACACAGTCCTTGTCCCACCTGGGGCTCAGACTGTAAGGTGGTTGTGGGCAGAGAATGTCATTGTTGTATTGTACTTTCCCAAGCGCTTAGTACAGTGCTCTGCACACAGTATGTGCTTAGTAATTACGACTGAATGAATGAGTGAATGGAGTGCCCTCACCCAGAGGTACAAACTCACCGTCTACAGCGTCCCCTTCAAGCCGCTTTCAGGCTCTTGGGTGCATTGAAGCGGTAATGTAGTGGATGCCATTCTTGGCATTTCAGAATTAATACACATTTCTTAGATGGTTGACTTGATCCCAGGAATTTAGGCCCCGAAAGAGTCAGGGTTGATATTTAATTATTTGGGGTACTAGAAGGGAACACGTGAGTTCCATCCTCACCTTCTTTCTGGGGAGAGTTTTTCGCCAGCGTTGGACCTAATTCCAGTTGCGTGTCTTTTTAACTCTGTTGAAATGGCTCATTGTAGTCGCTTCCTGTGGGGGAGAAGATCATGAAATACATTATATGCTTCCCCTTAAAATCAGGAACTGCCATTTTCAAAATAGGAAGCTACTTTTATTGCTATTTTAATAGGGACTTAAAAGATCTAGAATTTAGTTCACGATATCAAATTGGCCACAGTCAACCTATCGGTGGTATTTATCGAACGCTAATTGGGTGCAGACCACTGTACTAGACAATACAAAAACGTTGGTGGACACGTTCCCTGACCACAGGGAGTAGCACGGTTTAGAGGAAAGAGCGCGTGTTCTTAGCTCAGCTCTGTCAGTTGCTTGCTGTGTGACTTTGGGCAAGTCACTTCACTTTTCTGTGCCTCAGTTCTCTCACCTGTAAAATGGGGATTAACTACCAGTTCTCCCCGCCCCGTTTAGAGTGCGAGCCTCATGCGGGATAGGGACTGTATTTGACCTAATTGACTGTTATTCATTCATTCAATAGTATTTATTGAGCGCTTACTATGTGCAGAGCACTGTACTAAGCGCTTGGAATGTACAATTCTACGCCAGCGCTTAATACGGCATTTGATATATAGTAAGAGCTTAACAATTGCCATTAAAAAAGGAGCTTAGAGTATAGAGGGGGAAACAGATATTAAACTATATTAAGGATATGGACATAAGTACTGTGGGGCTGAGGATGGGGTGAATAAAGGGTACAAATTCAAATGTATAGGAAATGCAGAAGGAAGAGGGAGTTGGGGAAATACCGGCTTAGTTGGGGAACTTCTTAGAGGAGTTGTGATTTTATTAGGGCTCTGGAGGTGGGGAGAGTTGGCCTGTCATATTTGAAGGGGGAGGGAGTCCCAGGGCAGTGGGAGGATGGGAACAAGGGCGAGAGGGACAGATGAGGGTGCCGCGAGTAAGCCGGCGTTGGAGGAGTGGAGCATCTGAACTGGGTTGTAGTAGGAGGTAATAATAATTGTGGCATTTGTAAGCGCGTACTCTGTGTCAAGCACTGTACTAAGTGCTGGGGCGGATAGAAGCAAATCAGGTGGGACGCGGTCCCTGTCCCACCTGGGGCTCATAGTCTCAATCCCCTTTTATTAATTTAAGGCTCCTAGGAGTGGGAGCCCTTAATGACATTAATAATGTTGGTATTTGTTAAGCACTTACTATGTGCGGAGCACTGTTCTGAGCGCTGGGGGAGATACAGGGTAATCGGGTTGTCCCACGTGAGGCTCACAGTTAATCCCCATTTTACAGATGAGGTAACTGTGGCACAGAGAAGTGAAGTGACTTGCCCACAGTCACACAGCTGACAAATGGCAGAGCTGGGATTCGAACCCATGACCTCTGACTCCCAAGCCCGGGCTCTTTCCACTGAGCCACGCTGCTTCTCTTAATTGGTTCCGGGCCTGACGGAGGCCTTTCCAGTGGCATCCCAGTGGGGAAGGGAGATGCCACTCCCTCCTCCTCCCAGTGAACTCACCACCGAGATGAAAGGGATTGTCTCTATCTGTTGCCGAATTGTCCATTCCAAGCGCTTAGTGCAGTGCCCTGCACATAGTAAGCGCTCAGTAAATACTATTGAATGAATCCCCAATTTACAGATGAAGTGACTGAGGCACAGAAAAGTGAAATGACTTGCCCAGGGTCACACAGCAGACGAGCGGCGGAGCTGGGATTAGAACCCATGATGGGCTGACTCCCAGGCCCGGGCTCTAGCCACTGTGCCATGACAGGGAAAGGGGGGACGCTTCTAAATTATTTACTTCAGCCACTGCAGACTTGGTGTAGAATAAGTAGAATGGGTAATAAGTATCTGAGAACAACTCATTACTTGGATCAGGTACTTATTTTCTGGAACTGTTTTTTTGGCATAGTTCCTCTTCACTGTGAGCTATACCCTTGTGTATTTGACATTACTCTCTTGCACTGTGTGTACTTTTCTTAGATGGCTACTATGAAAATTGTATAATCCAGAGCAGTTTTGTGGCTACTGTCATAAAATAATTCTTAAAGATAGCATTTACTACAACAGAAAATCAAACGTGGCCAAACCGACGTTGGGAGTCGTGGGGAAAAAAACCTCAGAAATTTTCTTTCTCCTAAGGAGGAGCCTGTCTTTTAGTGGCTCCAGTGAGCACAAAATAAATTCAGGAATTCCAAACTGTTTCTTTCCTTCTTGCAGTCTCTAATAGTGTGTGATCAGTTGGCTGACCGGCAAAGAGGCCACGTGCCAGTTTTCAAGATGCAGGATATTAAACATGGAAAATACTCCACTAACAGTGAAGACAGACTTTTATATATTTTTAAAAAAAGCATTCAGAGTGGGATTTGGAAATAATAAAAGCCCTTTCTGCTGACTTAATTGAATCTCAGTTAATGGGTCTTGCTTTGTTTCATATCAGCTTTTAGCGAGAAAATGCAAGTGATCCGGTGAGCAGGAACTAATTGTAATGAGGCCCATTTTAAGAAGTGGTTGCCTCCATTTCTGGGGGGCGGGGGGGTTGGGTGGGGGAGGAGCTGCAGCTGTGACGAAAGTCGAGTTGGGAATTTTTGCCCTAGTTGTTTTACACGGCGCTGGCTCGTCCTGAAGCTCGTGTTCTGGACGGGCTTTGCAGCTTTGTCGAAGTCTTTCCACAAGTCCGTTGGGGTTCTGCCGGCGTTTAATCCCATCTGTAAATTTTGTGACATCTGCTATTTGCAGATTTTTGCTGTCCAGTTCCCCTTCTGTCACACCTATGAATGGTAAATAAAACTGATCCTAAAATTGCAGACTTTCCTAGAAGAAAAGTTGTACACAGCATTGCAAATCAAAAACCAAAATACATTTTTTTTTTAGGAGGGAGAGGGAGACGCACCTTCATTCACTGTCGTATTTATTGAGCTCTTAGTGTGTGCAAAGCACTGTACCAAGTGCTTGGGAGAGTACAGTACAACAATTAACGGGCACACTCCCTGCCCACAGTGAGCTTATAGCCTGGAGGCGGGGAGACAGACATTAATATAAATAAATTATAGATAGGTACATAGGTGCTGCGGGGCTGGGAGGGGGGAGGAACAAAGGGAGCAAGTCAGGGCGATGCCAAAGGGAGTGGCAGAGGAGGAAAGGAGGGCTTAGAGAAGGCCCCTTGGAGGAGATGTACCTTCAATAAGGCTTTGAAGCCGGGGGAGTAATTGTCTGTCGGATTTGAGGAGGGGAGGGCGTTCCAGGCCAAAGGCCGGACGTGGGCGAGGAGTCGGTGGCCAAATAGACGAGATGGAAGCACAGTGAGAAGGTTAGCATTACAGGAGTGAAGTTTGCAGGCTGGTTGTAATAGAAGACTGGTGAGATAGGAGGGGGCAAGGTGATGGAGTGCTTTAAAGCCAAGGGTAAGGAGTTTTTGTTTGATATGGAGGTGGATAGGCAACCACTGGAGTTTTTTGAGCAGCGGGGAGACACGTCCTGAACGTTTTCAAAGAAAAATGATCCTCTCAGCAGAGTAAAGTATGGACTGGAGTGAGGAGGCTCTCTCATTCACCCCACACATCCAGTCTGTTACCAACACCTGCCAGTCTCACCTTCACAATATCGCCAAGATCTGCCTTTCCTCTCCATCTAAACTGCTATCGTGCTGGCACAAGCTCTCATAATATCCCAGCTGAATTATTGTGTCAGCCTCCTCTCGGATCTCCCTTCCTCCTGTCTCTCCCCACTCCAGTCTATTCTTCATTCCGCTGTCCGGATCATCTTCCTGCAGAAACGCTCTGGGCATGTCATTCCCCTCCTCAAAAACTTCCAGTGGTTGCCTATCAACCCTCGCACGAAACAAAAACTCCTCACCCTTGGCTACAAAGCTCTCCATCCCCTTGCCCCCTCCTACCTCACCTCCTTTCTCTCTTTCTACCGCCCACCCTGTACGCTCTGCTCCTCTGCCACTCACCTCCTCACGGTCTCCCGTTCGCACCTGTCCCGCCATCGACCCTTGGCCCACCTCCTCCCGCTGTCCTGGAATGCCCTCCCTCCTCACCTCTGCCAAACTAACTCTCTTCCCCTCTTCAAAGCCCTACTGAGAGCTCACCTCCTCCAAGAGGCCTTCCCAGACTGAGCCCCCCTTTCCCTCTGCTCCTCCTCCCCTCCCCGTTCCCCCCCTCCCACCCTCTGCTCTTCCCCCTTCCCCTCCCTTCAGCACTGTGTATATTTGTATATATTATTTATTATTCTATTTATTTTGTTAATGATGTGTATATCTCTATGATTCTATTTCTCTTGATGACATCTATGCCAGACTACTTGTTTTTTTTTTCTTTTCTGTTTTGCTTTGCTGTCTGTCTCCCCCGTTTAAACTGCACCCGTTATTGGGCGGGGATTGTCTCTATCTGTTGCTGAATTGTACATTCCAAGCGCTTAGTACAGTGCTCTGCACATAGTGCTCGGTAAATACTATTGAATGAATGAATGAGGCAGGTTAGAATCAGTGGTTGTATTAACATGTTAGCAGTTTGGATGGGGAGGAAAAGATGGATTTTAGCGATGTTGGGAAGGTGGGACCAACGGGATTCAGTGATGGATTGAATATGTGGGTTGAATGAGACAGAGGTGACAAGGATTAGCATCAAGATTGCAGGCTTGTGAGACAGGAAGGATGGTGGTGCTGTCTACAGTGATGGGAAAGTCATGGGGAGGACAGGCTTTGGGTGGGAAGATAAGGAGTTCTCTTTTTGACATGCTGAGCTTGATGTAACGGGAGGACATCCAGGCAGGGATGTCTTGAAGGCAAGAGGAAATGTAGAGAGGGAGAGTGATGAGGGTTGGAGATGTAGATTTGGATATCATCCACATAGACTTGGTAAATCATTTTTCACATGCCCTGTAAAACTGGGGAGAATGTCATTGCCCAAAATATATTTTGCCTATCTTTGTTTTTTCACCTAAATCTGTATTCTTCTCCTTTGTATTTTCTTTTCCTGTTTTCATATTTTTTACTTTGTTTACTTTGGTCGGCCTCCTGTTCAGCTTCAGTACTGTTCAGCTTTTGTTATATTGTTCTTTTGGACCAAATTCTGGGTGGTTTTTTTTTTTCCAGAGGTCTGATTGTGGGAGCTAGATATTGTATTTCTGCCTTGCTCCTGGTACAGTTCTCGCAACTGTAAGCACATTATGGACACGGAGCATATTTGCTAATTCTGTTGCATCGTACTCTCCCAAATGCTTAGTGCAGTGCTGTGCACATGGTAAGCACTCAGTGCCATTGATTAAGATCACTTGGCTTGGTAGTTCACTAATTAGGGGCGACTCTAAAGTGTCCCTTGACCCAGTGGTTGTGTCTTCATTAAAGAGTTGAAATCAGGTTGATGTACTTTTTTCATTTTATTTAGTGGGCCAGAGAGTTGGTTGTAAAGAGATGTGACTGCTTGTTCAACTTCTCGTCCTCTGTAACTCTTAGAGAGCCCTGGGAGGATGTAAGTGACAGCAGTAATCAACTGTTAGTAATTGGCAACAACATCCAGAGAAGCAGTGTGGCCTAGTGGATTCGGCCTGGGCGTCAGAGGATGTGGGTTCTAATCGCAGCTCTTCCACTTCTCTGCTGTGTGACCTTGGGCAAGTCGCTTCACTTCTGGGCCCGAGAGTTACCTCATCTGTAAAATGGGGATTAAGACTGTGAGCCCCATGTGGGACAAGGACTGCGTCTGCCGTGATTACCCCTGTGCTTACCCCTTAGCACAATGCCTGGGACATAATAAGTGCTTAACGAGTACCAGTGAAATAAAAGAAATACCCCCTCCCCATCCTTATATGATAGACCATTACTCCTCCCACCGTCAAAGCCTTATTAAATGATAGTTGTGGTATTTATTCAGCACTTACTAGGTGCCAGGCAACTGTGTGACTCTTTTTAAGGTCACATCTCATAAGAGTCGTTCTCTGACTAAGCTTTCATTTCCCCTATGCCCTCTCCTGTGTTCATCCCCTGCACTTGGATTCCCTAACCTTTAAACACGAGGTACATTCACCCCACTTCAAGCGCATCATCCCTAGCATGGCTCAGTGGAAAGAGCCTGGGCTTGGGAGTCAGAGACCATGGGTTCGAATCCCAGCTCTGCCACTTGTCAGCTGTGTGACTGGGCAAGTCACTTCACTTCTCTGTGCCTCAGTTACCTCATCTGTAAAATGGGGATTAACTGTGAGCCTTATGTGGGACAACCTGATGACCTTGTATCTACCCCAGCGCTTAGAATGGTGCTCTGCACATAGTAAGTGCTTAACAGATACCAACATTATTATCCCTTAGGTACACATCTGCAATATATTTTATTATATGTCTTCTCCTCTGGAGTCTAAGCTCCTTGTGGATAGGGAACCAGTCTGTCAAATCCTTTGCATTCTACTCCCAAGTGTTTAATACAGTAAGCGCTCTGTAAATGAGTTACCCAAGGTCACACAGGAGGCAAGTAGCAGAGTCGGAATTAGAATCCAGGTCCTCTGACTCCCGGGCCCGTGCTCCTTCCATGAGGCCACACTGCTTCCCGTTTTTCCCCCTCATCCTGCTCCCTTTTCGTCCTTCCCCTGCTCCAGGATTAAGGAAATTGGAAAAGAGGACCGGGATGGAAATCCGTGTGTGAGGAGGGCTGGATGTTAAAAGATTGAAAAGGTGCTTTAGAGCTGAACACAATGCATGAGGCCCCAATCCCACAATATTTTATGATTTTTTAAAAAACTTTTTAAAAAAGTATTTACGTGCAAATAGTCATTATCTGCAAATTTTTAGTGTTGAAGGTAACAATGATGGTATTTATTAAGTGCTTACTATGTGTCAAGCACTGTTCTAAGCACTGGGATGGATACAAGGTAATCAGTTGTCCCGCATGGGGCTCACAGTCTTTATCCCCATTTTACAGATGAGGGAACTGAGGCACAGAGAAGTTAAGTGACTTGCCCAAAGTCACACAGCTGACAAGTGGTGGAGCCACGATTAGAACCCATGACCCCCTTAGGCACTGTACTAAACACTGGGGTGGATACAAGCAAATCGGGTTGGATGCAGTCCCCTATGGGGCTCACAGTCTTGATCCCCATTTTACAGATGAGGGAATGAGGTATAGAAAAGTTAAGTGGCTTGCCCAGGGTCGCAGAGCAGACTGGTGCAGAGCTGGGATTAGAACCCACGTCTTCTGACTCCCAGGCCCGGGTTCTTGCCACTAGGCCATGCTGCTTCTCCAATCATTCCCCCCGTCCCCCACTCGAACCTCACCTCATTAATTTCTTACTCCAGCCCGGCCCACACCCTCCGCTCCTCTAGTGCCAGCTTACTCCCGGGGCCCCGATCTCGTCTGTCGCCGCCGACCCCTTTCCCATGGTCTCCCCATTCATTCATGCAGTCGTATTTATTGAGCACTTACTGTGTGTAGAGCGTATTAAGCGCTTGGAAAGTATAGTTCAGCAACAAAGAGAGGCAATCCCTGCCCACAGCGGGCTCACAGTCAGAAGGGGGGAGACAGACATCGAAACAAGTAACAGGCACCAATATAAATAAATAGAATTAGATATATATATATATATACCCACACATCAGAACAAGTAAATCAGGCATTAATATAAATAGAATTATAGATATGTGCATATATACACAACTGCTGTGGGAAGGGGGGGGAGTAGAACAAAGGGAGGGAGTAGGGGTGATGGGGAGGGGGAGCTGAGGAAAAGGGGGCTTAGTCTGGGAAGGCCTCCTGGAGGAGGTGGGCCTTCAGTAGGGCTTTGAAGGGGGGAGGTTTGATTGGCGAATTTGCGGAGGGAGGGCGTTCCCATATCCTGGAACTCCCTCCCCCTCCATAGATGCCAGACCGCCACTCTCAGTAAACCAGGATTTATTGAGCACTTACTATATGCAGAGCACCGTACTGAGCCCTTGGGAGAGTACACTACAACAGAATCAGCGGAGACGTTCCCTGCCCATAACAAACTTAGAGTCTAGAGGGAGAGACAGGGGTTCATTCGTATTTATTGAGCGCTTACTGTGTGCAGAACAGTGTACTAAGCACTTGGGATCATTCAGTATTAAGCAGACCCATTCCCTGCCCACAACAAGATTAGAGCCTAGAGGGGTAGATAGACATTAAATAAATAAATTACAGATATTGTCTTTAATTGTCCCCCCTCTGTGTCATCTGTGCACTCAGATCTGTGACCTTTGGACGCTTGATATTCACCCCACCCTCAGCCCCACAGCATTTGTGTACCTATCTATAAACCATATAAGTAATTAACGTATATTAATGTCTGTCTCCTCACTCGCGACTGTAAACTCGTTAGGGGCAGGGAACGTGTCTGCCGACTCTTGTATCGCACTCCTCTTGCGCTCAGTATAGTCCTCTGCACATAAGTGCCCAATAAATACCACCGTTGATTGATGATGGTGATTCGGGTGTGAAATGGGTTGACGTGAGGGGCTCGCTGCACCAAATGGAAATCCTTGTTAAAAATTGGAGCAGCGGCTGTGACCCGGAAGGTTTTTCCCGACGTCTTTTCTTTCCGTCTTTGCCGTCTAGCCCCTTACAATGTTCACGCCCTTTCCTGCCTTTGTAGACGAGGCCTGTTGAGGTTCTGAATTCTCCCCTTATTGCATTGGCTTAATTTTTTAAAATTCTTTTTAAGCATCTGAACTCCTAGTCCTTTTTCTTGCCCTCTCTTTCCCTTAGCTCCTTGTGGACAGCGAACCCATCTCCCAAGCCTGCTGTATTCTCCCAAGCTCTGCACATAGTAAGCCCTCAATAAATACAGTTGATTGATTTTGGGTGTCCTGATCCGGTAATCACTCCGAGCAGCCCTTAGAACCAGTCTTATCATCAACAGCAACAGCGGCGATGGGGGATGTACATTAATTGACTGAATTTAAATGGTACAAGAACGAATTCCTTGTCAACCTGTAAAAGTGGAAAATGCACGAGTAGTTGAGTTCTTCATTCACCTGGCCCAAAAGAGGCATTTTACATTTTATTACTTGAACGATCAGTCACTAGGAAGGTAAGTTTGGCTTCTTTAAAGAAGAGAATGAGCTCGTTATGGAATATAGTTTTGGAAAGGAAGTCGATGACTATCGAAAGGAAAAAAGCTTATTTTTCTTTCGGGGTTCTTTTCAACAGGAACAAAAATATCTGTTGAATAATAAATATCTAATGGCACGGTTCGAGCTTTTGTACGGTTTTAGTTCGAAATGATCCGGGAGGGGAAAAACCCAAACTGCTTGTGTTCTCTGCATATGTATCTGTGGATAGAGCTAGGTCGAGATACACTCATATCTATAGGAGTGTATATGGTGTTGTCCTTCGTATTTGAAGAAGACCTTAGTAATGGTGAAAGTCACTAAAGAATCCGGGTGTGACTAATGTGGAACCTACAGTTCTGGACACACAAAAATAGTCGTCATCGGTCAGTAATCACTGGTATTATGGTGCACTTACTGTGTGGGGAGCACTGTGCTACTCTCTTGGGGGTGTACAATGTAGTGGAATTGGTAAACAGGCTCCCTCCATATCTACCCACCCTCCTCAAATCTTCCAGGCAATGACTCTCCCCGCTTCAAAGCTTTACTGAAGGCCCGTGTCCTCCAAGAGGCCTTCCCAGACTAAGCCCCACTTTTCCTTATCTCCCACTCTCCCTTCTGCGTCTCCCTGACCTGCCCCCTTTGCTCTCCCCAGCCCCCACCACCCCACAGCACTTATATGTATGTCTGTAATTTTATTTATTTGTATTGTCTGTCTCCTCCCCTCTAGCCTGTGAGCTTGCTGTGGGCAAGGATTGTCACTTTTTATTGTTGTATTGTACTTTCCCAAACGCTCAGGACAGTGATCAAGCCCTTAATAAGTACGACTGAATGAATGAGAGGTCGATGCTTGCCGGGCCTGACGCTGAGCGTTTTTGCCTCTGTTTCTTGTTCTTTCTGAAACTTTTCCCCAAAAAGAGACACTCTTTTCCTGGTTGCAGTATGCCAGGCTGCTTTATATTGGGCAGTTGACTCCCAGAGTTCAGCTGGGAGGAAGCAGCTCGTTGTGGGCAGCCCACCGCTTAGTACAGTGCTCTGAACACAGCAACTACTCAATAAATACGGTTGATTGGCTTTTCTGCAGCTCTGTTTTTCAGTGTCTTGAGACCCCTTTCCCCGCCCTGCTTGACTTGAGTTTCATTTGTCCACACAGCAGCTGTTTGGGTATCCTGCCGTCTGCCGCTCCGATCTCCTGCCCAGAGTCTGCTGTGTTGAGGTGAGCACAGCCTCAATGCTAAGAGGCTGACTTTGTTCTAGAAGGTTCATTGTTTGTGGTCTGGTCTGGCCGGTCGATACGGAGCGTGGCCCTGTAAACTCTGATTAAAATGATCTCAAATAATTAACTTCTAAAAGTACAGGAACTGTACTGTTGTAATAAAATCCCCATTTCTGTTGTGCGTTCTTGGCTCCGGAAAGACTTTTACTGTGACCCATCTTAGTAGCTGAGAGGTAGAATGCTTTCCCCCTGAGTCACTGTGTACACAGTAACCATTTTTTCTTCCTCTAATTCCACGTTGTAGTTCCATTAGAACGCCGTGCTTTAATTCCATTAGTTCCGCGAAAATGAATGAAGAAAAGTATGAATCGTTTCTTTTGCTGAACTTCAAGGGACGCTTCTCCCCAGAGGAATAATTTGTTTAATGAGCAGAATCAGTGTGCTCAGAGGACCACATAGAATGTTGCCAAACCCCATTCACTGGTGCATTCTTTTATTTTTATTAGTCCTTTTAATGATTTTGTATTTGGTCAAGTGCTGCAAAATCAATCAACAACCTGGGGACAAGTTCTACCCTAGGGCAAGTCACGGTGTACAAGACTCATTTTTCTGTCCTTTAAAAGAATGAAGGGAAGGGCAGTCGCCTCCACCCACTATTGGTTTCTGTGTATTTGTTTTATGATATTTAAGTGCTTACTATGTGCCAAGCACTATACTAGTCACTGGGGTAGATACAAGGTAATCAGGTAGGACATAGTCCATGTCCCACATGGGGATCGCCGTCTGACTTGCCCAAGGTCATACGAATGACGGAGCCGGGATTAGAACCCAGGTCCTACTGACTCCCAGCCCTGTGCTCTTTCCACTAGGCCACACAGCTTCTCACCCTATATCTACCCCAGCGCTTAGAACAGTGCTCTGCATGGAGTAAGCGCTTAACAAATACCAACATTATTATTATTCTCACCGTCACTGTCTTCCTTTCCAGTAATAATGATAGCTGGTATTGCTCTGCCACTTTCACATCTATTCTGCTATTTCATTTCACATATCTTCACATATTTTCACATGCTGCTTCTTACATATGAGAAGCGGCGTGTCTTACTGGATAGAGCCCGGGTTTGGGAGTCAGAAGGTCGTGAGTTCTAATCCTGACTCTGCCTCTCGTCTGCAGTGTGAATCTGGGCAAGTCACTTCACTTCTCTGCGCCTCAGTTGCCTCATCTGTCAAATGGGGATTGAGACTGTGAGCCCCACGTGGGACAGGGACTGTGTCCAACTTGATTTGCTCGTATCCACCCCAGCGCTTAGTACAGTGCCTGGCACTTTGTAAGTACTTAACAAATACTGTAATTATTATTAATTATTATTATATCCCATTTTGTCTTCCCCACTCCTCTGGAAAGCAAGGAAAGGCAGGTCATATCCCCATTTTTTTTTTTTTGCAGAGGGGGAAATTGGGGCTTTACTCAAGACTCTCTTTCTACTGCCCACCCCGCACGCTTCGCTCCTCTGCCGCTCACCTCCTCACTGTCCCCTGTTCACCCCTATCCCGCCGTCGACCTCTGGCCCACGTCCTCCCGCTGTCGTGGAACGCCCTCCCTCCTCACCTCCGCCAAACTCATTCTCTTCCCCTCTTCAAGGCCCTACTGAGAGCTCACCTCCTCCAAGAGGCCTTCCCGGACTGAGCTTCCCCTTTTTCCTCTGCTCCCCCTCCGCCCTCTGCTCCCTCCCCCTCCACCCTTCACCTCCCTTCAGCTAAGCCCCCTTTCCCTCTGCTCCTCTCCCTTCCGGTTCCCTCAGCACTGTGCTCATTTGTCTATATTTTTGTTACCTTATTTATTTTGTTAATGAGGTGTCCATCTCCTTGAGTCTATTTATCATGATTGTGTTGTCTTGTTTTTTCCATCTGTCTCCCCCGATTTAGACCGTGAGCCCGTCATTGGGCAGGGATGGTCTCTATCTGTTGCCGAATTGTCCATTCCAAGTGCTCAGTGCTCTGCACCTAGTAAGCGCTCAATAAATACTATTGAATGAGTGAATGAATATTTAGCAAATTATCAGTAGAACCAGAACTAAAATGTGGATTCTTGCCCGTCAGTTTAGTAGTCCTTCGTAGTTGAAGGCGGCAATGTGTGCTCATGAGCCCGAAGAGGCGCCTGTTCGTTTCGTCAACACCCCTGCTCTCGACCCTTTGAGCCTCTGAGAGGAGAGTGTCTGGTGAAGGGGCGGGGGTTGGCTCAGCCACAGCTTTGGAGCCGCGGGTGACAATGGGGAGAGGAAGAAGAGGAGGAGGGAACGGAGGAGGGAGAGAGAAAGTAAAAGGGGAAGAAGGAGGAAGCAACTCCCTCTCCCCCGGCTCTCCTCTGGTCTCCAGTGGTTCGTCCTGCTTCACCCCCGGGCCCGATGCCCGTGGTCCAGAGCAGAGCCGACATCTCTGGGCTCGGGTCCCCGCACCCCCAGGCCAGGACCTGCCCGCCGGATGAAGCCGTGACGGCCGTTGCTGCGGCAGAAACGATTCCGTCCCAGCCCGGTCCGCGCATCCCGGTCTGGCAGCGTCCTGTACCTTCTGGCTGGGGCCCGTCCCTCCCGGACTCTGCTTTCACCCTGTGGGGACCGTTCCTCCCGCCCGGTATTCCACGGGCCCCGGCGGAAACAGAAATGTAGCCGCGATGTTCTCGCCGTCTCTCTCTTCCCATTGGCAAGAGACAAAGGTGAAGCCACCCTCCCCGCTCTGGTCCTCTCCGACCCCAAAGGGTGGGGCGGGCAGTAATCTGCGAAGCCGCCCCAACTCCCTCCCCGAGCCCCCCGACACATACCCAAAACTTCATAATAATAGTAGTGTTTGTTAAGCACTCACTATGTGCCAAGCACTGTTCTAAGCACTGAGGTAGATGGAAGGTAATGAGGTTGGCCCTCATGGGGCTCACAGTCTTAGTCCGCATTTTAAGGATGAGGTAACTGAGGCACAGATAAATCAAGCTGACAAGTGGCGGGGCCGGAATTAGAACCCACATCCTCTGACTCCCAGGCCCCTGCTCTTTCACTGAGCCACCCTGCTTCTCCGACAGAGCTCTTGTGGCCCAGGTGACCGTGAGGGCCTCAGAGCCTGGGAAGCAGCGTGGCTCAGTGGAAAGAGGCCGGGCTTGGGAGTCGGAGGTCATGGGTTCGAATCCCGGCTCTGCCTCTTGTCAGCTATGTGACTGTGGGCAAGTCACTTAACTTCTCTATGCCTCAGTTACCTCATCTGTAAAATGGGGATTAAGTCGGTGAGCCTCACATGGGACAATCTGATTACCCTGTGTCTCCCCCAGCGCTAAGAACAGTGCTCTGCACATAGTAAGTGCTAAACAAATGCCAACATTATTATTATTATTATGATTATTATTTCTGCACATTTGGAACGTGCAGAGATTTGCTAGTGCTGTCCTCCCTTGACAGACTTTCAGAGTCCAACTGAGAGGAGCAAAAGGTAGGGCGAGGCGTTGACCTGCCGCCCCAGGCCACTTAGAGTCCGCCAAGGTCATCCGTGGTGAACGTCTTCGATGAGTCAGTCCGGCGGACAGCCTGGGTGGGAGGCAGGAGAAAATAAAAGTGGCCCTTGGACATGTTTATCCTGGTCTTGGAGGAACTGCGTGACCTTATGAAAAAAGCACGGGCCTGGGAGTCCCAGGACCTGGGTGAGAATCCTGGCTCTCCCACTTCTCCACCTGTGTGACCCTGGGCAAGTCACTTCACTTCTGTGCCTCACTTATCTGTTCTCTGAAATGGGGATTAAGACCGGGAGCCCCATGTGGGGCGTGGACTGTGTCCAACCTCATTAGCTTGGATCTACCCCAGCGTTTAGTACAGTGCCTGGCGCATAGTAAACCCTTAACAGATAACATTAAAAAAAAAAAAAATGGGGTGACAGGACTAATACGAATTTCTCCCATTAAAAGGGACAGTCTTTGTCTTCATCATTCATTAAGTAATATTTATTGAGCGCTTACTCTGTGCAGACCACTGTACTAAGTGCTTGGAATGTACAATTTGGCAACAGGTAGAGACAATCCCTGCCCCATAACGGGTTCACCGTCTGAACGGGGGAGACAGCAATGCAAGACAGAACAAAACAAAACACCCTCCCCTAGCTGATAATAATTGTGGTATTTGTTAAGCGCTTACTATGTGCCAAGCACCGTTCTAAGCGCTGGAGTAGATACAAGGTTGCCCCTCGTGGGGCTCACAGTCTGTATCCCCATTTTACAGATGAGATAACTGAAGCACAGAGAAGTGAAGTGGCTTGCCCAGGGTCACACAGCAGACAAGTGGCGGAGCAGGGATTAGAACCCACGTCTCCTGATTGCCAAGCCCGGCCTCTTGCCACCGAGCCACGCTGCTTCTCGTTAATGATGAAAGCTTCTTGCCAGTTCCTTCGTCAAGTTTCTGAGCCACGGTGAAGGGTCGTGTCTGAAAGAGGCACCAGCTAGTCCTCCCGCCTAAAATAATCGGCACCATTTTTTACCTTGGAACTGTAATCACTGAAGTGACCCTATTTTGAAAGCGACCTGCGCAAGGTTCATAACGGTAGATGAAAAAAGCCATTCGTAGAAGGGGTTTGGCATCAGCAGTACCACCAGTGAAGGATTAGCAGTCGTTAAAGCAGCGCACCAGCAGTGAGTTACCGCTACCTCCTAGAGTGCCAAAATATTGCAGCCTCACGGAAAAAGCAGAGGCATCCTGGTTTGAATCCCGGCTCCGTCACCGGCCTGGCACGTGACCTCGGACAAACCTTCTAACCTTTCGGCTTTCTCATCTGAAGAATGAGGATAACAACCTGCTCTTCCTCCAACTTAGATTATCTTGTATTTACCCCGGTGTTCGGTCTCGGCAGATAGTAAGTGTTCAACAAATACCGCAGTTAGTCATTCGTTCAGTTGTGTTTCTCGAGCGCTCACTACGTGCAGAGCACGGCACTAAGTGCTTAGGAGAGTACAGTAGGACAATAAACAGGCACAATCCCTGCCCACAACGCATCTAGAGGGGGAGGCAGACATTATTATAAATAAATAAATGGCAGATGTGTACGTAAGTGCTGTGGGGCTGGAGGGGGGATGAATAAAGAGCAAGTCAGGGCGACGTAGAAGGGAATGGGAGAAGAGGAAAGGAGGACATAGGGAAGGCCTCTTGGAAGAGATCATTTTTATTATCACCCCAACACTTAAGCACAGTGCTTGGCACACATTAATGCCTAATAAATTCCAGCACCAACACGTCCTGCAAATTAATCTATCCCAACTCCATTTCTTTTGTGGAGGGAATTGCAAGTGCCCGCTTTGCTCCCTGCGTGCAGTTCCCCATGGAGGGTGAACTCTTTCAGACTCTTAAGAGGTGGTTCAGTACAGGTGATTTCAAACAGGTGCGTGAGAAGCCCGGGAAATTCTCCAGAGACTTTCGGAGTTAAGATTGTCATGAGCGGAGACGAGCTCCTATTTGCTTTTGAGCTGCTTTTGACTTTCTGCTTAGGTAAGAAGTCCAGAAAGTCCAGGAAAAAGCAGAGCAGCTCATCATCATCATCGATGGTTTTTGCTGAGCATTTACCGCAGGCGGAGCGCCGGACGAGGACAGTAGAAGAGAATTGTCAGGCACGGTCCCTGCCCACAGCGAGCCAACAGTTGAACTAGATCAGCCGAGGGGACAGACCCTGTGGTGTGGGAGGTTTTTGTGGGAGAGCTCTCCAATCGAACATTCTTGCCGGGAAGGTTAGGCCAAAGTAAACTCAACCGAGGAGATTTAATTTTAGGCTTTGGGAAGAAGCTGGAAAACATAATTTTAGAAAAAGGAACCTACTAGAAGCCTGGGGACTATTAAAAGACAACACGTTAGAAGCCCACAGGAAAAACAAGACAAAACAAAGAGGAAACACTTCATGCCAAAATGGTGGAGTAAGTCAGGCAATCTTCCCAAAGTTAGGTTAAGCAGGGAAAGCTCACCCAAGTGTCGAGAATCAAAAATGGCAGGGAGTGGCAGGGTCAGCTGCAGGCCAAATCAATCCCATATTGAGCGCTTACTGTGTGCAGTGCACTGTATTAAGCGCTCGGGAGAGTCCAACATAACATAACAGAGTTGGTAGACAAGTTCCCTCCCCAAATGAAAGTAAAGAGGGTCTTGCAACAGACACCGACGCTAATAATAAAAAATTCTTCCATTACATCGTAAGCAGGAAGCCGGCGAGCTAAGCAGTGGGACAAGTTGTTGATGCGATGGTATTTATTGAGCGCTCACTGTGCCTGGATCACTAAGTGCTTGGAAAAGTATAGTGCAGCAGAGTTGGTAGACATGAATCCCGCTACAAGGAACTTTCAGGAGGAGGCATTAAAATAAATTAGGGGAAATAGTCGTGTATAAGAATATTTACATATTGTGGGACTGGGGTGAGGATCAAAATGCTTAAGGGTACCAGGTTCATAATCGATGGGAGTAGGGATTGGTTGGGGAAATGAAGGGCTTAATGTGAGAAGGCCTCTTGGAGGAAATGTGATTTTTGGAGGGCTTTGAAGGTGGGGAGAGGGTTGGGCTGTCAGATATTCATTCATTCAGTAGTATTTATTGAGCGTTTACTATGTGCAGAGCAGTGTACTAAGCACTTGGAATGTAGAATTAGGCAACTGATAGAGACAATCTCTGCCCAACGATGGGCTCACACTCTAATCAGGGGAGACAGGTGGACAAGAACAGGACAACATAATCACGATAAATAGAATCAAGGGGATGTACACTTCATTAACTAAATAGGGTAATAAAAGTATATACAAATGAGGATAGTGCTGAGAGGAGGGGGAGGAACAGAGGGAAAGGGGGCTTAGCTGAGGGGAGGTAAAGGGGGGAAGGGGGAGGAGCGGAGGGAGAACAGAGGGAGCAGAGGGAAAAGGGGTAGCTCAGTCTGGGAAGGCCTCCTGGAGGAGGGGAGCTCTCAGTAGGGCCTTGAAGAGGGGAAGAGAGTTAGTTTGGCGGAGGTGAGGAGGGAGGGCATTCCAGGACGGCGGGAGGATGTGGCCCAGGGGGATAAGCGAGAACGGGGGACGGTGAGGCGGTGGGCGGCAGAGGAGTGGAGCTTGCGGGGTGGGCAGGAGAAAGAGAGAAGGGAAGTGAGGTAGGAGGGGGCAAGGGGATGGAGATCCTTGGAAGCCCAGAGTGAGGAGTTTTTTTGTGCGGAGGTCGATAGGCAGCCACTGGAGGATTTTAAGGAGGGGAGTGACATGCCCGGAGCGTTTCTGCAGGAAGATGAGCCGGGCAGAGAAGGCAGCGGAATGAAGAATAGACGGGAGTGGGGAGAGACCGGAGGAAGAGAGATCAGAGAGAAGGCTGACACAATAAAGGAGAGAGAGTTCCAGGCCCAAGGGAGAATGGGGGGAAGGGGTCGGTGACGGAATACACAAGCTGGAAATAGGGAGAGTACGTTGGTGTGTTAGAGTGGAGTGCATGGGTTGGGTTGTAGTTGAAAATCAGTAAGGTTAGGTAAGAAAGGGGTTCTTGGAGGAAATGGTGGTAGCCAAGAGGCCAAATTAATCAATCACGTATGTAATCACGTATGTATGCATTGTGGGCCCTGAACTAAGCACCTAAGCACCTGGGAGAGTGAAATACAATGGAGTTGGAAGACATGATCCCTGCCCTCTAGGGCAGAGACACCCTAAAGTAAATTACAGGAAAGCAACAAGGTAAATGGGAATTCTTTAATTCAGCCTTTACTCAGGAAGATGTTAGGCATTCCCATATCCCAGTTTTTTTGTGTATGTTAGAGTCTGGCGATGTTGGCAAGAGTAAGCCCATTATTGTGTTTTAGTCTCCAAGGAAAGAATGTAAATGCTGTACACACAGTAAGCGGTCAGTAAATAGCACTGATTGACTGACAAGTCGCGAACCCAGAGGACTGGTGGGTGGATTAGCCGGTGTGATCTCCCTCCGGAAGAAAGTTCTAAAAGTGATCCCGGGAATTCTAGACGAGCGAGTCTCACTTTTGGGAAACTGGACAAATCTATATTCGAGTTTAGTAATAATGGTGGTATTTGTTAAGTGCTTCCTATGTGCAAAGCACTGTTGTAAGCGCTGGGGAAGGGGATACAAGGTGATCAGGTGGTCCCACGTAGGGCTCACAGTTTTCATCCCCATTTTACAGTTGAGGAAACTGAGGTCCAAAGAAGCGAGGTGACTTGCCCAAAGTCACACAGCTGGCAAGCGGCAGAGGTGGGATTAGAACCCATGACCTCTGACTCCCAAGCCTGGGCTCTTTCCACTGAGCCGCGCTGCTTCTCATTAGTTTAGCATTAGTGAGCACCTGGAAGCAGCATGGCATAGTGGATAGAGCAGGGGCCTGGGAGTCAGAAGGTCATGGGTTTTAATCTCCGCTCTGCCATTTGTCTGCTGGGTGACCTTGGGCAAGTCGCTTCATTTCTCTGTGCCTCAGTTACTGCATCTGTAAAATGGGGATCGAGACTTTGAGCCCCACTGGGGACAGGGACCGTGTCCAACCCGATTAACTTGTATCCACCCCAGTGCATAGTACAGTGTCTGACATACAGTAAACACTTAATAAATGCCATAATAATTAATATTATAAAAGAACCTGTTAGAGAGATACACTGTGGTTGCAGTAATCTGCTGAGAACTAGCATGGCCTAGTGGAAAGAGCACTGGCCTGTGTGTCAGAGGACCTGGGTTCTAGTTCTGGCTTCACCACTTGTCTGCTGGGTGGCCTTGGGCAAGTCACGTCACTTCTATGCCTCAGGTACCTCATCTGTAAAATGGGGATTAATCAATGGTATTTGTTGAGCGCTTTCTGTGTACAGAGAGTCTAATAAGCACTTGGGAGAGTACAAAGATTGTGAGACAGGGACTGTGTCCAACCCGATTGTCTTGTATCTACCCCAGCGCACAGTACAGTGCCTGGCACAGAGTAAGTACTTCTCAAAACGCCATAAAATAAGTTTCAGGTGAATCGTACGTTTATAGATAGAAGGGAACCAGTGGGCATAAGCTTTTTAGGTTTTCATAAGGACTTTGACAGGATTCCAAACTGGAGGCGTTCTCAAAAAACAGGAATGTTATGGGATTGAAGAAACAATTCGTAATGAGTAGAAAATGATGAGCAGTTTGTCACCAAAGCGTAGAGGGGCCAACAGCCGGTTTGGAAAACTAAACCCTGGCGGTCTCTAAGGATTGTCATCACCGGCACTTATTGAACACTGCAGGGCCAGGACCAACTTTTCTTTAACGTTTTTGGAAGCGCTTGGAAGGGAGCAAAGACCAGGACCTCCTCCGGAGGTCCACCTGGAAGAGCATGAGATTCATAGGCCGGAGGAGATCCTGGTCTTTGGTCCCTTCCAAGCACTTCCAGGTGACGAGTGAAGCAAGATCCCGTTAAAACTGGCCAGCGAAAGGGTGAAAAGTGGCAAGGAGAGGTGGGAGCAAGTGCCAGGTAATTGCACTGAGGACAAGTAATGAATAACTTCCTCGAGCAGTGTGGGGCTCTAAGGATTGGACCCGCGGAATCGCTCCACCCTTATTTTTCAGGGGAATCGAAAACATTTTTATACCCCATAATCAAAGTGTAGTAATTCTGTAAGGAGTTAATTTTTTCAGACTGACTGGGAAAGAGGGTTGAGAAGATATCAGAGCAGGTGTAGGTAGGTGGCTGAAGATTCATTCCTTAGGAGTGAGGCCGGGAGAAGAAAGAAAGGGAAGCAGCGTGGCTCAGTGGAAAGAGCCCGGGCTTGGGAGTCAGAGATCATGGGTTCTAATCCCGGCTCTGCCACTCGGCAGCTGTGTGTCTGTGGGCGAGTCACTTCACTTCTATGTGCCTCAGTTCCCCCATCTGTAAAATGGGGATTAACTGCGAGCCTCACGTGGGACAACCTGATGACCCTGGATCTCCCCCAGCGCTTAGAACAGTGCTCTGCACATAGTAAGCGCTTAACAAATACAAACATTATTAAAGAAGGTTAAAAACTTGGTAATGCAGCGAGGGAGGAGGGGATTTAACTCTGTAGGGCCTTCTGGGGCCTTCAGGAAATGCTTATTGTTGGCAGCGTTTGGGAAAGTAAAGTAGAAATAAAGGACTCAAGTGCCTCCTTACTGTATTGCTCTTCTATTTTTTATTTATATTCCACCTCCCCCCACCAATTCTTTTATGACCCGATCGGCAGTTATGTGAGTAAATATCGCATTTTTCTTCTCTTGCCCACGTGACGTGGCTAGTTGAGTCTATCGCGCGCTTGTTTTTAATCCGTCTCCCGCAGCCTAGATTGCGAGCCCAGTTCGGCGCAGTGTCTGATCGACCCCAGTGTACTTAATATAGCCACTAATTAAATAGGGATGTTAGGCCTTATTCATTCAGTAGTATTTATTGAGCGCTAACTATGTGCAGAGCACTGTACTAAACGCGTGGAATCTACAATTCGGCAACGGATGGAGACCAGTGACGGGCTCACAGTCTCACGGGGGAGACAGACGGCAGAGCAAAAGAGAACAAAACAAAAAGACAACATTATCAAGATGAATAGAATCAAGGGGATGTACACCTCATTAACAAAATAAATAGGGTAATTATATATATATATATATATATATATATAAGCCTTATTAGCTTTGGGTCCGTTTTATGGTTTTGTTAGGCCACATTAGCCAGTTGGCTCATTGCTGTGTTAAAGACCCTTCTACTTAATTGAGACTGCAACGGGGAAAGAACTAGACTGGTGATCTAATACTCTTCCCCTCTTCAAATCCCTACTTAAAGCTCACCTCCTCCAAGAGGCCTTCCCAGACTGAGCTCCCCCCTTTTTCCCTCTGCTCCCTCTACCCCCCCTTCATCTCTCCGCAGCTAAACCCTCTCCTCCCCCCTTTCCCTCTCCTCCTCCCCCTCTCCTGTCCCACCCCCTCAGCACTGTACTCGTCCGCTCGACTGTATAAATCTTCATCACCCTATTTATTTTGTTTAATGAGATGTACATCACCCTGATTCTATTTAGTTGCCATCGGTTTTTATGAGATGTTCTTCCTCGCGACTCTATTTATTGCCGTTTTTCTCGTCTGCCCGTCTCCCCCGATTAGACCGTAAGCCCGTCAAAGGGCAGGGACTGTCTCTATCTGTTGCCGACTTGTCCATTCCAAGCGCTTAGTACAGTGCTCTGCACATAGTAAGCGCTCAATAAATACTATTGAATGAATGAATAGTGACTGCTATTGAGGAGAGCAATAAACTTAAAAGAAATGATGCCCCCCGGAGTTAGTACAGACCTGGAGTTCGAACTTTGTTTTGGAACCAAACCGAGAGGGTTGAAATTTTGATTCAGTGGTAGCTTCCACTATGGGACCTGACTAGTTCCAGACACCATTACCTCTTTGTTTTCCGTTGTATATTTAGCTGTCCCAGCCTCATCCATCAGAGACAATCGGGGGCTTGTTAGTGTTTGCATCTCGTTAGGGGTGAACAATGGGCTTGTTGGAAGAGTACAGTGTGTATTTTGGGCGGGCTCTTTGTTTCACCCACTTGTTTTTCCGTGAAATGGAGCAAAAAGTGATTCTTTGAAATGGACGCTGTATTTTGCGATCATGTGTTTAACTGAGAAAAGGATCTAGGTGAAGTTGGCAGGTGAAGGAAAATGTAAGATGTCTATGTAATTTCCTTTAAGGCCTTTCCTTCGGTTTAGTCTTCATGCCTTAATAATAATAATAATAATGTTGGTATTTGTTAAGTGCTTACTATGTACAGAGCACCGTTCTAAGCGCTGGGGTAGATAAAGGGTAATCAGATTGTCCCACGTGAGGCTCACAGTTAATCCCCATTTTACAGATGAGGTCACTGAGGCACAGAGAAGTGAAGTGACCTGCCCACAGCCACACAGCTGACAAGGGGCAGAGCCGGGATTCGAGCTCATGACCTCTGACTCCGAAGCCCGGGCTCTTTCCACTGAGCCACGCTGCTTCCCATAATGTTGGTATTTGTTAAACGCTTACTATGTGCAGAGCACCGTTCTAAGCCCTGGGGGAGATACAGGGTCATCAGGTTGTCCCACGTGGGGCTCACAGTCTTCATCCCCATTTTACAGATGAAGTCACTGAGGCCCAGAGAAGTGAAGTGACTTGCCCACAGTCACACAGCTGACAAGTGGCAGAGCCGGGATTCGAACCCATGACCTCTGACTCCCAAGCCCGGGCTCTTTCCACTGAACCACACTGCTTCTCTATTGCTAATCTAGTGAGAACCACACTGCTTCTCTATTCTCTTCTCTCTATGCCTTGAGCCTAGGAGTTTTTTTTTTTTTGAGGAGTGACCTAATGGATTGCTAGTCCTTTTCTTGAAATGCATAAAGAGGCATATAAATATCTTGTAAAAAGGCAAGAAAGGGAGAAGGTAAAATGTAGCTTATTTCAGGAAACATTTCTAATTTTTGGTTCTCATTATTCAGTATCGAACGCCTCATCTTCCATCCGAAACTTCAGCTCTTCCTCACTTTCCCATCACTGTTGACGCATAAAAATTGCAACCATGCTGTCACTTTAATTTTTAATATTATTTAGGCACTTACTGTGTGCCAGGCACTCTATTAAGTGCTGGTGTAGATAGTTAATCAGGTTGGAAACAGTTCATGACCCTCGTGGGGCTCACACCCTTAAACCCCAATTTACAGCTGAGGTAACCGAAGCCCTGAGAAGTGAAGTGACTTGTCCAAAGTCACACAGCAGAAAAAAGGCAGAGCTGAGATTCTGACCTCCCAACCTCCTGCCTCTCCCCACTTCGGTCTGTACTTTACTCCGCTGCCCAGATTATCTTTCTACATAATCGTTCAGGGCATGGCACCCCTCTCCTCAAAAATCTCCAGTCGTTGCCCATCAACCTCTGTATCCAAAAAAAACTCCTCACTATTGGCTTTAAAGCTGTCCATCCCCTTGCCCCTTCTTACTTCACCTCCCTTCTGTCCTTCTCCAGCCCAGCCCGCACACTCTGCTCCTCTGCCGCCGCTCACCTTCTCCCAGGGCCTCAGAGGTCATGGGTTCGAATCCCGGCTCTGCCACTTGTCAGCTGTGTGACTGTGGGCAAGTCACTTCACTTCTCTGTGCCTCAGTTACCTCATCTATAAAATGGGGATTAACTGTGAGCCTCACGTGGGACGACCTGATTACCCTGTATCTACCCCAGCGCTTAGAACAGCGCTCTGCATATAGTAAGCGCTTAAAAAATACCAACGAGAAGCAGCGTGGCTCAGTGGAAAGAGCCCGGGCTTTGGAGTCAGAGGTCATGGGTTCGAATCCCGGCTCTGCTACTTGTCAGCTGTGTGACTGGGCAAGTCACTTCACTGTGCCTCAGTTACCTCATCTGTCAAATGGGGATTAAGATTGTGAGCCTCACGTGGGGCAACCTGATTACCCTGTATCTACCCCAGCGCTTAGAACAGTGCTCTGCACATAGTAAGCGCTTAACAAATACCAACATTATTATTATTCTTGCCTGTCCCACCATCGACCCCTGGCCCACGTCCTACCTCTGGCCTGGAACGCCCACCCTCCTCAAATCTGCTAGGCACTCACTCTTCCTCCCTTCAAAGCCCTACTGAAGGCTCACCTCCTCCAAGAGGCCTTCCCAGACTAAGCCCCCTTTTCCTCAGCTCCTTCTCCCTTCCGCGTCACCTCGACTCGCTCCCTTTGCTCTCCCCGCCATGCTACAGCACTTATGTATGTATATCTATGTCTATAATTCTATTTATTTATATTGACGCCTGTTTACTTGTTTTGATGTCCCTCACCCTCCTTCTGGACTGTAAACCCGGTGCGGGCAGGGATTGTCTCTACTGCTGAATTGTACTTTCCAAGTGCTTAGTTCAGTGCTCTGCACACAGTAAGCGTTCAATAAATACGACTGAATGAATAAATGAACGAACCCAAGTCCTCCTGACTTCCAGGTCCAAATTGTACCCACAGGTCCACGCTGCTTCTCGTCATTTTTGACTTTACCCATTTAAGGTCCACCTTCACTGTGCCTCTAAATGTATCAAGAGTGTTCACTGTGTGCAGAGCACTGTACTCAGCTCTCGGGAAAGTACAGTCCAACAGAGTTGGAAGACATGATTGCCGCCCCCGAGGAGCTTTTAGCGTGCAGAGGAGCCTGCAGTCAAAAGGTTGCCCGATTTTCCTCTGTTCAGTGAATGAATCAGTGGTATTTATTGAGTGCACCCTGTATGCAGAACACAGTACCGAAAGCACGGGAGAGCGTGGCTCAGTGGAAAGAGCCTGGGCTTGGGAGTCAGAGGTCATGGATTCGAATCCCGTTCTGCCACTTGTCAGCTGTGTGACTGTGGGCAAGTCACTTCACTACTCTGTGCCTCAGTTACCTCATCTGTAAAATGGGGATGAAGACTCTGTGCCTCATGTGGGACAGCCTGATTACCCTGTATACCCCAGCGCCTAGAACAGTGCTCTGCACATAGTAAGCGCTTAACAAATACCAGCATTATTATTATTATTACAATAGAAGCAGCATGGCTGAGTGGAAAGAGCTCAGGCTTTGGAGTCAGAGGTCATGGGTTTTGACTCCTGGCTCTGCCACTTGTCAGCTGTGTGACTGTGGGCAAGTCATTTCACTTCTCTGTGCCTCAGTTCCCTCATCTGTAAAATGGGGATTAACTGTGAGCCTCACGTGGGACAACCTGATTACCCTGTGTCTACCCCAGTGCTTAGAGCAGTGCTTGGTACATAGTAAGCACTTGAAATGCCACCATTATTATTATTAGAGGCGTGAAGCTGGCAGGCTGGTGTGGAAGTGGGAGAGGAGAGCTCTAGACTGTGAGCTCGTGGACAGGAAATGTGTCGTTATATTATACTCTCTCGAGCGCTTAGTACAGTCCTCTGCAGACAGTAAGCGCTCAATAAATACCACTGAATGAATGAATGAGAGGAGACAGGTCAGAGGGTGACAGCTGATTGAGAGCCTGAAAGGGATGAGCACCTAACACATTCCCTGCGTGCAGGTACCGTGTAGGCTAATAGAAAAGAGACATAAGAGAATCGATGAACTGAGTAATCCAAAAATCAAAGCAGAGAATTGAGTATACAGTGGAATAAACACATGCACATGCATTATATATAATAATTAATACATGTGTTCGTATATAAATATGCTTATTAGTTAATGCATTAATATATTAATGCACTTATAAGTGCTGAGGAGAATGGGTAAATGTAATTGGTTAAGTGCCGGGACTGGCTGTTGGGTTTTATGCCTTGGATTGCTAGGAATGAATTGTGGAAGGCCTGCTAGAGGACTGAGCTTTCAGCTTTGACGATGCAGAGGGCCGGGAGGCCCGTCCGATTGAGGGAAGGAGTTCTAAAAAATGAATAATGATGATATTCGTTAAAGGCTTACTATGTGCCAAGCACCGTACTAAGCGCTGGGGGAGATGCAAGCTAATCAGGTGGGACCAGTCCCTGTCCCCTGTGGAGCTCACAGCATTAATCCCCATTCTCCAGATGAGGTAACTGAGGACCCGAGAAGGGAAGCGACTTGCCCAAAGTCACACAGCCGACAAGCGGCAGAGCCGGGATTAGAGTCAAACCGGGGTGGGGATTGAAGGTGAGCCGTTGAAAGGGACACCAAAACTGATGATAAAATAATAGGAGGTTCTTTAAATATATCACACGAGGAAGAGGACACTATAATGGGGCCACTAAACAGTCGGAGTATTAATAATAATGATTGTGGTATTTGTGTTTACTTTGTGCCAAACACTGTGCTATGCACTGGGGTGGATACAAGCAAATGGGTTGAACACAGTCCCTGTCCCACAGTCTCAAAATGGCCAGTCCCTGCTCCTCCTTGGCATTCAGTAGTTATTGAGCGCTTACTGCGGGCAAAGCACTTTACTAAGCACACTGCTCTGATTTACCGCCCCCCTCCAGCTTTTTGAATCTTTTCCGTCGGTTCCCTCTCACTCTGCTTCTCTCTGTCTCCTACACCCATCCCTGGGCGTCTTCGACATCCACATGAATATTCCCAACGAGTTTTCCGCGACCCGCTTCCTCCAACTCCAGCTCCACCGACCTCACCCTCTCCCCAACTTGGACACGCCCCGATCTCGCCGTCTCTACTCACCGTCTAATCTCCAACTTGACCAACTCTGAAACCCCACTCTGCTCACAGCCTCCCGGTCTGATTTCTCTCCCGCCTACCCCCTTCCTGCAGATCCGTCCTGTGCCCCTAAAGAGAACTGCCATCCTCTGATTCCCTCCCATTTTCTAAATTTATCTTGCCCTGTTTGGCCTTTAAAATCCAAACGCTTAGAAAAATTTTAAATAATTCATCATCTGGGCAAGTCATCGTGTAATACCTGCTTTGTTAAAACATCTTAAAAATTTGAAAAGGATCGGCATAAAAGTAAAACGTGCAAAATCGAAAAACCGTGACAAGATTATCTGATTAACATTATGCAGGTAATTACGGCAGCCTCCCTCCTCTCGTTACACAAGTCCCCTGTTCTCCACATCACCCTCTCGACTGAACTAAATTCCCTCACTCCCCTGTTCCTCTCCCAGTCTCGTATCCACAACCCACAGCCCCGGATCACCTCCGCGCTATGCTTCCTCTCTTCTCGTGTCCGAGCCGTGGAGCACTGCTGGCAGAAATCCAGACACCGGGGTGACCGTGTCCGTCTCAAATTAGTCCCCACCTGCTTTAATTCTTCCCCCTCCTCTGCTTGGCGGCAATAAATACTTCTCCATCCCTATTGACTCCCAAGCCCATTGCCCACGACAGCTGTTTCTGACTTCCGACTCCCCTCCTCGAACCCCCTACCCCTCCACGTCCCCTCGTCCTGCCCTTAATGACGTAGCTACCTAAAATTAAAACCACTAGGCCTGGTCTCCCGAAAATCTTTCCTTCCGCCTCCTGCCCCCTATTTGACTCCCCCGTCCTTCCCAGCAGTATCTCAAGAGGTAAACTCCTGCCTCTTCTCAGATTTTCTCTCCTTCACCTGTTCCTCTGACCTCAACCCTCCTCATCTTCTCAAAGCAATCGCCCCTTCCCTTCTTCCCTCCCTGACTGCCGTCCTCAACCTCTCACTTAGCAGTCGTTCCTTCTTCACCACTTTCAAGCCTGTCTGTGTATCCCATACCTTAAAAAAAAGCCCTCCATCAAACCCACGGCACCTTCCATTTATCACCCCATCTCCCTCCTTCCGTTCCTCTTCAAACTCCTTGAGCAAGTTGTCTACACTTTCGACTTCCACTTCCCCTCCTCCAGCTCCCTCCTTGGTCTCCCCGGCTTCCTCTCCCTTCACTCCACGGAAACTGTCCTCTCTGAGATCTCCAGTGACCTCTTTCTTGCCAAGTCCAGTGTCCTCTACTTCATTCACTCGTATTTACTGAGCGTTTACTGTGTGCAGAGCACTGTACTAAGCGCTTGGAAAGTACAGTTCGGCAATAAATTCCATTCTAACCCTTGACCTTTCTGCTGCCTTTCTGCTCCTGGAGGAAATGTGGACTCTGGCTTCTCTAGCAGTCTTCTCCTGGTTCTTTTATGTCTCTAACCACTTGGGCTCAGTCTCTTTCTGTGCTCCTCCTCGCCCCGCACCCTCTCTCTAGCTGTGACACGTTTCAAGGCTCACTTCTGGGTCCCCGTCTATTCTTCATCTCCACCTTCTCCCTTGGACTGCTTCCTTGTCCCGCACGGCTTCCACTGCCATCTCTCCTCGGATGACCCCCAAATCTACCTCTCCAGCTCTGCCCTCTCTCCTCCTCTGCGGTCTCATATTTCCTTCTACCTTCAGGACAGCTCTACTTGGATGTCCTGCCGACCCCTCAGACTTAAACATGTCCAGAACAGAACTCATCTCTTCCCCCCGCTCCGTTTCACGATCCTCCCCGTGTCTTTCCTATCACCGGCGCGGACGACACTGACTCACAGACCTGTCAGCTTGGCATTGTCCTCAACTCGTCCCTCTCATTCAACTCCCACATTCACTCTTTCGGGAAATCTCTGCCTTCTCATCACCTCTAGAACCCACCCTTTCCCCTCCATCCAGATTGCGACCCGGTTGATCCGAGCGCTTTCCTTTTTCTGCTTTGACTGCAGCGTCAGCCTCCCCGCTGACCTCCCTGCCTCCTATCTCTCCCTTCTTCAGTCCCTACTTCACTCCTCTGCCCAGGCCATTTTTTTTTTCTGAAAAATCGTTCAGTCCGTATCTCCTCACTCCTCAAAAAAGTTTCCAATGGTCACCCCTCCACCTGTGCATCAAACAGAAACTCCTTACCACCGACAGTAAGCGCTCAATAAATACAATTGATTGATTCGAACAACTGTCTCCCTCCTAACCTGACCTCGCGGGTGTCCTACCACGACCCAGCTCACACACTCTGCCCCCTTCACCAGCTCACTCTCCCTCGATCTCGTCTGTCTCGCTGCCGATCCCCTGCCTGTGCCCTCCTGCTGGTCTGGATCATCCTCCCTCTTCAGCTCTGACCACCGGCCACCTCTCTTGCCCCCTAAAACCCTCCTAAAATCACCATCTCCTCCCAGAGGCCTTCCCTGGCTAAGCCCTCGTTTCCCCTATCCGCCCGCCCCGTGCCTTGGGAACATACCACTTAAACGCTTCAGTAGTCACCCCGTAACCACAGCGCTTATGTAAATATCCTCTTTTTTCCCTATTTGTAATTTATTTTAATGTCCGTAAACTCCTTGCGGGCGGGGATCGAATCAACAAACTCGGTTTTGTTGTACTCTCCCAAACGCCCGTAGTAAGCAATAAATACCAGCGATGGTAAGCGAACTGGGGCAGGGAACGTGTCCTCCAATCTAATCGCGTTGTACTCTCCCAGGTGCTTAGCGTAGCACTCTGCACAAAGCAAGCGCTCAGTAAGTACCGGTGATGACGATTGATGTGACGCTGACGGACTCTGGAGTCACGATGGGAATTTCTTTAGCGCGTCAAGTCCACCTTGCAGCAGACACCTAAAAGGCCAGCAGAATAACGAGCGTCATCGGAAGCGGATAGAAAACACCAGAAGGTGTTGTTTTGCGTTCCTCCGAGCCAAGATTAGAACCCAGGCCCGTGCTCTATCCACTGGGGCATGCTGAGGCAGAAACGACAGGGGGCTCTTAAATCTATGTGCAGAGCATTGTACTAAGCGCTTGGAAGAAGCACCGTGGTGTAGAGGTTAGAGCCCGGGACTGGGAGGGAGAAGAACATGTGCCATTTGCTGTGTGTCCTTGGTCAAGTCACTTCACTTCTCGGGGCCTCAGTTCCCTCATCTGTAAAATGGGGATTAAGACTGGGAGCCCCATGCGACCCCATCTCCCTCTGCCCCTCCCCCTCTCCCTTCCCATCCCCTCAGCACTGTACTCGTCCGCTCGACTGTATATATTTCCATTACCCTATTTATTTTGTTAATGAAATGTACATCGCCTCGATTCTATTTAGTCGCCATTGTTTTTACGAGACGTTCTTCCCCTCGACTCTATTTATCGCCATCGTTCTCGTCCGTCCGTCTCCCCCGATTAGACCGTAAGCCCGTCAAAGGGCAGGGACTGTCTCTATCTGTTGCCGACTTGTTCATCCCAAGCGCTTAGTACAGTGCTCTGCACATAGTAAGCGCTCAATAAATATGAATGAATGAATGACAGGGACTGCGTCCAACCCTCCGGCGCTTAGTACGGTGTCTGGCACGTGGTGAGTGGTTAATACCACGATTATTATTATTACAACGCAGCAGAATCAGCAGACGTGTTCCCGGCCCATAATGAGAAGTCTAGAGGGAGGTAAAGGTAAAGGCTGAGGGGACCGACGTCGGCCGCCTGTCGGATTCGTCGACGAGGTGGACCGGGTAAACCCGCAACTGTTGATCTTCCCCGAGTCCCAGAATAACAGGATGAGGGGAGTCACCCATTGAAACGCAGAGGTGGCGGGTTCAAAACAGCCAAAAGGAAACACTATTTCACTCAATGGATGTAAGCGAATGTAATTTGTTACCACAGGAAGTCGTGCAGGCAGAAGAGTACGGGTCGGAACAGTCCGGGCGGAAAGTGTGAGGGGTAGAGGGAAAAGTAGGGATGTACGTGTGATGATGATATTTTGTATATCGCCATGATTCTATTCATCTGGATGATGCTGTCTTGTTTTGTTGTGCTTTGCTTTGCTGTCTCCCCCGTTTAGACCGCGAGCCAGTTATTGGGCCGGGATTGTCTCTATCTGTTGCCGAATTGTACATTCCAAGAGTTTAGTACAGTGCTCTGCACATAGTAAGCGCTCAGTAAATACTATTGAAAGAATGAATGAATATTTGTTAAGCGCTTACTGTCTGCCGAGCACTGTTCTAAGCGCTGGGGGAGATAGAAGGTAAAGAGCCTGTCCCACGTGGGGCTCACAAACAAGCTCAGCTAAGCCAAATCTGGTCCCTTAAATTCAAGCGAGGCAGTCGGCAAAAAATATTTCCTGGGGAATGGAAAAAATAAAAAATAAAACGCTTTTCCCGAGGAGGGAAGGTCTCTACAAGTCGCCCCAGGCTGTGCCCCACAGTGACAACGGGAAGCCGCGTGACCTAATGGACCGAGCCCGGGCCCGGGAATCACCGGGTCCGGGTTCTGATCCTGGCTCTGCCACATGCCTGCTGGGTGACCTCGGGCGAGTCGCTTCACTTCTCCGGGCCTCCGTTGCCTCATCTGTAAAATGGGGATTGAGACCGTGAGACGTGTGGAGTGAGAACTGTCTCCAACCCGATTTCACGTCTATCTGCTCCGGTGTTTAGTACAGTGCCATCCTGGTGGCCAGGATCGTGTCTACTATCTCTGTCGGATTGCACTCTCCCTAGTGTTTAGTACGGTGCTCTGCAGATAGCGCTTAATGAATAAGCACTTAGTACAGTGCTCTGCACATAATCAGCGCTCAATAAATAATAATAATAACGTTGGTATTTGTTAAGCGCTTACTATGTGCAGAGCACTGTTCTAAACACTGGGGTAGATACAGGGTAATCCGGTTGTCCCACGTGAGGCTCACAGTTAACCCCCATTTTCCAGATGAGGTAACTGAGGCACAGAGAAGTGAAGTGACTTGCCTACAGTCACACAGCTGACAAGTGGCAGAGCCGGAATTCGAACCCATGACCCCTGACTCCCAAGCCCAGGCTCTTTCCACTGAGCCACGCTGCTTCTCTGTCGGATTGCACTCTCCCTAGTGTTTAGTACAGCGCTCTGCAGCTAGCGCTCAATAAATAAGCACTTAGTATAGTGCTCTGCACATAATCAGCGCTCAATAAATAATGATAATAATGTTGGTATTAAGCGCTTACGATGTGCAGAGCAGTGTTCTAAGCGCTGGGGTAGATACAAGATAATCAGTTGTCCCACGTGAGGCTCACAGTTAATCCCCATTTTACAGATGAGGGAACTGAGGCACAGAGAAGTTAAGTGACTTGCCCCAAATAAGCACTTAGTACAGGGCTCTGCACACAGAAATGCTCATAAATGCGATTGAATGAATAATTATCACGGATTACCACACCATTAAAAAAAATAAACCCCAAAAACAACCAGGATGGTGTCGAATGGATGGACGAATGATCATCAAGGGTTCACCAAACCTGTCTAGTCTGAATGGATCCTTGGATCCTCCTTCCTCAAGTTTTTCAGAATCAAATCTACCACCACACTCGAGTAATAATAATAAAGATAATAATAAAAATAGTGGATTCATTAAGCACTTTCTGTGAGCTTAGCATAGCCCTACTGAGGGCTCACCTCCTTCAATAGTATTTATGGAGCCCTTACTACGTGCAGAGCACTGTACTAAGCGCTTGGAATGTACAAATCGGTAACAGATAAAAGGTAACGGACCTCCTCCAGGAGGCCTTCCCAGATTAAGCCCCCCTCTGCTCCCCCTCCTCTCCCTATCACCCCGACTCGCTCCCTTTGCTCTACCCCCTCCTCCCCACCCCACAACACTTTTATATATATGTACATATAATTCTGTTTATATTTATGCTTTGTACATATCTTTAATTCTATTTATATTGACGCTCTTAATGCCTGTTTAGTTGTTTTGATATCCGTCTCCCCCCTTCTAGTCTTTGAGCCCGTTGTGGGTAGGGATTGTCTCTGTTTGTTGCTGAATTGTACTTTCAAAATGCTTAGTACCGTGCTGTGCACGCAGTAAGCGCTCAATAAATACGATCGAATCAAGGAACGAATGAACGTGCCAAACACTATTTTAAGTGCTGGGGTAGATGCAAGGTAATCAGGTTGGCCACAGTCCCTGTCCCATGTGGAGCTCACACTCCCGATCCCCGTTTTACAGATGAGGGAACTGAGGCACAGAGAAGTGAGGTACCTTTCCCAGGGCCACACAGCAGACAAGTGGCGGGGCCGGGATTAGAACCCACGACCTCCGGCTCCCAAGCCCGGGCTCTCGCCCCTGGGCCCTGCTGCTCCTCCAGTGCCAACGCATTTCTTACGTATCAGTGCACGTTTGCGAGTTTTCGTGTCTTTTTGTGTTCTTCCAGGCTTCGGCGCGACCTCGGTGAATCATGTCTGATAACGGAGAGCTGGAAGACAAACCCCCGGCACCCCCTGTCCGAATGAGCAGCACCATCTTTAGCGCTGGGGGCAAAGACCCCTTGTCAGCAAACCACAGCCTGAAGCCTCTGCCCTCCGTTCCAGAGGAGAGAAAACCTCGGCACAAAATCATCTCCATTTTCTCAGGCAATGAGAAGGGTAAGTAGCCCTGCGGTGTGGCCGCGGGGATGCGCTTTGCTCTTTCGTCTTGGACCCGAACCCTACTCTCACGCTCTGGTTTTTGTGGGGAGGGTTTGGTAGTCTTCCAAAAAAAATTAGACTTATTGCACTACGGGGCCTCGTGTGAAACGCTCTTTCTTTTCAGACCTCGGCTGAGAGGGCCGATTTTTGCGGGATCACACATCCCGACCTGCTTCGGTTTTTCTCGCCGTTCAGTGGCGGGGACTGAATTCCTAGGCTTAGCGTCTCTTCGCTGCTCCTGCACGCTACCTTATACTTTGAATTTCCGTGACGTTTAAGGGCTCACGACGCGTCCCTGTACTAAGCGCCGGGTTAGATACGAGTGAGGTTGGACGGATTCCCCACGTGCGATACAGTCTAAGTAGGAGGGAGAACGGGTATCGTGCCCCCGTTTTACAGTTGAGGAGACTGAGGCCCGGGGAAGTGAAGTTTCTTGCCCACGGTCGTGCAGCAGGCAAGTGGCAGAACCGTGCCTAGGCGGGTAAGGGGCAGACGGTTTGGAAAGTCGTGCCGTCGTCAGCGGTAATGGAAGGCATTAGCCCAAGAATCCGCAGAAGACACAAGCGCTAGATTAAGACTTTGGGTGTGTTTGTACCCTTGACTGGCAGCAGTCAGCTGTCAATCAGTCGTCTGCAAAAATGATATTTTTTTATTTCGGCATCCTGTAATAATAATGTTGGTATTTGTTGAGCGCTTAGTATGTGCCGAGCACTGTTCTGAGCACTGGGGTAGATACAGGGTCATCAGGTCGTCCCACGTGAGGCTCACAGTTAATCCCCATTTTACAGATGAGGGAACCGAGGCGCAGAGAAGTGAAGCGACTTGCCCACAGTCAGCTGACCAGTGGCGGATCTGGGATACGAACCCATGACCTCTGAGTCCCAAGCCCGGGCTCTTTCCACTGAGCCACGCTGCTTCTCTAAATGGAGATGATTCTGTACCCCATGGGGGTTTGAATATGATATTCAGAAAGTGGGGTTTTGTCCAAGGGCCCTGCGCTTTACCCCGGAAAAGTGCGAAGTCCCAGCAGGTCAGGGCTACTTGAGCAGCCCGGTGATTCAGAAGGCAGCAGAACTCAAGAGTGCACCGGTTCTGGAATCGGCAGTTCGTGGCTTAGTGGAAAGAGCCCGGGCTTGGGAGTCAGAGGTCGTGGGTTCTAATCCCGGCTCCGCCACTGGTCGGCTGCGTGACCTTGGGCAAGTCGCTTCACTCCTCTGTGCCTCAGTGACCTCATCTGTAAAAGGGGGATTAGGACTGTGAGCCCCACGTGGGACAACCTGATCACCTTGCATCTCCCCCAGCGCTTAGAACGGTGCTTGGCGCGTAGTAAGCGCTTAACAAATACCGACATTATTATTATGATTAGTGCAGAGTCAGAAGCAGGGGGCGGACTGTAGATTCCGTAGGCCCTCGTAGGCTTTTCATTGTTCCCTTATCTCATTTTTTCTGGCTTATTTTGCGGGCTTTTCGTTACGGATGGTCATTTAGAAAAAAAAATTTATGGCAGAAGCGTGTTTGGGAAGACTGATTTTACAAGAGGGGAGAGAGGGTGAATTTGTGGTGCCTCTGACGTAAGAGTCAGGATGCGAGCAGATCTTTAAACACAGTTATTTAAAGGCCAAGGGAAAACGACAGAAGCGGTGAGGTCGGAGGAGGGGGCCGGAAATGGGATGGAAAATAGAGACGGGTCAAGATTTGGGAGAGGACCTTCACTGAATTGTATTGATAGCTCGGATGAGGCATGTAATCTTAAAAATTTTGGTATTAAGCGCTTCCTATGCGCCAGGCGCCGAACTCAGCGCCGGGGTAGATACAAGCGAATGGGGTTGGACACAGTCCCCGTCCCCCATGAGGCTCACTCTCAGTCCCCATTTGACAGATGTGGGAACTGAGGCCCAGAGAAGTGAAGTGACTTGCCCAAGGCCCCACAGCAGGCAAGCGGTGGAGTCGGGATAAGAACCCAGGTCCTTCTGACTTTCAAGCCTGTGCTCCATCCACCGGGCCATGCTGCTTCGCCTTCCCAGGCACGTGAGAGCTTAGCCACCTGGCCGTGTCGTTTTCAGGACGTGGGTTTTTTTTGATCTCTGCCCGTCAGCGGGAAGAGAGTCGGTCGTATTTATCGAGCACTTACTGTGTGCAGAGTACTGTACTAAGCGCTTGGGAAAGTACAATATGACAGACATGTTCCCTACCCTCACATCCCCTCTGAGAAGCAGCGTGGCTTAGTGGCAAGAGCCCGGGCTTGGGTGTGAGAGGTCGTGGGTTCTAATCCCGGCCCCGCCACTTATCAGCCGTGTGACTTGGGGCAAGTCACTTCACTGCTCTGGGCCTCAGTTCCCTCATCTGTAAAATGGGGGTGAAGACCGTGAGCCCCAGGTGGGACAGTCTGATTGCCCGGCACTTAGAATAGCGCTTTGCACATTCATTCGTTCAAGAGTATTTATTGAGCGCTTACTCTGTGCAGAGCACTGTACCAAGCGCTTGGAATGGACAATTCGGATGGTAAGCACTTAACAAATACCATTCTTATTGCCCACAGTGAGTTTGCCGTCTAGATTGACATGCAGGTAATCACCACCTGCTCACCAAGCCAAACGGGACGCAGTTTTGGGTGCCGATCTTACCCCTCCATTGACTGCCCTGCGTTCCATCTTTACTCTGGGGCACTTGGGGGCTTCTTTTCCTCCTGCCCAACCCGAAGTTGGTCTGGTAATGGTCACCGCTGAAATTTATTGAGCACTTAGAGCGCGTAAAGAACTGTACGCTTGGAAAAACTGTCGTCTTATGCCGTCGAGTCCTCTCCGCCCCGTAGCGACGCCAACACTTGGGAAAATACTATAAAGTAGACGCCATCCCTTCCCTCGAGGAACTTAGAATTGCTATTACCAACTCTGTTGTATTCGCCCAAGAGCTTAGTACAGTGCTCACATGGAGGGAGCGCTCGGTAAATACCAGCCTAAGCTTGTGGTGAGTGGGGAACGTGTCTACCAACTCGATAATAATAATAATAATAATAATGTTGGTATCTGTTAAGCGCTTACTATGTGCAGAGCACTGTTCTAAGCGCTGGGGTAGACACAAGGGAATCAGGTTGTCCCACGTGGGGCTCACAGTCTTAATCCCCATTTTCCAGATGAGGTAACTGAGGCACAGAGAAGTGAAGTGACTTGCCCACAGTCACACAGCAGACAAGCGACAGAGCCGGGATTCAAACCCATGACCTCTGACTCCAAAGCCCGTGCACTTTCCACTGAGCCTCGCTACTTCTCTCGAGTATATTGTACTCACCCGTGCGCTTAGTACAGTGCTCAGCCCTTGGTAAGCATGCAGTACAGTTACATCACCATGATTCTGTTTAGTTGCCATTGTTTTTATGAGACGTTCTTCCCCTCGACTCTATTTATTGCCATCGTTCTCGTCTGCCCGTCTCCCCCGATTAGACCGTAAGCCCGTCAAAGGGCAGGGACCGTCTCCATCTGTTGCCGACTTGTCCCTTCCAAGCGCTTAGTGCAGTGCTCTGCACATAGTAAGCACTCAATAAATACTATTGAATGAATGAATACAGTTGGTGGATTGAGTGATTGATTAGAAGCGAGCAGGAGAAACAGACGTATGATGCGTGGGGGAACCAAGTCTTATGACGGTATGGACTCATTCATTTATTCATTCAATAGTATCTATTGAGCGCTTACTATGTGCAGAGCACTGTACTAAGCGCTTGGAATGTACAATTCGACGACAGATAGAGACCGTCCCTGCCCGATGACGGACTCTCAGTCTAATCGGGGGAGACAGATGGGAGAGCAAAACGGAACGAAACAAAATCAAGACAGTGTTATCACGATAAATAAACTCAAATGCAGAGGTGAGGCAGCCAGGAGGGAAAATACGGTGGGGAGATGAACGATGAGTCGGGGAGGGCTCCCTGGAGACGATATATGGTCGGTAGTTTCGAAGTAGCGTGGTCTTGTGGATGGAGCCCGGGGCCTGGGAGTCAGAAGGGTCCTGGGTTCTCATCCTGGTCCCGTCCTTGTCTGCTGGGTGACCTCGGCCAAGTCGCGTCACTTCTCCGTCCCTCAGTTATCCCATCTGTAGAATGGGGATTAAGACCGTGAGCCTTCTGTGGGACAGGGACTGAGTCTGACCTGCTTAACTCGTAGCTTCCCCAACGCTTAGTACGGTGCCAGGCACACAGTGAGCGCTTAACAGCTTGGCTCAGTGTGAAGAGCCCGGGCTTGGGGGTCAGAGGTCATGGGTTCGAATCCCCGCTCTGCCGCTTGCCAGCTGTGCGACTTGGGGCAAGTCACTTAACTTCTCTGTGCCTCAGTTACCTCATCTGTAAAATGGGGATTAAAACTGTGAGTCCCACGTGGGACAACCTGATTACCTTGTATCCCCCCTGTGCTTAAAACAGGGCTTTGCACATAGTAAGCGCTTAACAAATACCACCATTATTATTATTATTTTTAAAAAAGGGTTGGGGAGAGCGGTAGCCTGCCAGATATAATAGTATTGGTATTTGTTAAGCGCTATGTGCAGAGCACTATTCTAAGCGCTGGGATAGATACAGGGTAATCAGCTTGTCCCACATGAGGCTCACAGTTAATCCCCATTTTACAGATGAGGTCACTGAGGCACAGAGAAGTGAAGCGACTCGCCCACAGTCACACACCTGACGAGTGGCAGAGCCGGGATTCGAACTCATGACCTCTGACTCCCAGGCCCAGGCCCTTCCCGGCGGCGGGGAGGGCACGAGCGAGGGGTCGGTAGCGAGAGAGAGGAGCAAGAAAGAGGCACGGCGAGTCGGAGGGCAGCTGGGATGAGTAGCGGGGAGGGAACTGACTGAGGGCCTCGAATCCGACGGAGCGGAGTTTCGGCAGAGTCGGATGGGCAGCCGTCGGAGGTTTCGAATGTACGCGGGAAAGTCGCGGGGAGGAACGAGTTTGGGCGGCAAGACGAGTTCAGCTCAGGGCACTGCCTGAAATAACCGACGAATTGCCGAACGAGTTAATAATACTGATAATTACGGCACTTAGGTGCTTACTGTTTGCCGAGCACTTTACTAAGCGTGGAAGTAGATGCACGATTTTCAGGTTGGACGGAGTCCCCCCGCCCATCAATCCGTCTGTCTTACTGAGCGCTTACCGTAGGCAGAGAACCGCACTGAGCACGTGGGAGAGCCCAACGGAACCGAGTCGTTGGACATTCATTCATTCATTCATTCAATAGTATTTATTGAGCGCTTACTATGTGCAGAGCACCGGACTGAGCGCTTGGAGTGGACAAGTCGGCAACAGATAGAGACGGTCCCTGCCCTTCGACGGGTTTACGGTCTAATCGGGGGAGACGGGCGGACGAGAACGATGGCGATGAATAGAATCGAGGGGATGAACAGCTCGTGAAAACAATGGCAAATAAATAGAATCAAGGTGATGTACATCTCATTAACAAAATAAATAGGGTGATGAAAATAGATACGGTCGAGCGGACGGGTACGGTGCCGAGGGGACGGGAAGGGGGAGGGGGAGGAGCAGAGGGAGAAGGGGGGAAAAGAGGGTGTGGAGAGGTGAAGGGGGGGCGGTAGAGGGAGTAGAGGGAGAAGGGGAGCTCAGTCTGGGAAGGCCTCTCGGAGGAGGTGAGTTTGGACATGTTCCCCGCCACGGTCTAGAGGGATCGCTGTCCCCCATGGGCCTCTCGGTCCAAGCTGGAGGGAGTAGGATTTAATCCCCATTTGGCAGATGAGGAGACCGAGGGCCCCAGAAGTGACGGGACTGGCCCAAGGTGACACGGCAGACAAGCGGCGGAGCCGGGATTAGAGACCAGGTCCTCTGACTCCCCGGCTCGAGTGCGTTCCGCCAACGGGAAGCGCTCAAGAAATAGAGAAGCCGCGTGGCTCAGTGGAAAGAGCCCGGGCTTGGGAGTCGCAGGTCATGGGTTCGAATCCCAGCTCCGCCGCTTGTCAACTGTGTGACTGTGGACAAGTCACTTCACTTCTCTGGGCCTCAGTTCCCTCCTCTGTAAAATGGGGATGAAGACTGTGAGCCTCACGTGGGACGACCTGATTACCCCGTATCTACCCCAGCGCTTAGAACGGTGCTTCACAAATACCGACGTTATTATTATTTATTACCACTGAGTTAGTGAGTGGTTCTGGATTTTCTGGGGCCTGGAGGGTGAAGAGGAAGGACTATTCTTTGACTTTCCCCTCATCAGCCTTGTGGTTAACTTGCATTACCTCAGCATTCATCTTAATTGGGAGACCAGGGTTGGTCAATAACAGATTTTTAGTGCGTCACTGTATTGGTGCCTTGGCAGATGTTATAGTTACCCAGACTTTGAGCCCCATCTACCTCATCTGCTTTTTTCGTTTTTTTAATGTGGTATTTGTCGAAGTGCGTATTATGTGCTAGGCCCCGAACTAAGCGCTCTGGTAGATACAGGCTCATCCATGTCCCATGTGGGGCTCACAGTCTGGATCCCCATTTGAGAGATGAGGTAACTGAGTCTCCGAGAATAATAATAATACTAATGTTCGTATTTGTTAAGCGCTTACTATGTGCCGAGCACCGTTCTAAGCGCTGGGGTAGATACAGGGTAATCAGGTTGTCCCCTGTGGGGCTCACAGTTAATCCCCATTTTACAGATGAGGGAACCGAGGCCCAGAGAAGTGAAGTGACTCGCCCACAGTCACACAGCTGACAAGCGGCCCAGCCGGGATTAGAACCTGGGTCCTCTGGACTCCAGGCCCGGGCTCTTCCCATTAGGCCATCTGGTTGTTCTTCTCTTAGAGAAGCAGCGTGGCTCAGTGGAAGGAGCACGGGTTTAGGAGTCAGAGGTCATGGGTTCTAATCCCGGCTCCGCCACCTGTCAGCTGTGTGACTGTGGGCGAGTCACTTCACTTCTCGGTGCCTCGGTGACCTCGTCTGGAAAATGGGGATGAAGACTGTGAGCCTCACGTGGGACGACCTGATCACCCTGTGTCGGAGAAGCAGCGTGGCTCAGTGGAAAGAGCACGGGCTTTGGAGTCGGAGGCCATGGGTTCGAATCCCGGCTCTGCCACTTGTCAGCTGTGTGACTGTGGCCTAGTCACTTAACTTCTCTGTGCCTCAGTTCCCTGATCTGTTAAATGGGGATGAAGACCGTGAGCCCCGCGTGGGACAACCTGATTCCCCCGTGTCTACCCCAGCGCTTAGAACAGTGCTCTGCACATAGTAAGCGCTTAACAAATACCAACATTATTATTATCATTACCCCGGCGCATAGTAAGCGCTTACAAATACCAACATTATTATTATTATTATTGTTCTCCGGCCCTCCACGTCCCCGAGCTAGCTTAGCCCCGGACAGGGTGGGAAGGCTTCTCAGAGAAGCTCGGTTTCCTGATCCTGCGTCCGTTGGCCAAAATGGAGATGAAGCACGCTGTTGGCGGTCTTCCCTCTGGCTTTGTCCGAGGATTCCTTGGTCAGGAGTGGGGAAGTGTGGGTGGGTGGATTTGTAGAAGAAAGAGAAAGCCCTCTCTGGCCCCGGGCCTAGGGTTGTTAGGCATCCGAAGAGAAGCGAGCAGGGTGAGTCCCCTCTCTGTTATTTCCTGGGCACCCAGACCACGCATGCCCACACATGCCGTGCCAGTGCGGGGAGGGAACGCTTTAGGTGTAGCTCTCCGTTGCTTTAGGCAGCTGCAGAAACCACAGGCCTGGCACCGAGTAAGCCCCGAACAGATAAGAGCCCGGGCTTGGGAGTCAGGGGTCATGGGTTCGAATCCCAGCTCTGCCACTTGTCAGCTGGGTGACCGCGGGCGAGTCACTTCCCTTCTCTGGGCCTCAGTTCCCTCATCGGTCAAATGGGGATTAACTGTGAGCCCCACGTGGGACGGACCTGATAGCTCTGTATCTACCCCAGCGCTTAGAACAGTGCTCGGCACAAAGTAAGCACTTAACAAATACCAACGTTATTATATTGCTTTACTAGGATCGGTGGGGTATTTTCTGTTGGCACAGAAAAGTAGCTGAAATTTGGGGAAGAAAAAGCTGGCTCATTCACTGATTTATCTCTTGGTTAAGCCTCCTGAAAGGGGGAGATGATAATAATGTTGGTATTTGTTAAGCGCTGGGGTAGATACAGGGTCATCAGTTTGTCCCACGTGAAGCTCACAGTCTTCATCCCCATTTTACAGATGAGGTAACTGAGGCACAGAAAAGTGACTTACCCGCAGTCCCACAGCTGACAAGCTGCGGAGCTGGGATTCGAACCCATGACCTCTGACTCCCAAGCCCTTGCTCTTTCCACTGAAGCAGCGTGATTCAGTTTCCTCATCTATAAAATGGGGATTAAGACGGTGAGCCCCACATGGGACTGTAATAATAATGATGGCATTTGTTAAGCGCCTACTATGTGCCAAGCACTGGGAAGGGGCACAAGGTAATCAGGTTGTCCCGCACGGGGCTCACGGTCTTAATCCCCATTTTACAGATCAGGTAACTCAGGCACGGACACAGCTGACAGGTGGCCGAGCCAGAATTAGAACCCATGACCTCTGACTTCCAAGCCCGGGCTCTTTCCACTGAGCCACGCTGCCTCTCACTCCCGATGTGCTTGTATCCACCCCAGCGCTTAGTACAGTGCCTGGCACATAGTAAGTGCTTAACAGATGCCACAATGATGTGTATGTGTATATAGATGGTTTTTCATTTATTTATAATTTTTATAAAATATGTGTATAGTTTTTTATTATCTAGATATAGTTTTTTTATTTATTTCAGTTCGTAAATTCGGCTCCAGCCTGTCAAAAGCTAGGGGATGTAGGCTGAATCCTTACTGTTTGCCAAGTGTAAATCCTGTGGCCCTTTTATAGAAATAACTTGGAATACTAAGGCACGAGCAGCTATGCCCCCGCGACGGAGTTCCTGACTCGCCTCTACGAGGCAGACGTCGGAATTCCAGGCATAATTTGAAAATTATTTTTTCTCCCAAGTAAACAGTGTGCACATTCCTGGCAGGAGTCTCCTCGATTAAGGACTAGCAACTCGAGGTATTTGCGATTCCCCGGCTCTTCTGAAATATCCGAAAAGCTTTGGCTCCGTTTCGGTCAGCCCGGCTTATGGCGACATCGGGCCAGGAAAAGGCCCCGTGGGTGTCGCGGAGCCGTCCGGGGATCCCCCGAGACTCAGGATCCCTCCTGGCTCCGGGGAACGACGCGCCGGCCGACTTCGGCTTTGGGAGGAACCTTCCGAGAGCCCTAAGGAAGCTCGGTTTGATCCGAGAGGTCGTCGTCTCTTCCCCCAGCCGGTTGCCCCGCCCTGGGATTCCTGAGACTCCACTTAACTTCCCCGAGGTTGTTTTCAGTCACCGTTTCGATGAGATGGCGAGGTCACGGAGTCACGGTCCGAGGACCCTCGGGCCTGCCTTTCGACCTTCGCCACGCCCTCCCGGGTCCTCGGCCCGTCTGGCCCGTTCGCTGGGAATCGGAGAGCCGGCGCTAAGCCCCGGACCGCCGGTTACCCGGTTGGAATCCTGGGACGGGCCCCTTAAATCGTTGGGATTGTTTTTCCCATCTGGGTTGGCATCGGTCCCGAGGTTTCTTCCCGAGCTGCCTGCCTCGCCGTAGAGGATCGGACGGTTACTCTCCCCCGCCTTCAAAGCCGTACTGAGATCCCGTCTCCTCCGAGGGGCCTTCCCTGACTGAGCCCCCCTTCTCCCTCTCCCTTCTTCATCACCCTGACTCGCTCTCTCCGTTCCTCCCCCCTCCCAGCCCCACAACATTTACGTATTTATCTGTAATTTATTTACATCAATGTCTATCTCCCCCGCCTAGACCGTGAGCTAGTTGCGGGCGGGGAACGTGTCCGTTGATTGCCGTGTTGTACCCTCCCAAGCACTTAGCACAGTGCTCTGCACACAGTAAGTGCTCAGTAAATACAGCTGAGTGAATGACCAGTAGTTTTCGAATTTTAATGTACTCGGGTTTTCAGTTTCTGCCAAAGCAGAGCAGTTTGGAGCTATTGGCAGTATCCAGATGTGTGATGGAGTTTGGTGAGAACCTCCTTCTCGCCACATCTGATGGCCTCTGCTCCACCCGAATCCTCCCAGCCCTCTCGGCCGCCTTGGACACCGTAGACCATCCCACCCCCTCCTCCTTGAAACGTCATCCAACCTTCGCCTCACCCTCTCATCTCTTGGTTCTCCTCTTAGATCTCCGACTTCTCGTCTCAGTCTCTTCTGCTGGCTCCCCCTCCGCCTCCCACCCTCTGACAGTAGTGGGTCCCTCAAGATCGAGTTCTGGGTCCCCCTCTATCTTCCCTCCAAACACCACTGCCTTGGAGAACTCATTCGCTCCCGTGGCTTCAGTTCCCGTCTCTACTTGGACGATTCCCAAATCTACATCTCCAGCCGGGATTTCTCTCCTTCCCTGCCATTTCACACTTCCTTCTGCCTTCAAAACTTATCTCCTTGGATGTCCCACCGACAGCTCCAATACTTGTGAAACCGAGCACCTCATCTTCCCACCCAAACCCCGTCTTCCCTCTCTGTCCCACCGCTGTAGACAACACCACATCTCATAAGCCAGTAACCTTGGTGCTGTCCTTTAATATCGGTATTTGTTAAGCGCTTACTCTGTGCAGAGCACTGTTCTAAGCGCTGGGGGAGACACCGGGTAATCAGGGCGTCCCACGTGAGGCTCACAGTTAATCCCCGTTTTACAGATGAGACAACGGAGGCACAGAGAAGCGAAGTGACTCGCCCACAGCCACACAGCTGACAAGGGGCAGAGCCGGGAGTCGAACCCACGACCTCTGACTCCGGAGCCCGGGCTCTTTCCACTGAGCCATGCTGCTTCCCTTGACTCCTTGACTCCCCTCTCTCATTTCACCCACGTATTCAATCTGTCACCAAATCCTGTCAGTTCTGCCTTCACAACATTGCTAAAATCTACCCTTTCCTCTCCATCCAAACTGCTGCCGTGCTGATCCAAGCACTTACAATAATAATAATAATTTCACTACTCATTAAGTTCCTACTCTGTGCCAGACACCGTACTAAGTGCTGGGATGAACACAAGCAAACCCGGTTGGACACAGTCCCTATCCCATGGTCATTCATTCATTCAGTCGTATTTATTGAGCGCTGACTGCATGCAGAGCACTGTACTGAGTGCTGGGAAAGTACAATTCAGCAACAGATCGGGACAGTCCCTACCCAACAACGAGCTCACAGTCCAGAAAGGGGAAGACGACATCTAAAGAAGTAACCGGGCATCGGTAGCTTCAATATAAATAAATAGAATTATAGATATGGACACATCCTTAATAAGATAGTGATGAATATGTGCACATATGCACAAGTGCCGTGGGGCTTGGGGTAGAGCAGAGGGAGGGAGTCGGGGCGATGGGGTGGGGAGGAGGAGCGGAGGAAAAAGGAGGGCTCAGTCTGGGAAGGCCTCCTGGAGGAGGGGAGCTCTCGGGAGGGCTTGGAAGGGGGGAAACGTGCAAGTTCGGTGGATGTGAGGAGGGAGGGCATTGCGGGCCGGAGGTGGGATGCGGGCCGGGGGTCGACGGCGGGACAGGCGAGACCTAGGCAGAGCGAGAAGGTGTGTGAAGGTGTGTGAGACTGTGGGGCTCACAGTCTCCATCCCCATTTTCCAGATGAGGGAACCGAGTCCCAGAGAAGTGAAGTGACTTAAGGTCACACAGCAGACCAGCGGCGGGGCTGGGATTAGAACCCCTGACCTCCTGGCTCCCAGGACTCTATCCCCTAAGCCACGCTGCTTCCTATCCCCCCGTGACTTCTGCACCTGCCTCCTCACTGACCTCCCAGCCTCCTGCCTTTCCCCACTCGGATCCATTCTTCGCTCTGCCGCACGAATCGCTTATCGACAGAAGCATTCGGTTCATCTCTCCCTACTCCTCGGGAACCTCCAGTGGCTTGCCCGTCCCCCTCGGCAGCGAACGGAAAGTCCTTACTGTTAAGACATCTGATTTTTGCCCCTCCCCTAACTCCAGAGCACTTGTGTACACATCTTTAAATTAGATATTCTAAATTATGTATTCACATATTAATGTTGGTATTTGTTAAGCGCTTACTATGGGCAGAGCACCGTTCTAAGCGCTGGGGGAGATGCAGGGTCCTCAGGTTGACCCACGTGAGGCTCACAGTCTTCATCCCCATTTTACAGATGAGGGAACTGAGGCACGGAGAAGTGAAGTGACTGGCCCACAGTCACCCAGCTGACGAGTGGCAGAGCCGGGATTCGAACCCATGACCTCTGACTCCCAAGCCCGGGCTCTTTCCACTGAGCCACGCCGCTTCTCTATTAATGTCATGTTAACGTCTGCCTCCCGCGCCCCTACACCGTAAGCTCGATATGGGTAGGGAACTTGGCAGCTAATTCTGTTGTATCGTACTCTCCCAAGCGCTCAGTACAGTGCTCCGCACCTTGTAAGCGCTCAGATACGGTGGGTTCTGTCTTTTCTTCCACCTATTCACTCGTAGTATCTACTGAGCCCCTACCGTGGGTGCAGAGCACTGTTCCAAGCACTGTGAGAAGCAGGGTTCATGGGTTCGAATCCCGGCTCGGCCACTAGTCAGCTGTGACTTCGGGCGAGTCACTTCACTTCTCGGTGCCTCAGTTCCCTCATCTGTAAAATGAGAATTAAGATCGTGAGCCCCATGTGCAGAGCACTATGTGCGGAGCACCGTTCTAAGTGCTTGGGGGAGGTACGGGGTCACCAGGTCGTCCCACGTGAGGCTTACAGTCTTAATCGCCGTTTTATAGATGAGGTAACTGAGGCACGGAGAAGTGAAGTGACTTGCCCACGGTCACACAGCTGTGACGCGATTCGAATCCGTGACCTCTGACTCCCAAACCCGTGCTCTTTCCGCCGAGCCACGCTGCTTCCCTCCGAAGCGCTTAGTACAGTGCTGTGCACCCAGTAAGCGCTCAATAAATATGAGTGAATGAATAATTATGGTATTTGTTAAGCATTTACTTTGCGGCAAGCACTGTCCAAAGCGCTGGGGTAGATACAGGGTAATCAGGTTGTCCCACGTGGGGCTCACAGTTTTTACAGATGAGTTAAGTGAGGCCCAGAGACGTTAAGTGACTCGCCCAAGGTCACGCAGCAGACAGGTGGCGGAGGCGGGATTAGAACCCACGTCCTCTGACTCCCGAGCCCGGGCTCTTCCCATTAAGCCGAGCTGTTGCGTGCCGGGCAGCGTACTAAGAGCAGGGGTGGATGCAAGCTAACGAAGTTGGGCACGGTCCGTGTCCCACGAGGAGCTCGCGGTCTTAATCCCCGTTTTCCAGACGAGGTAAATGAGGCCGCGAGAAGCGAAGCGACTGGCCCACGGTCACAGAGCGGACGACGGCGGAGCCGGAACTGGAACCCGGGTCCTCCCGCCTCTCCCTGTACCCTTTGCAGTAGTAGGAGGTTGTAGTTAATGTATAATTAGAGAAGCAGCGTGGCTCAGTGGAAAGAGCACGGGTTTTGGAGTCAGCGGTCATGGGTTCGAATGCCGGCTCTGCCGCTTGTCAGCTGGGCAAGTCACTTCACTTCTCTGGGCCTCGGTTACCTCGTCTGTCAAATGGGGATGAAGACTGTGAGCCCCACGTGGGACGACCCGATTCCCCCGTGTCTACCCCAGCGCTTGGAACGGCGCTCGGCACCTAGTAGGCGCTTACCCGATACCGACGTTATTATTATTATAATTAAGGAAGACCCAGCAGCAATGGATTGAGCCATTAAGCCGCAGAGTCGGTTCGCCCGGGCAGACACCGCTCAAGATGAGTGGAAAGATGAATCGTGGAGGCGAGAGGCCTTAGTCTGGTCCTTCTTTACCGACCGTCTCAGCTCAGGGAGCTTGAACTTTGATCTCTTAGGTGGAGGGCAGGGGCCAGGAAGAGTCGGGGAAAACCCATTCATTCATTCAATAGTATTTATTGAGCGCTCACTATGTGCACAGCACTGTACCAAGCGCTCGGGGTGTACAAATCGGCAACAGATAGAGACGGTCCCTGCCCTTTGACGGGCTCACGGTCGAATCGGGGGAGACGGACGGACGAGAACGATGGCGATAAATAGAATCGAGGGGATGAACAGCTCATTAAAACAGTAACCCGGAGGGGTGGCCGCTAGCCTGCCTGTCTGCCTTTACTTACCTCCCCCGAGACAGGGCAGCCTGGCCCAGTGGTTAGAGCCCGGGCCTGGGAGTCAGAAGGCCCTGGGTTCTCATCCTCAATCCGGCGCCTGTCTGCGGCGTGACCTCGGGCAAGTCGTTTCACTTCCCTGGGCCTCAGTTCCCTCGCCTGTAAAATGGGGATTGAGACTGTCGGCCCCACGGGGGGCCGAGCCCGATCTGCCTCTCTCCACCCCATTGCTTAGGACAGCGCCGGTCACGTAGAAAGTGCTTAACACATAGAGAAGCGGCGTGGCTCAGCGGAAAGAGGCCGGGCTTGGGAGTCGGAGGTCGTGGGTTCTAATCCCGGCTCCGCCACCTGGCAGCTGTGTGACTTTGGGCAAGTCACGTCACTTCTCCGGGCCTCAGTTACCTCATCTGTAAAATGGGGATGAATGATGATAATAATGTTGGTATTTGTTAAGCGCTCACTATGTGCAGAGCACTGTTCTAAGCGCTGGGGGAGATACGGGGTCATCAGGTTGTCCCACATGAGGCCCACAGTCTTCATCCCCGTTTTACAGATGAGGTAACTGAGGCACGGAGAAGTGAAGTGACCTGCCCACAGTCACACTGCTGATAAGCGGCAGAGCCGGGAGTCGAACCCATGACCTCTGACTCCCCAGCCCGGGCTCTTTCCACTGAGCCGCGCTGCTTCTCTGTGAGCCCCATGAGGGACAGCCTGATCACCTTGTATCCCCCCCAGCGCTTAGAACAGCGCTTTGCACATAGTAAGCGCTTAACAAATACCAACGTTATCATTAAATACCACAATTATGATGATGATGATTAGCGGCCACCCTGGTAGCCTGCCCCAGAGGGGTCAGTTGGCCCACCGGTCCACCTCGGTGCCAGGAGCTGGAGGACCGGCCTCAGCGGCCCAGCCAAGAAGCCCGTCGAGCCAGAGCCTCCTCCACCTGCCCGTCGGTCGAGCAGTCGATCGATCGTATCTATCGGGCGCTCGGCGGGTGCAGAGCACTGTACTGAGCGCTTGGGAGCGTGTAGCAGAACAGCAGAACAGTATAACAGATCCGTTCCCCCCCACGACGGGGTTACCGTCTAGAGCTTTCTGTGTCCGGAGAGAACTGTATCAAGCGCCTGGGGGAGCGCCACAGAGTTGATATGTATCGATGTCTGAGTCCCCCCGCCCCAGACGGCGGGCTCGTTGTGGGCAGGGCCAGTCTGTTCTCGTCACCGGCACCGTTTATTCTCGCGTGGTACCTTCCCGAGCGCTTAGAACAGTGCTCTGCCCCCAGGAAGCGCTCAGTAAATAGGACTGAGTGAATGAAAGAACGACAGGCGAGACCCCCAGCCCACGGAGGACCTCCAGCGTCCACAGGGAGACGTTGGAGGCAGCGGTCGGCCCGGCTCCCTCGCGCCGGCTGTGGGGCTGACCCGGGTCTGGTTTCCTCTTCCCGTAGTCGGTTTTCCTTCCTCCCTGCCCCCCGCCGGCCGCTCCCATCCCCGTGCACCGCTGAAGGGGGCCCCTTCCTCCTCCGCCGCGGTGACCCGGTGGGCTCCGGGGGGGCGGCAGCCCGGGCCCGATCTCCAGCCCGCGCCGCCCGTTCCGGGGGCGCCCGCCGACTAATCCGGAAGCTCCCCGGGGGAGGGGATGCCATCCGCCGTCCCCGCCGTGCCGTCCCCCCCCTTCCGCCCGTGACACGCGGGACCGGTTTTTTCTCTTCCTCCCCCACCCGCTCGTCCACACCCCCCGCCGCGAACCGAGCCATCCCCTTACCAACGTACATGTCCTTCGTGTGTGGCATTAGTAGGTTCAGCTGGATTTCAGCCCTCCGCCAGTCCAGAATGCTCACTGCACACTTTTCCCCACCTAGAACCCCCTACTTCATTCATTCATTCAATAGTCTTTATTGAGCGCTTACTATGCGCGGAGCACTGGACTAAGCGCTTGGAACGGACAGATCGGTAACGGACGGAGACGGTCCCTGCCCTTTGACGGGCTCACGGTCTAATCGGGGGAGCCGGACAGACGAGAACAATGGCGATAAATAGAATCGAGGGGAAGAACATCTCATTAAAATAATAGCAGATAGATAGAATCGAGGTGATGTGCATCTCATTAACAAAATAAATAGAGTAATGAAGATATGTACGGTACTGAAGCCCCAGGGGGAGAGTACAGTCGTTGAAGACAGGATCCCCGCTCTCCAAATGACCATTTTGTAGGCACTGAGATCGACTGCAGGTCGGAGGGAGCGGGAGAGTGTCAAGATGAGTACTCGAATGCTTAGGTGAAATTCATCCCCTCAGCCGTATTTAGCATTTGATTGGATACCTGATATTCACCCCACCCTTCTGCAAATCTACAAATTATATATTATGAAGTATGTATATTGCTGTCTCCCCCCCCCCCACCCCCCCCCGTCTAAACTGTGAGTTCGTTGTGGGTAATAATAATAAAAATGATGCTGGTATTTGTTAAGCGCTCACTATGTGCAAAGCGCTGTTCTAAGCGCTGGGGAGGATACAAGGTGATCAGGTTGTCCCCTGTGGAGCTCACAGTCTTAATCCCCATTTTGCAGATGGGGTAACTGAGGCCCAGAGAAGTGAAGTGACTTGCCCAAAGTCACACAGCTGAGAAGTGGCGGAGGCGGGACTTGAACCCATGACCTCTGACTCCCAAGCCCCGGCTCTTTCCACTGAGCCACGCTGCTTCTCTAAGAAACACCTTCTCTAAGGTGTTCCTCTAAGTCTTCTCTAAGGATAAGGAACACGTCTACCAATTCTGTGGTACTCTCCCAAGCGCTTAATACAGTGCTCTGCACATAGTAAGAGCTCAATAAGTGGTCATTGATTGATTGATTTGGATCGGTTGATCACCCCGGAAGAGCAGAGAGCTTAAAAGGAGGGAGAAACTAGCTTTTCCAAGGAATCAGAGTTGGAGGAAAAAATGGCAATATTTTAAATGGGGTCCTGGGCCCTTGCTCCTAAAATATACCTTGTATCTATGACAGTGCTTACAACGGTGCTTGGCACCTAGTAAGCGCTTAACAAATACCATTATTATTATTATTGTTGAGCGCTTATTGTGCGCAGAGCTCTGTACTAAGCTTTTGGAAAGTACCATTAGGCAACAAATAGAGATAATCCCTAGGCAACAACGGGCTCCCAGTCTAGAAGGCGGGAGACGGACAACGAAACAGAGTAGAGGAGCGTCAACAGCATCAATATAAATAAATAGAATTATAGGCCTCATTAATAAAATAAATAGAATAGTAAATATGTACATATAGACACAAGTGCCGTGGGGCAAGGAGGGGATAGAGCGGAGGGAGGGATTAGGGGCGACGGGGAGGAGGAGCAGAGGAAAAGGGGGGCTCAGTCTGGGAAATGCCGAAGGGGAGGATCGGGGAAGGCTTCCTGGAGGAGATGAGTTGTTTTTTAAGTAGGGCTCCGAAGATGGGAAGAGCCAGCGGTCTGTCGGACGTGAAGGGGGAGGGAGCTCCGGGCCAGAGACGATCGGGATGCGGAGAGGAAGCGCGGTGGGCGAGGAGCGAGGATGAGTGGGGCGAGTGCCCTCAGACCGGCAGCCCCGAGCTTGTGCTTGACGTGGAGAGGGCTCGGCCACCGTCGGGAGGGGCAACCGAGCCCGCTGGCTCGCGGCTTCTCGCTGCGGGGACCCGGTGACGAGGCGAGCGCTCCGCGGAGCCAGCCCCGAAAGCTCACGGGCCTACAACCCCTTGCCGCCTTTTGGCGGTCCGTTGTTGGGCGGGGATTATCTCTATCCAGTAATAATGATAATGTTGGTATTTGTTAAGCGCTTACTGTGTGCAGAGCACCGTTCCAAGCGCTGGGGTAGACACAAGGGAATCAGGTCGTCCCACGTGGGGCTCACGGTCTTAATCCCCATTTTACAGATGAGGTAACCGAGGCACAGAGAAGTAAAGCGACTCGCCCACAGTCACACAGCCGACAAGTGGCAGAGCGGGGATTCAGACTCATGATCCCTGACTCCAAAGCCCGGGCTCTTTCCACTGAGCCACGCTGCTTCTGTCTGTTACCGAATGGTACTTTCCAAGCACTTGGTACAGTGCCCTGCACGCGGTAAGCGCTCGATAAAAACGATTGAGTAAATGACTATTTATGGAGCACTTACCGTGTGCAGAGCACTGTACTAAGTGCTCGGGGGAGCACAGGACCACAATCAACGGTCACATTCTCTGCCCTCAACGAGCTTAGAGTCTAGAGGACTGTGATTTTCCTGCTGCGGTCGCTGGGAGCAAAACGTCTCCGGGTGCTCTGGGTTGGGCAACTTCCACCCTGGTCTCCTGGGCAGGGATAGTACGTTCCCAGCGCTCGGTACGGTGCCCTGCTCACCGCCAGCGCTCAGTAAATGCGATTGAGCCCCGCCCCCCCCCCCCCCCCCGCCTTTCTCCCGCCGCAGAGAGGCGTCCGGTGGCGGTCAGCCGGTCGTCTTTCGCGAGCGCTTCCTGTGTGCGGAGCACTGAACCGAGCGCCCGGGAAAGTGCGGTACGGCGGGCTCGGCGGCCCCGGGGAGAGAACGGTGCGACCCAGTTGGTAGGCTCGATTCCCGCCCACGACAGATAAAAGTCGGAAGGGAACCGAGGCCCGGGGAAGTTGAAGCGGCCGGCCCCCGGTCACCCCAGAGGAAGAGCCGGGATTAGAACCCGAGTCCCCGTGCCTCACAGAGCCCCCGCTCTTTCCGCTAGTCCACGCCGCTGCGTTCTGGGCGGGACCGGCTCGATTTCGGCTCTCCTTTCTGAACGGATAAGGCCAACGGCACGTCCCCGGTCTAAAACGGGAAACAGAAGGTCCCCGCGCGCTCGAGCTGTGGGGTGGGCATCGCCTGCCGTGTCGGCCGGCGTCTGTGTTCCAGTGGCCTAGTTAAATGGGCCCAACTCTACCTGCTGCGGCTGCCAACGCTTGAGTCGTCAGCCCCACCTCTTGGCCCGGGCCTCGATGTAAAATGCCTCGAGGGTTTCTCATCCCTCCGAGGGAGCGGCGGTTCTTCGAATCCGCCCCCCCCCCGCGGACTGATGAGACGGTCTTTCTTGACGGGAGAAGTCTGTCGAGCGCCTTAATTTCCTCCTCTCGGTCCCCCGGCGGCATTTTAGAACAGACCCCCCCCCCCCCGGGATCTGCCGTGCCGGGACGCGTGGGCTCCGAGATAACCGTCGAAGAGCAAAATGTGGGCCTGCAAAATGCCCGCGTGGCTTCGGAAGCGGCGAGAAAGTCCCTCGGACAACGAAGCCGGCGTCGCGTCCGCTTCAAAACGTCCCCGAGTCCGTCTGGTCCTTGGCTTCCAGGCCCGCGCGGCGGTGTTATTAAAGACATCCTGTTTATGTAGCAATAGCGTTCCAGGGCATTGTTCACTTTGGGGCACACTATAGAGATTTATAAATCTGTTTCCACTCTGCACATTATCCTGGCCCGCAGCTAGTTTTGGCAATCAGAAAGTCGTCAGATGATCCCAGAACACAGTCTCGTTTAGTTTTTTTGTGCTCCCCCCCCCCCCCACTCCATTTAGTTTGGAATAGTTGATTTTTGCACTGTCCTCGATTCCATCCTCAATCAATCGCCGAGCCCTTTGCTGTCAGTGGAAAGAGGCCGGGCTTGGGAGTCAGAGGTCGTGGGTTTGAATCCCGGCTCCGCCTCTTGTCAGCTGTGTGACTGTGGGCAAGTCACTTCACTTCTCTGCGCCTCAGTTCCCTCATCTGGAAAATGGGGATTGACTGTGAGCCTCACGTGGGACGACCTGATTACCCTGGATCTACCCCAGTGCTTAGAACAGTGCTCTGCACATAGTAAGTGCTTAACAAATACCAACATTATTGTTATTATTATTACTGAGTGCTTGGGTTTGCATGTAGTAAGCGCTTACCAGATACCAACATTATTATTATTACAAATACCATTATTATCATTATTATTACGGAGTGCTTGGGTTTGCACGTAGTAAGCGCTTACCAGATACCACCATTATTATTATTACAAATACCATTATTATTATTATTATTATTATTACTGAGTCCTTGGGTTTGCACATAGTAAGCGCTTAACAAATGCCATCTTTATTATTACAAGATAACAGACACATTCCCTGCCCACAGAGCGCTTACAGTCTCAACCCATCTCCTTTTATTATTTAGTTTTCCACTCCCTCACTGTTTCCGACTACTACTACTAATTGTGGTATTTGTATTTACTCCGTGCCAGACTCTGTCCTAAACACTGGGGTAGCGAGGCTCAGTGGAAAGAGCCCGGGCTTGGGAGTCAGAGGTCATGGGTTCAAATCCCGGCTCTGCCACTTGTCAGGTGTGACTGTGGGCAAGTCACTTCGCTTCAGCGTGCCTCAGTGGAAAGAGCCCGGGCCTGGGAGTCAGAGGTCGTGGGTTCTAATCCCGACTCCACCACTTGACTACTGTGTGACCTTGGGCAAGTCACTCAACTTCTCTGTGCCTCTGTCACCTCGTCTGTAAAAATGGGGATTAAAAAAAAAAAGTGAGCCCCACGTGGGACAATCTGAGTACCCTGTATCTACCCCAGCGCTTAGAACAGTGCTCGGCACATAGTAAGCGCTCAACTAATGCCATAGAGAAGCAGCGTGGCTAGAGAAAGCAGCGTGGCCCAGTAGAAGGAGCCCGGGCTTGGGAGTCAGAGATCATGGGTTCTAATCCCGGCTCCGCCACTTGTCAGCTGTGTGACTGTGGGCAAGCCACTTCACTTCTCTGGGCCTCAGTTCCCTCATCTGTAAAATGGGGATTAAAAACCGTGAGCCCCACCTGGGACGACCTGATGACCTTGTATCCCCCCAGCGCTTAGAACGGTGCTTTGCACATAGTGAGCGCTTAACAGATACCACCATTATTATTGTTATAATTATTATTGTTAACTTCTCTGTGCCTCAGTTACCTCATCTGTAAAATAGGGATGAAGACTGTGAGCCTCACGTGGGACAACCAGATTACCCTGTATCTACCCCAGCGCTTAGAACAGCGCTTACAAGTACCAACATTATTATTATTATACGAGATCATCAGGTCCCACGTGGGGCGTACAGCCTAAGTAGGAGGGAGAATCCCCACTTTGGCACTTACGGTCTGAGCGGGCGGGGAGAACCCCCAATTTGCCCACGAGGGAACCGAGGCCCAGAGAAGTTAAGCGACCTGCCCGAAAGTCACCCAGCGGGGAAAGGGCGGAGTCGGGATGAGAACCCGGGTCCTGGGACTCCGAGGCCCGCGCTCTTTCCACCGGGCCACGCCGCCTCTCTCCATCCACCCGTTCTGCAGAACCCCTTCCATTTGCCAAGACTTTGGTTAACGGAAGCGAGCGGTGGGTTCAGCGACGGTGTAGCCGCCGGCTCGGGTCACAGGAGGGCGAGGAGCCGGGCAAGCCAGGTGGCTTTTTTCTCTCTCGTCCTTTTTTTTCCTGCCCTGCCCCCCGGGACCGGCCCGGAAGGGAGGTTGCGGGAGTTGTGGCTCGGGTAACGTGGCCGGGCCCGTTCTTCACCCTCTCAGCACGTGCGGCCCCATTCCTCGACTCCTTCCCCCCTCCGCCTCCCCGACGGGGCTCCGTAGCCTAGCTAAGTATTCAGTCGTATTTACTGAGCGCTTACTCTGTGCAGTAATAAGGGCTAAGCGCTTAGTACAGCGCTCTGCACTCAGTAAGCACTCAGTAAATACGATTGAAAGTCGAATGCTCCGAGAAGCGGCAGGGTGGCCAGAGCACGGGCCTGGGAGTCAGAAGGTCATGGGTTCCAACCCCGGCTCCACCGCTGATCTGCCGTGCGACCTTGGACAAGCAGCGTGGCTCGGTGGAAAGAGCCCGGGCTTGGGAGTCAGAGGTCATGGGTTCGAATGCCGACTCCGCCACTTGTCTGCTGTGTGACCTTGGGCAAGTCATTTAACTTTTTTGGGCCTCATCTGTAAAACGGGGATGAAGACTGTGAGCCCCACCTGGGACAACCTGATCACCTTGTATCCCCCCAGCGCTTAGACCAGTGCTTCACAAATTGTACATCGCCTCGATTCTATTTAGTCGCCATTGTTTTTACGAGATGTTCTTCCCCTCGACTCTATTCATTGCCCTTGTTCTCGTCTGTCCGTCTCCCCCGATCAGACTGTAAGCCCGTCGAACGGCAGGGACCGTCTCTATCTGTTGCCGCCTTGTTCATCCCAAGCGCTTAGTACAGTGCTCTGCACATAGTAAGCGCTCAATAAATACCATTGAATGAGTATCTACCGCAGCGCTTTAAACAGGGCTCGGCACAGAGTAAGCGCTTAACAAATACCAACATTATTATTATTATTAGAACCCACGACCTCTGACTCCCAAGCCCGGGCTCTTTCCACTGAGCCACGCTGCTTCTCTACCCAGCGCTTAGTACGGTGCCCGGCAGATAGCGAGGGCTTAGCGAATACCGTCGTAATCGTTACGGAAACCACAGTGACAGTTTTAAGGTGCATAAAAAGGAAAGCCGCAGGGGCCGGAAGGCCGGGAGGGAGGAAGCTCACTCATTCATTCACTAGTATTTATTGAGCGCTTACTATGTGCAGAGCACTGTACTAAGCGCTTGGAATGAACGAGTCGGCAGCAGATAGAGACGGTCCCTGCCGTTGGACGGGCTCACGGTCTGATCGGGGGAGACGGACAGACGAGAACGATGGCGATAAATAGAGTCGAGGGGAAGGATATCTCGTGAAAACGATGGCGACTAAATAGAATCAAGGCGATGTGATAGGAAGCGGGCGGGCGGGCGTCACCTGACTCTGCGGCCCAAAGCCCACCTCCTGCGGCCCGCCAACTTTCAGCCGGGCCAGATTTCACCCTGCCCGGCCGAGACGGGAGAGCGACGAGGCGGGAGCCACGGCTCCAGGGGAGCGGCCTGACTACGGGGGGGAAGGACGAAGCCGTCCCTGCTTCCCGTCCCCCGTCATTCATTCAGTAGTATTTACTGAGCGCTTACTATGTGCAGAGCACTGGACTAAGCGCTTGGAATGTGCAAATCGGTAACAGATAGAGACGGTCCCTGCCCTCTGACGGACTTACGGTCTAATCGGGGGAGACGGGCAGACGAGAACAATGGCAGTAAATAGAATCGAGGGGAAGGACATCTCATTAAAACAATAGCTAATAAATAAAATCAAGGCGATGGACATCTCATGATGCGGAGCGGGGCTGGGGGAGCAGGCGGCGGTCAGTGAGGGGGTCACGGAGCAGACCGTCTCGTCCCGCTCCCCTGGAGGAGCGAGGGTTTCGTGATGCGCGTCACCTTGATTCTATTATTTTGTTAATGAGCCGTACCTCACCTTGATTCTGTTTATTTGCTATTGTTTCAATGAGATGTTCTTCCCCTCGATTCTATTTATTGCTATCGTTCTCGTCTGTCCGTCTCCCCCGATTGGGCCGTAAGCCCGTCAAAGGGCGGGGACTGTCTCTGTTATCGATTTGTACATCCCAAGCGCTTAGTCCAGTGCTCTGCACATAGGAAGCGCTCAATAAATACTATTGAATGAATGAATGATGCTCAGCCACCGACCAGCCCCACAGCCCGGAGCAATGAAAGATCTCTGAAGCGACGCGAAGCAGCGTGGCCTAGTCGGTCGGTCGTGTTTATCGAGTGTTTACCGTGCGTAGAGCCCGGTACCAAGCGCTTGGGAGAGGATAATAGAGGCAACAGACACATTCCCCGCCCACAACGAGTTTACAGTCTAGGTTCTATTTCCGCTCTACCACTTGTCTGCTGTGTGACTTCCTTTTTTTTTTTTTTTTTAAATGGCATTTCACTTCTTACTCTTTGCCAGGCACTGTACTCTTCATCCCCATTTTACAGACGAGGTAAATGAGGCCCAGCGAGGTGAAATGACTTGCCCAGGGTCACACAGCGGACGTGTGGCGGGGCCGGGATTGGAATCTAGGTCCTTCTGACTCCCGGACCCTCGCTCTATCCATTAAACCACGCTCTCAACATTCCCTGCCCATAACGGGCTTACAGTCTCCAGGCTCTTCTCCCACTCCCATTATTCACCCCTCCCTCAGCCCCACAGCGCTCGTGTCGTGGGAAGCATTTCATGTCGTGGCAAGCAGTGAGGCTCAGTGGAAAGAGCATGGGCTTGGGAGGCAGAGGTCATGGGTTCGAATCCCGGCCCTGCCACTTGTCGGCTGGGTGACCGTGTGCCTCAGGTACCTCATCTGTAAAATGGGGATTAAGACTGTGAGCCTGTCACGTGGGACAATCTGATTACCCTGTATCTACTCCAGCGCTTAGAACAGTGATCTGCACATACCAACATCATTATTATTATCTCCAAATCCATAATTTGTTTATTTCAATGTCCGTCATTTATATCAGTGTGCTGAATTGTACTTTCCAAGCGCTTAGTACAGTGCTCTTCACACCGCACTCAATAAATACGATCGAATGAATAAGTGCCGGGGGTAGATGTAAGCTAATCAGGTTGGATACGGTCCCTGTCCCACATGCGGCTCGTAGTCGTAATCCCCGTTTTACAGATGAGGTCACTGAGGCACGGACAAGTGACTTCCCCAAGGTTTTACAGCAGACAAGTGGTGGAGCTGAGATTAGAACTCAGCTCCTTCTGACTCCCACGCCTGTGCTCTATCCTCTAGGCCAGGCTGCTTCTCTTGGGCGAGTCAGTTCACTTCTCGCTGCCTCAGTTACCTCATTTGTAAAATGGGGGTTAAGATTGTGGATGCCGTGTTCGTTCGGTCATATTTATCGAACGCTTACAATGTGCAGAGCACTGTACTAAGCGCTTGGGAGAGTACAATACAACAGTAAATAGACACATTCCCTGCCCACAACGAGCTTACAGTATAGAGCAGGGGAGACAGACATCATATTGATTATCTTCTATCTACCCCAGCGCTTAGTACAGTACCTGGTACGTAGTGAGTCCTTAACAGATGCCATAAAAATAAAAAGTCAACTAGCTGCTGCCCATGGACTCCTGAATCTTTTTTTTCCCCCCACATATAGAAGGAATCAACTAATTTCATCATTTCAAAATCATTTAGGATTTCAGCTACGTAGTATAAATTTGTCTGTCTCACCAAATTTGGCCCAGGGGACCCTCCAGTACCGCAAACTATGAGTCTTAAATGCTGATCTCTTGTTGGAATTGATAAATTGGTGCCAGAAAAATTCAACACCGATGTTTTGAAAATTAGTTACTGCGGGTCGCCTTTACTGTGCTGGGGCTCATACTTGGCCTTTGTCTGGATCGTACGGTTTCTGTGATAGTTTTTCTTTCTTTTCTTTTTTTTTTTTCCTCTCCCTCCCTTTCCCCACCCCGCACCTCACCCCCAGTTGCCCAGGTTGGCTGAACTAGTAGCTGTGCTGGGTAATTGAGATTTTTACCCTGTTTCCAAATGTCGTCTTTTAGGAAATAAGAAAAAGGAGAAGGAGCGGCCAGAAATCTCTCCCCCGTCGGATTTTGAGCACACCATCCACGTGGGCTTTGATGCCGTTACCGGAGAATTCACTGTATGTATTCTTAGGCGGGATCTTCAGCTGATAGTTGATGAAAATGATTGACTTGTGAGGCGGGAAGGGCCTCCCTATTTCCTATTTTGCCCCGTCTTATTTCGCTGGCCTCGTGGTACCCTGGACTGTGGGCGGATTCAGGAGCTCCCCGTACCTTGGAGCTGCTCCGGCTCTCCCGGTTCTTGGAGGCCGGGAGCCAACTCTCGGTCTCATCCCAGGGACTGCCAAGGGATGAATTCCTCTCATTCATTCAGTTGTATTTATTGAGCGCTTACTGTGTGCAGAGCACTGTACTAAGCGTTTGGGGAAGTACAGTACAGCACTAAAGACAGACAATCCCTGCGCACAACGAGCTCACAGTCTAGAAGGAGACAGACATCAATACGAGTAAACAGACATCAATTTAAATAAATATATTTATTGATATATATTTATTGAGAAGCAGCATGGCTTAGTGACAAGAGCCCGGGCCTGGGAATCAGAGGTCAGGGTTCGAATCCCGGCTCTGCCGCCTGGCAGCTGGGCGACTTTGGGCAAGTCACTTAACTGCTCTGTGCCTCAGTTATCTGTAAAATGGGCATGAAGATTCTGAGCCCCACATGGGACAACCTGATTACCTTGTATCAACCCCAGCGCTTCGAACAGTGCTTTGCACACAGTAAGTGCTTAACAGATGCCCTAATTTATTATTATTATTATTATAGATAAAATTGCAGAGCTATCCGTAAGCGCTGTGGGGCAGGGAGGGGGAGAAGACCAAAGGGAGCGAGTCAGGGTGCCTAAAGGCCGGAGTGGGTCCCCTTGGAGAAAGTTAGGTGGGCCGTCCCTAACGGCGAGGGTCCGTGCCCGGGACCGCACTTCCCTCATCTCCCAGTTCTCTGGTTGCTCCTGTGTCGGAGGCCCGGGCCTGGCCGGAATGTCGTTTGGGCATCTCTTAGCGTCGCGGTCATAGCCCCGATCTAAACTTCACCGAAATCCAGGATCGCACGGTGGCCAACCTGGGTTCTGGGCACCGTCGCCCAGTTCTCCATCTTAGGGAGACTGCTCCTGGGGGGGACCCCGCAAGTTTTAGGCAGAAGGTTATGTGTTGTCGTAGTCCTGGAAGCAAGCTGATGCCAGGAGGTGAGATGGAGCAAAATGCCATTTCTCTTTTTAGACTAGAGTTCAAGCTCGGTCTATTTCCTTGGATAGGGTCTATGCATTCCAAATGTTTTGTTTTTTAATCACTTGGAGTTGGTTCCTAAAACCATCTTCTCTTTTCCAAATTCTGGGAATGATTTTAAGAGTAGCCTCATATATGGATTTAATAATAGGTCTTTGAAATAATCCATAGATGGAAAGAAAGGATGTTCTCTCGCCAACCTGGGCAAAATAGAATTTCAGAGCATCCGGTGATGTCCTTTCAGTCAGTCAATCCTTCGTGTTTATCGAGCTCTCAATATGATCAGAGACGTGTACTAAGCGCTTGGGAGAATACGACGCAACGGAGTTGGTAGCGCTTAGAACAGTGCTCGGCACATAATAAGCGCTTAAATACCGTAATTAGTATTATTATTATTAGACACGCCCTCCGATTTCTGGGATCCAGCGTACGTTGAGAAGGTACTTAACTTGGGGTATGATTATAGACCTAATTTCCTGTGGTGCCGTGGGCCGGCATCTGTCTCCCTAACTCGGTTTTATGTCGCCTCGGTAAGATTTCAAAACGTTCCCAATTTGCTCCGTTTCTGACTTCTAACTCTGATCTTAAAACCCTGGTCTCCGAATGTGATTTTCTTAGGGAATGCCAGAACAATGGGCTCGGTTGCTTCAGACTTCCAATATCACTAAACTCGAGCAGAAGAAGAATCCCCAAGCTGTGCTAGATGTTCTGAAGTTCTACGACTCCAACACAGTGAAGCAGAAATATCTGAGCTTCACTCCTCCGGGTAAGTCAGTCCTCTGTCTGCTCGGAAGAGGGATTCAGCGCCTCAGTGGCTGGGTGCCCTCTGGGCATTGGTACTTGCCTTGAAGAAATGAAACCAACTCGTGCCATTCGACTGAGCGAGGAAGACGGGCGTAAACTTGACTAAAGTCATCTGGCGGTAGAAGGGGATCCATCTGAACTAGGACGACCACCTGTTTGTAGCTTTACAGCAGTTGTTCGGGGACTTGGGCTATTATTGTGATCTCGTGCCTCAGTAAACTAAGTGCTCTACTGTGTAAATTAACTGAAGTGTCGCCTGTTAGGTTTGGTGGATAGATCAGAAGCGTAGGGGCATCTCACGTAATGATAATTATGGTATTTGTTGAGCGCTTACTATGTGCCAGGCACTGTACTTGTAACATCCACTAGAAGGTGGAATTTTTATCTAAACCAGTGTCTGCATAGGTATTTGATATTTACATACAGCTATCCATTAATTTTGGACCAGTCGTCGACATAATAATGGCACCAAAATATTTTATGAAATGACCACTTTGCCTGATATACCCTTAATTAGGAGCACTGTTCGGTTTTTCAGTGCTTCGTCATTATTTCATTCTGTTTCAACCCCGGTGTTTTCTCTTTTCAGAAAAAGATGGGTTCCCTTCAGGAACGCCCATGGTAAGTCTACGGTCTCTTATTTTCAAACTCTTCAAATGGCCCTTCTGATTTAGCTTCTCGGGGTCATTGTGGATTTTTTTTTTTTATCATGCAGAGTAAAATAAAGCGCAGGCTTTCCCCTGCCTCGGAAGTGGATGCGGGGCCGGGGGACGTCTAGTAGACACATCTTACCATCTGATTAGAAGTGGGTGTTGCACTACAGAACGAAGCTGCCCCATTGCTTTCGAGTGGTGGAGATAACTATAATTACTTTTATCACTTTGTCCTGTGTTTCACTTTAGTCCCTTTGGCTTTTCTCCTTCTGGCTTCTCTCCAGTTTTCTCTGGACATTAGATTGAGCACTCGAGTTGCTTGAAGCGTAAGCTGGTCTCTCAGGCTCTGGCAAAGCAACGCAGCTGCGTCGTGTTTAACGTGTTTTACTGTGGGATAACTGTACACATTTTGCATATTTGGTTTTTCCCCTGCAGTTGAACGCCAAAGGATCAGAGCCCTCGACCGTGGTGACGGAAGACGACGACGACGATGACGATGAAGAAGCCCCTCCTCCAGTCATCGCTCCCAGACCGGATCACACAAAATCGGTTTGCCTTTTTTTTTTTTTTGAGTCGATTTTCTCTAAACCCGTGTTTTTTATCAGCTCTCTAGTCCTGATGAAAGAAGGCTTCTATACCATACAAGTGTTTTGAAGTATTTTTTAAAGTTAGGTTCATTCATTTTGATGTGTTTTGAATAAATTCAGACTCTGATAGGAAAGAGCCCGGGCTTGGGAGTCAGAGGTCATGGGTTCCAATCCCGGCTCTGCCACTTGTCAGCTGTGTGGCTGTGGGCAAGTCACTTAACTTCTCTGTGCCTCAGTTACCTCATCTGTAAAATGGGAATAAAGACTGTGAGCCTCACGTGGGACAACCTGATTGCCCTGTAAATCAACCCAGCGCTTAGAACAGTGCTCTGCACATAGTAAGCGCTTAACAAATACCAACATTATTATTATTATTTCCTTGAGAAATATGAAAACTGGATTTACCCTTTTACATAAAACCAGTTCAACTGAATAGAGCTACAAGCTCATCAAGTGTCCGTCGACTGGGTTTTGTGCACCTGTTGCAAAATACTAGTAAAAGTTCTCCCTGAAAATTACAGTTGTTAAAAATTGCCTAAATAAACCTTCAACTCTTAAACCATTAGCCTAATTTTAAATCAGCGTGGTCACAGAAGTATGTCAGCTTCCTTAAGGGCCTCAGCCCCAAATGTTCTTTAGAGCCACAGATACGGCCGCTGAAGGAAATCGTGAAATTTGTGCATCTGTTGCACAAGAGTTAGTTTGCAAAAGAAAAATGAGGAAACGTGTAGACTCTTTTAATCCCTCCGTGGCCTCCCCTCCCCTTCTTGGGTTCTCGGAGGGTTTTCAGGCTCTCGTTTTCAGATGCGAACTTACGTAGCTCTACATTTACGAGCGGGGATGCCAACTTTTGATTTTGAACAGGAAGTGGGCGGGACTTTGAGAGAATGGGGAGGAAATGTTGGAGAGAAAGGGGAACCCAAGAGGAAGAAAGGAGCTAAGGAGCGGGGGAGGTAGCGGCAAGCAAGATATGGGCAAAGGTGAGCCGGATTGGCACGGGGAGGGAAGGAAGGGGAAGATCCAAATACCTTTCGTTTCCTCTGTGATGTTTTTCACCCTCACTGGGCTCTTGGGGACCCTCCAAATTGACTCAACTCACCGGGCCTAACCGATCCACCCGGACGAGCGGGCCGTTCTCTGGGTCCGGGCCAGGGGCTGCAGGCGCCGAGCCTCTTCACAGCCTGTCACCCGTCACAGCCATAAGACGTAAAAGATTTCCGTTTCATTCGTATGTTTACTTCCAAGAATCCTGATGAATATGGGAGGAACTGAACAAGGTCAGGGTTTTAGGGTTTCAAAATATCTTTGTTTTAAGGATTGATTTTAGAAAAGTGAAACAAACGTGCTCCGTTTTTCGCGTACGTAAAGTAAAAGCTAACGTAAGGGTTGTTAAGGTCGAAGGGATCTGAAAAAGTCACTCGAGTTCCCAGCGAGCCCGTTTCTCCCCGCAGATTTACACCCGCTCTGTGATCGACCCCATTCCCGCACCAGCCGGCGACTCGAACGTCGATGGCGCCGCCAAGTCTTCGGACAAACAGAAAAAGAAGACCAAGATGACGGACGAAGAGATCATGGAGAAACTAAGTACGGCAAACTGTCCCTTTCGATTTATTTCCAGAAAACCGGTTCATTTGCAATCCGTTCCATCCTCTCTTTGTCGAAATGCGTTTAGATTAGGTGAAACGTCAGCGTACCGTATGTGATGTGTAACAAAAGTCTACTGCCAAACTGGGCCTGCGTGAAAGCCGGCCCGGCGGGTGAGCGATAAGGCTGGGAAGGTGCTCGAACCGGTCCCTCGCTTGACTGGATTGGACGGATGCAGGACCTGTGGGCTGAGGCAACTGCAGGGTAGAGATCCCAAGGTTCAGAGCACTCTCATTTATCGCCTAAGCTCCAAGCCCTGAAAGCCAGGGGCCGGCCATTTGGGGCATTTTGGGAGTCTTTCTGGGACCAAGAACGTAGAAACCCGTAGCTGCCCGCTGGGGAAGAACAGAGATTTCTAAACCAATGGGCCCAAGTACCTCTGGCTCAGCTGTCTCGATGTGTTTGGCCCCTGGCTGTTGATGACCTTTTCTATTCCTATTAAAAGTTCAGGTGAGACATACAGTAGGCGGTCAAAACTGCCGACGCCTTTTAGGTTTGAAATTACGGGTGGATTGAATTCACGCACGCGATTACGGGTGGATTGAATTCACGCACGTCATCGCTTTCTTTGTAAACTTTGAAAAATCGAGTCGTTGGCATATCTGCTGATAGCCAGCCAGGTAATTGGCTGCCAGTGGGAATTTCGGGACGGAATGCCAGAAACTGTCAACAGCATCAAATTTTCCAAGCTTGCGCTCGGTCTCTTCCGTTTTTGGAACGGATGACCAAAATAGAGACGGGATGGTTAGTGCCGAGAGAGAGAGAGAGAGAGAGAGAGAGAGAGAGAGAGTGTGCACTCTTTCACCTTTTCCCTAGCCCTTCCCCCGCCTCGCCAAAAAGCAGTAAAGGAACAGTGAAGGAAGAATGATAGCATCCAGGTTGCCACGAAGAACCTTGCTGATGGCCCAGTTGGGATTCACTGGGAGCACTGGAGCAAGGGGATGAGGCATTTTTCCAGAATATTCATGAGTCTTATCTGACGCCATCTCTACCAGGTAGCAGTCAAGCCGTGAAACTGCAGCCTAGAAGATCTTAACTACGTGGCGTAGTGGATAGAGCGTGGGTCTGGGAATCAGAAGGTCATGGGTTCTAATCCCGGCTCTGCCATCCCGACTCTGCCACTTGTCAGCTGTGTGACCGTGGGCAAGTCACTTCACTTCTCTGTGCCTCAGTTCCCGCATCTGTAAAATGGGGATGAAGACTGTGAGCCTCACGTGGGACAGCCTGATTCCCCTGTATCTACCCCAGTGCTTAGAACAGTGCTCTGCACATAGTAAGCGCTTAACAAATACCAACATCACTTGCCTGTGGTGTGACCTTGGGTAAGTCACTTCACTTCGCCTCAGGTGCTTCACCTGTAAAATGGGGATTGAGACTGTGAGCCCCACGGGGGACAGGAACTGTGTCCAACCCAATTTGCTTGTATCCACCCTACCACTTAGTATTGCTTGGCACATAGTAAGCGCTTAACAAATACCATAATAATAATAACAATTATTATTATTAACTGGACTGTCACTGTAGGCAACACCACCGTCCTCCCCGTATCAAAAGACGGGCATTATCTCTAACACATCTCTCTTATTCAAACCCAGACATTCAACCATATCCTCTTTGTTCTACCTTGTATCCAAACACTTATTATATCCTGCCTTATCTGTTGCATAAACCTTCCTGCCTCCTGTCTCTTCCCCTCTTCTTGAACTCCCTCCTCGTTCATATCTGACAGACCACCACTCTCCCCATCTTCAAAACCTTACTAAAAGCCCTCCTCCAAATGGCCTTCCCTGACTGACTCCTCCTTTCCATACCTTATTCGCCCTCCCCTCCGTGTCGCCTGTGCTTTGGGCGTGTCCCCCTTAAATAAATCGATACTCAGCCCTACGGCACTTACGGTCATAACTGTGCTATTTGTTAAGTGCTTACTATCTGCCAAGTGCTATAGTAAACACAAGATAATCAGGCCTTACTTGGGGCTCACAGTCTAAGTAGGAAGCAGCATAGGTATTGGATCCCCATTTTTGCAGGTGGAGGGAACTGAAGCACAGTGAAGTGACTTACCCAAGGTCACCCAGCAGGTACGTGGCAGAGCTTAGTTTAGAACACAGGTCCTTTGACTCCCAAGCCCCATCTCTTTACACTAGGCCGTGCTGCACTTATGTCCACACATCCTTATACTCTGCCATTTCCCCTATCTGCAGCTATCCTCCTCCCACCGTAGACTGCAGATTCCTTGTCGGCAGGGATTGTGTCTGCCAACACTGTTGTTTTGTGCTCTCCCAAGCGCTTAGTACAGTGCTCTGCACACAGTAAGCGCTCAGTAAATGCCATCTGATTGATTGGGGAAAAAAGGGTAAAATGGCAAAAAGTGCTCAAATCTAGGCGTAGTTCACAAGGTGCACTGTGGCACCCCTCAACTTGGAAAGGAAGGATCTTCCCTAAAATCTTTCAAAGCTGACACGAGTCGGGCCTTTCAGACTGATCTCTGATACAAAAGGCTAGTATGGCTTAGTGGAAAACAGGAAGCTTTTTGGAGTCATGAAGCCCGCATTCTAGTCCCTAGCCTTCCTTGATCCCGTTGGCGGTTTCATACATTTTCGATCCTTCAGTTTCCTCATCTGTTAGATTGGACTTGTTGCGAACTTAAACCGAGGCTATTAATGTAACGAAGATTTTTTTTTGGAGGGGGGAAGTGTTATGCAGATGAAGTGGAGAGGAAATTCAAGGTATCATCGTCATGTGGAAATATTAATTTTTAAATTTTTAAGACCCACACCGCTCTCTCTAATACTGTCTTTCCACTAATTTTTTACTTCACGTTTCTTTTTTACATTCCCTTGAGGCTTTGCAAATCTTGGAGAACTGATTCTTCTGTTGTCAGAGATGGAACAGTGGCAAGAAATTATATTTGAAAATAATTTTGTATTTGGTCTCCAAATTTTTCTTTCCTTCTTTTTTTTTTTTTAAAACAGGAACTATAGTCAGCATAGGTGACCCCAAGAAAAAATACACCAGATATGAAAAAATTGGGCAGGGGTAAGTGTTCATGAAAATATTTGCCAAGACTGTTCAGGACATCTTCTGATCAATATGATTTACTGTGGTTTATCTCTTGTTATCATGCACACACTATTGATTAAGAAAGAAATACCAGGCTGCATTAGTGTAAACAGCAGTAACCAGATGCCGTGGATTTCAGATTGTGTTGGAATTCTCATAATTTCCTAGTGAGTGATGATTTTGCCTCATTGATTTTACCTGGTTGCCATATCCCCCCCTCCCGCCCACCCACAATTTTTGTCATGAGGGATAGTAAAGGAAGGATTGAAGCCTTCCAGATTAATATCTGTACATCCTTCCTCACGTGGAAAAATTCCTTTAATTCCTGGAGAGTGTTCCGATCAGTGAAAAATGACATTCGGTGGGTTGAAAGGCCACTCTACCCATCCTTGCATCTACGCCTTGTCAAGTGGTTGGCCTCGGCTCCGCTTCCGTGAATATGAGATTCGAAAGCGTGCCAGCACAACAAGGGACAGTCACGGTGCGGTGGGCCCCCTGACAGTCCCTGTCAGAGTTAACCTCCATGTCAACGACATCACACTCACATCCCCATTTTACAGACGAGGTGACACAGAGAAGTTGCGCCAGGCCCTGTACTAAGTGCTGGGGCAGAGCCAAGCTCATCGGGTTGGATACGGTCCGTGTCCCGCACGGGGCTCACGGTGTTAATCCCCATTTTACCGATGAGGTGACTCAGAGAAGTTAAGTGACTGGGCCGAGGTCAAACAGCAAACAAGTGGTGGAGCCAGGATTAGAACCCAGGTCCCATTTATGTACATGTCGGTATTCAATCGTATTTATTGAGCGCTTATTGTGTGCAGAGCGCTGTAGTAAGCACTTGGGAGAGTACAGTGTAACAGAGTTGGTAGACACATTCGCTGTCTATAAGGTAATTATATCAATGTCCGTCTCCCCCTCTAGACTCTAAGATCGTCGTGGGCAGGGAACATGTCTACCGGCTCTGTTGTACTTTCCCAAGCACCTAGTTCAGTGGTCTGCCCACAGTAAGCACTCAGTAAATACCAGCGATTGATCGATTGGTCGTCTTTGAATACAAAAGGCACCCATTTATAACATCCTGTGGGAAGAAAGTTGGCTCCAGTTGTTATTTTTCCCTTAAACCTTGTTACTATGTACCTTTTTTTACTCAGTCCTGACAGAATTGGAAATGATTTTCGCTCTATCTCTTTTCGCAACATAATCCTTGCCCCATAGAAAGATATCTGCACACCTAGGTCTCTTAAACCTAGGTATGTACATCATCATGTACGTAATGTAAAAAAAAATCCTGTAATTATGTACATAGCTGTAATTTATTAGTATTAATGTCTGTCTCCCCCTCTAGACTCTAAGCTCGTTGTGGGTCTGTTTATTGTTATATTGTCTTCTCCCAAGGGCTCAGTACAGTGCTCTGCACACAGAAAGCACTCAATAAATGCGATTGACTAGTCATAGAAAAATAATCTACCCCCGTGCTTTTTATTTCTGGCTTGTGGCAAGTTTTCATTCAAGCAGCTAGTGCCATAGAAAATTTAGGCCTCTTTAAAAAATCACATTCCCCTCTCTCTTTAATTTTTATCAGTTATGCTTTAGATTCCCTCGCTGAAGGGTGTTTCACTTCACGACCTTGAGCCTCAACGCTTGGGTATTTACTGAAAAGTAACTTAAATCTGGTCATGTCTTTCCATCCCGCAGGGCTTCAGGTACAGTTTTCACAGCCACCGATGTGGCATTAGGGCAAGAGGTAAGTCTTCCTTATAAATACTATATATTTAATTTTGGCAGTGATATCTTCGGCATTGTTCACTCCATCTCTTATCTTTACTCTGTCTTCTACCATTTTGTATTTTTATACACAGTTGCCTCGTGAAGATTTAAATACTTCCTCCCTCCCTCTCCCTCCAAAAAAACCCCCCCAAAACTCAAAACAACCCAGTGAGATTTGGCTTGCAAAGCTAACCAATTTAAAGGAACAGGTGATATAAATAGTATTCTTCACAAGCTCTAGGATTTGATAGGCTTGTCCCTTCGAATGGAGGGTCATTTTTACAGAGCTTTGCGGTCAGCCTATCTGTTCCCCTAAGGTAAATAGTTTTAGGAACCTTCGTTGATCAGTACATTGGCTGATTCAATTTTCAAAGTGAACACTTGGTTGGTGAACAGTTTGAGTGCCACAACTGTCTAACTTTAATGCCATAAAAGCTATTGCAACCAGTATAATGCCTTAAAGCCTTTGAGGGAATGCTAAATATTTAATTTATGTAAAGGTTATATTTTATTGTGCTTTTTTTTAATAGTACTTGATTGATTAAGTGCTTAATTTGTGCCATGAACTGTCTTAAGCCCTGGGGTATATGCAAGCTTTTCAGTTTGGGCACAGTCCATGTCCAACATGGAGCTCACAGTCATAATCCCCATTTTACAGACGAGGAAACTGAGGCACAGAGAAGCAAAGTGACTTTCCCAAGGTCACACAGCAGACAAGCGGCCGAACCAGGATTAGAGCCTAGGTCCTTCTAACTCCCAGGCCTGTGCTGTACCCATTAAGCCATGCTGCTTCTCTAAATTTATAAACTAGAACTATTTTTTTTAGTTTTATTTTTAAATGGTATATGTTAGACGCTTACTATGTGTCAAACACTGTTCTAAGCGCTGTGAATTAGGTTGGACACCGTCCCCGTTCCACGTGAGGCTCACAGTCTGAGTAGGAGGGAGAACAGAAGAACTGAGACACGGAGAAGTAAAGTGACCTGCCCAGGGTTACACAGAAAGCATTTGGCAGAGCCGGGATTAGAACCCAAGTCCTCTGTTTCCCAGGCCTGTGCTCTTTCCGCCCGGCTGTGCCGCTTCTCATTTATTTTTCTAATCCGTTATTTTTGACCCCTTGTTTTAGGTTGCTATCAAACAAATAAATTTGCAGAAGCAGCCTAAGAAAGAACTGATCATTAACGAAATTTTGGTGATGAAAGAATTGAAGAACCCCAACATTGTCAATTTCTTAGACAGGTAAATATGAAGGCTTCAGGGAATTTGGGGTGAAACTGAGGTAAGCTTAAAAAAGCGTGTGGCGGGTGTTCTTAGGTCACGAATGTCAGAATGACAGGTGGTTTTTACTTTTGAATGGGGTTAATATCACTGACTTATTTCTGTGCCTGGGGAAAATGGCCCCCTCACTGAGTAAAGTAAAATAAGTAAAGTAAAATACTTCGGCCCCCTCACTGAGTAAAGTAAAATAAGTAAAGTAAAATACTTCGGCCCCCTCACTGAGTAAAGTAAAATAAGTAAAGTAAAATACTTCGGCCCCCTCACTTAGTAAAGTAAAATAAGTAAAGTACTTGGGCCCATCCCCACTTGGCCTGCCGATCCCACTGTGAAGTAGCCGGGCCGCTTCTTCTCCGCCTCTGTTCCAGCGTTGGTTCGGGAGGGGAGGTTGCAAAAACCCACCAAAATCCACAAAAGAAATTTTCTCTTCAGGAGACCCAATTTAGCTAGTAGTGAGGTCAGCGCAAGTTTCCCAGGTGAAAGGCAGTGAGATGACTTTGTGAATCCGCTCGTAGTTACCTGGTGGGAGACGAGCTGTTCGTGGTGATGGAGTACCTGGCCGGAGGATCGCTGACCGACGTGGTAACGGAGACGTGCATGGATGAAGCCCAGATCGCCGCCGTGTGCCGAGAGGTGGGCTTGATCTCCTTTTCTCTTTGGGTGGTTCGCTTCGCCGCTAGATCGTAAGCTCCTTACGGGCGGGGGTCGTATCTGCGGTAGCGATTAGCCAGTCAGTGGTATTTAGTGAGCGCTTTCTGTGCGTATGACTGCTGATGTGTGCAGGGCACTGTCCTAAACACTTGGGAGGGTACGATATAATAGAGGTGGTAGGCCTGATCCCTTCTCAACGGGCTAGGCGGGGAGACGAGGAAATCAAATGTGGGAGAAAATGGCGGAGCAAGTCGCTTAACTTCTCTGTGCCTCAGTTCCCTCATCTGCAAAATGGGGATTAAGACTGTGAGCCCCACGTGGGACAACCTGATCACCTTGTATCCCCCCAGCGCTTAGAACAGTGCTTTGCACAAAGCGCTTTAACAAATGCCAACATTATAGAGAAGCAGCGTGGCTCAGTGGAAAGAGCCCGGGCTTGGGAGTCAGAGGTCATGGATTCTAATCCCGGCCCTACTGATTGCCATCTGTGTGACTTTGGGCAAGTCACCTAACTTCTCTGTGCCTCAGTTACCTCATCTGTAACATGGGGATTAAAAACTGAGCTCCGCGTATCCTCCCCCCCCAGCGCTTAGAACAGTGCTTTGCACATAGTAAGCACTTAACAAATGCCACCATTATGAGGATTGTACTCTCCCTAAGCACTTTGTGTAGCTTTCTGCTCAAGGCAAGTACTCAGTAAATTCCTCTGATTAGGAAGAGAAGAAAGAGAAATCTTTCTCCTCAACTACTTTATCATGTGAGCAAATTATCTAGAAAGTGGCGAGAAGTTCCCCTGTTTTTTCTAGCCATTTTTGGAAATGTAATAGATATTACTCATAGAAACGATGCAAAAAAAAAAAGCCATATTAGGGACCACTGCTACAGGTGAGGAAAGGAAAAATAAAAAATGTTTCTACATCCCATTATCAGTGGACCTGAAGAGGGGAGGAGTTCCAAGTCACCCAGGGTGTCACAAGTGCCATATTATAGAGAAGCAGTGTGGCTCAGTGGAGAGAGCCCGGGCTTGGGAGTCAGAGGTCGTGGGTTCTATCTCGCCTCTGCCACTGATCAACTGTGTGACTTGGGGCAAGTCACTTGACTTTGCTGTGCCTCAGTTCCCTCATCTGTAAAATGGGGATGACGACTGTGAGCCCCACGTGGAACAACCTGATTACCTTGTATCTACCCCAGCGCTTAGAACAGTGTTTAGACTGTGAGCCCGTCATTGGGTAGGGATTGTCTCTATCTGTGGCCGAATTGTCCATTCCAAGCACTTTAGTACAGTGCTCTGCACATAGTAAGCGTTCAGTAAATACTATTGAATGAATGAACAGTGCTCGGCACAAAGTAAATGCTTAACAAATGCCATCATCATCATCATCGCATTTTCAGAAATGTTCATTTAGAGATAGTTCAGTCATGCATTTTTAAATGGTACTTGTTAAGCGCTTACTATGCGCTAGGCACTGTGCTAAGTGCTGGGATGGATACAAACCTTGACCTTGGGCAAATCACTTCACTTCTCTGGGCCTCAGTTTCCTCAGTGCAAAGTATTCAATACCCGTCCTTCCACCTATTTAGCCTACGAGCCTCATGTGGGACAGGGATTGCATCCACCCCGATTATCTTGTATTTACCCCAGCGCTTAGAACAGTGCTCGACACATAGTAAGCCCTTAACAGATGCCATCGTCAGTGTTAACCACTGGTATCTGAGTGGAATTCCCCTAGATGAGAAGTACAGGAGAGAAGCAGCGTGGCTCAGTGGAAAGAGCGTGGGTTTAGGAGTCAGAGGTCGTGGGCCCCGCCGCCTGTCAGCTCTGTGACTTTGGGCAAGTCATTTCACTTCTCGGTGCCTCAGTTGCCTCAGCTGTAAAATGGGGGTTAAGACTGTGAGCCTCACGTGGGACAACCTGATTATCCTGTATCTATCCCGGCGCTTAGAACGGCGCTCGGCACATAGCGCTTAACAAATACCAACATTATTACAGTACATCACTTTACTTCACACACACATTACACACAGTAAGCACTCGATAAATACCACTGAATGAATGATGTGAAGCCGGAAAAGGAGTAGAACGCTTTCTTCGTGGACACGATGCGCAAGAGATCCTCATTCAAAGACTCGCACCCCTGGCTGCGCCGTCGACTTTGAACCGGACAGCTCTGCCTCCCGGGGGACCCCTGGCAGGGGCTTTTCCATCTTCCAAGAGATGTCAAAGGCATTTTCTCTCTCTTTACGCCGACAGTGTTTACAGGCCCTGGAATTTCTCCACGCCAATCAAGTGATCCACCGAGACATCAAGAGCGACAACGTGCTTTTGGGCATGGAGGGATCGGTTAAACTCAGTGAGTAGAGGGATTTGGTGGGTGCTCAACTTTCCTCTCGTAAAACCTGACCGCTCTTCGAGTGAGGCGTACACTCCGGTCATGGCAGAGTGCGCGAGGTACCCTTTCCAGATGCTAGTAAGAAAACGAAAGCAAAGACGGGAAATTACTTCCAAATGCCCTGATAAAAAACTATAATGTTAAGCTCCTGACTGGTAACGTTCGATACTGGTATCAATTTTTTGTTGCTGTGCCTTTTGAATTCGGTAGGTAAAAGTGAAGTTTGGTTCCTGCACTGAAAGGTGGTGTAGTAAGGTCTCGTCTATAAAAGAAGGATGTGGATTTGCTCTCTGATGAGTTCTTTTTTCACTTATTGGCAATGGAAACAAACAGAAATTGGGAAAAGTCAATACGAAAGTTTAGCGATTTGGGAATTTCTGGGAGCAGTTGTCATACTGTAGGAAATATGGAAATGTTGTTGAGTAAAAGATACGTTTTTCAGAAAAAAAACCTTTATGCTATGGGTGGTTAACTTATTTTTTCCATTCATTAATTAAACTATTAAGCCAGTTGATCGGGGTAGAATTGTTGGACTAAGCACTTTCATTTCTATTCTTCAATAGTCTTGGCTCTACTGGAGGCTGAGGCTATGCTAAATTAACGTGGTCATTCCTTCTCATTTTCTTCCTGGCTCTAAACAGCTCTTTTGAGTTGTCTACATGTGTTTTTTTCCACTGTAAATAGATACGACACTTAATAAAACTCACTAAAATCCTGATTGGAAAAACCTGCCAGCAGGGAACTGTTATTTAGTACCTGTACTTTTATACATCAGCGCCTTGTTTTCGTGCTAACTGCAGAGCGATCGGTTTTATTTTGGAAGAGGGAGAGGAAAAAGTAATTGACCAGACGAATAGAAAATGGGCAAAACAGGTCATCACTCACCCGTTTGTACTCATTATTTGCCCTCAAGGCGCTAGACTCTGCTGAACGGGGCATGTGTGATGAATTGGAACTAAGCCTGGCTTAGTGGAAAGAGGCCGGGCCTGGGTTCTAATCCTGGCTCTGCCAATTGCCTGCCGTGTGACCTTTGGCAAGTCACCTCACTTCTCTGTCCCTCAGTTTCCTCAACCGCCCAGTGTGGGGATCCACTACCTGTTCTCCCTCCTGCTTAGACCACAAACCTCCCCCCCCCCCCCCCCCCCGGCACAGAAGCTGCGTCCAACGTGATTAACCCGATTGACACATAGTAAGCACTTGAAAAATACCATAAACACCTCCCCACAAACGAGTTAATGTACCGGAGATGCATTAGTGTGAAAAGGAAGTGTAGTTGAACAAAAACTAATGTGGTCGCGATGACCTCGGAGCTACTTCCTCACCGTTACAACTCAGAAGTCGTACTGCTCCCTTCCACTTTTAAACCAATTCATAGTGAAGCGTCTGGCCTCTTCTTTTTCCGTGGTTGCCCCAGCCGTTTTCAGCTTAGGCTACAGACGGCTTCTTCTGGGCCGGAGCTCCTAAAAACCGCCATTTGGCAGGACGGTTGTGTCTCTGTAATGTCTCAAGTAGTGTCTTTTTGCCTCACTAATGGAGTCTGAAGGCCGCATCAGTCATTTGTAAGATGAGAAGAAATATTTCAGGGCCAACGATGGGGTTAATCTTACGAGGAGCATCTTTTATATTCATTCGGTCGTATTTATTGAGTGCTTACTATGTGCAGAGCACTGTACTAAGCGCTTGGAATGGACAGTTTGGCAACAGATAGAGACAATCCCTGCCCAAAGATGGGCTCACATTCTAAACGGGGGAGACGGACAGCAAAGCAAAACGGAACAAAACGGAACAAGACAACATCATCAAGATAAATAGAATCAAGGAGACATATACCTCATTAACAAAATAAATAGGGTAATAAATAATATATACAAATGAGACAGTGCTGAGGGGACTGGAAGGGGGAAGAGCAGAGGGTGGCGGGGAGGGGAGGAGGAGCAGAGGGAAAAGGGGGGAGGGGGCATTTTGAGTATTTACCAGTGTGTGCTCTAAGAGTACGTGCTCTAAAAGTAGTCGGTGTGAAGAAATGTTATTTACAAACCTTTTTTTTTTTTTTTAACTTAGTCTGCATTTTCCCTTCTCTTTTGGAATGGCTTTTTTTTTTTCTTCTTTAGAAGAGGTCAGTCGTAAACATTGAGCGTCTACTAGTGTGGTTTAGTGGCAAGAGCCTGGGCTTGGGAGTCAGAGGACATGAGTTATAATTCCGGTTCTGCCACTTGCCAGCTGTGTGACCTTGGGCAAGCCGCTTAACTTTTCTGTGCCTCAGTTACCTCATCTATAAAATGGGGATTAAAAGTGTGAGTCCCGCATGGGACAACCTGATTATCCTGTATCTACCCCAGCGCTTAGAACAGTGCTTAGCACTCAGTAAGCGCTTAACAAATACCATTATTATTATTAACGGTAGAAGTAAAAGGCGTAGTCCCTGTCCTCCAAGGCCTTACGGTCTAAAGGGGGAGATGGTCACACATTATTTAGGGAGTCAGAAGAACCCGGGTTCTAATCCTGGCTTTGCCATTTGCGTGCTGTGTGACCTCGGGCAAGTCACGTCACGTCTCTGTGCCACAGTTACCTCATCTGTAAAGCGGGGATAAAAACTGTGAGCTCGATGTGAGACAAAGACTGTGCCCACCATGGTTAGCTTATATCTACACCAGGGCTTGGTTCAGGGAGTGGCACATAGTAAACGCTCAACAAATTACATTAAAAAAAGATTGCAAACCATGGGAGCAGAACAATCAATAAACCATTACTGAATGCTTACCCTGTGCAGGACACTGTACTAAGAACTGCCTTAGGGGAATTTACACTCCTGGGGGAGAAAGACACTAAAATATATTGCAGGTAGGGGGAAACCATAGAGTTTAAAGGCATATGTACAAATGCTATGGAGGAGGTCATTCAGTCAATCGTATTTATGGAGCGCTTACTGTGTGCAGAGCACAGTACTAAGCCCTTGGGAGACTACAGTATAGTAATTATAATAATAATTTGGTATTTGTTAAGTGCTTAATATGTGCCAAGCACTGTTCTAAGTGCTGGGTAGATACAAGGTAATTAGGTTTTCCCACGTGGGGCTCACAGCCTTAATCCCCATTTTCCAGGTGAGGTCATTGAGGCACAGAGAGGTTAGGTGACTTGCCCAAAGTCACACAGCTGATAAGTGGCGGTGCCGGGGTCACAACCCACGACCTCTGACTCCCAAGCCTGGGTTCTTTCCACTGAGCCACGCTGCTTCTCATATAACACTAAGCAGACACATTCCCTGCCCACAACGTGCCTACAGTCTAGAAGGGGAGACAGACATTAATATACATAAATAAATGACAGATCTGTACATAGGTGCTGTGGGGCTGGGAGGGGGGATGAATAAAGGGAGCAAGTCAGGTGACACAGAAGGGAGCGGAAGAAAAGGAAAAGAGGGCTTAGTCAGGGAAGGCCTCATGGAGGAGATAATAATAATAATCATGTTGGTATTTGTTAAGCGCTTACTATGTGCAAAGCACTGTTCTAAGCGCTGGGGGGATACAAGGTGATCAGGTTGTCCCTCATGGGGCTCACAGTTTGTAATCCCCATTTTACAGATGAGGTAACTGAGGCACAGAGAAGTTAAGTGACTTGCCCAAAGTCACACAGCTGGCAAGCGGCGGAGCTGTGATGGGCCTTCAATAAGGCTATGCAGGCTGTGGGATATGAAGAGGGAGAACATTCCAGGCCAGAGGCAGGAAGTGGGCAAGAGGTCAGCGATGAGATAGACGAGATGGAGGTAACTGGGAGAAGGTTAGCATCAGAAGAGCAAAGTGTGTGGGCTGGATTGTAATAATAATAATAATGTTGGTATTTGTTAAGCGCTTACTATGTGGCGAGCACTGTTCTGAGCGCTGGGGCAGATACAGGGTAATCAGCTTGTCCCATGTGGAGCTCACAGTCTTCATCCCCAATTTACAGATGAAGTAACCGAGGCACAGAGAGGTTAGGTGATTTGCCCAAAGTCACAGAGCTGACAGGTGGCGGAGCCGAGATTAGAACCCATGACCCCCGACTCCTAAGTCTGGGCTCTTTCCACTGGGCCACGCTGCTTTAGGAGACTAGCGAAGTGAAGTAGGAGGGGGCAAGGGGATTAAGTGCTTTAAAGCCTACGGTGAGGAGTTTCTGTTCTGATGCGGTGGTGGATCGGCAACCGTTGAAAATTCTTGAGGAATGGGGAAGCAGAGCCTGAACATTTTTGTAGAAAAAATGATCTGAGCAGCAGAGTGAAGCAGGGACTGGAGTGGGGAAAGACAGGAGACAGCGAGGAGGCTGATCGGGCAATGGAGGTGGGATAGGATAAGTGCGAGGATTTACCCGGCAGCAGTTCGGTTGGAGAGGAAAGGGCACATTTTCAGTGATGATGTGAAGATCAAAACGACAGGATTTAGTGATGGATTGAATGCGTGGGTTGATTGAGAGGGAGGAGCCAAGGATAATACCAAGTTCATGGGCCTGTGAGACAGGAAGGATGGTGGTGCTGTCTACAGTGATGGGAAAGTCAGGGGAAGGCAAGATTTGGCTGGAAGGATGAGGAGTTGTATTTTAGTCATGTTCAGCTGGCGGTGGGACATCCAAGTGGAAACGTCTTGAAGGCAAGAGGAGATGCAAGATTGCAGAGAGGGCGAGAGATCAGGGTTGGATATGTAGATTTGGGAATCGTCCATATAGGGGTGGTAGTTGAAGCCAGGTGAACGAATGAGTTCTCCAATGGAGCGGGTGTAGATGGAGAATATAAAGGGACCCAGAACTGAACCTTGATGGATCCCCCCAGTTAGGAGGTGTGAAGCAGAGGAGGAGTCGGTCAAGGAGACTGAGAATGAGTGGCCAAAGAAATAGGAGGAGAACAAGGAGAGGACAGTGGCAGCGAGGCCGAGGTTAGATAATGTTTCCAGGAGAAAGGGGATGGTCGACAGCGTCGAGGGCAGCCGTGAGGTTGAGGAGGATTAGAATGGGGTAGAGGCCGTTGGATTTGGCAAGAAGGGGATCATTGGTGACCCGAGAGAGAGCTGTTTCTGAGGAGTGAAGGCGACAATCGATCGTATTTATTGAGTACTTACTGATGTGCGGACCATTGTACTGAGCACTGGGGAGAGTACAGTGTAACAATATAACCAACACATTCCCTGCTTTCTGTGAACTTAGAGTCCAGAAGACAGAAGATAGATTGGGTGGGGGGGTCAAAAAGAGAGAATCGAGGAGAGAAACTCGAGACAGCGGTCGTAGATAACTCACTTAAGGACTCTGAAGAGGAATAGTAGGCGGGAGATGGAGTAATAACTGGGAGGAGTTGTGGGGTCAAGGGAGGGGGTTATTTTAGGATAGTGGAGACGTGGCATGTTAGAAAGCGGTGGGGAAGAAGCCACTGGAGAGCGATCAGTTGAAGATGGCGGTTAGGGAAGGAAGAAGGGAGGGGGCACGTGCTTTAATAAGGCGCAGTGGAATGGTGTCAAAGGTGCGGTGGAGCGGGGTGGATTCCGAGAAAAGGCAGGAGATCTCCTCTTGAGATTCCGCTAGGAAAGATGGGAGAGTTGAAGAAGAGGCGGGAGGAGGGAGCGGGGGAGATTTTAGGAAGATCAAGCCTCAAGTTTTCAGTTTTCTCAGTAAAGTACATGGTCAGGTCAGTAGGGGCAAGAGATGGGGAGGCAGGGGGCCGGGGGTGTGAGGAGGGAATTAAACGACTGGAACAACCGGCGAGGGTGGTGGGCATGGGTGTCAGGATGGAGAAATAATTTTGCCGGCAGAGGAGAGAGGACAGAGTTAAAGCACTCAAGGATAAACTTGAAGTGTATGAGGTCGGCCTGATATCTAGATTAATGCCGGCAGCGCTCTGCGGCTGATGCGCAAGAGCGAAGGAGGCGGACGGTGAAGGCGATCCAGGGCTGCGGGTTAGTGGTACGAGATCGACGAAGGGGTAGGGGAGCGAGTGAGTTGAGTTCATTAGAGAGGGTGGTGTTGAGAGCATCTGTTTGGTCATCAAGGGAAGGTAGTTTGGGTATGGAGGCTAAATGGGCATGATGACTTGAGAAAACTGGATGGGGTCAAAAGATCGGAGTTGTCTGTGGGGGAACAGCGCACATTTGGAAGGAGGAGATGGGTGGGTGAGAGAGTTGTGGACTGATGGAGGGATCTCAGAGTTTGCGAGGGTAGAGATCTTGGAGTGGCTAGTGATGAAGAGGTCACCCGAGTGTTTAAGGTGGTAGGACTCAAGGGAATAGATGATGCAGGATGGAGTTGAGAGATGAGTCGGGGAAGGCTTCTCGAGGGATATGTGATTTTGGTAGGGCTTCAATCTGACAGCGGGATTTTTTGAGCGCTGTACGTCGTCCTTGGGAGAGTACAACACAAGTTGGTAGACACATTCCCTTCTCTTAGGCAAGACAGACATTAATATCAATAAAAAATTAGGGGTATTAGGGGTACATAAGTGCTGGGGGGGCCGAGTAAAGGTTTGCCTGGATGGGAAGCAGAAGGGAGTTCCAGATGGGAGGGTGTGAGCAAGAGTTCAGTGAGAGAGGTGAGTGTGAAGCGCGGCGAGTAGCTGGAAATCGGAGGAATGAAGAGTGTGGGTTGGGTAGCAGGAGTAGGGATGAGTAGTGCGGAGAAAGCAGATGGATTATCTCAAAGCCGGTGGTGAGGAATTCCTGCTTGGCACGGGGAGGGATGGGCAACCAGTGGAGGATTTTGAAAACTAAGGAGAAGTGGAAATAGCAAGAGTATAAATGAGTATATTGGTGTCTACGTTAGTGCTAAGCACTATCTATCTATCTATCTATCTATCTATCTATCTATCTATCTATCTATCTATCTATCTATCTATCTATCTGCTCTGGGTGGCTGAAGAAGAAGAAGCATCATGGCCTAGTGGATAGAGCATAGTGGATAGGGTCTGGCTATGCTCTGCCACTTGTCACCTGTGTGACCTTGGGCAAGTCACTGTAATAATGTTGGTATTTGTTAAGCACTTACTATGTGCAGAGCACTGTTCTAAGTGCTGGGGTAGATACAGGGTAATCACGTTGTCCCACGTGAGGCTCACAGTTAATCCCCATTTTACAGATGAGGTAACCGAGGCACAGAGAAGTTAAGCGACTTGCCCAAGGTCACACAGCCGACAAGTGGCAGTCTCTCTGCCTCGTTACCTCACTTGTGAAATGGGGATTGAGACTGTGAAGTCCCGTGTGGGACAGGGACCGTGTCCAATCTGATTAACTTTTATCTACCCCAGCACTTAGAGCAGTGTGGCTTAGTGGAAAGAGCACGGGCTTAGGAGTCAGCGGTCGCGGGTTCTAATCCCAGCTCTGCCGCTTGTCAGCTGTGTGACTTTGGGCAAGTCACTTAACTTCTCTGTGCCACAGTTACTTCATTTGTAAAATGGGGATTGAGACTGTGAGCTTCAGGTGTGACAACTTGAGTACCTCGTATCTACCCCAGCACTTAGAACAGTGCTTGGTACATAGTAAGCGCTTAACAAATACCATCATTATTAGCAGTGCCCGGCACACAGGAAGCGCATAACAAATACCCTAAAAAAGAATGTGTAACACTCTGTGGGATTTCTCGGGCCATTTCCGAATGACTAACTCCCGACCGTCTTTCTCTTCCTGCAGCCGACTTTGGTTTTTGTGCTCAGATCACCCCAGAGCAGAGTAAGCGAAGCACCATGGTCGGAACGCCTTATTGGATGGCACCCGAGGTGGTCACTCGGAAAGCTTACGGGCCCAAGGTGGACATTTGGTCACTCGGGATCATGGCGATTGAGATGGTGGAAGGAGAACCCCCGTACCTCAATGAAAACCCGCTGAGGGTGAGTTGGAATGTCAGTCATTTATCTGTAGGTCATGGGTGTGAATATAATGACGGAGTGGTGAGTTAGGACTGTTCAGTGATGAGTCAGTGGTTTCAGATCGCTCCGTTCGTAAGCCCAGGTCTGCGTTTGAAAGGCAAAAGTTCTCTTCTGACTCTAATTTATTAACTTCCTGGAGATGGCCTTTGTTCTAACAACTTGAAGAGTGAGAACCCTCAAACAAAGCATATTAAATGGGATTTTGAAATGAGATTACCCACGACGGGGTGCTCATTCTTGGGGCAGCTTCCGTGTCGCTCATTCAGCTTTTCCAAATGGGAGATAGAAACTATATTTATGATCCAGTAGTCTGAAGAATAAAGATGTCCAAAAAACCAGCGCTGAGACTGAACTCCTGCGTAAGTGTGCATTCCGCATTTTCAGTGTTTGCTTTGAGTTTTTTGGCAGGAGTAGATTCATTTTTGTTTTGGTAACTGCCCCAAATTCAAACTCATTGTTATGGTGAACCGTCACCGCTTCAGCTTTTTAGCATGTTCTCTACGTGATATGAGCCGGAAATTTCTTTTAACGGTCAAGTGGGTTCCGATAGTAGATATTGTTTTGACTAGAGCTATATTATTACATATTTTTCCAGAAGAAAAACTCTAGGAAAGAGGAAAATCTAAGCCTGTCGGAACGAAAAAAGTTCCAAATTTTGCTCCTTTTAATGGAGCAAAAATGACTTCATGGTCATGTTTTTTTGATGATTAATCCAGACCACGAGATACCCAAGCTAGAGTGCTCTGCCAACCCTTGAAACAAAAACATATTAAATGGGATTTTGAAATGAGATTACCCAAGACGAGGCTGCTCTCTTTTCAGGCCTTGTATTTGATAGCAACTAATGGAACCCCAGAACTTCAGAACCCAGAGAAACTCTCCCCGATATTTCGTGATTTCCTAAATCGGTGTTTGGAAATGGACGTGGAGAAGAGGGGTTCGGCCAAAGAACTGTTACAGGTGAGTTTGGATGTTTGGCGTCGTTAAAAACGAGAGCAACCTTTCGGAAGGATCCCTGCCGGACGGGATCACTGCTCTCTAGAGAGTTAAAGTCCAGAGTAGGAGGGTCTGCTACCCCTGGGCCTGTATCTCTTGTCGTATGCCGTCGAGTCGTCTCCGACCCATAGCGACACCGTGGTCGCATCTCTCCCCGAACGCCCCATCTCCGTTTTCAGTTGTTCTGGCAGTGTAGCCATAGAGTTTTTTGGTCAAAATCCCGGAAGTGGTTTACCATAGCCTCCTTCCGTGCACTAAACTTGAGTCTCCTCCCTTAACTCTGTCCCGTGACGCTGTTGCCCAGCATGGGCGAGTTTTGACTTGTAGCAGATTGCCTTCCAGGCAGGAAGTGGGTAAGCCTCTGCTTGACTCTCCCTCTCGTAGTCAAGGCTGGTAGAGGACTGGAAACTCCAGGTGCCACCCTGAGAGGGTCAGGGCTGCATTTCAGTAGGATGCAAATTTGAAAGTCGGGGCAGTTCAGGCCCCGTTGATCTCGATGACAGCTGAGAAGTGCCCCAGAGCCAGAACCTGTCAGCTTGGGACCACCTGCCCAGCCCACCTCCCCGTTGCACGGGAAGAACTATCTGTTCCCTTTGGGTGATCTCCATAGAGCCCTTTCCTCTCCTGGGAAATTCTGCCCCCTCTCCTGACCCGACGGCAACTAAGCCCTAGCTGCTCCTAATCTCGGGATCCCAAAGAGTACGCTCCAGTCCTGGCCACCAACTCCAGACTCTTCCTCACTGCTTCGTCTTGGCCATTTTCACCCCGCCCTCAGCCCCGCGGCTCTTCTGCACAGGTCCGTAATTCATTTTCACGTCTTTCTACCGCACCGAACTAAACGTTTGAGACGGTGCAATACAGCAGAGTTGGCTTACGAAGGATCGTACAGTCTAGAGGATGGAGTCAAGCATAGAGCAATAGCAGTGAGATTCATCCATTCAGTCCTATTTATTGAGCGCTTACTGTGTGCAGAGCACCTTACTAAGATCTAGAGAAAGTATAGTGCATCGATAAAAAGAGACAATCCCCGCCCACAATGAATTGACAGTCTAGAGGGGGCATTATCTGATTACCTTGTCACTACCCCCAGCGCTTAGAACAGTGCTTGGCACATAGTAGGCACTTAAATATCATAATTATTATTCAATAGTATTTATTGAGCACTTACTATGTGCAGAGCACTGTACTAAGCGCTTGGAATGAACAAGTCGGCAACAGATATAGTCTCTGCCGTTTGACGGGCTTACGGTCTAATCGGGGGAGACGGACAGACGAGAACAATGGCAATAAATAGAGTCAAGATGACAATAAATAGAGTCGTTATTATTACTATTAGGAGACAGGCCTCGAGTTCCTCACCACTCCAGACAAAAACTCTTGGTGATTTGGCTGTAGAACACAATAGCACAAGAAGAGGTATTCTTGACATGTTCATAGCAGCCTTGTCGAGAGAGCTCGGGCTTGAGAGTCAGAGGACTTGGGTTCTAATCCAGAGCTCTGCCATTTGTCTGCTGTATGGCCTTAGGCAAGTGACTTCTTTGTGTCTTGTTACCTCTTGTGTAAAATGGGGAATAAGACGGTGAGTCCCACATGGGGCTTTGTCCAACTTGATTAACTTGGATCTGTCCGTAGCTCAGTGCCACACATCCTATCCGTTACCAAGACCCGCCGGTCTCACCTTTATGATATCGGCAAGATCCGCCCTCTCCTCTCCACCCAGACGGCTACCTTACTGCTACGGGCTCTCGTTATATCCCGGCTAGACCACCGTGTCAGCCTTCTCTCCGATCTCCCTTCCTCCTCTCTCGCCCCGCTCCGGTCTATTCTTCACTCCGCTGCCCGGCTCATCTTCCCACAGAAACGATCTGGGCCTGTCACTCCCCTTCTTAAACACCTCCAGTGGTTGCCTATCGACCTCCGCACAAAACAAAAACTCCTCACTCTAGGCTTCAAGGCTTTACATCACCTCGCCCCTTCCTACCTCTCCTCCCTTCTCTCTTTCTACCGCCCACCCCGCACGCTCCGCTCCTCCGCCACCCACCTCCTCACCGTCCCTCGGTCTCACCTATCCCGCCGTCGACCCCCGGGTCACGTCCTCCCGTGGTCCCGGAACACCTTCCCTCCTCACCTCCGCCAGGCTAATTCTCTTCCCCTCTTCAAAACCCTACTTAAAACTCACCTCCTCCGAGAGGCCTTCCCAGACTGAGCTCCCTTCTCCCTCTACTCCCTCTACCGCCCTCCCTTCACCTCTCTGCAGCTTAACCCTCTTTTCCCCCCATCTCCCTCTGCTCCTCCCCCCTCCCTTCCCATCCCCTCGGCACTGTACTCATCTGCCCAACTGTATATATTTACATTACCCTATTTATTTTGTTAACGAAATGTACATCGCCTCGATTCTAATTAGTCGCCATTGTTTTTACGAGATGGTCTTCCCCTCGACTCTGTTTATTGCCATCGTTCTCGTCTGTCCGTCTCCCCCGATTAGACCGTGAGCCCGTCAAACGGCAGGGACCGTCTCTATCTGTTGCCGACTTGTTCATTCCAAGCGCTTAGTACAGTGCTCTGCACATAGTAAGCGCTCAATAAATACTATTGAATGAATTGAATGAAACACGTAACCATACCATTTTATATATAAGCATACACACATGCACAGACATATGTTCACATATGTATGTAGACATGTGTATGTAGTGGGCAGGACTGTGTCTTGAATCAGACTTTTCAGCCATACCAACCAGCTGTGTGACTCTGGGCAAGTCACTTAACGTCTCTGGGTCTCAGTTCCCTCATCTGTAAAATGGGGATTAAGACTGTGAGCCCCACGTGGGACAACCTGATTACCTTGTATCTACCCCAGTGCTTAGAACAGTGCTTGGCACATAGTAAGCGCTTAACAAATGTCATCATTATTATTATACCTGCAGCCCTAGTCGAATCCCGGCACTGCCACTTGGCAGCTGTGTGACTGTGGGCAAGTCACTTAACTTCTCTGTGCCTCAGTTACCTCATCTGTAAAATGGGGATGAAGACTGTGAGCCTCACGTGGGACAACCTAATTACCCCTGTATCTACCCCAGTGCTTAGAACAGTGCTCTGCACATAGTAAGCGCTTAACAAATACCAACATTATTATTATTATTTCCCCATTGTTAGCATCATCTTTGAATGCAGAGGGCAGCCCTGTACTGATATGTCCATGTGCGTCTCTTCGAGGACCCTTGAACTCTAGAAAGGTAGTGATTTTTACAGAGAGGTGAGGAGGTCTCTGAAATGACTATTCTTATAAGTGAATAATTTCATCCGTTTTGTTTTTTTCTTTCTGGCAGCATCCCTTCCTGAAATTGGCTAAACCTTTGTCTAGCTTGACGCCGCTGATCTTGGCAGCCAAAGAAGCAATGAAGAGTAATCGTTAACATCGTTGTCATGGCCTTCATCTTCCTTTTGTTTGAAAAGAATCTTTATAATATATTAAATTGATGCTCTTTTTAGGGTTTTGCAAGAAATTTTCTACAAAAATGGCAGGGGGTGGGGTGGGGGGTGGGGGCAGGGAAATGTCATCCAGAAAACATCAAGAGAAAATCAAGAAAAAGAAATGGACTCTTTTATAAACCCCCTTTTTGGGTCCAAAAGAATTGTGGACTGAATCGTTGACCTTTTTCGCCTTCCGGATGATGGCTCGGAAAGGTCGTTTCTCCGACCTGGGATTTGTATTTTCTTTTTGCTGACTTTGCTGTAGCAGATCCCATTCATTGTGCCTTTAGGGATACTTCGAGTACTTGAACGGAAGAGTCAAGCTTTTCGAGAAAGGCATTTGTGTGTTCTGCTAGTCTTCCTTCTCCTTCCGGCCTTCTTTCAACTATACCTGCCTCTTTTTGGATTGGTTTGAGGAACTTCTTCTTTTCTTTCTTCATATCTAACTTAAAGCCAAGTGTGATTAAGTAGTTCTGCGCCTCTCCAATAGTAGCAAAAGGGGCTTTTCATGGTTCAGCTTTGCAAAGAAACCCTGAACAGCTAACTTGAATAGCCATTTTCATTTAATAACGCATCTGGGTTAAGAATGCTATGAACTCTGTGGAAAGAGCTGATTTTTTCGGGGGGTGGTCTTCAAAATTATGTCTAAGTGGAAGGCGCTGGGAGAAACTAGTAAAATGAGGGTAGTTAAAAGAAAAGACAAAGGGCAATTTTTATTTATAAATCACTGGGGACGGGGAAGGCAAATTCCACTGCTTATTGAGTGCCTGCAAGGTTTACCTTCCTCTCCTCATGCAGCTTTGGTCTGCCACTGTTCTAAGGGATGTACTGATCTGTCAGGTTTCAGAAACCAAAAGACTGCAAGCTTGGCCGGTGCCTCTTTTGTCCTCGTTTTTCCTTTTTCAATTAAGTTTTTATGTATATGTTGTCATTTTGGTTTGTTCTGCCCCAAGGGCAAATAATGCAATAACCAAGGAAGTTCCAGGATCGAAGTATGAAATAGTTATTATTTTTTTTTCCATTTTGACCCGTGCTACACTTAAGCAGACGCAGATCATTCAACAGATTGGGAATGTTTTAAGATTCTAGAGACTTGAAAATAAACCGCCTTACAACCCACCGGCGGCAGAGACAGACTCACAGTCACGCGAGTGTACTTGGCGTGACCGGAGACAGGTCAACCCAGCGGCTTCCCAGGAATCGGTGCACGCAGAGGCTCTTGGCGAGAGTTGGGAGAACCTCCAGAAGTGGCCGAGTCTGTGTCTGGGCGAGCCCCCCGGGCCCTTTCTTTCCCCTCTCGGGTCCGGGTGAACGCCGGGCTCCGCCTCCGAGCTGCACGACTCCATGGTCGGAGCTGAGTCGCAGAGGGCGGGCGCGGGAAAACGTAAAATGGATGAACGGTCTGCCCCTCCACAAAGCTCTCAGGGTCTGAGGTGGCGTCGGTGAAGAGTGCTGCGGGGGACACTGTGGAAGAGCTCGCGCGTATTTGGACTCTTGAGTTTTTTAGGCGGTGGAGAGGCGAGCGGGATGTCGGTGGGTTCTCATGTTTCCAAAACGGTCCGAGGGTTTTGCGGGTAAAGAGGACGGAAGAGAAATGATAAGCGAAGAAGGACGGAGTTTGCTTGATGAAGTCAGCCAGGCCCTGCCCCGCCATAGCTCACGTTTCAAAGGAGCATTTTTTTTTTAACGTTTTTGCAGGGAAAAGATTGTGACCTGAACGAAAGCCTTTTATCCTTTATTGGGATATTTCCCTTTCCAACGTGCCAGGTTCATCAAGATTTTGCCATGGCAGTTCATACTTCAGAAAATCCAAACCTGGTCAGGGGCCTTGGGGAAGGATGTTTTAGAAATAGGGAAGGAAAGTGAACTGCGGCAGGATTATTTCACATCATCTCCACCATCCAGCCAGAGATGGAAGTCTGAATTTCCTCTCTTCGACTTCGATGTCAGGATATGGCTGTTGGAACGGAACCGACTGCCAGGAACCTATGGGATGGCAGATTTTCTTCAAAAGGAGCAAAATGAAACTTTCACATCTAGCACTTACTAGGATAGATTCTCTGCTTTCCAAGCTGGGTCTTGGTTTCATTTGCCTCCAGATTCCCAGTCTTCCCGCTGTAGGTTTCCATCTCCCAGTGATGACGCTGATGACTTGTAACAACTGATCCTTCGTCACCTTGCAGCGCCACGTTTCGCTCTTCACTGTGTACCAACCACTAGAAAGGGGCCTCTGGGGCGACTGAAGGAGGAAGATGCTACCGAAGGAACGGACAGACCACTAGTAGATCGAGCCCTGTGATTTTTATCGATTTCTCAAAAAAAAAGCCTTAACTTTGAGGGTGCGGAGCTTAGATGCGCTTACCTACGGTGAAGATGGAAGGCCAGAAAAACCTCAGCCGATGGACGCCGTGGCAACCTATCCAGCTTGTCGCACGGCTCGGCCCCCAGGGTGGGCGAGGTGGGGAAAAGGGGTGGTCTTGGATTATATTTAACTTTTCACTGCCGGTTCCCTGCACGTCCATTGCCGGCAACGGGCCTTGCGTCATGAAATCTGTTTCTTTGAATTGGAGATATACCTCCCTTTGTTCTTAATAAGAACATATTCATTGGAAGCGGGAAATATATCTTTGTCCGGGCCGAAAGTGGTAGTTTTGGAGCAGAAGACCTGAAGCGCGATACGGGATTGTGATTGAGTTCATTGTTCTCGCTGAAAATTTCCGTCAGATTTTGTGGAATGAGCGGCATTTATGCAAATCAGTATTCCTGTCATTTTAACAGTCGTTTTTGAAGTGTGGAGTTGTTGCTTTGAAATGAACTATCTCTTTTTAACCCAGGCCTTGCCCTAACAGTTATGTTGGATTTTTCAGGCCACCCTATCTAGCGCTACAGCGGTAGCTGTGACTAGGAGAGGTGAATATTGCCCTGCTTCCTCTTGCTCGGATTGCAGTCGTCGTAGGAGCCCGGAGCCAGCTAAGCCGCTAAATATTTCTGAAGGGACGAGGCGGGTGAGAGTGGAGTCCCTTGGATTACAAAGTGTTAAACCCCCCACCTCAAAGCGTGGCCCACCCAATCCTAAACAAAGCAGTGTGCCTTTGACGTGCGATTCAAAAAAAATACCGTGGTTTCTATGTCTCTCCGGACCACTTTTAAGAATTCTTGAACCTACCGGTTGATGCTGCACCCTAACCAGAAAGAATTTTAGCGTGTCTGAGAAACTAGCCCAACTGGGTTCTGATAGAGGTGATATCATTTTCTTGAGACCCACTCAGGTTCCCAAATCTCGACTCCCTATTTCCACCTTCGGAATGAATTGCCTAATCGACCTAATCACTTTGTACCTTAGTTCCAAACGTCCAGATGAATCCTTGGCAGCATCTGGTGTCTGGCAGTGCGATTCCATAGTTCGAGGGATAATACGAACCACCGCCACCAAACGTGCAAGGGGGTGTTTTTAAAGGCAGCCCTCCCATCTCCCCCAACTTTGTCCCCATAACGGAATCATTCAAGCAAACTTTTAGAATGTAGATATTTACTAGATGTGTTTATTTCTGACCGGAGAGGCTGTCGGCCATGTAGCTGTCAGAGAAATCGTGTCCTTAAATTTCAGTTTTGTAGTGAAAGGGGTGGAGGAGCTGTAGTTGGAACAGTCATCTCTGGTCAAATTTGTTGCTTTGTTTTTTCTCTCTCCCTTAATTTGACAGATGGAAATTGAAGTAGGTGCAAGTAGCTATCTCTGTTTTATTTTTTACTGTCTTCAAATTTTATGTTGCCTTTTGTTTAATTTAATCCCATTCTGTTATTTAATTGTTACTGCAACATTAACTACTGTATTTGATGAGTTTGATGGATAACTTTGTTCTTTCAGGGCTAGAAATAAATTTTTTTTAACGTTCTCTCCTTTCGGGTTTTTGCTGTCTGGGGATCAGGGTAGTGGAAGCAAACAAATCCAGTAGGCTACTTGGGTGGCATTCTTGGCATTCCCATTTTTTTTAAGAAACGGTTCCATAGGGAGCTTGCCTGATTTTGTAGGCTCCCACAGCCTGAACGGCCCCCTCTCCGTAAGGGTAGGTTCCTCACCCTGACGCTTTTGAAGCATCAGGTCATCACGTCTTTGATCTGGGGCAGAAAACAACAGATCCATGAGGGGACCGGCCATGTGACACCATTGCTCGTCCCCTAACTCCGTTTGTATCGAGACAAATGCCGAAGGTAGATTGGATTCCAACCTAGCAGCCAGCAAATATAGTTGGGGATGGGGCGGGGGGAATGAAAATCAAGCTAATCGAGCTGCCGATCTTGTTTTCGCCTCGCAGAATGAGGCTGGGTAATTAGTGTTTTTAATCAGTGTGACAGAATAAAGAGCGGGAGAGAAGGAAGCCCGATCCATGGTAGGGTGCAGTGATTATTATGTTGGTATTTGTTAAGCGCTTACTATGTGCCGAGCACTGTTCTAAGCGCTGGGGTAGATACAGGGTCATCAGGTTGTCCCACGTGGGGCTCACAGTCTTAATCCCCATTTTACAGATGAGGTAACTGAGGCACCGAGAAGTTAAGTGACCTGCCCAAAGTCACACAGCTGACAAGTGGCCGAGCCGGGATTTGAACCCATGACCTCTGACTCCAAAGCCCGTGCTCTTTCCACTGAGCCACGCTGCAGTGATGAGAGGGTGTGTTCTCGTGTTCGCTGCCCGGTGGACCCAGGATTACGTGCCCCTGCCGGCTGCCGCCATTTGCCGCGATGCGGGGCTGCCTTCGGGGATCGAAAGAGCGCAGGAGCTCCAGGGCAGCCGTGAGGGAGATGGACCCGTCTGCGGAGATGAGGTCGGGGCGTCGAAGATGTCAGGAGGCCCAGCTGCCGGGGGCCTGGGAAAGAGGAGTCAAAGGGATGAGGGGACCCTAGAAACCGCCGCTCCGGCCAGGAAAATCAGGCTCACGGCAGGCCGGCCGGGTCCACGTCTACCGGCTGGAGGGAGAGAAATACCGCCCTCTGCTTGACTTGTTCATTCGGTGGTATTTACTGAGTGCTTACTGTGTGTGAGACACTTTTCTAAGCGCTTAGGGAAGCAGCGTGGTTTAGTGGAAAGAGCCCAGGCTTGGGAGTCAGAGGTGGTGGCTCAGTGGAAAGAGCACGGGCTTTGGAGTCAGGGCTCATGAGTTCGAATCCCAGCTCTGCCACTTGTCGGCTGTGTGACTGTGGGCGAGTCACTTCACTTCTCTGCGCCTCAGTTCCCTCATCTGTAAAATGGGGATTAAGACTGTGAGCCCCACGTGGGCCAACCTGATTCCCCTATGTCCACCCCAGCGCTTAGAACAGTGCTCGGCACATAGTAAGCGCTTAACAAATACCAACATTATTATTAGGTGGTGGGTTCCAATCCCGATTCCGCCACTGGTCAGCGGTGTGACTTTGGGCAAGTCACTTCACTTCTCTGTGCCTCAGTTACCTCATCTAGAAAATGGGGATGAAGACTGGGGGCCCTACGGGGGACAACCTGATACCTTGTATCAACCCCAGGGCTTAGAACAGTGCTTGGCATATAAAAAACGTATAACAAATACCATCATCAGCGCTTAGAACAGTGTTTGGCACATAGTAAGCACTTAACAAATACCATCATTGTTATTATTATTACGATATAACGAACTCCTGCCTACCACGAGCTCACAATCTAGAGGAGGAGACAGACATTAATATAATAGAGAAGCAGCGTGGTTCAGTGGAAAGAGCATGGGCTTGGAAGTCAGAGGTTATGGGTTCGAATCCCACCTCTGCCACTTTGTCAGCTGTGTGACTGTGGGCAAGTCACTTCACTTCTCTGTGCCTCAGTTACCTCATCTGTAAAATGGGGAATTAAGACTGTGAGCCTCCCGTGGGACAACCTGATTACCCTGGATCTACCCCAGCGCTTAGAACAGTGCTCTGCACATAGTAAGCGCTTAACAAATACCAACATTATTATTATTATTATAAATAGATAAATTACAGCTATATACAGATATATCCATACGATACATCTCTACGTAATTGCAACACCTCATTTGTTGCTCCTACGGGGTCAAGTTCATCCGCAGTCTGAAACGGACACTTCACCTATCTGCCCTTGAGGTAAGTGGTTTCCTCGAGAGAGTGAGAAGCTGTTCTGGAATTGATTTTTCTGTCAATCAAATGTATTTATTGAGTGCCTACAGCGTGCGGCACACCGTACTGAGCACTCGTGAGAGAACTGAGTTGGTAGACACATTTCCTGCCCCATTTTATCCCAACACACACTTCTCTGGGCTGCAGCAGGACGGTCCCCTCCCTAAGAATGACAGTAGACCCCCCTCTAAGAACCACAGATCCCCTTCCAAACGTGCTTCCCCGTCTTTACCTCATGCCTGTTGATGATAATGGTATTTGTTAAGTGCCTACCATGTGCCGGGCACTGTACTAAGTGCTGGGGTGGGTACAAGCAAATAAGTCCCACAGGGGACTCACGGTCTCAATCCCCATTTTCCAGATGAGGTAAATGAGGCCCAGAGAAGTGCCCAAGTAGGGATTGAATGGGGATTAAGACTGTGAGCCCCAAGTGGGACAGGGACTGTATCTAAGCAAATTTGTATCCACCGTAGTGCTTACAGTGCTTGGCACATAGTGAGCCATGCTGCTGCTTGTGCTAATGAGCACACTATTCAATCGTATTTATTGAATATCGTATTTATTGAATGGAAATAGCACACAGTGGTAACAACCGCGTGGCCTAGGGTGTGGGTTATGGACCTGGGAATCAGGGGGACCTGGATTCTGAGACTGGCTCTGCCACTTGTCTGCTGCGTGACCTTGGGCAAGTCATCTATGATCCTATTTATTTATTTTGATGGTATTGATGCCTGGCTGCTTGTTTTGTTTTGCCGTCCGTCTCCCCCCTTCTAGACTGTGAACCCGTCGTTGGGCAGGGATTGTCTCTATCTGTTGCCGAATTGTAAATTCCAAGTGCTTAGTCCAGCGCTCTGCACAGAGTAAGCACTCAAGACATACAAGTCAATGAATGAATGAAGCGCTTAACACAAAGCACAGTTGTTATTATTACCATGAGTTTTCCTTCCCGCCGAGTTGGTCGAGAACGTTCCCCCCCTCGTTATAAGAGAACCGGAGGGTGTGTCGGGACGTAGCCAGACGTTTTCGGAAGTCATTGGGACCATATTGGAGATCCTCTTGGTGAATCCTTGGAGATGAGACAGGTATCTTGCGGCCCCACAGAGTTTACCCGTGCTCGGCTAGAGGGCGGGAGAGGAGAGTCAGTGGTATTTATCGAGCACTTACTGTGTGCAGAGCACTGTACTAAGCGCTTGGGAGAGTATGATGCAACAGAATTAGTAGACCCATTCCCTGCCCATTTTGAACTGACAGTCTAGAGGGGGAAGGAGTCCCTCTCCTGCCCCCTCAACCATCCTAAGTCTGCCTCTCCATTGGAGTCTATTTATAATAATAATAATTATGGTATTTGTTAAGCGCTTACTATGTGCAGAGCACTGTTCTAAGCACTGGGGTAGATACAGGGTAATCAGGTTGTCCCATGTGGGGCTCACATTATTTAATCCCCATTTTTACAGATGAGGTAACTGAGGCACAGAGAAGTTAAGTGACTTGCCCAAGGTCACACAGCAGCCAAGTGGCAGAGCGGGAGGACGGGGGCCAGGGGTCACGGGGTTTTTCCACTAGGCATGCCACCCAGCCTGCACATTTTACTCCTCTAGTGCCGACCTACTCAACGTACCTCGATCTTGTCCACCTCGCCGCCGACCACTTGGCCCACATCCTGCTCTGTCCCAGAATGCCCTCCCCCTACACATCCGACAGACAATCACTGTCTGTCCCCCCCACCGCTTCACAGCCTTATTGAAGGCACGTCTCTTCCAAGAAGCCTTCCTTAAACCCTCTTTTCCTTTTCTTCCACTCCCTTCTGCATCACTCTGACTCATCCTTTTATTCATCCTCTCTCCCATCCCTTCAGCACTTATGTAGAGAAGCAGCGTGGCTCAGTGGAAAGAGCCCGGGCTTGGGAGTCGAAGGTCAGGGGTTCTAATCCCGGCTCCGCCGCCTGTCAGCTGTGTGACTTTGGGCAAGTCACTTCTCTGTACCTCAGTTACCTCATTTGGAAAATGGGGATTAAGACTCTGAGCCCCACAGCCACTTGGGACAACCTGATAAACTTGTATCTCCCCCAGCCCTTAGAACAGTGCTTGGCACATAGTAAGCGCTTAACAAATGCCATTATTATTATCATGTGCGTATCTGTAATTCTATTTATTAATGTCTGTCTCCCCTCTCGACTCTAAGCTCTCTGTAGGCAGGGAACGTGGCTGTTGTAGTGTCATGTTGAACTCTCCCTAGTGCTTAAAACAGTGCTCTGCACTCAGTAAGCACTCAATAAATATGATTGATTCATTGGGAGGGCAAGAATCCGGATGTCATGGGAGGATGGGATACCCAGCCTTCGGGAGCTTGTGAAGATGGTGACCCTCCATTCCCTAGTGTTCTACCATCAGCTGTCCAACCTAACACAATCCATCAATCAGTGGTATTTATTGAATGCTCATTATTATTATTATTATTATTATTATGGTATTTGTTACATGCAGAGCACTGTACAAAGCACTTGGGAGAGCACAATACAACAGAATTATTCACTTTTTCTGCCCATAAGCTTCTAGTCTAGAGGGGGAGACGGACCTTAATATAAATACATAATTTATGACATATAATTTAAAGATCTGTTCATAAGTGCTGTGGGGGCAGGGGGTGGGTCACAGATCCAAGTGCTTAGAGGTTGCAGAAGGGAGAGGGAGTGGGGGGGGAAGAGGGCTTAATCAGGGAAGGGCTCTTGGAGGAGATGTGACCTTTATAATGCTTCGAAGATGGAGAGAGTGCTGGTCTGCTGTATACGGAATAATAATAATAATGTTGGTATCTGTTAAGCGCTTACTATGTGCAGAGCACTGTTCTAAGCGCTGGGGTAGATACGGAGTAATCAGGTCGTCCCACGTGAGGCTCACAGTTAATCCCCATTTTACAGATGAGGGAACTGAGGCCCAGAGAAGAGAAGTGACTTGCCCACCGTCACACAGCTGACAAGCGGCAGAGCCGGGAGTCGAACTCATGACCTCTGACTCCGAAGCCCAGGCTCTTTTCCACCGAGCCATACAGAAGGGGAGGGAGTTCTAGTCTATGGGGAGGATGTGGGAAAGCAGTTGGGAAAGAGCAGAGGGGGTTGAAATAATAGAAAAAGAGAATAAGGTATAGGTTGAGGTAGAGGCCTGGAAGGTGGCTAGGCCTGGGGCACTGAAGTAATAATAATAATAATAATAATGTTGGTATTTGTTAAGCGCTTACTATGTGCCGAGCACTGTTCTAAGCGCTGGGGTAGACATAGGGGAATCAGGTTGTCCCACGTGGGGCTCACAGTCTTAATCCCCATTTTACAGATGAGGGAACTGAGGCACAGAGAAGTTAAGTGATTTTCCCACAGTCACACAGCCGACAAGTGGCAGAGCTGGGATTCGAACTCATGAGCCCTGACTCCAAAGCCCGTGCTCTTTCCACTGAACCACGCTGCTTCTCCTAGTGAAAGGTCTGTCTAGGTCCCGTTTCTTGGGGGGAAATAGGGAGGTGGAGAAATAAGCCAACATCCTGCAACCCCTCTAGACTATAAGCTCATTGAGGGCAGGGAATGTCACTGTTTATTGTAACATACTTTCCCCAGTGCTTAGTACAGTGTTCCGCAAGCAGTAAGCGCTCAATGAATGCAGTTGAATGAATTGCATCTCTTACCACCTTTCCTCAACTTGGGTTTGAAGGCTTTTTCACTTTCCTCGAAAATATGACTATTGGATCTGTTTGTTTCTCCCTCTCCTCTTCCCATCCGCACTGGGACCTCGCTCAAGTCTGGGTAGCATGCCAGCTGCTTCTCTGGGCTGCCCCAAGTCGAGTGGAGGAGGAGGTCAGCCAAATTTTCAACCTTTATCCTAACGACTTGATCTTCAACTTGGTTGTCCCCAAAAGGAGGTTCTACCACGGACCTGTGGCCGACTCAGTTCCGGCCGCTGTCGGCGGCCTCTGGTTCCGCAGTTCTCCCAAGTCACTCCTGTCAGCGGTAGGAGTAGCAAGAGCTGCCCCGTCCCGAATTTAATTTCGGGGACAAGGATTTCTCCCTCCTAATAGGGCTATTTCATGACCAGAGTTGAAAAGTATATTTTGCCATAGGCAGAGAGAGATGACTTTTGATGCTATTTTGATGCTATTGATGCCTGCCTACTTGTTTTGCTTTTTTGGCTGTCTCCCCCCTTCTAGATTGTGAGCCCATTGTTGGGCAGGGATTGTCTCTATCTCTTGCCTCATTGTACTTTCCAAGTACTTCGAACAGTGCTCTGCACACAGTAAGCGCTCAATAAATACGAATGAATGAGTGAATGACTTCTCTCCCCACTCCCCAGCCAATTAATCAGTTATATTTACTGAGTGGTTAATGTGAATGGAGCACTGTCCTTTTCTAATCAGACGATGGCCGGCTTGGATAGCCCCATCTTCGTAAATCAAGGCTTCTATTTTTGCGAGCACTGTATCCATCATTTAAATTGTGAATAAGTCTGGCATCAGGTGAGTGAATCAGGGGCAGGGCCAAGTGAAGTGAGGGCTAATTTTTAACCTTTGAGGATTTTGCATTTAAAATTTAAAAATTTGAAGGTGCATTATTTGCTAAGAGGTTGCTTGGCTAGATCATCAATCTTTAGAGAAGTCTATACAGTTATGTGCTGTTAGCACTCATTTCTAAGAAATGCAAAAGAAGGATTATTTGTGTAGAACTGTGGGGCAGGACAGGGTTTGTGGCTTGAAAGTGCTGTCCATCAAAAAGAGTTGGCCAAACTATTCGAATGAGATCCACGCTCTGAGGGAGAGCAAGGAGAGGAAGATGAAGTTGCAGCAGACGCATAGTGAGTAAAAGGTAGGTGAAATATTTAATAAGTGTGGTATTTGTTAAGCACTTACTCTGTGCCAGGCACTGTCCTAAGCTCTGGGGTGGATACAAGATAATTGGGTTGGACACAGTTCCTGTCCCACGTGGGACTCACAGTCCTAATTCCCATTTTACAGATGAGGTAACTGAGGTCCAGTGAAGTGACTTGCCCGAGGTCACACAGCAGACAAGTGGCGGAGCTGGGATTAGAACCCATGACCTGCTGATTCCAGGCCCGGGCTCTATCCACTTCTTGGTTTTGTGTACGTGAAAGGTTTCTTGGGCATTGGAAGCCCAGTGAATAGAGGACTGGGGTTGCCTTGTGCCAGGATTAAATAACCAGGGCAGGAACAGGGTGGGAATCGAGTCAAAAGTATATTTTAATAACCTCTGCCAACGGGGCTGCTGTTTTGTCACCATTCTCCCGGGAGGTCAAGGGAGGAGGGCACCTCGCAGGCGGTATTGTTACACACAGGTAGCCCTCGAGAGGCAGAAAGCTGGGCCCGGTTGATCCCGCTCAGCTTGGGCAGACTTTAGTTACGTGAGTCAACACCCCCTGGAGTCTTTGCCCACTTCTCATCCGTGCCGGTCAGTGACCCGCCTGTTCTAAGGGGTTCGGAGTCAGTCAGTTGTATTTATTGAGCACTTACTGTGTGCAGAGCGCTGTAATAATAATAATAGTAATCATTCATTCAATAGTATTTAATGAGCGCTTACTATGTGCAGAGCACTGTACTAAGCGCTTGGAATGGACAATTCGGCAACAGATAGAGACAATCCCTGCCCAGTGACGGGCTCACAGTCTAATCGTCTAATCTAATGGTATTTGTTAAGCGCTTTCTATGTGCCGGGCACCGTACTAAGCACTGGGGTGGACACAGTCTCTGTCCCACATGAGGCTCATTCATTCATTCATTCAATAGTATTTATTGAGCGCTTACTATGTGCAGAGCACTGTACTAAGCGCTTGGGATGAACAAGTCGGCAACAGATAGAGACAGTCCCTGCCGTTTGACGGGCTCACGGTCTAATCGGGGGAGACGGACAGACGAGAACGATGGCAATAAATACAGTCGAGGGGAAGAACATCTCGTAAAAACCGATGGCAACTAAATAGAATCGAGGCGATGTACAATTCATTAACAAAATAAATAGGGTAACGAAAATATATACGGTCGAGCGGACGAGTACAGTGCCGTGGGGATGGGAAGGGAGAGGTGGAGGAGCAGAGGGAAAAGAGGAAAAAGAGGGTTTAGCTGCGGAGAGGTAAAGGGGGGATGGCAGAGGGAGTAGAGGGAGAAGAGGAGCTCAGTCTGGGAACGCCTCTTGGAGGAGGTGAGTTTTAAGTAGGGTCCTGAAGAGGGAAAGAGAATCAGTTTGGCGGAGGTGAGGGAGGACGTTCCGGGACCGCGGGAGGACGTGACCTGGGGGTCGACGGCGGGATAGTCGAGACCGAGGAACGGTGAGGTGGGCGGCAGAGGAGCGGAGTGTGCGGGGTGGGTGGTAGGAAGAGAGAAGGGAGGAGAGGTAGGAAGGGGCAAGGTGATGGAGAGCCTTGAAGCCTAGAGTGAGGAGTTTTTGTTTGGAGCGGAGGTTGATAGGCAACCACCGGAGTTGTTTAAGAAGGGGAGTGACATGCCCAGATCGTTTCTCAACCCCCATTTGACAGAGGAGGCAACCCATTCATTCATTCAATAGTATTTATTGAGCACTTACTATGTGCAGAGCACTGTACTAAGCGCTTGGAATGTTCAAATCGGTAACAGGTAGAGGCGGTCCCTGCCCTTTGACGGGCTTACAGTTTAATCGGGCCCAAGCCCAGAGAAGGGAAATGACTTGCCCCAGGCCACAGAGTAGACAAGTGACAGAGTTGGGATTAGAACCCATGACCTTCTGACTCCCAAGCCCGTGCTCTATCCACTACACCATACGTACTAAGCACTTGGGAGAGTATACTGTAACATTATAACAGATACATTCGCTGCCCACAATAAGCTTGGAGGAGAACAGGCGGTGGCGGGGCCGGGAGAGGCTGGAGTCCAAGGCCTGGCACACAAGAAGCAGTGTAGCTTCGTGGAAAGAGCACGGGCTGGGGAGTCAGAGGTCATGGGTTCTAATCCCCGCTCCGCCACTTGTCCGCTTTGTGACCTGGGGCAAGTCACTTAACTTCTCTGTGCCTCAGTTCCCTCGTCTGTAAAATGGGAATTAAGATTGTGAGCCCCACGTGGAACGACCTGATTACCTTGTATCTACTTCAGCACTTAGAACGGTGATTGGCACATAGTAGGTGCTTAACAAATACCATTATTATTATTATTACTAAGCACCCAGCTTCTGGCTGAGGAGAGGTCACTGGAGTTGCAGCCATTTGGCCGGGAACTGAAACTGCTCGTGGGCTGGGGGTCCAAGGTCCCAGCTGAAAAGCATTTTTGTTACGCATTCACAGAGAGCAGGAAATCTCCAAGTTTGCGGGGCAGTTCACGTCGGAGGAGACTGGGCCCACCAGCCCACGCTTGCCAAGTCCCCTGTCTCCGGCTCCGTGGACTCCACGCCCCGTTCTTCGGGTGGTGTGAATTCTGCCAACACACGGGTCGGATTCGTCCGGCCGCGGGCGGGACTGGTAGCCGGCCCCGAGTCTCTGCCGAGCGAACGCCCCTCAGACCCTCAGCGGCCCCCGACGGCACCGGGCCCTCCCGACTCCTCCGACCCCGAGGGCGGCCCGTACCGGCTCCGGGCCTCCGGCTCGTCCTCGGCAGGGCCCCGGGCTGGGCCCGAGGGAACGCGTCGAAACCCCAAAGTCTCTCGGAGACCGTCTGGGCTGCGGAGACAGGGCGCCTGGTAGCCCGGCTCTCTTCTGATGTCCGTAATTATTTAAGCGTTTACAGCGTCCAACGGCACTCTGACTGCCGGGGTGGATACGAGGTAATCAGGTCTCACGGGCCCAGTCCCTCCTGGTGCTCATGATATGAGAGCGGGTTTCTCATCCCTATTTCGGATGAGGAAACCGAGGCCCTTCATGGATTCCTAGTCTGGAAGTCACTAAGTGGAAGTCAGCTCCCGAGTTTGGATCGGCTTCGGCTTCAGGGTCCGATTTGATCTGGGAGCCCTCCGGCCTGCTTGGCTTGTTCTTGGAGCGAACCGGCAGTGAGCACTTACTTCCCAGAGATTCATTCATTCACTTGTACTTATTGAGCGCTTACTATGTGCAGAGCACTGTACTAAGTGCTTGGAATGTACAATCCTTGGGCTGGCAGCAGCTTTCCTAGGGTTTTTTGTGTCCTCCTGACAGAAATCTCGGCATATCACTGTTCACAAATTCTCCCATTCTAGTACTTCACAGAGTTGGATGATTGGGAAATGTATTCCATAAGAATACACCTAGCAGAGTCTCACCCCATTTTATTATTATCATCATCATCATCATCATCATTATTATTATTCACAGGTAAGTAGCTGGATTAAAATAAAAATTATATATCTATACATATATATATATATGTACACACACACGTGTATACACATATACATGCGTATATACATGTGTATGTATGTGTGCGCGCACATGTACACTTACATACATGCATATACATACGTAAATGCACATGTGTATATATGTGTATATACGTGTGTGAATATATAGATGTATATTTAACATATATATTTATATATATATTTGAAACCCTGCTTGTTCTGAGTGCCCTGCAAGGATGAGTTAGGGCTTGTTCAGGGAATTCATGAATACATAAATTAATGCTTTTTTTTTTTTTCCAAACCTCAGAGAAGAGATTCCACATTTGACACAGTCAAGTTCACAAATATTGTTTGAGCTCTGAAAACTGAAGAGAAAGTTAATTTGGACCTCATTTAGAAGGAATTACATTTGGAGGCAGGAAAGATGGTTGTTGGAGTAGAAGGAATGCACATCTGGTAACAATGCTATAATTTGCCTTTGTTTTAGGAGTGTGTAATTATTTTTCATTGGTTTCAGCTGACCCTCACTAACACCACCCTATTTCAACCTCCCTGCTGTGTGAAGAGACCGCATATACCAGGTCCATTCTACTCTCCCAAGCGCTCAGTACAGTGCTCTGCACTCAGTAAGCGCTCCATAAGTACTGTTAGGTGCTGAATTCCATCACCTTGTTGTATAGAGCCAGCTCTCAAGGATTTTAAGGATTGATTATCTGGTTTCTACATTGTCCATTTCTCCAACGTCTCCTGCTCTTTTGGATATATCACTTTTTGCTAAAGAGTGGACAGAGAGAGGAAATCCTTGCGGGCGGCTCTCGTTAAAGGGATGGTGAGGACTATCTTGAAACTAATATCTGAATGATAGCACTTCTGCAGTCCTGCCATCCCCAGGTGCTATCCAGAAAGACCTCCTCCTTATCATCAATGATATTTATTGAGCACTTATTGTGTGCAGAACACTGTACTAAGCGCTTGGGAGAGTACAATGCAGCAGAGTTGGCAGACACGGTCCCTGCCCAAATAATAATAATGATGATGGTATTTAGATGGTATTAGAGAAGCAGCGTGGCTTAGTGGAAAGAGCATGGGCTTGGGAGTCAGAGGTCATGGGTTCTAATCCCAGCACCGCCGCTTGTCAGCTGTGTGACCTTGGGCAAGTCACTTCACTTCTCTGTGCCTCAGTTTCCTCATCTGTAAAAATGAGGTTGAAGACTGTGAGCCCTATGTGGGACAAGCTGATTACCTTGTATCTCCCCCAGTGCTTAGAACAGTGCTTGGCACACAGTAAGCACTTAACAAATACCAACATTATTTGTTAAGCACTTTACTATGTGCCAGGCACTGTACTAAGCATGAGGGTGGATGCAAGCAAATCGAGTTGGACAAACCCCCTGTCCCATAGTCTCAATCCCCATTTTACAGATGACATAACTGAGGCACAGAGAAGTAAAAGGACTTGTCCAAGGTCACCCAGCCGATGAGTGGCGGAGCCGGGATTAGAACCCATGATCTTCTGACTCCCAGGCCTGAGCTCTAGCCACTACCCCATATCCAGCTTGGAAGACAAACTCGTCCCTTCCCTCTCTTCCCTCCAACCCGGCTCCCCAGAAAGTTTGGGGACATTTCGGGTGGAGGATAGTTCCTCTGCCATTGGTGGAAAAACTCCACCCACTGCGGGCAGGGGCAGGTTCTCCCTAGGACAGAGGGAAGGGAAGTCAGGTAGGTGGTGCTTCTCGAAGCTTTAACCTTTTTCCCCTGCCTGGTCTCCTGACACCCACTAGAAGAGGAGTTTCTTGTGATCATTTTATTTCTCTCTCCTTAAGCTCTACCTTGGGTATAGTAATAATAATAATGATGGCATTTGTTAAGCGCTTACTATGTGCCAAGCACTGTTCTAAGCGCCGGGGAGGATACAAGGTGATCAGGTTGTCCCACGTGGGGCTCCCGGTCTTAATCTTCATTTTAGAGATGAGGTCACTGAGGCACAGAGAAGTGAAGTGACTTGTCCAAAGTCACACAGCTGACAAGCGGCTGAATGGGGATTTGAACCCATGACCTCTGACTTCCAAGCTCATGCTCTTTCCACTGAGTCACGCTGCTTCTCTAAAGGAAGCCAGGGAGGCAGTTTGGCCTAGAGGAAGGATCATGAGACTGGAGATGTCTATATATAGATCTATAATTCAATTTATTTATATTTCTGGCTGTTTGCTTGTTTCAGTATCTGTCTCCCTCCGCTGGACTGTCAGCTCAGTGTGGGCAGGGATTGTCTCTCTTTATTGGCGTATTGTACTTTCCAAATGCTTACTACAGAGCTCTGCACACAGTAAGGACTCAATAAGACAGAAGCAGCATGGCTTGGTGGAAAGAGCCCGGGCTTGGGAGTCAGAGGTCGTGGGTTCTAATCCCAGCTCTGCCACTTATCAGCTGTGTGACTTTGGTCAAGTCACTTCACTTCTCTGGGTCTCAGTGACCTCATCTGTAAAATGGGAATTAATAATAATAATAATTTTTGTAGTTGTTAAGCGCTTACTATGTGCGGAGCAGTGTTCTAAGCACTGGGGTAGATTTACAGGATAATCAGGTTGTCCCACATGAGGCTCACAATCTTCAATCCCAGTTTACAATTAAGACTGTGAACCCCACGTGGGACAACCTGATGACCCTGTATCTACCCCGGCGCTTAGAACAGTGCTCGGCACATAGTAAGCGCTTAACAAATGCCATCATTATTAATAAATGCGATTGAATGAATGAATGAGACCTGGGTTCTAGTTCCACCTCTGCCAATCAATCAATCAGTCGTATTTATTGAGGATTTGTTGTGTGCAGAATATTGTACTTAAGCGCTTGGGAGAGGACTGTATAAAAGAGTTGGTAGACCCATTCCCTCACGGATGGAGACAGTGGTAACCCCCTCCATATTTTGACCAAGAAAATTTTTCCAGAACGATTGCAGATGGAGGTGGGGGGCGTTTTGGGAGAGATGTGTCCGTAGAGTCGCTATGGGTCCGGGACGACTCGACGACATAAGACAAGATACGTTCCCTGCCCACAGTGAGCTTTCAGTCTAGAGGAGTGCTGCTCTCCAGGAACTTCCAATTTAGCTCCAATAAATAACAGGAGAAAGTAAGAGTGTATAAATATTTGTACATGCATGCTTCAAAGGGTGAGGATTATTTCAGTCCTTAGGTGGTGCAGAAGTGCTGAAGTGACAGGGATTGAAGAGGGAGGGATGAGAAAGTAATCAGGGAAGGCCTCCTGGAGGAGAAGGTATAATTTCTGGAGAACTTTGAAGTTGAGGAGAGCAGTGTGGTCTGTCAGAAGAGGAGGAGTCTGTCAGATGGAAGCAGAACAGCCTAATACAAAGAACTGTCGTCTAGTGGAAAAAAACACAGTCCTGGAATAACAATGATGATAATTATGGTGTTTGTTAAGCACTCACTATGTGCCAAGCACTGCTCTAAGCAGTGAGGTAGATACAGGGTAATGAGGTTGTCCCACAAGTGGCTCACAGTCTTAATCCCCATTTTACAGATGAGGTAACTGAGGCCCGTGCTCTTTTCACTAAGCCATGCTTTTTCAGATTCTAATCCCTGCTTTACCAGTTGTTTGTTGTGTGACCTTGGGCAAGTCACTTAACTTCTCTGTACCTCAGTTTCCTCAACTGTAAAATGGGGATTCAATACCTGTTCTCCCACCAACTCAGACTGTAAAACCCCATATGGGACAGGGACTGTGTCCTACCTGATTAACTTGTTCATTAATTCATTCAATAGTATTCATTGAGCTCTTACTATGTGCAGAGCACTGTACTAAGCACTTGGAATGAACGAGTCGGCAACAGATAGAGACGGTCCCTGCCGTTTGACGGGCATACGGTCTAATCGGGGGAGACGGACGGACGAGAACGATGGCGATAAATAGAGTCGAGGGGAAGAACGTCTCGTAAAAACAATGGCGACTAAATAGAATCGAGGCGATGTACATTTCATTAACAAAATATATAGGGTAATGTGAATATATACAGTTGAGCAGACGAGTACGGTGCTGAGGGGATGGGAAGGGAGAGGGGGAGGAGCAGAGGGAGATGGGGGGAAAAGAGGGTTAAGCTGCGGAGAGGTGAAGGGGGGATGGTAGAGGGAGTAGAGGGAGAAGGGGAGTAACTTGTGTCTACCCCAGTTCTTAGGACCATGCTTGACTTTTAGTATAGAGAAGGAGCGTAGCTTAGTGGAAAGAGCCTGGGTTTGGGAATCAGAGGTCGTGAGTTCTAATCCTGGCTCCGCCACTCGTCAGCTGTGTGACTTTGGGCAAGTCACTTAACTTCTCTGGGCCTCAGTTACCTCATCTGTAAAATGGGGATTAAGACCGTGAGCCCCACGTGGGACAACCTGATGACCTTGCATCTACCCCAGCGTTTAGAACAGTGTTTTGCACATAGTAAACGCTTAACAAATACCATTAAAAAAAATGATAGAGGTTCAGGCCTGTGGGAGGGCAAGACCAATAAATTCCATGGTTGGATAGATGAGAATAAGGCACAAGGTGTAAATTGGCTTGAGAGGAATGAAGAGTGAGAGCTGGGGTGGAGAGGGAGAAGAGAGCGGATAAGGAGGAGGGAGAGAGAGTTGAATGAGTGCCTTGAAGCCAGTTGGGTGGATGCCCAGTTGAGAGTGCTTTGCACACACAGTAAGTGCTCAATAGCTATGATTGAATGAATGATTGAATGAATTTGAGGTTTTTTGAGAAGCAGGGTGACATCTCTTTCGAAAGCCTAGAGGAAGGGTGACTCACAAACTTGCTCGTCTTCACAGGAAGACTCTAAAGCCGGTGATGAAACCCAGTACCGGGCCCTGTTGGTCAGAGGTATTTATTGAGTGTTGGTACTTGAGGGGGCCAAGCCATTACCCCAGAGGACTGACAGAAGAAGAAAGACAAGGAACCGTGATCCAAGTCAAAATAATGTGGTTTTTTTTCCTTAAAAGGGACTCCATTTGTACAATGAGGCTGACCCATGTGCTTTTTTGGGCGGGGGCAGGGAGGTGCATGTGTGTGTTTCACTAGCTAGGTGGAAAATAGTTGCTTATCAAAGGAAAAGAAATGCAAAAAATAGTTTGTTTTGATAGTATTTAACCAAAAGTTAAATATTTAATAGTATTTAACCAATTGAAAAGGTCTCAATCTATCACTTATTTCTTGTAGTTCCTGAATGGTACGACCATCCTTCCGTCTCTCAAGCCCGCAACCTTGGTGTCATCCTTGACTCGGCTCTCTCATTCACCCCGCACATCCAATCCGTCACCAAGGCCTGCCGGTCTCACCTTTACAATATCGCCAAGATCCGCTCTTTCCTCTCCGTCCAAACGGCTCTTTTACTGTTACAGGCTCTCGTAATATCCCGGCCGGATGATCGTGTCAGTCTTCTCTCTGATCTCCCTTCCTCCTCTCTCTCCCCGCTCCAGTCTATTCTTCACTCCGCTGCCCGGCTCACCTTCCTGCAGAAACACTCTGGGCATGTCACTCCCCTCCTTAAAAACCTCCAGTGGTTGCCTATTGACCTCCGCACAAAGCAAAAACTTCTCACTCTAGGCTGCTAGGCTCTCAATCCCCTCGCCCCCTCCTACCTCTCCTCCCTTCTCTCTTTCTAATGCCCACCCCGCACCCTCCTCTCCTCTGCCGCCCACCTCCTCACCGTCCCTGTTCCCTCCTATCCCGCCATTGACCCCTGGCCCACGTCCTCCCACTGTCCCGGAATGCCCTCCCTCCTCATCTCTACCAAACTAACTCTCATCCCCTCTTCAAAGCCCTACTTAGAGCTCACCTCCTCCAGGAGACCTTCCCAGACTGAGCTTCCCCTTTTCCCTCTGCTCCCTCTCTGCTCCTCCTTCACCTCCCCTCAGCTAAGCCCCCTTTCCCTCTGCTCCTCCCCCTCTCCCTTCCCCTCCCCTCCCCTCAGCACTGTGCTCATTTGTATATATTAATTACCCTATTTATTTTAATGAGGTGTACATCCCCTTGATTCTATATATCGTGATTAAGTTGTCTTGTTTTTGTACGTCTCTCTCCCCCAATTAGACTGTAAGCCCATCAATGGGCAGGGACTGTCTCTATCTGTTGCCGAATTGTACATTCCAAGCACTTAGTCCAGTGCTCTGCACATAGTAAGCGCTCAGTAAATACTATTGAATGAATGAATGCTGGAAGGAACACCCAGCCTTACATTTAGCGAAACAGGTGTCTTAGCCAAAGTAGCTTGCTTTCTTTCCACAGATGAATATAAGAGGGGTGGGGAAGGAGCCAGGCATTGGGGCCGGGAGGAAATATAGGTCCCTTTTCTCCTTACACTGGAGGGTTTGTGGGAGTGCTGGGGGAAAAGCCCTTCAGAACTGTAATCTAGAGTGGCCAAATTAGTTCAGAGCCCATATTTCTTGGAAACAGATTTTCCAGAAAATAAATGACTGAAAAATGGAAATGGAATTTTGTTTCTAAAGCGGAAAGCCGGCCCAGGGCACCAACCCTGTGAGCTCATGGTGGGCGGGAATGTGTCTGTTTGTTGTTATATTGTACTCTCCCAAGCACTTAGTACAGTGCTTTTCACATAGTAAGTGCTCAATAAATATGATTGAATGAATGAATGAATGATGGAGGTAGTCCTGGAAATGTCAAAGCCTCAAACCCAGGGGTGGCAATATTCAAGCTGGGTTTCCTGAGGTGTCATGAGTGATTAGAGCAGTTTCTGTAGGTAGGATGGGGTTGGACTCCCTGCTCCTTGAAAGGCATGTCAAAGAGTCTGCCTGGTCATATAATAATAATAATCGTATTTTTAAATGCTTACTATGTGCCAGACACTATACTAAGTGCTGGAGTGGATGAAATCAGAGTCACACACAGTTCCTGTCCCTCGCAGGGTTCAGAGTTTTAATCCCCATTTTACAGTTGTGGTGCCTGAGCCACAGAGGCAAAATGACTTGCTCATACAAGTGGTGGAGCTGGGATTAGAACCCTTGACCTTCTGATTCCCCGGCCTGTGCTCTATCCACTGCACCAAACGGCTTTCCCATAATGTGTTCGGAGACCACAAGAGGGGCCAATGCCCCGAAAGGATTTTGAAAATGTCCACCCCCCGCCTTAGAGAAGCAGTGCGGCTTAGTGGAAGGAGCATGGGCCTGGGAATTAGAAGGACCTTGGTTCTAATGCCGCCTCTGCCGCTTGTCTGCTGTGGACCTTGGGCACATCATGTCACTTCTCTGGGCCTCAGTTATCTCATCTGCAAAATGGGGGTTAAGCTTCAGAGCCCTTTGGGGATATTGGCTTTGTCCAATCTGATTAGTTTATAACTACCTCAGTGCTTAGTACAGTCCCTGGCACACACTAAGCCCTTAGAAATTCCACTAAAAACAATAAAGAATAAAAAATCTGCAGTGGTGCTGCTGGGAAGGTTTGAACTGGGCTGGGCTGCCTGGCCTCAGCCATTAGCCAGGGAAACCAAAGGTTAAGCGTCCCAAGTCCCAGGAGCTTCCAGGGACCCCTGTGTGGAGTGGAGGATGGGGAGTGGTCAACTGTGGGAGTTGCGAGCAGTGTTATCTCTTTCAGACTGCTAAGGAACCTGGTTATAAAAAGGTGATATTTGTTGAACGCTCACTCTGTGCCAGGGACTGTACCAAGTGCTGGGCTGGATACTTGCAAATCGGGTTGGGCACAGTCCTTGTCCCCTGGGACTCACAGTCTTAATTCCTATTTTACAGATGAGATAAATGAGACCCAGAGAAGTGAAGTGACCTTGGGCTTCACTTCTTGAAAGGCATGTCAGAGTCTGCCTGGTCATATAATAATAATAATCATATTTTTAAATGCTTACTATGTGCCGGGCACTATACTAAGTGCTGGGGTGGATAAAATCAAATAGAGTCAGACACAGTCCCTGTCCCTCGCAGGGCTCAAAGTTTACAGTTGCGGTGCCTGAGCCACAGAGAAGCAAAATGACTTGCTCATACAAGTGGTGGATCCGAGATTAGAACCCATGACCTTTGACGTGCCTTTCAAGTGAAGAAGTGAAGCCCAAGGTCACGCAACACGCAAGTGGCGGATCCGGGATTAGAACTCAGGTCTTTCTGACTCCCAAGCCTGTGCTCTATCCCTTAGGTCATGCTGCTTCTCCCCGGTGTCTGAAAAGGGATTAGCTTCTCCCTCAACTGCACTGATTGATCAGAGCCCTGTGACACTCTTACTCGCTCCTTCATTCAGCCTCCCTTCCAGCCCCACAGCACACAAGGATACATCTGAATATAGCTGTAATTTATTCATTTATTTATCTCGTCTTATCTCGTTGAGTTGTTTCCCACCCATAGTGACACCACGGACACATCTCTCCCAGAACGCTCCGCTCTCCATCTGCAATCGTTCTGGTAGTGGATCCAGAGAGTTTTCTTGGTCAAAATCTGGAAGTGGTTTACCATTGTCTCCTTCCACGCAATAAACTCGAGTCTCTGCCCTCAACGGTCTCCCATGACGCTGCTGCCCGGCACGGGTGAGTTTTGATTCGTAGCAGACGGCCTTCCACTCGCTAGCCACCGGCCAAGCAAGAAATGGAATGGACAGGCCTCTGTTTGACTCTCCCTCCCGTAGCTGAGAGTGGTAGAGTCCTGGAAACTCTCCAGGTGTGACCCTGAGAGGGGAATTTTTTAATCTATTTATATGTCTGTCTCCCCCTCTACACTGAGAGTTTGTCATGGGCAGGAATCTGCCTATTTATTGTAATATTATACTCTCCCAAGTGCTTAGTACAGTGTTTTGTACACAGTAAGCGCTCAATAAATACGATTGAATGAATGAATGAATGATGGGGAGCCTGCCAGCGGATGATAGGCGTGAAAGACAGGGTGCCTGCCCTCCGGAAGCTTTACGTCGTGGAGAATCGAGGAGAGTGGACCATGTTGGGATTTGACGACCTGTTGTCTCTCACTAGTTTGCCTTTTATGCCTTGGCTTCACTTGGCTGTAAGTCGTAGCACAGGGCCGAGGCTGGAGGCCTCTCTTTAATGGTAATAATAATAATAATGGTGATGGTTAAGCACTTACTATGTGCCAAGCACTGTTCTAAGCTCTGGGGTAGATACAGGGTAATCAGATTGTCTCAAGTGGGGCTCACAGTCTTAATCCCCATTTTACAGATGAGGGAACTGAGGCCCAATGAAGTGACTTGCCCAAAGTCACACAACTGACAAATGGCAGAGACAGGATTAGGATCCATGACCTCTGACTCTCAAGCCCAAGCTCTTTCCACTGAGCCACGCTGCTTCTCACCCGCTGTGCTCTGCCGGGAAGGAGTTTTCCATCTCCCCTTCCCCCATCCTTCCGGTGAGCCCCTCCCCGCCGGCCTGCCGGTGGTCACGGTGGGCTAGACGGCGGCCAAATGGTGATCGCTGTTGTTCGTTCATTCATTCATTCAATCGTATTTATTAAGCGCTGACTGTGTGCAGAGCACTGGACTTAGCGCTTGGGAAAGTAGAATACAACAATAAGTGACAATCCCCGCCCACAACCGGCTCACAACCTAGAGGGGGGACTGTTGACTCCTGGGGTGCCTAATCTGGGAGAGGTTGGGGTCCTCTGCTGGGCTTGAACCATCATGGGACTTACCACCTTGGGCCCGGAAGACACTTCCTTTCTACTTCCACAGAGGTGGCTTGGGGAAGACCCGCTCAGCCATCTCAAAAAAGACGCGATCGCCAATGGCCCCTTGCTGTCTGACTGATAAAAAAATAATGATGATGATGGGGACGGTATTTATTAAGTAAATACTCTGTGCGAGGCACTGTACTAAACGGTGGGGCAGATACAAGGAAACTGGGTTGGACACAGTCTCCTGTCCCACGTGGGGTTCACAGTCTCAATCCCCATTTTACAGATGAGGGAACTGAGACCCAGAGAAGTAAAGTATTTTGTTAATGAATTGTACTTCGCCTTGATTCTATTTAGTTGCCATTGTTTTTACGAGATGTTCTTCCCCTTGACTCTATTTATTGCCCTTGTTCTCGTCTGTCCGTCTCCCCCGATTAGACCGTAAGCCCGTCAAACGGCAGGGACTGTCTCTATCTGTTGCCGACTTGTTCATCCCAAGCGCTTAGTACAGTGCTCTTCACATAGTAAGCGCTCAATAAATAAATACTATTGAATAAAGTGACTCTCCCAAGGTCACACAGCAGGCACGTGGCAGAGCCGGGATTAGAACCCGTGTCCTTATGACTCCCGGGCCCGCGCCGTGGCCTGACGGGGCGTCGGAGTCAGTCGGCCCTCTGAACGACGCCAACTAGCTCTGCAAGTTGGAGCTGTCGCCGTTCCTGCCGGGATCCTGGGAACGTGGGACTGGCGGACGGGGATGAAAGAACTCTCTTACCGGAGACTATTATTATCATTATTATTAGCATTAGCACCCTCTCTCATCACCTGCTCTAAGAACCGCTGCCCCGCCCTGGGCGTGGAGAGCGTGCAGGAAGGGACAGCTTGTTGGAGCCTGGGCAGGAGAGAGAGAGAGATGCTATCGCCGGTGACTCAAACCAGGATTGGCCGGGAGACGCGAGCCGCCGGTCTCTCCCCGCCGGGGCTGGCCGAGGGGCTCCGGCCTGGGAACCGTCGAGGGAGCGGAGCCGGCCGGACGCGCGTTCGTGGTTCGGCGGGGCCGAAGATCAGCGGGCCGGGCCGTCGTGCTCCGGCTCCTTTCCGCGGCCTCCGCACGTGGGGATTTTCCCACCGGTCTCCTTGAGCCGGTGCCCTGCGTCGCTGTCGGTTTCTGCCACGTTGACTTAACCCGGCCTCCGGGAGGAAAGGCGGGGCGGGCCGGCTGGCTCTCTCGCCTGGCTACCCCGGCCCAGCTCCTGCTCCAAGATGGCCGGCTTGAACGTGTCCCTGTCCTTCTTTTTCATCGTGGTGGCCGTCTGCGAGGCGGCCAGGAGGCTCTCCAAGAGGTCCCTCCCGGCCCCGGTGTACGGCAACCTGGCCAGAGAACTGATCGGCGCCTTCCAGCTGGGGGCCTGCTGCCTGGAGCTCCGCATGCTGGTGGTCATCGGCCCGTGGGGGGGCGGCTACGGCCCCGACGTCATCCTCACCCTCCTCTTTCTCCTCTTCCTGGTCCACGGCCTGACTTGGGACGGAGCCTCGGCCAACCCGATCACCTCCCTCCGGGAGTTCCTGACGGCGGAGGCTTCGGCACCGGTGGCGGCGGTCCGGGCCGCGGCTCACTTGGCGGGGACGTACGCCGGCGACGCCCTGACCCGGCTCTACTGGTCCTGGGAGCTGACGGACTTCCACCTGATCCAGAACCTGATGGGCCGGGAGTGCAGCTCCGCCCTGCAGACGGCCGTGGCCTGGGGGGTCCTGGTGGAAGCCACCTGTGCCTTCTTCTACCACCTGACCCTCCTCTGCTTCCAACACAGCCGTCCCCTCTACAGGGCCCCGGCCGTGGCCCTGATCGTCACCCTCTTGGCTTACACAGGTAAAAGACGCTGACGACCTTCTCCCCTTGGGCTTTCTGGGCTCTGGTGGTGCTGACTAGTGCCTGGCACATTCACTCATCCATTCAATCGTGTTTTTCGAGCGCTTACTGTGTGCAGAGCACTGTACGAAGCGCTTGGAGAGTGCACTCGGGCAAGAGATAGAGACAATCTCTACCCGACAATGGGCTCACAGTCTAGAAGAAGCACTTAACAAATAGTACCAATATGATTATTATTCATTCATTCATTCAATCGATCGTATTTATTGAGAGCCTACTATATGCAGAGCACTGTACTAATCGCTTGGAAAGGGCACTCGGGCAAGAGATAGAGACAATCTCTACCCAACAACGGGCTCACAGTCTAGAAGAAGCACTTAACAGATACTACCATTATCATTATTATTCATTCATTCAGTCAGCCAATCGTATTTATTGAGAGCTTACTATGTGCAGAGCACTGTACTAAGCACTTGGAAAGTGAACTTCGGCAAGAGATAGAGACAATCTCTATCCAACAACGGGCTCATAGTCTAGAAGAAGCACTTAACAAATACTAGGATAATTATGATTATTATTGCAGCAGCTCACTGTGGGCAGGGAATGTGTCTGATCTACTGTTCTAGTGTACTTTCCCAAGCACTTAGTACAGTGCTCTGCACACAGTAAGTGCTTAGCAAATACAATTGACTGACTGACAACCCCGTGGGCCCAGAGAGGGGTCTTAGCTCTGCCTCTCCCTTCTAGACCAAGCTCTGCCATGTGGATTCATGGGAATTGGGGGTGTGAGAGGAGGAAGAAGGGGCTCCAAGGGCTGGGGTTGGGGGACGGGAGTGCCTGGGAAGAGGTTGGGATAATAATAATTATAATAATGATGGTATTTGTTAAGCGCTTTCTATGTGCCAAGCACTTGTTCTGAGTGCTGGAGTAGATATAAGGTGATCAGGTTGTCTCACGTGGGGCTCACAGTCTTAATCCCCGTTTTACAGATGAGGTAACTGAGGCACAGAGAAGTTAAATGACTTGCCCAAAGTCACACAGCTGACAAGTGGAGCCCGAATTAGATGGGGAGGGCTGTCAGTCAATCATATTTATTGAGCACTTACTGTGTGCAGAACACTGTACTAAGCACTTGAGAGAGTACAGTGTAACAATACAACAGACACGTTCCCCGCTCACAGTGAGCTTACAGTCTAGAGGAGGAGACAAGCATTAATATACTAAATAAAATTAGAGGTATGTACATAAGTGCTGTGGGGCTCGGAGGGAGGATAAATGAAGGGAGAGATGCAGAAAGGAGTGGGAGAAGATGAAAGGAGGGCTTAGTCAGGGAAGGCCTCTTGGAGGAGATGGGCCTTCCATAAGGCTTTGAAAGGGGGGAGAGTCACTGTCTGTTGGATATGAAGGGGGAGGGCATATCGGGCCAGAAGCAGGATGTGCGGGAGAGGTCATTGGCAAGATAGAGGAGATGGAGGTACAGTAGGTTGCCGTTAGAGGAGCGGAGTGTGCGGGCCGGGCTGGAGAAGGAGAGAAGGAAGGTGAGGTAGGAGCGGGCAAGGGGACGGACAGCTTTAAAGCCAATAGGGAGGAGTTTCTGTTCGATGTGGAGGTGGATGGGCAACCACTGGAGGTTTTTAGACTGTGAGCCCGTTGTTGGGCGGGGACTGGCTCTATCTGTTGCCAAATTATACATTCCAAGTGCTTAGTACAGTGCTCTGCACACAGTAAGCGCTCAATAAATACGATTGAATGAATGGAGGCTCTGCTGCAAACTCTCTCTCTACTTGCATCCGGGCGTTGGGAAGAGCAGTAGGAAAAGGTGGGGTGCGCATAGATTCCTAAGGGTGCTCGGGCAAGTGCAGTCAAACTAGTAGAATCGTGGCCATCTCTAACTCATTGTGGGCAGGGAACATGTCCAGCAACTCTGTTATTTTGTATTCTCCCGACCGCTTAGTACAGTGCTCTGCACACAGTAAGCATTTAGTAAGTACCATTGGTTGATTGATTATAAGCGATTTTCAAGGCTGCTGCCACGCGAGAAATAAATGAGCTATTTTTTGAGCACTCGGCTGGTCACTGTACTAAACGCTGGGGGACATTCAGATCAGATACAGTCTCTGTCCCACGTGGGGCTCACAGTCTAAGGAGGAGGGAGAACAGGCAGCAGGGAATGTGCCTGCTTTGTATTGCACTCTCCTAAGCGCTTAGTACAGTACTTCAAACACAGTGAACACTCAATAAAAACGATTGAATTAATATTTTACAGATGAGAAAACCAGGGTACAGTGAAGTGACTTCTCCAAGGTCACAGAACAGGCCAGTGGAGGAATAATGAGAGCTCCCCTCCTCCAAGAGGCCTTCCCAGACTGAGCTTCCCCTTTTCCCTCTGCTGCTTCTCTGCTCCCCCTCCTCCCTCTGCTCCCTCCCCCATCCCTCCTTCACCCCCCCCTCAGCTAAGCCCCCTTTCCCTCTGCTCCTCCCCCTCTCCCTTCCCCTCCCTTCAGCACTGGGCTCATTTGTATATATTTCTATTTCCCTATTTATTTTGTTAATGAGGTGTCCATCCCCTCGATTCTATTTATCGTGATTATGCTGTCTCGTTTCTGTCCGTCTGTCTCCCCCGATTAGACTGAGAGCCCGTCACTGGGCGGGGATCGTCTCTATCTGTTGCCGAATTGTCCATTCTAAGCGCTTAGTACAGTGCTCTGCACATAGTCAGTGCTCGATAAATACTATTGAATGAATGAACCCAGATCCTCTGACTCCCAGGCCTGTACTCCTTCCACTGGGGTTCACTGCTTCCTGTGTTGGGAAGTGAGACCTCTCCTCTGACCAGATTTAATAATAATAATGATAATGTTGGTATTTGTTAAGCGCTTACTATGTGCAGAGCACTGTTCTAAGCACTGGGGTAGACAGAGGGGAATCAGGTTGTCCCACCTGGGGCTCACAGTCTTAATCCCCATTTTACAGATGAGGTAACTGAGGCACAGAGAATTTAAGTGACTCGCCCACAGTCACACAGCTGACAAGTGGCAGAGCTGGGATTCGAACTCACGATCTCTGACTCCAAAGCCCGGGCTCTTTCCACTGAGCCACGTTGCTTCTCTGGAAAATCTGATTTTCCAGGGCCAACCAGGCCCTTCCTGGATCTTCCTCAGGCTGATCCCGTCTGGCAATGCAAAATCCGGGATCCAGCCTCAGTTAAAAGAGAAAATTGCCCTCACGGCCACCTGGTCCCTTCAAGGTGCCGAGGAGCCCCGGCTGAACCGGGAGGAGGCCGGAGGGTAGGGCTCAAAATGGCAACAGGATTCAAGCCGCCCTCGGTCTCCTCCCTTTCTAACTTGGACCTGGAAAATCAGATTTTCGAGTGTGTCTCCTCTACCTGGTGCCAAGCCTTTGGGCATCGCGGTTCTGGACTTGGGGAGAACCGGGTCTTTCTCCCAATACCCCCGTTGCCCCCGGGGATCTGACGCAAGTCACTGCTCTTCTGCCGACCTCTGTTTCCCCATCTGTGAAGTGGGAATGAATCTCACCTGTCCCTTCCTAAAGATTTTTACATTTGTCTTCCCTGTTAGTGTGGCAGCGCCTTGTGGGCTGGGGACAAGCCTTGGGCATCGATAATAATAATAATAATGTTGGTATTTGTTAAGCACTTACTATGTGCCGAGCACTGTTCTAAGCGCTGAGGTAGACACAGGGGAATCAGGTTGTCCCATGTGGGGCTCACAGTCTTAACTTCTCGTTGCCTCAGTTACCTCATCTGTAAAATGGGGATTAAGTGACTTGCCCAAAGTCACACAGCTGACAAGTGGCAGAGCTGGGATTCGAACTCATGACCTCTGACTCCAAAGCCCATGCTCTTTCCACTGAGCCACGCTGCTTCTCATTAATAATATTAATTAACATTAATACTAATGTTGGTATTTGTTAAGTGCTAACTATGTGCAGAGCACTGCTGTAAGCACTGGGGTAGATACAGAGTAATCAGATTGTCCCACGTGAGGCTCACAGTCTTCATTACCTTTTTACAGATGAGGTGACTGAGCCCCAGAGAAGTTAAGTGACTTGCCCACAGTCACACAGCTGACAAGTGGCAGAGGTCGGATTCGAACCCATGACCTCTAACTCCCAAGCCCGGGCTCTTTCCACTGAGCCATGCTGCTTCCCTGTCGATGGCACTCCCCCAGCTGACCAATAGTATTTATTGAGTGTTTACTGTGTGCAAAGCACTCTGTCTGCTCATTCTGTGGTACTGTACTTTCCCGAGCGCTTAGTTCAGTGCTCTGCACATAGTAAGCACTCAATAAGTAGCATTGATTGATAGGAAGAGTGTAACACCACAGACTTAATAGAGAGTTTACAGATTAGTGAGAAAGGCAGACGTTTAAAAGAAATTGGAGAAGGGTGGAATAGCAGGATATACGATTCATTCACTCATTCATTCATTCAATAGTAGTTATTGAGCGCTTACTATGTGCAGAGCACTGTACTAAGCGCTTGAAAAGTACAATTCGGCAACAGAGACGATCCCTGCCACTCCTACTTACTGAGTGCTTCCTATGTGCCGAGCAGTGTACTAAATGCTTGGGAGAAGCCACATGGTTTAATGGAAAGAGCATGGGCCTGGAAGTCAGAGGTCATGGGTTCTGATCCCGTCTCCGCCACTTGTCTGCTGTGTGACCTTAGGCAAGTCACTTCACTTCTCTGTGCCTCTATTACCTCATCTGTATATTGGGGATCAAGACTGTGAGCCCCATGAGGGACAGGGACTGTGTCCAAACTGATTACACTGTATCTACCCCAGCACTTAGAACAGTGCTTGGCACATAGTAAGCGCTTAACATATATTATTATTATTATTGGGAGAGTACAATATAATGATAAAAAGACATATTCCTTGCCCACACGGATCTGTACATAAATTCTGTGGGCCTGGGGGTGTGGTGAATATCAAGTGTTTAAAACAAGTACTCAGTCCAGTGCTCTGCACTCAGGTGGTGTTCAGTAAGCACCACTGGTATTATGACCGCTACTAATAATTCTGGGATTTATTAAATGCTTGCCATGTGCCAGGCACCATATTAAGCGCTAGGGTGGATACAAGCAAATCGGGCTGTATACAGTCCCTGTCCCACAAGGGGCTCACAGTCTCAATCCCCATTTTAGAATGAGGTAACTGAGGCACAGAGAAGTGAAATGACTTGCCCGAGGTCACACAGCAGACAAGTGGCGGAGCCAGGATTAGAACCCATGACCTCTGACTCTCCGGCCCGGGCCGTAGCCACTAAACCACGCCGCTTCCTTTTGCCGCTCACAGAGATGATCGGTGGAGGGCAAACCTGATGGAGATGCGGCGAGGGGTCAGGTAGCTCTCGGGGGAAATGACGCTTCTGAGATATTCTAGGATGGGCGAACCGGCCCTTTCACCGGCGAGACTCATCGGTAGAAGCTGAAGTGATGTTCCGTGCCTGGGGTTTGGGCGGATCCTTGGCACGGCCCAGCACCCGTTTGTGGCCTCCCGCGGGGCTTGGGCACAGCTGGGGGCTGCAGGCTGAGTCTACACCCTGGGAGTGAAGCGGGGGAGGCCGGGAGCTTGGGAGAAGGGATGGAGGGAGCGGAAGGGAGCGGAGTGGGATAATAATAATAATAATAATGGTATTTGTTAAGCTCTTACTATGTGCCAAGCACTGTTCTAAACTCTGGGGCAGATGCAGGATAATCAGTTTGTCCCTCACAGTTTAAATCCCCATTTTACACAGATGAAGTAACTGAGGCACCGAGTGGTTAAGTGAGTTGCCCAAGGTCACACAGCAGACAAGCGGCAGAGCCGGGATTAGAACCCACATCCTCTGACTCCCAAGCCCTCGCTCTTTCCACTAAGCCATGCTGCTTCTCGCTGGGATCCCAGCTGCGTCCGATCTAATAATAATGGTAATGATAATAAGGGTGGTATTTGTTAAGGCTTACTATGTGCCAGGAACTGTACTAAGCGCTTGGGTGGGTACAAGATAATTGGGTTGGACACAGCTCCTGTCTCACATAGGCTTCACAGTCCCTGCTCTGCCACTTGTCAGCTGTGAGACTGTGGGCAAGTCACTTAACTTCTCTGTGCCTCAGTTCCCTCATCTGTAAAATGGGATTAAGACTGTGAGCCTCATGTGGGACAACCTGATGACCCTGTATCTACCCCAGCGCTTACAACAGTGCTCTGCACATAGTAGGCGCTTAACAGATACCAACATTATTATTAATTCCCTTTTTAGAGATGAGGGAACTGAGGCACAAAGAAGTGAAGTGACTTGCCCAAAGTCACACAGACGACAAGTGGTGGAGCAGGGATTAAGCCAAGCGCTTAGTACAGTGCTCTGCACACAGTAAGTGCTCAATAAATATGATTGAATGAAGGATTAGAACTCGGGTCGTCTGACTCCCAGGCTCGTGTCTTTCCACTAGGCCACGCTGCTTCTCTCATAACTTGGCTTCTACCCTGGCACCTAGCACACAGTCAGTGCTTAATAAATGCCATCAAGCATCGTATTTATTCATTCAATCGTATTAATTAAGCACTTACTATGTGCAGAGCACTGTACTAAGCGCTGGGAATGTACAATTCGGCAACAGATAGAGACAATTCCTGCCCACTAACGGGCTTACAGTCTAATTGATTACTGCATGCAGAGAGCTGTACTAAGCATGGGGGAGAATACAGTATAAAAGAGTTGGAAGACCTAGTTCCTACCCACAAGGAGCTTATAGTCTAGAGCGGGAGACAGACATTTAAATAAAAAATTAATAAAGCCAAGGTCTCGGAGTCAAAAGGACCTGGATTCTAATCCCGGCTCTGCCACTTGTCTGCCCTGGGACCTTGGGCAAGTAAGTTACTTCTCCGGGCCTCAGTTACCCCATCTGTAAAATGGGAATTCCCTTCCCCTCAGCACTGTGCTCGTTCGCTCAATTGTATATATTTTCATTACCCTATTTATTTTGTTAATGAGATGTACATCACCTTGATTCTATTTATTGCTGTTGTTTTAATGAGATGTTCACCCCCTCGATTCTATTTATTGCTATTGTTTTTGTCTGTCCATCTCCCCCGATTAGACTATAAGCCCGTCAGTGGGCAGGGACCGTCTCTATCTGTTGCCGATTTGTACATTCCAAGCGCTTAGTACAGTGCTCTGCACATAGTAAGCGCTCAATAAATACTATTGAATGAATGAATGAAGACCGTGAGCCCCATGGGAGACAGGGAAAGGGGGAAAATAGAGTAGAAGGATGTGTACATTCTAGACTGTGAGCCAGTTGTTGGGTAGGGATTGTCTCTGTTGCTGAATTGTACTTTCCAAGAGCTTAGTGAAGTGTTCCGCGCATAGTAAGCGCTCAGTAAATAAGATTGAATGAATGAATGAAAGAAAAAGTGCCGTGGGGCTAGGATGAGTATCAAAGCGCTTCAGGGATTCACAGTCAAATGCAGAGTTTACACAAAGGGGAGAGTGGATAGAGGAAATGAAGATATAGTCAGGGAAGACCTCTTGGAGGAGGTGTCATTTTAGGCGGGTTTTAGTGGTGGTCTGTTGTACATGAAGGGGGAGGGAGTCCCGGCCTAAAAGAAGATGTAAGCGAGGGGTCGGTAATACGATAGAAGAGGTACAATGAGTCAAGTTGGCATTAGTGTGCGGTGTCACCATGGGCGAGTCACTTCACTTCTCTGTGCCTCAGTTCCCTCATCTGTAAAATGGGGATTGAGATTGTGAGCCCCAAGTGGGACAGGAACTGTGTCCAACCCGATTTGCTTGTAATAATAATAATAATAATGTTGGTATTTGTTAAGCGCTTACTATGTGCCGAGCACTGTTCTAAGCGCTGGGGTAGACGTAGGGGAATCAGGTTGTCCCACGTGGGGCTCACAGTCTTAATCCCCATTTTACAGATGAGGGAACTGAGGCCCAGAGAAGTTAAGTGACTCGCCCACAGTCACACAGCCGACAAGTGGCAGAGCTGGGATTCGAACTCATGAGCCCTGACTCCAAAGCCCGTGCTCTTTCCACTGAGCCACGCTGCTTCTCCAATCCACCCCAGCGCTTAGGACAGTGCCTGGCACATTGTAAGCGCCTAACAAATGCCATGGTTATTATTATTATCAATAGTAGCAGGAAATCCGGGTGGTGAGATCAGAAAGGGCAAGGTGATTGACTCCCACCATCCTCCGGCCCCGCCTCCTGCCTCCCGGCCCTGGCCCCCAGTGTCCTACCTGGGAGCGGATGGTAAGGAGTGTCTGTTTGATGTGGTGGTGGACGGGCAACCGCTGGACGTTTTTATTCGAGCCTATTTCAAATGAGGCTGGCTCCGGACCTCTTGTCCAGGCTTCAGAAATAGTCCTAGCCCTCTAGGCACTTTGATATTCATCCCCCCCCCTCAGCCACAAAGTAGCCTGCTGTAATGATAATGATGGCACTTGTTAAGCGCTTACTATGTGCAAAGCCCTGTTCTAAGCACTGGGGAGGACGCAAGGTGATCAGGTTGTCCCACTTGGGGCTCACAGTCTTCGTCCCCATTTTACAGAGGAGGTCACTGAGGCCCAGTGAAGTGACTTGCCCAAAGTCACACAGCTGACAAGCGGCGGAGCCGGGATTAGAACCCATGACCTCTGACTCCCAAGCCCGGGCTCATGCCACTAAGCCACGTTGAACGTTTACTGTGTGCAGAGTACTTAGTACTTTGTACTAAGTAACTGAGGGCCAGAGAAGTGAAGTAACTCACTCAAGGTCCCAGAGCAGACAAGGGGCAGAGCCGGGGTTAGAATTCAGTACCTTCTGACTCCCAGACCTGTGCTCCATCCAGTGTGATTATCCCGCACCCAGCCCAGCCTTCAGCACAGTGCATGGCACTCGGCACTTAATTACTGCTATTTTGGGGTTGATTGCTCCATCGCCCTTCAGAAAGCAGGAGACTTTGGAAAGCCAGGCTCGGTGTGGGTGGTTTAACCTGAAGCAGAGGAGCCTGCCAGTCATTCCCAGACTAATAATAATAATAATAATAATGTTGGTATTTGTTAAGCGCTTACTATGTGCCGAGCACTGTTCTAAGCGCTGGGGTAGACATAGGGGAATCAGGTTGTCCCACGTGGGGCTCACAGTCTTAATCCCCATTTTACAGATGAGGGAACTGAGGCCCAGAGAAGTTAAGTGACTCGCCCACAGTCGCACAGCCAAGTGGCAGAGCTGGGATTCGAACTCATGAGCCCTGACTCCAAAGCCCATGGTCTTTCCACGGAGCCACGCTGCTTCTCTGACCCCACTTTTCCTCATCTCCCACTCCCTTCTGTGTTGCTTTGACTTGTTCCCTTTGATCTTCCCCCCTCGCAGCCCACAGCACTTATGAACTTATCTCTAACTTTATTTATGTGTTTTGAGGTCTGTCTCCTCACTTTTAGACTGTGCAGGCAGGGATTGTCACTGTTGATTGTTGTACTTTCCCAAGCATTTAGTTCAGTGCCCTGCACAAAGTAAGAGTTTAATAAATACGAATGAATGAATGAATTGGTGGTGAATTGCCAGGAAAACAGTTGGTGGTTAGGGCGGGTGGAGCAGACGTTTAGCATCTATTTGCCCTGAACCCCGGAAATAACAATGATAATAATTGTGATATTTGTTAAGTGCGTACCATGTGTCAGGAACCGTACTAAGTGCCGGGGTGGATACAAGCAAATCAGGTTGGCCACAATCCCTGTCCCTCGTGGGACTCACAGTCTCAATGCCCATTTTACAGATGAGGTAACTGAGTCACAGAGATACAAGATAATCAGGTTGGATGCAGTCCCTGTCCTTCGAGGGGCTCCTAGCCTCAATCCCCATTTTACAGATGAGATAACTGAGGCACAGAGCAGCTAAATTCATTCATTCATTCAATGGTATTTATTGAGCGCTTACTATGTGCAGAGCACTGTACTAAGCGCTAGGGATGTACAAATCGGCAACAGATAGAGACAGTCCCTGCTCACTGACGGGCTTACAGTCTAATCGGGGGAGACAGACAGACAAATGACTTGCCCAAGGTCACGCAACAGACATGTGGCAGAGGTGGGCTTAGAACCCTGGTCCTTCTGACTCTCAGGCCCAGGCTCTAACCACTTGGCCGGCTCAGCCCTGGCCAGGCCTCCGCCAGCCCACCAGATCCTTTCCTGCCTGAGGCTGCTCGGGGGGAGAGGGGTGGGGGCGGCAGCGGTTCCGGTGGGGGGGTCCGGTCAGCGGTCGCTCTCCCGTCTCTTCCAGCCGGCCCCTTCACCTCGGCCTTCTTCAATCCCGCCCTGGCGTCCGCCGTCACTTTCCACTGCTCCGGAAACACCCTGCTTGAGTACGTCCAGGTCTATTGGCTCGGGCCCGCCGCAGGTAAGGGGGGCTCCAGGGGGCTGCCCGGCCCGGCCCCGGGGGCGGGGGGGCGGGAGGTGGGCTCTGCCCAGTCCCGAGCACCACCACGGGCGAATGGCTCCCGGTGGGTTTCTGGAAGACGGCCTCCACCTGAGACCTGCCTGGGCCAGGTAAGAGATGGGAGGAAGAAGAGCACCTCCCCTCTCCGCCTGGCCCCCGTCTCCCACCCTCCCGCCCCTGCCCCTGGAATTCCACCCCCCCGGCCTTGGCTCCTGGGTCTCCTGCCCAGGTCCGGTAGCAGGTCTGTCTCCTCATCAAGGGCTGGAAGTTTTGGTGGGGGTGGGAGTGAGGGCAGTGCCCTGGACCGTGAAGTTCAGGCCACCCTTACCGCCTGAGGCACATCATTTTTGGGGCCCTTGACTTCTGGGGAATCTGCGTGAAGAAGCAGCATGGTGTAGTGGATAGAGCACAGGCCCGGGAGTCTGTGTGCCCGTGTTTTAAGCTCTAGGGTAGGTACAAATGAATTAGGCTGGACACAGTCCCTGTCCCGCATGGGGCTCGCAGTTGGAGGGAAAACAGGTATCCCTGTTTTACAGTTGAGGAAACTGAGGCCTAGATAATTTAAGTGATTTGCCCAAGGTCACACAGCAAGCAATTGGTGGAGCCAGGATTAGAACCCAGGTCCTACTGATTCTCAGGCCCCAAAAGACCTCTTTCCTCTAGGCCACCCTAAGCCCATGGCTTTGCCCACGGTAGGTGCCAGGCTCCATCCATAAGGGCTGTGGATTGATTGGACCGATGGCTCCTACGTCATCTCGCCGGTGGCTTTGCCCTGGATTCTCTCCCGGCCACGAACAAGCGTGCATCGGCTCCAGGCTCTCAGGAGGCTCCGCGTTTTGGGTCTTTCTCTGCAGTCGGAGAGGGTCTGCTCGGACCCGACCTCACTCCGATCCTTTTCCAATCCGATCTGTTAGCCGGAGGTGGGGGTGGTTACTGAGGAAGAGACGTGGCTGGTTTTAACCGTAAGGAAGAGCTGAGCGGGGCCGATGCAAGGATTTGGGCCTTTTGGCCAGGTTTGGATGAATTTCTTGTCTTCCTGAAAATCAAAGCTTGGGGAGGAAAAAAAATATGCATTAATTCATTTATTCTTTCAGTCATTTTTAGTGCTTACTGTGTGTCTGGGGTCCAGGGTAGTGGGAACCAGGGACTCCAACCCTAAAATTCCATGTCAGCAGCAGTGACCTCTGCAGCGTAGGTCTCCCCTGGCTCTGAAGGTGGGGACAGTGGGAAGGTGGGGTCCAGGCACCCCTCCACCCCCACTGTACCCTGCCCCTGGACTCTGCTAACTCCAGTGCCAACCCCTAATTGGGCTGGGCAGGGCCAGACTTGCCGGGCCTTAGCGCCCGGGAGACGTCACGGCTTCACAACCCGGCTTCCACCCGGGCCGGCGATGAGCACAGCATCCATTTTCCTGGAGCAGTAAACCTGGGATCCCTTTATGAGGGGCAGGGGAGAGTGTGTGGGGAGGCAGTGTGGCCTAGTGAAAAGAGTACGGCCTCAGAGTCGTGAGACCCGGCTCTAGACCCAGCAATGCCACTGGGCCTCCGGGTGACCTTGGCCCGGTCACTTGTCATCATTCAATCGTATTTATTGAGTGCTTACTGTGAGCAAAGCACTGTACTGAGCGCTTGGGAGAGTACAGTACAACAATAAACAGGCTCATTCCCTGCCTACAAGGAGCTCACAGCCGAGAGGGACCTTAGTTTCCTCATCTGCAAGTGGGGACTGGGATACCTGACTAACTTGTATCTGCCCCAGAGCTTAGTACATAATAATAAAATAATAATAATTATGATGATGATACTTGTTAAGCTCTATGTGCCAAGCACTGTTCTAAGCGCTGGGGTAGATACAAGTTAGGTTGGCCAAATCCCTGTCCCTTACTCTCCCCCACTTTCAAAGCCTTATTGAAGGCCCATCTCCTCCAAGAGGCCTTCCCAGACTAAACCCCACTTTTCCTCATCTCCCACTCCCTTCTGCGTTGCTCCCTTTGCTCTTCTCCCCCCTTTGCAGTCCCACAGCACTTGTGCATATATCTGTAATTTTATTTATTTGTATTCATGTCTGTCTCCCCCTGTCTAGACTGTGAGCTCGTCGTGGGCAGGGAATGTCACTTTTTCTTCTTGTATTGTACTTTCCCAAGAGGAAAGTTTATTAATAAAAGTTTATTAACTTAGTAAGTGCCTAATACAATCGAATGAACAAATGAATGGGGTTCACACTCTTAATCCCCACTTTACAGATGAGGTAACTGAGGCCCAGAGAACTGAAGCAAGTTGCCCAAGGTCCCAGAGCAGACAAGTGGCAGAGCCAGGACTAGAACCCAGGTCCTATTGACTTCCAGGCCTGTGCTCTCCCAGGTGGGTTAGCGGGCACAGGGCTAACTGCTCTGGGGAGTCCAAAAACCTCTGGTAAATCCGTGCTTTTAGCCTCCACCCCAGAAAATCTTAAAGCTGAACTGCTGCAAGGGTGATAATAAGAGCTAAGTACAGTATTCTCTCTGCACACAATAAACACTCAGTAAATACCAGTGATGGGTCGAGAGCAGGGGATGATCAATTCAATCAGATCAGCCCCAGCCCCAGTCCTCCCGACATTCTTGAAAGAAGCTGTGTGGTCTAGTGGGTAGAAGCCAGGCCCGGGTGTCAGAAAGACCTGGGTTGAATCCCAGCTCCCCCAGTTGTCTGCTCTGTAACCTGGGGTGAGTCTCGTCACTTCTCTGTGCCTCAGTTTCCTTATCTGGAAAATGGGGATGAAGGCTGCGAACCCCATGTGGAACGTGGACTGTGTCCAATCTGATTAGCTTGTAACTACCCCAGCGCTTAGTACAGTGGCTGGCACAGAGTAAGCGCTTACAGCGTGGCTTGGTGGAAAGAGCCCGGGCTTTGGAGTCAGAGGTCATGGGTTCGAATCCCGGCTCTGCCACTTGTCAGCTGTGTGACTGTGGGCAAGTCACTTCACTTCTCGGTGCCTCAGTTCCCTCATCTGTAAAATGGGGATTAAGACTGTGAGCCCCACGTGGGACAACCTGATTACCCTGTGTCTACCCCAGCGCTTAGAACAGTGCTCTGCACATAGTAAGCGCTGAACAAATACCAACATTATTAAATAGCATAAAAGAAGGGATTGGTCCCCTGCGGTGCCTCCTGGGAGTGGGGCAGAAGCAGGAGGGAAGGGGTGGTGCGGGGCAGAACCGGCTTCGGGTGGAAGCTGCGATGCTAGGCTGAGAGGTCGACCCGGAGGCCAGCCGGCTGGACTTGGCACATGGCTCAGCCCGGCAGCCGGGGCTCCGTGAGGCTCTGAGAGGCCCTGGGGTGGGTGGGCAGGCGGCCGGGTGGGCGGTAAGCAGGGACGACCCCTCCGGCTCACGGACGCTTCTCTTTCAGGGATGGTCACGGCCCTCCTGCTGCACCAGGGCAACATCCCTCGACTCTTCCGGAGGAACCTCCTCTACTCTCAGAGGAGCAAGTACCGCGCCCCCAAGGCCAAGCTGGGCCCGAGCCCGGGCCCCCAGCCCGCTGGGAAGCAGGAGAAAACCAGGAAGAAGAGGGCCGGCGGAGAGCCGGGCCTCAGAGCCCAGTGATGAGGTTTGGCCCCCAGCCATCGGGGCCTTCACCGCTGGCTTGCCCTCCCTGGTCAGACAGTTGAACGGAGGCCGTCCTGGCTCTGGGCAGCGGGGCGGAGGCAACCCGGAGCGTGGACGAGCTTCCTCTGCCCGGGAGCGAGCAGAAATCCCAGAGGCCCTCGGGGACCACCCTCTGCCCTCCGTCCTCCCCCACTCCCACCCTCAAATGGACCGGCTTCTGGGGAGCAATCCCGGGGCGAACCTGCTATTAAATCACATGGAGGGAATGTGCGGCTTCTCTGATAATAATAATCGTAATAATGATGGTATTTCTTAAGCGCTTACTATGTGCCAAACGCTCTTCCAAGCGCTGGGGTAGATACAAGGTCATCACGTGGTCCCACGTGGGGCTCCCAGTCTTCATCCCTATTTTCCAGATGAGGTAACTGAGGCCCAGAGAAAGGAAGTTGATTTGCCCAAAGTCACACAGGTGACAAGTGGTAGAGCCGGGATCAGGACCCACGATCTCTGACTCCCAAGCCCGGGCTCTTTCCACTGAGCCACATTGCTTCTCTGATTCCTCTGGGGCTTGGCGGAGGTGTCCGGCCTCACGGAAGAGTGGGCGGGGGCTGGGTCCTGAGGGGCCGGTGGTCTCCAGAACAAGATCCGACTGCCCCAGGCTTTGAGACCTGACCGGCTTGTTTCAGTCAGCTGGCTGGGCCGGGCAGCCGGTTCCACTGAGGGGGCCTGGCTCCGGGCTCCCCAGATCACCTGGAGGAGGCCTCGGCCCTACTCGCCTTGGGGGCTGGAGGAAGGGGGTGGGGGAGTGCTGAGGTGTCACTTTTGAGGTCCCGAGTGAGGTCCCGTGCTCAGATATGGTGGGAGCAGTTATGGTGGGAGCCCTCCTGGCCTCTGAGTGGCAAGAACTATCCTTCCCATGTCCTCTGTAGGATGGTCCGGGTGGGTCACGTGGAAGGGCCGTGCAGGGGGCCTGGCACTCTTGAGAAAAGCAGTGTGGTCTAGTGGGTAGAGGCCAGGCCTGGGTGGCTGAAAGACCTGGGTTGCAATCCCAGCACCCCCAGTTGTCTGCTATGTAACCTGGGGTGAGTCTCGTCACTTCTCTGTGCCTCAGTTTCCTTATCTGGAAAATAGGGATGAAGATGGAGAACTCCATGTGGAACGTGGACTGAGTCCAATCTGATTAGCTTGTAACCACCCCGGCACTTAGTACAGTGGCAGGGTGCAGATGGACCCTGTGGGCAGCCCAGGCGAGGGCTGACTGGGAGGCCTCACGTTTCTTTTCGAAAGGGCCGGCCAGGATGGTGCCCTATTAGTCCTGACAGGACGAGGATGACAACCAGGTGGAGGAGACGGGGTTTGCTGAGCGTTTACTGAGGGAAAGTTCAGGGAAACAAAGCATGCATTCTTCCTTGCCCAGGAGGCATTCAGGGTCTGGTGGGAGATGGGTGTCTGTGGGGGATGGTGGCCATCAGAGGTCAGTCTGTCCCCAGGTTCATACTCTGCTTTGGAGCCTCCCTTGCGGGGGTCCCAAGGTCTCCCTGCCCCCTGACGGGAATCCCCACAGCTCGGGCTGGAGCGGTCAGTCTGGAGTGTGGGGCGGCAGCCACGTGGCGCTCGGGGCCGGACTCTCCCCGTCACAGGACGCGGTGTTGGGGTGTCCCGGGCGGCAGCCAGCTCCGCCTTCTGGGCTCGGTTATGGAGTGAGTGAAGCGAGTGCCGTTACACCAGACCGGACGGTCGGCCGGCCACCGGGTTAGAGGAAACTCGGCGGTGGAAGCGGAAATCCCGAGGCAGGAAACTGAAACTGGATCATCAGATCTGTTTTTCAGGGGGAGGTCTAGCGCTGCAAGGAAAGGCCGCTGGGAAATCTTGCGGTTCCCTAGTTAACTGCCATATTCACTCCAGACTCTTGGGAGAATAGAGCAGCTAACCCAGGCCCCTGGCAGGTACCCCCTTAGCTTCGGCCTGGGGCAGAGTGCTGCCCAGTTCTTGGCCTGGGCACCACTCGCAGGCTGGTGAAACTTTGCAGGCATGTGTCCGGGTTTTGGACTTATTGGCATGGCAGGCCCGGTCCTTGCCAATCTCTGCTAAAGAATTCATGCACCTGGACAGACACGGAGGGAGTAGTAAGTTTATGTGCTTACTTCTCTCCTCTGAATCAACACCTTGCTGTTCATTCAATAGTATTTATTGAGCACTTACTACATGCAGAGCACTGTACAATTCGAATGTACAATTCGGCAACAGGTAGAGACAATCCCTGTCCAATAAACGGCAGGAGAGTTTGTATACTCCAGTGAGGCCTAGAGCTATGCCATTGAGAGATTCTCTCACCAGGGTTATCCACAGTGGAAAGGTCTAAGCTGAAGTGACAGACAAAGTTGATTCAGATGTACTTAGCAGCAGTGGATTTGCTTGTAACCGACCCAGCGCTTAGTATAGTGCCTGGCACATAGCGCTTAACAAATATCGTAATAATAATAATAGGAAAGAGTCAAAGGTGGATGATCAAGGGATCAAAATGTTGATCGAAGAAAACGGAAGACTTAAGTTTTTACCACGTAGGAAAAGGCAATGGTAAACCACTTCTGTGTTATTGTTTTTACTAAGAAAACTCCTGGATACATGTCCACAAAGTCGCTATAAATCGGAAATGACTCAACTGCATTTGAAGAAGAATCTTACTGTGTGCAGAGCACTGTCCTGATTGCTGGGAAAGTATGAAGTGGATGTTGGACACAGACCCTGTCGCTTCAGGGATTCACGATCGATGAATACAGGTTGGGAGGAGCCTGGAGATGGATTCTTCACAGGGCAGTGAAACAATAAAACATTAAGATAGCAGGAGAGGCAAGGATAAGTACACAATACACAAAATAAAAGCAAAGTTAATACGGAACTGTGGCTAGAGGAGCAGAATTTCAGGATCCTCATGATTTAGAGTCCACAGCATGTTTATAGCCACAATCACTAGCCTTCCCAAGATTGTATGAGGCCTCCTCATGCTGCAGGTTTTGTTTTCCTTCCCTCTGGGATGGTGGAAGGCAGGATGGATGGGGGGACTTCTTAATGGTGGGGAGGGGTGTGGAAGGCATCATGGCAGGAGCACAGAGCATGGTGGTGCCGGAGGGAGGGCCAGGCAGAGAGTTCCTCAACTGGGGTGGTCGGGGCAGACTGAGGGGGTAAAGGGAGGGAGAGGCTGCAGTTACCAGAAGTTTTGCTCCGCTGGAGGTGAAAGGAAGGAAGAAAGGAAGTAGGAAGGGAGGGAGGGGTCCTCGAAGGACACCTTTGGATTTGCCTACTGGGAAGGGCAGCTCATTCATTCAATCATTCATTCTTTCAATAGTATTTATTCAGCGCTTACTATGTGCAGAGCACTGTAATAAACACCGGAATGTACAATTTGGCAACAGATAGAGACAATCCCTGCCCAATGACGGGCTCATAGTCCAATCCGAGGAGGCAGACGGCAGAGCAAAACAGAACAAAACAAAAACAAGACAAGACAACATTATGTGGGATTGAGCTGTCTGTCCTTTTCCCAGTCCCTGTTTCTACTAGAAGCAGCGTGGCCAATCGAAGGAGCGCAGGCCTGGGAGATGGGAGTCTTCAATTCTAATCCTGGCTCTTCCATTTCATTCTCAACATCATCAATGGCACATATTGAGCGTTTCCAGTATGTAGAACACTGTACTAAGAGGTTGGGAGAGTGCAATACTGCTGTGCCTCAATTTCCTCCTTTGTAAAAATCAGGGATAAGATACCTCTTTATCCTCCCTCTTAGCCTGGGAGCCGCAGGGATCGGACTCCAATAGGATCTTGCATCTAAACTGTAAGCTCATTGCGGGCAGGGAATTTTTCTATTGTTATATTGTACTCTCCCAAGCACTTAGTACATTGCTTTGCACACAGTAAGTGCTCAATAAATATGATTGAATGAATTAATACCTACCCCAGTGCTTAGCCCAGTGCTTGGCACATAGTAAGCACTTAACAAATAGCACAATAATTATCATTATCTATCCTTAAAGGAGAGATCCCAGTGAAAGTTAGGCACAAGTCAATGACCAGGGCTGTACATATTATATGTTAAAAATAATTTATTCATGTTAACGTGTCTCCACCTCTAGACTGTAAGCTTACTGTGGGCAGGGGTCGTGTCTGCCAACTCCGTTGTATTCTCCTAAGTGCCTAGTACAGTGCTCTGCACAGCTCAGTAAGTTCCACCGATCGATGGATTCTTCAGCAGAACTTTCCAGAGTGATGGATGCCTATCTTCAGAGGAGAGTACGCTCTCTTTTAACAGGTAGGTGTGTGGAGTAGCCTTTTCCTTCTCTGCAGCCTCTCTGGGACTGTCTGACTTTCTTTCGGTCATTTCACTGCTCTATATCCCTTCGCCGAAAGATAGGTAAGTAGGTAGTAATAATAATAATGATAGTCTTCGTTAAGCGCTTACCGTGTGTGAAGCACTGTTCTAAGTGCTGGGGGGATACAAGATGATCAGGTTGTCCCACGTGGGGCTCACAGTCTTAATCCTCATTTTAGAGATGAGGTAACTGAGGCACAGAGAGATTAAGTGACTTGACCAAAGTCACCCAGGTGACAAGTGGCGGAGTGGGGATACGAACCCATGACCTCTGACTCCCAAGCCCGGGCTCTTTCCACTGAGCCACGCTGCTTCTCTAAGAAGGTAAGTGATAGGTAGTTAGATACAGGCCACCCAGGAAGAGCATGAGATTGGGAGTCAGAAAGACCTACGTTCTAATCCTGCCTCTGCCTCATTTCTGCTGTGTGACCTTTGGTTAGTCACTTAACTTCTCTGGACCTCTGTTACCTCATCTGTAAAACGGAGATTAAAACTGTGAGCCCCACGTGGTACGGGGACTATGTGCAACCTGATTGACTTATTCAATCATATTTATTGAGCATTTACTGAGTGCGGAACACTGTACTTTGCGCTTGGAAAGTACAATTTGGCAATAAATAGAGAAAATTCCTACCCAACAAAGGTCTGGCAATCTAGAAGAGGGGAGACAGACAACAAAACCAAACCAAACAAGTAAACAGGCAACAATACCATCAATATAAATAAATGGAATTATAGAGATATGCACATCAGTAGTAAAATAATAGAATAATAAATATGTACACATATACACAAGTGCTGTGGGGCACCTATATCTATCCCAGTGCTTAGAACTGTACTTGGCATGTAGTAAGAGCTTAACAAATACCATCATTATTATTATTATTATTACTACCATCACCACCAGAGTGCCTTGTTACTCCAGTGCAATCGTTGCTGACCACGAAACACAACTCTACTGTCTCTTGTAGCTCCCAGTAACCATCATGAGACCTGCCTCAGCATTTTGTAAATGCTGCTGTCATTTTTATCGTCCAAGAAACTCTCTGCCAATATACCTTGTAGTTCAATAATTCAGTCAATCCATGGTATTTATTAATAAAAACAATAATAATAATACTGGAATTTATTAAGCCCTAACTATGTTCCCAGCACTGTTCTAAGCACTGGGGTAGATACAAGGGCATCGTGTTGTCCCACGTGGGGCTCACAATCTTCATCCCCATTTTATAGATGAGGGAACTGAGGCCCAGAGAAGTGAAGTGACTTGCCCAAAGTCACACAGCTGACAAGTGGCAGAGGTGGGATTAGAACTCATGACCTCTGACTCCTAAACTCAGGCTCTTTCCACTAAACCTCGCTGCTTGCGCTTACCATGTGCACAGCACTCTACTAAGCACTTGCGACATAGTCTAGTGGATAGAGCACACACCTGGGAGTCAGAAGGACCTGGGTTCTAATCCTGGCTCTGTCACCGAATAACAATAATAATAATTATGGTATTTGTTAAGCGCTTACTATGTGTCAGGGCTGTACTAAGAGCTGGGGTGGATACAAGCAATTTAGGTTGGACACAGTCCATTTCCCATGTGGGGCTCACAGTCTCAATCCCCATATTACAGATGAGGTAATTGAGGCAGAGAAGTACAGTGACTTGCCCAAGGTCACACAGCAGACAAGTGGCTGACCCAGAATTAGAACCCATGACCTTCTGACTCCCAGGCCTATGCTCTGTCTACCTTGGACAAGTCACTTCACTTTTCCGTTTCTCACATACTTCGTCTGTAAAATGGGGATGAAGACTGTGAACCCACTGTGGAACAGGGACGTCGTTCAACCCAGTTACCTTGTATCCCTCCCGATGCTTAGTACAGTGCCTGGCCCATAGTAACAGCTTAACAAGTACCACAATTATTATCATTACTATTATCATTATGATTATTCCAATACGACAGAATTAGCAGTCGCATTCCCAGGCTAAAACAAGCTTATTGTCTAAAGGGGGGAGACAGCCATTAATTTAAATAAATAATTGATAACATATAATTTAAAGAGCTGAACAAAAGTGCTGTGCGGTTGGGGGTGGGACAAATATCAAATGTTCAAAGGTCACAGACCCAAGGGCATAGACGACGGAAGGGAGAGCCAGCCGGGGAAAAGATCGGAGAAGTCATCCATGAAATCCACTGCTCATGTACCTTGTAACTTCCAGTGCAGTAACTGTTGTTTTGGAAACCCACTGCCAGTGCATCTTGTAATAATAATAATAACAATAATAGTATTTATTAGGCACTTGCTGTGTGCCAGACACTCTACTAAGTTCCGGGATAGATACAAGCTAACTGGGTCCCTGTCTCACTTAGGGCTCACAGTCTCATTCCCCATTTTCTAGATGAGGTAACTGAGGCCCAGAGAAGTGAAGTGACTTGCCCCAGGTCACACGGCTGACAGGTGGCGGAGCCGGGATTAGAACCCAGGGCAATCTGGGTGCAGCGTAGCTCCCAGTGCGAGAAGCAGCACTGTTCAGTGGAAAGAGCCCGGGCTTGGGAGTCAGAGGTCAAAGGTTCGAATCCCAGTTCTACCACTCGTCAGCTGTGTGACTGTGGGCAAGTCACTTAACTTCTCTGTGCCCTCAGTTCCCTCATCTGTAAAATGGGGATGAAGACTGTGAGCCTCACGTGGGACAACCTGATTACCCTGTATCTACCCCAGCACTTAGAAGAGTGCTCTGCACATAGTAAGCGCTTAACAAATACCCACACTGTCACCATCCCTCCATTTAATGCGTTCTGTGCCGGAGGCAGGCTGGGGCTCTGCTCGGGCAGGTCCACTGAGGATCACAGCTCTCTTCTTTCGACATTCATAATAATAGTAATAGTATTTGTTAAGCGCTTATTATGTGCAAAGCACTGTTCTAAGCACTGGACTATCGACCTGTCCATCTTCGGTAGGTACAGAGGGGGGATCAGATGTGATAACTCTTCTAATTGGGCGTGGGAGGGGGTGTTTGATGTCTTTTGTCACCCCGTGGGGTTTGTGGGGCTTGGAAACATAGACAGTTTGGGCTAACTGTGAAATCTCTCAGTGCTAATCTCCCTCCCCTGGCAATCAGGCTGACCTGTTGGGGTGAGAAACCATTTTCTGTGTGTGCTCCTTGAGGGGGTTTCGCCCGGGGAAACAACCCCATCTACCCTACCCCTATGCCTGTCCACTCACATTAGAGAAGCAGCGTGGCTCATGGAAAGAGCCTGGGCTTGGGAGTCAGAGGTCATGGGTTCGAATCCCAGCTCTGCCACTTGTCTGCCGTGTGACTGTGGGCAAGTCACTTCACTTCTCTGGGCCTCAGTTGCCTCATCTGGAAAATGGGGATGAAGACTACGAGCCCCTCATGGGACAACCTGATTACCTGTATCTACCCCAGCGCTTAGAACAGTGCTTGGCACATAGTAAGCGCTTAACAAATACCAAATACCAACATTATTATTCCTCGGGGGAAGCAGCGTAGCTCAGTGGAAAGAGCATGGGCTTCGGAGGCAGAGGTCATGGGTTCAGATCCCAGCTCCACCACTTGTCAGCTGTGTGACTTTGGGCAGGTCACTTAATTTCTCTGTGCCTCAGTTACCTCATCTCTAAAATGGGGATTAAGACTGTGAGCCCAGGTGGGACAACCTGATGATCTTATATCCTCCCCAGTGCTTAGCTAAGCGCTTAGCTTAAGCTAAGCGCTTAACGAGTGTCATAATCATTATTATTATTAGAATTATTATCATCCCGCCTCCTCCACGTGTCTGCTGTGTGACCTGGGGCAAATCATTTCACTTTTTTGTGCCTCGGTTACCTCATCTGTAAAATGGGGATAATAATTATGGGATTTGTTAAGCGCTTACTATGTGCCAAGCACTGTTCTAAATGTTGGGGTGCAGAGTAATCAGGTTGTCCTCCGTGGGGCTCATTTCTACAGATGAGGTAACTAAGGCACAGACAAATGAAGTGGCTTGCCCAAGGTCACACAGTGGACACGTGGCAAAACCAGGATAATAATAATAATAATAATGTTGGTATTTGTTAAGCGCTTACTATGTGCCAAGCACTGTTCTAAGCGCTGGGGTAGACATAGGGGAATCAGGTTGTCCCACGTGGGGCTCACAGCCTTAATCCCCATTTTACAGATGAGGGAACTGAGGCACAGAGAAGTTAAGTGACTTGCCCACAGTCACACAGCCAACAAGTGGCAGAGCTGGGATTCGAACTCATGAGCCCTGACTCCAAAGCCCCTGCTCTTTCCACTGATTAGAACCCATGTCCTCTGACTCCCAAGACTCTGTTCTTTCCACTAAACCAAATGGGGATGAAGACTGTGAGCCCCACGTGGGACAACCTGCTTACCTTGCATCTACCCTGGCGCTTAGAACAGTGCTCGGCACATAGTATGCGCTTAACAAATACCATCACTATGATTATTATAAGAGTCTGAGCCTCATCTAGGACAGGGACTGTGTCCAACCCAATTAACTTGGATCTATCCCAGTGTTTAGAAAGGGCTTGGCACATAGTAAGCACTTAACAAGTACCATAATTATTATTACTGCTGGGAAATGAGGAAGGATTTTTGCCCCACCAGTGGTCCGGGTAGATGATTAGATTGTAAACCCGTCATTGGGCAGGGATTATCTATTTCTGTTGCTGAATTGTACGTTCCAAGCGCTTAGTACAGTGCTCTGCACATAGCAAGTGCTCAATAAATACTATTGAATGAATGAGCACCCCTCCTCCCGTTCCTGTGCATGAATAGAGGAGGGGCAGGGGGATGATGTCTCTGTTCCCAGCTGCTAATGAATCTATCTCTTTGGCAAAGCCCAGGTGAGTTTGGAAGAGAGCTGTGAGACAGGCGACTCCAGTGCTTCTCCAGAGCTCAGCCCTGCCCCGCTGGCTCTGAAGGAGTGAGCAGTAAGTAGGGCAGGGACTCCGTCAAACGGAGAAGGGGCAATTGAGAAGCAACACGGCCCAGTGGCTAGAGCCCGAGCCTGGGAGTCAGAAGAACCTGGGTTCTAATTCCGGCTCCTCCACTTGTCCGCTCTGTGACCTTGGGCAAGTCGCTTCACTTCTCTGGGCCTCAGTTATCTCACTTGTCAAATGGGGATTAAGACTGTGAGCTCCATGTGGGACAGGGACTGTGTCCAACCTGAATAACTTGTATTTACCCCAGTGCTTAGTTTAGTGACTGATGCATAATAGGCCCTTAACGAATGCTGTTCTAAAAAATTTGTATTTATTGAGCGCCTTCTGTACAAGAACACTGTACTCAGTGCTTGGGAGTGACAATGAAGTCTCCCGGATGAGCCTCAAGAGTATCTGCACGGAAGCGTTGATTATTATACTTGTTGGTGGCACAGCACCAATCATACTCTTCCGCCCATCATCATCAGTGGTATTTATCGAGCACTATATTAAGTGCTTGGGAGAGAGTACAATATAACAGAGCTGTATTGTGGAGTCATTCATTCAATCATATTTATTGAGAGCTTACTGTGTGCAGAGCACTGTACTAAGTGCTTGGAATGTGCAGTTCAGCAACATGTGGAGACAATCCCTGCCCACAACAGGCTCACAGTCTAGAAGGGAAGAGACACACATCAAAACAAGTAAACAGGCATCGATAGCACATATATAAATAAATAGAAGTATAGATATATACACATTATTAACAAATAAATAGAATAATAAATATGTTCATATATACACAAGTGCCTTGGGCGGGGAGGGGGGTAGAGCAAAAGGAGGGAGTTGGGGTAGAGGGGAGGAGGAGCAGAGGAAAAGGGGGGCAATTCTGTCCTTTTCCCCATTGCTGTGCATGAAAATTGTTGGGTTTGGTTCCAAAACCAACTTCCCATGCTGAGCAGGTCACACCTACAAGTAAAAGATACACAAATCCCTTCCTCCCATCTTTCTTCCCTCACTCATTTTCTCCAAGTCGCCCTGACTTGCTCCCTTCATTAATCCCCAGGGAAGGGGGGACTAACTCCTAAACTCCCAGGACCTTGCTCTAACCATTAGGCTCTCCACTCACACCTTCTTCTCCTCACGCCTCTCCTCCTTGCGGTCTCATCTTCATCCCTCTGCCTGTAGGGATCCACCCCCTAAACAAGGTAGTGGGGAACTAGAATGGTCCCAGAACTGTGGAAGGTGTGGCCTAGTTGAAAGAACACAAGCCTGGGAGTCAGAAGGTCATGGGTTCTAATCCCAGCTCCACCACTTGTCTGCTGTGTGACCTCGGGAAAGTCACTTCACTTGTCTGTGCTTCGGTTCTCTGGTCTGTAAAATGAAGATTAAGATTGTGAGTCCACTGTGGAAAAGGCACTGTGTCTAACCCGGTTTGCTTGTACTCCCCTCAGTGCTCAATACAGTGCCTGGCCCATACTAAGTGCTTAGTTATTAATAATAATAATAATAATGGTGGTATTTAAGTGCTTACTATGTGCAAAGCACTGTTCTAAGCGCTGGGGGGAAGCAAGGTGATCAAGTTGTCCCACGTGGGACTCACAGCTTTTTTAATTCCCATTTTACATATGAGGTAACTGAGGCACAGAGAAGTTAAGTGACTTGCCCACAGTCACACAGCTGGCAAGCGGCAGAGCCGGGATTAGAACCCCTGACCTCTGACTCCCAAGCCCGGGCTCTTTCCACTGAGCCACGATTGTGAGATCTTCTATGAGAAGCCTCACCCTGGTCCCCATTAGCACTCAATCATCTTCCCCCCCTTCTACCTCACCTGGCTAACTTTCCTACTACAACCTGCCCCCCACACTTCGCTCCTCTAAAACTAACTTCCTCACTGTGCCTCGATCTCATCAGTCTCATCGCCGACCCCTTGCCCTCATCCTATCTCTGGCCTGGAACGCCCTTCCTCCTCAAATCTGACAATTACTTTCCCTCCCTTCAAAGCCTTATTGAAGGCCCATCTCCTCCAAGAAGCCTTCCCCGACTAAGCCCCCCCTTTTCTTCTCCCGCTCCCTTCTCCATCACCCTGACTTGCTCCCTCTGTTCACCCCCCTCCCAACCCCACAGCACTTATGTACATATCTGTAATTTATTTATATTAATGCCTGTGTCCCCCTTTGGGCTGTAAGCTTGTTCTAGGCAGGGAATCCGTTCATTGTTACATAGTACTCTCCCAAATGCTTAGTACAGTGCTCTGCACACAGTAAGTCCTCACTAAATACAATTTAATAGATGAATGAGTAGCTTCTAAACAAGGTAGTGGGGAACTGGTTCCACTTCTGTGAGGCCATCTGTGGGAAACTGTACCTCCATCTTGTCTACATCGCCACTGGTCTCTTGCCCAAGTCTTTCTTTGGACATAGAACAACCTCCCTCCTCATATCAGACAGACTCCCCCCTCTTTTAAGGCCTTATTGAAGGCCCATCTCCTCCAAGAGGCCTTCCCTGCCTAAACCCTCCTTTCCTCTTCTCCCGCTCCCTTCTGCGTCGCCCTGACTTGCTCCCTTTACTCATCCCCCGCTTCCAGCCCCACAGCATTAATGTTTGTTGTTGTTTCTTATGCTTTCTAGTCACGTCCGACCCATAGAGACTCCACAGACACATCTCTTCCAGAACATCCCGCTCTCCATCTGCAATCGTTCCGGTAGTGTATCCATAGACTTTTCTTGGTAAAAATATGGAAGTGGTTTACCCCTGACTCCTTCCGTGCGGTAAACCTGAGTTTCCGCCCTCGACTCTCTCCCGAGCCGCCGTTGCCCAGCACAGGTGAGTTTTGACTCGTAGCAGATGGCTTTCCACTCTCTAGCCACTGGCCAAGGTGGGAATGGGTTGGACAGGCCTTTGCTTGACTTTTCCTCCCGTAGTCGAGACTGGTGGAGGACTGGAAACTCTCCAGGTGCGACCCTGAGAGGAGCACTTATGTACATATCTATAATTTATTTATAATAATGTCTGTCTCCCCGCCCCTAGAATTTAATCTCACTGTAGGCAGGGAATGTGTCTATTATATTGTACCCTCCCAAGTACTTAGTACAGTGCTCTGCACACAGTAAGTGCTCAATAAATATGATTACCTTGATTGGTCCCCACTCTGAAGGCAAGTGTCTACCAACGCTGTTGTATCATATTCTCCCAAGTGCTTACTACAGTCCTCTGTGGCTCAGTGGAAAGAGCCCGGGCTTTGGAGTCAGAGGCCATGAGTTCGAATCCCAGCTCTGCCACTTGTCAGCTGTGTGACTGTGGGCAAGTCACTTCACTTCTCTGTGCCTCAGTTACCTCATCTGTAAAATGGGGATGAAGACTGTGAGCCCCACGTGGGACAACCTGATTCCCCTGTGTCTACCCCAGTGCTTAGAACAGTGCTCGGCACATAGTAAGCGCTTAACAAATACCAACATTATTATTAGATAAATCTCACGATTGCCGGTGCCTGTCTCTGCCCTCCGCTCTGGGTAGAGGCCAGGGAATTATTTCCCTGCCATGTGACAATTCTGAGCTCAATCTCCGGCGGAGCAGGTGGCTTGTGGAGTCATGGCCCCATCTAGTGGGACTGTGATTTCTCTCTCCAAGCAACAAAATCACAGACTGCGGGGGCCTGCCAGAGGCCATGGTGACCAGCCCCCTGCATCCAGCCCAGGCATGCTGGTGATGATTTATTATTCCATTCATTTTATTAATGACGTGCATACATCTATAATTCTATTTGGATGCTATCGATGCCTGTCTACTTGTTTTGTTGCCTGTCTCCCCCTTCTCGACTGTGAGTCCATTGTTGGGTAGGGATTGTCTCTGTTGCTGAATTTTACTGTCCAAGCGCTTAGTTCAGGGCTCTGCACACAGGAAGCACTCAATAAATACGATTGAATGAATGGTGATGACGGTGTCTGTTAAGCAATTACTATGTGCCAAGCACTGTTCTAAGCGCTGGGGTAGATACGAGGCGATCAGGTTGTCCCATGCGGGGCTCACAGTCTTAACCCCCATTTTACGGATGATGGAACTGAGGCGCAGATAAAAATAATAATGATTATGGTTAAGCGCTTACTATGTGCCAAGCACTATTCTAAGAGAAGTGAAGTGACTTGCCCAAGGTCAAACGGCAGACATGGGGCAGAGCCGGGATTAGAAACCATACAACCCACGTGTTCAATCTATCACCAAATCCCGTCCATTCGTAATTCACAACATGGCTAAAATCAGCACTGTGTTCTCCAACTAAACGATTACTACGCTAATCCAAGAATTTATCCTAACCTACCTCAACTACTGCATCTGCCTCATCACTGACCTCCCTGCTTCCCATCTCTCCTCACCCAATCCATACTCCGCTTTCCTACCTGGATCATTTTTTCAAAAAACTCTTCAGTTCACATCTCCCCACTCCTCGAGAAATGTCAGCGGTAGACCTTTTGGACCGTCTAGCAAGGAGATGTACCTCAGCACTAGTCCAGGGACCAGGTAGCGGGGAGTGCCAGTCCCGCCTCACCTCCAGCAATCCTTTCTGGGGGCAGAGTTAGCTGCCGAATAAATGGGTGCCTGCTCACCGTGGCATTGATTCGAGCATAAGGACGGGCCCCTCAGCAGGAAATGGGTTTTCAAGGCGACTGGCATCCACGAGCTTCCAATCCTGACTGCCGGGCCCCATCTGGAGTGGAGCCGGGCCTCTGGCTGTGTAGACTCGGCCCCGGATGGTGGTGGAGACGGCCTGGCCCATGGCTCCAGTGGGGAAAAAGGGACAATTTGCCATCCTTTGAAAGGCTCCAAACACAGCTGGTGGAAAGGAGAGGACTGCCGGCATCGCATAGAGGATAGACCCCGGGCCTGGGAGTCAGAAGGTCAAGGATTCTAATCCCGGCTCTGCCACTTGTCTGTTGTGTGACCCTGGGTGAGTCACTTCACTTGTCTGTGCCTCAGTTATCTCATCTGTAAAATGGAGATTATTATTGTATTTGTTAAATGCTTACTAGGTGCCAGGCACTATACTAAGCCCTGGGGGACACAAGCAAATCAGATTGGACACAATCCCTGTGCCACGTGAGCTCACAGTCTCAATCCCCATTTTACAGATAAGGTAACTGAGGCACAGAGAAGTGAAGTGACTTGCCCAAGATCACATAGCAGACAAGTGGCAGAGCCAGTACCAGAACCTATAACCTTCTGATTCTGTCCAATACACCATGCTGCTTCCCATTCTCCATGTGGGACAGGGGTTTTGTCCAATCTGATTACTTTGTATCTACCCCATTGCTTGGAACAGTGCTTGGCACCCAGTAAGCACTTAACAAATACCACAATTATTATTATTATTATTACTAAGTGCTGAGGTAGATTCAAGATGATAATCAGGTCAGCTTCAGTCCCCATCCCACCTCAAAAACTAAAGAGGAGGATGACTAGTTATTGTCTCTGTTGCTGAATTGTATTTTCCAAGTGCTTAATTCAGTGCTCTGCACACAGTAAGCATTCAGTAAATACATTTGAATGAAAAATTGAATGAATTGAATCCCCATTTTACCAAGAAGGAACCTAAGGCACAGTAAAATTCAGTTCATTCATTCCATCATATTTATTGAGTACTTACTGTGTACAGAGCACTGTACTTAGCATTTGGGAGATTTCAATATGAGAATAAACAGACACATTTCCTAACCACAATTCATTCAATAGCATTTATTGAAAGCTTACTATGTGCAGAGCACTGTACTAAGCACTTAGAATGTACAATTCGGCAACAGAGAGAGACAATCTCTGCCCAGTAACGGGCTCACAGTCTAAACGGGGGGAGACAGACAGCAAAGCAAAACGGAACAAAACGCAACAAGATCACCAAGATAAATAGAGTCAAGGGGATGGATACCTCATTAACAAAATAAATAAAGTAATAAATAATATATACAAATATGCACAGTGCTGAGGGGAGGGGAAGGGGGAAGAGCAGAGGGCGGGAGTGGAGGGAATGGGGAGGGAAGGAGGAGCAGAGGGAAAGGGGGGCTCAGTCTGGGAAGGCTTCCTAGAGGAGATGAATTTACAGTCTAGAGGGTGTTTTAGGTAAGTGACTTACCTAAGGTCACATAGCAGGCAACTGGTAGAGCTGGGATTAGAATGTAGGTCTTTTGACTCTCAGGCCTGGGGTCTTTGTGCGGTGTGGGCTAGGGCATGGGAGCAAATGGGTAAGGAGGGCCAGGTGGTGAAGGGCGTAGGTAGCCTCATTTGTAAACTCCTTGAGAGCAGCTATCATGTTTCTAATTCACTGTGCTGTCCCAAATGCTTATTTCAGTCCTCTGCATGCAATAGGGACCTCCTAAATTTGATTGATTGATAGCTTGTTTGAGCTACTTTGGTTCTGGTGCAGATACAACAGTGATAAAGATTTTGAAGGCCTGAGGAATAACGGGAATGCCTGAGACAACAAATAATGCATTGAAAACTGACGCCAGAGATGAGGAAGATAATAAAAATGGAATGGAAAAAAAACCCTTAAAATCAAAACAACCTCGGGGAGGATTGGCAGGAAGTAGCTTGCTGGGCTGGTACCCAAGGTTTAGATTGCCAAGTTGTTCTGAGAGAACAATGCCTTGTATGTAACACTCGGTGGACAAGAGAACATGCTCTGTTATCTATCTGCTCTTCTCGGAGAGTCAGCGAGGGTCACAGCGGTTGGCCAAGCCCGTACACCACCCTGGGTATTTGTTGCAAGCCGTCAAAGAATCTGGCACCTCAGCAGCTGCATTCCCCATGATGCACGGATAAACAAGGAACTAGAAAACTCTAACACTAGGGCTGATCCAAGAAGCTTAAAAATGAGTTACCGCCCCTCAAAAATGTAGATTGAGAAGGAAAATTGAGATGTAGTAGGGTCTAGTGAGAAGCAGCGTGGCCTAGCGGAAAGAGCTCGGGTCTGGGGCTCGGAGGAACTGGTTCTTATCCCGGTTCTGGCCAGTGTCCTGCTGTTTCATGTTGGGCAAGTCCCTTATTGTCTTTGTGCTTAGGTTTCCTCATCTGTAAATTAGGGATTCAATACCTGTTCCACATGGGACAGGGACTGATTAAACTATCTTCCCCAGTGCTTCGAAAAATGCTTGATAAATAGTGCTTAAAAATACCATAACAATGATGATGATGATTATAATAATAATAAAAAATCTCCATCACTGAGTCTGGTATGAATGAGGCAGTTGAGGCATCAAATTTCTGTTCTAAGTGCTAGAGCAGATACAAGTTAAATCAGATTGGACCCAGTCTCTATCCCACATGGGACTCACGATCTAAGTAGGAGGGAATAGGATTTAGTCCCCATTTTACAGATGGGGTAACTGAGGCACAGAGAAGTTAAACATTTGTCCTAGGTCACACGGCAGACATTTGACAGAGCTGGAATTAGAACCCTGTTCCTCTGACTCCCGGGCACGTGCTCTTTCCACTAGGCCATGCTAAACTGTGAGGTTAATGTTGTGGCGTTGTAGGTGTGAGCAGAGAGAATTGGGTTGAGATAGTTGTCTCGATGACACCCTTCTGTTCTCTGGGGGCAGATTGAGCCACCACTACTTTCGAAGACATGCTGTCTGCCTTCTGGGATGAGGAGGGAAAAGAGAAATGGGAAGCAGCATGGCCTAGTGGAAAGAGCACAGGCCTGGGAGTCAGAGGACCTGGGTTCAAATTCTGCTCCTCCACTTGCCAGCTGTGTGACCTTGGGTGAGTCACTTCACTTCTCTGGACCTCAGCTTCCTGACTATAAAATGTAGGTTAAGACTGTGAGCCCCCTTTGGAAAATGAACTACGTCCAACCTAATTAAACAGTATCTATCGCACTGCTTAATACAGTGCCTGGCAGATAGTGAGCACTTTACAAATACCATTAAAAAAAATGGGAAATAAGGGGTATGCCTCTTCCTCAAGCTTTTCCCCTTCAAATCCACCACAGCCCAGCTGTTCCAGTTCCAAGTCCTCCTGAAATGCCACAGCTCGATGATGCTGATGATGATAATAATAGTACTTGTTAAATTCTCACTATGTACTAAGTACGATCCTGGGGTAGAGACAGTATAATCAGATCAGAAGAAGCGTGGCATTAAATAGACACATTCCCTGTCCATGGTGAGCTCACAGTCTAGAGGGGGAGGCAGACATTAGTATACATAAATAAATACATTACAGCTATATACCTAAATTCTGTGAGGCTGGGGTGGGGGATGAATGAAGGGAGCAAGTCGGGGCGACTCAGAAGGGAGTGGGGGATGAGGAGAAGAGAGGAGGGCTTCGTATTTATTGAGCGCTTACTACGGGCAGAGCAAGAGGAAGCAGAAGAGAGAGGGGACTGATAGTGGAGGGTAAGCAAAGGCAGACATTGATGGGCCGGCCAGAGAATGGGGTCCCGGGGATGGGGGGGACTGGGAGAGGGACTGGTTCGGCTAGGGGTAGACCCCAGGGTACTGAGATGGGGAACTTGGGCCTAGATGGGAGATTGGGACTGGTGATTTGAGGAGGAGGAGGAAGAGTGGGAGGAGAGAGGAGGAAAAAGAAGAAGAAGAATTACTCCCCCCCCCGCCCCTATTCAAAATCTTGTTGAAGACACATCTCTTCCAAGAGGCCTTCCCTGACTAAGCCCTCCATTCCTCTCTCCCACTCCCTTCTGCATCACCCTGACTTGCTCCCTTTATTCAGCCCCATAGCACTTGTGTAAATATCTGCAATTTATTTATTCATTCAATTGTATTTATTGAGTGCTTACGGTGTGCAAAGCACTGTACTAAGTGCTTATTTCCATTCATTTATTTCTATCAGAGTCTCTCTGTCTCTAGACTGTAAGTTCATCGTGGGCCTGGAATGTGTCTGTTTATTGTTCATTCAATCATATTTACTGAGCGCTTACTGTGTGCAAAGCACTGTACTACTGTCTCTCCCAAGTGCTTAGTACAGGGCTCTGCACATAAAAGGATTTAATAAATATGACTGAATGAATGAATGAAAAGGCAGGAAGTCGGTGGTGCCGCCAATCAGTGGTATTTGTTGCGCGCTAACTATGGGTAGAGTACTGTGCATCCTGCCTGCCTGGCAGAGTGTGGGGACACGGGGCCCTCCCTGAACCCTTCACGGGGTTGGATAATAATAATAATAACGATGGCATTTGTTAGGCGCTTACTATATGTGAAGCACTGTTCTAAGCGCTGGGGGGGGGGGGGGATACAAGATGATCAGGTTGTCCCACGTGGGGCTCACAGACTTAATCCCCATTTTCCAGATGAGGTAACTGAGGCACAGAAAAGTGAAGTGACTTGCCCAAAGTCACACAGCTGACTAGTGGCGGAGCCGGGATTAGGAGCCATGACCTCTGACTCTCAACCCCGGGCTCTTTCCACTGAGCCACGCCGCTGACCCCATTCACCTTCCCGGCTTCAGCGCAAGCAGGATCAGGGGCCACGGCCCCGGGTGAAGGACTCGTGTTTCCTGGGTTCCGGGTGTTATCTGGCAGCAGGCCTTCTTTAGTCTCCTGTTTGCGCTGCCCCGACCAGCCTCTTCTCCCCCTGCCCTTATCAATCCTCCCTGGTTGATGATTCAGCGCGAGGGCAAAGCCAACAGGGGGAGAGGAATCGGGCCAATACCATAACCCCAGGCTTCTGGGAAATGTTCCCCTTCTGCTTTCTGCTTTTTACCGGGCAGGGGGCTTTCTGCGGGGACAAGCATCATTGTTTGAACTGTGGAAGGCTGCCCGATTCCGGGAGCGGGGAAGCCGGGGAGCGGGGGAAGAGAGCGGAGGGGCGAGGAGGGGGCGGGGGAGGAAGGGACCGAGGCCTGCGCAAACAACCCTGTGGTCTCCGGCCAAGGTTACCGCTCACTCACACTCCGCGATGGGGACGTGGGGTCGGGGGGTGGGGAGGGGGGAGAAGGTCGAAGGTCCGAGGCCGCCGATCTTCCGGGCAGGGATGGGGATTGAAATGTTCCCGGATGGTAGGAGGGGACACGGGGGGGACTCGTGGGTCCCACCGACTGGGGAAGGCCGAGAACTTAGGCTCACCGCACCCCTTGCTGCAGGCCTACCTCGACCTATCCGCACTCCCCGGGGACTGTAAACTCCCGGGAATGGGTCTGTTCATTGTCGTACCGTACTCTCCCAAGCCTTATTACAGTGCTCTGCACACAGTAAGCCCTCAACAAATATCACTGAATGAATGGATGAGTCAGCATCCCCCTCTCTCCAGGTCCCAGGCAGGTTCTCCGACTTCGGGGAGACAGAGACTTGGGCCATTTCCGGGCCTCTCCTAGGGATTTAGGTAGCTATTCCCTGAATTGGGAGTTGTGGGTCAGTCCGGGCCTCCCGGGAGATGTTCCGGACAAGCAAAATCCCAGCCAGTCTGAGCCAGCAGACCCAGAGCGCCTATCCTCTATCCTCACTCCGACCTCCAGACCCACAGCGCTTGGCCTAGCACCCCCACCCCGACTAGAAGACACATTCTAATAATCATAATAATAATTGTGGTATTTGTTAAGCTCTTACTATGTACCAAGCACTGTACTAAGCACCGGATACAGGTAAATCGGGTTGGACACAGTCCCTGTCCCCCGTGAGGCTCACAGTCTCAATCCCCATTTTATAGATGAGGTAACTGAGGCCCAGAGAAGTGAAGTCACTTGCCTAAGCCACACAGCAGACACCTGGCAGAGCCGGGATTAGAACCCATGACCTTCTGACTGCCGGGCCCGTGCTCTATCCACTACCCCATGCTGCTTCCACTGATGCCAGTTGCAGACTGACAGGCAGAGCAGAGCAGATGACTTCCATGCCCACAGCACCTTCCCCGACTTGAACTCTGACCTCCAGTCCCCCAAAGCCTGGCCCAGCACTTCCAACTCTGACTCCAGAGCCACAATCCTGGCCCAGCACCTGGACCTCCAGACCCACGGCACCTTCACACTCTCCCCCCACCCCAACGCCACAGCACCTTATTATTATCATGCTATTTGTTAAACACTTGATGATGATGATGTTGGTATTTGTTAAGCGCTTACTATTTGCCAAGCACTGTTCTAAGCGCTGGGGGGATACAAGGTGATCAGGTTGTCCCACGTGGGGCTCACGGTTTTAATCCCTATTTTACAGATGAGGGAAATGAGGCACCAAGATGTGAAGCGACTTGCCCAAAGTCACACAGCTGGCAAGCGGCAGAGCTGGGATACATACTGTGTGCCAGGCGCTGTACTAAGCGCCGGGATGGATACAAGCAAATCGGGTTGAGCACAGTCCCTGTCCCTCAGAAGGCTCCCAATCTTATTCCCCATTTTACAGATGAGGTAAATGAGGCCCAGAGAAGTGAGGTGACTTGTCTAAGGTCAAGCTGCTTAGAGAAGCAGCGTGGCTTAGTGGAAAGATCATGGGCTTGGGAGTCAGAGGTCATGGGTTCTAATCCCGCTCCACCACTTGTCTGCTCTGTGACCTTGAGCAAGTCACTTAACTTCTCTGTGCCTCAGTTACCTCATCTGTAAAAATGGGGATTAAAAAATGTGAGCCCCACGTGGGACAATCTGATTACCCTGTAATATAAATGGTGGTATTTGTTAAGCGCTTGCTATGTACAAAGCATTGTTCTAAGCACTGGGGGATACAAGGTAATCAGGTTGTCCCACGTGGGGCTCACAGTCTTAATCCCCATTTTACAGATGAGGTAACTGAGGCACAGAGAAGTTAAGTGACTTGCCCAAAGTCACACAGCTGGCAAGTGGCAGAGCCGGGAGTCGAACCCATGAACTCTGACTCCCAACCCAGAACTTCCCTCAGTCCCCAACTGCCCCCACATGACCCACAGTGCCTGGCCCAGAACCCCCTACCCCCCAAGACCTCCAGATCCACAACACCTCCCCCCTCCACACACCCCCACCTCCAGATCTATAGTCAGGACCCTCCCCTGCACTGATCTCCAGACCCCCAACCCTGATTTCCAGATCCACAGTTCCTGGGCTGGCACACCGCCCCCTTCCCGCCTTCAATTTCCAGACCTCTTGCCCCAGAAGTATTCCATTATTTGTTTTGGCTACTGCTGGAAATGTTTTTACGTCTGTCTCCCCATTAGAATACAAGCCCCTTGTGGACGGGGAAGGTGTCCTTCCTTAATTCTATATTTTCTGAGCATCTAGGATGGTGCCCTCTACCAAGTGCTCACTTAACAGGTATTACTACTGCTATTACTGCTAATTCTATTGCCTGACCCAATTTCTTGGTTGGCTTGGGTCTGAGGTAATGGGCTTGGCTGGGCGGAATGATCCCAAGACAGTCCTCTGAGGTCTGAGTTTGGGCGGTTTCTCCGCGACCGAGGACTCTTTGTGCCTCTCGGTCCGCGACTGGCAACAGTGGAAGCAGTGTGGCCTAGAAGATAGAGCACGGGCCTGGAAGTCAGAAGGTCGTAGGTTCTAATCCCAACTCTGCCACTTGTCTGCTGGGTGGCCTTAGGCAAGTCGCTTCACTTCTCTGGGCCTCAGTTACTTCATCTGGAAAATGGGGCTTGATACTGTGAGCCCCAAGTGGGACAGGGACTCTGTCCAACCCGATTTGCCTGTTTCCACTCCAGCGCTTAGTACAGTGCCTGGCACATAGTAACGTCTTAATAATAATAATTTTGGTATTTCTTAAGCACTTACTATGTGCCAAGCACTGGGGTAGATACAGGGTAATCAGGTTGTCCCATGTTCCCATGTTCCAGGCTCACAGTCTTAATCCCCATTTTACAGATGAGGAAACTGAAGCACAGAGAAGTTAAGTGACTTGCCCACAGTCACATAGCTGACAAGTGGCAGAGCCAGCATTCGAACCTGTGACCTCTGGCTCCCAAGCCCGGGCTATTTCCACTGAGCCACGTTGCTTCCCAACAAATACCACAGTTATTATTATTATTATTGTTATTAGAATGTGTCTTTCAAGCCAGCCTTTGCTACTTGTCTGCTTCAGAATGTCGCTTAACTTCTCTGTGCCCCAGTTTCACCATCAATAAAATGGGAATTCAATTTCTGTTCTTCTTCCTCAGACTGTGAGCCCTATGTGGGACAGGGACTGTGTCCATCTAGTTATCTTGTAATAATTATACTAATTTTGGTATTTGTTAAGCACTTACTGTGTGCCAGTCACTGTACTAAGCACTGGGGTCCATACCAGCAAATCAGGTTGCTCACGGTCCCTGACCCACATGGGACTCACAGTCTTAATCCCCATTTTACAGATGAGGAAACTGAGACCCAGAGAAGTGAAGTGACTTGCCCAATGTCACACAGCAGACAAGTGGTGGAGTCAGGATTAGAACCCACGACTTCAGTGCTTCTATAGTGCTTGGCACATTGCAGCTGGACTTAATAATAATAATGTTGGTATTTGTTAAGCGCTTACTATGTGTCAAGCACTGCTTTAAGCGCTGGGGTAGATACAGGGTCATCAGGTTGTCCCACATGAGGGTCACAGTCTTAATCCCCATTTTACAAATGAGGTAACTGAGGCCCAGAGAAATGAAGTGACTTGCCCAAAGTCACACAGCTGACAGGTGGCGGAGCCGGGATTAGAACCCATGACCTCTGACTCCTAAGCCTGTGCTCTTTCCATTGAACCACGCTGCTTCTCTATTCTGTTATTGTCATTATTCTTATTACTATTATCTTAACTTGTGGGCTGGGGGCTCCACGCTGGCCCCTCCCTCCAGAGTCTCTCCAGTCCTTCCCACCCCAGCCAGGCCTAGCTCCCTCTCCAGCTGAATCCAGACCTGTATATTAAACTTTCCAGGGGCAGGCAATTACTCTCCTCTCCTTCAAAGCCCTACTGAAGGCACATCACCTCCAGGAGGCCTTCCCTGACTGAGCCCCACATTTTTTCCTCTCCCACTCCCTTCCGCATCGCCCTGACTTGCTCCTTTTGCTCTTCCCCTTTCTCAGCCGCACAGCATTTGTGAACAGATCTGTCATTTTACTTATTCGTATTGATGTCTGTGATCCCCCCCTAGACTGAGCATTGTGGGCAGGGAATGTCACTGTTTATTGTTGCATTGTACTTTCCCAAGTGCTTAGTACAGTGCTCTGCGCACGGTAAGCGCTTAATAAATACGATTGAATGAACGACTGAAGGAATGAATGCCACAGTCTAGAGAGGGAGACAGACATTAATAAACATTAAAAAATAACTAAAACTCTGAGAAGCAGTGTGGTCCTGGGAATCAGAAGACCTGGCTTCTAATTCCGACTTTGCCGCTTGTCTGTTCTGTGACCTTGGGCGAGTCCCTACACTTCTCTGTGCCTCACTTACCTCACCCGCAGAAATGGAGATTAAATCCTACTCCTTCCTACTTGGACCGTGAGCTGGACTGTGAATTGTGTCCAACCTGATTAACTTGCACCTACCCCAGGGCTTAGAACAGTGCTTAGCACATAGCAAGTGCTTACTGAGTACCGTGGTAATAAAAATAATGATAATAATCTATGGCTTCCCCTACTCTAAAAGTTGCTGTTTGGTGAGGGGTGGTAGGAGCATGGGGAGGGGGAAAGCAGGACACTGGTTTTATTATTAATAATAACGATAACAATGGTATTTGTAAAGTGCATACTATGTGCAAAGCACTGTATTAAGCAGTGGGGTGAATACAAGCGGGTTGGGCACTGTCCCTGTCCTGCATGGGGTTTACAGTCTCAATCCCCATTTTATAGATGTGGGAACTGAAGCCCAGAGAAGTGAAGAGACTTGTCCAAAGTCACACAGCAGACAAGTGGCAGAGCAGGATAAGAACCCAGGACCTTCCGACTCCCAGGCCCTGGCTCCATCCGCTAGGCCACGACTGAACAAAGTCCCAGGGGCAAGTACTTCCCTCTGCTCTGCTTTCCCCAAGTGGAGATTACCGGCTTGGACCTGATGGACGGGATTATTGTGGCAGCCGAAGAAATGGCCTCACAACCGAGGCGAGATTGGCACCTTCGATGCCAGGGAGTGTTTTGACTTGAAAGAGAGAGAGAGGGCTCCTCCCCATACCTGCGTCTGGGTCCCTGCCAGTAAAAAGATTAGAGCGTGACAGAGTTCACGATTTGAATCAATAAATGTCACCGGGGGAGTTTTCCCAGAACGCGGCAGTTGGCAGCTTCAATTGGACAGAATTGCAGAGCACAAAGAAAAATTGTTCCAACTTTCCCTTCCCAGAAGGGTTTCTAAGTGCTCCTTGCACCCTAACTCTCAAACTCTTTCTGCACTCTGTTTCCTCCTTCCTGTGATTTATTTTAGTAGTGATAGATTGTAAAGCTCCTTTAGGGAAGGCATTGCATTTGCCTTCTCTATTGTACGCTCCCAAGCATTTAGTCTGTGCTCTCCCCAGAGTAAGTATTCAGTAAATTCTAGTGATTTTGATGGATGCCCATCTTCTTTCAGTCTATTTCCTCTTTCCACAATTCATTCTAACATAATAATAATGATGGTATTTGTTAAATGCTTACTATGTGCCAAACACTGTTCTTAGAGCTGGGATAGATACAAGGTAATCAGGTTGTCCCATGTGGGGCTCACAGTCTCAATCCCCGTTTTCCAGATGAGGTAACTGAGGTACAGAGAGGTTGTGACTTGCTGACAAGCGTCAGAGTGGGGATTCGAACCCATGACCTCCGACTCCCAGCCCCGTGCTCTTCCCACTAAGGCACGCTGCTTCTTAACATCCATCTCCCCACTTAGACTCTGAGTTTCTTGTGGGCATAGACCACGCTTGCCAACTCTGTTGTGTTTGTATGTACTCTCCCCAATGCTTAGTACAGTGCTCTGCCCACAATGAGTGCTCAGTAAATACCACTGATTGCTTGATTGACTGTCCTGTGCCACAGTTTCCCTAAGTCAATCAAACAGTGGTATTTTCTGAGTGCTCACTGTGTCCAGAACTCACACAGGAGAGTTCGATAGACTGAGTCGAGACCATTCTCTGCTCTCAGGGAGTTTAGATTCTGGTTTCATCCTGGGCTGCAAACTTGCCCGAGCAAATTTGCTTAATTCCCCTGTCTGTGATTCTCCTGCCTCTGAACCTCTGCATTCAGCACATCTCCAACCTCTTTGCCAAATTCCCTTCTTCACAGTTTTCCTAAAAACCCACCTCCTCCATGAAGTCTTTCCAGATTAAGCCCACCCACCTCCTCCATGAAGTCTTCCCAGATTTAGCCCACCCACCTCCTTTCAGCAGGGAATGTATCCATCAACTCTTTTTTATTGTTCGGAGTGTACTCTCTCCTACTTAGTACTTAGTACTTAATACTTAGTACACTGATCTGTACACATTAAGTGCTCAATAAATATCATTCATTGATCAACTGACTGATCACCAATAGCCCAAGTATTCCCTTAGCGTATAATTTCTCTGTGCCCCAGTTACCTCTCCCTTGCCCATGGCAAATATGTATATATCTGTAATTTATTTATTTATTTATTTAATTCATTCATTCAATAGTATTTATTGAGCACTATGTGCAGAGCACTGTACTAAGCGCTTGGAATGTACAATTAGGCAACAGATGGAGATTTATATATATATGTATATGGTTGGTATATGGTTGGTATTTGTTAAGCACTTACTATGTGCAGAGCACTGTTCTAAGAGCTGGGGTAGATACAGGGTAATCAGGTTGCCCCACATGAGGCTCACAGTCTTAATCCCCATTTTACAGATGAGGGAACTGAGGCACAGAGAAGTTAAGTGACTTGCCCACAGTCACATTAATGTCTGTATCCCCTTCTAGACTGTGAGCTCACTGTGGGCAGGGAATATGTTTGATGTTATATTGTACTCTTCCAAGTGCTTAGTACAGTTCTTTGCACACAGCACTCAATAAATATGATTATTATTATAATTAATAATAATCACACCTTGTTCTTAAAATGGGGATTAAGACTGTGAGTCCCATGTGGGACGGGGACTGTGACCAATGTGATTACTTTGTATCTATCCCAGCGCTTAGAATGGGGCTTGGCACAGAGTTAGCGCTTAATAAATTCCACAATTATTCTGCTGCTGCTTCCTATTGAGTTGCATTTGTTTATATTTGCAAGTTGCAAATGTTTATAGTCTTCTCTCTGTACCTTTCTGTATCTCTTCAACGTTTTTATGCTTCAGTCATTTGTCTTTGCTGTTTCCGGGTAGAAGCGGTGTAATGGAGGCGATAAGGTTGCAGAGGGGAGGAGAGGGTTGGGAGAGGGCCGGATGGTGCAGTGGAGAGAAGGACACAGGGAGAGGCCTGGACTAGCTTCTCTTCTGGCCTTCTCCTCCATGCCCAACTCCACCTATTAATAATAAAAATAATAATAATTACGGTATTTTAAGCGCTTACTATGTGCCAAACATTGTTCTAAGTGCTGGGGTAGATACAAGGTAAACAGTTTTTCCCACGTGGGGCTCACAGTCTTAATTCCCAGTTTTACAGATGAGGTAACTGAGGCACAGAGAAGTTAAGTGGCTGGCCCAAGGTCACACAGCAGACAAGTCTGCTGGAGCCTAGATTGGAACCCACATCTTCTGACTCCCAAGCCCATGCTCTTTCCACTAAGCCACACTGTTTTTCATCTGTTCCCATCTGCACCCACTCTGCCCGTTACCCTCCTTAGAGAGAAGTGTGGCTCAGTAGAAAGAGAATGGGCTTAGGAGTCAGAGGTCATGGGTTCTAATCCCGGCTCTGCCACCTGTCAGCTATGTGACTTTGGGCAAGTCACTTCACTTCTCAGTGCCTCAGTTACCTCATCTGTAAAATGGGGATGAAGACTGTGAGCCTCAAGTGGGACAAGCTGATTACATGTATCTACTCCAGTGCTTAGAACAGTGCTCTGCACATAGTAAGCACTTAACAAATACCAACATTATTATTATTATTAGGGATGCCATTGTACGGCAGTCACTCTCCTGGCTTTCAAAGCCTTATTGAAGTCATATCTCCTCCAGGAGCCTTCCCTGACTAAGCCCTCCTTTCCTCATCTCCTAATCCCTTCTGCATCACCCTGACTTGTTCCCTTTATTCATCCCTCCTTCCAGCCCCACAGCACTTATGTACATATCTGTAATGTATTTATTTATGTATTAATGTCTGTCTCCCCCTCTAGACTGTAAGCTCATTGAGGGCAGGGAATATGTCTGTTATATTGTTTTATTCTCCTCTCCCAAGCAATTAGAATGGCGTCTGCACACAGTAAATGCTCAATAAATAGGATTGACCGACTGCCATGGAAATGGAGATGAGGAGAGGTGGACCTTCTCACTGGACTTAGGGTGGCCTAACACGGCGGCCTCGGCCCCTAAGAAGTGCTAATGGGCCTCCAGGTGGGGTCCATCCATCGACCGGACGCCAGGGGTGGACACAGGGGCTGCTCCCTCCCAACCAACTAACGCATCAATCAAGGCCACGTACTGAGTGCCTCTTAAGAAGCAGAATGGCCTAGTGGGTAGAGCAAGGCCCTGGAAGTCAGATGGACCTAGGTTCTAATTCCGGCTCCTCCACTGGTCTGTTGGGTGACCTTGGAAAAGTCTCTGGGCTCAGTTCCCTCCTTTGCAAAATGAGGTTTAAGCTTGTGAACCCCACGTGGGATAGGAACTGTATCCAGCCTGATTAGCTTATATCTGCTCCATTGCTGACCTCAGAGCTTGGCACCAGTAAGCACTGATCAAATGCCATAAAATTAAAAAAAAAAACCCCAAACCAACAAAACATACTGTTCTAAGAGCTTGGGAATGTACCCTAGAAGCGGGATGGCTAGAAATACCCAGGGTGGCCGTTGAGATGACTTAGAGGCGGTGGAACTCTTTAGTAGGGCTTTGAAGATGGGGATTTTAAAATTGGCAGAGGTTTTAAGGGGAGCAGGTGGATTTAGATGAGGCAAGGAGCTGGGTAAGCAGTTTGAGCAAGAAGTCAGAGGTGGAAGAACAGAGGGCAGGTGCAGCTAGGGTGGGCTGAGGAGAAGGGGTAAAGGGTTCGAGCCAGGGAATAACCGCTGAAGAGAGTTGATATACACCTATATTCAAAGATGAATGCTTGTGTTTGTGGGGAGAGGATGGGGCAGAGTCTGGGGCTGGGGACTGGCACCTCTGATATTTTCTGTCTTCGGAGAAAGTTCAGACTGGGGTGTTCTGTCTCTGGATCATTTGCAATTCTTTGATGACCCTTTTTCTCCCAGTGGACTCAATCAATCAATCATCATCATAATACTAATTAAGCTACTTGTTAAGTGCTCACTATGTGCCAAGCACTGTTCTAAGCAAGTTAGATTGGACACAATCCTTGTCCCATATGGGGTTCATGGGCTTCATTTCCATGTTACAGTTGAGGTAGCTCAGGCACAGATAAAATTAAGTTACTTGCCCTAAGTCATACAGCAGCAGACAAGTGGCAGAGCTGGGATTAGAACCCAAGTTCTTCCGACTCCCAGGCTCGGGCTCTTTCCACTAGGCCATACCTCTTCTCGTGCTGCTTTTGCCCAAGAGCAAGAGGCTGTGGGTTGGTGGAGCGAGATCACAGAGGGACAGGGGTGCAAAGGAGTGGAGATTTTGTCCTGTCTCTGCCATGGAACGCTCTCCCTCTTCACATCGGACAGATGATCACTCTCCCCATCTTCAAAACCTTACTCGTTCATTCATTCAGTTGTATTTATTGAATGCTACCATCTTCAGAATACTGTGCTAAGCGCCTGGGAGAGTACAATAGAAGGATAAACAGATACATTCCCTGCCCACAGCGCGCTTACATTCTAGCACATTTCCTTCAAGAGGATTTCCATGACTAAGCCCTCATTTCCTCTCCCCCCCTCTTCTGCCATCACCCCCCATACTTTGATTTGCACCCTTTATTCACCTTAGCCTTGGGTTCTAATCCCGGCTCTGACTCTTATCAGCTGTGTGACCTTGGGCAAGTCACTTCACTTCTCTATGCTTCAGTTATCTCATCTGTAAAATGGGAATGAAGACCGTGAGCCCCACGTAGAACAACCTGATTACCTTGTATCTACCCCAGTGCTTAGAACAGTGCTTGGTGCATAGTAAGCTCTTAACAGATGCCATCATGATTATTATTATTAGGTCCATCGTACAGTGCTAAGTCCTTAGTGCAGTGCTGTGCACACAGTAAGTGCTCAATAAATGCAGCTGAAGTGAATGAATATCTGCAATGTATTTATTTTTATTAATCTCTGTCTTTCCCTCTAGACTGTAAACTCATTGTGGACAAGGAATGTGTCTACCAACTTGTACATTCCAAGCGCTTAGTACAGTGCTCTGCACATAGTAAGCACTCAATAAATATGATTGAATGAACTCTGTTATATTGTGCTCTCCCAAACACTTGTATTGTGCTCTGCATACCATAAGCACTAAGCAATAAGCAGTGTGGCTTAGTGACTAGAGCAAGGGCCTGGGAATCATTCAATAGTATTTATTGAGCGCTTACTATGTGCAGAGCACTGTACTAAGCGCTTGGAATGAACAAGTCGGCAACAGATAGAGACAGTTCCTGCCCTTTGATGGGCTTAGGGTCTAATCGGGGGAGACGGACAGACAAGAATGATGGCAATAAATGGAGTCGAGGGGAAGAGCATCTTGTAAAAACAATGGCAACTAAATAGAATTGAGGCGATGTACATTTCATTAACAAAATAAATAGGGTAATGTAAATAGATACAGTTGAGCAGACGAGTACAGTGCTGAGGGGATGGGAAGGGAGAGGGGGAGGAGCAGAGAGAGATGAGGGAAAAGAGGGTTAAGCTGCGGAGAGGTGAAGGGGGGCAGTAGAGGGAGTAGGGGGAGAAGGGGAGCTCAGTCTGGGAAGGCCTCTTGGAGGAGGTGAGTTTTAAGTAGGGTTTTGAGGAGGGGAAGAGAATTAGCCTGGCGGAGGTGAGGAGGGAGGGCGTTCCGGGACCGCGGGAGGACGTGGCCCGGGGGTCGACGGCGGGACAGGCGAGACCGAGGGACGGTGAGGAGGTGGGCGGCGGAGGAGTGGAGCGTGCGGGGTGGGAGGTAGAAAGAGAGAAGGGAGGAGAGGTAGGAAGGGGCGAGGTGATGTAGAGCCTCGAAGCCTAGAGTGAGGAGTTTTTGTTTGGAGCGGAGGTTGATAGGAAACCACCGGAGGTGTTTAAGAAGGGGAGTGACAGGCCCAGAGCGTTTCTGCGGGAAGATGAGCCGGGCAGCGGAATGAAGAATAGATTGGAGCGGGGCGAGAGAGGAGGAAGGGAGGTCAGAGAGAATCAGCAGGTCATGGGTTCTAATCCCGGCTCCACCATATGTCTCCGAGGATTGTATCCACCCGCGTGCTTAGTACAGTGTCTGGGACATAGCGAGCGCTTAACAAACACCACAGTTATTATTAGTAGTAGTAACCAACCCTCTCCCCTCCCTCCTCAGCCGTCTCTTCCTGGCACCTGCGGTCTGGGAGATGCAGGAACAATCCACAAGTATCTGTGATGAACAAAAGAACAAAGAAGCACAGTATCTGATCTCCAGTGGTTGCCAGGGCCCACCAACGGATGGCTCATCTAGTGCCAAGGAGCAGCAGAAGCCGGAGAATTGAGCTGGCATAGAGGTGAGTGATTGGCTCAGCTTCCATCCTAATTCTCGTTAGCCTCCAACCTGCTTGGACCCCACTTTTGGCTCGGTTCGTGTTTTTTGTTTTACGGTATTTGTTAAGCATTTTGTGCCAGGCACTGTTCTAAGCACTGGGGTAGAGACAAAGTACTTCAGGTTGGACACAGTTCATGTCCTACAGGGGTCCCATGGTCTTCATCCCATCGCCAAGATCCGCCCTTTCCTCTCCACCCAAATGGCTATCTTACTGTTACAGGCTCTCATAATATCCCGGCTGGATTATTGTGTCAATCTTCTCTCTGATCTCCCTTCCTCCTCTCTCTCCCTGCTCCAGTCTATTCTTCACTCCGCTGCCTGGCTCATCTTTCTTCAGAAACGCTCTGGGCATGTCACTCCCCTTCTTATAAAACCTCCATTGGTTGCCTATCGACCTCCGCAGGAAACAAAAACTTCTCACTCTAGGCTTTGAGGTTCTCCATCACCTGGGCCCCTCCTACCTCTCCTCCCTTATCTCTTTCCACTGCCCACCCCGCATGCTCCGCTCCTCTGCCACCCACCTCCTCACCGTCCCCCGTTCTCGCCTGTCCCGCCGTCGACCCCTGGGCCACGTCCTCCCGCGGTCCTGGAACGCCCTCCCTCCTCACCTCAGCCAAACTAATTCTCTTCCCCTCTTCAAAACCCTACTTAGAGCTCACCTCCTCCAAGAGGCCTTCCCAAACTGAGCTTCCCCTTTTCCCTCTGCCCCCTTTGATCCCCCTCTACCCCCCTTCACCTCCCCTCAGCTAAGCCCTCTCTTCCCCCCTTTCTTTCTGCTCCTCCCCCTTCCCTTCCCTTCCTCTCAGCACTGTACTCATCCGCTCAACTGTATATATTTTCATTACCCTATTTATTTTGTTAGTGAGATGTGCATCACCTTGATTCTATTATTTTGTTAATGATGTACATCACCTTGATTCTATTTATTTGCTATTGTTTTAATGAGATGTTCATCCCCTTGATTCTATTTATTGCTATTGTTTTTGTCTGTCTCCCCCGATTAGACTGTAAGCCCGTCAGAGGGCAGGGACTGTCTCTGTTACCGATTTGTCCATTCCAAGCGCTTAGTATAGTGCTCTGCACATAGAAAGTGCATAATAAATACTATTGAATGAATGAATCCCCATTTGGCAGATGAGGTAACTGAGGCAAGGAGAAGTGAAGTGACTTTCCCAAGGTCACACAGCAGACAAGTGGCGGAGCAGAGATTAGAACCCAGGTCCTTCGGACTTCCAGGGCTGTGCTGTAGCCATTGGGCAACACTGCTTGTGATGGGTCGTGATGACTTCTGCCCATCTGAACTTCTTTCTCAGTCCCTGGACCCATGAGGTGACAGTGTGGGCTTCGGGGAAAGGCTAGGATTGCATTGGAAGCACCAATGGCAGATTAATAAATCTATCGGGAGAGATTGACGGTTGAAACTTTAATGTTTACAAGATTAAATTTTGAAGTTCTCCAAAAACTAGTTGGGAAGAATCTTTGTTGCAGTTCAAGGTCAATTAGTCAATGGTGATTACTGAGCACTTATTGTGTGCTGTACTAAGCGCTTGGGAGGGTACAAGACAACAGAATGAATACACATGTTCCCTGCCTATGACAAGATAATAATAATAGAGAAGCAGCGTGGCTCAGTGGAAAGAGCCCGGGCTTGGGAGTCAGAGATCATGGGTTCGAATCTGGACTCTGCCACTAGTCAGCTGGGTGACTGTGGGCAAGTCACTTCACTTCTCTGGGCCTCAGTTCCCTCATCTGTAAAATGGGGATTAACTGTGAACCTCATGTGGGACAACCTGATTACCCTGTATCTATCCCAGCGCTTAGAACAGTGCTCTGCACATAGTAAGCGCTTAACAACTACCAATATTATTAATAATAATAATAACAAGTATGGTATTTTTCTAGAGGTGAAAATGAGCAAGGAAGATTGGGTAAATCAGACAAGGGGTTGACTAAATGTTAAGCAGCAGGTGTCAGCCTCAGAGACTGGATCATGTCGCTCAACAAGCTGGGGGCCAGAGTGGCCTTACAGGGGAATGGAGGTGAATATGATTTTGCTCAAGAACAGTGCTTGTCACATAGTAAGCACTTAACAAATACCATCGTCATTATTGTCATTAATAAGTTCTTCATTCCTGAGGCCCAGGACCAAAGCTCATCTGTCACCTCCCTTAGAATGTAAGCTCCTTGAAGGCAGGGACGCAAAGCGGCATGGCCTAGTGGAAAGAGAACGGGCCTGGGAGGCAGAGGACTTGGGTTCTAATCCCACATCTGCCACTTGTCTGCTGTGTGACATAGGACAAGTCACCTCATTTCTCAGTTATTTCATCTGTAAAATGGGGATGAAGACTGGGAGCCACAAGTAGGACAAGGACTGGGTCCAACCCAATTAGCTCATATCTACTCCAGCGCTTAGTGCAGTGCCTGGCACAGAGAAAATGCTTAACAAATGGTCATGGGTTCGAATCTGTGCTCTGCCACTTGTCAGCTGTGTGACTGTGGGCAAGTCAATTCACTTCTCTGTGCCTCAGGTACCTCATCTGTAAAATGGGGATGAAGACTGTGAGCCTTACGAGGGACAACCTGATGACCCTGTATCTACCCCAGGGCTTAGAACAGTGCTCTGCAAATAGTCAGCGCTTTACAAATACCAACGTTAATAAATACCATTTAAAAAAGAGCACTGTAGTAAGCGCTTGGAAGAGCACAATATAAGAGAACTGGTAGACACAATCCCTGACCACTATGAGGTGAAGAGAGCTGACCACTCGACAAGCTCTGAGTCTGGACACTCCTCTCCTCCCTCCACTGTCAGGGCAGGAGAATTCATTTGGACTTCTTATCTGGAGATTATCTCCACCTGTCCAAACTTATTTGATGTGGAAACCAGGGCAAACCCACGTACATGAGTCCTAGGCCAAAACTCCTTTTGGCTTTTCAGCACTTTGGGAAACTACTTTGCCATCTCAGCAGATCCAGGAACTAGAGGGGGTAGGTCAAGGGGAGGGAAAGTGTGTGGGGGTGTATTTGTAAGTGTGATTTCCAGTTCATCAGGTTCCCTAATCAATGGTACTTCTTGAGTGCTTGCTGTGTGTAGAACGTTTTGCTAAGCACTCGGGTGAGGATACTACAACAGTGTTGGTAATAATAATAATAATGATGATGATGGTATTTGTTAAATGCTTACTATTTCTAAGCGCTGGGATAGATACAAGATTATCAGGTTGTCCCAGGTGGGGCTCACAGTCTTAATTCCCATTTTACAGATGAGGGAACTGAGGCACCGAGAAGAGAAGTGACTTGCCCAAAGTCACCCAGCTGACAAGTGGCGGAGCCGGGATTAGAACCCATGACCTCTGACTCCCAAGCCCAGTCTCTTGCCACTCAGCCATGCTGCTTCTCTGTTGGTAGACATGCTCCCTGCCCACAAGAAACTTACAGTCTAGAGGGGAAGACAGACATATAAATAAATTACGGATATGTACGTGTAATCTACTTATTTATATTAAATGCCTGTCTCCTTCCCTAGATAGTAAGTGTGTTATGGGCAGGGAATGTGTCTGTTATAATAATAATACTAATGTTGGCATTTGTTAAGCGCTTACTATGTGCAGAGCACTGTTCTAAGTGCTGGGGTAGATAAAGGGTAATCAGGTTGTTCCACGGGAGGCTCACAGTCTTCATCCCCATTTTCCTGATGAGGTAACTGAGGCACAGAGAAATTAAGTGACTTGCCCACAGTCAGCTTACAAGTGACAGAGCACAGATTCGAACCCATGACCTCTGACTCCCAAGTCCGGACTTTTTCCACTGAGCTACGCTGCTTCTTTGTACTCTCCCAAGTGCAGTGCTCTGTATATAGTAAGAGCTCAATGAATACGATTGACTGATTCTTGCTGTGGGGCTGAGGAGGGAGTGAATAAAGGATATACAGTGCTCTGCACATAGTAAGCGCTAAATAAATACTATTGAGTGAATGAATAAAGCCAAGTGCAAGAGGGACACAGAAGAAAGAGTAGGGAAATGAGGGCTTAGTCAGGGAAGGCTTCTTGGAGGAGATGTGATTTTAAGAAGCCTGAGGCCTTGAGAAGCTCTGACACACTTCTCATTTCAGAAAAGGGAAAACTTGGGAAACTGGGTGGCTGCCCTGGAAAAGAATGACCTCAACACCTTTAGGGTTTCATGGACCTTATTTTTTTGTAGTTGTATTTGCTAACTGCTTATTATGTGCCAAGCACTGTACTAGACACTGGGACTGGTGAAGTAGAAGCATACCTGTTACAGTCCCTGTCTCTCATAGGGCACACAGTCCAGCAGGGAGGGAGAACAGGTATTTCACTCCACTTTCACTGATGAGAAAACTGAGGCCCAGGGAAGTTAAATGACTTACCCAAAGTTACACCGCCGGCAAGTGGAAGACCTGGGATTAGAACCCAGGTCTCCTTATTCCCAGTCCTTTGATCTTTTCACTAGGTCATGCTGCCCTTTCAGATTGAAGCATGATGGATCTATCAGAAAAAGCACTTTATTGGCGTGCTGGATTGCTCACTCACCCACAGCCGACTTAGGGATTTATGTCAGTATGTCAATAAATGAGTGGTTTAATAATAATAATGTTGGTATTTGTTAAGCGCTTACTAGGTGCCGAGCACTGTTCTAAGCGCTGGGGGAGATACAGGGTTTAATCTGTTCTGTAGTAATAGTTATAACAGTGGTATTTGTTTGGCACTTTCTATGTGCCAAGTATTATACTAAATGCTAATTTAAGTACAAGATAATCAGATGGGACTTGGTCCCTGTTCCTTATGAGGCTACCCAGTCTAAGGGGGAAGGAGAACAGGTATTGAATCCCCATTTTACAGAGGACACAAAGGCACAAAAAAGTTACATAATTTAGCCGGTCAAACAGCAGAAAAGTGGAGTTGGGATTAGAGCCCAGAGACTCTGCCTCCCAGGCCCGTGCTCTTTCCAGTAGACCACATGCTGTTTTCTCAACATAACCACCATTGGCCCTGTCAGCCCTTTTGCCCCAAGATCCAGTTATTTGGTGAGGTCCAGAAACCACTTCAGAAACTCACTAACCTGAGTCAGCAGCCCGAGTGGGAGAAGTTGGGGACAGGAAGGTTTTAACCTCTATTAAAGGCAGGCTCCACAGCCAGAAAGGCAGGCTGGGAGCCAAGTTCGTGATTTTTCAGAACTGAAGCGCAGAATCGCAATTAGCTCCTCAGGATGTCCACCTCCCACTCTGGTTTTTCCCACCTTCCAGGCCCGACGCGGAGAAGGAGGGAGTAAGAGAGGGCCATTGGCCAGCTCCAGGTTGGGGGCCGGTCAAGGCCGGAGTGGCTGTGCTGGTGGCCCCAGGACCGCTTTCCTTTTCGACTCTGGGGTGAAAGGTCTTGACCTTTTTTCTGGTCCATTTTCACCAAGTAGACTAAGAAGTGGAGGCTGGGGGAGGGGGAATGTGAATGAGTTAGGAGCAGGGCTGGGATTGGGGCCGGGGCTGGTCGCTAGGAAGGACAAGAAAATCTCCCAAGGCTTGGGACTTGCTTTCGTCTGGAATTAAGCTCAATGAATCCAAACAAGGACCCCACTGTTCTCGGAGAAACCCGGTGCGGCTCCTTTCCCCGGCCTGTGCTGGACCCCCAACTGCAATCTGGGTCAGCCTCCCCCATTCCCTGGCTGCAGTCCGTGCCACTGTCGCCCCTCTCTCTTTCCTTCTCTGTCTCTCTCGCTCCCCACCACAGCCACCCTCCCTCCCACCTTGGCTGTTCTACAACTACCTCTCTTCCTCTCCTCTTTCTTTCCTTCCTCTCCTCCTTCTCCCCACCCCCTCCCTCCTCCTTGACCCCTCTTGGCAGGCAGAGAGGTATTCTGCCTTTATGAACTCAAGTAGGAGGCATTTTTGTTTTTTCCTGGTTCCTGTGGCTGATGCTTTGTTTCAGAAGAGATTAAGTCAGTGCCAACCTTCTGGCACAGACATCTTTATTCGTCCCCACCTCTCAGCCCCACAGCACTTATGTACATATCTGTGATTTATTTGTTTTTATTAATGTCTACCTCTCCCTCTAGACTGTAAGCTCCATGTGGGCAGAGATTGTGTCTATTTGTTATATTGTACTCTCCCAACTGTTTAGAGAAGCAGCGTGGCTCAGTTGAAAGAGCACGGGCTTTGGAGTCAGAGGTCATGGGTTCGAATCCCGGCTCTGCCGCTTGTCAGCTGTGTGACTGTGGCCAAGTCACTTTACTTCTCTGTGCCTCAGTTACCTCATCTGTAAAATGGGGATTAAGACTGTGAGCCCCACGTGGGACAACCTGATTCCCCTGTGTCTCCCCCAGCGCTTAGAACAGTGCTCTGCACATAGTAAGCGCTTAACAAATACCACCATTATTATTATTATTATTACAGTGCTTTGCACACAGGAAGTGCTCAGTAAATACAAATGAATAAATCAGTGAATCAGTGCTATTTACAGAGTGTTTACTGTGCGTAAAGCGCTGTTGTAAGTGCTTGGGTGAGTACAGTACAATCCAGTTGTACTAGACAAGACCCCTCCTCAGGGGAGCAACAATCTAGTTTACAGTCGTTTCCTATCTAAGGAACACCTGAACATCATTTTATCTAGTCTCCTTAGTTCTCTTCTGTTTATTCAGAGGTTAAATATTTTATTTACCTCTCTGTAGAGATCTCTGGAGCAGTCTCCTTCAGTAGCTGTTCTTTCCTTGTTGCTTGCTTGTCCTCATATCCTTTTCCATTTTATTTTTCAAGAAGCTGTGGAAAAATTAAAAGGATTTTTTTTACTCCTCCGCATGCCTCAGTGTAAGAACCAAGTAGTAGTGAGGAGAACTTTCTTTGGCAATTTATTGGTTTCTAGTCAGAGGAAGAGAATGCTTTTTTTTTTCTTATCAAAGACATCTTCCAAAACTTTCCCTCTGACCCACAGACTTGGATAGAAGTCCCTGGTGGGACAATCCCTTGGGTCTCAATTTTCTATCTGTCCCAGGGTGTTAGGCAGCTTCCCTGTCTAGACTGTAAGCTCGTTGTCGGCAGGTAATATGTCTCTTTATTGTTGTATTGTCCTTTCCCAATCGCTTAGTACAGTGCCCTGCACACAGTAAGTGCTCAATAAATATGATTGAATAAATGAATCCTCCTTCTGTGGCCTCCGTCTGCCTCAGGACATCTTTGCAGCCATATTCTCCCCCTGCTTTGGGAGGATTCTCCCCTGCCATTTTGTTATGGCTCGTTGTGGGCAGGGACTGAGTCTGTTTTATATATATATAAGTACTATATATTTATTGGTATTTGCTAAGCACCTATTATGTACCAGGCACTAAGTGCTGAGGTAGATACAAGATAATCTGGTTGGATACAGTCCATGTCCCACATGGGACTCACAGTCCAAATCCCCATTTTACAGATGAGGTAACTGAGGCACAGAGAAGTGAAGTGACTCACCTGAGGTCACACACACAGCAGACAAGTGGTGGAGCTGGGAATAGAACCCAGGTCCTTCTGACTCCCAGGCCTGGGCTGTATGCATTAGGTCACGCTGCTTCTCCACTGCTCTATTGTACTCTCCCGAGCACTTAGTATAGTGCTCTGCACACAGCAAGTGCTCAGTAAATATGATTTACTGACTGACGGACCACATCAACCTCCGGCAATCCTAGCTCTGCCACTCGTCTGCTGTATGACCTTGGCCAAGTCACTTCACTTCTGTGGGCCTCAGTTCCCTCATCTGCAAAGTGAAGATTAAGACTGTGAGTCCCATGTGGGGCAGGGACTGTGTCCAACCTGATTAGCTTGTATCTACCCCAGCTCTTAGTACAGTGCCTGGCATAAAGTAAATGCTTAACCAATACCATAAAAAACAAAACAAAAAAATGCTGAACAGCTTTGACAGAAGAGCTAAGGAGAGGAACTGTATCAGCTGCTTGGTTTGGGAGATATCCCCTGGAAAGATTCAGCCCTTGTCCAAAATAATAAAAAGCATTGTGGCACGCATTAAATATTAACTCTATGGCAAGGCAGATATATTCATTCATTCATTCAATAGTATTTATTGAGCACTTACTATGTGCAGAGCACTGTTCTAAGCGCTTGGAATGTACAATTCAGCAACAGATAGAGACAATCCCAGCCCAATGACGGGCTCACAGTCTAATCGGGGAAGACGGACAAAAATGAGACAACATAATCATGATAAATAGAATGAAACAGCCTCTAGGATAGAAAGAAAATAATCACAATGGGAGAAGATCCTGTCCCATGCAGGGCTCACCGTCTCAGAGATAGCACCTTGAACAGCTGACAGACTAAAAGGGTGGATTGGTGGACAGGACAAAGATGCATTGTGGCTTAAAAGAGCATGAAGATATAGATAATAATCATAATAACTGTGGTATCTGTTAAGCACTTATGTGCCAGGCACTGTGCTAGGAATTGAGGTGGATACAAGCAATTAGGGTTGGACAAAGTCCCTGTCCCACATGGGGCTCACAGTTTTAATTCCCATTTTACAGATGAGGGAACTGAAGCTCAGAGAAGTGAAGTGATTTGCCCAAGTTCACACAGCAGACAAGTGACAGAGCCGGGATTAGAACCCAAGTCCTTCTGACTCCCAGGCCCATACTCTATCCACTAGGCTGTCCGGAAACACACCAGGATAAAATGAGTGTATGATATTGATTACTAACATTTACTGGGTGCTTATTCTGATCAACTCAAGCATCTGCTCTCTGCTCCAAATCAATCAGTCAGTGGAATCAAATGAATATTTACTGAGTGCCAAACACAGTACTAACTGCTTGGAAGAGTATATCAGAAGCAAGATGTATACTGACTGTCCTCAACTGGTGAGAAGCAACGTGGCCTAGTGGAAAAAGCATGGATTTGGTAGTCAGAGGGCCTGGGCTCTAATCCTAGTCTACTGTGTGACTTCGGGCAAGTCACTTCACTTCTCTGGGCCTCCGTTACCTCATCTGTAAAATGGAAACTGAGACTGGAGTCCCATGTGGGACAGGGACTGTGTCCGACCTGGGTAGATAGAAGATACTCAAATTGAACACAGAACCTTTTCCACAGTGGATGCCCAGTCTAAGTAAGTGGGGGTAGGATTAATCCCTGTTAAAATCCCCATACGACTGTGACTGGATCCAACCTGAGTACTCTATATCTGCCCCAGCACTTTCTTCAATGCCTGGCACATAGAGCTGAACAAACACCACAAAAAAACCAAAAACTTTTTCCAAGATCAGGCCATCCCACAGTCATCATTAGTGCATGGATGTGCTTTCCGCTGATAGTAATAATAGTAATTATGGTATTTGTTCAGTACTTACTATGTGCCAACCACTGTTCTAAGTCTTAGGGTAGATACAAGGTAATCAGGTTGTCCCATTCAGGGCACACAGTCTTCATCCCCATTTTACAGATGAGGTAACCAAGGCACAGAGAAGTTAAATGACTTGCCCAGTGACTTGCCCAAGGTCACACAGCAGACAAGTGGCAGAACCTGTATTAGAACCCACATCAACTGACTCCTAAGCCCTTGCCTTTTCTACTATACCATGCTGCTTCTCAATGGTTTTTGTTAAGCACTTACTATGTGCCAAGCACTGTTCTAAGTGCTGGGATAGATACAAGGTAATTAGGTTGTCCATGTGGAGCTCACACTTTACATTTTACTCCCCATCTTACAGATGAGGTAACTGAGGCACAGAGAAGTGACTTGCCCCAGGTCACAGCAGATGGGGGCCTGCCATTATCATTATTATTATTATTATTATTAATAATCATGTTTATCGAACACTTAGTGTGTGCAATGCACTGTACTAAGTGCTTGAGAGAATATAACAACAGACACATTCCTGCCACAGTGAGCTCACAGTCTATAGGGGGAGACAGACATTAATATAGATAAATAAATTACAGATTTATATGGATATATGCATATGTGCTGTGTGGATGGGAGGGAGGGTGAATGAAGGAACAAGTAAGAGCTGTGCAGAAGGGAGTGGGAGAAGAGGAGAGGAGGACTTGTTCGGGGAAGGCTTCTTGGAGGAGATGTGCCTTCAATATGGTTTTGAAGTGGGGGAGAGCAATTATCTTTCTGATATGAGGAGGGACGGCATTTCAGGCCAGAGGTAGGTTGTGGGCGAGAGGTCAAAGGCGAGACAGACGAGATGGAGGTACAGTGAGAAGGTTGTCAGTAGAGGAACGAAGAGTGTGGGCTGGGTTGTAGTAGGAAAGTATCAAGGTGAGGTAGGAGGGGGCAAGGTGATGGAGTCCTTTAAAGCCAATGGTGAGGAGTTTTTGTTTGATGCTGAGGTGGATGGGCAATGGCTGGAGTTTCTTGAAGAGTGGGGAAACATGGTCTGAACGTTTTTGAAGAGAAATGATTGGGGCAGCAGAATGGAGTATGGACTGGAGTGGGGAGAGACAGGAGGCAGGGAGGTCAGCAAGGAGGCTGAAACAATAAGCAAGGTGGGATAAGTGCTTGCATTAATAATAATAATAATAATGTTGGTATTTGTTAAGCGCTTACTATGTGCCGAGCACTGTTCTAAGCGCTGGGGTAGACACAGGGGAATCAGGTTGTCCCACGTGGGGCTCACAGTCTTAATCCCCATTTTACAGATGAGGTAACTGAGGCACCAAGAAGTGAAGTGACTTGCCCAAAGTCACACAGCTGACAAGTGGCAGAGCCGGGGTTTGAACCCATGACCTCTGACTCCAAAGCCCGTGCTCTTTTCCACTGAGCCACGCTGCATTAATGTGGTAGTGATTTGGTTCGAGAGGATGGGGCGGATTTTGACGATGTGGTGAAGGTAGAACTGAAGGTAGAAGGTGTGCGCCCTCACCACATCTACAGCCCCCACAACATCCACAGCCTTCCCCACAACCACAGCCCCCCACCACTGCCACTGCCTCAGCCACCACAACCACCTCAGCCTCCACCTCAGTCCAACCACCACCACAGACATGGCTTCCATCACAACTCCAGCCACCATCAGAGCCACAGCCCCACCCTGTCACAACCTTCGCAGATGTGCTGAAGTTTGAGAAGGGACTCTATTTCTCCTTCCTACCATGGTGGAGGAGAGCAGGAATTGGTGGTGGTGGGAATTCGGGTTGGCATAATGGGGGGGGGGGGGGTCAGGGAAGCTTTTCTCCTGGTCACCAGAGCTCTGGGCAGGTAGAGCAACATCCAGCTGAGGCTCTCTGGGGCTACTCCTGGGTGCCTCTCATTGAGGAGGCACTAAGCACATTTTTCAAGGACCTGAAGAGCCGTTTGTCCGGAAAAGATGCTCAGGTGTTTACCATTTCCACTGAGGGCACAACCAAAGAAAAAGCATCATGGCCTAATGAGAAACAGGTGATCTAGTGGAAAGAGCACGGGCCTGGGAGTCAGAAGGACCTGGGTTCTAATCTTGGCTCCGCCACTTGTCTGCTACGTGACCTTGAGCAAGTCATTTCACTTCTCTGTGTCTCAGTTACCTCATCTGTAAAATGAGGATTAAGACTGTGAGCCCTATACTGGACAGGGATTGTGTTCAACTTATCTACCCCAGTGCAATCCTTAGCACATAATAATAATGATAATAATGATGATATTTGTTACGCACTTACTATGTGCCAGGCACTGTTGTAAGTGCTGGGGTTGGGTTAAACACAGTCCCTGGCCCACATAGGGCTCACAGTCTTATTACCCATTTTACGGTTGAGGGAACTGAGGAACAGAGAAGTGAAGTGACTTGCCCAAGATCACACAGCAGACAAGTGGTAGAGCTGGGTTTAGAATCCTTGACCTTCTGACTCCTAGATCTATCCACTAGGCCATAGGCGCTTAACAAATACCATAAAAAGAACATCTGCTGCGGCTAGCAGGGTTAAGGAGCGCGCTCAGGAGGAAATTGGTGACTTTGAAGACTGTGAAATCACCTGTAAGAACTTTTTCAGGCTCCCGGGCCCAAGTTATGAGTCATCTCTTCAGAGAAAATCAGTGTAGATCAAGGACCAGGAAGAAGAGTTGTTAGCCAGTTCCTGAAAATGAGCAGTGTCCCATCTCCCTGACAGAACAAGAATTTCTAGACTGTAAACTTGTTATGGGGAGGGAATATGAGTGCCAATTCTATAATATGTAGTTTCCCAAACACACTGTTCAGTGTTCTGCACACAAAAGGCGCTCAAATATCATGGAAAAGAACCGGGGCCAAGTAGAGCTAAGTTTCTGTGTTCGGTGGGTGTTTGCATCTGAGTGAGTTGTCCTGAGATTCACTAATTCTACTTAGTTATTGTTCACATAAACAATTCCAGTGGCCACCCCGATTGATCACCTCCAAAATACAGAGGTACCGATAGGGTGGCCTGAACAGAACATTCAGTTGCGGGCCAAGAATTCAGTGTTTGGGAGATAAAGGAGTGAGACATTTGAGGGTTTGGCCACTGATTCTCCTCCCTGGGCCACATAAAATTCCAGCCCCAAAGGGACTTCAGTTATCATTCTGAGAAGTAGTGTGGCCTAGTGGATAGAGCACAGGCCCGGGAGTCAAAAGGACCTGGGTTCTAATCCCAGCTCTGTCAACTTGTCTGCTGTGTGACCGTGGGTAAGTCACTTCACTTCTCTGGGCCTCAGTTACCTCATCTGTAAAATGGGGATTATGACTGGGAGTTCCATGTGGGACAGGGACTGTGTCCATCCTGATTAGCTTGTATCTATCTCAGTGCTTAATGTAGTGCCTGGCACATAGTAAGTACTTAACAAATACCATTTTCCTCTAGACTGTAAGCTTCTAATGGGCAGGGAACTTGTCTGCTAATTCTGTTGAATTGTACTCTCCCCAGCACTTATCACAGTGCGCTGAACATAGTAAGCACTCAATAATTATGATTGACTGATTGGTTCTAACCTCAGCTCTGCCACTTGCCTGCTGTGTGGGCTTGGGCAAATCTCTGCACTTCTCTGTGCCTTACATCCCTCATAAATAAAATGGGGATTGAATGCCTGGTCTCCCTTCTATTAGAAGGTGAGCCCCATGTAGAACTTGATGATCTTTGTTTCTTTCCCCAGAACTTAGTATAGTGCTTGACCTATAGTAAGCACTTAACAAATACCATTATTATTATTATTATTATTATTATTATCACTGTCTCACCTATTTTCAATATTATTTTACAAACACTGTAAATGAAAAACCCAAGTGACAGAAATAGAAAATCGCACAATCAGTTGGTAGTATGTATTGAGTGCCTCTTGGGGGTACTGTACTAAACCCGACTCCCACAGCATCAACTAACAGCTCCCAAACCTACTTCTTCAGTGTCACGTTTCCTCTTTCCTCCAGAATATTTCTTCGTGACTATCTGCCAACACCTCAAGCTCAATGTCAATCATATTTATTATTAGTAGTAGTAGTAATAATATTAATAGTAGTAGTGAGAAGCAGCATGGCTCAGTGGAAAGAGCACGGGCTTGGAAGTCAGAGATCATGGGTTCGAATCCAGGCTCTGCCACTTGTCAGCTGTGTGACTGTGGGCAAGTCACTTAACTGCTCTATGCCTCAGTTACCTCATCTGTAAAATGGGGATTAAGACTGTGAGCTTCACGTGGGTCAACCTGATTACCCTGTATCTACCCCAATGCTTAGAACAGTGCTCTGCACATAGCAAGCACTTAACAAATACTAACATTATTATTATTATTAATAATAATAATAATAGTGGTATTTGTTAAGTGCTTAATACATGCCATGCTCTCAGCATTGAGACAGGGGATTAGAACCCTTTACCCTTGGACTTCTCTCTTTCATCACATCTCATATTTACCGTTTCACCTAATCCAGTTGGGTTTCCCCACACATTTCCAGATCTGCGACATCCTCCTCACCCAGGCAGGCATCACCAAGATGCAGTCACTTGTGGTATCCCATTTTGACACCTGGATGAGCTTTCTTCTCCTCGCAGACCACCCTGCCTCCAGTCTCCCCATTCTTCAGGCCACTCTTTCCTCTGTTGTACAAATTATTTTCCTCATTTGTCATTCTTCACTCATCTCCCTTCCCCTAATCACCCTCCAATGGCTGCCCATTCCTCTCCTCCTCAAGCAGGAAGTCCTGACCATTTGTTTTAAGGGGCTCCATCAGGTCTCTCCCTCCTTCTTATCCTCCTTCTTCCCACCCATCAAGTTACCCACTTGTTCCTCTCAAGCTAACCTATTCACGGTACCTCATTCTCATCTCCCCCACCACTGACCTCTTGCTTCCTTTACCCTTCCTGGAACTCCCTTCCCTTTCAAATCCGATGGCCCCCAGTTCTCCCATCTTCAAAATCCTTCTAAAATCATATTTCTTCCAGGAGTCCTTCCCCGATTAACTTATCATCTCCCCAGATAATGTTCCCAACAATTAGCTAAGAATCTCTACCTAGGAATCAACTACCTTCAGAAGCAGTGTGGCTAAGTGAAGAGACCACAGACCTGGAAGTCAGAAGGCCCTGGGTTCTAATCCTGGCTCTGCCACTTGTCTGCTCTGTGACCTTGGCAAAGTCACTTCATTTCTCTGTACCTCAGTTACCTCATCTGTAAAATGGAAAGTAAGACCGTGAGCCCCTTGTGGGACATAGACTGCTTCCAACCTGATTAGCTTGTATCTACCCTGGGACTTATTATGGTGCCTGTCACAGAGTAAGTGCTTTTTTCAAATACAGTGAAAAAAGAAAACTAAAAACAACCCAACCCTGATGCTGCCATCTTGGAGAGGGCCAGAAGGTCACCTGGCTCTTTTCTCTGCCATCTTGGAGAGGGGCCAGGTTGCCTGCCCATCTTTCCCTGCACCCCGAGGTGATTACTCACCTTGTTTTACAAACATGAACAGAAGCTGGCTTTGCCCAGGCAGAATGTTTGGGGCTCCCTAAAACGGGCCTTCTTTCCAGTTAGTGGCTGTTACCTAAAATCCTCGGAGACTTCAACATCCTCATGGATGTACCCGACGACTCCTCTGCCGCCTGCCTCCTATCACTCCTTGACTCCACCAACCTCCTGCTCCCCACCACCTTATCCACTCTCCGACTTGGTCACACCCTCGATCTCATCAACTCTTAACCGCTGCACTACCTCCACCCTCACAAACTCTGAAATTCCTCTTTCTGACCATAGCCTTCTCACCTGCCTCTTTTCTCACACTCTTCCCCCCGGAAATCTGTATTATTCCCCTACAGAGATCTCCTCTCTCTCGACCCCATCCATCTCTCTCTCAACGCATCACATCCCACCTTGCCTCCTCATCCTCTCTACCCACTCTTGATGCCTGGATTACTGCTCTCAACTCTACGCTCTCTTCTCAACTCAACTCGCTCGCTCCTCTTTCTCTCCATTGCTCTCGCACCACTAACTCACAGCCCTGGGATCTCTGTCACTGTCTCCTTCTCCGCTCTTATGCTCGATCTGCTGAACGCTGCTGGCCAAAGTCTAAACACCAAGCCAAGCTTGTTCACTTTAAATTTATCCTTTCCTGCCTTAACCTCCCCCACTCCTCTGCCAGGCAAAACTATTTTTCTTCCCATGGCCATCATCCCCGCCAGCTGTTCCAGACATTTAACTCCCTCCTCAGGCTCCCTGTTTCTCCCCATCCTCCATCCCTCACCCCCAACGATCTGGCTACGTAGCGCATTAAGAAAATTAACACCATCGGATCTGAGCTCCCCAAAGCCACCCCTCCCCCTTCTCCATCCCACCCACCCTCAACCCTCTCCTCTACTTTCCCATCCTTCCCACCAGTATCTTCAGAGGAGATCTCCTCCCTCCTCTCAAGTGTCACCCCCTCCACCTGTGCTTTGGACCCCATTCCCGCTCATCTTGTAAAAACTCTCACCCCTTTCTCCTTCCCTCCTTAACTAACTTCTTCAACAGCTCACTCACCAATGACTTCTTCCCCTCTGCCTTCAAACATGCCCATGTCTCCCCCATCCTAAAAAAACCCCTCTCTTGACTCCACTGCTCCTTCCAGTTATTGCCCTATCTCCCTCCTACCATTCCTTTCCAAACTCCTAGAGCGAGTTGTCTACACTCCCTGCCTCAAATTCCTGAACTCCAACTCTCCCCTGGATCCCCTCTAATCTGGCTTTCATTCCCTCCACTCCACCAAAACTGCCCTCTCAAAGGTCGCCCATGACCTTCTTCTCGCCAAATCTAATGGCTCTTACTCTATTCTAATCCTCCTTGACCTCTCAGCTGCCTTTGACACTGTTGACCATCCCCTCTTCCTCAACACATTGTGCAACCTTGGCTTCATGGACTCCATCCTCTCCTGGCTGGCTGTTCATTCTCGTTCTCCTTCGCAGGCTCCTCGTCCCCTTCCCATCCCATCCCATCTCCCCATTCCTCAAGGGTCAATTCTTGGTCCCCCTCTTTTCTCCACCTATACTCACTTGGTGAACTCATTTGCTCCCACAGCTTCAACTATCATCTCTATGCGGATGACACCCAAATCTACATCTCCTCCCCTGTTCTCTCTCCCTCCCTCCAGGCTCGTATCTCCTCCTGCCTTTAGGACATCTCCACCTGGATGTCTGCCCACCACCTAAAACTCAACAAGTCCAAGACTGAGCTCCTTATCTTCCCTCCCAAACCCTGTCCTCTCCCTCACTTTCCCATCACTGTGGACGGCAACACCATCCTTCCCGTCTCACAAACCCGCAACCTCGGTGTCATCCTTGACTCTGCTCTCTCGCTCTTCCACACATCCAGTTCGTGACCAAAACCTGCTGCTCTCACCTTCACAACATCGCCAAGATCTGCCCTTTCCTCTCCATCCAAACTGCTACCTTGCTGGTACAATCTCTCATAATCCGACTGGACTACTGCATCAGTCTCCTTTCTGATCTCCCATCCTCCTGTCTCTCCCTGCTTCATTCTATGCTTCACTCTGCTGCCCGGATTATCTTTCTGCAGAAACGCTCTGGATATGTTACTCTCCTGCTCAAAAATCTCCAGTGGTTGCCTATCAACCTTTGCATCAAGCACAAAATTCCTCACTATTGGCTTCAAAGCTCTCCATCACCTTGCCCCCTCCTACCACACTTCCCTTCTCTCCTCCTACAGCCCAGCTCACACACACTCCGCTCCTCTACCGCTAACTTCCTCACTGTGCCTTATTCCTGTTTATCCCGCTGTCCACCCCGGCCCACGTCCTACCAGTGACCTGGATTGTCCTCCCTCCTCACATCCACCAAACTAATGCTCTTCCCCTCTTCAAAGCCCTATTGAGAGCTTGCCTTCTCCAGGAGGCCTTCCCAGACTGAGCCCTCCCTTTCTCTCTGCCCCTCCTCCCCTCCCCATCACCTCTACTCCCTCCCTCAGCTCTAACCCCTTCCCCTCCCCACAGCACTTGTATATATTTGTGCATATTTATTGCTCTATTTATTTTATTAATTATGTGCATTTATCTATGGCTCTATTTATCTATTTTGATGGTAGTGATGCCTGTCTACTTGTTTTGTTTTGTTGTCTGTCTCCCCTTCTAGACTGTGAGCCTGCTGTTGGGTAGGGATTGTCTCTGTTGCCGAATTGCACTTTCCAAGCGCTTAGTACAGTGATCTGCACACAGTAAGCACTCAATAAATATGACTAAATGAATAAACAAGCTAGGAAACACTCATGGGCAGCAATGTGGGCTAGTGGATAAAGCATGGTCCTGGGAGCCAGAGGACCAGAGTTCTAATCCGGACTCTGCCATTTACTTCCTGGCAAGTTCCCTCTCTGGACTGTAAGGTCACTGTGGGCAGGGAATGTGTCAATTTATTGTTTTATTGTACTCTCCCAAGCAGTTAGAACACAGGCCTGGGAGTCAGAAAGAGTCAGAAGGACCTGAGTTACAAACCTGGCTCGCCAAGTATCTGCTGTATGACCCTGGGCAACTCACTCCACTTCTCTGTCCCTCAGTTACTTCATCTGTAAAATAGGGATTAAGACTGTGAGACCATGTGGGACAGGGATTGTGTCCAACCTAATTAGTTTGTATCTACTCCGGTGCTTAGAACAGTGATTGATACATAGTGCTTAACAAGTACCATTATTATTATTATTATTATTATTATTATTATTATTAACATAGTGCTCTGCACTCAATAAGTGTTCACCACTTATGACTGACTGACTGATTTAAATTCTCTGTGCCTAGGATTTCTCAACTGCAAAATGGGGACTCAAAACCTGTTCTCTCTCCCAGTTAAACTGTGAGCCCCATGTAGGACAGGAACTGTATCTGGCCTGATTAACTTGTATTTACCCCAGTGCTTAGAACAGTGCTTGACACACACTAAGGGCTTAAAAAATACCATTAAAAAACCCCCACCCCTCCCTCTCTCCCCTACTCTGAGCCACTGCAGAAAGGCGGCAGTGGGCCCCCCTGCCGCAGAGGCTGGGTCTCCATGGCCTTGTTTGTGGGTACTCCAAACTCCTCTGGAAATAAGTTCTGTTGCTTAACGCCTTTACTGTCATTCCCTCCCCCGTCTCTGTCTAGGAGGCTGGCTGGCTACCCTGCCCTCTGAAAACCCCATTGTCCATTGTTCCGGGCTATTCACCCCGGAGAACCAAAGTGCCAAGAGAATTAAAAGAAGGGGGTGGGGTGGGAGGAAAGCTTTTATGTGGTCTCTGGGAATGGTCTTTGGCCTGGTAAATCTGCCCTCCCTCTTTCCCTCCCAGATCCAGAGAGTGCTAGGGATGGCTGCTGTGAGTCTCAGTACTTCCCTTCATTGCAAAACAGCCCTGATTGGCAGGAGAAAGAAGGAATTCCCGGAGCATCAGCGGTCAGAATCACCTCCCAAGGAACAGGGCGGTGGTCCAGCCGGGCTGGCCGACATGGGAGACTTGTTTTTCTTCCCCTGGAAGCCTCCTGCCTTCTCTCTGCTTCCCCGAGCCAGCTGACCCCTGGAAATGGAAGTCACTGGGAGCAGGAGAGCTGGTACTGGGAGCAGGGGAGCCGGTGGGGAAGACAGACACTAAAATTATCTGTAGATGGGAGGAATAAGGAGAAGGGAATATGCACATGAGTTGCTGCTCCGGTAATAGGGCACAAAACACAAAACTCCATCCTAATCCTCCTCGACCCCTCGGCTGCCTTTTACAATGTCGACCATCCCCTTCTCCTCAACATGTTATGCTACCTTGGCTTCACTGACTCCTGTCCTCTCCTGGTTCTCCTCTTATCTCTCTGGCCGTTCATTCGTTCATTCCGAGTTTCCTTCGTGGGCTCCTTCTCCCCCTCCTATCCCCTAACTGTGGGGGTCCCTCAAGGTTCAGTTCTTGGTCCCCTTCTATTGTCCATCTACATTCACTCCCTTGAAGAGCTCATTCGCTCCCATCATCTCTATGCAGATGACACCCAAATCTATATCTCCTGCCCTGTTCTCTCCCCATCCCTTCAGGCTCGTATCTCCTTCTGCCTTCAGGATGCCTTCTGCCTCCTTCCACCTGGATGTCTGCCTGCCACCTCAAACTCAATATGTCCAAAACAGAGCTCCTTACCTTCCCTCCCAAAACCTATCCTCTCCCAAACTTTCCCGTTACTGTGAATGGCACAACCATCCTTCCCTTCTCACAAGCCCGCAACCTTGGTGTCATACTTGACTCCGCTCTCTCATTCACCCCACATATCCAATCTTGCACCAAATGCTGCCAGTCTCACCTTCACCATATCATCAAGATCCGCCCTTTCCTCTCCATCCAAACCGCTACCATGTTAGTACAGTCACTCATCTTTTCCTGACTGGATTACTGCATTAGCTTCCTTTCTGAGCTCACAACCTCCAGCCTCTCCCCAGTGCAGCCCATATTTCACTCTGCTGCCTGGATTATCTTTCTATGGAAACTTTCAGGGCATGTCACCCCCCTCCTCAAAAATCTCCAGTGATTGCCTATCAATCATTGCATCAAACAAAAACTCCTCACTCTTGGCTTTAAAGCTCTCCATCACCTTTCCCCCTCCTTCCTCACCTCTCCTCTCTCCTTCTCCTCCCAGCCCACACACTCTGCTCTTCTGGTGCTAACCTTCTCATTGTGCCTCTTTCTCACCTGTCTCACTGCTTACCCCTGGCCCATGTCCTACCTCTGGCCTGGGATGTCCTCCCTCCTCAAATCCACCAATTACTCTTTTCCCCTTCAAAGCCCTACTGAAGGCTCACCTCCTCCAAGAGGCCTTCCCAGACTAAGCCCCCTCTTCCTCAGCTCCCCCTCCCTTCCGCATCACCTTGACTCGCTCCCTTTGCTCTTTCCCCGTTTCCCCTTTCCACAGCACTTATGTATATATCTCTAATTGTATTTATTTATACTGATGCCTGTTTATCTGTATTGATGTCTTTCTCCCCAACCTAGACTGTAAAACCGGTGTGGGTAGGGATTGTCTCTCTTAATTGCTGAATTATACTTTCCAAGCGCTTAGTACAGTGCTCTGCACACAGTAAGCACTCAATAAATATAATTGAATGAATGAATGATCTTGTCTTATGCCGTCGAGTCGTCTCTGACCCATAGTGATGCCAGGATCACATCTCTCTCAGAATGCCCCTCCTCCATCTGCAATCATTCTGGTAATGGATCCATAGAGTTTTCCTGATAATAATAATGATGACGATGGTATTTGTTAAGTGCGTACTATGTGCCAAGCACTGTTCTAAGCGCTGGGATAGATACAAAGTTATCAGGTTGTCCCACTTGGAGCTCACAGTCTTGATCCCCATTTTACAGATGAAGTAACTCAGGCACAGAGAAGTTAAGTGACTTACGCAAAGTCTCACAGCTGACAAGTGGCGGAGTCGGGATTAGGATCCACAACCTCTGACTCTCAAGCCCATGCTCTTTCCACTAAGCAACGCTGCTGATAAAAATATGGAAGTGGTTTACCATTTCATCTTGCAGCCCAGTCAACTCGAGTCTCCTCCCTCGACACTCTCCCATGCCGCTGCCGCCTAGCATGGGTAAGTTTTGACTTGTAGCAGATTGCCTTCCACTCACTAGCCACTGCCCAAGCTAGGAATGGAATGCCTGTGCTTCTGCTTGACTCTCCCTCTCATAGTCGAGACTGGTAGAATACTGGAAACTCTCCAGGTGTGACCCTGAGGGAGGAATGAATAACAGGGTATGTAAAAAATGTACTTAAATGCTACGCAAGATGGGAATTTCACAAGTGATTGGGTGAGGCTGAAGTGCCGAAGTGACAACTGGGGGATTGTAACCTGAGTTTAGAAATGTATTGAGGAAGCCTTCCTGGAGGAAGTGTGATTCAGAGCTGTGTTTTGTCTGGAATCATTCACTTGGTTAATCAATCAATAGTAGGACAATGCAGTTCATTCGTTCAACTGTATTTATCTGTCCTTGTATTTCTCTGTCTGTGTTTGGGAGGTACCAAAGAAGAGTAACATATTTCCTGCCCAAACAGAGTTTGGCTACTGGACTAAGCACTATGGGTGAGGATGTTGTGGGGTTTAAAGGTATGGGTACTGCCCTTGAGAAGTTTACAGTCTGACAGAAGTAGCGTGGTCTAGTGGTTAGAGCATGGGCCCAGAAGTCAGAAGGCCCTGGGTTCTAATCCTGGATCTGCCGCTTGTCTGCTGTGTGACCCTGGGCAAGTCACTTCACTTCTCTGTGCCTCAGTTACCTCATCTGTAAAATGGCAATTAAGACTGTGAGCCTCATGTGGGGCAGGGACTGTGTCCAACCTTGTATCTACCCCAGAGCTTAGTACAGTGCCTGGTACTGTCCTCTCCCCCTCCCTTCAGGCTCGCATCTCCTCCTGCCTCCGGGACGTCTCCACCTGGATGTCGGCCCGCCACCTAAAACTCAACATGAGCAAGACTGAGCTCCTCATCTTCCGTCCCAAACCCGGTCCGCTCCCAGACTTCTCTATCACCGTGGATGGCACGACCATCCTTCCCGTCCCGCAGGCCCGCAATCTCGGTGTCATCCTTGACTCGTCCCTCTCGTTCACCCCACACATCCTATCCGTTACCGAGACCTGCCGGTTTCACCTCTACAATATCGCCAAGATCCGCCCTTTCCTCTCCACCCAAACGGCTACCTATTACGGGCTCTCGTTAATATCCCGGCTAGACTACTGTGTCGGCCTTCTCTCTGACCTCCCTTCCTCCTCTCTCGCCCCGCTCCGGTCTATTCTTCACTCCACTGCCCGGCTCATCTTCCCGCAGAAACGATCTGGGCATGTCACTCCCCTTCTTAAACAACTCCAGTGGTTGCCTATCGACCTCCGCTCCAAACAAAAACTCCTCACTCTAGGCTTCGAGGCTCTCCATCACCTTGCCCCTTCCTACCTCTCCTCCCTTCTCTCTTTCCACCGCCCACCCTGCACGCTCCGCTCCTCTGCCGCCCACCTCCTCACCGTCCCTCGGTCTCGCCTATCCCGCCGTCGACCCCTGGGTCACGTCCTCCCGCGGTCCTGGAACGCCCTCCCTCCTCACCTCCGCCAAACTGATTCTCTTTCCCTCTTCAAAACCTTACTTAAAAATCACCTCCTCCAAGAGGCCTTCCCAGACTGAGCTCCTCTTCCCCCTCTACTCCCTCTGCCATCCCCCCTTTACCTCTCCGCAGCTAAAGCCTCATTTTCCCCTTTTCCCTCTGCTCCTCCACCTCTCCCTTCCCATCCCCACAGCACTGTACTCGTCCGCTCAACTGTATATATTTTCGTCACCCTATTTATTTTGTTAATGAATTGTACATCGCCTCGATTCTATTTAGTTGCCATCGGTTTTTACGAGATGTTCTTCCCCTTGATGCTGTTTAGTGCCATCGTTCTTGTCTGTCCGTCTCCCCCGATTAGACCGTAAGCCCGTCAAACGGCAGGGACTGTCTCTATCTGTTGCCGACTTGTTCATCCCAAGTGCTTAGTACAGTGCTCTGCACATAGTAAGCGCTCAATAAATACTATTGAATGAATGAATGAATGAATGAATGGTACATAGTAAGCAGTTAACGTATACCAAAGTTATTATCAGTAGTAGTAGTACAGTGTCTGGCACATAGTAAGCGCTTAACAACTACCATAAAAAAACAGGTTTTTCTGGGATGACAGTTGGGGAAAGAGGCTATTCCAGAATTCCCTCCTGGCCCCGAGGGCACCGAATGGGCTTTCTTTTCTGCCGAGCACTTAGTACAGTGCTCTGCACATAGTAAGTGCTCAGTAAATTCTATTGGTTGATTGATTCTTTCAAGGCCAAGTTCCTGTTGATTGCCCCGATGCAGACACCTCAGGCAAATTCATTTCCAGATGACTTGCTTTTCCCCTTCTTCCCTCAGCCATCTGGGTTTCCCAATTGTTCTACTGCTTCTTGCCTAGCTCACCTAACTGGTCTCGGTTCCCCTCTGAATCTTCGTCTTGGATGGCCATACCTCTCCTTCTTTAGGCCCCTCTGCAACCAAATGCCATCCTGCCGCACCGCAACACTTGGGCTGCATGGTTTCTTCACGGAGGTCAACCGATCCATCCCCCTGCTCCTCGGAAGAACCACTCTCCCCAACTTCAAAGCCTTATTGAAGGCACATCTCTTCCAAGAGGCCTTCCCAGACTAAGCCCCACTTTTTTTCAACTCCTACTCCTTTCTCTGTCGCCCTGACTTGATCCCTTTGCTCTTCTTCTGCTCCCAACCCCAAAGCACCTACATTTTTGCAATTTTATTTATCCCTTTGCTCTTCCCCACTCCTAGCCCCCACACACTTATGTACATATCTGTCCTTACATTGTTTTTTATTGGTGTCTGTCTCCCTGACTCCAGACTGTGTGCTCTTTGAGGGAAGGGAATGTCACCGTTTATTGTTGTATATAATATACATATAAAGGACCGCTAGACCATATAGAAGTTGCTGGGTTCTACTCCTGGCTCCACCGCTTGTCTGCTGTGTGACCTTGGATGAGTCATTTAATTTTTCTGTGCCTCAGTTACCTCATCTGTGAAATGGGGATTAAGACTGTGAGCCCCATGTGGCACAGGAACTGCGTCCAACTTGATTAGCTTGTATCTACCTGAGTGCTTAGAACAGTATTTGAAACACAGTAAGTGTTTAACAAATACCATTCCTCTTCTTATTGCAATCAATCAATGGTGTTTATTGAGCATTTACTGGGTATAGCATACTTGACTAAGAACTTGGGAGAGCACAATGCCATGGATTGGCAGGAATGCCCTGCCCACAATGAGTTTATGTTCTTATAGTCAGTGCTTGATAAATATCATAATTATTATTATTATAGTGTAATAAAACTCATACAGTCTGATTTCACAAGCCATGAATTCACTAAAACATAGTTACATGTTTTTCTGCTAACCCCCAGGAGACTGACAAGCCAGCTTCAAATAGTCCAGCTGGCTTGGGTCAAAGCCCCCTGTGATAAGAATACAATGAAACAAGCACAGGAGGAGAAAAAAGTGGGGGGGAAATCACCTGCATTTAAGAGGATCTGGTAAAGGCAAAGGGCAGCTTGAATGCTCAGTGCCTAAGCCATGCTGTGCTGCTGACCTGTGGGGAAATATCAGAAGTTGAAGACAGAGATTGGGGGGAATAAAAAGATAATGTGATTCTCCCAAGATGGAGATCTAGGTATCAGAACCCAGATTGGACACGGTGGGGTGGAAGGAGTGAGGGGAGGGATGAGGAAAGGCGTGAAGGGAGCGGGGAGGGTGTCACCCGTCGCCAGGCACAGGTTCTTTCGGAATTGGTGCGGCGAGAGAGAGAGAGAGAGAGAGAGAGAGAGAGAGAGAGGCCGGGGATGGAAAAACCTGAGTTTTGTATAGAATTTATTCCGCGGGGCGGATTGAATTTAATTATTTAGACGTGACAATCGGCCTTCCCTTTTGGGGGAAAACATGGTGTTAAAGCTTCCCCTTTGGGAGGAATATGGGGTTAGAGCTTCCCTAACGGGAGGAATACACTGGTATGTTACTCGCGTGTGGGTGGACACCCGAGCCCACTTATGATTTACTAACAACGTGGTGAGGCGGCTGGCTCCCACCATGTGCTCACCCCACCCAGGAGGAATCCACCTTTGCGTTAAATACACTTATGCGTTAAACACTAATGAGTTACATACACTTATGCGTTAAACCCAGTTATGCATTACCCACTTTTGGTTACTGGCACTTGGTGAGGCGGCTAGCTCCCACCCTGTTCACGTCCCCCTGGGGAGGCACCCACTTAGACATCAAATCCATTCTAAACGTTACATACCCATGGTGAAGCATCTGGCTTCCAACCCCACGAGTTCTCAGCAGGAGAGGACACTCACCCATCCCACGGCTCCTCACTCGGTGCAGGCAGAGCGGCCTTCTCACGCTCTGGACAGAGGCGACCCACAGCCAGCTGCTGCGAGTCCCATTCCTCTGCACAGGTTAGAGGCAGCAGGTATTTATCACCTGTGCCCTTAGGCCATTCCAGCTTCCGGCCTCAGTTTATCCAATCTCTGCCCTCCCCCCTCCTCCATTCCTAATTTGATTGGCACGGGGCGAGGGGCACCTTCTGTATTCCCAGCTTGGGCTGTCAATCTGGCAGTTTCGGTTGTGGGGGCAGTGTCCCACCCTCACTTCCGAGTTCCGCCTGCTGGCTCAGGAGGTCACGAGGTAGCATTTGACCTTGAGATGGTCGGTACCCCAGGGTTACCTGGGACAGAGGGGGAGGAGAGGACAGAACTTCTATGTTTGGCAGGGCAAGGAGAGAAAAGAGTCAAGGGAAATAACAATAATAATGATGATGGCATTTGTTGAGGGCTTACTGTGTGCCAAGCACTGTTCAAAGCGCTGGAGTAGATGCAAGGTCATCAGGTTGTCCTACATGGGACTCACAGTCTTAATCCCCATTTTACAGATGGGGATCTGAGATCCCCAGATTGAGGGTCAGAGAAGTGAAGTGACTCACTCAAAGTCACACAGCTGATAAGTGGTTGAGCCGGGATTAGAAGCCATGACCTCTGACTCTCAAGCCGGGGCTCTTTCCAGAGATCCAGATAACTGAAGGGCGATCAATCAATCAATTGATGCTATTCAGTCAGCCGTATTGATTGAGAGTTTACTTTCATTCATTCAATCGTATTTACTGAGATTGCAGAGCACAGTACTAAGTGCCTGAGAGAGTACACTGCAACAATAAACGGACACATTCCCTGTCCACAATGAGCTTGCAGTCTAGAGAAGGGGGGAGACAGACATTAATATAAATAATGACAGATACGTACATAAGTGCTGTGGGTCTGGGATCGGGGAAAAACACAGGGAGCATGTCAGGGTGATACAGAAGGGAGTGGGGGAAAGGGTGAGGTGTACGTCAGGCTTACTGTGTGCAGAGCACTGTATTAACAGCTTGGGAGAGTACACAATAATAATATAATAGGCACATTCCCTACCCATAAAAAGCACTCAACTAAGCTTTTGGGTGAGGGCAATATACAGAGTCGGTAGACATGTTCTCTGTCCTCTCGGGGTCACACCTGGAGTGTTTTCAGTACTCTACCAGTCTCGGCTACGGGAGGGAGAGTCAAGCAGAAGCCTACCCATTCCATTCCTAGCTTGGGCAGTGGCTAGCCAGTGGAAGGCAGTCGGCTACAAGTCAAAATTTACCCGTGCTGGGCAGCGGCAGCATGGGAGAGGGTCAGGGAGGAGACTCGAGTTTACCTCACGGAAGGAGGCAATGGTAAACCACTTCCCTATTTTTACCAAGTAAACTCTACGGCTACACTATCAGAACGATTGCAGACGGAGAGCGGGGCGTTCTGGGAGAGATGTGTCCATGGAGTCACTGAGGGCCGGAAACGGCTCGACGGCACAAGACATGTTCTTTGCATTCATCCAACAATTCCCACTTCTAGGCTCATAAAATAAGTTTCAACTTTATCTCCCTCGGTTAAAAATTATCTCTATTAATTATCAGCTAAACGCTGGCCATCCTCGAGTCAGGAGGGAAGAGGCAGGGAAGGTCTGTGACCCTGTGACCAGTTGATTCTGGCCAGTGTGTGTGCGGAGGAGGCTGAGGTGGAGCCCAGAACCGGGCTGCTGACCTACTTTTCTCTCCGTTGCTTGGCTGAGACAGAAACTGACCACGGGGAACCGGAGCCAGAGGAATCCAATTCCCCGGTCTTCGACCCGAGCCTTAGGCCATCGCATGGCCAACACGCACGGCACGACACGTACGCGGCTTGGTCGACCTCTCGTTCTTTTATTCAGTCTTATTTCTTGAGCACTTACTGTCTGCAGAGCACTGTCCTGAGCGCTCCAGAGACTACAGCAGAATGATAAACAGGCACCTTCCCTGTCTGCAATGAGCTTACAGTCTAGAGACCTACAGGCAGAGTCAATCAATCAATCGCATTTACTGAGCAGCGCTTACCGTGTGCAGAGCATTGTGCTAAGCTCTTGGGAGAGGACAATGTAACAGTGAGTTTGTAGACACATTCCCTGCACAGGACAAGTTTACAGTCTAAAGGGAACTCAGCATGTCATTCCCAGGTGCCTCCATTTCGTCTATCGCACCTCCGACGCCTTTCCCACGTCCTCCTCCCTCTGACTTGACCTCCCTCCCACTCCGTACCCTCCCCACTCAGACCGCTCCTCTAGACTGTAAGCTTACTGTGATCAGGGAATACGTCTATCAACTCTGGTACACTGTACTCTCCCCAGTGTTCTGCATGTATTGAGAACTCCAAAAATACAATTGATTGATTGATTTCAGAGCCTTATTAAAGTCACATCTCCTTCAAGAGGCCTTCCCTGACTATGCAAGCCCTCTTTTCCTCAACTCTCCCACACTCTTCTGCGTCTATGCCCTTGGATCTGTACCCTTTTGGGCATTTGTTATTCACCCCACCTCAGCTCCACGGCCTTTATGGACGTACCAGCAAATTATTTATATAACGTCTGTCTTCCCCTCTAGACTGTAAGCTCCCTGTGGACAGGGAATGTGTGTATTAACTCTGTTGTACTTTCCCAAGTACTTAGTGCAGTGTTTTGCACAAAGTAAGTGCTTAATAAATACAATTGACTGATTGATGTGTTCTGGCCTGGCCTCCTCTCCACTGGACCACTTTACTAGCCATTATACAATTTCCGGTCTGCCTGCCGTCCCTCAAAAAGACTATGATGTCTAGGAGCCCTGTGTAGGACAGGGACTGTATCCCACCAGATTATCATGTAGCTACCTTAGCACTTAGTACAGTGCTTGGCACATAGTAAGTGCTTAACAAAAACCACACTTATTTATTATCATTATTATTCCAGTGGAGGAGAGTTAAAAGAGAGCAGCATTCCTTTCTATTAATAATAATAGCAGCAATAATAATTGTGTTAAACCCTCCATCTGTGCCATAACACTGTGCTAAGCACTGGGAGAGAAAAATAATCAGATTGGACATCATGTTGTTTGACATAGGGCTCACAGTCTAAAACCTGGGGGGATTAAATGAAACTATACATCTAGCTTAGCACTTCTCAGTCTGGGTTTGAGGTGATTAGTTTTGGGGTGCAATAAAGAACCTGGACTTGTCTTACCCTCTGTGTAGAAGAGTGGATAGAGCATGGGCCTGGGAGTCAGTAGGACCTGGGTTCTAATCTCAGCTCCACCACTTGCTTGCTGTGTGATCTTGGGCAAGTCACTTCAATTTTCAGGGCCTCAGTTCCCTCATCTGTAAAATGGGGATTAAAACTGTGAGCCCCATTTGGGACAGGGACTGTGTCCAACCCAATTATCTTGTGTCTACTCCAGGCACATAGTACACGCTTAACCAATGCCATTATTATTATCATTATATGTTATAGTATACTCTCCCAAGCACTTAGTACAGTGCTCTGCACACAGTAAGTGCTCAATAAATACGGTTGACTGACAACTTCTCTGTACCTTTGTTCCCTCATCTGTAAAATGGGAATTAAGACTGGGAGGCCCACGTGGAACCGGGACTGTTTCCAACTTAGATGACTTGTATCTACTCCAGCCCTTTATAGTACAGTGCCCGGCATATAGTAAGCACTTATCATATAGAAGCAGGGTGGCACAGTGGATAGAGCTTAGACCAGGGAGTCAAAAGGCCATGGGTTCTAATTCCAACTCCACCACTTGCCTGCTGTGTGATCTTGGGCAAGTCACTAAACTTCCCTGTGCCTCAATTACCTCATCTGTTAAATGGAGATTGAGACTGTGAGCCCCATGTGGCGTGGCTTAGTGGAAAGAGCACGGGCTTTGGAGTCAGAGTTCATGGGTTCGAATCCCGGCTCAGCCACTTGTCAGCTGTGTGACTTTGGGCAAGTCACTTAACTTCTCGGTGCCTCAGTTACCTCATCTGCAAAATGGGGATTAAGACTGTGAGCCTCACGTGGGACAACCTGATTCCCCTGTGTCTATCCCAGCACTTAGAACAGTGCTCGGCACATAGTAAGCGCTTAACAGATACCAACATTATTATTATTATGTGGGACAGGGAGAGTGGCCAACTCGATTAGCTTGTATCCACCCCAGCCTGGCACACAGTAGGTGCTTAACAAATACCATAAACATAATTAACAAATACCATTAAAAGTAAGAGGAAAGCAAGCCATAAGAAACAATAAATTAATAAGAACATTGATATTAGGGCAAATTTGCCATATTTCTCAATTTCAGGCACCCCCTAGGTTGGGCTGGATTGAATGTTGTTATTTCATTCATTATTATTATCATCATCATTAGCTGTTAACACTATAATCATTTTCATTAGCTCCACACGTGTTAATACTATTAGCATTGTTTTTGTCCGTCTGTCTCCCCCGATTAGACTGTAAGCCCGTCAATGGGCAGGGACTGTCTCTATCTGTTGCCGATTTGTACATTCCAAGCGCTTAGTACAGTGCTCTGCACATAGCAAGCGCTCAATAAATACGATTGATTGAATGAATGAATGAATTCAATTCAATTCATTCAATCGTATTTATTGAGCGCTTGCTATATGCAGAGCACTGTACTAAGCGATTGGGAAGGTATAATATACAGTTGTATACAACAATATATTATATACTGAGGACAAGAGCCTCTAGAAGGAGAGGCAGACGTCAAAATAAATTACAGATGGGGAACTAGTAGAGTATAAGTATTTATACATAATAATAGTAATAATAACTGTGGTACTTGTTCCCATCTCAGTGTCATACCTGGAGAGTTTCCAGGACTCTTCCGGTCTTGACTACGGGAGGGAGAGTCAAGCAGAGGCCTGTCCGTTCCATTCCTAGCTTGGCCAGTGGTTAGCGAGTGGAACGCCGTCTGCTACAAGTCAAAACTCACCCACGCTGGGCAGCAGCGGCACGGGAGAGAGTCGAGGATGGAGACTCAAGTTTACTGCGTGGCAGGAGGTGATGGTAAACCACTTCCTTATTTTTACCAAGAAAACTCTATAGATCCACTACCAGAACGATTGCAGATGGAGGTGGAGCGTTATGAGAGAGATGTCGCTATGGGTCGAAGATGACTTGACAGCATAAGACAAGACAAGATGGGACTTGTTAAGCTCTTACTATGTAACAAGCACTGTTCTAACTGCTGTGGTAGATACAAGCTAATCAGGTTGGACACAGTCCCTGCCCCAAGTGGGGCTCTCAGTCTTAATCCCCATTTTACAGATGAGGCAACTGAGGCTCAGGGAAGTGAAGTGAAATGCCCAAAGTCACACAGTGGAGGGGAGGTGGAAGTGGGATTAAAACCCAGGTCCTTTTGACCCCCAGGTCTGGGATCTATCCACTAAGCACGTTGTGGGGGATTGGGATAGGGTGCATATCTATCTGTTGTCGAATTGTACATTGCAAGCGCTTAGTACAGTGCCCTGCACACAGTAAGTGCTCAATAAATACGATTGAATGAATGACTGAATGCAAGTATCGAAGTGCTTAGAGAATACAGGGATCCGAGTGCATTGTTAACACTGTAAGGAGGGAGAATGGGGTAGAGAGATGAGAGGTTAGTCAGGGAAGACCTCCTGGAGGAGATGGTACTTTAGAAGGGCTTTGAAGATGGGGAGAGAGGGGCTCTGTCAGCTATGGAGTGGGGGGGTGGGGGCGGGTGTTGCAGATAGGAGGGAGGGGCTGAGCAAGGCATCAGAGAGAGAAGCAGTGTGGCTTAGTGGAAAGAGCACGAGCTTGGGAGTCAGAAGCTGTGGGTTCTAATTCCAGCTCCGCCACTTGTCTGCTGTGTGCCCATAGGCAAGTCACTTCAATTCTCTGCGCCTCAGTTACCTCATCTGTAAAATTCTATTTATTGCTATTATTTTTGTCTGTCTCCCCCGATTAGACTGCAAGCCCGTCAGTGAGCAGGGACTGCCTATCTGTTGCCGAATTGTACATTCCAAGCGCTTAGTACAGTGCTCTGCACATAGTAAGCGCTCAATAAATACTATTGAATGAATGAATAAAATGGGGATTAAGACTGGGAGCCCCATGTGGGACAACCTGATTACCTTGTATCTTCCACAGCGCTTAGAGCAGTGCTTGGCACATAGTAAGCGCTTAACAAATACCATTTTTATTAGAGAGAGGAGATTGAGACACAATATTTAGGCTGGTGTTAGGGGAGCAAAGTGTGACTGCTAGGTTGTAGTGGGAGGGGGATGAGGTTAGGTAGAAGGGGGACAGCTGACTGAATGCCTTACAGCCAAAATGGTCAGGAGTTTCTGTTGATGTAAGTAGTAGGGATAACATTTGGGGATTTTTTATGAGAGGGGAGATGGATGTGCAGGAAGCGTCTTCTATTGAAAAATGATCTGGGCAGCAGAGTGGATTATGGACTGGAAAGGGGAGAGGCTAGAGGCAAGGAGGTCAGTGAGGATGCTGATGTACTAGTTGAGGTCAGATAGGTCAAATGCTTGGCCCAGAAATGGTTGTGTCCTTGAGTGTAGTGGCGATCAAAGTATATGAGCTGGAGCGTGTATTCTCCTTTACATGCTGGACTCTTGGAGAAGGTAGAGATAAACTGAGGACACGTGCTTCCTCTTCATCTCTCAGTTCACAGAAACCAGGGCTGGTAGGTCTGGGTGTATGGTTCTTGCTTAGGGTGTTAGAGGTCCCATTTTCAAATCCTGCTTGGGTCAAATACTGTTTGAAGGAGTGGGACTTAGTGGATGGAACACGGTTTTTGGAGTCAGGAGGACCTGGGTTCTAATCCTGGCTCTGCCGCTTGTCTGCTGTGTGACCTTGGGCAAGTCACTTCACTTCCTTAGGCCTCAGTTACCTCATCTGTAAAATGTGGATTAAAAATGCAAACCCCATGTAGGACAGGAACTGTATCCAATTGATTAATTTGTATCTACTCCAGTGCTTAGAACGGTGCTTGACACATGGCTTAACAAGTACCAAAATTATAATTAATTTTTATTATTATTATCATTAAGACCTCCCCCCAGGGGTCTAACACTCCAGAGACCAGCATAGGGGTCTCTGCATGGAGTTTGGAGCTCCAGGTTTTGACTCCATGGCGAGGAAGACACCTTAGGCTGTGGAGAAGGAAACGTCGCTTCATCTCACGGGGGTGTCTGACAGCCACCTCACTGGGTGTCTTTTTATGGTTCACCCCTGTCCTCGCTTCTTCTCGCCCAGCTGGGCCCCGGTTCAGTACAGCTGGGACTCTGGAGGTGAAACGTGGAGGTCGGGAGAGAGGGAGAAGGTTTAGGGTGTGGCTGAGAGGGTAAAATGGTGCCCTCCTCCCCATAACCTGCCGGGCAATGGAGGTAGAAGCAGCGTGGCCTAGTGGCAAGGGTGCTGACTTGGGACTGAGAGGACCTGAGTTCAAATCTTGACTGCCAACTGTTTTCTGTGTGACTTGGGCAAGTCACTCCATTTTATTAACGATGTGTCTATATCTATAATTCTATTTATCTATTTTGATGCTATTGATGCCTGTCTACTTGTTTTGTTTTGTTGCCTGGCTCCCCCTTCTAGACTGTGAGCCCGTCGTTGGATAGGGATTGTGTCTATCTATTGCCGAATTGTACTTTCCAAGCGCTTAGTCCAGTGGTCTGCACAGAGCAAGCGCTCAGTAAATGCGATTGAATGAATGAATGTCTTTGTGCCTCAGTTTCCTCAGCTGTAAAATGGGGATTAAATATCTGTTCTTCCTCCTACTTAAACTGTGAGCCCCTTGTGTCCAACCTCATTAACTTGTATTCATTCATTCAGTGGTATTGATTGAGCCCTTACTGTGTGCAGAGCACTGTACTAAGCGCTTGGAAAGTACAATTTGGCAACAAATAGAGACAATCCCTACCCGACAAGGGGCTCACAGTCTAGAATTGGGGAGATGGACATCAAAACAACTAAACAGGCATCTGCCCTACCGTTTAGAATGGTGTTTGCAACACAGTAAGCACTTAACATTGGATAAAAAAACTAGTACCCCAAGCTGAGGGAGGTGAACCCGACCCCCCCAACTCCTCCTCACCCTCCCCATCTCTGGGTTTCCCTCCTGCTCCAGAAAGGCCGAGCCCAGCCCTGAAATGCCTTAGTGGCTGGATGGCGGTTCAGAGGGGCAGGGCCAGGTTAGCAGGAGGGCCGGAAGGTGCTGATCCATGCATACAGAGAGCTCCTTTGTTTGCTGTGTGTCATTTGTAAGTTGGGTAATGTTTGGCAACAAATATTGGTTCAAAGAGCCACAGGGCCTACCCCGCCCCCAGTTTTTTGACCGGGCCAACTGATTTTTCAGTTTTTTTCCTCCCAAGTTCTCCAGGGGTGGCTAGGTACCCTCTTTTCCCCCAGTGGAGATCTGGGTCGGGACTGAGGAGGGAAGGAGGAAAGTTTAGAAGATAAGTGGAGCTCCCAGATCTCCCCAAAGAGGCTTTATTTCAACCAAGTTAAAAATGTCACCTGCATGAAAGGCCACCCATCTGGTCCCGCTCTACGTAGCTTTGCTTCCCCACGACTCAGTTGAGTTCGTCGCAATGCCCGTATCTACAAACTCTGTTATATTGTACTCTCCCAAGCGCTTAGTACAGAGCTCTGCTCACAGTTCTTGCTTAATAAATACCACTGATCAATTGATTCATTGCCTATTTGGGTCAAGCCCCCTGCAGCTCTATCCAGCACCCTTCAAAACCCTCTTATTTTTTAAATGGTATTTGTTAAGCGCTTACTCTGTGCCAGGCACTGTACTAAGCACTGGAATGGACACATTCATTCATTCATTGACTCAATCACATTTATTCATTCATTCAATAGTATTTACTGAGCAGTTACTATGTGCAGAGCACTGTACTAAGCGCTTGGAATGTACAATTTGGCAAAAGAGACAATTCCTGCCCAATGATGGACTCAGAGTCTAAACAGGGGAGACAGCAAAACAAAAGAGAACAAAACAAAAACAACATCATCAAGAAAATAGAATCAAGGAGATAGACAACTCATTAACAAAATAAATAGGGTAATCAATAATATATACAAGTGAGCACAGTGCTGAGGGGAGGGGAAGGGGAAAGAGCAGAGGGTGGGGGGAGAGCAGAGGGTGGGGGGAGCTTACTGCTGAGCACTGTACTAATTACTAATTACACTGTTACTTATTGAGTGCTTACTATATGCAGAGCACGGTACTAAGTGCTTGGAAAGTAAAATTCAGCCCGAATAGAGTCAATCCCCACCTAACAACGGGCTCACAGTCTAGAAGGGGGAGACAGACATCAAAACAAGTAGACAGGCATCAATAGCATCAAAATAGATAAATAGAATTATAGATATATATACACATCATTAATAAAATAAACAGAATAATAAATATGTACATATATACACAAGTGCTGGGGGTGGGGAGGGGGGTAGAGCAAAGGGAATGAGTCGGGACAAAAGGGAGTGGAGGAGGAGCAGAGGAAAAGGGGGGCTTAGTCTGGAAAGGCCTCCTGGAGGAGGTGAGCTTTCAGTAGGGCTTTGAAGGGGGAAGCGTGCTAGTTTGGTGGGTTTGAGGAGGGAGGGCGTTCCAGGCTAGAGGTGGGACTTGAGCCAGGGGTCGATGGTGGGACAGGTAAGAATGAGGCATAGTGAGCTGGTTACTCTCAGGGGAGCAGAGTGTGCGGGCTGGGCTGTAGAAGGAGAGAGGGAAGTGAGGTAGGAGAGGGCCGGGTGATGGAAGGCATTGAAGCCAATAGTGGGGAGTTTTTGCTTGATACGGAATTTGATAGGCAACTACTGGAGATTTTTGAGGAGGGAGGTGACATGCCCAAAGCATTTCTATAAAAAGATAATATGGGCAGCAGAGTGAAGTATAGACTGAAGTGGGGAGAGACAGGAGGTTGGGAGAACAGAAAGGACGCCGATGCAGTAATCCAGTCGGGATATGACGAGTGACTGTACCAAGGTAGCGGTTTGGATGGAGAGGAGAAGTGGATCTTGGAGATGTTGTGAAGGTGAGACCGGCAGGTTTTGGTGACAGATTGGACGTGTGGGGTGAATGAGAGAGCAGAGTCAAAGATGACACCGAGGTTGCGGGCTTCTGAGATGGGATGGATAACATGGAGTAATGGATAGAGCACAGGCCTGGGAGTCAGAAGGTCATGGGTTTTAATTCTGGCTCTGCCATATTCATTCAGTGGTATTTATTGAGCGCTTACGATGTGCAGAGCGCTATTCTAAGCACTTGGAATGTACGATTCGGCTACAGATAGAGACAATCCCTGCCCATTGAGGGGCTTACAGTTTAATCAGGGGAGGACAGTGGCATAAGTCCGTTGTGTGACCTTGGGCAAGTCACTTCAATTCTCTGTGCCTCAGCTACCTCATCTGTAAAATGGGGATTGAGACTGTGAGCCCCATGTGGGGCAGGGACTGTGTCTAATGTGATTTGCTTGTATCCACCTCAGAGCTTAATATAATGCCTGGCACATAGTAAGCACTTAACAGACACCACAACTGTATTATTATACAAGCTAATCAGGTTGGGTACAGTCCATGTCCCACATGGGGCTCACAGCTTGAATCCCATTTTACAGATGAGGTAACTGAGGCATAGATAAGTGAAGTGATTTGCCCAAGGTCACACAGCAGAAAAGTGGTGGAGGTGGGATTAGAACCCAGTTCCTCTGACTTGCATGCTTATGATCATTCCACTAGGCCACACTGCTGCTTATTAGACTAAAAGGCCATGGCTGGGACCAGCTCCCCACAGGGCTAACCTGCCCTGTGAGTGGTATTTTCATCCTTTGATGCCCTGCCTTCCTCCTTGGGGGACAACAGGTTAAGGCCGTGGCTCTGTTCTGCCTCAATCAATCAATCCACCCATCTGTGATATTTACTGAGCACTTACTATGTGCAGAGCACTATACTAAGCTCTTGGGAGAGTACAGTGCAGCAGAATTAGCAGATCCGTCCCCTGCCCATATGGAGTTTACAGTCTAGAGATGGATGATGGAATGCAAGATGATGAGCTATTTGGAGCAAGCGTGGCGCTTCCTTGAGAAGCAGGTGGCAAGAGTCTTCCTCCCAGGTCCTAATAATAATAATAATAATAATGGTATTTGTTAAGTGTCTAACTATGTGCCAGGCACTATACTAAGCACTAGGGTGGATCCAAATAAATCGGATTGGACACAGTCCCTATGGGGCTCACAATCTCAATCCCCATTTTACAAATGAGGTAACTGAGGCCCAGAGAAGTGAAATGACTTGCCCAAGGCCATACAGCAGACAAGTGGTGGAGCTGGGATTAGAACCCATGATCCTTTAGAGATGCAGACCCAAGTATAATAGGGGAAATGAGGGCTTAGTCAGGGAAGACCTCTTATAGAAGATGTGATTTTTAGTAAGGCTTTGAAGGTGGGAGAGCGAGAGAAGCAGACTCAGCGTGACTCAGTGGCAAAAGCCCAGCGTTGGGAGTCAGAGGTAGTGGGTTCTAATCCCGGCTCTGCCCACTTGTCAGATGTGAGACTTTGGGCAAGTCACTTAACTTCTCTGTGCCTCAGTTACCTCATCTGAAAATGGGGATTAAAACTGTGAGCCCTATGTGGGACAACCTGATTACTTTGTATCTACTCCAGTGCTTAGAACAGTGCTTGGAACACAGTAAATGCTTAACAAATACCATAATTATCCTTAGTATTGGAAGGTGATCAATAGTAGGTTTTAGTAGGAGGGAGAGAGCCGACCGAAGGCCTTAAGATGTGGATGGATAACTTCCTTGCCAGGCTGGCACCTTTCCCAAACCAAGAGCCCATTCCAATGGGAACCATGATCCTTCAGAGCTGGGATCCTTCATTTCCAGCTGGTGTCCAGTTCCCGTCATCCCATTCTGGGAGAGGCATCTGGCCAGCCATGTTTATGTCCTGTGACCTGCTGCCTCACATCCAGCGGATGGTCATGAATTTGGGGGCTCCATCTGTCGCCCTGGAAATCCTGGGGAAAGAGCCATAGTATCAATCAGTGATATTTATTTAACATTTGCTTGCGCAGAACAGTGGATAAAGCTCTGCAGAGGGTACAGAACCACAGAGAAGCAGCATGGACTAGTGAAAAGAGCATGGGCCTGGGAGTCGGGGGACATGGGTTCTAATCCTGACTCAGACACTTTGCTGTGGGACTTTGGGCAAATCACTTCACTTCTCTGTTAAAACGAAGATTAATTAAGACTGCGAGCCTCATGTACAGACAGGGATGGAGTAGCTTGTTTCTACCCCAGTACTTAGTACAGTACCGGACACACATTAAGTGCTTGACAAATACCATAAAAAAAGGGCGATCATTGCCACAAGGAGCATACAGTCTAGAGGGAAAGACAGACATTAAAATGAATTTTGGCTATACGTACATTAGGGCTTTTGAACTGAGAGTGGGTGAATATCAAGTCCTTAAAGTGTCTCTAAAGCTCTTGCCATTTGCCTGCTGTTTGACCCTGAGAAAGTCAGCTCTCTTCTCTGTGCCTCAATTGCCTCCTCTGTAAAGTGAAGCTTAAATACCTGTTCTCCCCACTACTTAGATCGGTGAAATCTGATTAACTTGAATCTACCTCAGGGCTTAAAACAGTGCTTGATATACAGGAAGCTCTTAACAAATACCATAAAAAACAACAACTCCAAAATGGATTCTACCTTGGAGAAGGAAATGGGGCAGTTCTGAGGTGAGATAAGTGTTTGGTCCACCTGCCCCGGCCTACTGCTAGGGTGAGCAGTCTGAAATGGCTCATTGTTTGGGTCCTCACCACCCAGGACTTCCTCCCACTCTTTTACACAATGGTAATTTCCTTTTTGAATCCAGCTAAGCTGCTTGTGGTTTCCCTTTACACAAGTTTACATAATTCCCCCTCCCACCCCCTAAAAGGAACTGGCAAATTTGGAAATCCTCCCTGGAGAAGATAAACTTTATGGGCAGTCGGCTTTGCCTTTTTTTTTTCTTAATGGTAATTAAGTGCTTATTATGTGGCAGGCACTGTTCTAATCACTAGGATAGAGAAAAGCTAACCAGGGTGGACACAGTCCATGTCCCTTGTGGGGAATCACAGTCTTAATCCCCATTTTACAGATGAGGAAATTGAGGCACAGAGAAGTGATTTGTCAGAGGTGAACTAAGGTTAGAACCCACTTCCTTCTGACTCCCAGGTCCGTGTTCTACCCACTAGGCCATGCTGCTTCTCAATGCCTGCCCCTCCCCAGCACTCTCAACTCCCACTGTTGTTCCATCCCGGCTCTGCCACTTGTCAGCTGTGTGACTGTGGGCCAGTCACTTATTCATTTATTCATTCAATAGTATTTATTGAGCCCTTACTAAGTGCAGAGCACTGTACTAAGCGCTTGGAATGTACAAATCGGCAGCAGATAGAGACAGTCCCTGCCCAATGACGGGCTTACAGTCTGATCGGGGGAGAGTTCACTTAAGTTCATTTAACTTCTCTGTGCCTCAGTTACCTCATCTGTAAAATGGGGATTAAGACTTTGAGCCTCACATGGGACAACCTGATGACCCTGTATCTACCCCAGCGCTTAGAACAGTGCTCTGCATATAGTGAGCACTTAACAAATATTAACACTGGTGATGGTGGCAGAGACAGGAGGAGATGCCTCTTTCCTTGGTCTCTGTCTCTCTCAGTGGGTGGTCCCTCATGCCTCAGTTGAGCAGTGGAGACAGAGACTTCTGCACCTGGTTTTTTTTAGTTAAATGGCATTTATTAAGCACTTACTAAGTGCCAGATACTGTACTAAGAGCTAGGTTTGATAATGGATAGAGCATGGGCCCGGGAGTCCGAAGGCCCTGGGTTCTAATCCTGCTCTGCCACTTGTCTGCTGTGTGACCTAGGGCAAATCATTTCACTTCTCTGTGCCTGAGTTACCTCATCTGTAAAATGGGGATTAAGAGAGAGAGCCCCATGTAGGACAGGGACTGTGTCCAACCTGATTAACTTGTATCTACCCCAGTGCTTAGAACAGCACTTTGTAGCTAGTAAGTGCTTAACACGTACCGTAATAATAATAATAATTATTGTTATTACAAGCTAATCAGGTTGGACACAGTCTCTGTCTCATATAGGGCCCACAGTCTTACCCCCTATTTTACAGAGGAGGTATCTGAGGCTCAGAGAAGTGAAGTGACTTGTCCAAGGTTGCACAGTAGAGACAATGTTCTGCACATAGTAAGCGCTCAATAAATACTATTGAATGGGTGAAGTGGCGGAGCTGGAATTAGAACCCAGGTCCACACTTCCAGGACTGTGCTCTTTCTGTTAGTCTACGTTGCTTCCTTCCACCTACTGGGAGGACATTCCTGAACCATTTTCACTTGCTGCCAGTATCTTTCTGGGAGGCTTTTAGGAATATTGCCACAGGAAATCTGGAGAAGTCAGTGGACTTGTGGGATGCTGTGAGGTAGCAAATTATTTATTTACGTTCATGTCTTTCTCCCTCTTTAGACTATAAGTTCATTTTGGGCAGGGAATGTGTCTGTTTCTTGTTTAATAATACTGGAATTTTTTAAATGCTTAACTATTTGCCAGGTACTGTACTAAGCACTAGGGTGGATACTGTACTGTACTCTCTCAAGCGCTTAGGACAGTGCTTCGCAGAGTACTGTTCCATCTTGGCACAGTGGAAAGAGCCCGGGCTTGGGAGTCAGAGGTCATGGGTTTGAATCCCGGCTCTGCCGCTTGCCAGCTGTGTGACTTTGGGCAAGTCACTTGACTTCTCTGTGCCTCAGTTACCTCATCTGTAAAATGGGGATTAAAACTGTGAGCCCCACGTGGGACAACCTGATCACCTTGTATCCCCCCGCGCTTAGAACAGTGCTTTGCACTTAGTAAGCGCTTAACAAATACCACCTTTTATTTTATTTAAATGATTGGGAAAGTACGGTGCAATGATAAACAGTAATATTCCATGTCTACAGCGAGCCCACAGTCTAGAGATGGGGAGACAGACATCAACACAAATAAATAAAATAGATATGCACATAAGTGCTGTGGGGCTGAGGTTAGGGGGAAGAGCAAAGAGATAAATAAAATGACGGATATGTACGTGAGTGCTGAAGTAGTTACAATCCCCCATTATGCTCTGGGGATGCATTTATTCGTTTTCCACTCATAATCAAAGACCCAAGTCTTATTTCAATTGTTGTTTCATCTTGGCCAAGTGGGGTCTAGGTGCCCTTTTTAGTTCAAAAATACATTTTCTGTGTAAACAAGGAGGTTGGTCAACTGGTATTTCTCCATTGTCCTTGTAATCACTCCATGCACAATCTTGGGTAAATCAAAGCAAGTGAAATCCTTAATGTTGTAATAAGAGAACCTAGAGTAAGTCCTATTTACTCAACACCTAAATGTAATGCAACCAGGAAGAGGAAAGGCAAAGAAAAGTAGCTAGCCAACAAACTTCTAATTCTAATATTTTTATGGTATTTGTTAGGTGCTTAGCGTGTGTCAAATACTGTTCTAAGCACTGGGGTAGGTACAAGTTAATTAAGTCGGATGCAGTCGCTGTTCCGCATTGGGCTCACAGTCTAAGTAGGAGGGAGAACAGGTACTTAATCCTCATTTTACAGTTGAGGAAACTGAGGCACAAAGAAGTGAAGTGACTTGCCAAAGGTCACCCAGCGAGCAACTCGGAGAGTTGGGATTAGAGACTGGGTCTTCTGACGCCCAGGCCTGTGCACTTTCCATTAGGCCATGCTGCTTCTCCTCATCCTAGGGAAAGAGAGCCAGACAAGTATTCTCTACTAGATTGGAAACTACTCCAGGGCAGAGATCATGCCTATCAGCTGCATTATACTCTCCTAAAATTTGGTACAGTGCTCTGCACAAAATAGGCACTCAATAAATACCACTGATGAACAGTGGATTGATACCGTCTTTGCTATTCTGCTAGGCTTCAGAGAAACTTTGGTATGAAAGAATTCTCTTAGAGAAGCAGTTCCAGTACAGTGCCTGGAACATAGTAAGCGCTTAACAAATACCGCAGTTATTATTATTATTGTCACTTAGTCCATCCCCCTGTCTCCTGGCAAACTTCCCCCTAGCCATTCAGATGGCTCTCTCCTGTTTCTTAATCAGTAATAATAATGTTGGTATTTGTTAAGCTCTTACTATGTGCAGAGCACTGTTCTAAGCGCTGGGGGAGATACAGGGTAATCAGGTCGTCCCACGTGAGGCTCACAGTTAATCCCCATTTTACAGATGAGGTAACTGAGGCCCAGAGAAGTTAAGTGACTTGCCCACAGTCACACAGCTGACAAGCGGCAGAGCCGGGAGTCGAACCCAAGACCTCTGACTCCGAAGCCCAGGCTCTTTCCACTGAGCCATGCCACTTCAATCAATCATATTTGTGCTAAATGCTTGGGAGAGTACATTATAACAGAGATGGTAGATATGCTCCCTGCTCCCAACAAACTTACAGTCTAGAGGATCTCCAGAACAGAGATAATAATAACGATGGTATTTGTTAAGCGCTTACTATGTGCCAAGCACTGTTCCAAGCACTGGGTTAGTTACTTGGTAATCGGGTTGTCCCACGTGGGGCTCAGTGTCTTAATCCCCATTTTACAGATGAGATCTCTGTAAAATCTGTAAAATGAGATGTCTCCCACACTCTTTGTTGAGCCGGCTCTAACTAGGGGCAAGTTGGATAAAAATGCTTTGTGGATGACAAGAGCTACTCTTTATAATGCTAAGGCTCCATTCTCGCTAGGTCTGTTGGTTCATATTTGCCATCCCTTCGGACTCGTAGAATGTTACGTAAAGAATAAAGCCCAGCCTCCAGACATTTGAAGGCTCCTAGTACAAGCATCCAATAGCACCCTGAAAGCCAACAGGACACTAATCTGGCCAGCCCAGTTGCATGACCTGGGGAAAATTCTATAATAATGAGTGAATAAATGAATTAATGCAGTGAAGCAGTGAGGCCTAGTGAAAAGACCTCAGGCCTAGGAGCCGGAGGAGCCGGGTTCTAATTCTGACTCTGCCACTTATCTACTGTGGGTGACCTGGGAAAGTTCACCCAGCTTCTCTGTGCCTCAGTTCCCTCATCTGTAAAATTGGGATTCAAAACCTGTTCTCCTTTCTGCTTAGAGTATGAGCCCCATATGGGGTCTGATGATCTTGTAATAATAATAATAGTGTTGGTATTTGTTAAGCGCTTACTATGTGCCGAGCACTGTTCTAAGCCCTGGGGTAGATACAGGGTAATCAGGTTGTCCCACGTGAGGCTCACAGTTAATCCCCATTTTACAGATGAGTTCACTGAGGCACAGAGAAGTGAAGTGACTTGCCCACAGTCACACAGCTGACAAGTGGCAGAGCCGGGATTCAAACCCATTACCTCTGACTCCCAAGCCCGGGCTCTTTCCACTGAGCCATGCTGCTTCTCTAAAAAAACAGGCATCAGTATAAACAAATAGAATTATAGATATATGCAAGTGAAAACAAGTAAGCAGGCATTAGTATAAACCAATAGACTATAGATATGTACACATATACACCAGAGATGTGAGAGGGGAGGGAGGTAGAGCAAAGGGAGCGAGTGGGGTGACGCTGAGGGGAGGAGGAGCTGAGGAAAAGGGGGGCTTAGTCTGGGAAGGCCTCCTGGAGGAGGTGAGCCTTCAGTAGGGCTTTGGAGGGGGGAAGTGTGATTGTCTGGCGGATTTGAGGAGGGAGGGCGTTCCAGGCCAGAGGTAGGATGTGGGCCAGAGATCAGCGGCGGGACAGGCGAGCTGGAGGCCCAGTGAGGAGGTGAGCGACACCAGAGGAGCAGAGTGTGCGGGCTGGGATGGAGAAGGAGAGAAGGGAGGTGAGGTAAGAAGGGGGCAAGGGGATGGACAGCTTTGAAGCCAAAAGAGTGAGGAGTTTTTGCTTGATAGGCAACCAATGGAGATTTTTGAGGAGGGTGGTGGTGGGGGGGCATGTCATTTCTGTAGAAAGATAATCCGGGCAGCAGAGCGAAGTATAGACTGAAGTGGAAGAGGTAGGAGGTTGGGAGGTCAGAAAGGAGGCCGATGCGGTAATCCAGTCAGGATATGATGAGTGATTGTACTAACATGATAGCGGTTTGAATGGAGAGGAAAGGGTGGATCTTGGTGATATTGTGAAGGTGAGACCGACAGGCTTTGGTGACAGATTGGATGTGTGGGTTGAAGCGGAGACAAGGATGACACCAAGCTTGCGGGTTTGTGAGATGGGAAGGGTGGTCATGCTGTCCACAGTGACGGGAGAGTCAGGGAGAGGTTGGGGTTTGGGAGGGAAGATTCATTCATTCATTCAATAGTATTTATTGAGCGCTTACTATGTGCAGAGCACTGTACTAAGCGCTTGGGATGAACAAGTCGGCAACAGATAGAGACAGTCCCTGCCGTTTGACGGGCTTACAGTCTAATCGGGGGAGACGGACAGACAAGAACAATGGCACTAAACAGCGTCAAGGGGAAGAACATCTCGTAAAAACAATGGCAACTAAATAGAATCAAGGCGATGTACAACAGTGCTCGGCACATAGTAAGCGCTTAACAAATACCAACATTATTATTAACAAAATAAATAGGGTAACGAAAATATATACAGTTGAGTGGACGGGTACAGTGCTGTGGGGATGGGAAGGGAGAGGTGGAGGAGCAGAGGGAAAAGGGGAAAATGAGGCTTTAGCTGCGGAGAGGTAAAGGGGGGATGGCAGAGGGAGTAGAGGGGGAAGAGGAGCTCAGTCTGGGAAGGCCTCTTGGAGGAGGTGATTTTTAAGTAAGGTTTTGAAGAAGGAAAGAGAATCAGTTTGGCGGAGGTGAGGAGGGAGGGCGTTCCAGGACCGCGGGAGGACGTGACCCAGGGGTCGACGGCGGGATAGGCGAGACCGAGGGACGGCGAGGAGGTGGGTGGCAGAGGAGCGGAGCGTGCGGGGTGGGCGGTAGAAAGAGAGAAGGGAGGAGAGGTAGGAAGGGGCAAGGTGATGGAGAGCCTTGAAGCCTAGAGTGAGGAGTTTTTGTTTGGAGCGGAGGTCGATAGGCAACCACTGGAGTTGTTTAAGAAGGGGAGTGACATGCCCAGATCGTTTCTGCAGGAAGATGAGCCGGGCAGCGGAGTGAAGAATAGACCGGAGCGGGGCGAGAGAGGAGGAAGGGAGGTCAGAGAGAAGGCTGACACGGTAGTCTAGCCGGGATATAACAAGAGCCCGTAATAGTAAGGTAGCCGTTTGGGTGGAGAGGAAAGGGCGGATCTTGGCGATATTGTAGAGGTGAAACCGGCAGGTCTCGGTAACGGATAGGATGTGTGGGGTGAACGAGAGGGACGAGTCAAGGATGACACCGAGATTGCGGGCCTGCGGGACGGGAAGGATGGTCGTGCCATCCACGGTGACGGAGAAGTCTGGGAGCGGACCGGGCTTGGGAGGGAAGATGAGGAGCTCAGTCTTGCTCATGTTGAGTTTTAGGTGGCGGGCCGACATCCAGGTGGAGACGTCCCGGAGGCAGGAGGAGATGCGAGCCTGAAAGGAGGGGGAGAGGACAGGGGCGGAGATGTAGATCTGCGTGTCATCTGCGTAGAGATGGTAGTCGAAGCCGTGAGAGCGGATGAGTTCACCGAGGGAGTGAGTGTAAATGGAGAACAGAAGAGGGCCAAGAACTGACCCTTGAGGAACTCCAACAGTTAAAGGATGGGAGGGGGAGGAGGCTCCAGCGTAGGAGACCGGGAAGATAAGGAGCTCAGTCTTGGACATGTTGAGTTTTAGGTGGCGGGAGGACATCCAAGTAGAAATGTATCTACCCCAACTCTTAGTACAGTGCCTGGCACTTAGTAAGTGCTTAACAAATACCACTTTGGAACCCAGAGTAAAATTAGAAGACATGGTCCCTGCCCTTGAGGTTCTTACAGTCAAACAGAAGAGAGAGGAGGACACAGATTTTATGCACTGAGAGGGAACAAATGGAAAACCCCCAAAACATCTGGAAACAACCAAAGTAGACAAGAAGCAGAATAATCCAGTAGAAAGAGACAGTCAGAGGACCTGGGTTCTAATCCAGGAATTAGAAACAGTGTGGGAAGCAGTGTAGCCTAGTGGATCGAGCACAGACCTGGAAGTCAGAAGGACTTGAGTGCTAATCTCGCTTTGCTACTTGTCTGCTGTGTGAATTTGAGCAAGTCACTTAGCCTCCCTGTGCCTCAGTTCCCTCCTCTGCATATTGAGGATTCAAGGCCTGTTCTCCCACCTACTTAGACTGTGAACCCCATGTAGGATCTGATTATCTTGTATCTACCCCGGAGCCTGTTAGCTAGGGATTGTCTCTATTTGTTGCCAAACTGTACTTTCCAAGAGCTTAGTACAGTGCTCTGCACACAGTAAGCACTCAATAAATATGATTGAATGAATGAATGAATACAGTGCTCGGCACATAGTAAGCACTTAAATACCACCACAAAGTTGATGGAGTCTCACGTCGGGAGTGAAGGGTGGAAGTTTGAGCCTTGAAATTCCAGGAGCGAGAATCCACCCGGAGGATGGAATATCTTGCCGGTGGCCTTACCCAATAAAATGTACACCATCGTCTTCCTGCCAGCCACATTCCCACTGGGCACGGAGTAATACGAGCGAGAAGGTGAGCAGGGTAGTACATTGAGAAGAGCTCCCCTGGGTCAATGCCCACGTTAGCCAGTTACTCTGGAGTCGATTCTCCTGATTTCCAAAACAGTTATCTTTCCACTGGAACAATGGCAGAGCTAAGTAAATGAACAAATGTGTAGAATAAATAAATTGTTCTCTAAATGCCAAGGGTGGAGAATGTAAAATAGCATGATACCTGAGCAACTTCTGTATTCTAAAATTCAGCTGAAATGGGAAGGCCCCCCCCCCCAAACTAAGAAGGCAGAAGAAACTTGGATTGTACAATTTCCAGTGAGAAATGCTAGAAAAAATATTGCTGAGAGATGCGGGAGGAAGAGAGAGAGAGAGAGAGAGAGAGAGAGAGAGAGAGAAAGTAGTGCGTCATGAGGCAAGAAGGGTAATTTTAAGACCAGAGGTTTCAGGAAGATTGCGATAGAGGCGGAATCAAAAACAGACTAGGCATTGCAAATTGATTCTATTTATTTGCTATTGTTTTAATGAGATGTTCATCCCCTCGATTCTATTTATTGCTATTATTTTTGTCTGTCCGTCTCCCCCGTTTAGACTGTAAGCCCGTCAAAGGGCAGGGACTGTCTCTATCTGTTGCTGACTTGTTCATTCCAAGTGCTTAGTACAGTGCTCTGCACATAGTAAGCGCTCAATAAATACTATTGAATGAAATTGGAGAAGCAGCATGACCTAGTGGAAAAAGGACGGGCCTGGGAGTCTGAGGAGTTCTAATCCCGACTCTGCCGAATGACGGTTGTGTGACTGTGGGCAAGTCACTTAACTTCTCTGTGCCTCATTTCTCCAGGTCTCTGTCCTACTTAGGGACTGTGTCCAACCTAATTAATTTTCTACCTATCCCAGTACTTAGAACAGTGTTTGACACGCAGTAAACTCTTACAAATACTATAAAAAATAATATCAACACCAATCTTGTAGAAAAAGGCAAATTTTGCTAGTGCACAATATAGAAGTGATTGTTACTTCTGCTTTTTTAAAGAAAACCACACATGGTTAAGATTTCATTGTTGGAAACTTTTCAAGCATGAAGGATAGCAGAAAATTGATAGCAGACTACTGCTGGAATTGATCCAGAAGGGCAAAGCTATAATTTAAAAAAAATCCCAACTATACAACAACATACCTTGCAACATCTGGGAAGTCATACTTCTGATTTATCCGTAAAAATCCAGTCCCAATTAGAGGACTGGATCCAGTGTCAGTAATACTATTAATGATGACTATCAGCCACTTACTTCAGGCTAAGAACAGGGGTAGATGCAAAACAATCAGATTGGAGAGTTAACAAAAATAATAATAATAATAATGATATTTCTAAGCCCTTACTATGTGCCAAGCACTGTTCTAAGCTCTGGGGTAGATTCAACGTAATCAGGTTGCCCCTCGTGGGGCTCACAGTCTTAATCCCCATTTTACAGATGAGGTAAATGAGGCACAGAGAAGTTAAGTGACTTGCCCAAAGTCAAGTGATGGAGCCGGGATTAGAACCCACAACCTCTGATTCCCAAGCCCGGGATCTTTCCACTAAGCCACGCTGCTTCACCTGGTGCTCGTAGGGAGGAACAACAGACATTTTGTTCCCGTTTTGCGGCGGAAGAAATGGAGGCACACAGAAGTTGAATGACTTACCCAAGGTCACACAGCAAGCTAGAAGCAGGGCTGGAGCTCCATCTCGGGTCATATAATTCTTGGTCTCATTCCACTAGTCCACTTTCTAGTGGCCAGAAGAAGTGCCAAACTGGAGAGGCCCAAGAGAAGAGAGACAAAAATAATGATGGATGGATAATAGGATCTTTTTTTTAAATGGTGTTTGGTAAGTGCTCACTACGTGTCAGGCACTCTACTAAGCACCGGGGTAGAGACAAGTTAATCAGGTTGGACACAGTCCCTGTCCCACATGGGACTCATAGTCTTAAATCCCATTTTTTAGATGAGGTAACTGAGGCATAGAGAAGCGAAGTAATTTGACCAAGGTCACACAGCAGACAAGTGGCAGATCGGGGATTAGAACCCAGGTCCGTCTGACCCCCAGGCCCATACTCTATCCCCTACGCAACACTGCTTCTCCTTTTCATTCTGGAGGAGAGCGGTTGAGGCATGATTTAGTGTCCCTTCTCAAATATGGGGCAGGAAGGAAGGGTACTGACCACTGTTCTCCACCTTCGCTGAGGACAGAACAGAAAGACGAGGCCTTGATATTAAAAGAAAAGAGAGTTCAGACAGGAATAAGGAAGAATTATTTGTCAGTCAAGGAGCTCTTCAATCAATTCATCAATCACTCAATGGGATTTATTTATTCATTCATTCAATAGTATTTATTGAGTGTTTACTATGTGCAGAACATTCATTCATTCATTCAAAAGTATTTATTGAGCGCTTACTATGTGCAGAGCACTGTACTAAGCGCTTGGAATGTACAAATCGGTAACAGATAGAGACAGTCCCTGCCCTTTGACGGGCTCATAGTTTAATCGGGGGAGACGGACAGACAAAAACAGCAATAAACAGAATCAAGAATATGCTTGGCATGTACAATTCCGTAACAGAGAGAGACAATCCCTGCCCAGTGACGGGCTCACAGTCTAACTGGGGGAGACAGACGGCAGAGTAAAACAGAACAAAACAAAAACAAGACAACATAGTCATGATAAATAGAATCAAGGGGATGTACACCTCATTAACAAAATAAATAGGGTATTGAGCACTTACTGTGTGCAGAGCCCAGATGTAGTGAAGTGAGTTGCCTGAGGTCACACAGCAGACAAGTGGTGGATCTGGATTAGAACCCATGACCTTCTGACTCCCAGGCTCATGCTCTATCTACTAGGCCACACTGCTTCTCAATATATAATAATGTTGGTATTTGTTAAGCGCTTACTATGTGCAGAGCACTGTTCTAAGCGCTGGGGGAGATACAAGGTAATCAGGTTGTCCCACGTGAGGCTCACAGTTAATCCCCATTTTACAGATGAGGTCACTGAGGCACAGAGAAGTGAAGTGACGCCCACGGTCACACAGCTGACAAGCGGCAGAGCTGGGAGTCGAACCCATGACCTCTGACTCCGAAGCCCCGGCTCTTCCCACTGAGCCACGCTGCTTAATGAAAAATTATGGACATAGACCTAAGTGCTGTGGGGCTTGCGGGGTGGGTGTGAGGGAGCAAAGAGGTGGAAGCCAGTGTGATCTGGCAGGGACCACAGTCTGTGAACTTTAAAAAGACCGAAACCCCGCTTAATTGGTCTGACCGTGTGGAAGCGGACTGATGGGTGGAGAGGTTGATCCCTGGAGAATCTCTGCTCCTGAAGTCTAGGATTCCTTCTTGATCTCTGGACAGGTGGGATCCCCCTTGCTCCTCTCATTCTCCAATCAATTAAGCGAGCCAACAATCGGTCGTATTTACTGAACACTTACTGTGTGCAGAACACTGTACTAGGCGCTTGGGAGGGAAGCAGCATGACCTTGTAGATAGCGGGCCTGGGGGGGTCGAAAGGACCTGGGTTCTAATCTCAGCTTTGCCACTTATTCATTCATTCATTCAATCATATTTATTGAGTGCTTACTATGTGCTGAGCACAGTACTAAGCACTTGGAATGGACAATTCTGAAACAGATAGAGACAATCCCTGCTCAATAACGGGCTTACTGTCTAAATGATCTGCTGTGTCCTTGGGCAAGTCACTTCACTTCTCTGGGCCTCAGTTCCCTCATCTGTAAAATGGGGATGAAGACTATAAGCCTCACGAGGGACAACCTGATTACCCTGTATCGACCCCACCTCTTAGAACAGTGCTCAGCACATAGTAAGCGCTTAATAAATACCAACATTATTATTATTATTATCTGGAAAATGGGAATTAAGACTGTGAGCCCCATGTGGGACAGGGACTGTGTCCAAATTGATTAGCTTGTATCTACCCCAGCGCTTAGAACAGTGCCTGGCACATAGTAAGTGCTTCACAAATACTGCAAATATCCTACATTCATTCATTCATTCAATCGTATTTATTGAGCGCTTACTATGTGCAGAACACTGTGCTAGGTGCTTAGAATGTACAATTCGGCAACAGATAGAGACAATCCTTGCCCACAATGGGCTCACAGTCTAAACGATATAACGGAGTTGGTAGGCACGTGACCTGCTCACAGCACGCTTTCTCTCACTCATCTCCTCTTTGTGGCCTGGAAATGGGAATTCAAGCACTCAGGCTAGCATGAAGCATATGGTGGAGTGGATAGAGCACGGGCCTGGGAGTCAGAAGGTCATGGGTTCTAGTCCCGCCTCCACCACTTGTCTGCTATTTGATCTAGAGCAAGTCACTTCACCTCTCTGGGCCTCAGTCATGTTATCTGTAAAATGGGGTTTGGGATAGTGAGCCCCATGTGGGAGAGGGACTGTGTCCAACCCGATTTGCTTGTATGCACCCCAGCGCTTAGTACAGTGCCTGCCACTTGACAGCTGTGTGACTGTGGGCAAGTCACTTAACTTCTCTGTGCCTCAGTTACCTCATCTGTAAAATGGGGATTAACTGTGAGCCTCACGTGGGACAACCTGATTACCCTGTATCTACCCCAGCGCTCAGAACATTGCTCTGCACATAGTAAGCACTTAACAAATACCAACATTATTATTATTATTGTTGAGAAATACCATAATCATCATCGGCATCCCAGAAGAGAAATGATTTCATTCAATCGTATTTATTGAGCATTTCCTGTGTACAGAGCACCGAGCTAAGCACTTGGGAAGTACAATTCAGCAACAGATAGAGACAATCCCTACCCAACAACAGGCTCACAGTCTAGAAGAAACTTTGCCTCTCTACACAGGGCTGTGGCTCCATGCACTTTCAGTCAGTCAGTCAGTCAAGCAGTAGTATTTGCTTACCCTGAACAGTGAACTGTACTAAGCGCTTGGGAGAATACACCAGTGTAAGAGTAGACATAATCCCTCTCCTCAAGGAGTTTACAATCTATCAAGGAAGGCAGATGTTCAAATAAATTACAGGTGGGGGATGTTGCCCAGTCTAAAGACAGGTACAAAATTAAACATTGCATACTTTCTCTGCAGGACTTGATATCCTGTCCCCTGAGTGTCCACTTCTTCCACCCGTGGTCTCTGGCCGGAGCTGGGGACTTGCTGTCATGTCCTGTCGGAGCCGCCCCCGACTCAGAGAGGGGCTGGGGCAAGACGACCCTGTCCCCCCTACTCCACCCTGTCCCCCTATCCCACAGCTTCTCTTTCTTGAAAGACGGTCTATCTGGGTGGGAGTCAAGGCCGCTTTCAGAATTTCAGTGGCTCTGGGAAGGAGATATATGAGCCACCCACGGCGTCATATGGAGCTTAATGAGCAGCTGCCTCACAGCATCATGACGGCGTTGGTGACGTTTTGCGGAAGGCTGTTTCCCTGCCGGTGCCCCTCTGCCCTGTGCCCGCATCACCTCTGTGATGACGCCCCCACCCCCTCCCCCCAGTTACTGAATACTCTGGGCAGCTTGGCTCCATGACCTTAAGTTATGCCCCACTACTGGACCTTTTCTGTCCCACTGCCGTCTTTCTGAAGGCAATAGAACATCCATCTTTGAGAGGAGCTATATGTCTGCCAAAATGGTAATGATGGATTTCCAAGCTCTTAGTACAATGCTCCGAACATAGTAACATAGTAATGAATTTATCAAGCACCTGCTCCATGCTAAACGCTGGGGGTAGAATAAAGATAATCAGATCAGATTCAGACATCAGTCCACATGTGGCTTGCACTCTAAGAGGGAGGGAGAATGATTAGATGGTCCCCCATTTTACAGATGAGGAAACTGAAGCACAGAGAAAGTCAAAATTGAAGCAGGGAAAAAGTCAATGAATAGCCCCAGGTCACACAGCTGGCAAGTCCTGGAGCCGGGACTAGAACCCGGGTCTCTCCAGACTTGTCGGCCCTGTGGTCTCTTTACTAGGCCACGCTGCGTCCCGCCATCTATGAGACGGTCATCTGGGACAGGGTCACGGGCACCTACCATGCTGTCCCCTCTTGCATTTATCGACCAATCAGTGGTATTTATTGAATGCTTACAGCTAGCCTCGTGCCCTGAAAAGATGACTTAGTTTGCGTACCACAGTCTATTTAAAGCCTGCCCTAGCCTCGGGGTTCAAATGGTGGGGGTGGGGTGACGAGGCTGGATACCGGTAGCCCTGAGGATTTGGTATGCGTGGGCCCTGACCACTTTCTACTCCTTGGGTTTTGTTGTCCCTGGAGACTGTTTAGAAAAAATTAATCTGTTGTGGGCAGGGAACATGTCTATCAACCCTGTTATATGGTATTCTCCCAAGCGCTTAGTACAGTGCTCTGCACACAGTAACGTCTCAATAAATACCATCGATTGAGGGATTAGTTCCCTTTCCATCCCCTGCCCACACTTTGAGCCCTGCCACCTTTTTCTCCTGGAAGTCACAAGGCGATTGACAGCTGGAGGGGGAAGAGAGCAGGGAAGACTGGGGTAGGCAGAAGGTGTTCTCTCTGCCATCCTGGCTCACCTGGGCGAGGTGGGCAAGGTAGGCAAGGTGGGCAAGGTGGGCAGGGCAGGTACAGAGGGCTTTGGAAAGTCCTCTGGGAGATACCCAGGCACAGGTAAGAGGAAGAGACAGTTTAGTCCCCGACGGATGCCCGGTCGGAGGCAGGCAGACTCTCCCAGAGCTGGGATGCATCGGATCCGAAACCAACCTCCTCACATTTCGGGAAAGCAGGTTTCAACTAACGGGGATTTCCCTCTTCATCCCCTTCCTTTCTCTTCCTTTTGGGAATAAACCGGCCTCCCTCTCCCCCTTCCCCCACCCTCCATCCTCCCCTCCCCCATTCCCTCCTCTTCCTTCCTCCTTCTCCCATTCCCTCCCCACTCACCACATTCTCTCCTCCCCCATAATAATGGTAATAATAATAATGATAAAACCTATGGTATTGTTAAACTCTTACTATGTGCCCCTTCTCTTCTTTCTCTCTCTCCCTCCGCCCCACCCCTGGTGTCGCCTAATGGATAGAGCACGGGCTTGGGAGTAGGAAGGGTTCTAATCTCTGCCATTTGCCTGCTGTGTGACCTTAGGCAAGTCACTTCACTTCTCTGTGCCTCAGTTCCCTCATCTGTAAAATGGGAAATAAGACTGTGAGCCCATGTGGGACAGGGACCGTGTCCAAACTGATTAGCTCGTACCCACCCCAGTGCTTAGTACAGTGTCTGGCACATAGTAAGCACTTAAATACCATTATTATTATTATTATTATTATTATTCTCCCTCCAGTCCTGCTGCCATCTGCCTGCCCATCTCCATGCTCCCAAGGCTTGGCCAACCGTGGGCTGATGGGAGGGGGTGGAGGAGGAGGGGGGAGAGAGGGAAGAGGAGGGGAGGACCAGGAAGGGGGGAGGAGGATGGAGATGAGGAGGGGGAGGACAGAAAGAAGGAGGGAGGGGGAGGAGGATGGAGATGAGGGGGAAGACAGAGAGGAGGAGGGAGGGGGAGGAGGATGGAGATGAGGAGGGGAGGACAGAGAGGAGGAGGGGGATGACAGAGAGGAGGAGGGAGGGGGGAGGACGCGGGAGGATAGAGAGGAGGAGGGAGGGGGAGGGAGAAGGATGGAAATGAGGGGAAGGACAGAAAGGAGGGGGAAGGAGAGGGGGAGGAGGATGGAGATGAGCAGGTGGAGGACCGAGAGGAGGAGGGAAGGGGAGGAGGATGGAGATGAGGGGGAGGACAGAGAGGAGGAGGGGGAGGAGGAGGGAGAGGACAGAGAGGAAGAGGAGGGGGAGGAGGGGTGGGAGAAGGGGGAGGGTGGGGAAGCGAAGGAAGGGGAAGAGGAGGAGGAGAAGGAGGAGGAGGAGGAGGAGGGGCGGCTGTTGGGCAAGGTGGGTGGACCAGCCAGGGTCGGGTGAGCGATTGGACTGCGAGGCAGGCGAGGCTGCTCTATAAAGGGGCCTGGCCCTCACTCAGCTCCCTGGCCCAGCGCAGACAACTGCACCGGCTCCTCTCCTCCTCTTTCTCCTCCTCTTTCTCCTCCTCCAGGCCCTACACCGGTGGAGAGATGAGGGCGGTCCTCTTCGCCCTGCTGGCCTGCGGGATTGTGGGTGAGTAGCTCCCCCAGACCCCCCCAAACCCCCCTCACCCCCAGAGCCCTGGCAAAGGGGGATGCATGGGGCTTCTAGACTATTTTTTTCTAGTCTAGTCTATCTTTTTCGGGGTTGGGTAGGGATTGTCTCTATTTCTTGCCAAATTCTACTTTCCAAGCGCTTAGTACAGTGCTCTGCACACAGTAGGCGCTTAATAAATACAATCTAATGAATGAAAGGAGTGTGGGTGGGAGACACAAACACACTCTCTCTCTGTCTCTCCTCCAGGATCCAGCCTCGGGGAAAGGTTGCCTCAGGGCAGGGAGACAGAAGACCTGGTTTCTAATCTCGACTCCACCACTTGCCTGGGCGAGACACTTCACTTCTAATAATAATAATAATAATAATAATAATGGTATTTGTTAAGCGCTTACTATGTGCCAAGCACTGTTCTAAGCCCTGGGGTAGATAAAAGGTAATCAGCTTGTCCCATGCGAGGCTCACAATCTCAATCCCCCTTTTACAAATGAGGTAACTGAGGCCCAGAGAAGTGAAATTCATTCATTTAATAGTATTTATTGAGCGCTTACTATGTACAGAGCACTGTGGCTTGCCCAAGGTCACATAGCAGACCTTGGGCAGAGCTGGGGTTAATAATAATGTTGGTATTTGTTAAGCGCTTACTATGTGCCAAGCACTGTTCTAAGCACTGGGGTAGATACAGGGTAATCAAGTTGTCCCACGTGGGGCTCACAGTCTTCATCCCCATTTTACAGATGAGGTAACTGAGGCACAGAGACGTTAAGTGACTACATCTCCCCACTCCCAAACCCGGGTTCTCTGGGCTTGAGTTCCCTCCTCTGGAAAATGAAGGTTAGAGACCTGTTTTCCTTCCCCCTTGGATTGTGAGAACTTGGAGGGACAGGGGTTCTGTGCGATCAGCTTAATATTATCTCTATGTGCTTGGCACATAGTAAGACCTTAACAAGCATTATATCATTATTATTATTATCATTATTTTGCATCTCAGCTACTTCAAACCAAGGCAGCTTGGCATAGTGGATAGAGCACAGACTTGGGAGTCGGAAAGACCTGGGTTCTAATCCCAGTTCCACCACTCGTCTGCCGTGGGACCTCGGACAAGTCACTTCACTTCTCTGGGCCTCGGTTCCCTCATCTGTAAAATGGGGATGAAGACTGTGAGCCCCATGTGGGACAGGGATTGTATCCAACCTGATGATCTTGTTTCTATCCCAGCACTTAGTAAATTGCCCGGCACATAGTAAACGCTTGACAAAAACCATATTAAAGCCAAACCATTGGCCACCATGCACATATCACAGGCAGGAGGTCTCCATTCCCATCTGCCTCCCCGCATTTATCAGTGGGCCTGGCAGGAAACACTGCCCCTTCCAGTATTTATGGGTGGCTGTTCCAGAACAGCAAAATCGGCTTTTTGTATATGGTTCCTATGCACCTCCCGGCCTAGACTGTAAGCTTCTTGTGAGCAGGGAATAATAGTGAAAGCGCTTACTATGTGCTGGGCACCATTCTGACTCCCAGGCCTATGCTCTCTCTACTGACAGCCTAAAAATCTCTCAGGAGATTACCCTGCAGGAGCAAAAAGAGATCCAAGAAGCAGACCAGTCTCCCGACAGAAGTAATAATGTTGGTATTTGTTAAGCGCTTACTATGAGCAGAGCACTGTTCTAAGAGCTGGGGTAGATACAGGGTAATCAGGTTGTTCCACATGGGGCTCACAGTTACTCCCCATTTTACAGATGAGGTAACTGAGGCACAGAGAAGTTAAGTGACTTGCCCACAGTCACACAGCTGACAAGTGGCAGAGCCAGGAGTCGAACCCATGACCTCTGACTCCCAAGCCCGGGCTCTTTCCACCGAGCCATGCTGCTTCTCCAGAAGTAGGCTAGACTGAGGCCAGCTAGCCTGTCAAATCCTTGTGGTCAGGGAGTGCTGTGCATTCATTCATTCAGTCGTATTTATTGAGCGCTTACTGTGTGCAGAGCACTGTACTAAGCACTTGCAAAGTACAATTCAGCAATAAAGGAAGACAATCCCTGCCCACACAGTAAGTGTTCAATAAATGTAATTGATTGACTGATTGATGTAGGATCTGGAAGTTGCTATTTATATTCTTCCAAGAGGGGTTGGGAACATTTCTTCGTCCACCTCATCAGAAGCCTTAGTGGAGGTCTTGGTTTCTCCTGTTCTCAGTTAATCAGTAAATCAATCAATCAATTAATTGAGCACCTACTCTGTGCAGAGCACTGTACTAAGCACTTCTGTTGTGTGACTTTGGGCAAGTCACTTTAATTCTCTGTGCCTCAGTTACCTCATCTGTAAAATAGGGATTAATATTGTGAGCCCAAATTGGGTCGGAGACTGTGTCCAATCCAATTAACTTGTATCTACTACAGTGTCTGGCCTATAGTAGACACTGAACAAATACAGTAGACACTGAATAAATACTATACTTACTATTATTATTATTATTATTAGAGGGACCTTGGGGCTCCTCTGTGGTGAGGAGCTTGGGTGGACTGCCTTTGAGTGCTAATTCTACCTTGGTCTTGCTGTGTGATTTAGTCTAGTGGTCTGCCTTCTCTGTGCTTCATCTTTTCCATCTTTCTGAGAACCTGGTAAGGATTTCAGGCCCTTGTTATCACCACTGCAGTCTCTGTTGCTCTCTGTAGATGCTTTATTGAATTACAACCCCCCCAATGCTACTGCACTTATGTAAATACCTATAAATTATTTACTTATATTAATGTCTGTCTCCCCCTCTATTGTGGGCAGGGAACATATCTACCAATTTTTTAGTACTGTACTCTACCAAGCGCTTAGTAGAGTTCTCTGCACACAATAAGTGCTCAATAAGTTCCACTGACTGATTGATTCACAGTGATGAAAGCTTTTCTAAAATAGACTCTCCCCAAGCCTCTTGGTGGACTTTGGGCTAAGAAGCATTAGAACAGTGCTTGGCAAATAGTAAGTGCTTAACAAATACCATTATTATTGTTATTAAGTCTGGGGAGAAACTGTTCTACACCTCCTCCAACCAGCTAGTGTGAAATATTAACTCCTGAGCGACTGAGAAATGGGTGCAGTGCTTAAGTTAAGGCACTTAGAATTGTGGTATTTGTTAAGCACTTATTAAGTGCCAAGCCCGCTCGGTACGGGATTAGACACAGGGTAATCAGGTTGGGATGGAAGCTCAGAAAAAGTACTGAAGTCCCATTTCACAGATGAGGAAACCGACACAGAGAAGTCAAGTGACTTACCCAAGGTCGCGCAGCAGGCAGGTGGTGGAGCTGGAATTAGAACCCAGGTCTCCTGATGCCCAGGCCCGTGATCTGAGGGAGACACTTTATGCTCACCCTCTCCTGAGGGACTCCTCAATAGGGAAGGGATGGGAATTTTACCGTGGTCCAAAGGGGTTAAGAGGTCCGCTCAAGACCTGGGCAAGTGAGATGGACGAGGCCGATGCCACTGCTTATCTCTCTACTTTGGGAGAATTGGGTTTATTCCTCTTCTCAGGGCTTTTAACTCTTCTCACAAACTGTGTTGTGGCCTTCCAAAGCGGCAGGGCTCCTGCTGCCACTAATGTCACTGGCCAAGCCCAAGACCACTCAGGATTTTCCGGCCTAGCGCAGGCCTTCTTTCCTCCCAGCCGTGACTGATGGCAGCCAAGAGGTCTGTGGTCTTTTGTGATTTCCAATCTAAGACCCAGGAAATCCAGAATTCTTCTCTGCTTCCTCCTTCCCCTGTTTCCTTCCCTTCGGCCAAGTGGGTGGGGGCTGCGTTTTAACTCATTTTATGTAATCCGAAGGAGGACATTGTTGGTTTAGACACTGGTAAAGTAGGAAGAAGCTTCCTCAGTGCCTCAAGCCCCAGTTGTAACGGGGTTCTTTCTTTCTTTTGTTAATGGTATTTGTGAAGCGCTTACTATGTGCCGGGCCACTGTACTAAGTACTGAGGTAGGTGCAGGCTAATTGGGTTGGTCACAGTCCATGTCTCATGGGGCTCACAGTCTTAATCCCTATTTTACAGTTGAGGAAACTGAGGCACAGAGAAGTGAAGTGACTTACCCAAGGTTGCACAGCAGATAAGTGGAGAGCTGGGATTAGAACCCAGGACCCTCTGGCTCCCAGGCCCTTGAAGCCTGCCTGCTCTGTCCTGGAAATCCCTCTGGCTGGGCTCCTCTAGGAGGGTGGAGAAGCCCTGAGGCTCAGGACTCTGGATTCCAAGCTCTTCTCTAGACTGTAAACTCATTATGGACTGTTATATTGTTGTCTCCTGTTCTCCCAAGTGCTTAGTACAGTGCTCTGCACACAGTAAGCACTCACCAATTACCATTCACTGACCGACCCCAAGGATTATTCCCCCAGAAAAGTGGATCCAATATAGTTTAGGGTTTTAAGAGGTTACACCCCCTACCCTGATCCAAGCCCTCACAGTTGAGTGAAGGTAACCAGACAAGAGTTGTCCACAAGGTAGATAGAGCGTTGTGTGGTAATGACAATAACGGCATTTATCAAGTGCTTAACTATGTGCCAACCACTGTGCCAAATGCCTGGGTGGACATGTGAAATCAGATTAAACAAGTCCCTGTCCCATCTAGGGCTCACAGTCTAAGAAGGAGGCAGGAAGGTATTTTAATACCATTTTGCAATTGAGGGAACTGAGACATAGAGAAATTAAGTGTCTTGCCTGTGGTCTCCTGGCAGGCAAGTGGTAGATCCAGGTGTAGAACCTGGGTCCCCTGATTCTCAGTCGCCCCTGCCCTTTCCACTGGGCTACCCGGCCTCTCCCCGCCTCCTCCTGCTGCTCAACGTGCTCTTCTGCCCGTGGCCAGCCCGAGCACGGCTCTGGATTGTGAGGGGCCTAGGCCTCATTTTCAGGGGGGTGGACATTATAGCAGCATGGCCTAGCTGACTGAGCCTAGACCGGGGAGTCAGAAGGACCTGGGTTCTAATTCTGACTCTGTCACTTGTCCTCTGTGTGACTTTGAGCAAGTCCCCGAAAGTCTCTGTGTCTCAGTTACCTCATCTGTAAAATGAGGATTAAGACTGTGAGCCCTATGTGGGACAGGGACTGTGTCCAATCCGGTGATTTTGTATCTACCCCAGTGCTTAGAGCAGTGCCTAGCACGTATTATTCATTCAATATTATTTATTGAGCGCTTACTGTGTGCAGAGCACTGTACTAAGCACTTGGAAAGTACAACTCGGCAACAAATAGAAGCAATCCCTACCCAACAACGGGCTCACAGTCTAGAAGGGAGGAGACAGACAACAAAACAAAACAGAACGAGTAGGCAGGCATCAATTACATTACTATAAATAAATAGAATTATAGGTCTATACACATCATTAATAAAATAAATAGAATAATAAATATGTTAAGTAGTATGTAGTATTTAACAAATGCCACGGTCATTATTATGGTTCATTCATTCATTTAGTTGTATTTATTGAGCGCTTCATGTGTGCAAAGCACTGTACTAGGTGCCTCGGCGAGTACAATATATGGTCATTATATGCAGCGGCCCCTTGCGCTTCTGGGACTACAACTCCCAGCTACCCTCTTTGACACGAATGCCCTCCTTGCACCCTTAACTTAGAGCCACCCATCCCTCTACCGCCTACCTCTTTGAGGGGCAGGGTATCCCAGGCCAAGCTCAACCGGATTGGCTTCAGCAATCCGCAGGGCTGGTAGTCTGAGCTGAGCCCAGGCAAGGTAAAAGTATTTCCTCTCCCTTATTCTGCCTGCTCTGTGACCTAACTAAGGCAGTAGGGAGGGGCAGAAGGAGAAGAAAAATACTTGGATCATCCAGAAAATGAGTAATATAATATTACCAAGCAATGGTGTAGGTACCAGTTCATCGGATTAGATACAGTCTCAGTCCCAAATGGGCCTCACAGTCTGAGGGAGGGAGAATGGTTATTTTAACCCCCATTTAACGAATGAGAAAACTAAGGCACAGAGAGGTTAATTTTCTTGCCCGTTATCACCCAGCAGACAAATGGGACAAACCAAGACCTGAACCGTGATTTCCTGATTCCTACCCCCGTGTTCTATCTTCCACTAGGCCACGCAGACTCGGCCAATGGTCATAAAAAGTAACATGAGTGTTCTCTGTTAGTGGCCTACCAGTCATTGCTACTAGCCCAAGGCATAGTGGGCCCTCTGGGGCTACCTGCAACTTATTCAGTCCTTCAGTCGTATTTATTGAGTGCTTACCCTGGGTAGAGCTCTGGACTAAGCACTTGGGAGAGTACAGTACAACGATAAACACATTCCCTGCCCACGATGGACATTTCTCCGAGCTGGCTGGTCCACTCCACTCTGAGAGAGGCTTTCGGGACCCCTCGGCGGTCCTTGTGACTGGTTTGTCTTTCCAGGGTTGTGCCTGGCCGTTCCCGAGAAGAACGTGAGATGGTGCGTCAAGTCGGACAATGAATTGAAGAAATGCAGCGAGCTCAAAGATGCGATGAAAGAGGCCGCCCCCACCTTAAACTGTGTCAAGAAGACCTCCGCCCTCGAGTGCATCAAGGCTATCGCGGTGAGTGACCCCATGGCTGGCTTTTTGGGGGCAGAGGCGGGCCGGGCCGGGGCAGGAGGGCCTCGGGGACCAGTGGGGTTTCAATGGGACTAGTCAGAATTGCAAAAGGGGCCAAATCTGGTTGCCCAGCCTACAGTGGTGGTATTTGTTAAACCCTTACTAAGTGCCAGGCAGTGTACTAAGCGCTGGGGTGGATACGAGCAAATCGGGTCAGACACAGTCCCTGTCCCCCGTGGGGCTCCCAGTCTTAATCCCGCCACTTGTCTGCTGTGTGACCTTTGGCGAGCAGTTTAACGTCTCTGTACCTCAGTTACCTCATCTGTAAAATGGGGATTGAGTCTCTGAGCCCCATGAGGGACAACCTGATTACCTTTTGTCTAACCCAGTGCTTAGAACAGTGTTTGGCACATAGTAAGCACTTAACAAATACTATTATTGTTGTTATTATTGTTATTATTATTCCCCACTTTACAGATGAGGTAACTGAGGCCCAGTGAAGTGAAGTGACTTGCCCAAGGTCACACAGCAGACATGTGGTGGACCTGGGATTAGAACCTAAATCCTTTTAACTCCCTGGCCCATGCTCTATCCACTACACTACAATGCTTCTCTGGATATGTATATGTATCCAATTTATTTAATTTTGCCCCTTCTAGGTGGAAATCTTTTTATATTTTTCTCTCTGTTAGAAAGTAAGCTCCTTGGGGGCAGGGAATGTGTCATTTTGGCATTCTGTACTTCCCAAGTGTCTAGTACAGTGCGCTGCACCAAGTAGACACTCAGTAATTGCTGTTGCTGCTTCTACTATCCATCATTCAGTAGCGTTTATTAAACACTTACTCTGTGCAGAGCACTACATTAAGCCCTTGGGAGAGTACAGAACAACAGAATTAGCCAACACGGTCCCTGTCGGCTGACAGTCTAGAGGATGGCCAGGCCAGTGAAACTTTAATCGCCCGACTGCCTGCTCAGGAACCCTCTTCCTTGGAATCTCGTGGCTCCAGCTCAGAGACGGGGAATTTTCTTTATTGTTTTTGATCCTCCCAGGATAATGAAGCTGATGCCATATCTGTTGATGGCGGTTTGGTCTATGAAGCGGGCCTGGCCCCCTACAACCTAAAGCCTATTGTGGCTGAGGACTACGGCACTCCAGAGCGTAAGTTTTCCCTGATGCTTATGGACCAGCTGATGTGGAGAATGGCTGTAGGTTTTTGCGGTCTCTGGTCGGCGAGAGCGGGTGGACATTGGACAGTTTTGGAATCCCACAGGACGCCTCATTCCGAGCCCTTTGGGTTGGCTGTTGCAATCTTAGAATCAACACTATTATTATTTCTAGAATTACTGTGATACTAAGCGCCAGCTGTGTGCCAAGCATCATGCTAAGCTCTGGGACAGGTACAAGATAGTTACATTGAACACTGTCCCAGTCCCTTAAAGGGGTCACAGACTGAAGGGGAAGGAGAACGGGTACTTAACTGCTATTTTATGGATGAGGAATCTGAAGGACAGAGAAGTTAAGTGATTTGCCCAACGTCCCACAGCTGAGTCTTCCTGGTCTACAGGTAACCAGATCACATTACTCCTTTTCCTGAAAACGGTCAGTGACTGTTACTGCCTACGAAAGACAAAAATATCTCGTATGGTCACTTTGGACTCTGACTCTCACTGTACCTCCATCTCGCCTATCTCACTGCCGACCTGTCACCCGCATCCTGCCCCTGCCCTGGAACGCCCTCCCTCCTCATATCCGACAGATGATGAGTGTCCCCCCATTCAAAGTCTTATCGAAGACACATCTCCTCCAAGAGGCCTTCCCTGACTAATCCTCTTTTCCTCTACTCCCACTCCCTTCTTCGGGGCCCTGACTTGCTCTCTTTATAATAATGTTGGTATTTGTTAAGCGCTTACTATGTGCAGAGCACTGTCCTAAGCGCTGGGGTAGACACAGGGTAATCAGGTTGTCCCACGTGGGCTCACAGTTTTAATCCCCATTTTACAGATGAGGTAACTGAGGCACAGAGAAGTGAAGTGACTTGCCCACAGTCACACAGCTGACAAGTGGCAGAGCCGGGATTTGAACCCATGACCCCTGGCTCCAAAGCCCGTGCTCTTTCCACTGAGCCACGCTGCTTCTCTTTGTGCGCCACCCCCTCCCAATCTCACAGCCCTTATGTCCACATCGGTCATTTATTTATATTAATGCCTGTCTCCCAGTCTGGACTCTACACTCACTGTGGGCAGGGAATGTGTCTGTTAATCGTTATATTGTATTCTCCCAAACGCTTAGTACAGTGCTCTGCACATGCTAAGTGCTCATTAAGTACGACTGACTGATTTGCTTTCACCCGCTGCTCCACAGTAGTCTCCAAATCAAGACCTGTGCCCATTGTCCAGAGAGGTCAAGGAACTTTCTGGAACTTTCTTATCTGACCTCCAGGGGATGGGGCAACAGTGGGCATCAGTCAGGCCGTTTGTCTGATAATAGGCTGGCCAATACATCAATCAATCAATCCCTTGTATTTATTGAGCACTCACTATGCGTAGAGCACTGTACTAAGCACTCGGGAGAGTACCTCAGAATTAGCAGACATGTTCCCTGCCCATAATGAGTTTACAGTCTAGAGTGGGAGACAGACATTAACGTGAATGGAGTCCTCGGTGACATTTGTCAGTCTTAGGCAAATGAGCGCCATTTCCCTCCTCGATATTTCCCAGTGGGCTTGGGGAGACTGCCTAGGTAGCAGAGAGCGCTGCGGTTGGTGGTTTGACGAAAGGGCCTGATTCTCTTCTCCTGCTCACCCACGAAACAGGCAGCATCTAAGATGGCGGGTGGTCCCAAGTCCCAGGACAGCACTGCTTTTCTTTTCTCCTCTTCCCCCTCCTCCTCTGCCTCTTCCTACTGCTTTCACTCAATCATATTTATTAAGCGCTTATTATATGCATAGTACTGTACTATGCATAGTACTGTATTAAGTGTGGTGAGTGCAGTGTAGCAGAGTTAATAGACGAGTTCGTGGCCCATAAGGAGTTTACGACGTACCCCTTGCCCTCCCCTTCACCCTCCTCATCCTCCTCCTCTTCCTCCGAGCACTGGACTATAGCTTAGGAGAGTAAATTAGGCGTATAATATGAGGTCCCTGCCCTCAAGGATCTATTTCCAAATAGAGGGCTCTTCATTCATTCATTCAGTCAGTCAATTTATTCAATGGCATTTAGTGAGCGCTTACTGTGTGCAGAGCACTGTACTGAGTGCTTGGGAGAGTACAATACAACAATAAAAGGCACATTCCCTGCCCACACAAGCTTACAGTCGAGAAGAAGAAGTTACAGTCTAGAAGGGCTTCTTGGTCTCCTGGGTGACCTTGGGCAAGTCACTTAACTTCTCTGGGCCTCAGTTCTCTCATCTGTAAAATGGGGATTAAGATTGTGTCCAATCCGATTATCTCGTATCTACCCCAGAGTTTACTACAACGTCTGGCGTGTAGTAAGTGCTTAACAAATACCAAAGAAAAAGAAAAAGGAAAAAAAAAGGGGAGCTGGGAGAAGAGGACAGACAACTGAATGAACAGCCTTCCTGGGTAGCTTGGGTTCAAGTTGACCACCGGGTCTTCCGCTGACCGGCTGAGGGCCTTCCTCTCTCTTTCAGAACCCCAAACTCATTACTTTGCTGTGGCCGTGGTGAAGAAGGGCACTGACTTCCAGTTCAAAGACCTCAGTGGCAAGAAATCCTGCCACACCGGCCTGGGCAGGTCCGCGGGCTGGGTCATGCCCATCGGACGTCTCCTGGAACTCAAAATCCTGAACTGGCCGGGAGCGGCCACTATGCCCATCGAGAAAGGTAAGAGTGGACCCCCGGGGGGCCCTGCGGTCCCGGCCCGTGGCCTAATAGAGCACGGGCCCGGGAGTCAAAAGACCCGGGTTCTAATGCCGGCTCCGCCACTTGTCTGCTGTGTGATCTTAGGCAAGTCGCTTTACCTCCCTGGGCCTCAGTGACCTCATCTGGAAAATGGAGTTGGAGACTGTTAGGTCCAGGTGGGACACCCCGATTAGCTTGTATCTACCCCAGCGCTTTGGTCTAAGTAGGAGGAAGAAGAGTTATAGAATTCTCATTTTAAAGGTGGTAAAATGAGGCACAGAGCAGTAAAGTGATTCAGCAAAGACCACAGAGCTGAGACTAAAACCCAAGTCCTTTGACTCCCAGGTCTTTGCCCTCTCTATTAGGCCACACTCCTTGCTGATATGTCGCACCCTGCCAGCTTGTAGATAGTCTACCGGGTGGCAAACATGTCCTGACCCTCCCACTCAGACCCAAGGGCACAGTAGTGATGCAAATCTCGGTTGGGAAATAAGGACAGGGCCAGAACTGGGCGATTTCCGTTTTCATTCAGATGAACTCTTGTCCTTTAGCTAGATTGCTTTCAGGTCAGGAAAATTTCCTTCCGGTCCAGAGCTTGCGGGGGAACTTATGCAGTATGGCCTAGAATGAGAAGCGGTGTGCCTTAGTGGCAAGTGCCCGGGCTAGTGAGGTAAAGGTCGTGGGTTCTAATCCCAGCTCCGCCACTTGTCTGCTGTGTGACCTTGGGCAAGCCATTCAACTTCTCTGTGCCTCAGTTACCTCACGTGGGACAACCCGATTACCTTGTATCTACCCCAGCACTTAGAACAGTGCTTGGCACATAGTAAGTGCTTAATAAATAACACAATTATTATTACTGTTATGTGCCTTGGAGTCTAATCCCAGTTCTGCCACATGTCTGCTGGGTGACCTCAGGCAAATCACTTTACTTCTTTGGGACTCAATTACCTCATCTGGAAAATGGGGATTAAGACTGTGAATCCAGCGTGGGACAGGAACTGTGTCTAACCCGATGAGTTTGTATCTACTTCATACAGTACAGTGCTTAATACAGTACCTGGCACATAGTAGGCATTTAACAAATATCATAATTCTTTTTATAATAATGTTGGTATTTGTTAAGCACTTACTATGTGCCGAGCACTGTTCTAAGCGCTGGGGTAGACACAGGGGAATCAGGTTGTCCCACGTGGGGCTCACAGTCTTAATTCCCATTTTACAGATGAGGTAACTGAGGCACAGAGAAGTTAAGTGACTCGCCCAAAGTCACACAGCTGACAAGTGGCCGAGCCGGGATTTGAACCCATGAACTCTGACTCCAAAGCCCGTGCTCTTTCCACTGAGCCACGCTGCTTCTCTGCCCCACTAGGAGTAGCCTGAGGGGTTTTGCCAGTCATGGCCTTGGAATTCTTCCCAGGACTTGGAAGTTGCATGAGTTTGGAACTCTAAGTGCTTAGTCCAGAGCTCTGCACCCAGCAAGTACTCAATAAATACGATTCAATGAACTCTCATATGGGGCGAAGTGTCCAGAGTAGCCATGGTCAGGGAGGGCAAGGGTCAATGAATCCAACCCATTTTCCCTCCCCAAACACTCTTCTTCTCCCCCCTCCAATTAGCCCATATCCGTCCATTCATTCATTCATTCAATAGTATTTATTGAGCGCTTACTATGTGCAGAGCACTGTACTAAGCGCTTGGAATGTACAAATTGGTAACAGATGGAGACAGTCCCTGCCCTTTGACAGGCTTACAGTCTAACGTGTTAAGTGTTTAGTACAATGCTTTGCACAGAGTAATATGATTGAACGAATGAATGAACATGTCACTCTTTGTCCAGTTGACAAGTTCGCCGCCTCGGAGGCTCCTTTGGAAGGGTGGGGAATGTGGGTAATCGTAATAATAATTGTGGCATTTTTTAAGCACTTACTCTGTGCCAACCACTGTACTACACACAGGGGTGGATACAAGCAAATTGGGTTGGGCACAGTCCCTGTCCCGCATGGGGCTCGCAGTCTTAATCCCCATTTTCCAGATGAGGTCACTGGGGCCCAGAGAAGTGAAGTGCCTTGTCCAAGGTCACACAGCAGACAAGGGGCAGAGCCAGGATCAGAACTAAGGCCCTTCCCCTATCCACTTGGCCAAACCGCTTGAGGAAAGAAGCCTAGAACCCCAGTTTCCATTCTTTTCCTAACCCAGCCTGTCCCCCTGGAGGAGATTAGACTGGTTTTCTTTTTTTTTATTTTAGTGGAATTTCTTAAGCGCTTAACTATGTGCCAGACACCACACTAGGCACCGGGGTAATCAAGGTAATCAGTTTGGACTCGGTCCGTGTCCCACATGGGACTCGCATTCTTAATCCCCATTTTCCAGTTGAGGGAACTGAGGCTCAGAGAGGTGAAGCGACTTGCCCAAGGTCCCACAGCCGACAAGTGGCGGAGCCGGGTCACCCGGTTTGGTCGGGGACGGGAGGACCGCTCCGGGGCTTGTTTGCCGCGGGGGTGGGGTTTCGCGGGGCGGCGGGGGAGGCTCCCGGACACCCCGGTGAGGAAGTCTCCTCCATCCGCTCCTCTCTGCCGCCTGTTTCCGATGCAGCCGTGGCCAGGTTCTTCTCCGGGAGCTGCGTCCCCTGTGCCGCCGGGAAGGATCCCAACCTCTGCCGTCTCTGCAAGGGAGCGGGCAACGACAAGTGCGCCTGTTCGGACCGTGAACCCTACTACGGCTACTCTGGGGCCTTCGCGTGAGTGACCGTCTTGAGCCGGCCTGCTCATCCCGCTGGAGCCCGCTCCGCTCCGGGGAACCTGATGGGACCCACATCTGCTGCCCGCCTTCTCTCTCGAATAATAATAATAACCAGCGGCCTTTATTAAGTACTGACCGTGTACCGAGCACTGTGCTAAGCACCGGGGTGGATTCGATATAATCAGATCACGGTCCCTGAACTCCCAGCATCTTCTTCACCGTTCCTGTCTCTTTCCGCCTTGTAGGTGCTTGAAAGAAGGTGCAGGGGATGTGAGTTTTGTCAAGCACACTACTGTGCTCGGTAAGTACCGAGGCAAAAGCATTTCCTTGCCTCTCTCCCTGCTTCAGGGACTGTCCAACTTCTCTTGATCTTGGTTTTTGGTCTTTTTGAGGTTTTTTTTTTTTCCCCTTCTCCACTTCCTCCCTTTGCTCACTCTTCTCTTTTCCTGAAACCCAGCTGTGAAAATAGGAAAATGATTTTCCCCCTGTCTTCTAGTTGTCTTTTGGGTCCTGTTTAGAGATTTGAGTGGGGGTGGATTGGGAAAATGGTAATGGTGGTATTAATAATAATTGCATTTGTTAAGCGCTTACTATGTGCCAAGCACTGTTTTAAGCACTGTGGTAGATAGAGTGTAATCAGGTTGGCTCTCAGTCTTAATCCCCATTTTCGGGGGGGGTAATTGAGTCACGGAGAAGTTAAGTGGCTTGCCCAAGGTCACACAGCAGACAATTGGAGCTGGGAAGCAGCGTGGCTCAGTGGAAAGAGCACGGGCTTTGGAGTCAGAGGTCATGGGTTTGAATTCCGGCTCTGCCACTTGTCAGCTGTGTGACTGTGGGCAAGTCACTTAACTTCTCTGTGCCTCAGTTACCTCATCTGTAAAATGGGGATTAAGACTGTGAGCCCTACGTGGGACAACCTGATTCCCCTGTGTCTACCCCAGTGCTTAGAACAGTGTTCTGCACATAGTAAGTGCTTAACAAATACCAACATTATTATTAACCCACGTCCTCTGACGTGGGAGTCAGAGGTCATGGGTTCGAATCCCTCTCTGCCACTTGTCAGCTGTGTGACTTTGGGCAAGTCACTTAACTCATTTGGAAAATGGGGATGAAGACTGTGAGCCCCACGTGGGACAACCTGATTACCTTGTGTCTACCCCAGTGCTTAGAACAGTGCTTGGCACATAGTAATACCATCGTTATTATCATTAATATTATTAGAACCCAGGTCCTCTGACTCCCAGGTCTGGGCTCTTTCCAGTTGGTGTTTCACTCCCCTACTTCATTACAATAATAAATATAATAATTCATGATAATAATGATAATAGTGGCATTTTTAAGGGCTGAACATGTGCCAAGCACTGTACTGGGTGGTAGGGGAGATGTGAGCCCAATCCGTTTCCACCCGCTAGCTGCTCTTCTCCCATTTCTCGGGGAGAAGCCAAGTTGGGAGGTCAAACGGGCCAACCCCCTGTTGCAGATTATCCTCTGGCTCTGCCTCGCGCCTTCTTCGTCTGTGTCTAGGGCTGAAGTGTGGCCAGGTTTGGTGGTGGGGCGGCTTCTCTTTCCTCGGAGTTTGCTCGTTCTGAGGGTTTCCATTCCTCGCCGCACTCCCCAGAGAACCTGAAAACCCAGGAGGAGCAGGACCAATACGAGCTGCTCTGTGAGGATAACACCAGGAAGCCAGTGTCAGAGTACATGACCTGCAACCTGGCCAGCGTGCCCTCCCACGCAGTCGTGGCTCGCAGCGTCGATGGCAAGAGAGATCTCATCTGGGAGTTCCTCAACCAGGCCCAGGTACCGAGCTTTCCCCCTTCTGCTTCCTCCTCCTGTCAATCCATTAATTCTCTTCCCCTCTTCAAAACCCTACTTAAAATTCACCTCCTCCAAGAGGCCTTCCCAGGCTGAGTTCCCCTTTTCCCTCTGCTCCCTCTACCCCCCCTTCACCTCTCCGCAGCTAAACCCTCTTCTTCTCTCTTTCCCTCTGCTCCTCCCCCTCTCCCGTCCCATCCCCTCAGCACCGTACTCGTCCGCTCGACTGTATATATCTTCATCACCCTATTTATTTTGTTTAATGAGATGTACATCACCCTGATTCTATTTATTTGCTATTGTTTTAATGAGATGTTCTTCCCCTCAACTCTATTTATTGCCATTGTTCTTGTCTGTCTGTCTCCCCCCGATTAGACCATAAGCCCGTCAAAGGGCAGGGACTATCTCTATCTGTTGCCGATTTGCACAGTCCAAGCGCTTAGTACGGTGCTCTGCACATAGTAAGCACTCAATAAATGCTATTGAATGAATGAATGAATCCAGCCAGCCAGCAGTGCTGTTTCTTGGGTGCTTTCTGGGTTCATTCATTCACTCATTCAGTCACTTGCTGGGTGCAGAGCGTTGTATTAAACGCTTGAGAGACTACAGTGGAACAGTATAACAGTCGCATTCCCTGCCTCTGACGGGCTTACATTCTACAATGGGAGGCAGACACTAATAGCAATAAGTAAATGACAGATATGTACATAAAGTGCTGTGGGGTTGGGAGGGGGGATGAATAAGGGGAGCAAATCGGGGCGACGCAGAAGGGAATGGGAGAAAAGGAAAGGGGCGCTTAGTCAGGGAAGGCCTCTTGGAGGAGATGTGCTTTCAATAAGGCTTTGAAGCGGAGAAGAGTCTGTTGGATATGAAGAGGGAGCTTGGGAAAGTCCAGTACAACAGGGTTAGTCTAAATGGCCTCTGCCCTGAAGGAGTTTATGATCATCCTTGTTTGTGCTCTATGGGAGAGAAGCAGCGTGGCTCAGTGGAAAGAACCGGGGCTTGGGAGTCAGAGATCATGGGTTCTAATCCCGGCTCTGCCACCTATCAGCTGTGGGACTTCGGGCAAGTCACTTAACTTCTCTGTGCCTCAGATACCTCATCTGTAAAATGGGGATGAAGACTGTGAGCCCCATGTGGGATAACCTGATTACCTTGTATCTACCCCAGCACTCGGCACATAGTAAGCACTTAACAAATACCATCATTATTATTCATTCAATCACATTTATTGAGTGCTTACTGTGTGCCGAGCAGTGTACTAAGTGCTTGGGAGAGTACAGTACAACAATAAACAGACACATTCTCTGCCCACAGTGAGTTTACAGTCTAGGGGAGGGGAGAGAAAAAGGAAGAGAGAAAAACACCCCCTCCCCCAACTTCCTTTCCTTCTTCACACTAAAAATCTCATTCTATCCCCTGGCCCTCATTATCAACCCATCAATAAAAATTGCGTAGAATTGTAGAGCGCTTTTATCTTCCCGAAGCACCTTCATTTCAGCAGTCTCAATTTTCTTCCCAACATCCTTATGATGAAGGGAGAAATAGGGATTAAGATCCCCATTTTGCAGATGAGGGTGTTGAGGTCCAGAGTGGCTGAGTCCCACAGCAGGCAAGTCACAGAGCCTGGAAATAAAACTCAGGTCTTCTACCTCCCGGTCCAGTATTCTTTCCACTAGGCCACACTGCCTCCTAGCAGATCCTCTCACTCCAAGATACTTGGCCTGCCTTTGTGTCCGCCCCACTCCCAGTGGGCTTTGAAGCCCTTTGGGCACCCAGCCAGTGGCCTGAGGGAGAATTGTTATTTTATGTGGCTATGGGGAGACGTACGTAGCAGGGTGGGCCGTGACCAGTTGAAGACCTCCACCTTGCCTTTAACCGTCGTTTACAGAGCGCCGCCGATGCTGGGAAATTCATTCAATAGTATTTATTGAGCGCTAACTATGTGCAGAGCACTGTACAATCGCTTGGAATGGACAATTCGGCAACAGATAGAGACAGTCCCTGCCCACTGACGGGCTTACATTCTAATCAGGGGAGACAGACAGACAAAAACAAGACAACACAATCACGATAAATAGAATCAAGGGGATGTACACCTCATTAACAAAATAAATAGAGTAATAAAAATATATGCAATTGAGCACAGTGCTGAGGGGAGGGGAAGGGAGAGGGGCAGGAGCAGAGGGAAAGGGGGCTTAGCTGAGGGGAGGTGAAGGGGGAGCAGAGAGGGAGCAGAGGGAGCAGAGGGAAAAGGGGAAGCTCAGTCTGGGAAGGCCTTTTGGAGGAGGTGAGCTCTCAGTGGGGCTTTGAAGAGGGGAAGAGAGTTAGTTTGGGGAAATCCAGGGCCTCGCTCATCTGCTTGCCCCCCGTTCTCTCTTTTCCTCTCTTCTTTTCATTTTCCCAGGAGTCTGGGAGTCCTTGTCATTCTCTTTTCCCATCTCCATCACCAACCCCCTCAGCCGGGCCTTTCCCTCACCTTTCTCCGGCCTCTCGTTCTTTCAACAGGAAAAATTCGGCCAGGACAAGAAAGATGGGTTCAACCTCTTCAAGTCTCTTCACGGGAAAGACCTGCTCTTTAAGGATTCTGCTAAAAGGCTCCTCAGCATCCCATCCAAAATGGACTCCGCGCTGTATCTGGGCTACAAATACACCCGGGCTATCCAAAATCTGAGGAAAGGTAAGCAACGGCCCAAGACGCGACTAAGACCGTTCCAAAAGGGCCGGAGTGTTTTCAATCTATTGATCGATCCATCGGTGGTATTGATTGAGCCCTCGCTTTATAAGCGTTTGTGGGAGTACGATGCAACAGAGTTGGCAGACACCTTTTGAGCTTGCCCCCCACCCTGGAGGGGGTTATCAAAGCCCTTTCTGCGAGACTTCCTGACTTTTACAGGTGGATGACTGGAGAGTCAGAGAGGTTAAGTGGCGTGCCTGAGGCCACACAGCAACTCCAATCGGTATCTTTTATTGAGCACTCACTCTGTGCAGAGCCCTTAGGAGAGTATGGTAGAGTTAGTAAACATCATCTCTGCTCTCAAGGACTTACAATCTAGCGGGGGAGACAGTCATTCAAATAAATTCCTGGTAAGGGGAAGCGACAGTGTTTAATGATAGACACATAAGTGTTAAAAGGGGAGGAGGTGAGGGCCCAAGTATCTAGGCGAAGCAGAAGTCCTCAAGTAGCATTTTGGGGGGCGGGATATAAGATGGGGAGAGGAGAGATTATCAATCGTTCGTACTTACTGAGGTTTACTGTGTGCCAAGCACTGTACTGAGTGTTTGGAAGAGCGTAATACAGCAGCGTTGGTAGACACATTCCCTGCTGATTCATCAGGCAAGGCTTCCTGGGGGAGTTGCAATTTCAGAAGGACTTTGATTCATTCATTCACTCAATTCAATAGTATTTATTGAGCGCTTACTATGTGCAGGGCACTGTACTAAGTGCTTGGAATGCACAATTCCACAACAGATAGAGACAATCTCTGCCCAACGACGGGTTCACAGTCTAAATGGGGGAGACAAATAGCGAAGCAAACCAGAACGAAACAAGACCACATCATCAAGATAAGTAGAATCAAGGAGATATACACTTCATTAACAAAATAAATACGGCAATAAATAATATATCTATAATATAATTAATATAATATATAATAAATAATACTAATATAATATATAAATAATATACGAATGAGCACAGGGAAAGGCAGTAGCCTTTCAGATGTGAAGTGGGATGAGTTCCAGGCAGAAGGAGAGTGTGAGGAAGAGGTTAGGGGTGAGAAAGCTGAAAATGAGGCATAGCGAGTAGGTTGAGGAGAGAGGAGCGGAGTGTGTGAAGTGGGAGAGGAGTGAGAATTAGTAGCGCTTAGTACAGTCCTCTGTACACAGTGAACCCTCAATACATACGATTCGATGAATGAACAAACTGGGTGCTGGGTGACTTCTGTTGCTGGAGCAGATCCAAACAATAACGTCGACATTGTAGCGTTGAGAAGCAGTTGAGAAGCAAGTGGGGTCTAATGGAAAAAGGTAGGGTCTGGGAGTCAGAAGACCTGGGTTCTAATCCTAGTTCTGCCAATTGCTTGCTGTGGGGCCTTGGGCAAGTCACTTAACTTCTCTGTGCCTTCAGTTTCCTCCTCTGTAAAATGGGGATTAAATACCAGTTCTCCTTCCTACTTAGACAGTGAGCCCATATGGGACAGGGATAGTGTCCAACTTGATTAATTTGTAGGAGAGAAGCGTGACCTAATGGATCGAGCACAGGCCTAGGAGTCTGAAGGAACTGGGTTCTAATTCCGGCTCTGCCACTTGCCTGTTGCGGGGTCTTGGGTAAGTCCCTTAACTCCTCTGTGCCTAGCTTACATCACCTGCAAAATGGGGATTAACACTGTGAGCCCCTTGTGGGATGTTTGCGGAGTCTACTCCGATTCTTAGTGCAGTGCTTGGCACAAAGAAAGCGCTTAGCAAATACCATAAAAAAACTTGCTTGACCCATAGTAAGTGCTTAAAAAATGCTATTACTGTTTCTACAGCCTCCACTTGATATTCCTTCCTTCCTCTCTCGTCCTTGGCATTGCTCCCCCCGGTCTTTATTTCCTTCTGAGTGTCTCGTCTGCTCTCTCCTTCCCCTTCTCCCACTTTCTGCTTTCCCTCCATGTTCACAAGTGCCTAGAAAAGGTGACTGCCTTTTTGTTTTCTTATCTACCTTCTCTTTATGCCACAGACTGTTCTCCATTCTCCTCTTCACCTCTCCATTTTTATCCCCATTTTACCTCTGCCTGTTGCACTTCCTCTCAGATATGCCTTCTAACTGATTCTAATTGATTGCTTCTAATTGATTTCTCTCTCTTCCCCTTTCTTCCTTTTTTATGCAACTTTGATGTCATCAAAGCACTTGGGTACTCATCCCCTTCTGCCCTCTCCTAATCTTCATTCTCTCTTACTTCTTCCTTCCTGCAATGTCTTTTAATGCCCATCTCACCCGCTAGATTGTAAACTCCTTGAAGGCATCACTTATGTTTAATGCTACTACTATTGGCAATAATAATGGCGTTTGATTAAGTGCTTACTATGTGCCAGGCACTGTACTAAACTCTGGGGTAGATAGATAAGCAAATGGGGTTGGACGTAGTTCCTGCCCCTTGTGGGGCTCAGTAGCTCAATCTCCATTTTCCAGATGAGGGAACCGAGGCCCAGAGAAGTGAAGTGACCTGCACAAGGCCACGCGGCAGACAAGTGGCGGGGCCGGGATTAGAACCCATGACCTACTGAATCCCAGGCCCGTGCTCTATCCACTTGGCCATGCGGCTTCCCAAGTGGCTGGGACGGTGCTCTGCACAGCGTAGGTCCTCGATGAATATTGACTGAGGGGTTGATCGTTTCCTAGTTCCCATTCCCTCTGCAGTGTGACCGTCTCCTACATTTGTGGCCTGGGGGCTTGGGGCAGCGGGTTGGGGCAAGGAAGGGTAGGTAGGCAGGCAGGCCGGGACTGGCGGAGGCGGGACCAGAAGGGACTTTGCCTTTTCTTTTGTCCGGGGGTGGAGTCGGGATAGGCAGTAGGTGCCTGAAGGGCAGCTTTGGAGGCAGAATCTGGCCGGGGGAAGGTAAGTGGAGCGGCAGGATGTGTGTGACTGGGTGGGTGGCAGATAAAGGGGTGGGGCGCTTCGGGTGGAGGCCGGGACCCTCCAGGGTGGTGGTCTGAGGGCAGGCACGGAGGGAACGAGGGAGGGGGTTTGTTGTTTTGGCGGAGAAATTGCACTGGGAGACCGGCTTTGATCGACTGGGGCGTTCCACCGGACGACACTGTTGGAGCAGAGGGGTCGGGTTGGTGGCTGAGCACGCTCAGAAGGACAGATCTGCTCTGTGTGTGCGTGTCTACAAATGTGTGGGTTTATGGGTGTGCAGATGCAGACATACAATAATAATAGTGATAATAATAATGATCCGGATTGGAACCCGTGACCTCTGACTCCCAAGCCCGGGCTCTTTCCACTAGGCCACGCTGCTTCTTTTTGTCAGAAGCACTCTCTGTGTCAAGCACTGTTCTAAGCGCTGGTATCCGTACCTATGAAGATACGTCGTCTTCTAGTCTAGCCCTTGTAACCCCCCCATCCTCCCGGCCTAATCTGTGGCTCGGTGAGCCTCCCTTTGATCTCGCCCACCCTCCTCCCTTCTCGCCCCCTCTCCCCCGCACCGATCCCATGTCCTCCTAGAGAAGAGCACTGCGGAGTCCAATAAGGTGCTGTGGTGCACGGTGAGCAAGGACGAGAAGGCCAAATGTGACCAGTGGAGCGCCGTGAGCGGGGGGGCCGTCGAGTGTGCCGTGGCTGAGACCACCGAAGACTGCCTTGCCAAGATTATGGTATGGACCCCTCCTGCTCTCCTCGGCCTCCTTGTCCTCCTCCTTCTCTGTATCGTCCTCCTCCTCGTCCTCCTCCTCCTCCTTGTTCCCTCCCCTGTGTGACGTTGGCCTTTGGGAGGGGAGACTGAGCCAGGGCATCGGGTGAGAAGCCACTTTGGTTTAGCCCGGGCCTGGGTAATTAGCCCCAAAGAGGGAGAAGGTGCAAAAGTCATTTCTTAGAGGGGTCCCTTAGGCTTCTTCTCCATCGTGTCCCCCTCTTCCCCCTGCCCCTAGGGAAGTGCCGACCCACTTTTCCAAGGGGCTGGAGAGCTTTGGAGATGTATGTGTGTGTGTGTTGTGTAGGTCAAAAAATATCCACCTCCCTAGAGCCAGCGACATGCTAAACTGATCCCCAAGATTCCCCACTCCCCTCTATCTCCGACTGTTTTTTCCCAACGGTATTTGTTAAGCGCTTAGTTTGTGCCAAGCCCCGCGTACTGAGCACTGGGGTAGGTACATGCTAATCTGGTTGGATACAGTCCCTGTCCCACATGAGACTCACAGTCTTATTCCCCATTTTCCAGATGGGGTAACTGAGGCACAGAGAAGTTAAGTGTCTAAAATAGGTGGCGGAGGCGGATTAGAACCCAGATCTTTCCGACTCCCAGGCCCGTGCTCTCACCGTTAGGATAAACTGCTTCTTTTTATTTTTAAACCGTAAGCCCCCTGAAGGCCACGGACCAGATTCAACTCCCACCTCTAATATGCTTTCCCGGCACTTAATACAGTGCTCTGCACACAGGAAGCGCTTAACAAATGCTGCTGCTCCTTTGATGACCTGTAGTCATAATAATAATAATAACGATGGTATTTGTTAAGCGCTTACTAATGATGTTGGTGTTTGTTAAGCACTTACTATGCGCAGAGCACTGTTCTAAGCGCTGGGGTAGACACAGGGGAATCAAGTTGTCCCACGTGGGGCTCACAGTCTTCCCATTTTACAGATGAGGGAACTGAGGCCCAGAGAAGTGAAGTGACTTGCCCACAGTCACACAGCTGACAAGTGGCAGAGCTGGCATTCGAACTCATGACCTCTGACTCCAAAGCCCATGCTCTTTCCACTGAGCCACGCTGCTGTTCTAAGCACCGGGGTAGATCCAAAGTAAGCAGGTTGTCCCACGTGGGGCTCACAGTCTTCATCCCCATTTTACAGATGAGGTAACAGGCACAGAGAAGTTAAGCGACTTGCCCCAAGTCATGCAGCTGACAAGTGGCGGAGCCGGGATTAGAACCCATGACCTCTGACTCCCAAGCCCGTGCTTTTTCCACTAAGCCACGCTGCCTCCCATGCAGGTTTGTCCACATCCTCCAATCCAAGAGCAGAGAATCCTTGGGCCGTGGGACCCACAGAATCCAGATCTTGGATTTGAAGCTCATTATATGTCTCCTGCCAACAGGAGACTCCCAGGTCTCAGAGATACATTTGGCTAACAAGCCTGTGTTCTCTAAAACTAGGGAGAGGAGCACTTGGAGAAGGAAGTAATAATAATAATAATAATTTTGGCATTTGTTAAATGCTTACTATGTGCCAAGCACTGTTCTAAGCGCTGGGGTAGATACAGGGTAATCAGGTTGTCCCACGTGAGGCTCACAGTTAATCCCCATTTTACAGATGAGGTAACTGAGGCACCGAGAAGTGAAGTGACTTGCCCACAGTCACCCAGCTGACAAGTGGCAGAGCCGGGATTCGAACTCATGACCTCTGACTCCCAAGCCTGTGCTCTTTCCACTGAGCCACGCTGCTTCTCTGGGCTTTCCTTCTGAGGGCCTTGGGCAAGTCACGTCACTCCTCTGTGCCTCAGTTACCTCATCTGTAAAATGGAGATTAGACTGTGAGCTCGTTGTCGGCAGGGACTGTGTCTGTTTGTTGTTATATTGTACTCTCCCGGGTGCTTAGTACATTGCTTCGCATACAGTAAGCGCTCAACAAATACGATTGAATGAATGAATGAATGAGATTAAGGCGGGAGACCCATGTGGGACAAGGACTTTGTCAACCCGATTAGCTTGTATCTAAGCAGCATGGCTCAGTGGAAAGAGCCCGGGCTTGGGAGTCAGAGGTCATGGGTTCGAATCCCTCCTCTGCCACTTAGCTGTGTGACTGTGGGCAAGTCACTTAACTTCTCTGGGCCTCAGTTCCCTCATCTGTAAAATGGGGATTAAGACTGTGAGCCTCACGTGGGACAACCTGATTACCCTGTATCTACCCCAGCGCTTAGAACAGTGCTCTGCTCATAGTAAGCGCTTAACAAATACCCACATTATTATTATTATTACCCCGGAGCTTAATACAGCGCCTGGCATAGCAAGTGCTTAACAAATGCCAATTAAAAAAAAGGGCAAATTCAGAGTGTTGATAGCAGGCACAGATCTGCTGTCATGGAATTTTATCAATCATTCAAAGGTATTGAGTGAGGAATAAGCACTTGGGAGAGGACAGTATAGCAGAGTTGGTAGCCACGTTCACAGACCACAACGAGCTGACCGTCTAGAGCAGGCAGAAGGAGGGGTTTGTCTGCAAGACCGAAGAACTGGAGAAACGGCATGGCAAAGGAGATAGAGCATGGGCCTGGGAGTCAGAAAGTCATGGGTTCTAATCCTGCCTCTGCTGCTTGTCTATTGGGTGGCCTTGGGCAAGCCACTTCACTTCTATGTGCCTCAGTTACCTCATACGGAAAATGGGGATTAGGTCTGTGAGCCCCATGGGGGACAGGGACAGTGTCCAATGTGATTTGCTTGTATCCACCTCAGGGTTTAGTACAATACCTGGCACATAGTAAGCGCTTAACAAATACCATTATTATGAATGCTGAATGCAGCCATGACAAGTGGGCATCCCAAGACTCAGGTGGCCAGTAGCCCCCTCTGCCTTTTTGCCACCAGGAGGCTGAGGTGACCGAAAGTGGATGTGGCTGGTGAGGATGGACCCAGCCTGGCTGCCCTTCACTCCCCCACCCCACTGGCCGGCCCTTAACCATTCATTCATTCATTCAATTGTATTTTTTGAGCGCTTACTGTGTGCGGAGCACTCTACTAAGCGCTTGGGAAAATACAATATAGCAATAAAGAGAGACAATCCCAGCCCACAACGAGTTCACAGTCTGGGGGTCGGGGGAGGCAGATATCAGTATAAGTAAACAGATATAAATAAATAAAATTTCAGATATATACATAAGTGCTGTGGGGCGAGGGGAGGGAAGAAGAGCAAAAGGAGCATGTCAGGGTGACGTAGAAGGGAATGGGAGATGAGAAAAAGTGGGGCTTAGTCTGGGAAGGCCTCCTGGAGGAGGTGTGCCTTCCGTAAGGTTTTGAAGATGGGGGAGGGTAATTGACAGATTTGAGGAGGGAGGGCTTTCCAGGCCAGAGGCAGGATGTGGGCCAGGGGTCCACGTTGAGACGGGTGAGATGGAGGCACAGTGAGAAGGTTAGCACCTTCTCTGTAACGACTCTCTCTGTCTACAGAAAGGGGAAGCCGATGCCATCAGCTTGGATGGAGGATTTGTCTACACTGCTGGCAAATGTGGATTAGTGCCGGTCCTGGCAGAGAGCTATGGTAAGTAGTGTGGTTCTTCCCCCTCACCGAAGCCCCCAGAGACCCCAGTTGGAGACTCACCTTAGATGAAGTCAGTCAATCCTATTTATTCCACACTTAATAATAACTGTGGTATTTATTAAGTGCTTACTAAGTGCCAAGCACTGTTCTAAGCACCGGGGTAGATACAAGGCAATCAGATTCATTCATTCAATAGTATTTATTGAGCGCTTACTATGTGCAGAGCACTGTACTAATAAGCACTTGGAATGTACAAATCGGTATCAGATAGAGACAGTCCCTGCCCTTTGACAGGCTTACAGTCTAATCGGGGGAGACGGACAGACAAGAACAATAGCAATAAATAGGATCAAGGGGATGAACGTCTCATTAAAACAATAGCAAATAAATAGAATCAAGGTGATGTACATCTCATTAACAAAATAAATAGGGTAATGAAAATATATACAGTTGAGCGGACGAGTACAGTGCTAAGGGGAAAGGGGAGGGGGAGGGGGAGGAGCAGAGGGAAAACGGGGAAAAGAGGGCTTAGCTGAGGAGAAATAAAGGGGGGGTGGAGGGGGAGCAGAGGGAGCAGAGGGAAACGGGGATCAGATCAGACACTGTCCCTATCCCATGTGGGACTCACAGTCTTAATCCCCATTTTACAGGTGAGGTAACTGAGACAGAGAAGTTAAGTGATTTGCCCTAGCTCACATAGCAGATATGAAGGTGAAGCCATAATTAGAACCCACATCCTTTGACTTCCAGGCCCATGGTCTTGCCACTGGGCCACGCTGCTTCGCTGTGTGCATAGCACTCTACTAAGCACTTGGGAGAGTACAATATAGAAATATAACAGGCACATTCCCTGCCCACGATGACTACAGACAATCGTCTGATCAAACAGGACAAGGGCCTTCATTCCCCGGGCACAGGAACAAGAACAGCCCAGATCGTCAAAATCCAAAATAAAGTATCAGACTGTGTAGATATTTTTCCCCTCCTCTCCATCTTACCATCCACCCACCTTCTAGTAACCAGATTGCCAACAGGCGGAGTTGCAGAGTTGACATCCGGTGGGGCAAGGCTGAGGAACACGACTCTGTAATTTAATTTAATCTGTATCTGCAATTTATTTATTCATCTAAGTGTCTCCCTCTCCCCCTTAAGACTGTAGACTCATTGTGGGCAGGAAATGTGTCTCTCAATTCTGTCATTGTACTCTCCCAAGAGCTTAGAGCAGTGCTCTGCAGGCAATAAGGCTTCAAGAAATATAATAGAACGGGAAGCAAACGGAATATGGAGATGCCGGATGATCAAGATTTGGCTACACGGCCATTAACTCTTTGCACTGTGTCTCTCTTGTCCTTGTCATCCAGCACCTTTAGACTCTACCACATCTGACTGTGTGAAGAGGACTGCGGAAGGTAAGTGTCAATAGGTAACCCTGGAGGTGGAAGGAACCAACACTCAGTGGCTCAGCTTCCTGCATAACAATAATCACCATAATATTAGCATTTGTTAAGCGCTTACTATGTGCCAGACACTATACTAAATGCTGGGATGGATACAAGCAAAACGGGTTGGACACAGTCCCTGTCTCACATGAGGTCACAGTCTCCATTCCCTTTTACAGATGAGGTCACCGAGGCACAGAGAAGTGAAGTGATTTGTCCAAGGTCACACAGCAGACAAGTGGCGGAGCCGGGATTAGAACCCATGACCCTCTGACTCCCAGGCCCATGCTCTCTCCACTATGCCATGAATGAGAAGGTGGTTAAGTCACTGGTGAACTGAGGGTCAGGAGCCCCACCTCTGCTGCTTATTTTACAGTTGCAGTAGTAATATTTATTGATTGCGTTCCTGGATTATTACCCTTCAGTTTCCCCATCTACATAATGAGAACAATCAATCAGTGCTATTTACTGGGTGCTTACTATGTGCAGAGCACTGTACTAAGTGCTTGAGAGAGCACAATACAACAGAATTAGCAGATCCATTCCCTACCCATTGCGAGCTTTCAGTCTAGAGGACGAGGATCCCTGTCCTTCCTCAGCTGATAAATTTGAATGTTACCTCTGAATATATGATTTCTTTTTTAAAAAGATAAAAAGAACAAACTCTAAAGACTTCTTTAAGAAAGGAAGGTGGTAAGAAAATTCTGGTGCAATTCTTTCACCAAACCAGGCGAGGAGGGAAGCGGGGAAATGAGCCGAGAGTGGAGCTGGCGGAGCCAAACTCCGAGGCCCGGGGAGAGGTTCTGGGCGGGATTGACGTCTGCTCTTTTCCTTGCGCGGGGTGTCAGGATACTACGCCGTGGCCGTGGTCAAGAAGTCCGACTCCAGTCTCCAGTGGGGCCAGCTGAAAGGCAAGAAATCGTGCCACACGGCAGTCGGGAGGACCGCCGGCTGGAACATCCCCATGGGCATACTGTACAACCAGACTCAAAACTGCAAATTCGGTAAGAGGGGTCCCCGCCCCGGCCGGACGCGTCCTTCAGTAGGGGCTATGTGGTCTATGATAATAATAGCAATAATAATAATAATGATATTTGTTAAGTGCTTTCTATGTGTCAGGAACTACACTAAGCACTGGAGTCGTTATGAGCAAATCGAGATGGACGCAGTTCCCGTCCCACAGGGGGCTTACACACTGTTAATCCTCACTTTCCAGATGAGGTAACTGAGGCCCAGAGAATAATAATAATAATAATGTTGGTATTTGTTAAGCACTTACTATGTGCAGAGCACTGTTCTAAGCGCTGGGGTAGATACAGGGTAATCAGGTTGTCCCACGTGAGGCTCACAGTTAATCCCCATTTTACAGATGAGGGAACTGAGGCCCAGAGAAGTAAAGTGACTTGCCCAAGGTCACAGAGCAGACAAGTGGCAGAGTCGGGACTAGAATCCATGACCTTCTGACTCCGAGGCCTGTGCTCTATCCACTAGGCCAAGCTGCTTCTGCTCTGCCCCTCCTCCCTTTTGGCTTGGGTTACAACCCCATGAGGCTTGACGGACACTAGTGTCAGGATGTCGCGGGAGGGAGGCGGAGCTGGGAGATTCTTTCATTCATTCATTTGAGCACATTTATTAGTAATAATGATGACAATAATAGTAATTAAGTGCTTACTATGTGCCAAGCACTGTTCTAAGCCCTGGGGTAGATACATATTAATCAGCTTGGACACAGTCCCTGTCCCACATGGGGCTCACAGTCTTAAACCCCATTTTAGAGATGAAGTAACTGAGGCCCAGAGAAGTGAAGTGACTTGACCGAGGTCACGTAGTGTAGTAAACTAGTGGCGGATCGAGGATTAGAAACCGTTGTCCGTCTGAGTCCCAGGCCCATGTTCTATCTACTACGCTCTGCTGCTTCTGCATATTGGCTGTTTAGTGTGTGAAGAGCATTGTAGTAAGCTCTTGGGAGAGGAGAATAATAAACAGACACATTCCCTGACCACAGCAAGCTTACAGTCTAGAGGGAAAGACAGACATTAATATAAATAAATAAATGTATGAATAGATAATAATGTTGGTATGTGTTAAGCGCTTACTATGTGCAGAGCACTGTTCTAAGCGCTGGGGTAGATACAGGGTCATCAGGTTGTCCCACGTGAGGCTCACAGTCTTCATCCCCATTTTCCAGATGAGGTCACTGAGGCACAGAGAAGTGAAGTGACTTGCCCACAGTCAAACAGCTGCCAAGTGGCAGAGCCGGGATTCGAACCCATGATCTCTGACTCCCAAGCCCGGCTCTTTCCACTGAGTCACGCTGCTTCTAGGGAGTTTTCCTCTTTGAAGCAGGCTACTTGAGGATCTGTTATCTTTTTATTTTTTCCTATGTAATTTGTTAAGCACTTACTAAGCGCCCAGCACTGTTCTAAGTGCTCAGGTAGATACAAGCTAATCAGGTTGGATACGGTCCATGTCCTATTTAGGGCTCTGAGTTTAAATAAGAGGGAGACCAGGCACTGAATCCCCAATTTTGCAGATGAGATAACTGAGGCACAGAGAATTGAAGTGAATTGCCCATGGTCATCCAACAGACAAGTGGTGGAGCCAGGATTAGAACCCAGGTCTTCTGAATCCCAGGCCTGTGCTCTTTCCACTAGGTCATGCTGCTTCTCCATAATAATAATGGTATTTGTTCAGCACTTACTGTGTGCCAAGCACTGGGAGAGGTTCAAGATAATTAGATCGGACACAGTCCCTGTCCCACAAAGGGCTCATAGTCTCAAGGGAAGAGACAACAGGTTTTGAATCTTCAGTTAACAGAGGAGGAAACTGAGGCTCAGGTTGCCCAAGGCCACACAGCAGACAAGTGGTGAAACTGGGATTTGAACCCAGAGCCTCTGAGTCTCAAGCCCGGAGTCTTTTCACCAGGCAAGGCTGTTTCGTGCAAGACCTTTTTCATTCATTCAATAGTATTTATTGAGTGCTTACTATGTGCAGAGCACTGTACTAAGCGCTTGGAATGGACAAATCGGTAACAGATACAGTCCCTGCCCTTTGACGGGCTTACGGTCTAATCGGGGGAGACGGACAGACAAGAACAATAGCAATAAGTAGAATCAAGAGCATTAAATAGAATCAAGAGCAATAAATAGAATCAAGAGCAATAAATAGAATCAAGAGCAATAAATAGAATCAAGGAGCTTCTTTGCAAGAGTTCAGGCTGAGGGAAAGCTGAGCTCTCCTTCCCTCCTAACTGGGCCGGGAGGAATGATGGTGCAGGTCTTTGTCTGTAGGAGCCCCCAAACATTCAGGAGCAATGTTCTACTTGCCTCCCAGCAGCCTGGCTCCCCCCAAGAGATGCCATATTTATTTTGGGTTCCAGACCTTTGTGATAAGATGTGATAAGGAAGGAAGGGACAAAGCAAGAGAAAGAAAGAAAGGAGAGACAGGAAGAAAAAGAGAGAAAAAAGAGAAAAAGAAAAAAGAGAAAAAGAAAAAAGAGAAATAGAAAGACAGAGAAAGAGAGGAAGTGAGAGAAAAAAGTGAAAAAGAGGGAGAGAGAGAGAGGGAGAAAGAGCATATACGTTACAGTTAATTTTAAGCTCCAAGATATGTGACAAACAGCTCGGAAGAGTGAGAGCCAGGACAAATCAGTTTGGGCCCAGGAAGCCGGTAGACCCCGGGCCTGGGAGTCAGAAGGACCTGAGTTCTACTGCCACTTGTCTGCTGTGTGACCTCGGCCAAGTCACTTCACTTCTCTGGGCCTCAGTTCCCTCCCCTGAAAAACGGCGATTAAGACTGTGAGTCCCACGTGGGATGTGGACTGCGCCTACCTGACTAGCTTGTATCAACCACGGCGCTTCAGTACAGTGCCTGGCACCTGGTAAGCGCTTAACAAATACCATTAAAAAAAAAAGGCTCGGAGTGACTGAAAACCCATCGGGTGAAGGGGTTTGGGGTGGCTGTGGGCGTGGGGAGGAGGAAGGCTAAGGGGGGCCTGCAACCTCTGCCCTTCAGGCGAGTACTTCAGCGAAAGCTGCGCTCCTGGTTCGGATGTGAACTCCAACCTCTGCGCGCTCTGTGCCGGGAACCCCAAGACGGACAAGGTGCACAAGTGCGTCGCCAACAGCAACGAGCAGTACTACGGCTACACCGGAGCGTTCAGGTAACCAGTCGGTCGTACTTATTGAGCGCTTACCTTGGGGAGAGTCCAATAGAACAATATAACAGGCGATCAGTGGCACTGATTGAGCGCTCAGTCTGGGCAGAGCCCTCTGTTAAGTGCTTGGGAGAGTCAATTAGAGTTAGTAGGCAAGGCCTTGCCTTCAAGGAGCTTGCTATCTAGTTGGGGAGACAGACACTGAAATTATAAACCGGGGGCGGGGACTGAGTTTAAAGATGATAATGATGGTATTTCTTAAGCCCTTACTATGTGCAAGGCACTGTTCTAAGCGCTGGGGGGGGATACAAGGTGATCAGGTTGTCCCACGTGGGGTTCCCAGTCTTCATCCCCATTTTACAGATGAGGTAACTGGGGCACAGAGAATAATAATAATAATTATGGTATTTGTCGAGCGCTTCCTATGTGCTGAGCACTGTTATTAGCGCTGGGGTAGGTACAGGGTAATCAGACTGTCCCACGTGGGGCTCACTTTTTTTAATCCCCATTTTTACAGGTGAGGTAACTGGGGCACAGAGAAGTGAAGTGACTTGCTCAAAGTCACACAGCAGACAAGTGGCGGAGCGAGGATTAGAACCCACGACCTCTGACTCCCAAACCCAGGCTCTTTTCACTGAGCCACATGGGACTCAATAAATATGATTGAATGAATGAATGTACTGTGAGAGAAGGGGGAGACTTAAGTGCTTAGGTGTGAGGATCCTAATAATAACTGTGGTATTTGTTAATGGTACATAATAAGCATAGTACATAGTACAGGAAGTACATAGTACCGTCACTGTACTAGGCGCTGAGGTAGAGATAAGCAACCTGATTATCATGTATCTACCCCAGTGCTTAGAACAGCACCTGACTCATAATAAGTGTTTAACACATATCACAATTATTAATATCATTATTAGGGAAGCAGCAAGGCGTAGTGGATAGAGCATGGGCCTGAGAGTCAGGAGGTCATGGGTTCTAATGCTGGCTTGGCCATCTGCTGTGTGGCCTTGGGCTCTGGGCCTCAGTTACCTCATCTGTAAAATGGGGATTAAGACTGTGAGCCCCACAGGGACTGTGTCCAACCCAATTTGTATTTACCCCAGTGCTTAGTACAGTGTTTGGCACGCAGTAAGCACTTAACAAAACCCAATAATAATAATAGCAATAATTGCAAATATCATTTTAAAAACATGAAATGTATCCAACCTGATTATCTTACATCTACCTCGGTGCTTAGTATAGTGCCTGGAACCTATTAAGTGCTAACAAATACCACAATTATTATTAGTATTATTAATAATAAATATCATTGATAAAAAAATGGACCGTGTCCAACCTGATTATCTTGTATCTACCTCAGTGCTTACTACAATACCTGGAAGTCAGTAAGTGCTTAACAAATACCATATTGGCAAATGTCTCTCCTCCTTGACATCCTTCCTGGACCAAGCTTGATTTATCCTGGCTCTCACTCTTTCAAGCTATTGGCCACATATCCTGGAGCTTAAAATGGATTCTAACACATATTCTCTTTCTTTTTCTTCCTTTTTTTTCCTTCCTTCCTTCCTTTTTCTTTCCTTTTTTCTTTCTTCCCTTCTTTCTTTCTCTTTCTCACTTTTAAACTGTCTTTCTCTCTTTTCCCCTCTTTCTCTGTCTTTGTCTTTCTCTCTTCTCTCTCTCCCTTTCTCTCTTTGTCTTTCTCTTTCTCCCATCTCTGTCTCTCCTTTCTTTATTTCCAGGTGCCTTGTTGAGAAGGGAGATGTTGCTTTTGTGAAAGACAGCACTGTCCTGGAGAATACAGATGGTATGTGACTGCTTTATCTGAGAAAAAACCGAGGCCTTTCATGTATTATTTTAGGCCTAGGCCCCTGGCTTTCAGACTCAAGGAAGGGCAGTCTCCCTGGGGATTTTGTGAATCAGTGAGGCCAGGCCTAAACGTTTGTCTTCGGGAGAACCAGGGCTCTTGCATTCTATCTGTGCCTTCTGATTACTCTTAAGAGGCCTGGGGTGTTGTTAAGGAAGCTGATGTTTAAGCCCAGGAAATCCTGAGAAAAGACCCAAAGCTGGTTTTGTGAGAGGTCTGGTAAGGGAAGTGAAATGGAACTCATGACAACAAGAGGAGCGTAGAGACAGGGGATGCAGAGAGTTCGTTCCTTTTTAGGGAAAAGACTGGGTAGTTCCCACTTACCGGACAGGACAGTTGATAGGAGGAGGAGGAGCAGGAGCAGGTGGCGTAGTTGGATTTCTCTTGCCCCACGGACTGCCGCCTGCAGATTTAGCAGGCAGCAGGGGAAAGAGCTGCCAAGATGCTGAGCCTCGTTTTCTTTCCAGGACAAAACTCAGATTCCTGGGCCAAAGACCTGAAGAGCAGTGACTTTGAGCTGCTGTGCCTGGATGGTACCCGGAAGCCTGTGACCGAAGCTAAGTCGTGCCACCTGGCCCAGGCTCCCACCCACGCCGTGGTCTCCCGGGCAGACAAGGCCGACGTCGTCCGCCGGATGCTGCTCAACCAACAGGTCGGTATGACGTGGAGCCTCCTGGGGCTGTCCGGTTGGTCGGTTTCCAGGATCGGGGTGATTGAGGCCCAGACCAGACCACTGAAGTATTTTTTCTTTCTGCCCTGCTAGCTCCATTCCTGCTTAAAATAATAATAATAATGATGGTATTTGTAATGCACTTACTGTGTGCAGAGCACTATTCTAAACGCTGGGATACTTACAAGGTTATCAGATGGTCCCACGTGGGACTCGCAGTCTTAATCTTCATTTTACAGATGAGGTAACTGAGGCGGAGCTGGGATTAGAGCCCATGACCTCTGACTCCCACGTGCTCTTTCCACTAAGCCACACTGCTTCTCTTAAAGTAATAACAGTAACCGCAATGATAACAGTGGCATTCGTTAAATGCTTACTATGGGCCTACGCTTGGCTAATCCCTGGGGAAGATACAATATCATCTTGTACTTGTCCCACATGGAGCTCCTAGTGTAAATGAGAAGGAGAGTAAGTATTTATTTAATCCCTGTTTTACAGATGAGGAAGCTGAGGCACAGAGCAGTTAAAGGGACTTGCCTAACGTCACCCGGCAGGCAAATGGTAGAGCTGGGATTCGAATTTACGTCTCCTGAAACCCAGTCCTATGCTCTTTCCACTAGGCCACCCTGCTGCCCTGAAAAGCCATCGGTCCCTGGGACTTATTGCGCTACATTTAGAATTTGAAGAAGCAAAACAAATGAATCAGATTGGGTGCCTGCTCTCTAGGAGCTTACAGCCAAAGTGGGAAGAAAGACACAAATTATTTACAAATGATAAGAGCAGAAGAGAAGCACCATAGCTCAGTGGAAAGAGCCCGGGCTTGGGAGTCAGAGGTCATGGGTTTGAATGCCGGCTCTGCCACTTGGCACCTGCGGGACTTTGCGCAAGTCACTTCACTTCTCTGTGCCTCAGTTACCTCATCTGTAAAATGGGGATTAAGACTCTGAGCCCCAAGTGGGACAATCTAATAATCTTGCATCTACCCCAGCGCTTAGAACAGTGTTTGGCACATAGTAAGTGCTTAACAAATACCACCGTTATTATTATTATTCTCTTTGCCTCAGTTATCTCATCTGTAAAATGGGGATTCATTCATTCATTCAATAGTATTTATTGAGCACTTACTATGTACAGAGCACTGTACTAAGCACTTAGAAAGTACAAATCGGCAACAGCTAGAGACAGGCGCTGCCCTTGGACGGGCTTACGGTCTAATCGGATTAAAACTGTGAGCTCCACGTGGGACAACGTGAAAGTGCCCCAGAGTTTAGAACAGTGCTTGGTACATAGGAAGTGCTTAACTATATGATCATTAATTAATTAATTAATTAAGAACAATCAATCAATCGTGTCGAGTGCTGTGTGCAGAGCACTGTACTAAGAGCTTGGAAGAGTATAATATAACAGAGTTGGTAGACACATTCCCTGCCCACAACAAGCTTATAGTTTAGAACATTATCACCACTGATAATAGCAGGAAATTGGCAGAAGAAATTGTTTGATTATGCGTTCATTAACTTAAAACATATGTGTGTGTCTGTTAAAGGATAAGTGGTCTGTAGAGTGTAAGCTTTATCAGCATAGTCATCAAGTGGCATTTATTGAGAATTTGTACCATGTGCAAGCACTCTACTAAACACTTGAGCACTCTGCTTGGCTCAGTGGAAAGAGCCCGGACTTGGGAGTCAGAGGTCATGGGTTCGACTCCCGGCTCTGCCACTTGTCAGCTGTGTGACTGTGGGCAAGTCACTTAACTTCTCTGTGCCTCAGTTCCCTCATCTGTAAAATGGGGATTAACTGTGAGCTTCACGTGGGACGACCTGATGACCCTGTATCTCCCCCAGCGCTTAGAACAGTGCTCTGCACATAGTAAGCGCTTAACAAATACCAACATTATTACTAAGCACTTGAGACTGAAAGCTCATTGTAGGTTAGGAATGTGTCACCAAATCCGTTGCACTGTACTCTCCCAACCCCTTTTTTTAATGGTTTTGTTTAGCTCTTACTGTGCGTCAAGCACTGTTCTAAGCGCTGAAGTAGATACAAGACAGTTAGGTTGGGCACAGTCCATGTCCCACGTAGGGCTCACAGTCTAAGTAGCAGGGAGAACTGGTATTGAATCCCCCGTTTTTCAGTTGAGGAAACTAAGACACAGAGAAATTAAATGACTTGCCTAAGGTCACCCAGCAGATAATAATGGTGGTATTTGTTAAACACTTACTATGTGCAAAGCACTGTTCTAAGCGCTGGGGGGATACAGGGTGATCAGATTGTCCCACATGGGGCTCACAGTTTTAATCCCCATTTTACAGATGAGGTATCTGAAGCCCAGAGAAGCTAAGTGACTTTCCCACAGTCACACAGCTGACAAGTGGCAGAGCTGGGAGTCGAACCCATGACCTCTGAATCCGAAGCCCAGGCTCTTTCCACTGAGCCACGCTGATGAGGGGTGAAGCTAGGATTAGAACCCAGATCCTCTGATTCTCAGGCCCATGCTCTTTCCACTAGGCCACGCTACTTCTCAGCATTTAATACAGTGCTGTACACACTGTGAGTGCTCAATAAATACCACTGATTGATTAGGAAGGAAAATGCGATTTAATCAGGGAAGAGGTCCTGTGTGAGGTGGGTTTTCCTCAGGACTTTGAGAATGGGCAGGGCTGTGGTTTGGTTGATTTGAAGCAGGAGGGAATTCCGGGCAGAAAGAAGGGCTTGTGCAATGGGTCAGGGAAGGAGAATCAAAAAGCAAGCCACCCTGAGGTATGACCTTGGGCAAGTCATTTCACTTCTCTGGGCCTCAGTTGCCTCTTCTGTAAAATGGGGAGCGAGACTTTGAGCCCCACGTAGGACTAGGACTAAGTCCAACCCGATTTGCTTGTATCCGCCTCAGTGCTTAATACAGTGCCTGGCATATAGTAAGCACTTAAATACCATTATTATAGTAAGTGCTCAGTAAGTATGACTGATTGATGCAGCGGTTGTTTTTTACAAGCATATAAACTCCTTGAGGGCAGAGAGAGCTTTTGATTACTAAGATTGGACAGTTCCTTGTGGGTGTGCCAATAATAATAATAATAATAATAATGGTATTTGTTAAGCACTTACTATGCGCCAAGCACTGATCTAAGTGCTGGGGTAGATACAAGGTAATCAGGTTGTCCCACATGGGGCTCCCAGTCTTAATCCCCATTTTACAGATGAGTTAACTGAGGCACAGAGAAGTGAAGTGGCTTGCCCGAAGTCACACAGCTGACAAGTGGCAGAGCTGGAATTAGAACCCACGACCTTTGACTCCCAAGCCTGGGCTCTTTCCACTAAGCCACACGAGGTTTAACATCAGATGAGACAAAGCAATCTCACAGGTGACCCCGGTCCAGAGGCTACTTCTAATAATAATTAATTACGGTATTTGTTAAGCACTTACTATGTGCCAGTGTAGTGAAAGGAGCTGATAAGAAAGAGGGTGAGACCCTTCTGGAGAACCTTGAAGCCAGTGATGAGCATTGATGGGGAGAGAAAAGGGTAACCAGCGGAGGGTTTTGAAGAATGGATTGATATGTGCTGAATGTCATTTTAATAATGTTGGTATTTGTTAAGCGCTTACTACGTAAGAGCACTGTTCTAAGCGCTGGGGTAGATATAGGGGAAGGAGGTTGTCCCACGTGAGGCTCACAGTCTTTATCCCCATTTTACAGATGAGGGAACTTTAGAAAGATGATCCAGAGGATTCATCAATGGCATTTATTGGGAGTGTATTGTGTGCGGAGCCCAGTACTAAATGCTTGGGAGAGTTCACTACAACAGAGTTTGTAGACACCCTCCCTGCCCCCAAGGAGTTTACAATCTAGAAGATGAGATCAACCTATTCACGTGATTGAGCTATAGGGGATCTGTGCTCTGCTAATTTTAAATCCTTCAGCTCACATGTGTCTCCCAGACAGATTAGGTGTTGGTTAACATATTGGCCATTATATCATCATAATCTCAGGGGTGATGTATTCTAGCTCACCTCCATTTCCAAATGGTTTTATGACCGGGAGAGTTACTTTCCCTCCCTGTGCCTGGGCTTCCACTTCGGCCAAACAGAAGCAGGCGGAATAGGCTGTGATGAAGTGGGGTTCATTCATTCATTCAATAGTATTTATTGAGCGCTCACTATGTGCAGAGCACTGTACTAAGCGCTTGGAACGTACAAATCGATGGTGTAATGAATAGAACATGGGCCCAGGAGTCAGGAGGTCATGGGTTCTAATACTGGCTCTGGCACTTGTCTGCTGTATGGTCTTGGGTAAGTCACTTCATTTCTCTGTGCCTCAGTTACCTCATCTGTAAAATGGGGATTCAGACTGTGAGTCCTATGTGGGACAGGAAGTGTTTCCAACCCAATTTGCTTGTATTCATTCATTCAATAGTATTTATTGAGCGCTTACTATGTGCAGAGCAGTGTACTAAGCGCTTGGAACGTACAATTCGGCAACAGATAGAGACAATCCCTGCCCATTGACGGGCTTACAGTCTAATCGAGGGAGACAGACAGACAACCTCAACGCTTAGTAATACAGTGCCTTGCACATAGTAAGTACTTAAAAAATACTGTAATTATTATTAGAAGTAGCCTTGATGCCATGGTCACTTGTGAGATTGCTCCGTCTGATTTGATGTTAAACCTAGAGTTTGGCATCACACATGGCACTGTCCAATCTTAGTAATCGAGAGCTCTCCCTGCCCTCAAGGGGTTTATATCCCTGTAAGAAACACTAATCTCATCAATCAATCAATCATATTTACGGAGCTCTTACTGTAATAATGGTATTTGTTAAGTGCTTACTTTGTGCCAGACACTGTACTAAGCCTTGGAGTGGATACAAACAAATTGGGTTGGACACAGTCTGTGTCCCACAGTCTCGTTCCTCATTTTACAGATGAAGTAACTGAGGCCCAGAGAAGTGAAGTGATTGTCCTAAGGTCACACAGCAGACAGCTTAAGATAGTACAAGAGTTAGTAGACATGTTCCATGCTCATAATTAGCTCAAGCTGCTTTATGGTTATTTGAGTTTAAATTTCTTTATGAGATGTTATTAAGTGCTTAAAGACACTAGTCTGTAAGTTCACTGTGGTCAGGAAAAGTGCCTGGTGTTGCATTGTACTCATCCCAGTGCTTATTAGAGTGCTCTGCCCATAGTAAGCATTGATAAAAACAATTGATTAATTTACCGTTCACTCGCTCCCCTGTAATAATAATAATAATGTTGGTATTTGTTAAGTGCTTACTATGTGCCGAGCACTGTTCTAAGCACTGAGGTAGATACAGGGTAATCAGGTTGTCCCACGTGAGGCTCACAGTCCTCACCCCCATTTTACAGGTGAGGTAACTGAGGCACAGAGAAGTGAAGTGACTTGCCCAAAGTCACACAGCTAAGTGGCAGAATCAGGATTCAAACCCATGACCCCTGACTCCCAAGCCCGGGCTCTTGCCCCTGAGCCACGCTGCTTCTCTGTATGGATACTTATATCTAAATCTAGAGTGTAAGCTCACTGTGGGCAGGGTATGTGTCTTTTTATTGTTGTACTCTCCTAAGCGCTTAGCACAGTGTTCTGCACACAGTAACACCCAATAAATTCTACTGAATGTATGAATCTGTTAACCCTATTCAGGAGCTCTATGGAAGCCAAGGAAGTGAAAAAGACATCTTCGAGCTGTTCAAGTCCCAGACCAAAGACCTCCTGTTCAAAGACTCCACTGTGTGCTTGGCAGACCTTAAGGATAAACTAACTTATCAGAAATTCCTGGGATTGGAATATCTCACAGCCGTATCCGGTCTGAGCCAGTGCTCTACCTCCGGTAAGTAGAGCTGTCACTTCTAGCTCAATATTCTCCCCGTTTGCCAGTCCTGCAGCAAGGAAGGAAGCCCATCTGTTAGACGGAGTGGTTGCTTCGTCTCTCCCCTTTACCCTGCAAGAGGAGGAAATAGCAGCAAAGCCTAGTGGAATATTTCCTGGCTGTTTGAAGCCGGGTTTCCCTAATTAGTGTTGGAATGGCATCAGGTGAATTAATTCTCACAGTTCCGGTGTGCTCAGAGCAAAAGATCCTGAGATGTCCTCCCCTTCTCCCCACAACGCCCTCCACCCCCAAACCGCATCTACGTAATCCTCAAATTCATTTTGACAAAGTGGCAGAGGGGCAGCAAGCCGCTGGACGCTCCATTGAGAAACTCCCGGAGATGTGGAACGCGACAATGAATAGTAATAATAATAATGTTGGTATTTGTTAAGCGCTTACTATGTGCAGAGCACTGTTCTAAGCGCTGGGGTAGGCACAGGGGAATAAGGTTGTCCCACGTGGGGCTCACAGTCTTCATCCCCATTTTAATGTAATGTTGGTATTTGTTAAGCGCTTACTATGTGCCGAGCACTGTTCTAAGCGCTGGGGTAGACATAGGGGAATCAGGTTGTCCCACATGGGGCTCACAGTCTTAATCCCCATTTTACAGATGAGGTAACTGAGGCTCAGAGAAGTTAAGTGACTTGCCCACAGTCACACAGCTGACAAGTGGCAGAGCTGGGATTCGAACCCATGACCTCTGACTCCAAAGCCCGGGCTCTTTCCACTGAGCCACGCTGCTTCCGGCAGATTTAGGCTGAAGCGAAGCTAAACAAAAACAAGGCTTGGCAGAAATAGAAATCAATACCCGCATACATCTGTGTGCTGTTGTGGGTGGTGAGCCAGGCTGTGATTTATATTTTTTCAGTTTTCCTTTTAATTTGCTCCATTTAATAGAAGGGGGAGATTGTCGCAAAACTCTAACTTCGAAATAAGTGGACAAGTAATCGCCGAGTGTCCCTGGGGAGAATAACGATCGATGTGTCGTACTTATTGAACTCCCACTGTGTGTGGAGGAGTGTACCAAGCACTTGAGGGAGTACAATAAAACTAAGAGATTCCCTGCCTTCTGAGATCTTTCCCAGGAAAGAGGCAGTGAGCTATCCTTCTGATAAAAGTCAGTCAAACAATGGATGGTACTTTCTAGGGGCCGAACACTGTATTAAATGCTTAGGGGAGTACAATACAATAAAGTTGGTAGATCTGATGCCTTCCAGTAGCTTACAATCTCACGGGGGAGGTAGATATTAAACTAAATTACTTGTAGGGGAAGCAGCAGAGTATAAAGATGTGACAAATGTACATTCCTGAACGCTTAGTACAGTGCTCTGCACACAGTAAGCGCTTAATAAATAGGAACGACTGACTGGACGTGAGTGCTGCCGGGGCTGAGTATCGAATGACCATCAGAGAGCACAGAAGGGTACGGAATCAAGTGCATTGGTGATGCAGAAGGGAGGATAGGGTGAGGAGATGAGAAATTAGAGAAATCTCCCTGGAAGAGATGTATTTAAGCAAGGCTTTGCAGATACTCCTAACAGTATGGCTGAAGTAATTCCCGGAAGGTCGGAGTAGGATCCATGTTTGCCCTGTCGGTGGAGGGCGGGAGGGGAATTGTTTTTAAGCAGCTGACATGTTCCATCTGAACCTTCCCCACAGAACTCCTGAAAGCCTGCAACTTCCACACGGAATAGGAACCCTGTCCCGAAGAACACCCAGACAGGACCAAGAATCAGACTGCTCCACTTCCCTCCTGTTCTCCATGCCCAACTCCAGCGCCGTAGGGAGTCCTCCAGGCTTCTGCCTCCTCCTCATTTTCTTTTCCACCTGGCCCCTGAGAGGTTTCAGTTTCATCCACCTTAACAACTCCCTGCTGTTTTCTGAGCAAGAAATAAAATGAAAAAAATTCCACCCCTTGGGTTCTCTTAAATGCTGCTTCTTCCCTTTGCGCATCGATTCTCGATCGGTGGTATTTGTTGAGCGTTTGTGCAGAGCACTGTACTAAGCACTTGAGAGAGTACAGTGCAACAACTGGAAGAAATGAGTACAACAGTTGGAAGAAACGATCTCTGCCAGTGAGGAGCTTAAGTCTAGTGGGATTCTCCTCATTTAGACCTCAATTGTCTTCTGTGTCATAACCACACTCAGGTAGGAATTAAACACCCTTGAACTTGACCCTTTTCCCTAAATACTCCCCCCGAAATTTCTCCCCAGAAAGGTAGAGGGACGGGGGAAGCAGTCAAGATAGGGTGCCGCTAGGCAATCCAACCATTCTTGTTGCCTCGCTTGACCATCCTTCACAGAGCCAGAGCAGAGAGACACGATGGGAAATGGAGCTGGAGGGACATGAGTGGTAAATGAATAGCGATTTTGTTGTCACAAATCACCAATCAATGGTATTTATTAAGTGCTTACTGTGTGCAGAACATTTTCCTAAGCACTTGGGAGAGTACAACAGAACTGACAGATACGTTTCCTGCTCATAACACACTACAGTGCCTGGCACATGGTAAGTGCTTAACAAATACCATTAAAAAAAAGTGCAGAAGAAAATGGGAGGGTGAATCCGGTGGGAAAATAAGGGGTTGATCAAGGAAGACCCCTTCAAGGAGATAGGATTTTACTCATTCCTTTCCCCCAATCACGTATTTATTGAGGCTTACAGTGCGCAGGCCACTGTACTAAGCACTTGGGAGAGTAAAACACAATATATCAGATATATCCCCTGCCCAAAGTGAACTTACAGTCCAGTAGGGGAGACAGACATTAATATGAATGTCTAGAAGCAGCGTGGCTCAATGGAAAGAGTACAAGCTTGGGAGTCAGAGGTCATGGGTTCTAATCCCAAATCCGCCACATGTCAGCTGTGTGACCTTGGGCAAATCACCTAACTTCTCTGTGCCTGTTACCTCATTTGTAAAATGGGGATGAAGACTGTGAGCCCTACATGGGACAACCTGATTGGCTTGTATCTACTCCAGCACTTAGAATAGTGCTTGGCACATAGTAAGTGTTTAACAAATACCAACATAATTATTATTATTATGAATAAATTATGGATATATATATGTAAGTATGGAGCTGGGAGGTTGAATAAAGGGAGCAATTCAGTGAGACACAGAAGGGAATAATAATGATGGTATGTGTTATTTGCTTGATATGTGCAAAGCACTGTTCTAGGCGCTGGGGTGTATACAAGGTAATTAGGTTGTCCCACATGGGGCTCACAGTCTTAATCCCCATTTTTACAGATGAGGCAACTGAGGCACCTGCCCAAAATCACACAGCTGATAAGGGGCGGAGCCAGGATTAGAAACCATGAACTCAGACTCCCAAACCCGTGCTGTTTCCACTGAGCCGCGCTACTTCTGGGAAAAGAGGAAATGAGGGCTTAGTCAGGGAAGACCTCTTGGAGAAGGTGTGCCTTCAATAAGGATTTGAAGGTAAGGAGAGTAACTGTCTGTCGGACATTAAAACTAAGGGTGTTTTGGACTTGAACACGATACCCTGCCCTTGTCCTGTGGGAAAGACCATAGCCAGGGGAGTATGGCTCCCCTTATTCTAGACCAAGGATTTCTGATGATCTCATGTTCTGGATGATATGGCCTCTACAGCAGGTTGTGTGTATAGACCTGCAGGGGATGGGTGGAAATGGAAAGAATCTGATTTCAGCTTTTTAAAAATTTTTTAAGTGATTCATTCATTCATTCATTCAATTCTATTTATTGAGGGCTTACTGTGTGCAAAACACTGTAACTAAGCGCTTGGGAGAGTACAATATAACAGACACATTCCTGCCCAAAATGACCTCACAGTGTAGTGGAGCAGCGTGGTTCAATGGAAAGATCCCAGGCTTGGAGTCAGATGTCATGGGTTCGAAGTCCGGCTCTGCCACTTGTCAGCTGTGTGACTGTGGGCAAGTCACTTCTCTTCTCTGGGCCTCAGTTCCCTCATCTGTAAAATGGGGATGAAGATTGTGAACCTCACGAGGGACAACCTCATTCCCCTGTATCTACCCCAGTGCTTAGAACAGTGCCCTGCACATAGTAAGCGCTTAACAAATACCAACATTATTAGAGGGGGAGACAGACATTAATATATATAAATAGATAAATAAATAAATATGTGCCAGGCACTGTACTAAGTGCTGGGGTAGATATAAGCTAAGTAGGTTGGACGCAGTCCATATAACAATAATGATAATGATGGTATTTGTTAAGTGCTTAGTATGTGCCACACACTGTTCAAAGTGCTGAGGGAGATACAAGGTAATCAGGTTGTCCCACGTGGGGCTCACAGTTTTAATTCCCCATTTTACAGTTAAGGTAACTGAGGCACAGAGAAGTTAAATGACTGACCCAACGTCACGCAGCTGATAAGTGGCAGAGCCAGGATTAGAACCCACAACCTCTTGACTCCCAAGCCCGGAGTCATTCCACTAAGTCACGCTGCTTCTCTATCCCACTTGGGGCTCACGGTCTTAATCCACATTTTTCAGAGGAGGTAAGTGAGGCACAGAGAAGCTTAAGTGACTTGCTCAAGGTCACCCAGCAGCCAAGTGGCAGAGTCGGGATTAGAACCCAGGTTCTTCCGACTCCCAGGCCTGTGCTCCAGCCACTGGGCCAGTTACGAAGAGGGTGGGTGCTCAGGCGAGAGTCAGGATGTCAGAGAGGAGTTGGCAAGAAGGAGGTACAGTGAGTAGTTTGGCGTTAGAGGAACAGGGTGATGGCTGGATTGCAGTAGGAAATCAGGGGTGAAGTAGGAGGGGCCAAGGTGACTGAGTACTTTAAAGTGGATGGTAGGGAGTTTTCCTGTTTGATGCAGAGGTGGAATGGGCAACCCCGGGAGGTTCTTAAGGAGTGTGGAAATCTGGACCGAACAGATTTATAGAAAAATGATCAAGACAGCAGAGTGAAGTATGGGCTGAGGTAGGGAGATACAGGAGGCAGGGAGATCAGCGAGGAGGCTGATGCCGTGATCCAGACTGGATAAGATAAATGCTTGGGTTTACATGGTTGCAGTCTGGATGGAGAGGAAAGGGAGGAGTTTATTCATTCAGTAGTATTTATTGAGTGCTTATTCAATATTCAATAGTATTTATTGAGCACTTACTATGTGCAGGGCACTGTACTAAGCGCTTGGAATGAACAAGTCAGCAACAGATAGAGACGGTCCCTGCCGTTTGATGGGCTTACGGTCTAATCGGGGGAGACGGACAGACAAGAACAATGGCAATAAATAGAGTCGAGGGGAAGAGCATCTCGTAAAAACAATGGCAACTAAATAGAATCGAGGCAACGTACAATTCATTAACAAAATAAATAGAGTAATGGAAATAGATACAGTTGAGCGGACGAGTACAGTGCTGAGGGGATGGGAAGGGAGAGGGGGAGGAGCAGAGGGAAAGGGGGAAAAGAGGGTTTAGCTGCGGAGAGGTGAAGGGGGGGTGGTAGAGGGAGTAGAGGGAGAAGAGGAGCTCAGTCTGGGAAGCCTCTTGGAGGAGGTGAGTTTTAAGTAGGGTTTTGAAGAGGGGAAGAGAATCAGTTTGGCGGAGGTGAGGAGGGAGGGCGTCCCGGGACCGCGGGAGGAGGTCGACGGCGGGATGGGCGAGACCGAGGGATGGTGAGGAGGTGGGCGGCGGAGGAGCGGAGCGTGTGGGGTGGGCGGTAGAAAGAGAGAAGGGAGGAGAGGTAGGAAGGGGAAAGGTGATGGAGAGCCTTGAAGCCTAGAGTGAGGAGTTTTTGTTTGGAGCAGAGGTGCAGAGCACTTACTAAGCACTTGGAATGTACAAATCGGTAACAGATAGAGACAGTCCCTGCCCTTTGATGGGCTTACAGTCTCTAATCGAGTTTAGTGATGTTGTGAAGGTTGAACACCCAGGATTTAGCGACAGATCAAATATGTGGGTTGAATGAGAGAGATCAGTTGAGGATAATGCCATGAGCACTATACTAAGGACTTGGGAAAGGAATCATCATCATCGTCATAATAATTATGGTACTTGCTACGCATTTACTATATGCCAAGCACTCTTCTAAGCACTGGGGTAGATACAAGTTAATCAGGTTAAGCTCAATTTTAAGCTTAATTTTACTGGGGATTAAGCTGGAGAGTGTTTAGGTAGGCATGCATTCATTCATTCAGTTGTATTTATCGAGCGCTTACTGTGTGCAGAGCACTATGCTCTTGGAAAGTGCAATTTGGCAACAGAGACAATCCCTACCCAACAACGGGCTCACAGTCTAGAAGGGGGAGACAGGCAACAAAACGAAACAAGTACACAGGCATCTTGGCTCAGTGGAGAGACCCCGGACCTGGGTTCCAATCCCTGCTCCCTCACATGTCTGCTGGGTGAGGTTGGGCAAATCACCAAACTTCTCTGGTCCTCAGTTCCCTCATCTGTAAAATGGGGTTTGAGACTATGAGCCCTAGGTGGGACAGGGACCCAATTTACTTGTATCCATCCCAATGCTTGGCATGTAGTAAGCGCTTAACAAGTACCATTATTATTATTACTTTCCCAAGTTCTTAGTACAGTGCTCTGCTCAGTGGGGATTAAGAGTGTGAGCCCCATGGGGGACAAGGACTGTGTCCAATCTGCTTAACCTGAAATTAGCTCAGCACTTAGAACAATTCTTGGCCTACAGTAAGCGCTAAACAAGTACCACAGTTATTATTTTACAGATGAGGTAGTACAACAGAGTTGGTAGATACATTCCCTGCCCACAACTAGCTTCTAATCTAAAGGTTAGAGTTAAGAGGGAAAATTCCCTGGAAGAGGTTGGATTTTGAGGCAACACTCCAAAAAGGAGAGGACTGTGATGAACGGACTGGGGCCAAAGGTATTTGTTAAACACTTATTCTGTCCCAGGCACTGTACTAAGCGCTGGAATGGATACAACCAAAATGGGTTGGACACAGATCAGAGAATTGTTTTGGGGGGAGGCTAACTCTTGTACGCACACCTCACAAAAGGAGGGGTTCTTTTTGGTCCCTTGAGAATCAGTAGCCTTATTGTTAGGTATGTTTTCCCTCAGACACGCCTGTTACTCCTCAGGATCTTCTTTACTGTTGTACTTTCTCAAGTGCTTAGGACAGTGCTCTGAACACAGTAAGCGCTCAGTAAATACGAATGAATGAATGAATGAATGAATGAATGAAGGATCCGTTCTTTCATGTCTTCCTTTCTGGAACATATGTTCCTCCTTGATTTGCCTCCTTTCGTTACAGATCTCACTAGCATCCCCTTTCCTACTGGCCCAGAGCAAGAAAAGAGGGAAAAGGGAGGAAGGGGAAGAAAGGAAGGGGTTGGGAGAGAGGAGAAAGTGAGAAAGGGGAAGAAAGGGAAATGAAAGAGGAAGATGGGAAGGACAGGGAGGAGGAAGGAGGAGGAAGGGGTTCCTCAAGGGTCAGTTCTTGCCCTCTTCTGTTCTCCATCTACATTCACTCCCTTGGTAAACTCAGTTGCTCCCAGGGCTTCAACTATCATCTCTAACGCAGATGACACCAAAATCGACATCTCCTCCCTTCAGGCTCCTATCTCCTCCTGCCTCCAGGATGTCTCTACCTGGATGTCTGCCCGCCACCTAAAACTCAACATGTCCAAAACCGAGCTCCTTATCTTCCCTCCCAAGCCCTGTCCTCTTCCTGACTTCCCTATCACTGTGAATGGTACGACCATCCTTCCCATCTCTCAAGCCCGCAACCTTGGTGTCATCCTTGACTCAACACTCTCATTCAGCCCACACATCCAATATGTCACCAATGCCTGCCAGTCTCACCTTTACAATATTGCCAAGATCCGCCCTTTCCTCTCCGTCCAAACGGCTATCTTACTGGTACAAGCTCTCATAACATCCCGACTGGATTATTGTGTCAGCCTTCTCTCTGATCTCCCTTCCTCCCGTCTCTCCCCTCTCCAGTCTATTCTTTATTCAGCTGCCCGGGTCATCTTCCTGCAGAAACGCTCTGGGCATGTCACTCCGCTCCTTAAAATCCTCCAGTGTTTGCCCATCAACCTCCGCACGAAACAAAAACTTCTCACTCTGGGCTTCAAGGCTCTCCATCACCTTCCCCCTTCCTACCTCTCCTCCCTTCTCTCTTTCTACTGCCCACCCCGCATGTTCCGCTCCTCTGCCACTCACTTCCTCACCATCCCCGTTCACGCCTATGCTGCCGTCGACCTCTGGCCCATGTCCTACCGCGGTCCTGGAATGCCCTCCCTCCTCACCTCTGCCAAACTAACTCTCTTCCCCTCTTCAAGGCCCTACTGAGAGCTCACCTCCTCCAAGAGGTCTTCCCAGATTGAGCTTCCCCTTTTCCCTCTGCTCCCTCTCTGCTCCCCCTTCACCTCCCCTCAGCTAAGCCCCCTTTCCCCCTGCTCCTCCCCCTCTCCCTTCCCCTCCCCTCAGCACTGTGCTCATTTATATAGATTTTCATTACCCTATTTATTTTGTTAATGAAGTGTACATCCCCTTGATTCTATTTATTGTGATTAAGTTGTCTTGTTTTTGTCCATCTGTCTCCCCCAATTAGACTGTAAGCCCATCAATGGGCAGGGATTGTCTCTATTTGTTGCCGAGTTGTACATTCCAAGCGCTTAGTACAGTGCTCTGCACATAATAAGTGTTCAATAAATACTATTGAATTAATTAATGAATGAATGAGAAAAGGTGAATAGGGGAAAGAGATGGGTAAAGTCTTATCTCCTCTAAGGGGCCTTCCCTGACTACTCCTCATTTTCCCCACCAGATTCACCCTCCCTTCTCCTTCTGCATTATTTTTTAATGGTATTTCAGTGCTTACTATCAGCCAGGCACTGTACTAAATGCTGGGGCATAAACAAGATGGTCAATTATTGCAACCTATAAGGGAATTGAGGCTCAGAGAGGTTGAAAGACCTTCCCAAGCATAGCAGGCCAGTGGCAAAACTTGGACTAAAACCTGGGTCTCCTGTCTCCTTAGAAGCAGCATGTCCTAGTGGCAAGAGCACAGGCTTAAGAGTCAGAGGACATGGGTTCTAGTCTTGGGTCCGCTACTTGTCTGTTGTGTGACCTTGGACAAGTTTCTTCACTTCTCTGTGCCTCGTTACTTCATCTGTGAAATGGGGATTAAGTCTGCGAGCTCCAAGTGTGAGAGGGAGAGTGTCCAACCTGATTGCCTTGTATGTACTCCAGTGCTTAGAACAGTGCAATAAATACCATTATTATTATTATTTATCTAATTTAAGTTGCACAATCTCTTTCCTTTCTTCAAAAAAGTGCCTTGTTACAGGGTAATTCCTTTTGAATACCTCTGTGTACCTCTGAATTCCTTTTTTCCATCAGAATTCTCTTGAATCATTTTTACAACTTCACCTTCTTTCATGAAAATTGATCAAGAGTTCTTTGCCTGTTGTTGGACCTTGGGCAAGTTCCTTAATTTCTCCGTGTCTCAGTTTCTTTATCTGTAAAATGGAGATTAAATCCCTGTTGTCCCTCCTAATTAGAGCGTGAGCCCCATGTGAGACAGTGACTGTGTCTGATCTGCATATTTCTCTAGCTACTTCAGTGCTTAGGACAGTTCCTGGCACAGAGTAAACACTTAACAAATACTATAATTATTATTATTAGTATTAGAATCTGTCAAAGTTGGGTTCCCTCTGGATTGGATTGGGGGCTCTTTGGAATGAGGCAAACAAGACAGAGCATTTCAAACTTCATATCATCCAAGGCAGGATGGAGTTAAGGCCCTTCCTCCACCCAACCCCCAATTCTAAATAAAACTCTATAAACCCCAGGGGCCATGGCTGAGCTTAACACACAAGCGGGCACGAGAAACAAACAGGATTGATTTAAAAACTTAAACAGAGAGAAACAAGCACGGATTGTTGAGGGTCATGAGGTAGCTATGTCACGAGGTAACTATCTACAGCTCCTGAAGGGCTTTAGTACTGATTAACAGACCGTCATCCTAGAAACCATGGCCTAATCCGCTAACCTTTTTAATGGAGCCTCTATCCAAGTTAGTGAGAGAAATGGCTTCCTTAGATCATTCGGGACAGAACTAAGACTCCCATTTCATTCCCAGTGAAAGGGGACTAAGAGTCTTCCTCTCCCCCTACTAATAATGTTGGTATTTGTTAAGCACTTACTATGTGCAGAACACTGTTCTAAGCGCTGGGGTAGATACAGGGTAATCAGGTTGTCCCACGTGAGGCTCACAGTTAATCCCCATTTTACAGATGAGGGAACTGAGGCCCAGAGAAGTGCAGTGACTTGCCCACAGTCCCACAGCTGACAAGGGGCAGAGTCGAGATTAGAACCCATGGCCTCTGACTCCTAAGCCCGGGCTCTTTCCACTGAGCCATGCTGCTGAGCAGGTATCTTATTCCTGGTTTACAGATCGATCAGTCAGTCAAGAGAAGCAGCGTGGCTCAGTGGAAAAAGCCTGGGCTTGGGAGTCAGAGGTCGTGGGTTCTAATACCGCCTCTGCCACTTGTCAGCTGTGTGACTTTGGGCAAGTCACTTCACTTCTCAGTGTCTCAGTTCCCTCATCTGTAAAAATGGGGATTAAGACTGTGAGCCTCATGTGGGACAAACTGATTACCCTGTATCTACCCCAGCACTTAGAACACTGCTCTGCACATAGTAAGTGCTTAACAAACACCAACATTATTATCAAAAGTATTTATGGGGTGTATGCTGTGTGCTGAGCTCTGTACTAAGCCGCTGAGAAAGTACAATAGAACAGAGTTGGTAGATGTGATTTTTGACCATAAGAAGCTTACAATCTACAAGGGGAGACAGACATTAAAGGGAGGGGGGAGGTTATTTGGATTGTAGAAACCTGTGAAACTGTTTTCTTGTTTTATGCTTTTGAGTGACCTCCGACCCATAGAGACGCCACGAACACATCTCTCCCAGACACCCTAGCTCCATCTGCAATCGTTCTGGTAGTGGATCCAGAGAGTTTTCTTGGTAAAAATCCAGAAGCGGTTTACCATTGCCTCCTTCCCCGCAGTCAACTTGAGTCTCTGTCCTCGACTCTATCCCGTGCCGCTGCTGCCCAGCACAAGGGAGTCTTGACTTGTAGCAGATTGTCTTCCACTCACTAGCCACTGGCCAAGCTAAGAACGGAATGGACAGGCCTCTTCTTGACTCTCCCTCCCGTAGTCGAGACTGGTAGAGGACTGGAAACTCTCCAGGTGTGACACTGAGAGGGCCAATGGCCACTACTCCACCCTCATCCACCTTGACCTTTCATGTCCCTTTAACACCAGCCAGGAAATATTATCCAACCTTCACTAACTCTATCCTTTCCTGATTCTCCTCGTCTCTCTGGCCATGCATTCTCAGTCTCCTTCGTGGACTCATTCATTCATTCATTCATTCATTCATTCATTCAATAGTATTTATTGAGCACTTACTATGGGCAGAGCACTGTACTAAGCACTTGGAATGTACAATTTGGCACCAGATAGAGACAATCCCTGCCCAATGATGGGCTCGAAGACTAAACTGGGGAGACAGCAAAGCGAAACAGAACAAAACAAAAACAAGACAACATTATCAAGATAAATAGAATCAAGAGGATGCATACCTCATTAACAAAATAAATAGGGTAATAAATAATATGTACAAATGAGCACAGTGCTGAGGGGAGGGGAAAGGGGAAGGGGGGAGGAGCAGAGTGTGGGGGGATGGAGAGGGGAAGCAGAGGGAAAAGGGGGGCTCAGTCTGGGAAGGCCTCTTGGAGGAGGTGAGCTCTCAGTAGGGCTTTGAAGAGGGGAAGAGAGTTAGTTTGGCAGAGGTGAGGAGGGAGGGCATTCCGGGACAGCGGGGGCCGGGGGTCGACGGCGGGATAGGCGTGAGCGGGGAACAGTGAAGAGGTGAGCGGCAGAGGAGTGGAGCGTGCGGGGTGGACAGTAGAAAGAGAGCAAGGAGGTGAGGTAGGAGGGGGCAAGGTGATGAACAGCTTTGAAGCCAAGAGTGAGGAGTTTTTTGTTTCGTGTGAAGGTTAAAAGGCAACCACTGGAGGTTTTTGAGGAGGGGAGTGACTTTCCCAGAGCATTTCCTCCTCTGCCTCCCACCCCCTACCTGTGGGGCTTACTTAAGGTTCAACTCTGGGTCTCAATCTAGTCTTCATCTACACCCACTCCCTTAGAGAACTTATTCACTCACATGGCTTCAACTACCAACTTAATGATGTTGATACCCAAATCTACAAATCTAGCCCCGATCTCTCTCCCTCTCTCCAGTCTCACATTTCCTTTTACCTTCAAGACATCTCTACATGGATATCCTCCCATCACCTCAAGCTTAACATGTCCAAAACAGAACTTCATATCCTACCCGAACCGTGTCCTCTCCTTGACTTTCCCATCACTGTAGACGGCACCACCATCCTTCCTGTCCTTCAAACCATAATCTCAGCATTATCCTTGACTCCTCTCTCCCATTCAACCCAAATATTCAATCGATCACTAGATCCTGTTGTTCCCACCTTCACAACCTAATACCCGTCCTTTCCATCTGAATTGCTACCACGTTAATACAATCATGCATTCAATTGTGTTTATTGAGCGCTTACTCTATGCAGAGCACTGTAGTAAGCACTTGGAAAGTGTGATTCTGCAACAGTCACTCATCCTATCCCGCCTAGCTTACTGCCTCAGTCTCTTTTCTTTGCTCCCAGCCTCCTGGCTCTCCTCACTCCAATCCATATATCATTCTGCGGCCCGGATTATTTTTCTACAAAAACAGTCAGGACATGTCACCCCTCTCCTCAAAAAAAACTCAGGTGGTTGCTGCTCCACATCAATATCAAACAAAAACTTCTCACCATTGGCTTTAAAGCACTCAATCACCTTCCCCTCTCCTAGCTCACCTCATTTCTCTCCTTCTACAACCCAGCTTCCACACTCTACTCCTCTGGTGCTAACCTTCTCACTGTACCTCCATCTTGCCTGTCTCGCCCCCGACCCCTAGCCCATTTCCTGTCTCTGGCCTGGAACGCCCTCCCTCCTCAACCCGACAGACAATTAATAATAATAATAATGTTGGTATTTGTTAAGCGCTATGTGCCAAGCACTGTTCTAAGCGCTGGGGTAGATACAAGGTAATCAGGTTGTCCCACTTAGGGCTCACAGTCTTCATCCCCATTTTACAGATGAGGTAACCGAGGCACAGAGAAGTTAAGTGACTTGCCCAAGGTCACACAGCTGACAAGTGGCAGAGCTGGGATTAGAACCCATGACCTCTGACTCCCAAGCCCTTGCTCTTTCCACTAAGCCACGCTGCTTCTATTCATTCATTCAATAGTATTTATTGAGCGCTTACTATGTGCAGAGCACTGTACTAAGCGCTTGGAATGTACAAGTCGGCAACAGATAGAGACAGTCCCTGCCGTTTGATGGGCTTACGGTCTAATCAGGGGAGACGGGCAGATGAGAACAATGGCAATAAATAGAGTCAAGGGGAAGAACATCTCATAAAAACAATGGCAACTAAGTAGAATCAGGGTGATGTACATCTCATTAAACAAAATAAACAAAATAAATAGGGTGGTAAAGATATATACAGTTGAGCGGAGGAGTACAGTGCTGAGGGGGTGGGAGGGGAGAGGGGGAGGAGGAGAGGGAAAGGGGGAGAAGAGGGTTTAGCTGCGGAGAGGTGAAGGGAGGTAGAGGGAGCAGAGGGACAAAGGGGGGGAGCTCAGTCTGGGAAGGCCTCTTGGAGGAGGTGAGTTTTAAGTAGAGATTTGAAGAGGGGAAGAGAATTAGATTGTCTGAGGTGAGGAGGGAGGGCGTTCCGGGACCGCGGGAGGACGTGGCCCGGGGGTCGACGGAGAGATAGACGAGACTGAGGGACGGTGAGGAGATGGGTGGTGGAGGAGCGGAGCGTGCGGGGTGGGCAGTAGAAAGAGAGAAGGGAGGAGAGGTAGGAAGGGGCAAGGTGATGGAGAGCCTCGAAGCCTAGAGTGAGGAGTTTTTGTTTGGAGTGGAAGTTGATAGGTAGCCACTGGAGGTGTTTAAGAAGAGGAATGACATGTCTAGAGCGTTTCTGCGGGAAGATGAGCCGGGCAGCGGAGTGAAGAATAGACCGGAGCGGGACGAGAGAGGAGGAAGGGAGATCGGAGAGAAGGCTGACACGGTAGTCTAGCCGGGATATAACGAGAGCCCGTAGCAGTAAGGTAGCCGTTTGGGTGGAGAGGAAAGGGCGGATCTTGGCTATATTGTAAAGGCGAAACCGGCAGGTCTCGGTAACGGATAGGATGCGTGGGGTGAACGAGAGAGACGAGTCAAAGATGACACCGAGATTGCGGGCCCAAGAGACGGGAAGGATGGTCGTGCCATCCACGGTGATAGGGAAGTCTGGGAGAGGACCCGGTTTGGGAGGGAAGATTAGGAGCTCAGTCTCGCTCATGTTGAGTTTTAGGTGGCGGGCCAACATCCAGGTGGAGACGTCCCGGAGGCGGGAGGAGAGGCGAGCCCGAAGGGAGGGGGAGAGGACAGGGGCGGAGATGTAGATCTGCGAGTCATCTGCGTAGATTTGGTAGTCGAAGCCCTGAGAGCGAATGAATTCACCAAGAGAGTGAGTGTAAATGGAGAACAGAAGAGGGCCGAGAACTGACCCTTGAGGAACTCCAACAGTTAAAGGATGGGAGGGGGAGGAGTTGCCCGCGAAGGAGACCGAGAATGAATGACCGGCCAGAGAGATAAGAGGAGAACCGGGAGAGGACGGAGTCCGGAGTCAGTGAAGCCAAGGTGAGATGAGGTGTGGAGGAGGAGGGGATGATCGACAGTGTCAAAGGCAGCTGAGAGGTCAAGGAGGATTAGAATGGAGTAGGAGCCATTGGATTTGGCAAGAAGGAGGTCACGGGTGACCTTACAGAGAGCAGTCTCAGTAGAGTGGAGGGGACGGAAGCTTCTAGTCTGTCCCGCTTCAAAGCCTGATTGAAGATACATCTCCTCCAAGAGCCCTTCTCAGAGTAAACTCCACCTTTCCTCATCTCCCACTCCCTCTGTGTTGCCCTGACTTGCTCTTTGCTGGTCCCCCCTCCCAGCCCCACAGCAATTATGTATATGCCTATAATTTTATTTATTTGTATTGAAGTCTGTCTCCCCTCCTCTAGACCGTAAGCTCGTTGTGGGCAGGGAATGTGTTTATTTATTGTATTGCACTCTCCCAAGTGCTTGGTACAGTGATCTGCACACAGTAAGAGCTTGATAAGTATGATTGATTGAATGAATGAATGGACAAGTGTCAGAGCTGGGGTTAGACCTGCTGCTTCTTAAACTCGCCACTTGGCCAAGTCACATAATTTCGCTGTGCCTCAATTTCCTCATCGGCAAAATGGGGGTTCAATCAGTACCTGTTCTCCCTCCTACTTAGATGGTAAGCCTCATGGGGGACCTGATGATCCCAGGACTTAGTACAGTGCTTGGCACAGAGTAAGCGATTGTGGGCAGGGAATGTGTCTGTTCATTGTTATATTGGGCTCACCTTAGCGCTTAGTACAGTGCTCTGCACACAGTAAGAGTTCAATAAATACATTTGAATGAATGAATGCTGCCACCTGTAGCACTAAGCCAGAATAGCTGGGTAGTTGAGCTTTATGCGGGGTAAGGCCCGGAGCTATATTTTAATTTGATTTTAAACCAGGATTAAACAACACCAGCTGCATATATTGGGGAATTCCTGACATTAATTTACCTGTTCAATGCTTGCCTGAAAACGACAAACTGTTTGCTCAATCGATCAATCGACATGCATGGAATACGTAGTCTGTGCAGAGCACTGAACTTTATAATAATATTAACAATAATGATGGGATTTGTTAAGCACTTACCATGTGCCAAGCACTCTACTAAATGCAGGGGTGGAAACAAGCAAATCAAATTGGACACAGTCCCTGTGCCATGTGGGGCTCACAGTCTTGGTCTGCGTTATATAGATGAGGTAACTGAGCCCCAGAGAAGTGAAGTGACTTGCCCACCGTCACATAGCAGACAAGGGGCAGAGGCAGGATTAGAACCCATGACCCGCTTACTCAATAAATACTATTGAATGAATGAATGCTTCCAGTGCGCTGCCTTGTCCCGCTACACCCTCTACTCTGGGGTGCGCCTAGCCCGTCCAACATACTTGTGTAGATTTGTATATATTACTTACTACTCTATTAATTTTATTAATGATGTATATATATACCTATGATTCTATTAATTTATTTTGATGGTATTGATGCTTCACAACTTGTTTTGCTGTTTCCCCCTTCTGGACTGTGAGCCCGTTGTTGGGCAGGGATGGTCTCTATCTGTTGCCGAATTGTACATTCCAAGCTCTTAGTCCAGTGGTCTGCACACAGTGAACACTCAATAAATAACATTGAATGAATGAATGCTCTGCACACAATAAGCTCCCCATAAATACGATTGGATGAATGAATGTTCTGTACACAGTAAGCACTCAAATACCATTGAATGAACGAACGGATGAATGCTCTGCACACAGCGCTCAATAAATACGATTGAATGGATGAATGCTCTGCACACAGTAAGTGCTCAATAAATACGAATGGATGAATGCTCTGCACACAGTAAGCGCTCAATAAATACGAATGAATGAATGCTCTGCACACAGTAAGTGCACAATAAAAACGAGTGGATGAATGCTCTGCACACAATAAGGGCACAATAAGTACGAATAGATGCTCTGCACACAGTAAGCGCCCAGTAAATATGAATGAATGAATGCTCTGCACCCAGTAAGCGTTCAATAAATACGAATCAATGCTCTGCACATAGTAAGCGCTCAATAAATATGAATGAATGAATGCTCTGCACACAGTAAGCGCTCAGTAAATATGAATGAATGAATGCTCTGCACCCAGTAAGTGCTCAATAAATACGAATGGAGGAATGCTCTGCACACAGTAAGCGCTCAGTAAATATGAATGAATGAATGCTCGCTAGGAGAAGCAGCGTGGCTCAGTGGAAAGAGCACAGGCTTTGGAGTCAGAGGTCATGGGTTCGAATCCCGGCTCTACCACTTGTCAGCTGTGTGACTGTGGGCAAGTCACTTCACTTCTCTGGGCCTCAGTTACGTCATCTGTAAAATGGGGATGAAGACTGTGAGCCCCACGTGGGACAACCTGATTCCCCTGTGTCTACCCCAGCGCTTAGAACAGTGCTCTGCACATAGTAAGCGCTGAACAAATACCAACATTATTATTATTATTACCCAGTAAGCGCTCAATAAATGCGAATGAATGCTCTGCCCACAGTAAGCGCTCAATAAATACGAATGAATGCTCTGCACACAGTAAGTGCTCAATAAATAGGAATGAATGCTCTGCACACAGTAAAGGCTCAATAAATAGGAATGAATGCTCTGCACACAGTAAAGGCTCAATAAATAGGAATGAATGCTCTGCACACAGTAAAGGCTCAATAAATAGGAATGAATGCTCTGCACACAGTAAGCGCTCCACAAATTTGAATGAATGAATGCTCCGCACAGAGTAAGCGCTCAATACATAGGAAGGAGTGAAGTCTAGCCGCCTGCGGGGCGGCCGGTTGCCGGTCAAACTACAATTCCCAGAAGCCTCGGCGGGGGCGGGGGGGAAAAAACTACGACTCCCGGCGGTCCCCGCGCCGGCCCCGCTGCGCGCGCAGCGGCGCGTGCGCAGAGCCTTGGCCGGGGGGGGGGCGGCGGGCCACGTCTCCCGTCGAGGGTCCTGTCAGCGGGTCGGCCGCCATCTTGGGGCCTGCGCTCCTCCTCCTCCTCCTCCTGGACGCCTGCCGGGCTCCGCCATGGGCTCCTCCGACCCCGAGGCGCAGGGCAGCGGCTTCCAGCCGCACCTGGACTCGCTGCGGCAGGAGCTGCGGCGGCAGGAGCCCGCGCTGCTGTCCGTCCTCGTGGCCCTGTTGCTGCTGCTGCTCACCGCCGGTCAGTCGCCGGCCCCGCTGCTCCTCACACCTCAAGGCTCTCCATCCCCTCGCCCCCTCCTACCTCTCCTCCCTTCTCTCTTTCTACCACCCACCCCGCACGCTCCGCTCCTCCGCCGCCCACCTCCTCACCGTCCCTCGGTCTCGCCTCTCCCGCCGTCGACCCCCGGGCCACGTCCTCCCGCGGTCCTGGAACGCCCTCCCTCCTCACCTCCGCCAAACTGATTCTCTTCCCCTCTTCAAAACCCTCCTTAAAACTCACCTCCTCCAAGAGGCCTTCCCAGACTGAGCTCCCCTTCTCCCTCTACTCCCTCTACCACCCCCCCTTCACCTCTCCGCAGCTAAACCCTCTTTTCCCCTTTTCCCTCTCCTCCTCTCCCTTCCCCTCAGCCCTGTACTCGTCCACTCAACTGTCTATATCTTCATCACCCTATTTATTTTGTTAATGAGATGTACATCACCCTGATTCTATTTAGTTGCCATTGTTTTTACGAGATGCTCTTCCCCTCGACTCTATTTATTGCCATTGTTCTTGTCCGTCTCCCCCGATTAGACCGTAAGCGCGTCAAAGGGCAGGGACTGTCTCTATCTGTTACCCATTTGTCTATTCCAAGCGCTTAGTACAGTGCTCTGCACATAGTAAGCACTCAGTAAATACGATGGAATGAATGGGAGCCTGTTGTGGGGCAGGGATGGGCTCTCTCTGTTGCCAAATTGTCCTTTCCAAGCGCTTAGTACAGTGCTGTGCACATAGGAAGCGCTCAATAAATACTATTGAATGAATGGGAGCCCGTTGTTGGGCAGGGATGGTCTCTCTGTTGCCAAATTGTCCTTTCCAAGCGCTTAGTACAGTGCTGTGCACATAGGAAGCGCTTAATAAATACTCTTGAATGAATGGGAGCCCGTTTTGGGGCAGGGATGGTCTCTCTCTGTTGCCAAATTGTCCTTTCCAAGCGCGTAGTACAGTGCTCTGCACATAGGAAGCGCTCAGTAAATAGAATGGAATGAATGGGAGCCCGTTGTTGGGCAAGGATGGTCTCTCTCTGTTGCCAAATTGTACTTTCCAAGCAGTTAGTACAGTGCTGTGCACATAGGAAGCGCTTAATAAATACTATTGAATGAATGGGAACCCGTTTTTGGGCAGGGATGAGCTCTCCCTGTTGCCAAATTGTCCTTTCCAGTCGCTTAGTACAGTGCTCTGCACATAGGAAGCGCTCAGTAAATAGAATGGAATGAATGGGAGCCCGTTGTTGGGCAAGGATGGTCTCTCTCTGTTGCCAAATTGTACTTTCCAAGCAGTTAGTACAGTGCTGTGCACATAGGAAGCGCTTAATAAATACTATTGAATGAATGGGAGCCCATTGTTGGGCAGGGATGGGCTCTCTCTGTTGCCCAATTGAACTTTTCAAGCGCTTAGTACAGTGCTCTGCACATAGCACTCAGTACAGTGCTCTGCACGTAGTAAGCTCTCAGTAAATACAATGGAATGAATGGGAGCCTGTCGTTGGGCAGGGATGGTCTCTATCTCTTGCCCAATTTTATTGTCCAAGCGCTTAGTACAGTGCTCTGCACACAGTCGTTGCTCATTAAATGCAGTGGAATGAATGTGAGCCCGTAGTTAGGCAGGGATGGTCTCTCTCTTGCCAAATTGTACTTTCCAAGCGCTTAGTACAGTGCTCTGCACATAGGAAGCGCTCAAGAAATACTATTGAATGAATGGGAGCCCATTGTTGGGCAGGGATGGGCTCTATCTGTTGCCCAATTTTATTGTCCAAGTGCTTAGTACAGTGCTCTGCACATAGTAAGCTCTCAATAAATATGATGGAATGAATGCGAGCCCATTGTTGGGCAGGGATGGGCTCTATCTGTTGCCCGATTGAACTTTTCAAGCGCTTAGTACAGTGCTCTGCACACAGAGAAGCAGCGTGGCTCAGTGGAAGGAGCACAGGCTTGGGAGTCAGAGGTCATGGGTTCGATTCCCGGCCCCACTGCCATCAGCTGTGTGACTTTGGGCAAGTCACTTAACTTCTTTGTGCCCCAGTTCCCTCATCTGTAAAATGGGGATGAAGACTGTGAGCCCTACGTGGGACAACCTGATTACTTTTTATCTACCCCAACGCTTAGAACAGGGCTTGGCACATAGTAAGCGCTTAACAAATGCCAAGTGCCATTAAATACGATGTAATGAATGGGAGCCCGTGGTTGGGCGGGGATTGTCTCTATCTCTTGGCCAATTTTATCGTCCAAGCGCTTAGTACAGTGGTCTGCACATAGTAAGCTCTCAATAAATACGATGAAATGAATGTGAACCCGTTGTTGGGCAGGGATGGGCTCTATCTGTTGCCCAGTTGAACTTTTCAGGCGCTTAGTACAGTGCTCTGCACATAGTCAGCACTTAATAAATACAATGGAATGAATGGGAGCCTGTTTTTGGGCAGGGATGGGCTTTATCTGTTGCCCAATTGTATTTTCCAAGCACTTGTACAGTGCTCTGCACACAGTCAGTGCTCAATAAAGACAATGGAATAATAATAATAATGTTGGTATTTGTTGAGCACTTACTATGTGCCAAGCACTGTTCTAAGCGCTGGGGGAGATACAGGGTGATCAGGTTGTCCCATGTGAGGCTCACAGTCTTCATCCCCATTTTACAGATGAGGTAATTGAGGCATAGAGAAGTTAAGTGACTTGCCCAAAGTCACACAGCTGACAGGTGGCGGAACTGGGATTAGAACCCATGACCTCTGACTCCCAAGCCCAGGCTCTTCCCATTGAGAATGTGAGTCTGTTGTTGGGCGGGGATGGTCTCTATCTGTTGCCCAATTGTACACTCCAAGCGCTTAGTACAGTGCTCTGTACCCAGCGCCCAATAAACACGATGGAATGAATGTGAGCATGTTGTTGGGTAGGAGTTTTCTCTATCTGTTGCCGAATTGTACTTTCCACGTGCTTAGTACAGTGCTGTGCACACCGTAGGTGCTCAATAAATATGATTGAATGGTACTCGTTAAGTGCCTAGTATGTGTCAAGCACTGTTCCAAGTACTGGGGTAGATACAACCTAATCAGGTTGTACCACATGGGGCTCACAGTCTTAAATCTCCATTTTACAGATGAGGGAACTGAGGCCTGGAGAAGGGAAGCGGCTTGCCCAAAGTCGCAGAGCAGACAAGTGGCAGAGTCGGGATTAGGACCCACATCTGCTGAGTCCCAAGGCCGGGCCCTTTCCGCGAGGCCACGTTGCTTCTTTGATGAATCACATCATCATCATTATCGGCGTGGAATTTGCTAAGTGCTTGCAACGTACCCCTTAGTGGCAGGAGGACGGGTTTAGGAGTCAGAGGATGTGGGTTCTAATCCCGGCTCCACCACTTGTCTGCTGGGTGACCTTGGGCAAGCCACCTCACCTCTCTGTGCCTCAGTTATCTCATCTGTAAATTGGGGATTTAAGACTGGGAACCCCCCGTGGGACAACCTGATTACCTTGTACCTACCCCAGTGCTTAGAACAGTGCTTGGCGCATAGTAAGCGCTTAAGAAATGCCATCGTTATTATTACCCCCTTTTACCTCTCGCTTCTCTCCCTCTCCAACCCAGCCCGCAGACTCCGCTCCTCTGGTGCTAACCTTCTCACTGGGCCTCCATCTCATCTGTCTTGCCTCCAACCTCCCGCCCACGTCCTGCCTCTGGTCTGGAACGCCCTCCCTCCTCAAATCCGCCAGATAATCACTCTTTCCCCCCTAAAAAGTCCTACTGAAGACACACCTCCTCCAGGAGGCCTTCCCAGACTAAGCCCCACTTTTCCCCATCTCCCACTCCCTTCCCCTTCACCCTGACTCACTCCCTTTGCTCTTCCTCCCTCTTCCCGCCCTTCAGCACTTAGGTCATTTTATTTATTTCTATTGATGTCTGTTTATTGTACCAATGTCTCCCCTCCCTTTAATAATAATAATAATAATAATAATAATGTTGGTATTTGTTAAGCACTTACTATGTGCGGTGCACTGTTCTAAGTGCTGGGGTAGATACAGGGTAATCAGGTTGTCCCACGTGAGGTTTACAGTTAATCCCCATTTAACAGATGAGGTAACTGAGGCACAGAGAAGTTAAGCGACTTGCCCACAGTCACACAGTTGAGAAGTGGCAGAGCCGGGATTCGAACCCATGACTTCTGACTCCCAAGCCCGGGCTCTTTCCACTGAGCCATTAGACCGCAAGCTCGTTGCAGGCAGGGATTGTTGTCTTTATTGTTGTACTGTACTTTCCCAAGCGCTTAGTTTGACTCTTTAATTGTCACGGAGGCTAATCCGGGCCAGGACATTCCTGGTTCGTGACACTTAGTACAGTGCCTGGCACGTAGTAAGCGCTTAACAGATACCAAAATTATTACCCCCACAAAAGTCTCAAATTTAAGTATTTCGGTCCCTGTGAAAGCTGTCCAAAGATGTTTGTTTATGGGGGTTATCAGGGAGAGGCCGTGTGGCCTAGTGGAAAGAGTAAGTGCTTAATAAATACAACCAAATGAATGAATGTGTCTACCAACTCTATTATATTATACTCACCCAAGCGCTGAGTGCTTGGCACACAGTAAGTGCTCAGTAAATACTGTTGATGGATTGATTGATCTGCTTAGCTGGTGTACCACAGGGGGATTGCCCCTGAGATTCTTACTATCTGATGGGGAAACAGGCAAACCCAATTTGTATGTAAAGTGATAGCAGGAGGAAAATTATAGCTCTAATGGAACAGCGAGAGTCGGGGGGAAAGAGGAATGAATGTTGTATGGAAATTAATACATACCAAAGTAAGGGGCAGTGTGGCCTAGTGGAAAGAAAATGGGCCTGTAAGTCAGAGGACCTGGGTTTTATCCTGGTTCTGCCACTTACACGCTGTGTGGCCTTAGGTCTGTCACTTGACTCCTCCATGCCTCAGTTCCCTCATCTGTAAAATGGGGATTCAATAGCTGTTATCCCTTCTACCTCGACGTGGAGCCCCATCTGGGACAGGAACTGTGCCCAATTTGATGAACTTCTATCTACCCCAGTGCTTAGAACAATCCTTGATACATAGTAAGTGATTAACAAATACCATAATAGTAATGACAAAAACAATAATGATCACCTCACCACATATGCCCGTTTGGAAATGATCTTCTCTCCTCACCCCCGTCCCACATGTGCAACTTTATTACCTGTTTTCGCCCCCCGAGGACCTTACCTCCTCCCCACCACCCATCACTGATAATAATTATGGTGCTTGTGTAGAACTTTCTGTGTGTGACAAGCATTGTCCTAAACATTGGGGCAGGTAATAGTAACAATATCATTTTTTAAGCACTTACTACGTGCCAAGCACCTTTCTAAGCGCTGAGGTAGATGTAAAGTAATCTGGTTGTCTCACTTGAGGCTCACAGTCTTAATCCCCATTTCACAGATGAGGTAACGGAGGCACAGAGAAGTTAAGTGGCTTGCCCAAGGTCACACAGCACACAAGTGGCGGAGTCGGGATTAGAACCCACGTCCTCTGACTCCCAAACCCGTGTTCTTTCCACTGAGCCATGCTGATTCTCTACAAGTCAATCAGGTTGGACGTAGTCCCTGTCCCACGTGGAGCTCACAGTCTAAATAAGAAGGAGTAGGTTTTAATCTCTTCTTTTACAGATGAGGTAACTGAGGCACTGAGAAGTGAAGTAACTTGCCTAAGGTCACACAGAAGACAAGTGGCGGAGCTGAGATTAGAACCCAGGTCCTCTGACTACCGGGCCTTCGCTCTTTCCACCTATCAACCAGGACTTTCCTGGATCGGGTTAGCCCTCATAATAATGTTGGTATTTAAGCGCTTACTATGTGCCGAGCACTGTTCTAAGCGCTGGGGTAGATACAGGGTCATCAGGTTGTCCCACGTGAGGCTCACAGTTAATCCCCATTTTACAGATGAGGTAACTGAGGCACAGAGAAGTTAAGTGACTTGCCCACAGTCACACAGCTGACAGGTTTTATTGCCATTGTTCTTGTCTGTCCGTCTCCCCCGATTAAACTGTAAGCCCGTCAAACGGCAGGGACCGTCTCTATCTGTTGCCGACTTGTTCATCCCAAGCGCTTAGTACAGTGCTTTGCACATAGTAAGCGCTCAATAAATACTATTGAATGAATGAATGAAAGTGGCAGAGCTGGGAGTCGACCCTCATGATGAGAGTTAAACCAAACCACAGAAGTTACTGTGGAAAGTTTTACTTAGGGTTTTTTTTTGTTGTTAATCAACGTGCAGGGGAGTGTCACATACACACTCTCACTCACACTCAGTCCATCAAGGGTCCAGTACCAGGCTGCTGTTGCTGTTCGAGGGAGCCCGTTTGGTCGATCCCGCGGCAGAAGGTTGGGAGATGTTACCAGAGAAGCGGACCGCTGAGGCTGCGAGCCTCCTCCACCCGCCCCTTCCCCAAATGCAGCTTCCCCCCTTTCACGATTCAAAGCGACCGCCTTTTGTCTGCCTTGGGCATCGCAGCGGCGGCTTTACGCGGCAGTCACGATCGATCCAAGCCCATTCCTGGGTAGAGCAGGGAGAGAAGGCCACACTCCTCTCCATGCCCTGACCCCACCGGCCGGCAACGACCCGCCCCGAAGTAGAACAGCCCGGGTCTTTCACAGATTTCTTCATCTCTGTTGTTGGCGGCGGGATCACGGTCACTTATAAAGCGGCTTGCTGCGGGCTCATCACTAAGCACCAGGGTGGATACACAAGCAGATCGGGTTGGACACTTTCCCTTGTCCCACGTGGGGCTCACAGTCTCAGTCCTCATTTTATAGTTGAAGTAACCGAGGCCAGTGAAGTGATTTAATAATAATAATAAGGGTGGTATTTGTTAAGCGCTTACTATGTGCAGAGCACTGTTCTAAGCGGGGGGGGGGGGAGGGGATAGAAGGTATCAGGTTGTCCCACGTGGGGCTCACGGTTTTAATCCCCATTTTCCAGAGGAGGTAACTGAGGCACAGAGAAGTTAAGTGACTTGCCCAAGGTCACACAGCAGACAAGTGGCAAAGCTGGGATTAGAACCCATGACCTTCTGACTCCCAGGCCCGGCCTCTATCCACTATGCCTTATGATCTGTAGCATGGCTCAGTGAGAAGCAGCGTGGCTCAGTGGAAAGAGCACGGGCTTTGGAGTCAGAGGTCATGAGTTCGAATCCCAGCTCCGCCCCTTAGCTGTGTGACTGTGGGCAAGTCACTTAACTTCTCTGTGCCTCAGTTCCCTCATCTGTAAAATGGGGATTAAGACTGTGAGCCCCACATGGGACATCCTGATTCCCCTGTGTCTACCCCAGCGCTTAAAACAGTGCTCTGCACATAGTAAGTGCTTAACAAATACCAACATTATTATTATTGGAGAAACAGGATGGTTAAGTGGAAAGAGCACTCAGTTACCTCATCTGTAAAATGAGGATTAAGACTGAGTCCCATGTGGGACAACCTGATTACCTTGTATCTACCCCAGTGCTTAGAAAAGTGCTTGGCACATAGTAAGCACTTAACAACTATCATCTTCATAGTAAGTGCTCAATAAATACCATTGATCAACTGATTGCTAGATTGATGAGGACTTGGGAGGGGCAGGGAGAGTGGATCAGATTCGGGGAGGAAGAGGAAGCAGAAAGAGGGATATTTCATGAGACTCAGCCAGAAAGATTTTTATCCAGTAAGCGTCCACTCATCTGAGCGTGCCCTCATGGCTAGAGCAAGGGCCTGGGAGTCAGAAGGACCTGAGTTCTAATCCCCACTCTGCCATTTGTCTGCTGTGACCTTGGGGAAGTCACCTCACTACTCGGAGCCTCAGTTACCTCATCTGTGCAATGGGGATTAAGACTGCAAAGCCCTTGTGGGACAATGACTTTGTCCAACCTGATTTGCTTTTATCTACCCCAGTGCTTAGACTGTAAGCCCGTCAAAGGGCAGGGACTGTCTCTATCTGTTACCGATTTGTACATTCCAAGCGCTTAGTACAGTTCTCTGCACATAGTAAGCGCTCAATAAATACTATTGAATGAATGGCACATAGTAAGTGCTTAAGAAATACCATTTATTGTTATTATTATGCCTTTGTGGTCAGGGAACATTTATTGTACTCTCCCAAGAGCTTAGAACAGTGATCCGCTCTTAGTAAGTGCTCAATAGATATTAAGTAATTGATTGGTTGAACTGTTCTAAACTGCCTTCCCCTTACCCCTCAACCCCAGTCAGTATCCACTGGGTGACATTAACTGTTTTTCCTCTGTTCACAGTATTTTGGAGATTCATCCGCAGCAGAAAGACTGGAAAGAATGCAGTACTTCTGGTCGGCCTTTGTGATTCAGGAAAAACGCTGCTTTTTGTCAGGGTAAATGCTTGAACCGGGGTCTTGTGGCAAATTGAAGCAAAAATTGGGAATCTTCTGTTCTTCCTTTGAATCTGTAATTCTTTTGGGGAAAGGCTTTGGTGATGGTACCTACCTGGTTTGGACACATTTTGGGTTTCCTCCCTCTGGTTTGGGATAGCTACTCTGTAAACATGTGTACTGGTAGGTCTTGACCAGTTTTATTTTCAGTTGTTAGACACAGACCGGATTTCAATGTGGGTTGTCACTGATGCACGCTCGGGGATTGTGTTTCACTTTTTGCCTCTCTTGTCCAGTCACGGATGATTCCAAACCAGCCGTGTGTAGAAGCAGAGGGAGCCGAAAGTAATCGTAAAGATTTTTATTTGGCCCTGCAGACATTTAGTGAAGAGTGCCAAGTCATTTCTTGAATAATCTTTGTTTCACTGTCTTGCAAATGTGGGCCACTGCCTTCTCTTCTGGAGTTCACAGTTAATTTATTATGGGAAGGTAGAAAATTCTCAGCTAGCAAAGCACTGGACTGTAATGTGGGAAATTGAGCTAATCTGAGGCATTTTCCCAAGGTACCCGATTTAAACCAAAAAAGATGTTTGGTGAGGCATTGCTTAACCAACTTCTGGACCCCCGACTAAACTCCTCTTGTGGAAAGGCAAATCATTTTTGGTGGTTTACATTTTCTTCACTTTGAGTCTTTTCCAGGGGGAGCCAGAAAAAATTCATCTTGTTTTAGGAAACCTGGGAATGTATTTAACGCGCCGTCTCCCATCTGTCTCATTTTCACAGCTGTTAACGGGCATGTACCGAAAAACCCAGACCTCCATAACGGACAGCTCTGCCGGGTACAGAGCCCGCAACGACAGGGTAAGAAGAGTTTGGACTTCCCTTCACCTGATACTTTAGCAGGGACACAGGGGACATCTTTTCGTAGTTCAGTTCCCGCATGTGTTAAGCTAGAGGGCTCGAAGAAGTAAGCCTGGTGACCTAGTAATGCGATAGCATCTGTGAAGTCATTTTCACACAGCTTCTCTGTTTTGCATCTGGCAGCCTTCTCCTAAGACCCCCTACCCGGGTGCTCTTACCATCCTCCTCGGTGTTATTTATGGAGCATCTCCTGAGAGTGAAGAACTACGTTAAGTGCTTGGAAAAGTACAACACAAAGAACTGCCCACAAAAAGTTGACAGTCTGGCAGGAAAGATAGACATAAAGCTATTTACAGCTATCAATCAGTGGTATTCGTTGAGCGCTTACTATGTGCAGAGCTCTGTACTGAGAGCTTTGGAGAGTACGACACAACAGAATTAGCAGACCCGTTCCCTGCCCATAATGAGCTTACAGGGAACTCATTAAGTAGAGTGATGAAAGTAAATATTTGAATAAGGATATATTCAGAAGAGCTGAAGAGAGGCATAAATACAGCAGGGGAGAGTATGCAGGGAAGGCTTGTTGGAGGAAGTGGGCTTTTTAGGAGAGGAGGTTGTGATATTCCAGATAATATTAATAATGTTGGTATTTAAGCGCTTACTATGTATAGAGCACTGTTCTAAGTGCTGGGGTAGACACAGGGGAATCAGGTTGTCCCACGTGGGGCTCACAGTCGTAATCCCCATTTTACAGATGAGGTAACTGAGGCACAGAGAGGTTAAGTGACTTGCCCACAGTCACACAGCTGCCAAGGGGTGGAGCTGGGATTCGAACCCATGACCTCTGACTCCAAAGCCCGTGCTCTTTTCACTGAGCCACACTGCTTCAGGCGAGGGAAGGAACAGCATAGTTATTATTATGGCAATTGTTAAGAGCTTACTATGTGCCAAGCACTGTTCCTAGCACTGGGGTAGATACAAGGTAATCAGGTTGTCCTATGTGGGGCGCACAGTTTCAATCCCCATTTTACAGATGAGGTAACTGAGACACAGAGAAGTTAAGCGGCTTGCCCAGGGTCACACAGCAGACAAGTGGAGGAGCCGGGATTAAAACCCACCTCCTCTGACTCCCAAGCCCGGGCTCCTTCTACTAAACCGTGCTTCTTCTCGTGCATAAGCAGGGGGTCAGAAGGATAGCTTGGGAGGAATGAACTGAGCCACCAGAATGAAGAGAGCGACTTGTAAGGCGGGGAGACTTCGGGGAGAGCCTTGAAGCCAATCGAGAAGAATTTTTGTTTGTGGGGAAAGGAAATGGGGAGCAAATGTGGGGATCTAGGAGGGTGGAAAGAGGCTGGAGGCAGGGAGACCAGCAGGAAGGGGAAGGCCAGTACATTCCCTAGCCAAGATATGATGGTGGTAGCTATTTGGGTGGCTATTTGGGAGAAGTCTTGTGGTGGGAAGAACCGGCGAGCTTTAGTAGTGGCATGAATCTGGAAATGGGAAAACTGTGAGGAGTTAAGGCTGACACCAAGGTAGTGGACTTCTGGGACTGGGAGGATGATGATAGTATTGATGGAGATGGGAAAGAGAAGCAGCGTGGCTCAGTGGAAAGAGCACGGGCTTTGGAGTCCGAGGTCATGGGTTCGAATCCCAGCTCCGCCACTTGGCAGCTGTGTGACTGTGGGCAAGTCACTTCACTTCTCTGTGCTTCAGTTACCTCATCTGTAAAATGGGGATTAAGACTGTGAGCCCCACGTGGGGCAACCTGATTCCCTTGTGTCTACCCCAGCGCTTAGAACGGTGCTCTGCACATAGTAAGCGCTTAACAAATACCAACATTATTATTATAAAGTTGGGAGATGAAGGGGATTTAGGAGGGCGGAGGAGTAACGTGGTTTAGTGGATAGAGCACGAGCCTGGGAGTCAGAAGGGCCTAGGTTCTCATCCTGGCTCCGCCATGAGTCTGCTATGTGACCTTGGACAAGTCGCCTCACTTCTCTGGGCCTCAGTTACCTCATCTGGAAAATGGGGATTTAGAACGTGAGCCCCACATGGGGCAGGGACTGCTTCCAACCTGCTTAATTTGGTATTGACCCCAGTGCTTAGAGAAATGCTTGGTACATAGTAAGCGCTTAACAAGTACCATTATTATTACTATTATTACTATTATCATCAGGAGTAGTTCCATTGCAGGTTGAGTTGGGGATCCTGGTGAGGTATCCAGGGGGAGAGGTCCCAATCCTGGTTACTTGTGTTGATGTCTGTCCCTCCCTTCCCACCCCACCCCCCAGAGTGTGAGCTCACTGTGGGCAGCGACTGTCCCTCTTTATTGCTGTACCGTACTTTCCCAAGGGCTTAGTACGGTGCTCTGCGCACAGTAAGTGCTCCATAAATATGATTAAATGAAAGAATGAAAAGACAAGAGGAAATGAGGGGTTGTCAGTTAGGTGAGAGGTATTGGCTCCTGAGGTAGATTGGGGAGTGGACAACTTTGAAGGGTTGGCTGAAACCATGTAAGTGGCTGAGCCCCTCGAGAGGGGAAGGGGAGAGGGAGGAGAGCGGGAGACTCAGAACGGAGCCTTGCCGAACGCCCACAGTAAGAGCCCCAGAGGCTCGTGGGACCCAGCGAACGAAACTGAGAAGGAGCCGTCAGGCGGAGAACCAGGGTGCTATTCTGTCAGTAAACTGAGGCCTGATTGCGCTTCAGCGGGGAAGGAGGAGGCCACGGAGCTAAAGGCGGCCGAGCGGCCCGGGAGAGTGGTGATAAAGACCTGTTGGACTTGGTTATAAGGATGTCATTCATTCAGTCGTATTTATTGAGCACTTAGCGCTGTCCTAAGCGCTTGGGAGAGTACAATCCAACAGTAAGCAGCCCCCCAACGAGCTTACAGTCTCGGCGACCCCAGAAAGTGCAATGATCGGAGTGGGTCGAGATGAGTTGCGGAGGGGGAACGATGCCAAGTGAGTGCTTACAACTCTTCCAGGAGTTTGGACAGGAAATACCGTGCTCTGCACATAGGAAGCGCTCGGTATATTCGGTTGGAGGGGGTGCAGGGAGATGGGGCTATAGCTGAAGGAGACCGAGTGATCAAGAGAGGGCTTGTTAAGGATTCAGAATGTCATGGATTCTAATTCTGACTCTGCCAACAACACTTGCTGTGGGACCTTGGGTAACTCACTTCTTTGCCTCGGTTTCCTCAACTGTAAAATGGGGATTTAATATTCAATCATTCAGTAGTATTTATTGAGCGCTGACTATGTGCAGAGCACTGTACTAAGCGCTTGGAATGTATAAGCCTTTTCTCCTGTGATACCTTTCCTCCCTCCCCCTTAGACTGTGAGCCTCATGGGGGACGAGGGTGTGTCAACCTAATTAAGTGGAGTGCATATGGAGGTGGAGGAGAAGGAGCTAATACGGAGCGAGTGGTTGAAAATAGAGAGGGGAGGACGGTCAGAGCAAAAGTCTTTTGGAGGTGAGGGGGTAAGAGCAGAGTCGTAGGAAGAGGGGGTGGATTTAAAGAGCAGGCAGGCAGAACTCTTGAAGAGCTAGGAAGCAGGAAAGAGTTGAAGTGACAGTAGAGTGATAAGGGGGTGTTTTTGTGGTATTTGTGAAACACTGATTATGTGTCAAACACTGTTCATTCAATAGTATTTATTGAGCCCTTAATGTGCGCAGAGCACTGTACTAAGCGCTTGGAATGTACAAATCGGCAACGGAGACGGTCCCTGCCCTTTGACGGGCTTACAGTCTAATTGGGGGAGACAGGCAGACAAGAACAATGTTGGCAGTGCTGGGGTCGGTACAAGTTAATTAGGTTGACACAGCCCTCATCCCACATGAGGCTCACAGTCTAAGTGGGAGAAAAGGTATTAAAATCCCCATTTTACAGTTGAGGAAACTGAGGCAGAGTGAGTTGCCCAAGGTCACACAGCAAGCAACTGACAGAGGTGGAATTAGAACCCATGACATTCTGACTCCCAGGCTCAGGCTCTATCCACTGTCCTGTACTCCTCTAAAGGGTCATAGGATCTAAGGTGCCACTTTTTGTGTTTAACGTTTGGGCAGCTCTCTTACGGTGCCCCTCCCCTGCCTCTATAGCATTGTTTCTTTTCCTAAGGAAGCATACATAAAACTAATAATAATATTTATGGTACTTGTTAAGCACTTACTATGTACCGAGCACTGTTCCTAGTGCTGGGGCAGATACAAGATAATCAGATTGTCCTGTGTGGGGCTCCCAGTTTGAATCCCCATTTTACAGATGAGGTAACTGAGACACAGAGAAGTTAAGTGGCTTACCCAAGATCTCACAGCAGACAAGTGGCGGAGCCGGGATTAGAACCCACATCCTCTGACTCCCAAGCCCGGGCTTTTTCTACTAAGCCATGCTGCTTCTATAATAATAATAATAATAATGATGGTATTTGTTAGTGCTTACTATGGGCCGAGCACTGTTCTAATCACTGGGGGAGATACGGGCTTGGGAGTCAGAGGTCATTGGTTCGAATCCCGGCTCGGCCACTTGTCAACTGTGTGACTGTGGGCAAGTCACTTAAATTCTCTATGCCTCAGTGACCTCATCTGTAAAACGGGGATTAACTGTGAGCCTCACGTGGGACAAACTGATTACCCCATATCCACCCCAGTGCTTAAAACAGTGCCCTGCACATAGTAAGCGCTTAACAAATACCAACATTAGTATTATACAAGGTATCAGGTTGTCCCACATGGGGTTTACAGTCTTAATCCCCATTTTCCAGATGAGGTAACGGAGGGTAAGTGACTTGCCAAAGTCACACAGCTGACGAGTGGCAAAGCCGAGATTAGAACCCATGGCCTCTGTCTCCCAAGGCCAGGCTCTTTCCACTGAGCCACACTGCTTACTCCTGCTTACGTTGCATCGGATTTCCAGTTTCCCTGGCTATCTCGTCTCCTTCACCACGAAAAGCCACCTAATCGCTGCTTTTCCCTCTGAGTGTAATCCCTGCTCCAAAGCCCTTTGCCTTCTGCATCATTTCGTAGCGATCGTCTCCTTGGAATGGGAGCCCTATGTCGGGCAGGGACTGGGCCCAGTCCGATTGCATTAGAATTCAGCAGCTTTCCTTCCTCCTAGCAGTTGCTAGTGTCTGTCACGGCCCATAATAATAATAATAATGTGGGTATTTGTTAAGCGCTTACTCTGTGCAGAGCACTGTTCTGAGCGCTGGGGTAGATATAGGGTAATCAGGTTGTTTCTCGTGAGGCTCACAGTCTTAATCCCCATTTTACAGATGAGGTAACTGAGGCTCACAGAAGTGTCTTGCCCACAGTCACACAGCTGACAAGCGGCAGAGCTGGGATTCGAACCCGTTACCTCTGACTCCCAAGCCCGGGCTCTTTCCACTGAGCCACGCTGCTTCTCTAAGAATAATAATAATAATAATGATGATTGTATTTGTTAAGCGCTGACTGTGTGTCAAGCACTGTTCGCAGCACTGGGGTAGAGACAAGCCAATCAGGTGGGACTCAGTCCATGTCCCACATGATGCTCACAGTCTTCATCCTCATTTGACAGGTGAGGTAACTGAGGCCCACAGAAGTGAAGTGATTTGCCCAAGGTCACAGAGCAGATAAGTGGTGATGTTGGGATTAGAACCCAGGTCCTTCTTACAGCGGGGCCTGGGCTTCTCCCACTAGGCCATGCTGCTTCTCACTACAAAAAGGGAAGACCTTTAAATTTATACCACTCCCAACAAGCCTCACATTGGGAACCGTGAGCTCCATGTGGATCAGGGATTGTGCTTGACCTGATTATCTGCTATCTCCCTCGGCGCTCACTACACTGGTTGGCACAGAATAAGAGCTTAACAAATACCACAGTCCTGATTACGTGCTCCATGACCAGTGTTGTGCCCACAATCACAACCGTGATCTCCTGGCATCGTTTCAGAGAAGTTAAGTGGCTTGCCCAAGGTCACACAGCACACAGTGGCGGAGTCGGGATTAGAACCCACGTCCTCTGACTCCCAAACCCGTGTTCTTTCCACTGAGCCATGCTGATTCTCTACAAGTCAATCAGGTTGGACGTAGTCCCTGTCCCACGTGGAGCTCACAGTCTAAATAGGAAGGAGTAGGTTTTAATCTCTTCTTTTACAGATGAGGTAACTGAGGCACTGAGAAGTGAAGTGACTTGCCTAAGGTCACACAGAAGACAAGTGGCGGAGCTGAGATTAGAACCCAGGTCCTCTGACTACCGGGCCTTCGCTCTTTCCACCTATCAACCAGGACTTTCCTGGATCGGGTTAGCCCTCATAATAATGTTGGTATTTAAGCGCTTACTATGTGCCGAGCACTGTTCTAAGCGCTGGGGTAGATACAGGGTCATCAGGTTGTCCCACGTGAGGCTCACAGTTAATCCCCATTTTACAGATGAGGTAACTGAGGCACAGAGAAGTCAAGTGACTTGCCCACAGTCACACAGCTGACAGGTTTTATTGCCATTGTTCTTGTCTGTCCGTCTCCCCCGATTAAACTGTAAGCCCGTCAAACGGCAGGGACCGTCTCTATCTGTTGCCGACTTGTTCATCCCAAGCGCTTAGTACAGTGCTTTGCACATAGTAAGCGCTCAATAAATACTATTGAATGAGTTTCGCATCCTGTCCATCAGTCGGTTGCCTTTATTGAGCGCTCACTGTGTGCAGAGCACTGCAAGAGCACGGGCTTGGGAGTCAGAGGTCGTGGGTTCGAATCCCTGCTCTGCCACTTGTCAGCTGTGTGACTGTGGGCAAGTCATTTAACGTCTCTGTGCCGCAGTTACCTCATCTGTAAAATAGGGATGAACACCGTGAGCCTCACGTGGGACAACCTGATGACCCTGTATCTCCCCCAGCGTTTAGAACAGTGCTCTGCACCTAGTAAGCGCTTAACAGAGACCCACATTATTGCTATTATTGTGAGACGACAGTACAACAGAGTCGGTAAATGCGTTCCACCCACAAAGAGCCTGTAGTCTAGCGATGGAGACTGTCGTGTATATAAATAGATGACGGAAATATACGTATCTACCAGATAGCTCCGCGTTGCACTTCCGAATCCCCTCCTAGCATCCACGCCAGAATGCCTAGGGAGAATCCCTCCCGTGGAAGAACCGAGTGTGTTTAGTGGCATTGAAATCTGGCCGCCCGATCTTTACTTAGGATCGGTTGATTGATTGATTTGCAGCCTTTCCGGAAGCCAGTCTGTCATGCCGCAATACCTTTCTGTTTGAATCCGGTGGTCCTCTGCCCCAAGGAAATATTTTGGGGGAGAAAGGAGTATGCCAGCTTCACACATCTTTGGGGTGCTGATTATGTGTGTGTGTATTTGCTTTTCAGTAGGGCCTTCGACATCTGTAGCACCATATCTACAGCTATATATAGCATCTATGTTACATATGTGTGCGTGTGTGTGTATTTGCTTTTCATTGGGGTCTTCGACATCTATATAACCATATCTGTAGCTATATATAACATCTATGTGTGTATGTGTGTATTTGCTTTTCACTGGGGTCTTCGACATCTATAGAACCATATGTACAGCTATATATAGCATCTGTATATGTTATATGTATGTGGATGTGTGTATTTACTTTTCACTGGGGTCTTCGACATCTATATAATCATATGTATAGCTATATACAACATCTATGTGTGTGTGTATGTGTGTATTTGATTTTCATTGGGGTCTTCGACATCTATAGAGCCATATATACAGCTATATAAAACATCTATATACGTTATATGTGCATGTGTGTGTGTGTGTATTTGCTTTTCATTGGGGTCTTTGACATCTCTATAACCATATAGCTATATATAACATCTATATGTGTGTGTGAATGTGTATATTTGCTTTTCACTGGGGTCTTGGACATCTCTATAACCATATATGTAGCTATATAGAGCATCTGTATATGTGTGTGTATATGTGTATATTTGCTTTTCATTGGGGTCTTCGACATCTATAGAATCATATGTATAGCTATATATAGCAACTATATATATTATGTGGGGTGTGTATTTGCTTTTTATTAGCGTCTTCGACATCTATAGAACCGTATATACAGCTATATATAACATCTATATATGTTATATGAGTGTGTATGTGAATATGTGTGTATTTGCTTTTCACTGGGGCCTTCGACATCTATATAACTATATATATAGCTTTATAGAACATCTATATTTGTTGTGTGTTTGTGTGTGTTATGGATCATCTATATAGCCATATACATTTATGGTTATATAGATGTCAAAGAAGACCCCACTGAAAGTCAGATTCACCCATGAGTATATGTGAGGCCATAATTTAACTTTCAGTGGGGTCTTTGACGTATATATAACCATATATATGTATGCGTTACCTGTTTACGTTATATTTTATATATAGATGTTATATAACATCTGTATGACTATATTAAGCTCGTTGTGGGCAGGGATTGTCACTGTTTATTGTTGTACTTTCCCAAATAAAATTGAATTACTATATGTGATGGATTGATTCTATGATCTGTATAGTTATATAGATGTCAAAGAAGACCCCAGTGAAAGATTCATCCACGAATAGGTGTGGGGCCAAAAAAGGACCCCCGATCCCAGCCACTCTGGACCCACAAAAAGGTGGCCCCTTAGGCTGTGTTTAGTGATGGCAGCGTCTGGCACTGTGTTTTCTCTTGCCTCCGCGCCTCTCGTTCCCGATGAAGCTTTTGCTCAGAGAGCCACTCCTTTATTGATCACCATAGGTGGCCTAGTGAAAATGAGCCCAAGGCTGGGAATCTAAGGACCTGGCTTCTAATCCTAGCTCTGCCACTTGTCTGCTGTGGGTGACCTTGGGCAAGTCACTTCGCTTTTCTGTACCTCATCTGCAAAATGCCCCTTCACCTCTCCTCAGCTAAGCCCTCTTTTCCCCCCTTTACCTTTGCTTCTCCCCCTCCCGCTTCCCTTCAGCGCTGTACTCGTCCGCTCAACTGTATATATTTTCATCACCCTATTTATTTTGTTAATGAGATGTACATCACCTTGATTCTATTTATTTGCTATTGTTTTAATGAGATGTTCATCCCCTCGATTCCATTTATTGCTATTTTTGTCTGTCTATCTCCCCCGATTAGACTGTAAGCCCGTGGGCAGGGACTGTCTCTATCTGTTACCGATTTGTACATTCCAAGCACTTTGTACAGTGCTCTGCACATAGTAAGCGCTCAATAAATACTATTGAATGAATGAATGAATGAAAATGGTGATTAAGTCTGTGACCCCAAGTGGGACCTGGACTGTGTCCAACCTGTTTAGCTCGTATCTACCCCAGTGCTGGCTCTTAACAAATACCATAAAAAAAATTTGAGTTGCTCAAAATAGCCGTATTTTATGTATCTTTGTGGAAATAATTTTTTTTCTACCTGGTGTTAGTATTTTGTTTCAATACAGTTCATCATCATAAAATAATAATAATGATGGTATTTGTCAGTGCTTAGTGTGTGCCGAGCGCTGTTCTAAGCACTGGGGGAGATACAAGATATAAGATGTTGTCCCACGTGGAGCTCACCGTCTTAATTCCCATTTTCCAGATGAAGTAACTGAGGCCCAGAGAAGTTAAGTGACTTGCCCAAAGTCACACAGCTGACAAGCGTCAGAGCCGGGATTAGAACCCATGGCCCACGGGTCTTTCCACTGAGCCATGAACGCCCCTTGATTCTGTTTATTGCTATTGTTCTTGTCTGTCCGTCTCCCCCGATTAGACCGTAAGCCCGTCAAAGGGCAGGGACTGTCTCCGTCTGTTACCGATCTGTACATTCCAAGCGCTTAGTACAGTGCTCTGCACATAGTAAGCGCTCAATAAATACTATTGAATGAATGAATGAATGAATGTTGCTCTGTAAACCGAGACTTTCCATTCCTGGATGTGGTTGCTCATCGATTCTTTTGTTGCTCTTCATTTCCAGGGCTCTAGTCTGACCTTGATTGACCTCCCGGGACATGAGAGCTTGAGACTTCAGTTCTTGGAACGGTTCAAGGACGCAGCAAGGTAAATAGCGCAGAGGCGGACAGAGATCTGAGGGGACGTGTTTCCCTTTTAAGATCTAGAAATCGGATGATCTCATGGAGATCCCACTGTTTTTCCGACGGTCTAAGCTCCCTGGGTTGAAAACGCTGGTTATTTCAGGATCTCCCTCGCCCCTTGATGTAGCTTAGGGGAAGATGGGCTTTTTATTCGACTTAAAGTAGAAGTTCTTGGCCCCCGACCAATACGGCGAAACCAGCCAAAATGGGTACTTTAAAAAGCACCTGGGAAAATTCCATATTTGCTCATCGTAGTGTTGGAGCAGACCTCTGGGGATAAAGTTCCTTCTGGCTCTACTACTTAGTGTAAGCTCGGGATGGGCAAGAAATGTGTTCTGTTTATTTTTCTATTGTATTCATTCATTGTCATTTATTGAGCGCTTACTGTTTGCTGAGCACTGTACTAAGCTCTTGTAAAGTACAGTTCAGCAAAAAGGAGAGACAATTCCTGCCCACACCGGGCTTACAGTCTCCCAAGCGCTTAGTACAGTGCTCTTCACGCAGTAAGCGTTCAGTAAATACGGTTACCGGGCTAGTGCCGCACCCGGGCTTCAGCAGCTTTGAACACCATCTTCTCTGGTGGTGGAGTAGCATGGCTTAGTGACCAAACCATGGTCTCGGGAGTCAGGAGGACCTGAGTTCTAATCCCGGCTCCACCACGTGCCCGCTGTCACTTCACTTGTCTGGGTCTTAGTTACCTCAGCTGGAAAATGGGGATAAGAGTGTGAGTCCCGTGTGAGATAGGGATATTGTGTCTGACCTGATTAACATATCTACCCCATCGCTTAGAACGCTGCTTGGCAGTGGAGTGGATAGAGCACGGGCTCGGGAGTCTGAAGGTCACGGGTTCTAATTCTGGCTCTGCCACTTGTCTGCTGTGAGACCTTGAGCAAATCACTTCACTTCTGTGGGCCTCAGTTCCCTCCGCTAAAATGGGGATTGAGACTGTGAGCCTCATTCATTCATTCATTCATTCATTCGTTCGTTCGTTCGTTTGTTCGTTCATTCGCATTCATTGAGTGTTTACTGTGTGCAGAGCACCGTACTAAGCGCTTGGAAGGGACAATTCAGCAATAGAGAGAGACAGTTCTTGCCCACATCGGGCTCATAGTCTAGAAAGGGGAAGACAGACATCAAAACAAGTAAAAAGGCATCAATATAAATAAATAAAATTATAGATATATACATATAGATATAAGTGCAGTGAGATGGGGAGAGGGGAAGAGCAAAGCAAGTGAGTCGAGGTGAAGTGGAAGGGAGGGGGAGCAGAGGAAAAGGAAGGCTCAGTCTGGGAAGGCCTCTTGGAGGAGGTGAGCCTTCAGTAGGGCTTTGAAGGGGAGAAGTGTGCTCGTTTGGCAGATGTGAGGAGGGAAGGGCGTTCCAGGCCAGAGGTAGGACGTGGGCCAGGGGTCGGTGCCTGGAAAGGCAAGAACGAGGCCCAGTAAGAATGTTAGCACCAGGGGAGCGGAGTGTGTGGGCTGGGCTGTAGAAGAAAAGGAAGGTGAGGTAGGAGGGGGCAAGGGGATGGAGAGCTTTGAAGCCAGTAGTAAGGAGCTTTTTATGATATTTAAGCACTTACTAAGTGTGTGGCACTGTACTGAGTGCTGGGATAAGATACAAGCTAATCAGGCTGAACACAGTCCATGCTTTTTGGGGCTCAAAGTCTTCATCCCCGTTTTACAAGTGACATAACTGAGGCACAGAGAAGTAAAGTGACTTGGCCAGGGTCGTAGAGACAAGCGAGAGAGACGGGATTCATTCAGTAGTATTTATTGAGCGCTTACTATGTGCAGAGCACTGTACTAAGAGCTTGGAATGTACAATTTGGCAACAGATAGAGACAGGCCCTTCCCAATGAGGGGCTCACAGTCTAAACGAGGGAGACAGACAGCAAAGCAAAACAAACAAAACAAGACAACATCATCAAATTAAATTAGAACCCAGATTCTTCTGACTCCCACTCCCATCCATTAGGCCACGCAGCTTCTTTTGGTGGTAGAGAATGTTTTCTTCACTTCCCAAAACAACTGAGAATTGAGGACTTTTGACAGATTCTCACCTCAAACATCATTTCAAAACAACATGGAGAAACTGAGCGGGGGGCGATTTCTGAGTTTGAATCCTGAGATTGACTCTGCTGGGATGTATTCAGTTCTTTTCGTAACTTCATCAGTGTTCCATGTTTCCCCTATTAAAACTTGGAGTAATAGTAATCACCTCCTTGCAGGGATGTTTGGATTGATTACTAGTTGCTTATAAAGTGCTCTGAAGACCGAAGAACCCTGAAATTGTCAGGGATGGGGTAGAGAAAGCATTCATTCCGTGCAGTCTCCTCATATTATTCTTTGGGGCCTATCTGGAGGCTGTGCATCCTATTCTCTGTTCCCAGAAGTTGATGCGAAGCTGTGGACTGGGTTACGGGTGCATTGGCTAAGTAACAGACACCGTGGCTAATTCCGATTTTTTCAAATTTTGTTTCTTTCACATGCCGCAGAAATGCGTGCACGGGCTAGCAAGAAATGAGAGAAACGCAGCTCAGAGCTTCTGGCTCACTATTGTAATCATCCCCCCCCTTTGTTTTTTGTGTCCCGCAGGGCAATCGTGTTTGTTGTGGATAGCGGGACATTCCAGCGAGAGGTGAAAGATGTGGCAGAGTTTCTGTACCAGGTGCTAATTGACAGCTTGGTCCTGAAGAATGTGCCTTCCCTGCTAATTGCCTGCAACAAGCAAGGTATTGTCAGCCACTTCTGCAAAGCTATCTTCTCTGGGGCCAGCCACCTTGCCGCTAAAGTGGGCAGATTCCTCCGGGTGACATGGGGGCCGGCGGGATCTGTCATTTTCCGAGGATTGAACGCTAAGAGCACAAGAAACGCGATTCTGGGTCAGACCACTGGATTCAGCTAACCTAGTTAAGTTTCCAACAGTGATGCTAATGCTCGCTCTCCCCGGCATCCACTCTCATCCCTCTCTTGCATTTAGTCTACTGGTTTCCTTTGTTTCTTGGGGGTATTTTATTCTGTTTTAGTTTTTTTTTTTTCAAGATTTAAGTATGTCAGCTTTAATCTCACTTCTGCTTCTGACGCCTTATGTGACCCTGAATAAAGCATATCGAAGTGATTCAAGATCGAGGTCCCATTTAGGAGATGTATATATATATAGAGAGAGACACACACATATATATCTCCCAAACGGGACATATGCACATATATTTATATTCTCCAAAGTTGTGACCGTGTGTTTAAACTAGTTTGAACAAGCTGATCTTGACCGGAATTCATTCGTGTCATCAGTGTTTGCAGTAAGTGTTGCCGTTTCAGAATGGACCTGACACTGACCAGTGGGGAAACAGAGCAGGGTCACTCCATTTTGTGCAGTGACGTGGCGGTTATTTATCATCAGACCCAAGCAGACATATGCGAGACTCCAAAAGAGAACCTTTTGGGTCAGGAAATTTTCCTCTGACTATTGGATGGGCTAATTTATGTTTAGGTCCAGAATTTGCCCATTTCCACTAAAGTGTAGGGTTTAGTTTCTCCTAATCACTCAAAGAGTCCTGATGGCATTTCTCCGCTGCCTGACACCAGGAGATCTTGTCAGCAGTTTTAGTGCTGAAAAGATTTTTCAGAAGGGTTAAGTAGGGATTGGGAAACGGTTTGGTATCTGCTTTCAACCAGCCCTGTCAAAATGAACACATCTGCATTTTCCCATCTGGCAATAATAATACTAATTACGGCATTTGTTAGCGCTTACTATGTGCCGGGCACTGTGCTAACCCCTGGGGTGAATACAAGCAAATCAGACTGGACAGAGTCCGTGTCCCACATGGGGCTCACCATCTTACCCCCATTTTGCAGATGAGGTAAGTGATGCATAGGGAAGTAAAGTGATTTGCCCAAGGCCACACAACAGACAAGTGGCAGAGCCGGGATTAGAACCCGTGACCACCTGACTCCCAGACCCGAGCTCTATCCGCGAGTGGCCTCTAGAGTGGTTAATGGGCCCGGAAAGACGCAGATGGTTTTCAGGTTACTTGTACAGTTCAGAAAGCAGCTCCCTCAGTGATCCTGTAGACAATACCCTCAGCTTCCCGAGCTACCCTGTTTATATTAGTTTGGGTTGGGCAGCAGGTAGGTGGGGAGATGTTCCGTTTATACCCAGTTTTGAGGCGATAGCCCTACCTGGAGGAAATGAGAGGCTGTTGTTTAGGCTAAGGAAATCAAAGACAATTATTCACTTAGAGGTAAGCGTCGGTGGCAGTGGTTAGGGAGGACCTATGGCCACTAGACTAAGCTTTGATAAGAAAGTAATCTCTAATATGCTTCATAGTTGTCCTTCTGCTCTGAAGAGGTTGGATATTATTGTTTAAAGAGGCTAAATTGGTTTGATTAAACCTATCTGAAAGGTATTGTCCCCCTTGAATAGAAATCAGACCTCTCCCTAGAAGCTGAGTGTTACGTCCACGAGCTTGTTTAATTGACGTTTGAGGGCCTTCGAGAGTCCTCTAAAGCCAGTGAGGTTGCGCTGTTTTTCTCTATACTCCACTGGTGAGTTTGAAGCCTGTCCATCCTCCTGGCATACGAAAAGCCGTTCCATTTTCCGATAACGAACACCAGTTCCCCGCAGTGGATTTCGATTTTTGGAAAAGGCAGCTCCCGGTCGGACTCCAGGGGAAGTAAGAAGGTCAGCTGGCAAAGCCATTTGCTGGGAAGAGGCCGTTGGCGGTTGTGGGTGGCGGTGATGGGGATAGCTGCCGTTCCGGGGATGGTGACGGAGGAGGTGGCGGTTAGTTAACCCACATCGGTGTGATGGTAGGAGATGTACCGCCCCAAATTTCTAGCCTGCTTTAATAAGTACTTGGGCCCAGAAACAGAGCGTGCAGGGATCGTTGGCGGTCGTGGGTGGTGCTGAGGTTCTCTGCCCATCTGAGGACAGTAGGGGAGGAGGAGGAAGTGGCTCTTAGTTCACCCAAATCAGTGTGATAGTCGGAGACTCACTGCCCCAAATTTCTAGCCTCCTAAATAAGTAGTAATAATAATGATAATTACGGTCATCGTTAAGTGCTTACATGTGTCAAGCACCGGGGTAGATACAAAATCGTCGGATTGGACAGTCTCTGGCCCACATCGGGCTCACAGTCTTAATCCCCATTTTACTGATAGAGGAGCTGAGTCCCAGAGAAGTGAAGCGATTTGCCCTCGGTCCCACAGCAGACCAGTGGCGGAGCCGGGATTAGAACCTACATCCTCTGACTCCCAAGCCCGGGCTCTTGCCGTGAACGAGAAGGGAAAACTGATTCCCGGAAGAAGTGTGACTTAGTGGAAAGAGCCCAGGCTTAGGACGATACCCAAATAACTGATTTCGAAAGGCAGGGAAAGCAGGGTGCAATTACAGGTTGAAACAGCTTGGAAAGAAAAACTTGGAACCTACAACTAAATATATAAATAAAGATGTCTGTATGTATTTGAGTAGTAAGGACACAGAGCAGTTGAGTACCCACAGTGGGTTTTGGAGTTAAAGACTGAAAGGGGAATGATGGAAGCTGAAGCAGTCTCCCTTGGTGACCTGTTGTTACACTTTCGTAGGTTACAAACCAACTGTGCTCTCTAACCCCCTGCCACCCGAGTCGGCGTGAGCAGATTATGTGAGAACCCAGGTGTCGTCGTAAGCAGTAGCACTTAGTACAGTGCCTGGCACATAGTAAATGCTTAATATAATAATAATCATTATTATGGTATTTGTTAAGCACTTTCTATGTGCCAGGCACTGTACTAAGCGCTGGGTTAGAGGCAGGCAAGTTCATTCATTCATTTATTGATCGCTTACTGTGTGCAGAGCACTGTACTAAGTGCTTACGACACCTGGGATCTCACATAATCTGCTCACGCCGACTCGCGGGGTGGGGGGTTAGAGAGCACAGTTGGTTTGTAACCTAAGAAAGGAATGTACAATTCGGCAAGAGATAGAGACAATCCCTTCCCCCAAATGGGCTCACATTCTAAAAGGGGAAGTTGGGTTGGACACAGTCCTTGTCCCACGTGGGACTCACAGCCTCAGTCCCCATTTTACAGGTGAGGTAACTGAGGCCCAGAGAAGTGAATTGACTTGCCCAAGGTCACACAGCAGACAAGTGGCAGAGATGGGATTAGAACCCATGACCTTCTGACTCCCAAGCCCGGGCTCTATCCACCATACCGTATCGCTGTAGGGCGGCGGGGAGGGGATCTGACAACGAGCCTTCTGGGCTCTGGACGGACGTGACGGGTCCCAGATGATTCCCTGGCTGGCTACGCTGTCAACCAAAGAAGCCAAGGGAAGAAGATACCAGTGATTGAGGCAAATCTTTGGGGATACACCCTGGGCTGCCCCTACACCCTAGCGATCATAGGTCTGGAAGTCAGAGGATGTGGGTTCTAATCCCCGCTCCGCAACATGTCTGCTGCGTGACCCTGGGCTAGTCGCTTCATTTCTCTGTGCCTCAGTTACCTCAGCTGTAAAGTGGGGATTAAGACTGTGAGCCCCATGTGGGGCAGAGACTGTCTGACCTGGTTAAGACTCTGAGCCCTATGTGGGACAGGGACTGTGTCAAACCCAATTTGCTTGTTTCCACCCCGGCTCTTAGTATAGTGCCTGGCATATGGTGAGCTCTTAAATACCATTATCGTTATTATTATGAGAAGCAGTGTAGCTCAGTGGAAGGAACATAGGCTTGGGAGTCAGAGGTCATGGGTTTGAATCCCGGCTCTGCCACTTGTCAGCTCTGTGACTGTGGGCAAGTCACTTAACTTCTCTGGGCCTCATTTACCTCATCTGTAAAATGGGGCTTAAGACTGTGAGCCTCACCTGGGACAATCTGATTATCCTGTATCTACCCCAGTGCTTAGAGTGCTTTGCACATAGTAAGCGCTTAACAAATATCAACATTATTATTATTATTATTATCTACTCCAGTGCTTAGAACAGTGCTCGGCACATAGCACTTAACAAATACCACAACTATTATTATTACCTCTGGAGGGAAAAACGAGAGCACTAGGAATCTAGGGACAGTTCTGGGAGTCCAGTCTCTTTCGGAGGATTCTGAATGTAATTTAGGTTGGGCAAAGGGGTGGAAGGTGTCGTCTGATCAGACCACTGACGTGAAGCCGTATAAACAACATCTTTCTCTCTTCCTAGATATCACAATGGCAAAATCCGCCAAGATAATTCAGCAGCAGCTGGAAAAAGAACTGTAAGTACAGTTTAGATCCCTGGGTGCCCACTGGGTACCGATATATCGTAACATAAGGGGAGGAGTGTGGCCTAGTGGAAAGCTCACAGGATCCGGAGTCAGAGGACCTGGCTTCTAGTCCTGGCTGCACCTTTTGTGCGAGGAGGAGCAGGGGGAAAGGGGGCTTAGCTGAGGGGAGGTGAAGGGGGGAACAGAGAGGGAGCAGAGGGAAAAGGGGAAGCTCAGTCTGGGAAGGCCTCTTGGAGGAGGTGAGCTCTCGGTAGGGCTTTGAAGAGGGGAAGAGAGTGTCCCAAAAGGAGCTTAGAGTCTGTACGGGGGGGGGGGGGGGGGGGGGGGGGACGACAGGCTTGGAATAGATTACAGATGTCATCAGTCATCACCATCTATGACATTTATTGAGCGCTTACTGTGTGCAGACTAGTGCACTGAGTGCTTGGGACAGCGGAATACAACAGAGTTGGTAGACATGTTCCATGTCCACCATGAGCGTATGTCTAGACATGTACATAAATTCTGTGGGACAGTGAGTGGGGTGAAAAGCACGCATATACAAGCACAAGGGTGACGCAGAAAGGAGAGGATGTAGGGGAAGTGAGGTATTAGCCAGGGAACTCCTCTTAGAGATGTAATTTTGAGGTGGGGAGAGTGATCGTCAATTAGACATGAAGGGAGTTCCAGCCAGAGGCAGGTCATAATAATAATAATATTAATAATGTTGGTATTTGTTAAGTGGTTACTATATGCAGAGCACTGTTCTAAGCACTGAGGTAGATACAGGGTCATCAGGTTGTCCCACGTGAGGCTCACAGTCTTAATCCCCATTCTGACTCCTAATACTGTGCTTTTTCCATTAGGCCACACTTCTAATTAAAAGTGAGCTGCCTTTTTGAAGGACTCCTCAAAAAGGACATCCGTATTGGTACTCCATATTTTAAAAACATTCAAAACGCTACATAATGGCAAATAGATTAGATTCTATAGTAAAGCAATTGGTGTTGGGCCTGACAGGTTCCAAATATCTTGCGAGACTGCAAACATTGAACTAATTTGCAAAGTTTCCGCCAATCTCGTGCGCTTATGCTGTCAATGTGACAGTGATGTTGCCTTGGCTATGAACATGGATAGCTTAAAGAAGAACGGTATTAGTGCTGTGGCCTACATTTTCCGTTTTTATTAAAATTCATGCTTTCCCCCCAGTCTGCTTTATTTTTTTTTAAACTCTGAAACTCTTAAGCCAAGATTGTTTTGCTGAGAATGTTAGCAGAACATCTTAGGATGATAGGGTACTGCTGGGACATAGATTTTTTGGGAAAATTTGAGGTTTTCCATGCGCGTAGCCCAAATGCTCCTTGTAACTAGGACTGTAGTAATAATGATGGCATTTATTAAGCGCTTACTATGTACAAAGCACTGTTCTAAGCTCTGGAGAGGGTACAAGGTGATCAGGTTGTCTCACGTGGGGCTCACAGTCTTCATCCCTATTTTACAGATGAGGTAACTGAGGCACAGAGAAGTTAAGTAACTTGCCCAAAGTCACACAGCTGACAAGCGGCTGAGCCGGGATTAGAACCCACGACCTCTGACTCTCAAGCTGAGCTCTTTCGACTGAACCACACTGCTTCCCTAAGCTCACTGGGTGCAGGGAATGTGTCTACCAACTGTTTTATTGCACTCACCCAACCGCTTAGTTCAGTGTTCTGCACACAATAAATATGATTTGATTGTAGGAGCAGCCATTAAATGCTGTAATAATAATGTTGGTATTTGTTAAGCGCTTACTAGGTGCAGAGCACTGTTCTAAGCGCTGGGGTAGACACAGGGGAATCAGGTTGTCCCACGTGGGGCTCACAGTCTTCATCCCCATTTTACAGATGAGGGAACTGAGGCCCAGAGAAGTGAAGTGACTTGCCCACAGTCACACAGCTGACAAGTGGCAGAGCTGGGATTCGAACTCATGAGCCCTGACTCCAAAGCCCGCGCTCTTTCCACTGAGCCACACTGCTTCTCTGTAATGGCCTAGTGGAAAGAGCATAGACTTGGGAGTCAGAGAAGCTGGTTTCTAACGCTGGCCCTGCCAGTTGCCTGCCCTGTGGCTTTGGGCAAGACACTTTACTTCTCTGGGCCTCAGTTACCGCATCTGGGAAGTGGGGATATCCCTAAGAACTGTGAGCCCTATGTGAGACAGGGACTGTGTCCAACTTGATGATCTTGCATCTTCCTTGGCACTTAGAGTAGTGCTTGACACATAGTAAGCACTTAACAAATACCAAATATATGTAGAGAAGCAGCGTGGCTCAGTGGAAAGAGACCGAGCTTGGGAGTCAGAGGTCATGGGTTCCTATCCCGACTCTGCCGCTTGTCAGCTGTGTGACCTTGGGCAAGTCACTTAACTTCTCTGTGCCTCAGTTACCTCATCTGTAAAATGGGGATGAAGACTGTGAGCCCCTCATGGGACAACCTGATTACCCTGTATCTACCCCAGCGTTTAGAACAGTGCCCTGCACCTAGTAAGCGCTTAATAAATACCAACATTATTATCATTATTACATGTGTATATATGTGTGTATGTGTGTAGGGAGTAGGGGGAAGTAGGATTTAATCTCCCTTTTATATTATATAAATCTAATCCCAGCTCCACAACTTGACTGCTTTGTGACCTTGGGCAAGTAGCGTGGCTCAGTGGAAAGAACACGGGCTTTGGAGTCAGGGGTCATGGGTTCGAATCCCAGCTCGGCCACTTGTCAGCTGTGTGACTTTGGACAAGTCACTTCACTTCTCGGTGCCTCAGTTACCTCATCTGTAAAATGGGGATTGAGACTGTGAGCCCCATGTGGGATAGGGACTGTGTCGAATCTGATTTGTTTGTATCCACCCCAGCGCTTAGTACAGTGCCTGGCACATAGTAACTGCTTAACAGATACCATAATTACTACTATTAATATAAAATGGGGATTAAATCCTATTCCCTCCTACTTACATTGTGAGCCCCATTTGGGACAGGGATTGCCTTCAACCCGATTGTCTTGCATCTACCCCAGCGCCAGAGAAGCGCTTAATAAATACCACAATAATTATGCATTTAGCATTTTCTGACCCAATGAAATGCCCTGAATTTCCCATTTCTCTTGTGTTAAGCACTGTAGGGAGTGTTTCCCAAACACTCAGTACAGTGCTGTGCCCACAGTAAGCACTCAATACGATCGAATGAATGAATGGTGCTCGTGCTAGCTGCTTCTTTGGGGGTCCGTGCAGAATTACTTTAGTAAATTTATTAACTCTTGAAATCTCTTCGTTCTGTAAAATGGGGATTTGATACCTGAGCCCCGTGCAGGACACGGACTGTGTCTGACCTGATTAGCTTGTAATAATAATAGTAATAATAATGATGGTATTTGGTAAGGGCTTACTATATGCCAAGCACTGGGGGAGATAAAAGATTATCAGGTTGTCCCATGTGAGGCTCACAGTCTTAAGCCCCATTTTCCAGATGAGGTAACTGAGGCACAGTGAAGTGCAGTGACGTGCCCAGAGTCACACAGCTGACAAGTTGTGGAGCAGGGATGTTGGTATTTGTTAAGCGCTTACTATGTGCAGAGCACTGTTCTAAGCGCTGGGGGAGACACAGGGGAATCAGGTTGTCCCACGTAGGGCTCACAGTCTTCATCCCCATTTTACAGATGAGGGAACTGAGCCGCAGAGAAGTTAAGTGACTCGCCCACAGTCACACAGCTGACAAGTGGCAGAGCCGGGATTCGAACCCATGACCTCTGACTCCAAAGCCCGGGCTCTTTCCACTGAGCCACGCTGGATTTGAACCCAAGACCTCTGACTCCCAAGCCCAGGCTCTTTCCACTAAGCCACACTGCTTCTCAGCTGCTTCTACCCCAGCAGTTGGTACAGTGCTCGATACACGGTAAACATTTAAGAAATACCATAACAGTAATCGGGAAGCAGCGTGGCTCAGTGGCAAGAGCCCGGGCTTGGGAGTCAGAGGTCATGGGTTCGAATCCCGGCTCTGCCACTTGTCAGCTGGGTGACTGTGGGCAGGACACTTAACTTCTCTGAGCCTGAGTGATTTCATCTGTAAAATGGGGATGAAGACTGTGAGCCTCCCATGGGACAACCTGATTACCCTGTATCTACCTAATGCTTAGAACAGTGCTCTGCACATAGTAAGCGCTTAACAAATGCCAACATTATTATTATTATTAGTCCTCCAGTGTGCTGAAGGCACGGTACGTGAGAGGAAAGGAACAGTTTCCATCTTTTTGTACCTGTAGCTTGAGCTCTTTAAAATGGCTCGCTCCCTTCGTTCATCCCCTGCATCCCAGCCCCACGGCTCTTATGCACATATTCATTCAGCCATATTTATTGGGCACTTCTGTGTGCAGAGCACTGTACTAAGCGCTTGGAAGGTACAGTACAGCAGTAGAGACAACCCCTGCCCATAACGGCCTTACAGTCTACAGGATCTGTAATTTATTTATATATATATATTAATGTCTGTCTCCCCCTCCAGACTGTAAGCTCACTGCGGGCAGGGAATGGGTCTGTCTGTTATACTGTACTCTCCCAAGTGCTTAGTACAGTGCTGTGCACACGGTAAGTGCTCAGTAGATAAGATTGAATGAATGAACTTAGTTTTACTTGAGAAAATTTAGAGTCCTGCAGAATAAAACCCTAATTCTAGCCATTAGGTGGTGATAGTGTGACTTGGCTTAGATTAGAACTAATAGCCTGGAAAATGCTGACTTTTCCTTCAGAATGCCAATGTTAACTGCCAAAGATATATACACACACACACACACACACACACACGGAAATATCTTGAATAAGATAACTGCACGTCCACAATTTTTTTACTGTGCTCGCTGAACTTTTAAAATATCCATCGCTGTAGGCTGTGACGTTCAAGTCTGGCACCCCACTCACCAGTTCTGGAATCCTCGGTACCAACCGTGCCCAGAGGGCATTTGCGGCCTGGCAGATTTCTCCTCAGTCAATTAGTCGTATATTTATTAAAGTGGTTGCTGAATGCCAAGCAAAGTACCAGGCACTTGGCGAGTACTATAAAAGCCAGGCCCGGGTTCTTTATCATTCCCCCAGTAGTCATACTAGTAATAATAATTATGGTAATGGTATTTGCTAAGAGCTTACTATTGCACTAGAAAAGGTGCTGGGCTAGGAGAAGCAGCAAGGCCTAGTGGACAGAGCACGGGGCTGGGAGGCAGAAAGACCTGGGTTCTAATCCCGGCTTCACCACTTGTCTGCTCCGTGACTCGTGACTCCGTGACTTCTCTGTGCCTCATCTCTAAATTGGGGATTAAGATTGAGAGGCGCTTCAAGGCGGTCCATCACCTTGCCCCCTCCTGCCTCTCCGCCCTTATCTCTTTCCACCGCCCACCCTGCACGCTCCGCTCCTCCGCCGCCCACCTCCTCACCGTCCCCCGTTCTCGCCTATCCCCCCGTCGACCCCCGGACCACGTCCTCCCGCGGTCCCGGAACGCCCTCCCTCCTCACCTCCGCCAAACTGATTCTCTTCCCCTCTTCAAAACCCTACTTAGAGCTCACCTCCTCCGAGAGGCCTTCCCAGACTGAGCTCCCCTTTTCCCTCTGCTCCCTCTCCCGCCCCCCTTCACCTCTCCGCAGCTAAACCCTCTTTCCCCCCCATTTCCCTCTGCTCCTCCCCCTCTCCCTTCCCATCCCCTCAGCACTGTACTTGTCCGTTCGACTGTATGTATGTTCATTATCCTATTTATTTTGTTAATGAGATGTACATCACCTAGATTCTATTTATTTGCTATTGTTTTAATGAGATGCTCATCCCCTTGATTCTATTTATTGCCATTGTTCTTGTCCGTCCGTCTCCCCCGATTAGACTGTAAGCCCATCAGTGGGCAGGGACTATCTGTTACCGATTTGTCCATTCCAAGCGCTTAGTCCAGTGCTGTGCACATAGTAAGCACTCAATAAATACTATTGAATGCATGAATGAATGAATGAATGACAGGGACTGTGTCCAACCTAGTTACCTTGTATGTTCCCCGGCGCTTAGAACAGTGCCTGTCATATAGTAGGCATTTAACAAATGCCAGCAACAAGTCAGTCCCAGTCCCTGTCTGACTAGGGGATCCTGATCTAAGTAGGAGGGAGAAATTGAGGCAAAGTTAAGTTCAGTGATTTTTCCCAAGGTCACACAACAGGCAAGTGGCAGAGCCAGGATTAGAACCCAGGTACTCTGACTTCCAGGCCTGTCGTCTTTCCACAAGGCGACACTGCTTCTCAGGAGCTTGCAGTCTAATGGGGAGGTGCTTAAACAGAAGTAAAATGGGGATTGAGACTGTGGGCCCCACATAGGACAGGGACTGTGTCCAACCTGACATGCTTGTATCCACATCAGCGCTTAGCACAGTGCTTGGCTCATAGTGCTTAAATACCACAGTGATAGAGAAGCAGTGTGGCTTAGCGGAAAGAGCACGGGCTTAGGAGTCAGAGATCGGGGGTTCTAATCCCGCCTCTGCCACTTGTGAGCTGTGTGGCCTGGGCAAGTCACAGAACTTCTCTGGGCCTCAGTTACTTCATCTGTAAAAATGGGGATTAAAAAAAATGTGAGCACCACGTGGGACTATCTGATTACTCTGTATCTACGCCAGCGCGTAGAACAGTGCTCTGCACATAGTAAGTGCTTAACAAATACCATAATTATTAAATAGTGAGAGCGGGAGGAAGAATGAGGTGAATAGAGGAAATAGAACAGAAGTGTCCGGATGAAAGAGCCGAGAGATGATCGAATACATAAATACCCGGATATTTGAGCACGTGTGCTGAGGTTAGAAACGATCAAATACGTAAGTAACCATACATTTGAACACAGGTGCCGAGGTTCGCGGTGCCGGGTTGGTTCGGCTAGGAAAGTTTCCTGGAGGAAGTGGGATTTTTTTGGGGGTGCTTTGAAGATGGGAAGAACCGTAGAAGGATAGAAAGTTCATGGGCGGGGTAGCGATGTGAACAAGGTGCTGGAGGGGAGGATTTCCCAAGAGCCAGGTCGAACTGTCTCCCCCTCCAGACTTTGAGCTCGTTCCGAGCAGGGACGGTGTCCGTTTGTTGTAGTATTGGCTCTCCCAAGCGCTTAATACAGTGCTCTGCACACAGTAAGCGCTCAGTAAATCCGATTGAACGAATGAATGAGCTAGAAGGTGAGCACTTGGAGAGCACTGGATCCCAGGAGTAGAGGGAGTCCATTTGTAAAACGTGGCGAGCCTGGAAATCCATTTTGAAAAGCTCCTCGGTGAACCCTCTTCATCTTTCCTTGGCTTTGAGTGGCTACTCTTGATAATAATGTTGGTATTTGTATTTGTTAAGCGCTTACTATGTGCAGAGCCCTGTTCTAAGCGCTGGGGGAGATACAGGGTCATCAGGTTGTCCCACGTGAGGCTCGCAGTCTTAATCTCCATTTTATAGATGAGGGAACTGAGGCACAGAGAAATGAAGTGACTCGCCCACAGTCACACAGCTGACAAGTGGCAGATCCTGGAGTCGAATCCATGACCTCTGCCTCCGAAGCCCAGGCTCTTTCCACTGAGCCACGCTGCTTCCCATATGCTTGATATTGGCGGTAGGGCGAGCGGGGAGGGTTTTCTGCCTCGACAGTGTCACTGATTGGGTTAGATGGGAAGGGAAAAGTTCGAAGATAACAATTATTGGGCTCAATAACATTACCCCTTGGAAATCATCTGGGAATAGTTTACAGTAGGAGGGGATATGCATGTGTGCAGGGGACTTGTGGGAAAATCCTTTGTGGTAGCAATCATAATTGTATTTAAGTGCTTACTATGTATCAGGCACTGTACTAAGTGCTGAGGTAGATACAAGCAAATTGGGTTGAATAAAGCCCCTGTCTCCCGTGGGGCTCTGATGAGGTCAAATGAAGCGACTTGCCCAAGGTCACTAAAAAAGCAGCGTGGCTTAGCGGAAAAGAGCACGGGCTTGGGAGTCGGAGGTTGTGGGTTCTAATCCTGGCCCTGCCACTTACCAGCTGTGTGACTTGGGGCGAGTCTCTTCACTTCTCTGGGCCTCAGTGACCTCATCTGTCAGATGGGGATTAAGACTGCAAGCCCCACGTGGGACAACCTGATTACCTTGTATCTCCCCCAGTGCTTAGAACAGTGCTTGGCACATGGTAAGCGCCTAACAAATACCATTATTATTATTGTTATTAAGGTCACACAGCAGACGAGTGGGGAGCTGGGATTAGAACTCATGATCCTCTGACTCCAGGCCCGTGCTCCGTCCACCAAACACTTCTCAGTGTTAATTGTGATATTGTTTAAGCGCTTAGTACGTACCAAGCCCTAGGTTCTAAATGACTTAGGCAGTCCATCCAGATCCTAAGGTATGATCCACACCCCAACACTCAGCAATCCAGGGTGACGGCTAGGCGTCCTACAAACATCCAGTGGATTGAATAGAAAGATCTCATCTTTGGAAAGTTCCTTTCTGAGAGAGCAGGAAAAGTGCTGTTGGGATGCCTGGTACTCTCATTCAGGCAGTCGTATTTACTGAGCACTTACTGTGTGCAGAGCAAGAAGCAGCGTGGCTCAGTGGAAAGAGCACGGGCTTTGGAGTCAGAGGTCATGGGTTCAAATCCCAGCTCGGCCACTTGTCAGCTGTGTGACTTTGGGCAAGTCACTTCACTTCTCGGTGCCTCAGTTCCCTCATCTGTAAAATGGGGATTAAGACTGTGAGCCCCACGTGGGACAACCTGATTCCCCTGTGTCTACCCCAGCGCTTAGAACAGTGCTCGGCACATAGTAAGTGCTTAACAAATACCAACATTATTATCATCATTAAGTGTAGTAAACACTGTATCATAATACAGGGTCATGATACTGTAATAATGTGTAATAATAATACACATAAGTGCAATAAGTACAGTAAGCACTGTATCAGAGAAGCAGCGTGGCTCAGTGGAAAGAATCCGGACTTGGGAGTCAGAGGTCATGGGTTCGACTCCCGGCTCTGCCGCTTGTCAGCTGTGTGACTGTGGGCGTCACTTCACTTCTCTGGGCCTCAGTTACCGCATCTGTATAATGGGGATTAACTGTGAGCTTCAGGTGGGACACCCTGATGACCCTGTGTCTACCCCAGTGCTTAGAACAGTGCTCTGCACATAGTAAGCGCTTAACAAATACCAACATTATTATTAAATGTTTGGGAGAGCCCCAGTACTACACTGTACTAAGCGATTGGGAAAGGACAGTCCAACAATAAACAGACAACTTCCCTGCCCACGATCTGAGGCCCTGGTCCATGAGTGCCCTAAAAGGGAACCCACTTGTTCTGCTTGGACGACAACTCTGATCTTTAAATCCGTTTCTTCGGTTGAGGCCGTAGGGCCAAGGTGGTGAAAGAAGCGTAACCCGTAGGAGATTCCCCAGAGCAACTTAAGGCAGAATCAAGAAGCCGGTAAAACTCAACAAAAGTGAACAGAATGGGGCATCTTATCCCAATGTCGATTAGAGGGCATGTGCCTTGACCCGATTTGAAAAGCAGCAGCCTGGCCTAGTGGATAGAGCCTGGACCTGGGAGTCAGAAGGACCTGGGTTCTAATCCCAGCTCTGTCACTTGTCTCATTTGTGACCTTGGGCAAGCCACTTCACCTCTCTGTGCCTCGGTTACCTCATTTGTAAAATAGATGGCAGCCCTATGTGGGATAGGGAATGTGTCCAACCCGATTATCCTGTATCAATTCCAGCACCTAATTCAGTCTCCTTTACTAAGTGCTTACATGCCATTAAAAAATTGTCTTGTATCTACCCCAGCGCTTAGTATAGTGCCGGCACTATATAATAATGGTACATGTGAAGCGTTTACTGTCTGCCAAGCACTGTTCTAAACGCTGGGGTAGATACAAGTTAATCAGGTTGGACACAGCCCCTGTCCCGCATGGGGCTCATCCTCTTAATCCCCTTTTTGCAGATAAGGCAACCGAAGCCCAGAGAAGTGAAGTGGCATGCCCAGCGTCACACAGCAGACATGTAGTGGAGCCAGGATTAGTACCCAGGTCCTTCTGACACCCAGGCCCATGATCCTTCCAAATACCTCATTATTATTATTTCTTCTTATTGTTATAGCAGGCCCTTCCCCATGAATCCCCTCTGTACTGTTGAAAAACAGCTGTTTCCTCCCATCCCCCCAGATCACTACCACTAAATCCAGTGCCCCGCACCCAGTAAGCGCTCAATAAATACGACCGAACGAAAACAAGTAGTCGCCGCCTTCGTTTTGTCTTGCAGGAACACCTTACGGGTGACCCGCTCCGCCGCCCCCAGCACGATGGACAGCTCAGGCACCGTCGTCGCCCCTCAGCTGGGGAAGAAGGGCAAAGAATTCGACTTCTCCCAGCTGCCGATGAAGGTGGACTTCCTGGAGTGCAGTGCCAGGGGCGGCACCGGGGAGGACGGCAGTGCCGACATCAAGGATCTGGAGAAGTGGCTGGCTAGGATCGCTTGAAAAGGAACGGCGAAGGCAGTCACAGGCGAAGCCCCGGAACCGCTGTTTGGGAGATGTTGGAAAGGAGAGGCCGGGCCGGGGATGTAGAAACCCACGAGGTTTAAGAAAACATTTGGCCGCTTTGGACATCACGGGGGGAACGGACCGGAACTACCGCGGGGGATTCTTTCAGACGTCTTAAGGTTGATTTGGAAGTGTTGCCTTTGATGGCTCCCTCTCCCACCGCCCTCGTCACCTCCTCCCACCCGGCAGCAGCGTTTTCCTTTATGTCTTGCTCCTTCTGATCAAGACCGAGTGTCAGCCGGGAGAATTCAGCCACTCTGTCAGGTTGAATTTTCACGCCCCCGTGATTTAGTTCTTGCCAGCTTCCCTTCAGTGAAAAAAAAAACCCCAAAATCCAGCCCCGACATCCAATTGTTTTCCGGTTCCTCTGATTTCTTTCCTCCCTTTGCCCTTTGGTTTTTTGTCCGTCGTACTCTCTGCTCGTAGTCTGCCCTATCCTAATTCTGAGCTGTCTTAATTCCTGCTGACGGGATGACAGAAAAAAGCTTTCCTGGGGTTGGGATCGTCTTTCCCTCCCCCTCTCCCTCAATGAGATCTTAGCTTCCAAAGCTAAGGAATGAGCGTCGTCCACTCGGAGGACATGTTTTTGCCATTACTTTTTACTTTGCTTTTGTAAATCTGCTGTTTAGAAACTCTGCGATCCTAAAAAATCTGTATTTCTGTAGTGGAATACTTGGCTTTTGTTGCCCCCCTCTTGGAACATGTGGCTCTTTTGAAGCAATAACAGATTGTTCGTAAATAAACGACCAGCTTGCTTTAAAGCAGTCTCCTCTCCTGGTGCAGTATGTGAGGAGTGGTGAGAGGACTGATTGATGATGCTGGTATTTGGTAAGCGCTTACTATGTGCCGAGCACTGTTCTAAGCGCTGGGGTAGATCCAGGGTAATCAGGTTGTCCCACGTGAGGCTCACAGTCTTGATCCCCATTTTACAGATGAGGGAACTGAGGCACCGAGAAATAAAGTGACTTGCCCAAAGTCACACAGCTGACAGGTGGAGGAGGGGGGATTAGAACCCATGACCTCTGATTCCTAAGCCCGTGCTCTTTCCACTGAGCCAGACCGATTGTGACTCCCCACTGAAAAGAAGCAAACCAAATCTAAAATTGAGAAGCAGCATATGGATAGAGCACGGGCCTGGGGGTCAGAAGGTCATGGGTTCTAATCCTGGCTCCGACACTTACCTGCTGTGTGACCTTGGGCGAGTCAGCTTCTCTGAGCCTCCCTCATCTGTAAAATGGGGATCGAGACTGTGAGCCCCACGTGGGACAGGGACTGTGTCCAACCCGATTGGCTTGTATCTACCCCAGCGCTTAATACAGTGCCTGGCACATAGTAAGCGCTTAACAAACACCTTCATTATTAAATTGCGAACCCAACCCCGGTCCCTGTTCTCTGAATCTCTTTTCTGGAATGGAGGTTCAAGTTCACCTCCGCTCTTGCCCGCTGAAGGTGCAATGTAGAGAGAGGGGAGTGAGAAAATAGAACTAAAACCTGGGAGAGGTTGTATGCCTCTATCGTGTCCCACTTTGTATAATTTACCCAGATGAAGAGTTCACTTGTATGTCCGGGTGAGGGCAGGCAGAGTGGCCCAAAAGGAAAAGCCCGGGACTGGGAATCGCAAGACCCAGGTTCGGGTTCCAGCTCGGCTCTCTGGCCTGCTCTGTGACTTCGAACAAGTCATTTAACCTTTCTGTTTCTTCATTTGTAAAATGGGGAAAAGGTGAATCCGGAGCCCCGCGTGGGGGACGGGGACTGGGTCCCGTGTCATAACCTTGTGTCTGCTCCAGCACGTAGCCCAGAGTAAGAGCTTAATAAATGCCATTATTATTACTGTTACTAAATAGCTGTTGGTAAAAGATTAAAAAAGTTCCTTTTTAAATGATAAATTTTTGGATAGGATGATTTGTGTCTTAAAGTAATTCCCTTTTTTGTTGCGGGCTGTGCCGGCGTACGTCTTTTATTCCACCAATGAGGAGGAAAGGGGAGAGAAGGTGCAAACCAGGGTTTTAGTCATATAAAAGCAAAGCAGCGAGGCCTAGTGGAAAAAACATGGGCCTGGGCGTCAGAGGACTTGGGTTCTAATCCCGTCTCTGCCACTTGTCTGCTGTGTGATCTTGGGCAGGTCACTTCACTTTTCTGGACCTCAGTTACCTCATCTGCAAAATGGGGATTAAGACTGGTGAGCCCTATGTGGGACAGGGAATGTGTCCAACCCGATTATCCCGTATCAATTCCAGCGCCTGATTGTCTCCTTTACTAAGTGCTTACATTCCATTAAAAAAGACAACGTTTTGCGAGGAATAGAAAGAAAACGCAAGAGCGCATACGGCTGTAGGCTTTATCATTTGTTCTCAGACCTTGTCGGCCTTAGATTCCTCAGCGCTTTGCAAGCATCCGGTAGCAACGATGAGTCTCGGTGTTTTGTGGAGGAGGAGACAAATTAACGGTCCAGGACACAGTGAGGTGCTAGACTCCTACGCTGTGCTTGGTTGTGCATCGAAGATGCTGTGAGAGGAATAACTCAGGCATTTATTCATTCAGTAGTATTTATTGAGCGCTTACTATGTGCAGAGCACTGTACTAAGCGCTTGGAATGTACAAATCGGTAACAGAGACAGTCCCTGCCCATTGACGGGCTTACAGTCTAAGACAAGAACAATGGCAATAAGTAGAATCAAGGGGATGAACATCTCATTAAAACAATAGCAGATAAATAGAATCAAGGCGATGTACATCTCATTAACAAAATAAATAGGGTAATGAAAATATATACAGTCGAGCGGACGAGTGCTGAGGGGAGGGGACGGGAGAGGGGGAGGAGCAGAGGGAAAGGGGGGAAAAGAGGGCTTAGCTGCGGGGAGGTGAAGGGAGGGGTAGAGGGATCAGAGGGAAAAGGGGAGCTCAGTCCCCTATTCCTCACAGCCCATTTGATAATCAATCAATGGTATTTATCAAGTGCGGAGCAGCGAGAGTACAATACAACAGAGGGAAAAGCAGGGTTGTTTCTTGTGTTTTTGTGAGATTGGGAGCATCTGGGGAGCCCTGTTCTCTCGTGAAACCCCCCGGGCAGTACGGCGAGCCACTTTTCCAGGCGAAGGGCCTCCACTGGTCTGGAAAGGAACGGTACCTGGTAGTCGGTCGATTTTATTTATTGATCTCTTGTGTGCGGAGCACAGTACTGAAGGCATTGGGGAGTACAATATAACAGTATACCAGGTATTCCCTACCCACAGAGATCTTACAGTCTAGAGGGGGAGACAGACGTTAATATATGAGAAGCAGTGTGGTTTAGCGGAAAGAGCCCAGGCTTGGGAGTCAGAGGTCATGGGTTCTAACGCCGGCTCCGCCACTTGTCAGCTGTGTGACTTTGGGCAAGTCACTTCACTTCTCTGTGTCTGTTACCTCGTCTGTAAAATGGGGATTAAGATTGTGAGTCTCCTGTGGGACAACCTGATTACCTTATATCTACCCCAGCGCTTAGAACAGTGCTTGGCACATAGTAAGCTCTTAACAAATACCATCTTTATTATTATTATTATTATTAATAGATAAATGACAGATGTGTACCTAAGTACTGTGAGGCTCCGAGGACACTACAAGAGGCACGTTCATTCAATCATATTTATTGAGCACTTACTGTCTGCAGAGCACTGTACTAAGCGCTTGGAAGTACGATACGGCAATAGAGACATTCCCTGTTCGCAAGGAGCTTACAGTCTAGAGGGGGAGACAGGCATTAATATAAACAGATGCGTACAGAAGTACGGGGGTGGGGGTGGGAGGGAGAGTACGATGTAACAATAAGACACATTCCCTGCCCACAACGATCTTATAATTTAGAGGGGTAGACTTTGATAGAAATAAATGACAGATATGGATATAAGCGCCGTGGGGCCGGGAGGAGGGATGAGCAAAGAGAGTAGGTCAGGGCGACTTGGAACATGCACGCTGCTAGCCCCGGGGGAAGGGGCCCGGCAGTGGCCGGCTGCCATTCGTTGTGTAGCTCTGGGTGTTAATGGGCAGAAAATAAGACCATGTGGTGACCTTTCGAAAAGCGTCTGTTGTTCTCCCGTCTCGGTGGGAGCCCGGGCTGGGCGTGCTGTCTGGTACAAGAGTAGAGCGTTCCCAGCTGAGAGCGAGCACTCCATGGGCCTAGAAACGGAGCTGGTTTGAGGCCCAGCGATTCTGCCGCGATTACCTTTCAAGCTCCCCTTCTGAGGTCGGCAGCCGATAATAATAATTGTGCTATTTGTCAAGCCCTTATTGTGTGTCCGGCACTGTACTAAGCGCTGGGGTGGACACAGGCAAATCAGGTTGGACCCAGTCCTTGTCCCACGTCGGTTCACAGTCTCGATCCTCATCTTCCGGATGAGGTAACTGAGGCACAGAGAAGTGAAATGACGGATGAGGTAACTGAGGCACAGAGAAGTGAAATGACTTGCCCAAGGTCACCCAGCAGACAAGTGGAGGAGCTGGGATTAGAACCCCGTGACCTTCTGACTCCCAGGTCAGTGCTGTATCCGCTCACAGTGCCGTCGGCGGCTGGTGGGCTTTTCTCCTCTGCCAAGAGCCTGGCAACGGGGGCGTTTCCCCCAGTATCGTAACTTGTAGCTGGTCTTGCCACTCAGTAAATGCCTCTTGTTCATGGGGGTGCGGGGGTCCCCCTGTCCAACTTCACGCTGCCCTGAAGTCTATGAAAAGCCTTCCCTGGAGTGGGTTCTGGGGTAGCACTTGGATGTAGGATGAGAAGCAGCGTGGTTCCGTGGAAAGAGCCCGGGTTTGGGAGTCAGAGGTCATGGCTTCGAATCCAGCGCCACCACTTAGCTGAGTGACTGTGGGCAAGTCACTTCACTTCTCTGTCCCTCAGTTCCCTCATCTGTAAAATGGGGATTAAGACTGTCAGCCCCATGTGGGACAACCTGATTACCCTGTACCTCCCCCAGCGCTTAGAACAGTGCTCTGCACATAGTAAGCGCTTTACAAATACCAATATTATCATTATTATTATTATGTAGGGATATTAGGAGCAGCGGGGTCTACTGGATAGAGCCCTGGCCCGGGAGCCAGAAGGTCCTGGGTTCTAAACCCGGCTCCGCCATTTGTCTGCTCTGTGACCTTGAGCAAGTCACTTCACTTCTCAGTTACCTCACCTGTAAAATGGGATGGAGACTGTGAGCCCCATGTGGGACAGGGGCTGTGTGGGTCCAAGCTGATTAGCTTGTATCTACCCCAGCGTTTAGAACAGCAGCAGCAGTGAGAAGCAGCGTGGCTCAGTGGAAAGAGCGCGGGCTTGGGAATCAGAGGTCACAGGTTCTAATTCCGGCTCCGCCGCTAGTCAGCTGTGTGACCTTGGGCAAGTCACTTAACTTCTCTGTGCCTCAGTTCCCTCATCTGTAAAATGGGGGTTAAAACTGTGAGCCCCACGTGGGACAACCTGATCACCTTGTATCCCCCAGCGCTTAGAACAGTGCTTTGCACATAGTAAGCGCTTAACAGATACCACAATTATTATTATTATCATTATTAACAGTGCTTGATACATAGTAAGCACTTAACAAATGCCATTATTATGATGTAAGAGTGGGCTTATACCATATTAATAACAATAATAACGATGGTGGTCTTTGTATGGGCCGAGAACTTGACTGAAAACTCCTCAAGAACCTCCGGTGGTTGCCCATCTGCTTCTGCATCGGACCAACTCCTTACTAATGGCTTTAAAGCACTCGCCCCCTCCTACCTCAGCTTCCTCATTTCCAACACAACCCAGCCCGCACACTTCGCTCTTCTAATGCCAACCTCCTCACTGTACCTTGATCTCATTTATCTTGCTGTCGACCTCTCGCCCACGTCCTGTGTCTGCCCTGAAACTCCCTCTCTCTTCACAGTTGACAGTTGATCACTCTCCCCGTCTTTAAAATCTCGTTAAAATCACCTCCCTTCCAACCGGCCACCCTCAACTGAGCCCTCATTTCCTCTTCTGCTACTCCCTTTTGTTTCTTCTTTGCGTTTGGATTTGCGCCCTTTATTTACTCCACCCTCAGCCCCTCAGCAGTCACGTGCATAATCCATAATTTATATTAATGTCTGTGTCCCCCTCTAGACTGTAAGCTCACTGACAGCAGGGAATGTATCTACCAACTCTGATATATTGTACTCTCCCAAGTGCTTAGTACAGGGCTCTGAACACAGTAAGTGCTCAATAAATACAAAGCGGTGTGGCTCAGTGGAAAGAGCCCGGGCTTGGGAGTCAGAGGACATGGGTTTGAATCCCGGCTCTGCCACTTGGCAGCTGTGTGACTGTGGGCGAGTGACTTCACTTCTCTGTGCCTCAGTTACCTCATCTGTAAAATGAGGATGAAGACTGTGAGCCTCACGGGGGACAACCTGATTACCCTGTATACCCCAGCGCTTAGAACAGTGCTCTGCATATAGTAAGCGCTTAACAAATACCAACATTATTATTATTGATAGCGCTGGATGGATTTACAATCAGGTCGGACGTAGCACCTGACCCATATAGGACTCTCGATCTAAGGGAGAGGGCGACTGGGTATTGAGTCCCCATTTTACAGATGAGGAAACTTTGGAAACTACCTGCAAGTAGCGGGGCTTAGTAGAAACAGCATGGGCTTGGAAGTCAGAGGACGTGGGTGTTCTAATCCTGCCTCCGCCACTTGTTTGCTGTGTGACCTTGGGCAAGCTACTTTACTTCTCTGTTACCTCATCAGTAAAGTGGGGATTATGACTGAGCCCCACGTGGGACAACCTGATTACCTTATATCTATCCCAGTGCTTAGAATGGTGCTTGGCGCATAGTAAGTGCTTATCAAGTACCATTATTATTAATATTAGGCCCAGATAAATGTTGTGACTTGCCTGAGGTCACACAGCAGGCAAGTGGCGGAGACTGGAGAAGAATCTAGGCTTCTTGATTTCCAGTCCGGTGTTCTTTCCACTAAAGCCACTCTGCATTTCAACTAATAATAATGTTGGTATTTGTTAAGCGCTTACTATGTGCAGAGCGCTGTTCTAAGCGCTGGGGTAGACACAGGGTAATCACGTCCCACGTGAGGCTCACAGTTAATCCCCATTTTACAGATGAGGGAACTGAGGCACCGAGAAGTTAAGTGACTTGCCCACAGTCATAGAGCTGACAAGTGGCGAGGAGAGATTCGAACCCATGACCTCTGACACCCAAGCCCGAGCTCTTTCCACTACGCCACGCTGCTTCTCTCTACTCTAACTCTCTAACTCTTCTCTAACTCTACCATCTCTTTCATTTTTTAAGAATCACATATTCATCTGTGACCTCTCCCCTTGTGTTTTAACAGTGACATTTGTTTTTAAAAGAAGTTGGTGTGACAATAGAAGAGGACCCTAATTCACAGCTACGTTTGTTTTCTTGCGAGAGATGGTTACGCTCTTGCCAAGTGTAAAATAAATAAATGGAGCAGAGGTCCACGGTGGCTTTTTGGAGCGAAAGGTGTGGATAGATATTGAGAAGCAGCATAGCCTAGTGAAAAAAGCATGGGCCCGGAGTCAGAGGAGCTGGGTTCTAATCCCAACGCTACCACTGGTCAGCTGTGTGACCCTGGGCAAGACACTTGACTTCTCTGTGCCTACTACCTCATCTGTAAAATAGGTATTATTCATTCAATCGTATTTAGTGAATGCTTACTGTGTGCAGAGCGTTTTACTAAGCACTTGAGAAAGTACAATAGAGACAATCCCTGCCCACAAGGGGCTCACAGTCTAGAGGGGAAGAGACAGGCATCAATACAATAAACAGGTATCAACAAAGATAAATAAAATTACAGATATATGCATAAGTGCCATGGGGAGGGGAGAGGGAGAAAGAGCAAAGGGAGTGAGGGTGGCGTAGAAGGGAGTGGGAGATGAGGAAAAATGGGGCTTAGTCAGGGAAGGCCTCTTGGAGGAGGTGGGCCTTCAGTAGGGCTTTCTAGGAGGGGAAGAATGATTGTCTGGAGGATTCGAGGAAGGACTTGGGCCAGGAAACGGCAGTGAGACTAGAGCGAGGAAAGCACTGTACTAAACGCTTGGGAGAGTACAATGTAACAGACACATTCCTGCCCACAACGAGCTCACAGTCTAGAGAGGGAGACAGACATTAATAAATAAATTACAGATATATAGAGATGTGCTGTGGGGATGGGAGGGTGAACGAAGGAGCAAGTGAGAGGGGTGCAAAAGGGAGTAGAAGAGGGTTTAATCAAGGAAGGCTTCTTGGAGGAGATGTGCCGTCAATAAGGTTTTTCAAGTGGGGGAGAGCAATTATCTGATATGAGGAGGGAGGGCGTTCCGGGCCGGAGGTAGGATGTGGGCGAGAAGTCGTGGCGAGACAGATGAGATCGAGGTACAGCGAGCATTAGGAATAAGACTGAGTCCTATGTGGGGCAGGGACTGCCTCCAACCTGATTATCTTGTCTCTACCATAGCATTGTGCCTTGCACACGGTAAGCGCTTAACAAATACTATAAACAAAAGTATATATCCCAAACCAAGGGGATGGAAATGAGGACTTCCGGCCAACTACTACTGTCAACATCTTTTGATGTCACAGCTGGGAGTCAGAATCTGGAGCCGGAGGGACCAGTCGGTGTATTTGCGACTTAACGCTACCCGGGAAAGGAAGCTGGGCCCCATCGGAAGCCTACCCTGGCCTCCAACCATTTCGGATCATGTCCGACTCTACCTACAAGAGCTTTTGGTCGTTGGGGGAATTTTTTTGGAAGAGGATTTGTGGGAAAACCCAGGCCCCCAGAGTTTGATTTCGTGACCGTTGAGCCGAAGATACTGACGCCTCTGTTCTCCGTGGATCAGTGGGGAACACAAAATAAGGTGTTCCCAGTGCAAGGGCTCATTTCAGCATGGCTCAGTGGAAAGAGCTCGGGTTTAGGAATCAGAGGTCATGGGTTCGAATCCTGGCTCTGCCACTTGTCAGCTGTGTGACTGTGGGCAAGTCACTGCACTTCTCTGGGCCTCAGTTCCCTCATCTGTAAAATGGGGATTAACTGTGAGCCTCACATGGGACAACCTGATAACCCTGTATCTACTCCAGCGCTTAGAACAGTGCTCTGCACATAGTAAGCACTTAATTTTTTAGAGAAGCAGCATGGCTCAGTGACAAGAGCCCGGCCTTGGGAGTCAGAGGTCATGGGTTTGTATCCTGGCTCTGCCCCTTGTCAGCTGTGTGACCGTGGGCAAGTCACTTAACTTCTCGGTGCCTCAGTTCCTTCATCTGTAAAATGGGGATGAAGAATGTGAGCCCCACGAGGGACAACCTGATTCCCTTATATCTACCCCAGCGCTTAGAACAGTGCTCGGCACCTAGTAAGCGCTTAACAAATACCAACATTATTATTATTATTTCTTCATTTTGGACCTCTTCCTCCTGGCACCTGGAGTCAGTGAGTCTTCCACCCGTAGGTTCATTCTCTGTTTACTGTTATATCGTCCTCTCCCAAGCGCTTAGTACAGTGCTTTGCATGCAGTAAGCACTCAGTAAATACCATTAAATGAGTGAACTCCATCAAACTTGGCAATACGCCTTCTGCCATCAGTACTGTACACTCCCAAGTGCTTAGTACAGTGCTCTGCACATGGTAAGTGCTGGATAATTACCACTGATTGATCGGGCCATCCTCCAAGGCCTCCACGTGGATATCTGGGCTTAGAGGTGTCCAGATGTTCCTGAGAAGATAGAGCACAGGCCTGGGAGTCAGAAGGTCATGGGTTCTAATCCCCGCTCCGCCACTTGTCTGCTGTGGGTCCTATGGCAGGGTGCTTCACTTCTGTGCCTCAGTTACCTCATCTGTAAAGTGGGGATTGAGACTGTGAGCCCCATGTGGAACAGGGATTGTGTCCAACCTGATTTGCTTGTATCCACCCCAGCACTTAGTACAGTGCCTTGCACATAGTAAATGCTTAATAGATACCGTTATTATTATTATTATTTTTAGAAGGTGGGGACACCAGGCAGAAGGCCAACATGCCCAGACCTTGGGCCTCCTCTATCTTCTGGACTGGAGGCACAGGGGGATCCTTGTTCCCTTCACTGGAGATGAGTGCAAACCCAGGACTCCCTGAAATCAAGCAATCATTTATTGAGCACTTACTATGTGCAGAGCACTGTATTAAGCACTTGGGAGAGAGCAGTACAACAGAATTAGCAGGCATGTTCCTTGTCCATAATGAGCATACAGACTGGAGGGGGAGAAAGACGTTAGTGTGAATAAATAAGTAATTTATAATATATAACAAAGATGCAAATGTAAGTGCTGTGGGGTTTGGCGATTATCAAATGTTCAAAGGTCACAGATCCAAGTGCATAGGGAGAAGGGAGAGCCAGCCGGGGAAAAGAGGGCTTAATCAGGGGAGGCCTCTTGGAGGAGATGTGACCTGAATAAGACTTTGAATAATAATAATAATGTTGGTATTTGTTAAGCGCTTACTATGTGCAGAGCACTGTTCTAAGCACTGGGGGAGATACAGGGGAATCAGGTTGTCCCACATGAGGCTCACAGTTAATCCCCATTTGACAGATGAGGTAACTGAGGCACAGAGAAGTGAAGTGACTTGCCCACAGTCACACAGCTGCCAAGTGGCAGAGCTGGGATTCGAACTCATGGCCTCTGATTCCCAAGCCCAGGCTCTTTCCACTAAGCCACGCTGGTTCTCTGAAGGTGGAGGGAGTGGAAGCTTCAGGATGAGAAGCAGCATGGCCTAGTAGATACAGCCTGGGCCTGGACATCAGAAGGACCTGGGTTCTGATCCTGGCTCCACCACTTGTCTGTTTTGTTACCTTGGGCAAGTCACGTGCCTTCTCAGTTACCTCATCTGTCAAATGGGGACAATGACTGAGAGCCCCATTTGGGACATGGACTGTGTCCAACTCAATTAGCTCAAATCTACCCCAGCGCTTAGTACGGTGTCTGGCACATAGTAAGTGCTTAACACATACCATTAAAATAGGAAAGAATAGGAAACGTAGTGAGAAGCAGTGTCACTTAGTGAGAAGAGCCCGGGCTTGGGAGTCAGAGGTCATGGGTTCTATTCCCGGCTCCGCCACTTGTCAGCTGTGTGACTTCTTGTGCCTCAGTTACCTCATCTGTAAAATGGGGATTAAGATTGTGAGCCTCGTGTGGGACAACCTGATTATCTTGTATCTACTCCAGTGCTTAGAAGAGTGCTTGGCACACAGCACTTAAGAAGTGCCATTATTAAAGCCACAGATGCGTGGGTGATATAGTTCTGAGGGAAATTGAGGGGAGATGGCAGAGATTAGTGTTTAACAGCCATTAGAGGTGGAATGAGACCTACTTCCTGTTACCCCCAATGGTTTTTTTCTGTTTGGTTTAGGAATGGTCTCAGGTAGCTTGATCAGCCCAATCAGTCAATCATATTTATCGAGAGCTTACTATGTGCAGAACACTGCTGAGCACTTGGAAAGTACAATATAACAGTTGATGGATTTGTTCCCTGTCCACAAGGAACTCAGTCGAGTCGGAAGACAGACATTAAAATAAATTATGGATCTGGACTTAACTGGTGTGGGGCTGAGGAAGGGATGAATAAAGGGTGTAAATCCAAGGGTGACACAGAAGGGAGAGGGAGTAGGGGAAATGAGGTCTTAATCAGGGAAGTGTCACAAGTCACCCTCACCTGGCTTGTAATAATAATAATCATGGCATTTGTTAAGCACTTAAATGTGCAAAACACTGTTCTAAGAGCTGGAGAAGTTACAAGGTGATCAGGTCCCACGTGGGGCTCACAGTCTTAATCCCCATTTTACAGATGAGGGAACTGAGGCCCAGAGAAGGGAAGTGACTTGCCCAAAGTCACATAGCTGAGAAGCAGCTGAGTGGGGATTGTTGTAATAATAATAATAATAATGTTGGTATTTGTTAAGCGCTTACTATGTGCCGAGCACTGTTCTAAGCGCTGGGGTAGACATAGGGGAATCAGGTTGTCCCACGTGGGGCTCACAGTCTTAATCCCCATTTTACAGATGAGGGAACTGAGGCACAGAGAAGTTAAGTGACTTGCCCACAGTCACACAGCTGACAAGTGGCAGAGCTGGGATTCGAACTCATGAGCCCTGACTCCAAAGCCCGTGCTCTTTCCACTGAGCCACGCTGCTTCTCCAACCAGGACCTTCCTCAGTGACACATAGAAGAGTTCAAACCAATCCGCTGATCACCACGGTTAACGGGTAAAGTTTATTACTTAGTTTTACCAAGCAGAGGAGTGAAACATACATACATTCACTCACTCCACCAAGGGTCCAGTACCAGTCTGTGATCAGAGGAGCCCATTCTACAGATGCTTCTTCTTGCTGCTGCCTTCTGCTGCTTTCAACGTACTTCTCCACATACTTCTCCGTGCCTCTGGATGCCCTTTTATTTGCCTTAGGCACGGCAGCTGTGGCTCTAGGCAGCAGTCACTGCTCGGTCCAGACCCGTTACTGGGTAGAATAGGGAGAGAAAGTCCCACCTCCCTCCAAGCTCCCCCCTAACAGGCCAGCAATCACCTGTCCCAGGTAGAGCCCATCAGTGCCTTCGCAGAGTCTCTTCCTTGATGTTGTTCGCGGGACCACAGACAGTCACTGGTAAGGCAGCTTGTTGTGGGTTCCCCATAGGAAGGCCTCTTGGAGGAGAGATGAGTTTGATTAGGAGAAACAGCGTGACTTAATGGAAAGGGCCCGGGCTGGGGAGTCAGAGGTGGTGGGTTCTAATCCCTGCTCCGGCACTTGTCAGCTGGGTGACTTTGGTCAAGCCGCTTAACTCTTCTGTGCCTATCTCATCTGTAAAATGGGGATTAAGACTGAGAGCCCCAGCTGGGACAACCTGATAACTTTGCATCTACCCCAGCACGAGGAACAGGGTGTGGCACATAGTAAGTGCTTAACAAATACCGTCATTATTATTATTATAAGGCTTTGTAGGTGGGGAGAGTGATAGTCTGTTGGATACGAAGCGGGAGGGCGTTCCAGGCCAGAGGCAGGATGTGGGCGAGAGGTCGGCGGCGAGACGGACGAGATCAAGGGAAGGGGAATAGGTTGGCGTTAGAGGAGGTAAGTGTGCAGGCTGGTTGGTAGGAGGGTAGGGAAGTGACGTAGGAGGGGGCAAGGTGACTGAATGCTTTAAAGCTAATTGTAAGAAGTCTCTATTTGATGCAGAGGTGGATGGGTAACCACTGAAGCTTTGGGAGACACCGGAATAGTTTAGGATCCCTGGGCCCTAACATAAGCCAGTCAGTCAGCCAGTTGTATTTCTTGAGCACTTACTGTGTGCAGAGCTCTGTACTAAGCACTTTGAAGAGTACAATATAACAATGAACTGTCACATCGCCTACCCACAACAAGCTTACAGTTTCACCTATGACCTGCCTTCTGCTGCCTAAGTCCAAATGCCCCCGAGAGAGGCTTAAAAGGTTTCTGTTTGATGTGAAGGTGTATCCCATGCACATAAGTACAAGATACTCAAGAAAACCTAGCCATGGGAGAAAAACTAGGGAGAAAGACCACTGAGGAAAAATGGAGAGGGAAAGGAAATATAAGAGAGCATGAGAAGTGCGTAGTTCTAGACTGTAAACTTGTTTACAATTGATTATATAAACCAAAGACCAGGAATTTCAGCTAGTTAAATTATGTGCTTCTTAGGAGCTGGGACTGGATCTGGTCTTTGTTGTGTACCCCGATTTCCTGAAACAGTGGTCTACATCCTGTAAGTACTTAATAATAATAATGTTGGTATTTGTTAAGCGCTTACTATGTGCAGAGCACTGTTCTAAGTGCTGGGGGAGATACAGGGTAATCAGGTTGTCCCACGTGAGGCTCACAGTCTTAATCCCCATTTTACAGATGAGGTAACTGAGGCACAGAGAAGTGAAGTGACTTGCCCACAGTCACACAGCTGACAAGTGGCAGAGCCGCGAGTAGAACCCATGACCTCTGACTCCGAAGCCCAGGCTCTTTCCACTGAGCCATACTTATTGATGCTGACTGTGATACTAGAAATTCAGAAAACGGAAGACTTTTTCCTGAAACTTGGAAATGCTAGCTGGTTTTGAATTCGTCCAGATCTTCCAGCTTTTCTTTCACCTGGGTTATGCCAATAATCTTTTCTGACAAGAGTTTCTTTCTAATTGCTCCAATTTTTTCCGTTTACTCCTCCTGTTAGTTATGTTAGTTAGAAGCAGCATGGCATAGCAGATAGAGCACGGGTCTGGGAGTCAGAAGGTCATGGGTTCTAATCCTGACTCCGCCACTTGTCTGCTGTGTGACCTTGGGCAAGTCACTTCACTTCTCTGTGCCTCAGTTCCCTCTTCTGTAAAATGGGGATTAAGACTGTGAGCCCCACGTGGGACAACCTGATTGTCTTCTATCTCGCTCAGCGCTTAGAATAGTGTTTGGCACGTAGTAAGCGCTTAACAAATGCCATCATCATCACGTCTCACCCCTTGAAAAGTCATTGTCGATATCTTGGCTTTCCGAATATTTAAAGTTATCTCTCCGTCTCTCCCCCTGCATCCCCCCTTCTGTTTCCTTTCACCGGGAAGCCATCGAAGAAAGCCGGCAGGTAAGGCCTCTTGGAGGAGATGGGCCTTGTTGCCTAGTGGATGGAGAATGGGCCTGGGAGTCAGAGACCTGGGTTCTAATCCCAGTTCAACCACTTGTTGGATGCATGACCTTAGGCAAGGCACTTAGCTTCTCTGTGCCTCTCATTCAACTTGGGCTGGATACAGTCCCTGTCACAAGTGAGGCTCAATCCCCATTTTACAGATGCGGTAACTGAGGCTCAGAGAACTAAAGGGACTTGCCCAAGGTCACACACCAGACAAGTGGCAGAGCTGGGATTGGAACCCAGGATCTCGCGACGCCCGGGCCTTCGCTCTATCCGCTACGCCATGCTGTGTCTCTTACTGTGGATAGAGCACTGTCCTAAGCGCTTGGGAGAGTACAATATAACAATCAACACACACATTCCCTGTCCACAGTGACAGTCTGGAGGGGGAGAAGGATATTAATATAAATAAATTACAGATATGTTCACTGGTGCTGTGGGGTGGGGAAGAGGACGAAATGTATAAAGGGAGCAAGTCAGGAAACTCAAAGGGAGTGGGAGAAGAGGAAAGGAGGGCTTAGGTAAGGTTTCTTGGAGGAGATGGGCCTTCAAAAAGGCTTCGAAGGAGGGAGAGAGTAATTGTCTGTTGGATCTGAGGACGGAGGGCATTCCAGGCCAGAAGCAGGATGGGGGCACCAAGTCAAAGGCAAGATAGACAAGATCCTGGTACAGTGAAAAGGTTAGCATTAGAGGAGCGAAATGTGTGGACTGGATTGTAGTAGGAGAGTAGCAAGGTGAGGTAGGAGGGGGCAAGGTGACTGAGAACTGTAAAGCCCGTGGTGAGGAATTTCTGTTTGATGTGGAGGTACATGGACAACCACTGGAGGTTCTCGAGGAGCGGGGTGATATGTCCCGAATGCTCTGGTAGGAAAACGATCTGGGAAGCTGAGAGAAGTGTGGACTGGAGTGGGGAGAGAGAGGAGGCAGGGAGGTCAGCAAGGAGGCTGATACAGTAATCAAAGCGGAATAATAATGTTGGTATTTGTTAAGCGCTTACTATGTGCAGAGCACTGTTCTAAGTGCTGGGGTAGATGCAGGGTCATCAGGTTGTCCCACGTGAGGCTCGCAGTCTTCATCCCCATTTTGCAGATGAGGTAACTGAAGCACAGAGAAGTTAAGTGACTTGCCCACAGTCACCCAGCTGACAAGTGGCAGAGCTGAGATTCGAACCCATGACCTCTGACTCCCAAGCCCGGGCTCGTTCCACTGAGCCACGCTGCTTCTCTAATAGGATAAGTGATTCGATTAACATGGTAGCGATTTGGATGGAGAAGAAAGGGTGGATTTTAGTGATGTTGTGAAAGTTGCACTGACAGGATTTAGTGTTGGACTGAATATGTGGGATTGAATCGCAGATTAATTATATGGATTGAATATGTGACTTGAATAGCCCAAGTGAGACAGGGGCTGTTTCCAGCCCTGTTAGCTTGTACCTATCAAAGCAGTCACTGCAGTCCCTGGCACCTAATAAGCCTTCAGCAACCATTAAAAAATTCCTTTCTCTCATGCTGAATTCAGGACATCTCTCTCTCTTCCCTTCTCTCCCTCTCTTCCTCCTCCTCCCCTTCCTCTTTTTTTAATGGCATTCGTTAAGCACTTACTGTATGCCAGACCCTGCACTAATCGCTGGCGTAGACACAAGTCAATCAGGTTGGACACAGACCCTGTCCCTCAGGGGGCTCATAGTCTTCATCCCCATTTCACAAATGAGATAACTAAGGGCCAGAGAAGTAAGAATAATGCTGGTATTTGCTAAGCGCTTACTATGTGTCAAGCCCTGTTCTAAGCGCTGGGGTAGATACAAGGTAATTAGGTTATCTCTCATGGGGCTCACAGTCTTAATCCCCATTTTACAGCTGAGGTAACTGAGGCACAGAGAAGCAGCATGGCTCAGTGGAAAGAGCCCGGGGTTGGGAGTCAGAGGTCATGGGTTTGAATCCCGGCTCTGCCACTTGTCAGCTGTGTGACTGTGGGCGCGTCACTTAACTTCTCTGTGCCTCAGTTACCTCATCTGTTACCTCTGCACAGAGTAAGCACTTTACAAATACCAACATTATTATTATTATTATTAAGTGACTTGCCCAAAGTCACACAGCTGACAAGTGGAGGAGCCGGGATTAGAACCCACGACTTCTGATTCCCAAGCCCAGGCTCTTTCCGCTAAGCCACGCTGCTTCTCGAAGTGAAGTGAGCTGACCGAGGTCACATGGCAGACAAGTGGTAAAGTCAGAATTATAACCTTGATCCTTCTGACTCTCGAGGCCTCTGCTAATTCTGCTGTGTTGCGTTCTCCCAAGTGTTTAGTACAGTGCTCTGCACATAGTAACACCACTGAATGATTGATTGTGCTCAATTCATTAGACCGTATTACTTTCCTTTTCCTTCCTTCTTTTCTCTCCCTCTACATCTCCCTCCCCTAACCTCCACCATCATTTATTATCAGTACGGAACTTCTCTTTATTTTTGGAATCCACAGAGTTCTGAGTTGCTTTTTGTGAAAGAACCTTAGGTTTTCTTTCCCTGTTCCTCTTTTTGCAGAGGCATAAGATGGCTTTGAAGTTCAGCGTGGAGTTTTCTCTAACAGTGGTCTCTTCGTTCGCAGATTCCAATCCTTTTTCTTTTTGTTCTCACATCATTAGCATTCCACCTGCAGTTCTCACCGTCTCACCAATGAATTTCACTTTACTTCGCAAGTTTGTGGTGTTTGATTATCTCTGGTTTTTCTTAGGGGATAGAGAAGCAGCACGTGTGGCTTAGCGGCAAGAGCACGGGCTTGGGAGTCAGAGGTCGTGGGTTCTAATCCCTACTCCTCCGCTTTTCAGCTGTGTGATTTGGGGCAGGTCACTTAATAATAATGTTGGTATTTGTTAAGCGCTTACTATGTGCAGAGCATTGTTCTAAGCGCTGGGGTAGATACAGGGGAATCAGGTTGTCTGTGTGGCTCACAGTTAATCCCCATTTTACAGATGAGGTAACTGATGCACAGAGAAGTTAAGTTCATTCATTCATTCAATAGTATTTATTGAGCGCTTTCTATGTGCAGAGCACTGTACTAAGCGCTTGGAATGAACGAGTCGGCAACAGATAGAGACGGTCCCTGCCGTTTGACGGCGGAGGAGAGGAGCGTGCGGGGTGGGTGGTAGAAAGAGAGAAGGGAGGAGAGGTAGGAGGGGGCGAGGTGACGTAGAGCCTCGAAGCCTAGAGTGAGGAGTTTTTGTTTGGAGCGGAGGTCGATAGGCAACCACGGGAGGTGTTTAAGAAGGGGAGTGACAGGCCCAGAACGTTTCTGCGGGAAGATGAGCCAGGCGGCGGAGTGAAGAATAGCCTGGAGTGGGGCAAGAGAGGAGGAAGGGAGATCAAAGAGAAGGCTGACACAGTAGTCTAGCCGGGATATTCATTCATTCATTCAATTCATTCAATAGTATTTATTGAGCGCTTACTATGTGCAGAGCACTATACTAAGCGCTTGGGATGAACAAGTCAGCAACAGATAGAGACAGTCCCTGCCGTTTGACGGGCTTACGGTCTAATCGGGGGAGACGGACAGATGAGAACGATGGCAATAAACAGAGTCGAGGGGAAGAACATCTCGTAAAAACCGATGGCAACTAAATAGAATCGAGGCGATGTACAATTCATTAACAAAATAAATAGGGTGACGAAAATATATACAGTTGAGCGGACGGGTACGGTGCTGCGGGGATGGGAAGGGAGAGGTGGAGGAGCAGAGGGAAAAGGGGAAAATGAGGCTTTAGCTGCGGAGAGGTAAAGGGGGGATGGCAGAGGGAGTAGAGGGAGAAGAGGAGCTCAGTCTGGGAAGGCCTCTTGGAGGAGGTGAGTTTTAAGTAGGGTTTTGAAGAGGGAAAGAGAATCAGTTTGGCGGAGGTGAGGAGGGAGGGCGTTCCGGGACCGTGGGAGGACGTGGCCCGGGGGTCGACGGCGGGATGGGCGAGACCGAGGGACGGTGAAGAGGTGGGCGGCGGAGGAGCGGAGCGTGCGGGGTGGGTGGTAGAAAGAGAGAAGGGAGGAGAAGTAGGAAGGGGCGAGGTGATGGAGAGCCTCGAAGCCTAGAGTGAGGAGTTTTTGTTTGGAGCGGAGGTCGATAGGCAACCACTGGAGTTGTTTAAGAAGGGGAGTGACATGCCCAGAGCGTTTCTGCGGGAAGATGAGCCGGGCGGCGGAGTGAAGAATAGACCGGAGCGGGGCGAGAGAGGAGGAAGGGAGGTCAGAGAGAAGGCCGACACAGTAGTCTAGCCGGGACATAATGAGAGCCTGTAGCAGTAAGGTAGCCGTTTGGGTGGAGAGGAGAGGGCGGATCTTGGCGATATTGTAGAGGTGAAACCGGCGGGTCTTGGTAACGGACGGATAGGATGCGTGGGGTGAACGAGAGAGACGAGTCAAGGATGACACCGAGATCGCGGGCCCGAGAGACGGGAAGGATGGTCGTGCCATCCACGGTGATAAAGAAGTCTGGGAGAGGACCGGGTTTGGGAGGGAAGATGAGGAGCTCAGTCTTGCTCATGTCGAGTTTTAGGTGGCGGGCCGACATCCAGGTGGCGACGTCCCGGAGGCGGGAGGAGATGCGAGCCCGAAGGGAGGGGGAGAGGACGTGGCGGAGATGTAGATCTGCATGTCATCTGCGTAGAGATGGTAGTCGAAGCCGTGAGAGCGAATGAGTTCACCGAGGGAGTGAGTGTAAATGGAGAACAGAAGAGGGCCAAGAACTGACCCTTGAGGAACTCCAACAGTTAAAGGATGGGAGGGGGAGGAGGCTCCAGCGAAGGAGACCGAGAAGGACCGGCCAGAGAGGTGAGAGGGGAACCGGGAGAGGACGGAGTCCGTGAAGCCAAGGTGAGATGAGGTATGGAGGAGGAGGGGATGGTCGACGGTGTCCAAGGCAGCAGAGAGGTCAAGGAGGATCAGAATGGAGTAGGAGCCATTGGATATAACGAGAGCCCGTAGCAGTAAGGTAGCCGTTTGGGTGGAGAGGAAAGGGCGGATCTTGGCGATTGCCCACAGTCACACAGCTGACAAGTGACAGAGCTGGGAGTCGAACCCATGACCTCTGACTCCGAAGCGCAGGCTCTTTCCACTGAGCTACGCTGCTTCAGCTTCTCTGGGCCTCGGTTCCCTCATCTGTAAAATGGAGATGAATACTGCGAGCCCCATGTGGGACAACCTGCTTACCTTGTATCTACCCCAGCGCTTAGATCAGTGCTTGGCACATAGCGCTTAACAAATACCAGAATTAGTATTATTATTAATCAGTGAAAAAGGAACCTCGTTGTGTTGTGTCCCCGGACACTTGCATCCGTGGACATCATTTATCACTCTAATCTTCTTGGAAATATTTCCCCCCCTGAATCTTAAAGAGACAGTGTGGTGCATAGCATTCCTGTCTCCCTCTCTGCATCGGTGAGGTCGTGAACATCAGAGGATATACTCATGTATATACTTGTGCATCAGAGTGTATACTCAAGTCTGTATATTTTTCAATAGGTGGCAAGCTGGAGGAGATGGGGAACCCTAGCAGTACTGTAGAAGTCTTACTCAGAAGTGTCTATTCTGAGCCAAACACTGTATTAAGCGCTGGGAAGAAGTACACGGTCGAGACTTAGACCAGGTCCTTGGCCCTCAAATAATAATAATGGTGATATTTGTTAAGCGCTTACTATGTGCAAAGCACCGTTCTAAGCGCTGGGGGGATACAAGGTGATCAGGTTGTCCCACGTGGGGCTCACAGTCTTAATCCCCATTTTACAGAGGAGGTAACTGAGGCCCAGAGAAGTGAAGTGACTTGCCCACAGTCACACAGCTGGCAAGCCGCAGAGCGGGGATTCGAACCCATGACCTCTGACTCCCAAGCCCGGCCTCTTTCCACTGAGCCATGCTGTTTCTCAAGAGAAGCAGCCTGGCCTAGTGGATAGAGCATGGGCCTGGGAGTCAGAAGAGTCAGGGTTCTAATCCCATTTTCACCACTTTTCTGCTGTGTGACCTTTCGGAAGTCGTTTTACTTCTCTGTGCTTCAGTTACCTCAACTGTAAAAGTGGGGTTGAGACTGTGAACCCCACGTGGGATAGGGGCTGTGTCCATCCTGATGATCTTGATTCTACCGCCAGCGCTCGGTACAATGCCAGGAACATAGTAAGCACTTATCGCAGCGTGGCTCAGTGGAAAGAGCCTGGGCTTCGGAGTCAGAGGTCGTGGGTTCGACTCCCGGCTCTGCCACTTGTCAGCTGTGTGACTGTGGGCAAGTCACTTAACTTCTCTGTGCCTCGGTTACCTCATCTGTAAAATGGGGATTAACTGTGAGCCTCACGTGGGACAACCTGATGACCCTGTATCTACCCCAGCGCTTAGAACAGTTCTCTGCACATAGTAAGCGCTTAACAAATACCAACATTATTATTATCAAATACACCATACATACACATATACACACTCACAGGCTTCCAACCTGAGAACAGGGGCGAAGCTTGGCCATGGATACAAAAGCAGGTGAAACAACAAAAAAACCTGACAAGTATATTTCCTCAGGCCATACGCCACTGCCTCTAGAACCAACCACCTCGGTCAGCTCTTCTTTTTGTCTTCTTTCTTTTTGTGGTATTTGTTAAGTGCCAGGCACTGTTCTAAGCGCTGGGGTAGATACAAGGTTGGACACAATCAGTGTTCCGCGTGGGGCTCACAGTCTAATTCTGAGTTTACAGATGAGGTAACTGAGGTTCAGAGAAGTGAAGCGACTTACCCAAGGTCATACTGCAAGTGGCTTCTCTCCCAAGAAGGCACAGGTCTCCTCTGTCTTACTGGGTGGCCAAGGCACCCATTTTTGGCCCACCGAGGCCTGAAATGGAACTTCTGAGGAAGAAGGATAAAGTAGGGTGCCCTGAGGGTATTTTCCAGAGTGTAGACACTTCCAGATCTGGGAGTCTGCCAAGTTAATGCTCTGCCTCTTCAGCTCCCACCTGCGAGGCACCCTCTGGGGCTTGAGGAGTGGAAGGAACTTGGCAATTTGGGATCAGGGAATACATGGAAAGTCAAAATCCACAGATATTCCCCAAAGCAGGGTGGCCTAGTGGCAAGAACACAGGTTTGGGAGTCAGAGGATGTAGGTTCTAATCCCGGCTCCACCACTGGTCTAGATAACCTTGGACAAGTCATTTCACTTCCAGCACTTAGAACAGTGCTCCAGCGCTTAGAACAGTGCTCAGCTCATAGCAAGTGCTTAACAAATGCCATCATCATCATCATTCTCTGTGCCTCAGTTACCTCATCTGTAAAATGAGGATTAAGACTATGAACCCCAAGTGTGTCAGGGACTGTGTCCAACCTGATTACCTTGAATCTACTGCAGCTCTTAGAACAGTCCTTCCACATAGTAAGTGCTTAATAAATACCATTATTATTATTATTATTCCAGTAGATTCAACCTCTAGTATAAGCCACACAGATTTTATCATTTTAATCTGCTAATTCTGTTGTACTCTTCCAAGCACTTAGTACAGTGCTCTGCACATAGTAAGCACTCAATAAATATGATTGATTGATTCTCTCCTCCCATTCCCTTCCCACCACCTGGTGGAGATTCCACTGAGGCACAGAACGGCTACCAGAGAAGGTTTTCACGCTGAGCCCCGACAGCACCTTCCTGTGTGAGAAAGGTCACCAGGAAATATCAGACAAGAGCCGGTACGTTGAGAATTTAAGACAGTTTATTGTTCGTTTGACCAACATGCTAAGTCTTTTTTTTTTTTACACAGTTTTATGGAAAGTCAATATGGCCGCTCGTACCGCCTGAGCCGGTAGGAGACGGGAACGCCACCGACAGAGCTTCCGCCAGCCAGCCAAGTTACAGAGAAGGTGATGTGATAAGCAGGGGTGGTGGGGAGGAGGGCAAAGGAAGGGAAAGAGTGAAGGAAGAGGAGAGCAGGAGATACCTTAATCTCCCACTTGGCAATGGGGCCTGACCTTCCATGCCCTGAAAGAACCCTTCAAGGTGACTTGTCCACCTCACCAGCCTAGCTCTGCCCAGTCAGGGTAAGTTTATACCCAGCTTGGGTAGGGACTTAGTGTAGTTTTTGCCCTAAAACTCTAGGTTTATGGAATTTGTAAAAACACATTTCCTGTGAGGGTCCTGACCCTGGTGGGGGGTGTCTAGGGTTTCTTCTTCCCAGTCTAATTAGAATTCCTGGGTCCCCCCGTGATTGATTCTGTCGGACTGCCCAACGACTCGGATTTCCACCGGCCCCCTCAATGAGGCAGGTGCCAATTTCGTGCCCTGCAGGAGAGCGGGTGACCAGAATCCCTCGGTACCCCTGGAGCACAGTCTACCTCTCTTTCTGAAACTGGATGGGAAGTGGAGACCGTTCGATCTAGATCCCTCCGTCTAGCCCCAGCACCTCAAGGGCTTTTCTCAGAAGGTGAAGACACTCTATTTTAGAGGTGTTCTACAGACTGTTACCCCGTCATTGGGCAGGGATTGTCTCTATCTGTTGCCGAATTGTACAGTTCAAGCGCTTAGTACAGTGCTCTGCACATAGAAGGCGCTCAATAAATACTATTGAACGAATAGTGGGTGAGGGCCAAGAAACCCGGGTTCTAGTCCCAGTCGGCCTTGGCCAAGGCACCTCTGCCTTCCGGGCTTGAGTTTCCCCATCTGAGTGGTGGACAGACCCCTTAAGACCCTTACCAACTCACCTGGAAGTGGTCAGGATCAGGAAGAAAACTCATAGAAAAGCATTTTGAGATCTTTCAGGGAAAACGTTAGAGAATTCCAGGGCTTTCTTATTGGATGCTCTGCATTCTGGCCATCTCTTTGAGTGTCCCCTCTCAGCTGGACTCACCTAGCGGTCTCTTCTGACCTCAGAAAATATTTTCTGATGGCTTTTCTTCCCTCACTGGATGTCCTCCTGTTGTTGCCACCGCTCCAAGATGGCAGCCTCTCCAGCACTTCACGTGGGGAAGAAGCCTTCTCCTTCTCTCTCTGTTGGCCAAGGTTCGGCCCGAAACGAGGATTTGGATCAGCAGGGAGTGGGGCTTCCGAGGTCTTCTTCGCTGATGTCGAAACCTCCGGGCTCTTCAGGCTTGGCTCCCACATCCTGAGTCTGCTCATTGCCAATCCCTGAAACTTAAAGCAACCCTGTGGAGTGAGAAAGGGAACAGAGAGGGTGGGACTCCTTGCCACTCGGGGGAGGAAAGGTCTCGGTTTAGAAATTACGCAACTCGGCTGGGATTTCCCGAGGTGGCCAGTCCTCTACTCCTGGAATACGCCTCAGCACTTCCGGTCATTTGACGATCCATTTCACCTTCTCAAAGTGAGACCCTCGATGGGTTATTGAAGCATCTGAAGACTTGGGTGGGTCTGGCAGGGCTCGCTTCCATCTTCCGAAAGGGTCTCATCCCTCCTGAGTCGAGAGCAGTGGTCTTTCTAGAGTGTTTACTATGCACAGAGCGCTGAACTAAAGGCTTGGGTGAGCATCTTCTCCCCTCCCTCCCGCCCAACGACCGTGCTCCAATTTCTACGGCTCAGGGCTGGACCTTGGCGACCACATGCTTTCTTTGGAAAGAAGCTGAAGCCAAATGGCCTTAGACACCCAAGGAAAATCTCTCTTTTCTCTGTCTTAAGCTTTGGCCCTCGGGAGAGGGAAAAGTTACCAACTAAAACAAGGCCAACGAACCAAATCCACTCTGCCCTTCCGGAGGTGTCTGCCTAGTTTGGATCAACAACTGGAGTTCGCACAGCCTGGGGCTAGCTAGGGCTTTTCCTCCTTCTAAGGAAAACTTCCATTGTTCTGCCTAAGTGGGAAAGAAGACGTTTCTTGGGTCAGATTACTCTAGAGAGCCAAGTTGGTTGAGAGGTCACTGAGGTAGAGTCCAACACAGGGTGATCTAATTGAAGGTTCCTCTCTGATTCTGCAAGCAAAAGACTAGAAGCCCTTCCAGTGAGGATGGGAGAGAGGAGAAATGCACTTACGTGAGGGTGCATTGAGTGCTCTAACAGTCCCTAGGCAGATGTAAAGGAAGAAGAGAGTGATTCTGAGATGGGAGGAAAGGAGGAAAGACAGGAGAGGATTTGCGGGAACATCCTTGTTGGGGCTGGGAGGGGGATGGAGGGAAATGATGTTACATATTTGGGTGTACCCGGCCCGTGGCATTTAACGATGAGACAAGCTAAACCTTCGACTGGACATTGTCTTCTATGGTTGCGGACAGAAGCAGGTGCCCCAGAATGGCGTGTGCATGTGAGATGACAGTGGTTCCCCCCCTCTTTTGTTTTTGTATAGGAAAGTCACAAGAGAAAAACTAATTCTGTGATACCCCACCCCCAAAATTCATCCATTCCTTCAATGAACACACAGTGGCTTTCACTGCAAATGTGTCAGCCATGAAGGCCACAAGGACTTCACCGCAAAAAAGACCAGACACTGCAACCAGGTGATGTGAATCCGTTTAGATTGTTGTGAGGTAACAAAGCAATCTTCCGACAAGCACCACTGGTCTTTGTGTGCATGGGTAAGTGCGCGTTGGCCTGTGTGTGTGGACACAAGCCCAAGTGCGCGCACACACACATATACACACTTATATATATGTACACATATATATATATTATATATAGAACATGGAGATATTCCCCTGTGCTATTTTTCCCCTCTAGTTGAACCACATATCTATGCATAATTTTACTGGTGACAAGACAACTCACAAGTTATTGGACAATATTAAGTATTTCTTATTCTAGCACATTGTAGCATTTTTCATTTTCCAGTGCTGTCAAACCGAAGGAGGTTCCCATGTGACAACAATAGGAGAAACAAAAATCGACTGTGTGTGTGTGTGGGGGGGGTGGTTTGGTGTGACTACACAAATCTAGCTATATATAAATATGTACACACATATATAAAAATTAAACATGTGATATCTGATTTTGATTAGCACATTGATCACGCCCCTTTGTAGAGGGGAGCTTCACCAGGATTTCGGTTTCCTGTGTTTCCCTCCTGAAGATAAAATTCCACCTTAAAGATCAACTGCCTTGTGCAGTACCGTCAGCAGAAACACGCGGCAGACCCACAGAACAAATGTTTAAGAGTTTTGCGTCTTCCGCAAGTTCTTACTCGTGGCAGGCTGCCATTTTGGATTGGTTTATGAGTGGTTCCCAATTCTCTCTGGATACACTTCTATTCACACCCCCACATGGATAAGGACCTTCCGGAGAGGTTCCAAAAATATCCATCAGACCACCCAGAGTCATTCCGGCAGGAATCTTCTCTGACTTTCCAAAGTCCTAGCGACAATGCGTTCGATGACTGCCAGTTCCGGGAGCCCGGAAGCCAGGGCCAGAATCGAAGGAGGGTGGTGGCTGGGTGGGGAAGGAGGAGGGGAGGGACTGATTTCTAATTTAGGTCAGAGTCATCCTCGCCCCGACCCGATCCATTTTAGACCCTGGCTCGTTCCTCTCTGTCTGGGTGGTTCAAGGGCTAAGCCGCCCTTTGTCCCATATGGCGTTTTGCGTGACATCAAGGGGCGGTTGGGATTTCAGCCACCCTCAGGTGTGAATCCAAAATGGCAGGCCCAGCTAGCCGGGGTCTTCCCAAGACCCTGCAGCTCCACAGTAAAGCGACAAACAGTGTATTCTCCATCTAGACGGTAGCGTGTGGTCTATCGGGTATATTTATACTTCACCGGTGGAATGAAAAAGCATCAAGAAATCATGTTTTCCGGAACCATACTCAACCACATTAGCAACTAAAAATCTAAAAGCAATTATTCCTCTAGTAATAGATCTGCAAGTGTCCCTTCTCCCCTTCCTTTCCCACTGCCCTCCCCGGGATGGTATAATACTGTAGAATACATGGTGGTGAGCTTGGATTCAGCACTTTGGGGTACAGTTCACAAAAATGTAGGCTGCTCTCCATCAGCATCTCTCTGGATCCCTCTCTATACCTGAATCAACAGCCCAGTTTCCCGAGTCCGTCTGGCCCCAGGTCTAGCGGAGCATTTCCTGTCGTCCCAACACCCACTTCTTCCTCCCCCTCCGCTCCGTGTCCTCAGGCTGAGAGAACTCTGCAAGCGTTGGCCTGCTGCTAACCACCCAGGATTCACAGAAATGGAAAGGGGAAGCCATTCATTTGATCGCCCTTAGCTCTGCTCGCTGATTTCTTTCAGGTCGGGTGGCTGGGCGCATTGGCCCATGGATCTAACCAGACAGGTGGCCAGGGAAGTAGTGAGAGCGTGGAAGAAGAGGCTCCTTTGGAGTCCTCCGCTCAATTGTCTCAGCCTCAGGTATGTTGGTTACCATACAGCGGGTGTTCGGGTTAACTGTTGGGGAATGGGAGAGGGGGAGTGGGTCCTGGAGCAGTCTTGCTGCGTGGGTATTTTTGTTTCTGCTTTTGGTGGGAGTTAGGATGGGGAGGGAGAGAGGGAGGCGGAGTGGGTCTTCTCTGTAAGTTTACAAATATACAAAAACAAAAAGCCCACCCTCTTTCAAATAAAAATGACTACATTTTCATCTGGCAAAAAGTTGTATACACATGATTTAAATTTTTTTTTTCAATTTTTCACAATTTTTGGCAATCTTAATAAAGTACAATATATTACAACCAAACCAAAAAATAGTTAAGTTTAAGTAACAGCTATTAAGAGTGTCATGATCACCACCTCCCACGCCCCCCTCCCCCCGCCACACCCCACCCCCAGAGACAGAGAGAAAACAAAAAAATCCTCCCATCTTGAGAACTGAATCAGTGTTGGTTTTTTTTTTTTAGGAAGCTAACCGATAGAAAGCAACACAACAAGCGTGTGGTGTCGAATGAAGCTGACCGATGCGGGGGTCTGGATTAGCAGGAGCATCCGCCTTCGCTGGCTGGCGGTTCCTGTGGCTTGTCCAGCTTGATGTCGATCACTGTGAGGTAACGTCACGCTAAGGAAGATTGTACGAAGCCCGCCCGCTTCGTCCCGTTTCTGCCCATCCCTGTCGGTTCCCCGGTGGCCTTTCCCACTTAGGCCCGGCCGCTGTTTCTCTGGCCCTGAAAAGTGTTTGGTGACTAGTGGGACCAATCAAACGATCAGTCAGTTGTACGTATTGAGCGCTTACTATTCATTCATTCATTCAAACGTATGAGAGTCAGAGGACGTGGGTTCTAATCCCGGCTCTGCCACTTGTCTGAGTGACCTTGGGCAAGTCACTTCTCTACTCTGGGCCGCAGTTATCTCCTCTGTAAAATGGGGAATAAGACTGTGAGCCCCACATGAGACGGGGACTGTGTCTAACCCAATTTGCTTGTATCCACCCCAGCGCTTAGTACAGTGCCTGGCACATAGTAAGCTCTTAGCAAATACCATCATTATTATCCCAGCGCTTAGAACAATACTTGGCACCTAGTAAGCGCTTAACAAATACCCTAATAATAATAATCATTATTATTATTATTTATTGAGCCCTTATGTGCAGAGTACTGTACTAAGCACTTGGGACAGTACAATGCATTACAGTTGGCAAACACATTCCCTGCCCATGATGAGCTTCCAGGCTAAAGGGGGAAGCAGACTTTAATACAAATAAATAGTTGATAATATATAATTTGAAGTCCCCTTCTAGACTGCGTAAGCTCTTTGTGGGTAGGGAATGTGTCTGCTAATTCTGTTGTGCTTTCAGAGTAAAGCCCTCAATAAATACAATGGATTGACTGACCAATCCAAGCAATCCAGGGATGAGGGAGGAGCCCGTTGGCCTGCTTGCCCACTGCCTCTCCTGAGAAATGGCAAATAAGCTCGAGGCCATCAAAGGCTCTCAGCTGGCCTTGCTCCCCTCGGGACGCACTGTGGCTTGATGGATTGAATGGATTTTATGCCCTGCTGTGGAAATGGCCTTCCTTGCCAGGTCAAAGTCCTTGCTTTCTTCATCCGGTCAGATGCGGGGTGAGAGCCCTGAGCAGTGGGTGCCCTCCTCCCCGTCCCCTCAGCCCTCCCCAGCCCTCTCCAGTTCAACTCCGGCGTAGAAAGCTACTCCTCAGAGTGTCCACTTCACAGTGGGTTCTTGGCAAAGAATCCCAGCCCAAGATTTCCCACACTGCCAAGGGCTAACGTGGAAATCCTTATTGAAGGATGAATATACGAATGAGACAATGAGACTGAAGTAGTGCAGGGAAGAGGAGATGGGTGGGGGAGGGAAGGAGGTAAGGTCAACGAGCCTTCTTCCCCCAGAGCCTGGATAAGGGCTGAAGTAAACTCCACCTCACCTACATAATAATAATAATAATTATGTTATTTGTTAAGCTCTTACTATGTTCATTCATTCATTCATTCAATAGTATTTATTGAGCGCTTACTATGTGCAGAGCACTGTACTAAGCGCTTGGAATGAACAAGTCGGTAACAGATAGAGTCCCTGCCGTTTGACGGGCTTACGGTCTAATCGGGGGAGACGGACAGACGAGAACAATGGCAATAAATAGAGTCAAGGGGAAGAACCGGCACTGTACTGAGCACTGGGGTGGATACAAGGAAATCTCAGTCCTCAGAACCCGGGGCACCCCCTGTACCGGCCACCCACTAGACCCGCCATCCCTCCTCTCCAGCCGACTGGGGCTGGAAGGCAGTGTGGCTGGCCGGGGTGGAAGGGGGGTGGAGGGAGGTTCTCAAAAGGTGCAGGAGAACGTCGGCCCCATCGAACAGAAATCAGGCGGCAAGCCTTTCCCCATCCGGCCCTGCTAACCGCTTCTCCTTTAAGAGGGAGCAAGAGGGGCCAGCTGGCTGAACATTCAGTGCAAACTTGTGAATAATTCATAGGTTTTCCAGCACTCCAAGCAGGGGTGGGGGGCCTGGGGCGGGTGGTACACACAGGGGATTCTGAGACCTGTCACTAGGAAGAGTGCACACATCACCGCAAGGAATGATCATGATGTTGACTAATGGGAAAGAAGCCCGGTCCCTCCCTCTCGCCAAGCTTTCTCTGGTTGGCAGGTGTGTTTTAAAGGTAAATAATGTCTTTAATGGATCATCTGGTCTGGAGATTAGGCCCCCCTGGTACCAGCGTTTCTCCTGGGTATTTTGCCTTGAAAACAAGCCTGGAAGCCACACCCGCATTTCAAACCAAGGAAACCTTTGTTCCCTTTTGTTCCTGACTCTCCAACTTCTCCACAACAGTTTCGTGCATTTGAACCCATCCGTTCCTTCGCAAGCTCTTTGAAGACCCTCCTCTGCACTTGCCTGTTTTGAGGGAATCCCACAATCCTTGCAGGCAAGACCCCCAAGAAGTATCTGACTCTAGGCAGGCTGCATGCTGCCGCTCCAACTCTATTTTATTGTACTCTCCCAAGCGCTTAGTACAGTGCTCCGAGCATAGTAAGCGCTCAATAAATATCACTGATCGACTTCTTGACTCTTCAACTTTTCCCGTGGCCACAAATTTCATGTGCTTGGCCCACCTCTTGGGCCAATAAACCTGCCTTCCTTTGTTTGTTTTTTCCCGTAGATCTAAAGCTCCTTGAACGCAGAGATCATTCCTACCCATTCTCCTGCGCTGTACTCTCCCAAGTGCTTAATACAGTACTCTGCACACAGTAAGCGCTTAATAAATGCGAAATAACATGACCTAGCGGATAGAGCATGGGCCTGGAGGTCAGAAGGACCTGAGTTCTAATCCCTGCTTTACCACGTCTCTGCGGTGTGACCTTGCGCAAGTCACTTCACTTCTATGTGCCTCAGTTACCGCATCTGTTAAATGGGGACTGACGGTGAGCCCCTCGTGGGACGTGGACTGTGTCCAACCTGATGGGCTTGTATCTATCTCAGAGTTTAGTACAGTGCCTGGCACAGAGTAAGCCCTTAACAAATACCATAAAAAAGTAAAAAAATAAATGCCATCGGCCGACTACTGATCTTGGTGAGCTCCCTCCCCACTCAGTCTTTGCATGATGTAATGGCTAGAGCACGGGCCTGGGAGTCAGAAGGTCCTGTGTTCGAATCCCTGCTCCTCCATTTGTCTGCTGTGTGGCTGTGGGCAAGTCACTTCACTTCTCTGTGCCTCAGTTATCTTATCTGTAAAATAGGGATTGAGACTCTGAGTCCCATGTGGGACAGGGACTGCATCCACCCTGATTTATTGATCCACCCCAGTGCTTAGTACAGTGCCTGGCACGTAGTAAGTGCTTAACAAATACCTAAGCAGTGTGGCTTAGTGGAAAGAGCATGGGCTTGGGAGTCAGAAGTCATGGGTTCTAATCCCACCTCTGCCAAAGCTGTGTGACTTGGGGCAAGTCACTTAACTTCTCTGTGCCTCGGTGGCCTCATCTGTAAAATGGGGATTAAGACTGTGAGCCCCACGTGGGACAACCTGATTACCTTGTATCTACCCCAGTGCTTAGAACAGTGCTTGGCACATAGTAAGTGCTTAACAAATACCATCATTATTATTATCTGCTGGTATCCATCCCAGAGCTTAGTACAGTGCCTGGCACATAGTAAGCATTTAAGAAATACCATTATTATTATTAGTAGTAGTAGTATATACACCACTTTTTAACCCAGGGCTGTTCCAGAGCCCATCCCCGCCCTCCTCCCCACGTCAGTGTTGCATGTCCATCCCGAGGGAGGATGAGGAAAATGTTTGCTTCTTGGTTTGCTTTCGAGAACCCTGGTGGATTGACTTTTGTCTCTTTGTTATAAGGTTTGCTCTATTCCTGTCAGGGATGTTACGGGTCTCCAATCTGGGTCTCTGAGCTGTCTTCCTCTATCTCTCCCAACCTGAGGTCTCACAGAGCTGCGTGACAGAGGCCAAGAATGCACATCTTTGTGTTCGTGTATGGTAGTGTCTGTTTGTATGTGATTGTGCGATTGCTTGTGTGTGTCCATGTTTGTGTGGGTGTGTGATAATAATAATAATAATAATGATAATAAAAATAACTGTGGTATTTAAGTGCTTACTATGGTCCAAGCACTACTAAGCACTGGGGTACATATAATATAATCAGGTCCCCCAGTGGGACTCACAATCTAAGTCTCAGTGTGTGTCTGTGTGTTTATGGATGCCAAACGAAGCATGAAGGCGGCAGACAGCCTGATAGGAGGTTTAGGCAGGCATTCCCCCGTCACTACTTCTCCCCAGTCCTCCCTTTCCTTCCCCTCCCTTCCAGAGATTGCCCGTCCCCCAGCCCAGGGCCAGACCAGACACTACAGAGAGGCAGATCTAGGGGTCCGGCCACCCCATCTTCTTATCCACAAGCTTTCCTCATCTGTATGGCTGTTCATTCATTCAATAGTATTTACTGAGTGCTTACTATGTGCAGAGCACTGTACTAAGCGCTTGGAATGAACAAGTCGGCAACAGATAGAGACCGTCCCTGCCGTTTGACGGGCTTACGGTCTAATCGGGGGAGACAGACAAGAACAATGGCAATAAATAGAGGCTGTCTGGCCAGCCTCCCCGGTGGGATAGCGAACCCCGCCTCACACACACACAAACACACCCACACCACGCAGGGCCCCCATGGGACCCGTTCAGACCTTGAGGCCAGGCCATCCAGTAACCCGTTCGCAGCTCTCCATCTTCATAATAATAATTATTATTATGATATTTAAGTGCTTACGATGTGCCAGGTACTGTACTAAGCACTGGGGTGGATACAAGCAAATCGGGATGGACACAGTCCCTGTCCCACACAGAGCGCGCAGTCTTAATCCCCATTTTCTACATGAGGTAACTGAGGCACAGTGAAGTGACTTGCCCAAGGCCACACATCAGACAAGTGGCAGAGCCAGGATTAGAATCCATGACCTTCTGACTCCCAGGCCCGTGCTCTATCCACTATGCCATGCTGCACCTCTTCAGCTCATCCTGGGGTACTCACTGGGAGACCATTTCCCTACAGTAATAATAATAATAATTATGGTATTTGTTAAGCGAAGCAGCGTGACTCAGTGGAAAGAGCATGGGCTTTGGAGTCAGAGGTCATGAGTTCGAATCCCAGATCTGCCACTTGTCAGCTGTGAGACTGTGGGCAAGTCACTTAACTTCTCTGTGCCTCAGTTCCCTCATCTGTAAAATGGGGATGAAGACTGTGAGCCCCACGTGGGACAACCTGATTCCCCTGTGTCTACCCCAGCGCTTAGAACAGTGCTCTGCACATAGTAAGCACTTAACAAATACCAACATTATTATTAAGCACTTACTACGTGCCAGGCACTAGGGCGCTGGGGTGGATATAAACAAATCAGGTTCGTCATGGGGATCACAGTCTCAATCCCCATTTTGCAGATGAGGTAACTGAGGCACAGAGGAGTAAAGTGACTTGACCAGGATCACACAGCAGACAAGCGGCAGAATCAGAAACATCCCAAACACCAGCTGTAGCCCTTAATGACAATTTCCTAAAGACTTTCACCAGAGCTTCCCCATGATCTCTTGGGGTGGCCCTCTCCCCTCCCCACCCAGCCGTGCCCAAGAGATGACAATGGGAGGGAGAAGAGGCGTCTGGATAGTCCACAAATCGTCTCTTCAGCAGCTCCAAGAACAGTGAGCTGTGAACAAGTCATCCTCCTCCTTCTCTTGGTCCCCTCCCCCTTGTCCCTCACAGTCCCCATTTCCCCAGCAGTTCTCATTGGTGACGGGCTTCTGGAGCCCTGGGACACCTTCACCCCTTTCACGTTGCCCCAGTGTCTCTCACAACTGGAGGCTTGCAGCACACTGAGCAAAATTCTCCATTAGCAGAGGGACTTTTTTGTCTAAGGCAAAACGATTCGGCAAAGCACACTCCAGGTTGATTTGTGCACCAGCTCCCATGGGGAGAGGAGCATGTTCAGAAAGGGCTCTAGAGGTCACCCAGGCCCACCCCCCAAATCCAGACAGGACTGTATAATAAAAATAAATAATATTGGCACTCGTTAAGCCCTTACTATGTGTCAAACGCTGTTCTAAGAGCTGGGGTCGTTACGAGCTCATTCATTCAATAGTATTTATTGAGCGCTTACTATGTGCAGAGCACTGTACTAAGCGCTTGGGATGGACAAGTCGGCAACAGATAGAGACAGTCCCTGCCGTTTGACGGGCTTACAGTCTAATCGGGGGAGACGGACAGACAAGAACAATGGCACTAAACAGCGTCAAGGGGAAGAACATCTCGTAAAAACAATGGCAAATAAATAGAATCAAGGCGATGTACAATTCATTAACAAAATAAATAGGGTAACGAAAATATATACAGTTGAGCGGACGAGTACGGTGCTGTGGGGATGGGAAGGGAGAGGTGGAGGAGCAGAGGGAAAAGGGGAAAATGAGGCTTTAGCTGCGGAGAGGTAAAGGGGGGATGGCAGAGGGAGTAGAGGGGGAAGAGGAGCTCAGTCTGGGAACGCCTCTAGGAGGAGGTGATTTTTAAGTAAGGTTTTGAAGAGGGAAAGAGAATCAGTTTGGCGGAGGTGAGGAGGGAGGGCGTTCCAGGACCGCGGGAGGACGTGACCCAGGGGTCGACGGCGGGATAGGCGAGACCGAGGGACGGCGAGGAGGTGAGCGGCAGAGGAGCGGAGCGTGCGGGGTGGGCGGTAGAAAGAGAGAAGGGAGGAGAGGTAGGAAGGGGCAAGGTGATGGAGAGCCTTGAAGCCTGAGCTAACCAGGTTGGACACTGTCCCTGTCCCATATGAGGTTTACAGTCTTAATCTTCATTTTACAGATGAGGGAACCAAAAAGTGAAGTGACTTGCCTGAGGTCACGCGGCTGACAAGTGGAGGAGCTGGGGTAATTACAAGCTAACCAGGTTGGACACTGTCCCTGTCCCATAGGAGGCTTACAGTCTTAATCTTCATTTTACAGATGAGGGAACCGAAAAGTGAAGTGACTTGCCTGAGGTCATGCGGCTGACAAGTGGAGGAGCTGGGATTAGAACCCACAACCTTCTGACCCCCAGGCCTGTGCTGTAGCCACTAGGCCACACTCAAAGCCAACATCCTTAAATAATAATAAATAATAATAAATAATGGTGGTATTTGTTAAGCACTTACAACGTGCCGAGCACTGTTCTAAGTGCTGGGATAGATATAAGGTTATCAGATTGTCCCAAGTGGGGCTCACAGTTTTAATCCCCATTTTATAGATGAGGTAACTGAGGCACAGAGAAGTGAAAATGAGTTGCCCAAAGTCACACAACTGTCAAGTGGTGGAGCCGGTGCCATCCTGTACTGAAACCCTTCAGGGGAGGGGATTTGGCCACTTTCTCCAGGCACCCAAGCCAACGGCCTGGGATGCGTTGATGGGTCCTGGAAGTCTTGGCCTCTCCCTTTCTGAGCAGTCCCAGGAGGCTTTCCTGGAGGAGTGGGCTGAAACCCAGAAAGACGAGAGGCCGGGAGTGGGCTGAGACCTAGCAGGAGAGAAGCTGCAGGCCCATGTCGGAGGTGGTCCAAACTGTCCGCTCCCCCCAGACCCTACAAAAAATCATCTTAGTGGAAAGAGCACACACCTGGGGGTCTGAGAAATAACAGTAATCATAATTGTAATAATTGGTTAAGTGCTTATTATGTGCCAAGGACTGTACTTAATGCTGGTAAGGTAGAAGATAATCATATTGGACATAGTGCCTGTCCCACCTGGGGCTCCCGGCCTGGGTGGGAGAGACTAGAGATATTGAATCCCCATTTTAAAGATGAGGGAAATGAGGCACAGAGAAATCAAGTGACTTGCCCAAAAGGTCACACAGCAGGTAAGTGGTGGAACTGAAATTAGTACCCAGGTCCTCTGATTCCCTGGCTCATGCTCTTTTCACTAGGCCACGCTGCTTCTCCTGAGTTTTAATCCCGGCTCTGCCATTTGCCTGATGAATGACCTTGGGCAAGTCACTTAACTTCTCTGTGCCTCAGTTTTCTCATCTGCAAAAATGCAGATTAAATGCCTTTTCTCCCTCCGCATTGTGGGGCAGAAGACTGTGTCTTATCTGCTTATACCCCAGCACTTTATACAGTACTTAGTATATAGTAAGTGCTTAACAAAAATACTATTATTATTATTGTTATTATTTTTCAAGCCACAGTTACCCCAGCCTGGGCCTAAGCATTGCTGAGCCCTTCCTAGGAGACCTGCATTCCTCTCCCCCTCCCCTCTTCTGGCCTCATTCACCTAAGAGGGAAACAGAAGTGCCATCAAATCTCTGCCAACCTCGCTCCTCTCCTATTCCACTTTTCTGGAACCACTGTCATTGTTCCAAAATCCTTTCAGTCGAGACCCTCAGATTCCTCCCCCATCTTTGAAAACTTCCCCCTAACCCCCTACGCCCCTCCAAGAGCCAGGCACGGGCCCAGCCCCGGCGTACCTTCCGGCCCTTTGCTTCCCAGCTCTCCTTGGCGTGGGTAGTGGACTATCTGTCCGTAAGGAAAGGATACTTCCTTCTTTGCTCTTCTCCTGGACGTTTTCCATTCCTGGCAGAGCTGATGCCACACGCCGGAAAAGCTGGGAAAAGAGGGAAAACAATGCATGAGAAGCGTTGGAGAACAGCAGCACCCCGCCCACTCCACCACAACCCTCTGGAAATGCTTGGCAGCATGGCCTAGTTTAATGAGCATGGGCCTGGGAGTCAGAGGACCTGAATTACAATAATAATAATAATAATGATCCTTGTTAAGCGCTTACTATGTGCCTAGCACTATTCTAAGCACTTGTGTAGAAACAAGTTAATCAGGTTGGACATAGTCCCTGTCCCATATAATAATAATGTTGGTATTTGTTAAGCACTTACTATGTGCAGAGCACTGTTCTAAGCACTGGGGAGATACAGGGTCATCAGGTTGTCCCACGTGAGGCTCACAGTTAATCCCCATTTTACAGATGAGGTAACTGAGGCACAGAGAAGTTAAATGACTTGCCCACAGTCACACAGCTGACAAGTGGCAGAGCTGGCATTCGAACCCATGACCTCTGACTCCGAAGCCCAGGCTCTTTTCACTGAGCCACGCTGCTTCTCGTGGGCCTCACACTCTTATCCCCCTTTTACAGATGAAGTAACTGAGGCACAGAGGCACGGAGAAGTTAGGTGACTTGCTCATGGTCACACAGCAGACAAGTGACAAGTGGGATTAGAACCCAGGCCTTTCTGACTCCCAGGCCCATGCTCTATCCACTAAGCCGTGCTGCTTCTAATCCCAGCTCTATCGCACGTCTGCTATGGGTCCTTGAACAAGTTGCTTCACTTCTCTTGCACCTCAGTTTCCTCCTCTCTACATTGTAAACTCATCGTGGGCGGGGAACATGTCTCCCAACATTGTTATATCGTTTTCTCCCATGCTCTTAGTGCCGCATTCTGCACACGGTAAACGCTCCGTAAATATGATCGACTGATTAATTGTTCTGGTAGAAATGGTTCGGCATCATCATCATCATGGAGGCCGTCACGTCTCTCCCCTTCCACGCAGTGCAGCGAGGGAGCTGGCAGTCCCAGTCTCACCCAGACTACCCTCCCGTCCCTTCCCAGTATGTTCCCCATACTGCATTTGTCAAGGCAGGTGAACGTGTGTGTATGTGTGCGCGAGAGCCGTTCTTTCTCTGTAGCTCCGGCCCAGAGCTGGGGGTCCTCTCCGGCCCTGAGCGATACTCCAGGAAGGACATGCCGTTGACAGATGTGCAAGTTTCCCTTCAGGGTCACTGCTGCCACTGGGCCCTGGAGTCTGGTGGCCACCGCTCTGGGGTAACCACTGCTCTAGGCGACCAGCAGCCCCGGCAGAGTCAGGGAAGCCCGCGGGGAAGATCAATGGGGCCACACCTTTCTGGGGAGGGAGGAAAAGGCTCAGCAGTGATTTGGGAACCGTCAATGCCTGCGGTCCCTCGGCTCTGCGACTCCTCAGCCCTGCGGCCCCTCAGCCCAGTGGTCCCTAAGTCCAGTGGCCTCTCAGCCCTGCAGCCCCTCACTCTGGTGGCCTCTCAGCTCTGCGGTCCCTTAGCCTGGCAGCTCCTCAGCCCTGTGACCCCACAGTCCAGTGGCCCCTCAAACTCTGCAGCCCCTCAACCCTGTGGTCCCTCACCCCGGTGGCCCCTCAGCGCAGTGGCCTCACAGTCTTGTCACCCCTCAGCCCTGTGGCCCCTCAGCCCAGTAGCCTCTCAGCTCTGTGACCCCTCACCCTGGTGGCCCCTCTCCCCGGTGGCCCCTCAGCCCTGCAGCCCCTCACCCCAGTGGCCCCTCAGCCTGGCAGCTCCTCAGCCCTGTGATCCTACAGCCGAGTGGCCTCTCAAACTCTGCAGCCCCTCAGCCCAGTAGCCTCTCAGCCCTGTGATCCCTCATCCCAGTGGCCCCTCAGCCCCGGTAGCTCCTCAGTCTTGTGGCCTGTTGTGTAGTCTGTAGGAGGCATGAGGGGCTTCTCAGCATCCTGGGGTACAGAGGAAACAAGCTGGAGCTATCAGCAAACTCATTCTCTAGCCAAGTACCTATGAGGAGCGTGAAGGACACCAACCATGAAGGTTGACATTTTTGAGAAGCACCTTGGAGCTCTAAATTACATTATGAACCCCACGAGGGAACATGGACCGTGATTAAATCCCACATGTGAATTTTCTCCCACCGCTTAATTCAATGCTTAGCACACAGTAAGCACTTACTAAATACTATGTCTACTAAATATGCTAGTGGCCAGCAGGTATCTGGCATCCTCACCCAGAGCTTGCTGGTTCCCTAGTTGAAAAGCACGGCTTCCTGCCTAGGGAACCTCGTGCTCCAATCTGAAAATGCTCTCTCTCACCTCGTCTCCTTTTCAGAGAAATGAAACGACCTCCATATCCTGACATGATTTATTGCTTCAAGAAAAAACGGGTACTAGCGGTCGCAGGGCTGGAAATGAAAACAGTTTACCCTGGGAACACTGGTAAGTCATTTGCATAATAATCTGTGTGGATTTGTATAACTTATGTGAGCAGTGGACACTCTTCTCCTGCCATCAGCCGGAAGAAAATAATTTGGAACTCCTTTCGAAGAAAGAGAAGGAGTCGCACTGCCATCTCTGCCTCCCACTCCCCATAAAATATTCAAAGTTTCATTAAGTCCAAATAAAAGAGCTGGGCATGCTGAGTTTGCCGGGCAGACTGCGTGTACCAGAGCACATTGCGTGTACCAGGGCACATAGCATGGATCGGGTCACGCTATGATTTTTTTTTTTTAATATGGTATTTGTTACACTCTTTCTGTGTGTCAAGCACCATTCTAAGTTCTGGGATAGATACAAGTCAATTACGTTGGACACAGTCCCTGCCCCACTCGGGGCTCGTAGTCTAAGCAGGAGAGAGAACAGGAGAAGTGAGGCACCTAGAAGTGAATCGACTTGCCCAAGGTCACACAGCAAGCAATCTAGCCCGGATCTTTTGACTTAATAATAATAATGTTGGTATCTGTTAAGCGCTTACTATGTGCAGAGCACTGTTCTAAGCGTTGGGGTAGATACAGGGTCATCAGGTTGTCCCACGTGAGGCTCATAGTCTTCATCCCCATTTTACAGATGAGGTAACTGAGGCACAGAGAAGTGAAGTGACTTGCCCACAGTCACACAGCTGACAAGTGGCAGAACTGGTATTCGAACCCATGACCTCTGACTCCAAAGCCCAGGCTCTTTCCACTGAGCCACGCTGCTTCTCTTGGCCCTTGACTTCTAGGCCCGTGCTCTTTCCACTAGGCCATGCTGCTTCTCTTGCACCTCTGGAGCCAGCTGTGGGCCACTGTCCCACAGCCGGAACCACTTCTCCCAGCTTGTCAACGAGGCTGCCGTCGGAGAGAGAATGGAAACGTTTACTGGAGCCTAGATAGATCGCATCTATTACTTCTCTCTCGCCAGTGTGGGCTGACATTCTGTCTCAGCAGGAGATTGTCTGCCTCCATTTGTTATTCCGAAAAGTCCTTTAGGAATAGCTTGGGTGCTAAGAGGCAGCAACTGGAGGCTTCACAGGGTTGTTGTTTATTGTTTACAGTATTGGTCAAGTGCTTACTATGTGCCAAACACTGTTCTAAGCACTGGGGTATAAATACAAGTTAATCAGGTCGGACGCAGTCCCTGTCCCACATGGGGCTCGCAGCCTTAACCCCCATTTTACAGATGAGATCACTGAGGCAACGAGAAGTGGACTTGCCCACGGGCACACAGCAGACAAGCGGCAGAGCTGGGATTAGAACTCAGGTCCTTCTGACTCTCAAGCCTGTGTTCCATCCATTAGGCCATGCTGCTTCTCTGAGCAATGTTGGGGAGGGCTGCCTTGTTTACTCCAAAAGAAGGGGTTGGTGCTCAGAACATGTGTGAGCATGTGTGTGTGTCTGTGTGTGCAAGGCGGATGGGTCAGAGACTGGGCCTGGGAGTCAGAAGGTCACGAGTTCTAATCTTGGTTTTGCCACTTGTCTGCTGTGTGACCTTGGGCAAGTCACTTCACTTCTCGGGGCCTCAGTTCCCTCATCTGTAGAATGGGGATTGAGACAGTGAGCCCCACATGGGACAGGGACTGTGTCCAACCCGATTTGCTTGTATCCACCACAGTGGTTAGTACAGGGCCTGGCACATAGTAAGCGTTTAACAAATGCCATAATTATTATTATGAGAAGCAGTGTGGCTTTGTGGAAAGAGCACGGGCTTGGGAGTCAGAGGTCATGGGTTCTAATTCCGGTTGCACCATTAATTCATTCATTCAATCGCATTTATTGAGCGCTTACTGTGTGCAGAGCACTGTACTAAGCACTTGGAGGGTAAAATTTGGCAACAGAGAGAATTCCTGCCCAACAACGGCACCAACTGTCAGCTGTGTGACTTTGGGCACATCACTTCACTTCTCTATGCCTCAGTTCCCTCATACGTAAAATGGGGATGAAGACTGTGAGCCCCACGTGGGACAACCTGATTACCTTGTATCTACCCAGTGCGTAGAACAGCGCTTGACACATAGTAAATGCTTAACAAATACCATCATTATTATTATTGTAACAGAAGCAGGATGGGGTGAGGGACAGGGTGGACTCTTACCTGCTTTACGTTGTATCCTGTTTTCGCGCTCGTCTCGATAAACATGACGCTCAGCTCTTTGGCTCTCTGCTCTCCTTCCTCAATTGTTATCTGCCTGGAGACAACCAACAGAAAAGGGCAAAATCCCACGTGGCTCTGCCCTGCTCAGGGGAAGGAGAGGGGTGCCGTCTCGCTGTTGATGCGGAGAGGGCACTGAGGTCGATTGGAGTAGATCCCTTGAGGAGAGCCAGGGGTCTCGGTGTGCTGGGTGTGTGTGCGGGGCTAAGGAGTCCCTCTTCTTTGACTTTTACGCTCCCTGATTATTCTACTTTGGGGAGAAAAGTCCTGACCCTTCCGTGAGTGTGCCATTAGGGCAGCCTCTGCTCAGCCCAGAGAATCACTCTGCCACCCACAGATAGCCTCACTGCCCACCTTGTTCAACCAGGACCATCCCTCCCTGTCCACCCACCAACAATATATAGAAAGATATCTATATAGATATAGATATCTATCTATCTCTACATATATAGAGATAGACATCTAATGTCTATAAATTGAGTTATATGTCTATATAATAATGTTGGTATTTGTTAAGCGCTTACTATGTGCAGAGCACTGTTCTAAGCGCTGGGGTAGAAACAGGGTAATCAGGTTGTCCCATGTGAGGCTCACAGTTTTAATCCCCATTTTACAGGTGAGGTAACCAAGGCACAGAGGAGTTAAGTGACTTGTCCACAGTCACACAGCTGACAAGTGGCAGAGCCAGGATTCAAACCCATGACCTCTGACTCCCAAGCCCGGGCTCTTTCCACGCTATATCAGTCAGTCGTATTTACTGAGCTCTTACTGTGTGCAGAGCACTGTACCAACACTTGGAAGAGTATGATATAACAATAAACAGATGCATTCCCTGCCCACAATGAGCTTACAGTCTACGGCTTACAGTCTATATATATATTGTGACCTTGGGTGAGTCACTTCACTTCTCTGTACTTCAGTTACCTCATCTGTAAAATGGGATGGAGACAGTGAGCCCCATGTGGGACAGGGACTGGGTGGGTCCAACCTGATTAGCTTGTATCCACCCCAGCATTTAGTATAGTGCCTGGCACATAGTAAGTGCTTAACAATACCATAATAATATGTGTGTGTATACATATATACATACATTAATTAAATATAGGTGTTTAGAGATGGACCAGTCAAATGGCAATGGTTTGGGCTTAGTACAGTGCTTAGTACAGTGCTCTGCACACAGTAAGCGCCCAATAAATATGATTGAATGAATAGTTCATCCGTAAACATCCTCCCACTGATAAGTTTAGAAAGCGCGTCCTCTAGACTGTAAGCCCATTATGGGCCGGGAATGTGTCTGCTAATTCTGTTGCATTGTACTCTCCCAAGTGCTTACTACAGTGCTCTGCACATAGGAAGCGCTCGATACATACAATCGATTGATCGAGGAAGGTGGCTGTATCTTTCTATGTTGCTGGTTCGGTCTTTAATTGGAGACACTAGGGCTACGGCTCAATCATTTTAGAAGGGATATCGAAGAGGTTTAGTTGGCTAAATGTAACCTGTTCTCTGCTCTTACCTTTTATCTGCCAGGTCTGTCTTGTTACCCACCAGCATGATGATAACATCACTTCCTCTTTCTGTCCTCACGTCATCAATCCATTTAGAGGTCTGCTGGAAGGAGTTGAGATCTGGAGGTGGATAGTGAGAAAAAAGCCAGGGAAAGGGATGGGATAAGGGAGGTGGGAGAGATTGGGGAGGGGGGAATAGAGAAAGAGAGAGAGAGAGTGAGAGAGAGAGTGAGAGATAGAGAGAATGTGAAAGAATAAGAGGAGAGCAGGATAGAAAGAAGGCACTTAAAAATTATGGTATTTTTTAAGCACTTACTATGTGCCAAGAACTGTTCTGAACACTGGGGTAGATAGAAGATAATCAGGTTGGACTCAGTCCCTGTCCCACTTGGGGCTCACAGTCTCAGTCCCCATTTTACAGATGAGGTCACTGAGGCCCAGAGAAGTGAAGTGACTTGCCCAAGGTCACACAGCAGACACGTGGCAGAGCGGGTTTAGAACCCATGACCTCTGACTCCCAAGCCACTCTCTTGCCACTTGGTCATGCTAAGGATCCATGTCTACTCCCTAACATTTACCCCAGTACGACCCATTCATTCATTCATTCATTCATTCATTCATTCATTCATTCATTCATTCATTCATTCAATATTTACTGGGTGTTTACTCTGTGCAGGGTATTGTCCTGAACTCTTGAGAGAGTTCAATAAAAGAAAAAGACAGGGTCCCTACCCTGTAGGAGCTTTCAGTTCTGTACTCTGCAGGCACTCAGTGAATGGTCATTCACCGGCTCCCTGACATGAAGATTTAATGGTTCTAGATGGGTGTCGGACAGACACGTAAACCTCTCCTCAATTTGGAAAGTCAGAAAGGACAGAAAGCCTCTTAGGAGGCTACATACTTCGCTCCTCTAGTACCAAGCCTTTTCCCCGTGCCTCAATCTCGCCTGTCGCACTGTCGACCCCTGGGCCATGTCCTGCCCCTGGCCTGGAACGCCCTCCCTCCTCAAATCCGACAGTCAATTACTCTCTCCCCCTTCAAAGTCTTATTGAAGGCCCATCTCCTCCAAGAGACCTTCCCAGACTAAGCTCCACTTTTCCTCATCTCCCACTCCCTTCTGTGTCGCCCTGACTTGTTCCCTTTGCTCCCCGCCCACCTCCCACCTCCCCCACAACACTTATATATATATATATATACACACATATATATATATATCTGTAATTTTGTATTGATGCCTGTCTCCCCACCTCTAGACTGTGAGCTCACTGTGGGCAGGGAATGTCACTGTTTATTGTTGTACTGTACTTTCCCAAACACTCAGTATGGAGAGGCAGCGTGGCTTAGTGGAAAGAGCCCGGGCTTGGGAGTCAGAGGACGTGGGTTTTCATCCCAGCTCCGCCACTTGTCTGCTGTGTGACCTTGGGCAAGCCACTTAACTCCTGTGTGCCTCAGTTCCTCATTGGTAAAATGGGGATTAAGACCGTGAGACCCAAGTGGGACAACACGATTACCTTGCGTCTACCCCAGTGCCTAGACTGGTGCTTGACACATAATAAGCACTTAACAAATACCATTATTATTATTATTATTACAATGTTCTGCACACAGTAGGTGCTTAATAAATACGATTGAATGAATGATAGAGAAGGTCCTGGCAGAGACGACATAGCAGGCAGCTGCCTGGACCAACACTAATAGAAAGATCAGTGTTAAACAGGTTGGGACCAACTACTCCAAAGACATTTGTGGATGAGCCCGGTGGTCCACGCAGTGGCCCTTAGTTTTCCAGAAGGGAGCAGAGGTCAGCACTTCCCAAAGGTCTATGTTCCCCTCTCCTCTGAAGACTCATCTCTGGGAAATCTGACTTCCAATCATGGGATCTTTTCCCTTCTCACTTTCTTCTCTTTACTTTCACCCTCTTTTTCCATCTTCCTGTTCTCCTACGCTTCCCCTCACTCTCCTTTATTCCAAACCGCCCTTTCTATCTCTTGTCCTTTCCATCTCCTCCTTCCTTTTCCTGTCTCTATCACCCCAGTCCTTGTACCCTCTTCTCTCTCTCCCTCTTTTTCTCTGTCTCTCTCCCCCTCTCTCCCTATTTAATTTCCTTCCCGATTAACATCAATGAGGAATTATAATTCCGTGCTAGCGACAACATGAGACGCATACCAAAAAGGTCACAGCCCCAGCGGCTGGTGCCGGCTGAGAGACCGGCAGCCAAGCCAGCCTCATTTGCTCATGTTTTCCCTTTGGATCTCAGCAGTGAACACTCTCTCTCACACGACACACTCACACACACATGCACACCTCCCCCAACCCCCACCAGGACCAAATCATCTTTGATGTTGACAACTGCAAACTCCAGCCACGGGGTGTTCGATAACTTGTCTCTACCCCAGCGGACGATATTTATCTTAAAATATATTTCGGGCGACGGAAAATTCTCACGGAACTCCGTGAATGTAAACGAAGCTGTCCCTCTGGTAAATTAATGTACACCTACATCTGCATACAGAGAAAAACCTCCTGCATTCGAACCTGTACCCAGCTGAAAACACACATAGGCACATCTCTTCATGCACCTGCATACACATACACATACACACACATACTCAGTCTTATAAATCCACTCATACACACTTACCCCTTTAAAAAGTGCTCAATAACTGTGTGCACCTAAGGATTCTTGTGAGCAACACCTGCATTTTTCATCCCCTGGCTCTGTAGCTGAGTCTAAAGCATCAAATATGTGAAATGGAATGCGCCCTGTGGAAAACAGTGGGTCTCTCATTGGCGTTTAACTGACCTGGTTGGATTCCTGCTAAACCACCATGCCGGGCACTGGTAAGTGATCTCACCCTGCCATCCCCACACCAGCTCTCAAGATCACCTTTCTCCAGAGCGTTAAATTATCTCTGAAAACAGTTACCAATTCTGTTGTCTCATCCCTAGTGCTTAGTACAGTGCTCCGCACACTGTAAGCGCACAATAAATACAATTGATCGATTACCCGGTAGCCACGGTGGGTCATCTTATAAAGCCACTGCATCTAGACTCCCAGCTAGAAAACTGGCATCCTGCCATCCGATGAATCTAAACAAATGATTATAATAAAACCATCATTTATTTATATTACTGACTGCCTATATGCATAATTTATTTATTTATGTTGAAGCAGCATGGCCTAGTGGATAGAGCACAGTCATGGGTTCTAATCCTGGCTCCTTCTCTTGTCTGCTGTGTGACCTTGGACAAGTCACTTCACTTCTCTGGGCCCCAGTTCCCTCAGCTGTAAAATGGGGATTAAGACTGTGTGCCCTCTGAGGGACAGGGACCATGTCCAACCTGATTATCTTGTATCTATCCCAGCGCTTAGTGCCTGGCACATAGTAAGCACTTAATAAATACCATAATTATTATTATATTAATGTCGGTCTGGCCCTCTAGACTCTAAGCTCGCTGTGGGTAGGGAACGTGGCTGCTAATTCTGTTGTATTATGCTCTCCCAAACGCTTAATACAGTGCTCAATAATTGATTGATTGGATTGGTTGTCACTGGTGCTGTTTGTGCTACCCCTGTTGTGCACCCAGGGGCACCACTGCCCTGAGGGTCAACGCCTCGTTCCTGGTGGGTTGAGTTCCGGGCTCCGCGCACTCACTTGTGATGTCATAGACCACCACAGCCACGGTGGAGTCCCGGATGTAGCTGGGGATCAGGCTCCGGAAGCGCTCCTGGCCGGCCGTATCCCACAGCTGCAATCTCACCTGCCAGAGACACACCGAAGAGGAGAGAGAGGAGGAGGAGAAGCAGGAGGCAGAGGAGGGGGAGGAGGCAAAGAAGGTGGAAGAGGGAGAGGACAGGGTCAGAGCTGTGGAATACTGGGTGGTGGGAGGCTAGGTGCGGGCCAGACTGACCAGGGGAATGGCTGGTCCCAGTTGCCCTGGGATCCGGCCTCTACTGGGGGCAGGACAAGGGGTAGAGTTTCAAGGCCCAGGCCTCCTCGTAAGGAAGGCCGCCCTGTCTTGGTTGGGCCTGGTGGTGTGCTGGAAATAGGCCCGGTCACCCCTCGTTTTGGGAAGGCAGCCACCCGGATGTCACCCCATGTTGCATCAGCACCACTGAAGCCACCGGAAGATTTTGTCTCCAGCCCGGGCAGGACTCCTCTCCCTCCCCAACCCTCCAGGGACGGAAACTCCCAGAGATGGGTGAGCTCTGACTGAACGAGGACCACCAGGTCTGGGCTTCCATGCAGCCTGTGTTCCTTGGCCCATGGCCGGTGGCCCTTCGACAAGGTTGGAATGTGGGACATCACGGGGACAATCCTTCCTCTGAGTCGGGTTAGGAGGGACCTTCCTCCCCGTCATCGTGTCCGGCACTCACTGTCCGGTCTTCCAGGTACATGGTCTTCGATAAGAAGTCGATTCCAATCGTGGCCTGAAAGAGAGACCAAAGTTTAAAGGTCAAGAAGAGGCTGAGATGTAGGATAGAAGCATGATGCTTTCCTAGGTTTGGGGAACCAGCATGGTTCAACTTGGTCAGATGTTATCCGCTTCTTATTGAAAGTGAGTGCTTTTTTATGGTATTTGTTAAGCGCTTACTATGTGCCAGGCACTATATTAAGCTCCGGGGTAGATATAAGGTCATCAGGTTGGACACAGTCCATGTCCCACAGGAGGCTCGCAGTCTTAATCCCCATTTTACAGATGATGGAACTGAACAGAGAGCAGTGAAGTGACTTGCCCAAGGTCACACAGCTGACAAGTGGCAGAGCTGAGATTAGAACCCAGGTCCTTCCTGACTTCCAGGCCTGTGCTGTATCCACTGCCATGCTCCTTCTCCATGCCTTGCCTGGATGCAGCAGATCAAAGCCCTCCCAAACTCCCACCTCCTCCATCAAGATTTCCCTGATTGACCTCCCAGCATTTCTGAGCCATACAATTCCATCGGCGAACTCTAGCGTTTATTGAACTGATTTTAAACCACCCTCAGCACTGCTCTATTTGTAAATATTTTTTATCTCTGTCTCCCCTGTTCAAGTACAATGTCCTTGTAGACAGGGAATGTGTAACTTCTTTATTCTGTACAGCCCTGATGCCTAACACAATCTAGAAGGAGGGAGAACACGTATTTTACTCCCATTTTCACAGATGAAGAAACTGAAGGACAGAGAAGTTAGAAGACTTGCCCAAGGTCACAGATCACACAAGTAGTGGGGCTGGGTTTAGAACCCAAGTCTTCTGACTCCCAGGCCCATTCTCCTTCCATTAGCCCACATTATTTCCCTCTAGTCATACTTACTAGAGCTAGAAAGGAAAGAATGGATAACATCGCTGTAGCAGGTGAAACGAAAATAATAATAATGCTGATAATGGTATTTCAAAGTTCTTACTTTGTTCCAAGCACCGAACTAAATATTGGGGCAGTTGCAAGCTAATCAGATAAAACACAGTCTCCATCTCATATTGGGATCACAGTCTAATAATAATACTGATCATTAGGTGCTTACTCTGTGGTAGACACTGGGCTAAGCACTGGGGTAATAACAGTAATAATAATGATAAGGATATATAGTATCTATATAACTATAATTCTATTTATTTATATCAATGCCTGTTTACTTGTTTTGATGTCTGTCTCTCCCATTCTAGACTCTAAGCCCTTTGTGGGCAGGGACTGTCTCTCTTTATTGGTGAATTGTACTTTCCAAGTGCTTAGTACAGTGCTCTGCACACAGTACGCGCTCAATAAATACGACTGAATGAATGAACGAATGAATAAAGGAGGGGAAAGACAAACAAAATAATTTTCCAAAAATAAGTTTGCTGTGGGCAAGGAACAAGTTTACTAACTCTGTTATATTGCACTCTCTCAAGTGTCTAGTACAGTGCTCTGCACACTGTAAGTTCTCAGTAAATATCATTGATTGATTGAGAGAAGCAGTGAGGTCTAGTGGATAGAGCACGGGCCTGGGAATCAGAGAATCTGGGTTCTGATGTCAGCTCCGCCACTTATCTTTTGTGTAACTTCGGGCGAGTCACTTCATTTTTCTGTGCCTCAGTTACCTCATCTGTAAAATGAGGATTAAGATTGTGAGCCCCATGAGAATCATGGAACATGGCTAGTGCCCAACCTGTTTATCTTTATCCCAGCACTTAATACAGCGCCTGCCACATAGTAATCGCTTAAAAGATGCCTCAAAATCGCGGCGACAGTTCGAGAAACAAGAATCAAATAGGTAGGAGTTTGAATATGCCAAGAAGAAACACCAGCATAAGTAATTGAAAGTCCTATTGAATATACATATAGAGACGTATGTTGCGGGTGGGAATAAATGCAGAAACGGAGTGATTGGCTGCAGGCTCTTCGGATCTCTGCGTGGGGCTGGTTTTGTCAGACCAACCCTCCCAGGGGAGCTCCCAACCTTACTTAGTAAGCAGAGACACAGAACTCTTTTCAGTGCTCTTCAGTGTGTTTTCTCTGCAGGCATACTACCTAAGGGGACTCATTGTACAGGCAGCAAATAGTTCTAATTCTAAGCATGGCCTAGCTGCTACTCTTGGGGAGGAGATATTTATAGAGCAGGAACTGAAGTCCCTGCCCTCAAGAGGATTTCAATCCAATGGGGTGGGGAGAGGGTGAGGTAAGATTGATAAGCGTTGCCTAATGGGGAGAACAAGGGCCTGGAAGGCAGAAGGATGTAGGTTCTAGTTCTGGCTCCGCCGCCCATCTGCTGTGTGACCTGGGGCAAGTCCCAGTTTCTCTGGGCCTCAGTTATCTCATCTGTAAAAATGGGGTTTAAGACCGCGAGCCCCATGTTGGGACGTGGACTGTGTCCCACCTGATTAGCTCGTATCCAACCCAGTGCTTAGTAAAGTGCCTGGCACACAGTAAGTGCTTAACAAATCCTATTGAAAAAGAAAAATGAGCCCAATGCAAAGGTAGAGAAGCAGCGTGGCTTAGTGGAAGGGGCACGGGCTTGGGAGTCAGAGGTCGTGGTTCAAATCCTGGCTCTGCCCCTTGTCAGCCGTATGACTCTGGGCAAGTCACTTCGCTTCTCGGGGCCTTAGTGACCTCATCTGTAAAATGGGGATTCAGACTGTGAGCCCCACGTGGGACGGGGACTGTGTCCAACCTGATTTGCTTGTACCCCATGCTTAGTATAGTGCCTGGCACATTGTAAGCACTTTTTAAATACCACAATTATTATTATTATTATCAGTGTCTTCTTCTAATTAATAATAATGTTGGTATTTGTTAAGCGCTTACTATGTGCAGAGCACTGTTCTAAGCGCTGGGGGAGATACAGGATAATCAGGTCGTCCCACGTGAGGCTCACAGTTAATCCCCATTTTACAGATGAGGTAACTGAGGCACAGAGAAGTTAAGTGACTTGCCCACAGTCACACAGCTAAGTGGCAGAGCCGGGAGTCGAACTCATGACCTCTGACTCCGAAGCCCAGGCTCTTTACACTGAGCCACGCTGCTTCCCCAATTAGCAGAGCAACTAGTTATATGTAAATATCATATATATACATACATACCTACATGTAGGTGCATTTATCTAGTTGTCCTGTGAATTATATATATTTTATGTATTATGAGCCATTTGATATCTCAACTAAATATGTTATATATGTAATAGTGCTATCATATAATTCGTAATGATAATAACTGTGGTATTTGTTAAGCGCTTACTACAAGATAATCAGGTGCAAGATAGGCTGGATACTATTCCTGGCCCACAAAGAGCTCACACTCTAAGTAAGAGAGAAAATGGCTATTTAGTATTCATTTTTATAGATGAGCAGATAGAGGCATGGATAAATGAAGTGACTTGTCCCAGGTCAAAGAGCAGGCTCCTTGTGTGCCGGGATCGTGTATACCCATTCTATTGTTTGGTACTCTCCTAAGCGTTTAGTACAGTGCTCTGCACACGGCAGTCAATAAATGCCAATAAATATTCTGGCCACAGCTGCTCCCATCTCGCAGGGCTCCCAAAGGGCTCACCTCATCAGGGAGCTCAGCTACCACTGATTTTCACCCCCAGGGTAGGAGTAGGCATGGTATTTACTGAGTGCCCACTGTGTGCTTCTACTGGATCCCATCTGTGAGGCAGGGACTGAGCAGGGTGGGAATACTGGGCCTTCCCCCTGCTCTCCGTTCCTGCTGTCAGGAAGGGTTTGGACACCAAGCCGGCTGGTAGGGCCTTTCTCTCAGAGCCTTTCCACAGAGAGGCTCACGGAGGACTTTTCACAGGGGGCTCACAGTCTTAATCTCCATTTTACAGCTGAGGTAACTGAGGCCCAGAGAAGTGAAGTGACTTGTCCAAGGTCACACAGCAGACAGGTGGCGGAGCCGGGATTAGAACCCAGAGACTCCCAGGCCCAGCCCACAGGTAGAGCCCTGCCTCAAGTGGGGCACTTCTGTTTAGGCCTCCCCATCTCCTTTTCAGCTTAATCACTGTCCTCAGGGCTGGAAGGCTCCTGGCCCTCCAAATGGGAGCAACACTGGGCCCTCTTCTCTAGCCAGCGAACCCCACCACCATTTACAGGCAAACTATCAGCCCACTCATCTTCTGGAGGGACCTCTATTTCCATATGAAAAGGCCAAGGTGCAGCTCTTCCCGGCTGGCATAGGAAAGGGAGTTCTTGTGCCCGACTCCGGCTGGGGCCTTGGTAACAAGTTAAATAAAAGCCCCTATTCATTTTCCATCGTTGAGCCCTCAGGCCTGAAAAGCCACCAATGTTCAGGGCTTCCTGCTGAGAATTACTTGTTGACTGGACTGTGTAGCCGGGGTGTCTGGAAGTCTGAGTTTTTTCCGGGAGTGGGTAGGGGTGAGCGGAAGGTGAAGCAGGGTGGCCCAGAGGCTGGAGCACGGGCCTGGGGGTTAGAAGGACATGGGTTCTAATCCTGGCTCCGCCACTTGTCTGCTGGGTAACTTTGGGCAAGTCACCTCACTTCCCCGTGCCTCGGGTACCTCATCTGAAAAAGGGGGATGAAGACGGTGAGCCCCGTGTGGGACATGGACTGCGTCCAACCTGATTAGCTTGTATATACCCCAGCGTCTAGTACAGTGCCTGGCACACAGTAAGCTCTGAACAAATACCAAGGGGAAAAAATGAGAAATATAATAATTATGATATTGTTAAATGCTTACTATGTGCCAGGCACTGTACTAAGCAATGGGGTGGATACAAGCAAATCAGGTTGGACGCAGTCCCCGTCTCACCAGGAGTTCACAGTTTCAATACCCACCACCTGTCAGCTGTGTGACTTTGGGCAAGTCACTTAACTTCTCAGTGCCTCAGTTACCTCATCTGTAAAATGGGGATTAACTGTGAGCCTCACGTGGGACAACCTGATTACCCTGTATCTACCCCAGCGCTTAGAACAGTGCTCTGCAAATAGTAAGCGCTTAACAAATACCAACATTATTAATACCCGTTTTACAGATGAGGTAACAGAGGCTCATCATGGAACATGGCTAGTGCCCAACCTGTTTATCTTTATCCCAGCACTTAATACAGCACCTGCCACATAGTAATCGCTTAAAAGATGCCTCAAAATAGCGGCGACAGTTCGAGAAACAAGAATCAAATAGGTAGGAGTTTCAGAGAAGTGAAGTGACTCAAGGTCACACAGCAGACAAGGGGTGGAGCTGGGCTTAGAACCCATGACCTTCAGACTCCAAGGCCTGTGCTTTATGATTAATAATCGAAGGAATGACCCACGTTTAGACAGCAACTTTTTTTCCCAACTGGTTTTGAACAGTTTTCTGGAGATTTTATCCTAGATCCAGCCATCGCTTGGAGGGAAGGAAAACATTTTGGTGAGCTAACAGAAGCCCGCTGAGTTGCTGGCCGGTCTATGGATTGAATGGCTCAGTGGAAAGAGCACGGGCTTGGCAGTCAGAGGTCAAGGGTTCGAATCCCTTCTCTGCCACTTGTCAGCTGTGTGACTTTGGGCAAGTCACTTAACTTCTCTGTGCCTCAGTTACCTCATCTGTAAAATGGGGATGAAAATTGTGAGCCTTACGTGGGACAACCTGATTACCCTGTATCTCCCCCAGCGCTTAGAACAGTGCTCTGCACATAGTAAGCGCTTAACAAATACCAACATTATTATTATTATTCCTGGGACACTGTGACCTTTAACTCATTTGTAAATAGCCACTTGCTTGCATCAGGGATTGAGGCAAGTAGTCAAGAACGTCGATTTTGATCCTTTCCCTTCCCAGATGGGAAGACTAGTAAAAAAATCACTGTGTAAAGGGGTTCAATCCTACGATAAGGTTGTACTATCAGTCTATCGACTGTATTTATTGAGCGCTTGCTGTGTGCAGAGCAGTGTGCTAAGCGCTTGGGAGAGTATAATGTAACAATATAACTGAGTGGGAGACACACTGACTGCCTCAGTCCTTAGTTATAGGAGACGAGAGAAAAGGAATGGAAAATGGCTGACAGTGGTGGTTGTGGACGGGGAATATGTCTGTTTATTGTTATATTTCACTCTCCCAAGCACTCAATATAGTGCTCTGCACACAGTAAATGCTCAATAAATGTGATTGATTGATATTGGTGATGTTGCCTGTTTATTTGTTGCCTGTTTACTTGTTGTGACACCTGTCTCCCCCCTTCTAGACTATGAGCCGGTTGTGGGCAGGGACTGTCTCTACATGTTGCTTAATTGTACTTTCCAAGCACTTTGTACAGTGCTCTGCACACAGTAAGTGCTCAATAAATACAACTGAATGAATGAATAATGTTTGGACAAGGAATCCAGGGGAATAGGCAGGCTCCAGGTCCTTGTGGAAATAATGAATCTGTACTCCTGTATTTTTTTTAATGGCATTTGTTAAGCACTTTCTGTGTGTTCTGAACTGCTCTAAAAGCTGCAGTAGATACAAGGTAATCAGGTTCGATCCTGTACCCTGTCCCATGTGGGGCTCCCAATCTTAATCCTTTTCCCAGAAACTGAGGCACAGAGAAGTGAAATGACTTTCCCAAAGTCACAGAGCAGGCAAATGGCTGAACTGGGACTAATAATAATAATAATAATGTTGGTATCTGTTAAGCGCTTACTATGTGCCGAGCACTGTTCTAAGCGCTGGGGTAGACACAGGGGAATCAGGTTGTCCCACGTGGGGCTCACAGTCTTAATCCCCATTTTACAGATGAGGTAACTGAGGCACAGAGAAGTTAAGTGACTTGCCCAAAGTCACACAGCTGACAAGTGGCCGAGCCGGGATTCGAACCCATGAATTCTGACTCCAAAGCCCGTGCTCTTTCCACTGAGCCACGCTGCTTCTCTAGAACCCAGGTCCTTCTGACTCTCAGGCCTGGGCTCTTTCCTCTAGGCCAAGCTGAGGAGGTAGCCCAAAAGGCTATTTTAATTTGAAATGTGTAAAGTACAAGCAACTTCCCCGAGGACTTGTTGATCAGGCAGAGTTTCCCCTGCTAGACCAAGTAGCCCTCCTTTCCTCTCTCCCTCCCAACAGGAGTTAAAGCGAAAATATATACATTGGCCGAGGTTGCAACAAGGAAGACTGTTACACGTTTCCATGTAAATTCGCTGTGGGCAGAGAATGTGTCTACCAATTCTGTTATAGCATGCTCTCCCAAGCACTTTAGCTCAGTGCTCTGCAGATAGTATGTGGTCTATAAATCCCATGGATTGATTGATTGAAGGTGATAATAATAATAATAATGTTGGTATTTGTTAAGCGCTTACTATGTGCCGAGCACTGTTCTAAGCGCTGGGGTAGACATAGGGGAATCAGGTTGTCCCACATGGGGGCTCACAGTCTTAATCCCCATTTTACAGATGAGGGAACTGAGGCCCAGAGAAGTTAAGTGACTTGCCCACAGTCACACAGCTGACAAGTGGCCGAGCCGGGATTTGAACTCATGACCTCTGACTCCAAAGCCCGTGCTCTTTCCACTGAGCCACGCTGCTTCTCTAAGGTGGGCAGTCTTCAGCTTACCCCTCATGGGGTATCTGGAATTTGAACTGAATGGGCTCATTTCTATAAATGACTATTCATTCTATAGTCAGTGTATCGAAGATGGAGCTCGGCCGCCTTTCAACCTCAAGATGGAGGCTCTTTTGCTTCCACATCTTTTTTATTGGCGTCCCATATTTCTGCATGGCATCTTTGTGTGGCATACCCTGGGCAGAAATAGCAGTTGCTCAATTAAATGGTTATGTGAGAAGCCACGTGGCCTAGGGGAAAGAGTGGAGAGTGCATGGGCCTGGGAGACAGAGGACCGAGGTTCTTATCCTGGCTCTGCCTCGGGGAAGTAACTTCGCTTCTCTGTGCTTCAGTTCCCTTATCTGCACAGTGGTGATTTGGTACCTATTCTCTCTTCTACTTAAACTATGAGCCCAAAAGGGGACCTGATTATCTTATATAATAATAATAATTGTGGTATTTGTTAAGTGCTTACTATGTGCCAGGCACTGTACTAAGTGTTGGGGTAGATACAAAATAATTGGGTTGGACACAATCCCTCTCCCTCACTGGACTCACAGTCTTAATCCCCATTTTACAGATGAGGTAATTGAGGCACAGAGAAGTGAAGTGACTTTCCCAAGGTCACACAGCAGGCAAATGGCAGAGCTGGGATTAGAACCCAGGTCCTTCTGACTCCCAGGCCTGTGCTCTATCCTCTAGGCCATGCTGCTTCCCTACCCAAAGCTTAGTACAGTGCTTGACACATAGCAATGTTTAACAAATACCACAATTATTTTATTATTATCATTATTATTATTGTCATCAGCCAACTCTAGTACTTATGAACTAAAGCAGCGTTCAAGGCATTAGCAATGTGTAAACAGGGAGAGAGATGAGAGGAGACACAGTGAGTATGTTGGCATTAGAGGAGAGAAGTGTTTGGGCTGGGTTGCCATGATAGAGGGTTGAGGAGAGGTAAGAGGAAGAGAATTGATGGAGTGCTTTAAATCTATCGTGGAGAGAGATGGATAACCAGTGGAGGATTTTGAGGAGCAGGAGATGTGTGTGCAGAACAACTTTTTAGAAAAACGATCTGGACAGCAGTGTGAAGTATGGATTGGAGAGGGAAGAGGCTGGAGGCAGGGAGGTTAGCAAAGAGGTTGATGCAGTAAACAAGACTGGATAAGACAAGTGCTGGCATCAGAGTAGTAGCAATTTGGATGGAGAAGATAGGGCAGAATCTACAAATGTTGTCAAGGTAGAACCAACAGAATTTAGTGACTGAATATGTGGGTTGAAGGAGAATACAGACCAGAGGATAATTCCAAGGTTGTGTGCTTGTGAGACAGGGAGGATGGTGGTGTTGTGTACAGTGATAGGATAACTGCAGGGAGGAGAGGATTTGGGTAGGCCGATGAGAAGTTCTGTTTTGGACATACTAGGTGTGAGGTGATTGAGGGACATCCACGTAGAGATGTCCCAAAGATTGGTGAAGATGTGAAATTGGAGAGGTGGAGAGATGTCAGGGCTAGAGAGGTAGTTAAAGGAATCATCCTTGTAGAGATGGTAGTTGAAGCCATAAGAGCAAATGCATTCTCCAAGGGAGTGGCTGAAGATGGAGAATAAAAGAGAACCCAGAACTGAGGTCTGAAGACTCCTGCAGCTAAAGGGAGGGAGGCAGAAGGGGAGTCGTCGAAAGAGACTGAGGATGAGTGGCCAGAGAGAAGAACCAGGAGAGGACAGTGTCAGTGAAGCCATGGTTGGACAGTCTTTCTAAGAGAAGCGAGAGTCCACAGTGTCAAAGGCAAATGAGAGGTAGGGGAGGATTAGGATGGAGCAGAGGCCTTTGGATTTGGCAAGAAGGCAGTTTCAGTGGAGTCGAGGGACCCGAAGCCAGACTGCACTAAATTGCAGGAGAAGTGGCGGCAGCAGGTGGAAACAGTTCTTTCAAGGAGTTTGGAAAGGAATGGTAGGAGGGTGATGGGGCGATAACTGGAGGGCAAAGTGGGGTCAAAGAAGGTTTTTTTAGCGAGGGGAGACGTGAACAAGTTTGACGGCAGCTGGGAAGGAGCCACTGAAGAGTGGATGATTGAAGATGGCGATAAGGGAGGGGAGAAGTTGGGGGGAGAGTGTTTTAATGAGGTGTGAAGGGATAGGGTCAGAGGGCAAGTGGAGGGGGGGAGATTTTGAAAGGAGGATGGAGAGCTACTCTTGTCAGATGCCTGGGAAGGATGAGAGTCGATGAAGGGGCAGGAGGAGGGGGAGACCGGAAAGTTGGCCGGGAGACTATAAGGAATTCACGTCTGATGGTTCATTTTTGGAGCAGGGATTATATCTCATCTGAGTGTTTCTACCCCTGCCTTTAGCTCAGTGGGTGGCATGTAGTAAGTGCTTAATAAAAAAAAAAACACAGCTAATACTATTAATCATTATTTTTGCTACACATTTACCTTGTGATTTGATCATGTAAGTATGTTTTATCCATTTTAAAGTATATTTATGCAATTTTGGTCCATTTGTTGAATCTTGGGATATATGGATGCACTTTATAAGAGTTCCTGTGGGAAAGTAGACATCCCTTAGCACCACTGCTCTTAATGCCCCAGGTTCATGGAATTAAGTAAGAGTTCTAACTTGGGTATAGCCATATCATACTTTCTCAAGGGCTTAGTACAGTGCCCAGAGTAGGTACTCTCTCGCATTATATTTATTGAGCACTCACTATATACAGAGCACTGTACTTGGGAAAGTTCATTCATTCATTCAATCATATTTATTGAGCGCTTACTGTGTGCCGAGCACTGTACTAAGAGCTGGGGAAAGTACAATGCAGCAAAAAGAGAGTTCAAAATAGCAGAATTAGTAGACATGTTTTCTGCCCATAATGAACAGTCTAGAGGGATGAATCCTGTTGGTGATGCTATCTCTCACGCACCTTGAACCTCAGTTTCTCCATCTGTAAAATGAGCAGTATCATTTTTACATTTGATATGCTTCAAAGGGATGTGGGGAGTGATTAGATTAAGTTTTTGAAAATTAGGGGTTTGAGGGAAGGGACTTTATAAAGAAAGGAGTAAATCTGTCTCCCTCTCACTTAGACTGTGAGGCCCATGTGGGACAGGGATGGTGTCCAGCCTGATTAACTTGAATCTACCCCAGATCTTAGGACAGTGCTTGGTACGTAGTAAGTGCTTAACAAGTACTTTAATTATTATTATTATGTTAGACTTTAATCATTCAGATTTCTCATGTGCTCTTCTCCCCATGGCCCCTCCCTTGTGCCATCCTACTGATGCTTTTATTTATTCTGCTATAATGCCCCTTCTGCAAAGTGCTGAATTTGAATTCAATTCGAGACTCCATAACCTAACAAGATTTACTTCATCCTTTAATCTCTTCATGCTTTGAAATCGCTCTCCTTATGAAAAGTGACAGCCATTCATTTTAACGAAAATGCGGGGATTTTCTTGTTCTGTCCTTTTTTGGAACAAGTAAAGGGTATTCCCCTCCCCCCCCCAGTCACATAGATAAGTAAATCATCCTACATGAATACATTATAAAGAGCATATACATATATGAGGGAGCTATTGTGCCTATCCTCTCTTCATGGAAAGCTTTAATTTACTGAGAAATTCCCCAAGGTGAAAAGCTTTTCTCAAGGAACTCTATAGAAATCTTCTCAGTAATGTGCATTTATTACAATGAAACACAATTTTCCCTCACCTCCTGACATACGACACTAATAAAGTCTGCAGCGTGAATCTGCACGGTGATTTGCATCTATTTACATTGGATTCTTTCCTTGTTAGAAGTCAGAGTGAATTGAAATGTGGGTAATTTCCCTCAGCCTTGTCACAGTCCCTGGCAAACAGTCGGCTAGAGGCATCTGGAAGAAGCCTAAGTTGCCTGGCAATGATAAGTCCATTTCAATACTGTTTTTCGTTTGTGTGTTTTGTGCCGACTGCCCAAGGGAAGTATCAGGGGCAAGGCCATGCAAATCAGGATGCAAATTAAGCGGGAAAAACTAAATGTGGTGTCAGATTAACCAGGGCTGTAGCTGGGCTGGAGCTTTACAGAGGGTTTCACATGGAATGAGTGATCGAGAACGTCCTTCCTGGAAGTTTTAGGACGGAAGTGCATGTGAGGGAAATCTAAAATTAGGGGCCAGAGTTAATAGTAGCAGTATCAATCAATTCCTGGCGGCGTTAACTGTGTGCAGAGAGCTGTACACTTTAACTATGGTACTTATCAAGCATTCACTATGTGCCAGGCACTGTTCTAACTGCTGGGATAGATACAAGTTAATCAGGTTGTCCCACGCAGGGCTCACACTCTTAATCCCCATTTTACAGCTGAAGTAACAGGCCCAGAAAAGTGAAATGCACTGTACTGTCTCCTCCTCTAGTCTGTAAGCTCGTTGTGGGCAGGGAATGTCTGTTAATTATAGCGTACTCTCCCAAGGGCTTAGTACAGTGTTCTGCATATAGTAAGCTCTCAAGAAAGATCACTGATTGATTTAAAATATAAGAGAATAGTGGTGGCAGGAGTAACAGCATATACTGAGTGCTCACTTGATGTGTTGCACTGCAGTAGGTGCTTAGGAAGTTCAGAAAAAGAAAGTGACATGTTGCCTGCTCACATGGAGTTTCCATTCTACTGTAGGGGGCAGGTGGGAGAGCCACGACATAAAATAATTACAAGGGTAATTGGGCCACTTCTCCATCCACCAGGAGTCAAACCGTTGCCCCTCGGGGATTCATGTGTTCATTACGGGGCTGGAATCTAGGACATCGGGGTCCTATTTGGGCTCCATTCAAACAATCAGTTGTATTCATTGAGAGCTTTCTGGGTGCAGAGCACTGTACTAAGTTTTTGGGAGGGTACAATACAGCAGAGTTGGTAGGCACGTTCCCTGACCACAGACAGCTTACAGTCTATAAATTAAAAAATTACAGATATGTTCATGAGCGCTGTGGGGCCGAGGGAGGGGCGATAAAAAGGAGCAAATCTAAGTACAGAGGTAATGCTTCCCTGTGACTTGATTTCTCCCCACTTGAAAGCATCAAAAATAAGTTCTTTTCCCTATTGGGCACAGCATTTCCCTTTCTGTTCTCATGTTTTTGGTGAAAACTAATGAAAACTCAAGTCTGCACTGTTTGAAAACAAACATTTAGACTTCTTTTGGAGGCAGGGTTAAGTAAGCGCTCAATAAATACAACTGAATGAATGAATGAATGAGGGGAAGAGGAGCCAGAGGTAGGGCAGTCCTCGCTAAAGAGAATACATCTCCCAGAAGGCCTCCATTTCCTCCTTCTAAATAGGAACGGGAAATAGATTAAAGCCCTCCGCCCCAGAGACTACACTACCCACCACAAGTGCCCACAGGGGCTCGGGAGGTGCAAGGGGAACCCACACAAACAGTTGAGGTGGTAATAATAATAATGATAATAATAATGGTATTTGTTAAGAGCTTACTATGTGCCAAGACACTACATAAAGTGCTAGGGGAATAAAGCAAATTAGGTTGGACACAGCCCTTGCCCCACATGGGGCGCACAGTCTTAATCCCCATTTTACAGATGAGGTAAGTGAGGCACAGAAAAATGAAGTGACTTGCTCAAGGTCACACAGCAGGCAACTGGCAGAGTGGGGATTAGAATCCAGAAGGTTCTGACTTCCAGGCCCTGGCTCTATCCCTTCTGTCATGAGTCTGTACTTTCTCTGCGCCCATGGTTGGTACCAGGAAACTGTGCTGTCTGTCTCCTGGAGGAAAATGCTTTCCATATCGCGTGAGTAATCCCCTTTAGCAGGTTGTTAAATTAATAAACTCTGGGTTTGCTTTCTCTGGGAAGTTTATTCAAGGTGATAAGCATTTATTCAGTGTGTGTGTGTGTGTGTGTGTTGTGATTCCGATTCTTTTGAACTGTTAATTTCTCTGAAGTGAGGGGGGGGGGGGGCCCTTTATTCATTCATTCATGCATGCATGCATGCATGCATGCATTCATTCATTCATTCATATTTATTGAGTACTTACTGTGTGTAGAGCTTGGGAGAATACAACAATGGGAATTTAATTTATAATTTAATTTATATTAATGTCTGCCTCCCCCTATAGACTGTAAGCTCATTTGAGGGCAGGGAATGTGTCTGTTTATTGTTATTTTGCCCTCTCCCAAGCACTTAGTACAGTGCTTTATACATAGTAAGTGCTCAATAAATATGATTGAATGAATAAAAGAACTTGGGTTCTAATCCCGTCTCCGCCACTAGTCTTCTGGATGACCCTGGGCAAGTCACTTCACTCCTGTGTCTCAGTTTCCTCATCGGTAAAATGGGTTTAGATAGTCTTTTTCCCTCTTGCTTAGACTGTGAGCCTCATGTGGGACAGGGACTGTGTCCGACCTGCTCATTTTGAATCTATCCCAGCACCAGGCATATAGTAAGTGATTAACAGATATCACCACCATTATTATTATTGTTTGTGATCAAAGGATCTAATGGAAGCAGCGTGGTTTAGTGAAAGAGCATGGGCATGGGAGTCAGAAGATATGAGTTCTAATCCTGGCTCCGACATTTGTCTGCTTTGTGACCTTGGTCAAGTCACTTAACCTCTCTGTGCTTCAGTTCACTCATCTGTAAAATGGGGATGAAGACTGTGAGCCCCAGGTGGGACAATCTGATTACCTTGTATCTACTGGTGCTTAGAACAGGGCTTGGTACGTGGTAAACGCTTAACAAATACCATTATTATTATTATTATTATTATTATTATTATGGAACTCACCTTCCTCATGATCTCCAGCCCCAGTTCCTAGTGCTGACTAGGTGGGACTTGGGATGATCTCTGGGTGTGAACCCCATGGGGGACAGGGACCGTGTCCAACCCGATTTACTGGTATCCACCCCAGTACTTAGTACTGTGCCTGGCACATAGTAAGTGCTTAAAAGATACAATAATAATCATGATAATGATTATTATTATTATTATTGAGCATTTACTTTGTGCAGAGCACTGTACTAAGTGCTTGGGAGAATAAAATATAACAATATAACAGACACATTCCCTGCCCATAATGAGCTTACAGTCCAGCGATCAGGAATCTGAATGGGAACAACTGATATTTAGCTGGGAATAGTGCAGGTATCCACGCCTTGGAGTGGTGAAGCCTGAAGACTCAGGACAGGGTAGGAGGGAAGAGAAACCTCAAAGTCTTTTGGCAGGGAGAGAGGAGGGGAGAAGGGCTGGCAGTTTTATCTCCCTCTTGAGTTTCAAAGGGAAGGAGCTGTAGCGTGAACCTAATAATAATAGTGATAGTATTTGTTCAGCGCTTACTATGTGCCAAGCACTATTCTAAGCTCTGGGATGGATACAAGGTAATCAAGTTGTCCCATGTGGGGCTCACAGTCTTCATCCCCACTTTACAGATGAGGTAATTGAGGCACAGAGAAGTGAAATGACTTGCCCAAAGTCACACAGCTGACAAGTGGCAGAGCCGGGATTAGAACCCATGACCTCTGACTCCCAAGCCCGGGCTCTTTCCACTAAGCCACCTCCTTCTCAACATAACAACGTAATGCACAGAGGCACCCCCTTGCTGCGTCAACATCGGCAAACAGGATCTCCATTCAGCCTGGATGGGCTTCTGCCATTTTAAGACCTCTCCTTCTCCTGAGGGAAAGGAAAGGGATCACAATAGGAGCAGCTGGAGATCCGTAGTGGCAAGGAGATAAAGGTAAGGGGAGGGATAGCATGGCCATCCAACCCACGTCAGGCAGGCCAGGCAGTCATTCGACCCTCCAGTTCTGCCCCCCGGAGTCAGACGTCAAGAGGAGACAGTGGCCTAGTGGAAAGAATGTGGGCCTGGAAGTCAGGAGACCTGGTTGTGAGTCCCATTTCCACCACTGCCCCGCTGTGAAACCTTGGGCAAATCACTCAACCTCTCTGGGCCTCAGTTTCCTCATCTATACAGGAATAAGAAAATAATTAATAACCAGACAGGGACTGTGCCCAACCCAATTTTCTTGTATCCAGCATGGCGTAGTGGTTAGAGCACGGGCCCGGGAGTCAGAAGGTCACGGGTCCTAACCCCGGCTCCGCCACTTGTCTGCTGGGTGACTTTGGGCAAGTCACTTCACTGGGCCTCAGTTCCCTCATCTGTAAAATGGGGATTGAGACTGTGAGCCCCATGTGGGATATGGACTCTGTCCAACCCGAATTGTTTGAAGCTACCCCAGCACTTTGTACAGTTCCTGACATATCGTAAGTGCGTAACAAATGCCACAATTATTAATTATTATTATTATCCTTCATTTTCTTGTCCTGCCTCACCCCTCCAGCTCCAGTTTGAGGGACCGGCCCCTCCCACCGGCCTATTTGGAGCTCTGGGAGAATCTGGCCACTGCAGGCTTCTGGAGCACAGGGTGAGAAAGCAGAGATTGCTGGGAAGAAGATAAGAGCCAAGCGCCGTTGCCATCTGGAGACAAGGTGAGGGAGCTTGATAGTTTGTGTTTCCGCAGCTGCTGTTGCTGTTGGGGACCTGCCCAGGGAGATGGGCACAGCAGAAGCAGAGAGCGGGCGGTGGGCAGCGGGAGGGGAGAGCGGGGAGTGATAGCGGTGCCATTGGAGGCCACAGGAAGTATGAGCTGGAGAAACAATCCTGAGCTACCAAACTGTTAAAACCCGCCTTCAACCAATCAATCAGTCAATCAATCCATCAATGCTTTTGATTGAGTGCTTACTGTGTGCAGAACTGAAGGCTCAAAGACCCAGAAGGGCAGAAAGTACTATCCGAGGGGTGGTGCCCTTCTATTTCCCTTCTAGACTGTAAGCTGCTTGTGGGCAGGGTATGGGTCAAACCAACTGTTTATATTTTCTTCTCCCAAGTGTTTAGTACTTAAGTACTTACTATGTGCCAAGCACAGTTCTAAGCGCTGGGGTAGATGCAAGCTAACCAGGTTGGACGCAATCCCCATCCCATATGGGGCTTAAAGTCTTCATCCCCATTTTACAGATGAGATAACTGAGGCAAAGGGAAGTGATTTAACTAAAATCACACAACAAATGAGTGGATTAGAACCCAGGTCCTTCTGACTCCCAGGCCCCTGCTCTACCCTCTAAACCATAGCTCGTGTCTTAGCCAAATCTCCTACCCCAGGAGTCACCCCAGACTCTTCATCCTAAAATGCCCACAGAAGGTACAGAACACCAAACACGCTGACAAATCCTTGTGGGCAGGGGTGGCATCTATCAACTCCATCGTACTGCACCCTCCTAAGCCCTTACTACAGTGGACTGCACACAGGAAGCACTCAATACATAACACTGAATGACTGGAGTAGGAGCTTGCTCATGTCAGAGAAAAGAGGCTGGGCAGGAGAGCCTACATATTCTATTCATCTTAATGACCTCAGGGTGATCTTGTTTATCTTTGAAGCAAGAGAACAATTTCTTTGTCGGCTTGTAAGCCATCAAATCATGAAGGAAAGAAAAGTCCCTTTTGTCTTTTTGGGGCCCTGGGAGAATTCATTACTACCAGAGTGAGTTTGTTCAGAATCTGAGTCAGAGGCCTCACTTTCTAATTATGTCTACCAGCAGGGGAAATCTATTGGGCTGCAGCAAAAATGTCTGGAGAAATCACTCCCATCCACCAGAGTGCTTGGCCAGTTGTTGTTTTTTTAATGGTATTTGTTAAGCACTTACTATGAACCAGGCACTGTTCTAAACGCTGGGGTAGATAGAAGGTAATTCATTCATTCATTCAATCTGCAGAGCAATGTGCTAATCGCTTGGAAGGTACAGTACAACAATAAACAGACACATTCCCTGCCCACAACGAGTTCGCAGTCTAGAGGTGGGGAGACAGATATTAATATAAATAAATGAATTATAGATATGTGCATAAGTGCTGTGGGGCAGGGAGGGGGGAAAGAGCAAAAGGAGCAGGTCAGGGTGATGTAGAATGTAAGCCCGTCAATAGGCAGGGACTGTCTCTGTTGCGGATTTGTACATTCCAAGCGCTTAGTACAGTGCTCTGCACATAGTAATTGCTCAATAAATACTATTGAATGAATGTAGAAGGGATTGGGAGAAGGGAAAAGGGGAGTTTAGTCAGGGAAGACCTCTTGGAGAAGATGTGCCTTCAATAAGGCTTTGAGGCGGGGAAGAGTAATTGAGGGATTTGAGGGAGGAGGGCGTTCTAGGCCAAAGGCAGAACGTGGGCCAGGGGTCGGCGGTGAGATAGGCGAGATTGAGGCACAGTGAGAGGGTTGGTGTTAGAGGAGTGAAGTGTGCGGCCTGGGTTGTATTAGGAGAGTAGTAAGGTGAGGTAGGAGGGGTCAAGGTGATAGAGTGTTTTAAAGCCAATCATGAGCAGTTTTTTTATGATGCAGAGGTGGAAGGGCAACCACTGGAGTTTTTTTGAGGAGTGGGATGACATGTCCTGAGTGTTTCTGTAGAAAAATAATCCAGAGAGCCCATTGATGTATGGACTGGACTGGGGAGAAGTAGAGTCTGAGAGGTCATAAAGAAGGATGATGCGATAATCCAGGTGGGATAGGATGAGTAATTGTATTAATGTGGTAAAAGTGTGAATGGAGAGGAAAGGGCAGATTTTAGTGATGCTCTGAAAGTGGGACCAACAGGATTTAGTGATGGATTAAATATGTGAGTTGAAAGAGAGAGAGGAATCAAGGATAATGCCAAGGTTATGGGAAAGTCAGGGGGAGGACAGGGTTTAGGTGGGAAGATGAGGAGTTCTGTTTTGGACACGTTAAGCTTGAGGTGACGGGGGAACATCCAAGTAGCAATGTCTTGAAGGCAAGAAGAAATGTGAGAACCCAGAGGGGGAGAGAGCTCAGGGCTGGAGATGTAGATTTGGGTATCATCTGCATAATGGTGGTAGGTGAAGCCATGGGAGTGAATGAGTTCCCCAACAGAGTGGGTGTAGGTGGAAATTCGAATTAGAACAGGATTAAAACCCAGATCCTTCTGATTTCCAGAGCTGTGCTGTATCCACTAAGCTATGCTGCTTCAAAGTTTGCCACTTGTCAGCTGTGTGACCTTGGGCAAGTCACTTAACTTCTCTGTGCCTCAGTTACCTCATCTGTAAAATGGGGCAAAAAACCAACATAATAATTAATAATCCTGCTTACTCTGCCACCTTCTTAGAGCCTGTTCCTGGCTCTACCACTTGTCTGCTGAATGACCCTGGGCAAGTCACATCGCTTCTCTATGCTTCAGTTACCTCATTTATAAAATGAGGATTAATCAGCCCGTCATCAGTCAGTCAATCATATTTAATGAGCATTTACTGAGCAATATACCTAGAGCTTGGGAGAGTACAAGATAACAATATAACTGACACATTCCCTGCTCACAACGAGCTTACAGTCGAGTGGACTCTTTATGGTTTAGAAGCCCCAAAGGATTGGTCTGCCAGATCCTAAATTAAACCCATCCCCCCCTTCAAAGCCATATGCAGAGGAGGGTATTAGCAAAAAGTACTAAGTGCTTAGTACAGTGCTTTGAACACAGTAAGCGCTCAATAAATGCGATCGAACAAATGAGTGTTGCTGTTGGCAACTGCTCATCCAAATTAGCTGCAGCTGTTAAAGAGGGGAAGGGAGGAGGTAGAGGGAGAGGTGAACTCACCTGGTAAGTGTTGTCGAAGCTGTCATACATGAACCGTGTGATCAGAGATGTCTTCCCAACTGCAAGACAACAAGAAGGAAGGAAATTAGCACTTGAGGGCATAGTTTCTATCTCTATCTGCCATTTATTCATTCAATTGCATTTATTGAGCGCTTACTATGTGCCGAGCACTTTATTAAGCCCTTGGAAAGTACAATTCGGCAACAGAGACAATCCCTACCCAACAACGGACTGAAGTCTAGAAGGGGGAGACAGACAACAAAACAAAACAAGTAGACAGGCATCAATAGCATCAATATAAATAAATAGAATTACTGATATATACATGTCATTAAGAAAATAAATAGAATGATAAATATGTACACATATACACAAGTGCTGTGGGACAGGGTGGGGGGTAGAGCCGAGGGAGGGAGTCGGGGTGGTGGGTAGGTGAGGAGCAGAGGAAAAGGGGGGCTCAGTCTGGGAAGCCCTCCTGGAGGAGGTGAGCTTTCTGACCGGCTGGTCTGGGAGCTTTTTGAAGACAGCGATTGTCCCTTCTGATTCTTACTCTCTCCCAAGCTCTTAGAACAGTGCTCTGCACACAGTGGGCCCTCAATTAATGCTATATTGAGCATATTGACCAAAGTGATCCAAAGCCAAATTCTCCCCTCATTTTAATTAAAGGAGAGGAAAAAGGAAAGGAAAAGGTTTCAAGTGTGAATGGTGAATTCCTGGAACATATAATGGATTTAAAGAAAAGGGACTGTGGAAAGATGCTCAAGTTTCCCCAGCCCAGTGTCTGTAACCATAGGAACGTAACAGTGCCTTATTGTGTCCATAACAGACCAATCTACCAGTCCTGAGGTAACTGATGAACTGGTGATTGGGAAGATGGGGGAGGGGGAAATCATTGGTGACCACCCTCTGAGGAAGGTTAGTTTTCCTTTTCTTTTATGGTATTTGTTAAGCACTTTCATTCAATCATTCAATCGTATTTATTAATAATAATAATGATTATGGTATTTGTTAAGCACTTACTATGTGACATGCACTGTTGTAAGCACGGGGGTAGATATAGGGTAATCAGGTTGTCCCACGTGGGGCTCACAGTCTTCATCCCCATTTTACAGATGAGGTAGCTGAGGCACAGAGAAGTGAAGTGATTTGCCCAAGCTCACGCAGCAGACAAGTGGCGGAGGGAGTCCTGACTCCCAAGCCCGGGCTCTTTCCCCAGAGCCAAGCTGCTTCCCTATTTAGCGCTTACTTTGTGCAGAGCACTTAGTATCTAGCAGGCAGTATACTAAGCTCTGGTGTAGATACAAGTCATTCATGTGTCCCACATGGAACTCATAGTCTTACTCTCCATTTTACAGATGAGGTGACTGGGGCATAGAGAAGTGAAGTGAGTGGACCAAGATTCACTCATTCATTCATTCATTCATTCATTCATTCATTCATTCAATAGTATTTATTGAGTGCTTACTATGTGCAGAGCATAAGCGCTTGGAATGTACAAATCGGCAACAGATATTCACAGTCCCTGCCCTTTGACAGGTTTACAGTCTAATCGGGGGAGACAGGCAGACAAGAACAATGGCAAAAATAGAGTCGAGGGCAAGAACATCTCATAAAAACAATGGCAAATAAATAGAATCAGGGTGATGTACATCTCATTAAACAAAATAAACAAAATAAATAGGGTGATGAAGATATATACAGTTGAGCGGACGAGTACACTGCAGGGGGGTGGGATGGGAGGGGGGAGGAGGAGAGGGAAAGGGGAGAAGAGGGTTTAGCTGCGGAGAGGTGAAGGGGGGAGTAGAGGGAGCAGAGGGAAAAAGGGGGGAGCTTAGTCTGGGAAGGCCTCATGGAGGAGGTGAGCTTTAAGTAGGGTTTTGAAGAGGCAAAGAGAATCAGTTTGGCGGAGGTGAGGAGGGAGGGCGTTCCGGGACCGCGGGAGGACGTGGCCCGGGGGTCGACGGCTGGATGGGCAAGACCGAGGGATGGTGAGGAGGTGGGCGGCGGAGAAGCGGAGCGTGCGGGGTGGGCGGTGGAAAGCGAGAAGGGAAGAGAGGTAGGAGGGGGCAAGGTGATGGAGAGCCTTGAAGTCTAGAGTGAGGAGTTTTTGTTTTGAACGGAGGTCGATAGGCAACCACTGGAGGTTTTTAAGAAGGGGAGTGACATGCCCAGAACGTTTTTGCAGGAAGATGAGCCGGGCAGCGGAGTGAAGAATAGACTGGAGCGGGGCGAGAGAGGAGGAAGGGAGATCGGAGAGAAGGCTGACACAGTCGTCTAGCCGGGATATAACGAGAGCCCGTAGCACTAAGGTAGCCATTTGGGTGGAGAGGAAAGGGCAGATCTTGGCGATATTGTAAAGGTGAGACCGGTAGGTCTTGGTAATGGATCGGATCACACAGCAGGCAAGTGGCAGAGCCGGGATTAGAACTCAGGTCCTCCTCACTCCTCGGCCCTTGCTCTAGCCACTAAACCATGCTTTCCTGGAGGCATTCTTGAAGGAAGAGAGGAAAGGTCGTGATTTGGAGGAACTGAGAGGCAAGTAATAATGATGGTATTTGTTAAGAGCTTACTATGTGCAAGCACTCGTCTAAGCACTGGGGTAGATACAAGGTAATCAGGTTGTCCCATGTGGGGCTCACAGTCTTAATCCCCATTTTACAGATGAGGTAATTGAGGCACAGAGAAGTTAAGTGGCTTGGCCAGAGTCACACAGCTGACAAGTGCGGGAGCCGGGATTAGAACCCACAACCTCTGACTTCCAAGCCCGGACTCTTGCCACCAAGTCACGTGACCTCACTGTCCTGGAAGTGCACCCCAGAATCCTTCCAGGCTGAAGTCCCCTCACCTGCTCAGGCAGTCGTCACTCCAAAGTTACTCATTTTGGTTCCCTTAAAATGCAGACTATTCTCAACCTGGATTATGATATTTGTTAAGCGCTTATATGTGCCAAGCACTGTTCTAAATGCTGGGGTAGGTTCCAGCTAATCAGGTTGGACACAGTCCCTGTCCCTCATGGAGCTCCCAGTCTTAACCCCCATTTTACAGATGAGGGAACTGAGGCCCAGAGAAGTGAAGTGACTTTCCCAAGGTCACCCAGCAGACAAGTGGCGGGGCCAGGATTAGAACCCAAGTCCTTCTGACTCCCAGGCTGGTGAACTGTCCACTAGGCTATGCTGCTTCTCAAATAGTTCTCTGGAGAGTATGATTGGGGAATTTGTTAAGCGTTTACTATGTGCCAAGCACTGGCATAGAAACAAGACAATCTGTCCCTGTCCCATATGGGGCTAACAGTCTAAGTGGGAGGGAGAATAGGGATTTTATTCCCATTTCACAGATGAGAAAACTGGGATACAGAGAAGTGACATGACTTGTCCAAGGTCATAGAGCAGTCACATGGCGCATCTGGACTTAGAAGGTCATGGGTTCTAATCCCAGCTACACTACTTTTCTGCTGGGTGGCCTTGGGCAAGTCAGTTCCCTTCTCTGTGCCTCCGCTACCTCATCTAGAAAATGAGATTTAAGACTGAGCTTTATACAGGACAGGGACTGTGTCCAACCCAATTTGCTTGTATCCACCCCAGTGCTTAGTACAGTGCCTGGCACATAATAAGTGTTTAACAAATTCCACAATTATTATTATTATTTGGAATTAGAATCCAGTGTCTTGATCCCAGGTCCGTGGTTTCTCTACCAGGCCGCGCTACAGCATTACACACTTGCGCTAACAGTTTCCTTTTCCCTCTATCTGACGGGGAACATCTGACAGACTCTGCAATGGAAACGCTGTAGCATAGTGACTAGACCATGGGCCCGGGAGTCAGAAGAATCTGCGTTCTGTTCTTGGCTCCACCATGTATCTCCTGTGTGGTCTTGGGCAAATCACTTCACTTCTCTTGGCCTCAGTTACCTCATCTGTAAAATGGGGATTAAGACGGAGGCCACTTGTGGGACAGGGATTGTGTCCAACCTGAAAACTGTGGGGGTCCCTCACTGGGTCCCCCTCAATTCTCCATGTATACCCATCCCCAACTCCTCTGACTTCAAGGCTTGTGCTCTTTCCACTACGCAACACCGCTTTTCACGTTATGGTCACATTTTCTCCCACTCCCAGAGAATGGCTATCAGGCGGTGCTCTTGATTTCTGGTTCTCGGCTCTTGTGATTCCTTGTCATTCTTATCGTGCTGCTCCATATTTGCAAAGCGCTTTATGGACACTGAACCAACTCTGTTCATTCAATCGTATTTATTAAGCGCTTACTGTGTGCAGGGCACTGTACTAAGCAGTTGGAAAGTACAATACAGCAAGAAGTAGAGACAATCCCTGCCCACGATGGGCTCACAGTCTAGAAGGGGGGTGAAAGGCATCAAAACAAGTAAACAAGCATCAATAGCAGAGATATAAATAAATAGAATTATGGATATATACACATTACTTTAAATAGAATTATAAATGTGTACATATATACACAAGTGCTGTGGGAGTGGGTAGAGCAAAGGGAGTGAGTCAGGGCGATGGGGAAGGTAGGAGGAGCAGAGGAAAATGGGGGCTTAGTCTGGGAAGGCCTCCTGGAGGAGGTGAGTCTTCAGTAGGACTTTGAATGGGAGGAGTGTGATTGTCTGGAGGACTTGAGGAGGGAGGTTTTCCAGGCCAGAATAGTACTGTACTTTCCCAAGCACTTAGTATTGTGCTCTGCTCAAGGTAAATGCGAAATAAATACCATTGATTGATTGATTGTGTGTTCAGTTTCCACGTGGGAGACAATGCAGAGACTGGTGAACCTTGTTGCTGGCAGAAAGTTTTTGAAACCATCTGCAAACCAGTCCTCTAGATGTAAACTCGTTGTGGGCAGGGAATGTCTGTTTATTGGGAAGCAGCATGGTGTAGTGGATAGAGCAAGGGCCTGGGCGTTAGAAGGTTGTGGGTTCTAATCCTGGCTTCTCCTCTTGTCTACTGTGTGGCCTCGGGAAAGTCACAACTACCCTGTGCCTCAGTTATCTCATCTGTAAAATGGCTATTAAGACTGTGAGCCCCATGTGGGACATGGACTGTGTCCAACCTGATTTGCTTGTATCCACCTCAGCGCTTAGTACAGTGCCTGGCACATAGTAAATGTTTAACAAATACCATCATTATTACTGGTATATTGTACTCTCCCAAGCGCTTAGTACAATGTTCTGCCCACAGTAAATGTGCAATAATCCTGATTGGCTGACCTGAGTGAAAACACATGACCAGGAAACTGCTGATCTCTTCCCTCTTGCCTCTCCTCACTCCTTAAAAAAAACCCTATCATTATCAACATCATCCATCACCATCGTAATTGATCATTGTCATCAATAACAAAAGAGAATTTATTGAATGCCTGTTGTGTGTAGAGGGCTCTCCCAATATTATATCAGAAAAATTAGCTTGCATCCCATTCTGTTTTCCTCCCACTTTTCCCCATTCCCTTTTATTTTCCTCCCACATTTCCCATTGCACTCTGTTTTCCTCCCTCTTTTCCCATTGCATTCCATTTTCCTCCCTGTTTTCCCATCACATTCCATTTTCATCCTTCTTTTCCCATCATATTCTGTTTTTTTCCCTCATTTCCCATCCCACTGTGTTTTCCTTTCTCTTTCCCCTGTCTCCTGCTCTCCCACTCCCAGAAAATGGCTATCAGGTGGTGCTCTGTTGACTTCAGGTTCTTGGCTCTTGTGATTCCTTGTCATTCTTATTGTGCTGCTCCATATTTGCAAAGCGCTTTGTGGACACTGATTGCCCTTCACAACACGCCCATGACTCATGATTATGCTATTCAGCCAGGTTATTAATATCCTCATTAAGAATGTAATTTTACAGAACGGGAATGGAGAAATGAGATGATGGGAGTAGGTGGACCGACAAATGAAGAAGCCAGTTTTCCCCTCCGAAGATTTGGAAGAGTCAGTCAGTACTGAGCGCTTACTGTGTTCAGAGCACTGTACCGAGTGCTTGGGAGAATACAAACAGAAATAAAAACATACATTCTCTGTCCACAACAAGCTTACAGTCTAGAGGGTGGGGCGATAGACATTGATATAAATAAATTACCGATGTGTACATAAGTGCTGCCGGGCTGAGTCGGGGCATGTATAAAGGGAGCAAGTCAGGGCGACGCAGAAGAGAGTGGGAGGAGAGGAGGTCTCAGTCAGGGAAGGACTCTTGGAGATGTGCCCTCAATAAGACTCTGAAGAGTACGAGAGTAATTGTCTTTCGGATTTGAGGAGGGAGGGTTTTCCAGGCCAGAGGCAGGATGTGGGCGAGAGGTCGGAGGCAAGATGGATAAGTTTGAGGGACAGTGAGAAAGTTAGAATTAGCGGAGTGAAGTGTGCAGGCTGTGTCATAGTAGGAGAATAACAAGGTGAGGTAGGAGGGGGCAAGGTGGAATGAAGAAGGACCAGGGAGAAGAACCCGGGAATCATTTGGGGAGAGAAGTGGGAAAGGTGGGAGAGAGCGAATTTGCAGTGGCTTTTGTCCTTTGGTGGAGGCAATGGCTCCAATCTCGGGCTTGGCATAGGAATCGCAAGACTATAGAGTAGTAATAATAATAACGATGATAATTATGGCATTTGTTAAGCACTTACTATGTGCCAAGTATTGTTCTAAGCACTGGGATAGATATAATAATAATAATAATGATCGTGTTTGTTAAGTGCTTACTATGTGCCAAGCACTGTTCTAAGCAATGGGGTAGATTGGGGCTCCCAGTCTTAATCCCCATTTTACACATGAGTTAACTGAGGCACAGAGAAGTTAAAGGGCTTGCCCAAGGTCACCCAGCAGACAAGTGGTGGAGTCAGGATTAGAACCCATGACCTCTGACTCCCAAGCCCAGTCTCTTTCCACTAAGCCACACTGCTTCTCCTATCAGGTCCCACTTGAGGCTCACAGTTTAAATAGGAGGGAGAACAGGTATTAAATCTCCATTTTGAAAATGAGGTAATTGAGGCCCAGAGAAGTCAAGTCACTTGCCCAAGATCACACAGCAGACAATTGGCGGAGCTGGGATTAGTACCCAGATCCTTCTGACTCCCAGGCCCGTGTTCTATCCATTAGCCCACACTAATCCCCAGATCCAGGATAATCAGGTTGTCCCATGTGAGGCTCACAGTCTTAATCCCCATTTTACAGATGAGGTAACTGAGCCTCAGAGAAGTTAAGAGACTTGCCCACAGGCACACAGCTGACGAGTGGAGGATCCGGAATTTGAACCCACGACCTTCGACTCCCAAGCCTGGGCTCTTTCCACTGAGCCACGCTGCTTCTCACGAAATGGGGATTAAGACTGTGAGCCCCATGTGGGACAGGGACTATGTCCAACCTGATTATCTTGGATCTACCTCAGAGCTTAGACTAGTGCTTGACATACAGTAAGCACTTAGCAAATACTATCGTTATTGTTATTATGCAGGCTCACAATCCAATGTGGAAGGCTGGGAAGTCCCTGGTCTGATGGGCAAAACGAACATATTCAAGAGCGGTGAAAAAGAAGAGCATCCCACAAGAATAGGTCACGGTCACTCTGGGGTAACACTCCCTCTCCCTCACCTCCCCCACCATACACACCAAGCCACAGGGAAAATGAACAAGGACCCACTGTAAGCCATCTCCAGACTATAAGCTCATCAGCATGGCTCAGTGGAAAGAGCCCGGGCTTGGAAGTCAGATGTCATGGGTTCGAATCCCCGGCTCTGCCACTTGGCAGCTGTGTGACTGTGGGCAAGTCACTTCATTTCTCTGTGCCTCAGTTACCTCATCTGTAAAATGGGGATTAACTGTGAGCCTCACATGGGACAACCTGATACCCTTTATCTACCCCAGCGCTTAGAACAGTGCTCTGCACATAGTAAGCGCTTAACAAATACCAACATTATTATTATTATTATTATAATACAACTGAATTAGCTGGCATATTCCCTGCCCATAGTAATTCTGGTATTTGCAAAGCGCTTACTATGTGCTCCAGGGACTACTGCTAGAATGGATACAAGCAAATCGGGTTGGACAGTCACAGTCTCAATCCCCACTTCACAGATGAGGTAACTGAGGCACAGAGAAGTGAAGTGGCTTGCCTAAGGCCACACAGCAGACAGGCAGTGGAACTGGGATTAGAATTCATGACTTCAGACTCCCAGGCCTGGGCTCTATCTTCTATCCACGATGCCATGTGGCTCATCTTACAGTTTACAGCTGTAATAATAATGTTGGTATTTGTTAAGCGCTTACTATGTGCAGAGCACTGTTCTAAGCGCTGGGGTAGACACAGGGGAATCAGGTTGTCCCACGTGGGGCTCACAGTCTTAATCCTGACTAACAAATCCTGATTTGTTAAAGCTGACAAGTGGCAGAGGGGGATTGGAACCCATGACCTCTGACTCCAAAGCCCATGCTGCTTCCCTTATTATACTCTCTCAAGCACTTTGTACAGTGCTCTGCACATAATAAGCACTTCATAAATACCAGTGATTGACTGATTGATCGACCCACTACAAGCTGGGCATTTGTTGAGGGTAAAGAGAGTTCCTGCCCCATTCTTAATGGGACAGAAAAGGGTATAATAATAATGTTGGTATTTGTTAAACGCTTACTATGTGCCGAGCACTGTTCTAAGCGCTGGGGTAGACATAGGGGAATCAGGTTGTCCCACGTGGGGCTCACAGTCTTAATCCCCATTTTACAGATGAGGGAACTGAGGCACAGAGAAGTTAAGTGACTCGCCCACAGTCACACAGCCGACAAGTGGCAGAGCCGGGATTCGAACCCACTCCCAAAGCCCGTGCTCTTTCCACTGAGCCATGCTGCTTCTCCTTGATGGGGATGTTGAAGAATGGGTGCAAACTGATCCTAGTGGCTGGATTTGCTGCTTTGTTATTTGTGTAGGGATTCTGAGGTGAGGAAAGTCTTAGATCCCGGAGGAGTCTCTAGACTGTAAGCCTGTTGTGGGTAGGGATTGTCTCTCTTTATTGCGGTAATGTACTTTTCAAGCTCTTAGTACAATGCTCTGCACACAGTAAGCGCTCAGTACATACGATTAAATGAATGAATGAATCTAGTCTGTGTTTTGCCTCTCAGGCCTCTTCCAGTCTGCTATCCCTGCAGTCCAAGGGTGCCGAGAATTCTCCCAGCCCGGGTTTCCGGCTCAGAGCCATTCACTCTTTCATTCATTCAATAGTATTTATTGAGTGCTTACTATGTGCAGAGCACTGTATTAAGCGCTTGGAATGTACAATTCGGCAACAGATAGAGAAAATCCCTGCCCATCGATGGGCTTACAGTCTAAACCAGAATGAAGCATCGGGCACTTATTTCTTAATCAAAGAAAAGAAGCCGTGGCTTCTTGGAACAGTGGAGCAAAAATGTGGAAAAGAGACGCAGTTCTTTCATCTAGGGGAAACTATTAGTTCTATCAGGCAATAGTTTGATTCCAGCTCGGGATGGGATGGGGGCTTGGTGGTGTTTTGTACATTAAGGGTCTGGGTTCTTGATCCTGTTTGTTTCCTCATCCTCTCTCTCCCACTTCTGACCACATGTGGCTGCTTCCTCAGTCACCTCCCTGAAGGTCCTTAATGGTGCACTGGGTTAAGCCTGAAGTCTGAGAATAATAGTAATAATAATGATGTTGGTATTTGTTAAGCACTTACTATGTGCAGAGAACTGTTCTAAGTGCTGGGGTAGACACAGGGGAATCAGGTTGTCCCACGTGGGGCTCACAGTCTTCATCTCCATTTTACAGATGAGGTGACTGAGGCCCAGAGAAGTTAAGTGACTTGCCCACAGTCACACAGCTGACAAGTGGCAGAGCCGGGACTCAAACCCATGACCTCTGACTCCAAAGCCTGTGCTCTTTCCACTGAGCCACGCTGAGAAGCAAGGTGGCCTAGTAGGAAGAGCACAGACCTGGGAGTCAGAGGACCTGGGTCCGCAGAGTGGCTTAGTGGCAAGAGCCCGGGCTTGGGAGTCAGAGGTCATGGGTTCTAATCTCGGCTCCGCCACTTGTCTGCTGGGTGACCTTGGGCGAGCCACTTAACTTCTCTGTGCCTCAGTTACCTCATCTGTAAAATGGGGATTGAGACTATGAGCCCCACTTGGGACAATCTGATTAACTTGTATCTACCCCAGTGCTTAGATCAGTGCTTGGCACCTAGTTAAGCGCTTAACAAATACCAACCTTATTATTATCCAGGCCCCACCACTTGTCTGCTGGGTGACCTGGGCAAGTCAATAATAATGATAATAATAACTGTGGTGTTTGTTAAGTGCTTACTACATGCCCGACACTGTACTAAGCAGGGGGGTAGATAGAAACTTATCAGGTTGGACACAGTCCCTGTCCCACATGAGGCTCACACTCTTAATCCCCATTTTTACAGATAAGGAAACTGAGGCACAGAAATGTGAAGTGACTTGCCCAAGGTCACACAGCTAAGTGGAGGACCTGGGATTAGAACCCTGGGCCTTCTGACTCTCAGGCCCTTGTTCTATTCATTAGGTATCACTGCTTCTGGACTGTCTCCAACCAGTAAGTGCTTAACAAATCGATTAAAAAAACAAAAAACCAAAAACCCAGCTTGGAATACTGGAGACTTAGGCTCCCTGGAATGCAGTGAAAGGGAAAACCTGAAAGAGTTTACTCTGAGGATACTGCAGAGGCTCTCCCTCCCCCTGCTGCAGGCAATACTAATACACTAATAATTAAAAAAAATGATATTTGTTAAATACCTATTATGTGCCAAGGCCTTTACTAAGCACTGGGGTAGATACAAGGTAATTAATTCAATTGTATTTACTGAGCGCTTATTGTGTGCAAAGCACTGTACTAAGGGCTTGGAATATACAATTCAGCAACAGATAAACACAATCCCTGCCCAACAACGGGCTCATAATCAGGTCAGACTCCATGCCTGGCCCACCTGGGGCTCCCATTGTAAGGGGACAAGGACAAGAGGTCTTTCATTCTTATTTTATAGATGAGGAAACTGAGACCCAGAGAAGTTAGGTGACTCGCTCAAGGTCACACAGCTGGCAAGTGTCAGAGGTGGGATGAGAGCCCAGGTCCCCTGGTTATGTTCTTCTGGCCCTCGCTCCTTGGCTACTGGTCCCTTCCCTGCCCATCCCAGGAGTCTCAGCTTTGGAATTCCTACTGGATTCCTTTGTTCACAAAATTGTATCTTTGTGAGCTGGAAACTCAGTACTAATAACATCTGCAACTGCCTCCAAAATGAATTTTTTTTTCCAAGTGCAAAAGCTCAGCAATTGCAGGCAGGTTTTATTAAAGACAGGGTGGCAAAAGAGGCTTCTCTCCCTTCCTCCTTCCCTCCCTCTCTCCCATTTCTCATCCTCCTTGGTTTTATTGGAAGCGTCGGGTGGTCTTGCCTCATACACATAGAGACAGATTAGCCGGTCATGCTACAAGCAGAAGTCTTCAGGTGTTTTAATACATGCCCTTTTGAGGTAAGGGGCTTCTCCCCACAATTTGACAGGGGGGTGGAGGGGACAGGGAGGGAACAGCACTTAGAACAGTGCTTGGAACATGGTAAGCGTTTAACAAATGTCATAATTGTAATAATAATAATAATTATTGAACAGTTAATAACAACAGGCCTATTAGAATAATAATAATTATGGTATTTGTTAAGCGCTTACTAAGTGCCAAGCACTGTTCTAAGCGCTGGGATAGTTACAAGGTTTTCAGGTTGTCCCACTTGGGGCTCACAGTCTTGATCCCCATTTTACCGATGAGGTAACTGAGGCACAGAGAAGTGACTTGCCCGAAGTCTTACAGCTGACAAGTGGTGGAGTCAGGATTAGAACCCACCACCTCTGACTCCCAAGCGCGGCCTCTTCCCACTAAGCCAAGCTGCTTCTCTAATGAATGAATGTCCAGGTGAGCATACGACTTCCTTGTTACTGGAAAGCACAAGAACTTTCATTCATTCAGTAGTATTTATTGAGCGCTTACTATGTGCAGAGCACTGTACTAAGCACTTAGAATGTACAATTTGGCAACTTGCGGGGGCTGTGGCCAGATCCCCCCCTAAGCAGAGAGCCCCAGCTGTCTCTGACCCCTGACGCCTTCATCCTGGTTGGTGCTTGGTCTGTGTTCTGCACACAGTAAGCGCTCAATAAATACTACTGTCAGACTGACTGGCCTCAGTCACACAAGCGCAGTGCAAGGTGGCAATACCATTCTGTTCCAGCAGACATCTGAAGAGTGGGCTCCTATCAACCCAAGAGCAGCGTGGCCCAGTGGCTAGATCCTGGGCCTGGAAGTCAGAAGGAACCGGGTTCCAATGCCGGCTCTGCCGCTGAGTGACCTTGAGCAAGTCACTTCACTTCTCTGTGCCTCAGTTACCTCATCTGTAAAATGGGGATTAAGACTGTGAGCCCCATGCGGGACTATGCCGACCTGATTAGCTTGTATCTACTCCAGGGCTTAGTACAGTGTCTGGCTTGTAGTAAGCACGTAACGAGTGAGATATATTACTCTAGCACATATTCATTTATTAATTTGCATCCTTTCTCAGCACTTATGAACAAACATAGGCGGCATAGCCTAGTGACAAAAGTACAAATCTGGGAATCAGAAGACTTGGGTTCTAACCCTTGTTCTGCGGTTTGCCTGCTTGTGTGACCTTGGCAAGTCACTTAATAATAACAATTTTGGAATTTGCTCCGGGTCTCAGTTTCCTCATCTGTATAATGGAGATAAAAGACCTGTTCTCCCTTGCTCTTAGACTGCGCAGATAATTTATTCCAGTTATTCCATATCTGTATATTTTTAGGTCTTTCTCCACCATCAGAGCATAAGCTCTCTGTGAGGAGGGAGCATGTCATGCTTCTGCTGTGCTTTTCCCAGCACTTAACATAGAGTTTCACATCCCTTGCTGCCATGACCACTACTCTTGCCGGCCTGGTGCTACTAGGATCCAGGTCGAGAGCCAGTAGGGAGAGTGTCTGACCCCTGGGCCTGGATTTCACGCTCCATAAGCCCTATCTGGCTCTTCCTGCCCCCTGCTGATATTCTAGATCCTGTTATTATTATTATTAATGGTATAATAATGATGATGGCATTTAAGTGCTTATTATGGGTGAAGCGCTGCATTAAGCACCGGGGTTGTTACAAGCAACTTGGATTGGGCACAATCCCTGTCCTAGATGGGGCTCACAGTCTCAATCCCCATTTAACAGACAAGGGAACTGAGGCCAAGAGAACTGAAGTGACTTGCCCAAGGTCACAGCAGACTGTGGCAGAGCCAGAATTAGAACTCATCACCTTTTGACTCTTAGGCCTGTAGTTAGATCAGCGCATGAGCTGTGGGCATGGTCAAGAGGTGAAAGCAGTCAATCGTATTTACTGAGTGCTTCCTATGTGCCGAGCACCGTACTAAGCACTCGGAAGAGACCAATATAACAGAGTACAATGTAAACCCACAAGGAGCTCACAGTCTACATGGGGACCCAGACATTAATATAAATAAATGCATTAGAGATGTAGACATAAGTACTGTGGGGCTGAGAGATGGGTGAATAAAGGGTGCAAATCTAAGTACGAGGGTGACGTAGAAGGGAGTGGGAGAAGAGGAAATGAGGGGAAGGCCTCTTGGAGGAGATGTGATTTTAACAAGGCTTTGAAGGTGGGCAGAGTGATCGTCTGTCGGATGTGAAGGGAGAGAGAATTCCAGGCCAGAGGCAGGATGTGGGCGAGGAGTCGGCGTTGAGAGAGACGAGATTGAGGTACAGGGAGTAGGTTGGCGTTAGAGGAGCGGAGTGTGCTGTCTGGGTTGGAGTAGGAAAAGCAGGAACCAGAGAGGGATGCTGAGGGGTCAGACTGAATCAGCTCCTTAACGGCCTCGGGAATCCGATCCCGAGGCTGAACACAATAGGCCGCGGCCCTCGGCCCAAATGTCTGGTGGGTGAAAGTGGCTCCGATTGCCTACCCCTCTGCCCTGCCTATCCTCTTTCTGCCGGCAGTTGGGAGAGGGCCTCAGCCACTACCTGCTCCTTTCCCTTTCAGGGTTTGCGGTAAAAAGGTGGGGCCATTACTGGCAGGAAGGGAGAGGGTTGACTCAAATGACTCCTTTCTCCCCTTTCCAGCTCAAAAACCGAAATGACTCCCCCACCATACTGGATCCATCCAGATTCGGCCTGGATGTGGCTGAGAGCCGGGGAGGGGGCTGTGACTACCCACTTTGGAGGGGAAACAGAGGCCTAGAAAGAGAAATGAGGCTGCCTCGGAGTCAGTGATGAAAGGAAATGGGGGCGGGAGGATGTATTCAGCTTGAATCCCAGCCCCTCTCAGCCCCCACCCTGGCCCAGGAATCATCTAGCAGCCGGGCTACGCAGAGTGAACCATTTCCATTTCCATGCTGACCCCCTGACTCCTTCAGACCTCCAGACTCTCTTCTCACTCATCAGAAGGTCTCCCCAGAGGCCCAGGGTCTCAGACCTGCCCTTGTGTCTTCAGGAAAAATCTTTATTTTCCAGCCAGTTCTGTTCCAGGAAACCTTAGTCAACTCCTCCATCCCTCATATCCTCTCAGAGGGTCAAACATTGAGGTCACCCTGGGATGTACCGATCTGTTGCAAGTGGAACCAAGGCACTCTCTTTTTTGAAAATTTTTTTTTGGTATTTGTTAAGTGCTTAATATGTGCCAGTACTAAGTGCTGGGGTAGATATAAGCTAATCAGATTGGACATGGTCCATTTTTTAAAAAATGGTACTTGTTAAGTGCTTACTATGTGCCAGACACCATATCAGGCACTGGGATAGATGCAAGCTAATCAGATTGGACACAGGTCCTGTACCAAATGAGACTCACAATTTGAATCTCCATTTTACAGATGAGGTAACTGAGGTACAGAGAAGTGAAGTGACTTGTTCAAGATCACACAGCAGACAAGTGGCAGAGCTGGGATTAAAACCCAGGTCCTCTGACTCCCAGGCCTGGGCTCTGTCCATTAGGCCATGCTGCTTCTCCTGAAGCCAGTTTCATTTAGAGAGGGTTTGAATCCCAGCTCTGCCACTTGTTTGTTGTGTGACCTTGAACAAGTCATTTATGTATGTGTGTGTTTGTGTTTTGTGGGGGGGGGGGTGTATGTCGGGGGGAGGGACTATTCCGCTCTATGATGGAAGCCCGCTCCAAGCCCGCTCCCACCCCCCAGCAGCTTGTAGGCCCCTCAGAAATCCTCAGTATTCCAGCCCAAGCCCAGATCCCCATGGAAACCACACATAAAGAGAAGGAGAAAGGGAGGCGAGGTTCATTCAGTTCCCTTGAACCTCCTACCCCTTCCTGGTTTCCTTTACTCTAAGGGTGATTTGGTCTGCACCGTGGCACAAGGATGCTTCAGTCAATCCACAATGCTTATTGAGTCCCCACTGTGTGCAGAGCACTGAGCTAGTGTGGTCAGTGTACTTACAGAGTGCTTAATGTATGTAGAGCTCCCAGTGCTTAGAACAGTGCTTGGCACATAGTAAGTGCTTAACAAATACCATTATTATTATTACTAATCGATCAATTAATCAATGGTATTCACTGAATCCTTATTGTGCACAGAGACTGTAGTAATACATCAATGATATTTATTGAGTGCCTACTGTGTGCAGAGTGCTGTACTAAACCAGAAGAAGCATGGCTTAGTGGCAAGAGCACGGATTTGGGAGTCAGAGATCATGGGTTCTAATTCCGGCTCCTCCACTCATCTGCTGTGTGACCTTGGGCAAGTCACTTAACTTCTCTGTGCTCCAGTTACCTGATCTGTAAAATGGGGATTGAGACTGTGAGCCCCATGAGGGACAGGGGCTGTGTCCAACCTGATTACCTTGTATCTACCCCAGAGCTTAGGAGAGTGCTTGGCACATAGTAAGCTCTTAACAAATGCCATAATTATTATTATTATTTACTAGTCAATCGCTTATCTTTATTGAATGCTTACTGGTGACGATGACAATGATGGTATTTGTTTAGCACTTACTAGATACCAAACACTGTTCTAAGTTCTGCGGTAGATTCTAGTTCATCAGGTTGGACACAGTTCCTGTCCCACATGGGGCTCGGTCTTAATCCACATTGTACAGATGAGAGAACTGAAGCACAGAGAAGTTAGGTGACTTGCTTAAGGTCACACAGCAGAAAAGTGGCAGAGCCGGGACTAGAATCCAGGCCCTTCTGACTCCCAGGTCTTTGCTCTACCCACTAGGCCACACTAATTTACAGTGCTCTGTGTGCAGAGCACTGCATTAATCTATCAGTGGTGTTTATGGAGTGCTTTCTGGGTACAAAGCACTGTACTAACTGCTCTGGAGAGTACAACAAGTAGAGTTGGTAGGTACAAGGTTGGTAGGTAGATACAAGGTACCTCAACGAGGTTGCAGTCTAGTGGGAGAGACACTGACATTAAAATCAGTTACAGAGAGGGAAAGTAGCGGAGTATAAGGATACATACAAAAGTGCTGTGGAATGAGGTGAGTATAAGCATAAGTAACGTAGAAGGGAGGCTGTATAGGGTGGGGAATGGGGGGGGGGGTTAATCAGGGAAGGCTTCTCAGAGGAGGTGATTTTAGTAGAGCTTTGAAGATAGGGAGAATGGTGGTCTGTTGTATATGAAGGGGGAGGACCTTTGGGAAGGAGGGTGTTAGCGAGGGGTCTGTGGTGAGAAAAACCAGCTAGAGACATAAAGCATAGGTTGGTAAGTAGGTTACTAAGAAAGTAACAATAGAATTAAATAATTATGGTATTTGTTTATAATAATAATATTAATTATGGTATTAAGTGCTTACTATGTGCCAACCACTGTACTAAGCTCCAGGGTAGATGGAAGGTAATCAGGTTGTCCCACGTGGAGCTCACAGTCTTAATCCCCATTTTTACAGATAACTGAGGCACAGAGTAGTTAAATGGCTTGCCCAAGGTCACTCAGCAGACAAGTGGCAGAGCTGGGATTAGAACCCACGACTTCTGACTCCCAAGCCTGTGCTCTTTCCACTAGGCTTTGCTGCTTCTCTGCTTCTATGTTAAGTGCTTAGTATGTTGCCAGGCACTGTACTAAGTGCTGGGTGGATACAAGCAAATCGGGTTGGACACGGTCCCCATCCCACGTAGGGCTCACATTCTCAATCCCCATTTTACAGATGAAGGAACTGAGGCACAGAGAAGTAAATTGACTTACCCAAGGTCACACAGCAGACAAGTGGCGGAGCCGGAATTAGAACCCAGGTCCTTCTGACTCCCAGGGCCGGGCTCCATCCACTAAGCCATGTGATCCAGAGAAGCAGCGTGGCTCAGTGGAAAGAGCCCGGGGTTGGGAGTCAGAGGTCATGGGTTTGAATTCTGACTGCCCCTTGTCAGCTCTGTGACTGTGGGCAAGTCACTTCACTTCTCTGTACCTCAGTTCCCTCATCTGTAAATTGGGGATAAAGACTGTGAGCCTCATGTGGGACAACCTCATTCCCCTGTATCTACCCCAGCGCTTAGAACAGTGCTCTGCATGCAGTAAGCACTTAACAAATACCAACATTACTACATTATTATCCCTGCCTTCAAGGATCTTACAGTTTAGCAGTGAAACGGACACAACGAAGTTTCATATAGGAGGAAATAGAGTAGATTCCCAAGCGCTTAGTACAATGCTCTGACCACAATAAATTCTTAATAAATATGATTGAATGAATGAATATGTATCTGGGATTTAAGAATACTTAAGTGTTTGGGTGGCACTGAAGGGCTGAGGTGGCAGTTGGGATATATGGGTTGGAGAGAGTAGGGATACCTTAGTGAAACCCTTCTGGAGGAGACGTGATTTCTGAAGGGTTTTGAAAATGGGAGAGTCTGAGGCGTAGGAAGGGGAAGGGAGTTTTTAAAAAATGGTGGCAGAATGAAGTATGGACCGGAGAGGGAAGAGGCTAGGGGCGGGGAGACCAGCAAAGAGGTTGATGCAGTAGTCAAGAGGGCATATGACCAGTGCCTGGATCAGCAGTGTGAGAAGCAGCATGACCTAGTGGAAAGAGCCCGGGTCTAGGAGTCAGAGGACCTCCATTTTAAACCTGCGTCTGACATTTACTTGTCTGCTGTGTGACCTTGGATGAGTCACTTAAATTCTCTGTGCCTCATTTACCTTATCTGTAAACTAGGGATTAAGACTGTGAGCCCCATGTGGGATAAGGACTGTATCCAACCTGAGAAGAGAAACAGCAGGCTCTAGTGAATAAAGCATGGGCCTAGGAATCAGAAGGACCTGGATTTTAATCCTAGTTCCATCAGTTTTCTGTGTGACCTTGGGTAAGTCACTTCACTTCTCTGGGCCTCAGTTACCTCATCTGTAAAATGGGGATCAAGACTCTGAGCCCCATGTGGGAAAGGGACTCAGTCCAATCTGCTCTGCTTGTATCCAGCCCAGTGCTTAGTAGTGCCTGGTACATTCATTCATTCAATCATATTTATTGAGCGCTTACTATGTGCAGAGCGCTGTACTAAGCTCTTGGAATGTACAATTCGGCAACAGATAGAGACAATCCCTCCCAATAACAGGCTCACAGTCTAAGTGACTGTGAGCACATAGTAAGAGCTTAACAACTATGACAATTACTTTTATTAGTACAAGCTTGTATCTACCCTAGTGCTTAGTACAGTTCCTTGCAGATAGCGAGTGCTTAACAAATATTCATTCATTCATTCAATAGTATTTATTGAGCACTTACTATGTGCAGAGCACTGTACTAAGCACTTGGAATGAACAAATCGGCAACAGAGACAGTCCCTGCCGTTTGACGGGCTTACGGTCTAATGGGGGGAGATGGACAGACAAGAACGATGGCAATAAATAGAGTCTAGGGGAAGAACATCTCGTAAAAACAATGGCAACTAAATAGAATCGAGGCGATGTACATTTCATTAACAAAATAAATAGGGTAATGTAAATAGATACAGTTGAGCGGACGAGTAAAGTGCTGAGGGGAGGGGAAGGGAGAGGGGGAGAAGCAGAGGGAGATGGGGGGAAAAGAGGGTTAAGCTGCGGAGAGGTGAAGGGGGGGGCGGTAGAGGGAGTAGAGAGAGAAGGGGAGCTCAGTCTGGGAAGGCCTCTTGGAGGAGGTGAGTTTTAAGTAGGGTTTTGAAGAGGGGAAGAGAATCAGCCTGGCGGAGGTGAGGAGGGAGGGCATTCCGGGACCGCAGGAGGACGTGGCCCGGGGGTCGACGGCCGGATAGGCGAGACCGGGGGACGGCGTGGAGGTGGGCGGCAGAGGAGCGGAGCGTGCGGGGTGGGCGGTAGAAAGAGAGAAGGGAGGCGAGGTAGGAAGGGGCGAGGTGATGGAGAGCCTCGAAGCCTAGAGTGAGGAGTTTCTGTTTGGAGCGGAGGTTGATAGGCAACCACTGGAGGTGTTTAAGAAGGGGAGTGACATGCCCAGAGCGTTTCTGCGGGAAGATGAACTGGGCAGTGGAGTGAAGAACAGACCGTAGCGGGGCGAGAGAGGAGGAAGGGAGATCGGAGAGAAGGCCGACACGGTAGTCTAGCCGGGATATAACGAGAGCCCGTAGCAGTAAGGTAGCCGTCTGGGTGGAGAGGAAAGGGTGGATCTTGGCGATACTGTAAAGGTGAAACCGGCAGGTCTTGGTAACGGATAGGATGTGTGGGGTGAACGAGAGACGAGTCAAAGGTGACACCATTAACCAACCCCCAAAAACAACGCTGTGGCCATTTGCAGGGAGTAGAAGGAACAGATCCTGAAAGAGATCCTATTTTCTCTTTATTTGGGTTCATTTTGTTCTCTGGTAATCTATTTGGACTTAAACAAGACCCTTTTTTATCCAGAGTTCAGGAAACTCTAGGGATTTAATGCTTCCCAGACGATGTGCCTATGAAAGGTGAATTTCCATCCTGCATAAATGTATTTACATATCCTCACCTAGTAAATTAAAAAAAAAATTGTCCATCTATGAGAACTGTTAAAAACAGCATTCTGAGCATAGCAGCTCTTGATCTAAATGACTCTGTTTTTGTCTCAGGAAGTCCCCCATTTCAGGTGGGATGTATATCACATCTGCAAATTCCAAATTGGGGGAGGGGGGGACAGGAGATTGCTTCTTTCCCAAAACAGATAAGGCCTGCTTGGACAGGAGATTGCTTCTTACTCAAAACAGATAAGGCCTGCTTGAAGAGTCTCTTTTGTCATTGAAGAAAACACACTTGTCCAAGTTCTTTTGTGATTGGCTACTTCTCCTATACGTTGCAAATAAAGGCACAGCCAAACAGGAGAGGGGTGCCGTTGTGTCACTCGTACCTCTCCGGAGGTGAACGGGCACTCGGTCACCTTCCACCCTTTTCTGATCTATCCAACACTGTCTCTGAGTGTTACTCTCCTTGCTTGCGTCACCACCTTGGGTTCGAATCCTCACTACTTTTTAGTTCCATTCCCTTTTCGAGTACAGTTTCTTGGCAACCGCAAAGGGACCCTCGTGCCGTGACCAACTTCAATGCAGAATGGATCAGAGAGGGGATGGTGAATCCACCTAGCGCGCAATCGTAAGTCTAAGAGATCCGCTTTTAGGGCCCGGATCCTCCCTCCCTCCTTTGACCTGGTTCTGCTTAATTAGGAGCGCCCGTCAGAGAGCGGGTAAGCGATGTTTCTTTCCCGGAAATAGGGAAAGGGTTATCCTCCCGGTGTAGGGTTGGAGGGTTTCTAGTGAAAGACGTTTCACTAGGGTCTGGGAGACGTCCCAGGGTCTGGGAGACGTCCCAGGGTAGGGTCTGGGAGACATCCCAGGATCCTAATCATTTAGGCGGGACCGTTGATCAGTATGGGGCCAGGTCACAGTAAGCCTAAGGAGTGTTTAACTAAATTGCAGAAGTTGTGGGACGAGGGTGTCCTTCCGGTACAAAAAGGAATGATGAAAAAAAATTCTTGCAGTGTCATAAAGCAGCGTGGCTCAGTGGAAAGAGCACGGGCTTTGGAGTCAGGGCTCATGAGTTCGAATCCCAGCTCTGCCACTTGTCGGCTGTGTGACTGTGGGCAAGTCAATTAACTTCTCTGTGCCTCAGTTCCCTCATCTGTAAAATGGGGATTAAGACTGTGAGCCCCACGTGGAACAACCTGATTCCCCTATGTCTACCCCAGCGCTTAGAACAGTGCTCGGCACATAGTAAGCGCTTAACAAATACCAACATTATTATTATTATTATTATAAAGTATGGACCCAGTTTCAAGATCAAACCGGCCATTATATCTGGCCTGAAGGAGGTTCGTTTGATCCTCAAATTCTCAAAAGACTCCGGGAGATCCTATGTGTCTCTCGTGCCGGGGATATGTGTTACTGGTATTTATGGGCTGAGGCGGGAACAAGAGAAAATCCTGCCAGTGTTCCAGAAGCACTAGCCACCCCTAAAACGTCTATTCTTGGGTGCAGTTCTCCTCAGCCACCTGGACTATATCCTCAGTTGCCCATTGCCCCCTCACTTAGCCCTTCCCCACCGTCCTACCTCCCACCAGTGCATCCACCTCCCGCAGTCACGGCCCCGGTACAAGTATCTCATCAACAGATCCCTGTTGAAGGTGGACAGTTAATGGTTACTTCCCTTCCTTCCCATATCCCATTCCAGCCCCAGACACTGTTGTTGTGGCAACAGAATACTCCTCCCTTCGCCCAAAATCCTACGGAGGTCCATAGACGAGTTTTGGGCATCTTTAGGACCCATTCTCCAACCTGGGCAGATGTAGAGGAGCTGTTGGAACTTTTTTTTTACTAGAGATGAGAGGCAGCGTATACGCGCCCAGACCATAAGATTAGAAGGTGAAGGCCAGCCCCATGTGGCCTGGCCAGTTGCGGATCCTAACTGGAACTTGAATGTAGAAGGAGACCGGCAGTGCCTTACACAGGCTCGTCAGACCCTATTAATCGCCATTCAGGAGATAGGTAGAAAACCTCCTGATTGGGATTCCTTTAATGGGTTGAGGCAGAAGGACATAGAGACCTCAGATGAATTCTTTAATCGATTAAGTGAAGCGGCTGAGACTTTAGTACAGTTGAATTTGGATAATGATCAGGACGTCAGGGCTCTGGCTACCGCCTTTGTTAAACAAGGGAAATTTTCTAATTATTTTGATAAATTTATTCCCGGATGGAGTTCTAAGCCCCTTACCGAACTCAGAGGGATTGCTCGTCATGTAGACTATGAAACAGGACAATGCAGCTAAGGTCCTGGTAGTCCAGGCACCAAGAAACTCCCCGAGGATCACTCAACTTGGAGAATTGCCCGATTCTCTTTGGAGCACAGGACCCTCAGCAATTTAACTCAGAATCCTGGAATTTGTGCCTTAGGGGTTATTGTGCCAGGACTGTCTGTACATCAAAACCTCTCTTTTTATGGATGGCATGCCTTTGCTCTTGGTCTTCTTCCCCACTGTGGGCATGGAAAGTCTCTCTCGCTCCCTTTTCAATCTCTCTGCTGAGCTCTGTCTGTTAGCCAGCTACACAGAAAACGTCATCACCGCCCTTCAGTCGGAGGTGAATTCCCTGTCCCGTGTGGCCCTACAGAACCGAATGGCCTTAGACCTACTCCTCGCCAATCAGGGAGGGGTCTGCGTGGTCCTAAACCAGTCCTGTTGTTTCTACCGGGATGAGTCTAGCCGCATAGAGACTGACGTTCAGAAGATCACAACTTAAATGGGTCGCCTGCCTTCCCAGCGCGACTACGCTTCTGGGTCCTGGTGGGATTGGTTGGGACTCTCGAACATGCCTGCTTGGCTGGGAAATTTGACCAGTGGACTAATTGCCTTTGTCCTCCCTATTATATGTGCCCTTTTCCTGGTTTGCTGTGTCATTCATCTTCCAAAGCTGTGTTTCCAAAATGCAGCCCAATCGATAATGCTGTTGCGCCCAGTGCTGTTGCACCCGTCAGGAGCACCCCTCACATGGGAAGACCTTCTCGAGATCACCCAGCGCTTGGACAAGACCTACAGCTCCCATAGGTGCCGTTTCTCGGGAAGACCTTTGTACCTCGAAGAGGGACATGTGATCTCCGCAGGGTCTGGGCCGTGCTGGGCTCAAAAGGGAGGATTGTTAAAAACAGCGTTCTGAGCATAGCAGCTCTTGATCTAAATGACTCTGTTTTTGTCTCAGGAGGTCCCCCATTTCAGGCGGGATGTATATCACATCTGCAAATTCCAAATTCGGGGGGACAGGAGATTGCTTCTTTCCCAAAACAGATAAGGCCTGCTTGGACAGGAGATTGCTTCTTACCCAAAACAGATAAGGCCTGCTTGAAGAGTCTCTTTTGTCACTGAAGAAAACACACTTGTCCGAGTTCTTTTGTGATTGGCTACTTCTCCTATACGTTGCAAATAAAGGCACAGCCAAACAGGAGAGGGGTGCCGTTGTGTCACTCGTACCTCTCCGGAGGTGAACGGGCACTCGGTCACCTTCCTCCCTTTTCTGATCTATCCAACACTGTCTCTGAGTGTTACTTTCCTTGCTTGCGTCACCACCTTGGGTTCGAATCCTCACTGCCTTTTAGTTCCATTCCCTTTTCGAGTACAAGAACCTTCAATGTTACCAATAGAATATGAGCTTTCTGAAACCTAGTCCCCTCTTTTGCTTTATTCAAGCAGTCTACCAGCTGAGTATTGCTCAGGTAACATTAATTAGAGTTCAGTTCAACTCCTCTGGGGCCCAACTATAAAGTGGTTTGTTCTAGAGAGGAGGGTCTGATGAAAGTCAGTGAGTCAGTCTATTTACTGAGTGCTTTCTGTGGGCAGAGCACTGTATTAAGCGCTTGGGAACATACAATGCAACAATTAGCAGATACATTCCCTGCCCACAACAAGCTTACAATTAGAGGGGGAGACAGACATTAAATAAATTACAGATATGAAAGGTAGGTTTGCAGTAATCAATAACCAATCAGTGGTATTTATTGAGTCCTTACTGGGTGCAGAGAATTTAGTTCTGGGGAGCGTATCAATCAATTAATGCCATTTATTGAGAGCTTACTGTGTGCACCACACTGTATTTAGCGCTTAGACCCTTAGTTTAAAGCAATCTCTATGCTCTTTCTCCACTGGGCATCTTCTCTTAGAATCAAGCCCATTCCGGCATGCTCAATTAAACAAATGCCTTATTTATTTATACAATTCCTAACTACAACCCAGCCCTCACATTGCACTCCTCTAACACCAACATGCTCACTGTACCTCAGTCTCATCTATCTCACTGTCGACCCTTCGCCCAAGTTCATTCAATTGTAGTTATTGAGCGCTTACTGAGTTCAAAGCGCTGTACTAAGTGCTTGGGAGAGTACAATGGAACAAACAGAGACATTCCTGCCCACAATGAGCTCACAGTCTAGAGGGGGAGACGGACATTAATACAGATAAATAGACAAATAAATTACAGATATATATATGATATATACATATGTGGGGACGGGAGAGAGGATGAATGAAGGAGCAAGTATGAGCGGCGCAGAAGGGAGTGGGAGAAGAGGAGAGGAGGGATTAGTCAGGGAAGGCTTCATGGAGGAGATGGGCCATCGATAAGGTTTTGAAGTGGGGGAGAGCAATTATCTGTGTGATATCAGGAGGGAGGGAGCTCCAGGCCAGAAGTAGGATGTGGGTGAGAGGTTGGCGGTGAGATAGACAAGATGGAGGTTTTTCTCCTAGCCTAGAACTTTCTCTTCCCACATGACAGACCACCACTCTCCCCACTTCAGAACCTTATTAAAATTGCATCACTTCCAAGAGGCTTTCCTTGACCAAGCTCTCATTTCCCCTACTCCCTCTCCTTTCAGTGTCACCTATGCACTTGCATCTGGCCCCTTTAAGCACTTGATATTTAGCCCATCTTCAGCCCCCATCAGTTCTGCATATAGTTGTAATCTATTGTAACATCTGTCTCACCCTCTTGACTGTAAGCTCCTTGTGGGCAGGGGATATGTCTACCAACTCTATTGTATTCCACTCTCCAAATGCTTAGTACGGTGCTCTGCACACAGTAAGCGCTCAATAAACACAGCTGATAATATGGTTTAGCTAGATATAGGCGACCTTCTACACTCAGTTCCTCTGCTGCCTCCGGCTAGTTCTGCCAGCATTTTTCGCCACCCTCTTGATCCTCATCAATGGTATTTATTGAGTGCTTACTGTGTGCAGAGCACTGTACTAAGCGCTTGAGAGAGGACAATACAACAGATTTGGTAGACACATTCCCTGCTTACCTCCCTGTTAAAGATCTAGTGTCCCAATATCTATCCTTTAAGGAAAAAATGGATCGATCAATCAATCAGTCACATTACTGAGCACTTGCTGTGTGCAGAGCACTGTACTAAGTGTTTGGAAGAGTACACTTTAACGATGTAACAGAGTTGGTATGAGGAGCTTATAGTCTAGAGGGGAAGACAGACATTAATATAAATATATTACAGATAATAATAATAATGATGATGATGGTATTTAAGTACTATGTGCCAGGCACTCTACTAAGCACTCGAGTGGACACAAGCAAATCAGACTGGACACAGTCCCCATTCCAACTGGGGCCCACAGTCTCGATCCTCATTTAACAGATGAGGTATCAGGCCCAGAGAAGTGAAATGACTTGTCCAAGGTCACACAGCAGACAAGCGGCAGAGCCAAGACTAGAACCCATGACCTTCTGACTCCCAGGCCCATGCTCTATCCATTACGTTATGCTGCTTCAGATGCAGGCATAAGCACTAAGGGGGCTGAGTGTGGGGCGAGGGTGAATAAAGGGAGCAAATCGGAGTGACCCAAAGGGAGCGGGAGATGGGATCAGGGAAGACTTCTAGGAGGAGACAGATTGTGGTGTCTGTCCCTCTCTGCTTCCTGACTTTTTGAGGGGTGGAGCAAAGCTCTGGATGGAAATGACAGACTAACAGTAGATGAGAGGTACAATCTTCATTCCTCCGGTGCCTGGGGGTTTTCTGGGGGCACGGTGTGGGGTGAGATGGGACTGGATGACCATGATGTCATGTTCTCAGCAACAATGCATTTTTTATTCATTCATTCAGTAGTATTTATTGAGAGCTTACTATTTGCAGAGCACTGTACTACACCTGGAATGTACAATTCGGCAACAGATAGAGACAATCCCTGCCCAATGATGGGTTCACAGTTTTTATGATATTTGTTAAGTGCCTACACTGTGTCAAACACTGTTTTCTAAGCACTGGTGTAGGTACAAGTCAATCAGGCCGGATACATTCCCTTTCCCACATTGGGCTCACAGTCTAAGAAGAAGATCAGGTATCTAATCCACATTTTTACAGTTGAGAAAACTGAGGCACAGAGAAGTTAAGTGATTTGCCCAAGGTCACACAGCACTCCACAGAGCCAGGTTCAGATCTCAGGACCTCTGACTTCCAGGCCTGCTCTCTTTCCACTAGGCCCTGCTGCTTCTCAATACTTGCGGCTGATGTATTTGGACCTTATATCTTACTTTAGAGCAGGGCCCCACAAGCCGGATGAGCTCTCAAGAAATATTAATTATGATCTTTAGACAAAGAAAAATGTCCTGCATGGAGGACTATTAAACCCTGGAGGCTGTAGAATCTTCTTTCCTGAGTGCTTTAAAAATAAAAGCTCTTCATCTATCTGTCTCAAAGGCTCCTCATCACCTCACATTCTACCTTCCCCTTCCTCATTTTTCTCTGCTTTCCTGCGGTTTCCGAAGAGGAGATCTCTCTCCCCCTCATCTCCCCCACCCCCAAATCCATCCCTCTCCCTGCATCTCTGGTCCCGAAGCTCCCCATTTCCCCTCTCCTCCCCTCCGTAACTGCCGTCTTCAATCTTTTAGTCTCTGATGGATTCTTCCCTGCGGCCTTAAAACATGGTCCAGATTTCCCTGTGCTAAAGAAATCCCCTTTCAATTTCCTCAGTCTCCCTCTCCCCCATCATCTATCACCCCATTTCCCTGCTCTCCTTCCTAACTAAACTCCTGCAGTGGGTCCGACAGACCCCTGCCTTCATCGTCTCACCACCGACTCTCTTCACCAGACCTTCATGCCCTCTGGTCCATGGCGAAGCACCATGCCATAATGGATACAGCATGGGCCTGGGAGTTAGAAGGTCATACGTTCTAATTCTGGCTCTGCTACTTGACTGCTGTGTGGCCTTAGGCAAGTCACTTCACTTCTCTGTGCCTCAGTTCCCTCATCTGTAAAACGGGGATTGAGACTGTGAGCTCCACCTGGGACAGGGACTGTGGCCAACCAAATTCGCGTGTACCCACCCCAGCGCTTGGCACAGTGCTTAACAAATACCACAATTATTATTATCATTGCTGAGACTGCACTCTCCAAGGTCATCAATGACATCCTTAGAGCCGAATCCAACGTTCTCCATTTTGTTCATTCATTCATTCATTCATTCATTCAGGGGTATTTATTGAGCGCACTGCTGCCTTTGACACTGTGGACTGCTCCCTCCTCCTTGATCCAGGTGCCTCGGTTGTGTACTGACATGTGGTATTGACAGCTTCTTGCCAATTTCCAATTTTGTGTACTAGTTCCTCTCCAGCCTCTCATCCCTTAACTTTGTGTATCTCACAAGGCTCTGGTATCTCAACTTCTCTGTGTTTGCCTCCCAAATCTACCTCTCTAGTTGGAGAAATAGTGGTAGTAATAGTAATATATCTATAATTTATCTTATCTTTATGTACGTCTCCCCCTCTAGACTGTATGCTCGATATGAGGGAATACGTCTGCTTATTGTTATGCTGTACTCTCCCAAGTGCTTAATACAGTGCTCTGTACACAGCAAGTGCTCAATAAATACAGTTGAATGAGTGAATAAATAATAATACTTATTATTATTTACTATTGCTTACTGTGTGCAGAGCAGTGTACTAAGCAATGGGAGAGAATACACAAGTGGGAATTAGACATGGTCCCTGGTGCTCATGGGGCTCACAATCTAAAGGTTTAGTTCTGATCTCTCTACTCATTTGAAATCTTGCCTGCTGACCATCTCATGGGCACCTAATAATATTAATAATTGTGGTATTTGTTAATAATAATAACAATAATAATTATTATGGAATTTAAGCTCTTACTATGTGCCAGGCACTGCTCCGAGTGCTGTGATAGATACAAGCTAATCGGGTTGGACACATTCCCTGACCCACATACTCATCCCCATTTTACAGAGGAGGTAACTGAGGCCCAGAGAAGTGAAGTGAGTTGCCCAAGGTCACACAGCAGACAAGTCACGGATCTGGGATTAGAACCCAGGTCCATGCTCTATCCACTACACCAAGCTGCTAATCTTGAACTACTCAGATGATTACATCTCACGTCTTACATCTCAATCAAACAATCAATCGGATTTATTGAGCATGAAGTGTGTGCACAGCACTGTACTAAGCACTTGGGAGAGTACAAGTATAACAATATAACAGACTCATTCCCTGCCCACAACGAAATCTCCTCTGCTGCCTAACTTTCTTATCTCAGTCTACAACACCACCACCTTCTCTTTCCTCAATTCCCTCAACAATGCTGTAGACCAAAGCCACGATGGGCTAATACCGCTCAGTCCACATCTCTCTGCTCCTCCTAACCATTCCTTGGCTTCCTGTGCCCTTCCACTTTAATGAGTAGCTCATCATACTTAATTTCAAAGCTCTTCATCAACTCTCCCCGGCTAGTCAATCGGTCAGTGATAATCATTCATTCAGTCATATTTATTGAGCACTGATTGTGTGCAGAGCACTGCATCAAGTGTTTGGGAAAGCACATAGTCATGATCGCTGCCCAGAAGGAGTTTACTTCTAGAGGGGGTCTATAATTATTACAAAATTATAAAATTTTAATATTACAGGCATTAAAATATACACGGGACAATAGCGTATAAGGATATGTATTAATAATAATGATGATAATGATATTGTTAGGTGCTTACTATCTGTCAAGCACCATTCTAAGCCCTGGGTAGTGGGTGGAGCATGGACCTGGGAGTCAGAAAGACATGGGTTTTAATCCTGTCTCCGCCACTTGTCTGCTGTGTGACCTTGGACAAGTCACTTCTCTTCTACATGTCTCATTTACCTCATCTGTAAAATGGGGATTGAGACTGTGAGCCCCACTTGGGTCAGCTCAATTGGCTTATACCCTCCCCAGCACTTAGTATGGGGCCTGGCACATAGTAGGCGCTTAACAAATGCCATTATTATTATTATTACAAACTAATCAGGTCAGATACAGTTCCTGTCCTATATGGAGCTCACGGTCTAAGTAGGAGGGAGAACAGGTATTTCACCCCCATTTTACAGTTAGGGGAACTGAGGCCCAGAAAAGCTGAGTGACTTGGGTCATACGGCAGGCAAGTGGCAGAGAACCCAGGTCCTCTGACTCCCAAGCCCATGTTCTAGGTCATGCTGCTTTAAATGAACACTCCTCAGGCCCCTCTCTATATTCCTCTTACTGTCTCATACTGTATATCCCCCCTCCTCCATTTCATCCTGGGTTTGGAACTTCCCTTTTCCCCCTACCTTAAACCCAGCAGGATGCAGCCTTCCCCCTAATTAACCCCTTTCTGAAATTTCACCTCCTCTAACGAGGGGCACCTTCTCTTTTAATCCCCAGGATCCCAAGTTAGACCCATCCTTCAGCTACTTCTACCATCCCTGTTCTTATTTATAACCCATCTTCAATACTTCGGAGTAAATGTGTTTATTCAATTATTTATTTTGCTTACTCCATCTGTGCATATTCTCATGTCCATCTCGCCTGTTAGAGTAGGGAAGCAGCGTGGCTCAGTGGAAAACGCACGGGCTTGGAAGTCAGAGGTCATGGGTTCGAATCCCGCTCTAGCTACTTGTCAGCTGTGTGACTGTGGACAAGTCACTTAACTTCTCCGGGCCTCAGTTACCTCATCAGTAAAATGGGGATTAAGACTATGAGCCTCATGTGGGACAATCAGATTACCCTGTATCTACCCCAGCGCTTAGAACAGTGCTGTGCACATAGTAAGAGCTTAAATACCAACATTATTATTATCATAGGCTCCTTGTGGGCAGGGAATGTGTCATTTCTCTGTTCTGCCCTCCTCGGATGCTTCGTACAGCGTCCGGAGGCAGCGGTAAATATTACAAGCACTGCCATTGCTTTTGTCCCTTAGTGGAGGCAGGGGACTAGATTAGTTGACCTCCAGAGGTCTCCAGCAACCTTAGGAGTTAATGATAAAGCAGGGAGAGGGGAGCAGAGCGTCTAGAAGGAAAGAAATTTAAGCCGGCAGATGTATCTTCGACCCCGATCCATCTTAGCACACGAAGCCACAGTTTTCTCATAAATATTCTTGCTTTTCCCTCCCTGGGCTTTCTCTCTCTCGTCCCTTTGTGCCTTCTCAACAAGAAGTGAAATCTCTGCAGGTCAGCAACCCAGCCCCCTCGCCAGAGCGGAAATAGCACAGAGGGAGAGGGAGGGCAGCTTTTCCCGTACCGTTCAGGCACCGGCTTTCATCTTGAAAGCCCAGCGCTTCGGGGAGCAGTCGCTGCCGCTCTGAGCAACATGAGAGGCCATTTCAGCGAGGCGATTCAGCCGTTCCGCTCCCTGGGCCCGGTGAGCCTGCGGCAGGCCGGCCCTACTTCCCCACCCCTGGGCCAAAGCCGAACCAAGGGGAAGATGGTTTTGTGGGTTTCCGCAGGGACGCTGACTGCCCCTTGACCCCCACCCTAATTCTCTTCCTTTTTCTTGCAATGACTTTCCTCACCCTGCCTCTCCATCCCTACTAAGGCTCGGGGATTTCACAGAATCAAAATGTCCCCCTGCGAATCCTCTCTGGATGCTGTGGCTTTCTCAGAAACTGTGGGGCTCATGGATTTATGTGAACACACACTGATGCACACATACACATTCATTCATTCATTCACTCATTTGTATTTATTAGCACTTACTGTATGCAAAGCCCTCTATTAAGCTCTTGGGAGAGTTCAATATAATAATAAAAACAATATGACAATAAACAGACACATTTCCTGCCCGTAACGAGCTTATAAACTAATGACATTTAGTACAACTAAACAAACACCAATTCATACACCCCCACTATGTAGACATAGGCATCCCAAGGACACCTCTTTCCTCCCCTCCCTCCCCCCCCAGCACACACACACTCTCTCCCCCGACCAAGCTCCCCCCCCGCCACACACACGCAAAACCAAATGTCCACCAGAAGATAAAGCAGGTCTATTGGTAGCCCAAAGGCAACAACAGTCTTTGACAGGCAAGGAATCCTGAATAATGATTTTGGTTTCCAGTCAGTGAAAGAATAACTGTCGTATTTGTTAAATGTTTACTGTGTGCGAAGCACTGGTGTATATAAAATACAATCAGATCAGACCCAGTCACCAACTCACATTAGGCTCAAAGTCCAAGAGGAAGGAAGAATGGGTATAGTAAAAACGATAATAATTATGGTATTTGTTAAGCATTTACTATATGCCAGGCACTGTAATAATAATAATAATAATGATGGTGGTATTTGTTAAGCGCTTACAATGTGCAAAGCACTATTCTAAGCGCCGGGGGGATGTCCCACGTGGGGCTCACAGTTTTAATCCCCATTTTACAGATGAGGTAAGTGAGACACAGAGAAGTGAAGTGACTTGCCCAAAGTCACACAGCTGGCAAGTGGCGGAGCCGGGACCAGAACCCATGACCTCTGACTCCCAAGCCCGGGCTCTTTCCACTGAGACAAGCTGCTTCTCTACTAAGTGCTGGGGTAAATACAGGCGAATTCGTGGCTCAGCGGAAAGAGCCCGGGCTTGGGAGTCAGAGGTCTTGGGTTCGAATGCAGCCAGGCTCTGCCACTTGTCAGCTGTGTGACTGTGGGCAAGTCACTTTACTTCTCTGTGCCTCAGTTCCCTCATCTGTAAAATGGGGATGAAGTCTCTGAGCCCCACGTGGGACAACCTGATTACCCTGTATCTACCCCAGCGCTTAGAACAGTGCTCTGCACATAGTAAGCACTTAACAAATACCAACATTATTAAATTGGGTTAAGCACAGTTCTTGTCCCATGTGGGGCTCACAGTTTTGATTCCCATTTTGCAGATGAGGTAACTGAGGCATAGAAAAGTGACTTGCTCAAGGTCACCCAGCAGACCAGTGGCACCAGGGATTAGAAGCTAAGTCCTCTGACTCCCAAGCCTGGGCTCTTTCCACTCTTTCCTGCTTCTACCTGTCAGTGAAGAACAGGGGAAGTAGCCGTGGTGAGTGGGGGGAGTCATTAATAATGCTTTCCTTGGGTGGGTGTTGGGGGGGAGATAGTTTTTCTTTATTTCTCCATGAGACTGAGAGCCCAGCAGGTGTAAGTCTGTGCAACACAGGCAGAGCTAGGACCTTTCTTGGGTTCTCTGTGCATCCGGCCCAGGGTCGGGAAATGAAGGCAATAATAATAATAATAATGACTACAATACCTGTTAAATGTTTACTATGACCTAGTGGCTAGAGCACAGACCTGGGAGTCAGAAAGTCATGGGTTCTAATCCTGGCTCTGCCACTTGTCTGCTGTGTGATCTTGGGCAAGTCACTTCACTTCTCTGTGCCTCAGTTACCTCATCTGTAAAATGGGGATTGAGACGGGGAGCCCCACGTGAGATGGGGACTGTGTCCAACTCGATTTGCTTGTATCCACCCCCATGCTCAGTACAGTGCCTGGTACATAGTAAGTGTTTAACAAATACTATGGTTATTATTATTATTTTCTGTGCTTAAATGATCTAATCCGTCAAATAGGGATTAAGACTGTGAGCCCCATGGGGCACAGGGATTGTATCCAACCTGATTTGCTTGTATTCTCTCCCTGCACTTAGTACAGTGCCTGGCACTTAGTAAGCACTTAACAAATACCTTTGTTATTATTAATATTACTGTTCTAAGCCCTAGGGTAGATACATATTAATCAGGTTGGACTCAGTCCCTGTCCCACATGGGGCTCACAGTCTTAATCCCCATTTTACAATATTCATTCATTCCAACGTATTTATTGAGCACTGACTGGGTACTGTGTACAGCGAAGCAGCGTGGCTTGAGCCCAGGCTTGGGAGTCAGAGGTTGAAGGTTCTAATCCCAGCTCTGTCATTTATTGGCTGTGTGACCTTGGGCAAGTCACTTTACTTCTCTGGTCCTCACTTAACTCATCTGTAAAATGGGGATTAAAACTGTGAGCCCCACGTGGGACAACCTGATTACCTTGTATCTACCCTGTATCTTCTCTGTATCTATCAGAGAAGCAGCGTGGCTCAGTGGAAAGAGCACGGGCTTTGGGGTCAGAGGTCATGGGTTCGAATCCCAGCTTGGCCACTTGTCAGCTGTGTGACTTTGGGCAAGTCACTTAATTTCTCAGTGCCTCAGTTATCTCATCTGTAAAATGGGGATTAAGACTGTGAGCCCCACGTGGGACAATCTGATTCCCCTGTGTCCACCCCAGCGCTTAGAACAGTGATTGGCACATAGTAAGCGCTTAACAAATACCAACATTATTATTACCCCAGCGTTTAGAAGAGTGCTTGGCACATAGTAAGCACTTAACAAAAACCATTATTATTATTACAAAGGAGCACATTCAACTCTTGGGAGAGTACAGTACAACAACAGACACAGTTCTTGCCCATAATGACCTCACAATGTAGAGTTTATTGCTGTTGTTCTTGTCTATCCGTCTCCCCCATTAGACTGTAAGCCCGTCAAAGGGCAGGGACTGTCTCTATCTGTTACCGATTTGTACATTCCAAGCGCTTAGTACAGTGCTCTGCACATAGTAAGCGCTCAATAAATACTATTGAATGAATGAATGAAAGGTGTGAAACCACTGATGAGGTCACTGAGGAACAGAGAAGTGAGGTGGCTTGCCCAAAGTTACACAGCAGACAAGTGTCAGAGTGGGATTCGAACCCAGATCCTTCTGACTCTCAGGCCAGTGCTCAATCCACTAAGCCATGCCAACTGAGAAGCAGGGCAGGTGGTTATTGGGAGGCCAGTCCTCCCATGTCCAGCAGTCCTGCTGGATACCCCCTTGACTCAGGTCCCCTCTCCTGAAGTGGGCATCCCAGCCCACATCCAGCCCGGGCCTGGGAATCAGGAGGTCATGGGTTCTAATCCCGGATCCACCCCTTGTCTGCTGTGTAACCTTGGGCAAGTCACTTAATTTCTCTGTGCCTCAGTTCCCTCATCTGTAAAATGGGGATGAAGACTGTGAGCCTCATGTGGGACAACCTGATGACCCTGTATCTACCCCAGCGCTTAGAACAGTGCTCTGCACATAGTAAGTGCTTAACGAATACCAACATTCTTAACACTATTATACTGCATTCTCCTAAGTGCTAAGTATTGAGCACACGTTAAGTGCTTAATAAATATGATTGATTAACCCAAATAGAGTCAGTTAATCATATTTATTTAGTTCTTGCTGTTTGCAGAACACTGTACTGTGGGAAGCAGCGTGGCTTAGTGGAAAGAGCAAGGACTTAGGAGTCAGAGGACACGGGTTCTAATCCCAGCTCTGCCAATTGTCTGCTGTGTGACCTTGGGCAAGTCGCTTAACTTTTCCATGCTTCAGTTCCCTCATCTGTAAAATGGGGATTAAAACTGTGAGCCCCAAGTGGGACAACCTGATGACCTTGTATCCACCCCAGAGCTTAGAACAGTGCTCGGCACATAGTAAGTACTTAATAAATACCATAATCATTAATTATTATTATTAATTTATTAGTCCCCTTCACTCCACAGAAACTGCCCTCTCAAAGGTCTCCTATGATTTCCTTCTTGCCAAATCCAATGGCTTTTACTTCATCCTAACCCTCCTCAATTTCTTAGCTGCCTTCCATACTGCAGACCACCCCCTTCTCTTGCAAATGTTCTCCTACCTGGGCTTCACTGACTTTTTCCTCTCCTGGTTCTCCTCTTATCTCTCTGATCATTCATTCTCAGTCTCCTTCGCGGGCTCCTCCTCTGCCTAATATCCCCTAACTGTGGGGGTCCCTCAAGGTTCAGTTCTTGAACCCCTTCAATTCTCCATCTACGCTCATTCCCTTGGAGAATGAATTTGCTCCCATAGCTTCATGCCATCTCTATGCAGATGACACCCAAATCTGTATCTCCTCCTCTGATCTCTCTCCCTCTCTCCAGGCTCGCCTCTCTCCTGCCTTCAAAACATCTCTCTACTTGGAAGTTCTCCTGTCATCTCAAACTTAACATGTCCAAAAGAGGGCTCCTTGTCTTCCTACCCAAACCTTGTCCTCTCCCTGACTTTTCCATCACTGTAGATGGCACCACCATCCTTTCCATCCCACAAAACCTTAACCTTGGTGTTATCCTTGACTCCTCTCTCTCATTCAACCCACATATTCAATCCATCACTAAATCCTGTGAGTCCCCCCTTCACAGCATCAATAAAATCCACCCTTTCATCTCCATCCAAACTGCTACCATGTTAACACAATCACTCATCCTATCCTGCCCAGATTACTGCACCAGCCTCCTTGCTGACTTCCCAACCTCCTGCCTCTCCCTTTTCCAGTCCATACTTTACTCTGCTGCCTGGATCATTCTTCTACAGAAACAATCGGGACATGTCACCTGCCTCCTCAAAAATCTCCAATGGTTGCCTATCCACCTCCGTATCAAACAAAAACTCCTCACCATTGGTTTTAAAGCACTCCAACACCTTGCTCCCTCCTACCTCACCTTGCTTCTCTCCTTCTACAACCCAGCCTGCATACTTTACACCCGTACTGATAAACTTCTCACTGTGCCTTGATCTTGCCTGCCTCATTACCGAACCCTGACCCACTTCCTGCCTCTGGCCTAGAATGCCCTACCTCCTCAAATCCACCAGACAATTATTCTCCCCCCATTTCAAAGCCTTTATTGAAGGCACATCTCCTCCAAGAGGTCTTCCCAGATTAAGCCTGACTTCTCCTCATCTCCCACTCCCTTCTGCATTGCCCTGACTTGCTCTCTTTGCTCTTCCCCCCTCCCAGCCCCACAGCACTTATATATATATACATACATATATATACGTATATATAATCTATAATTTTGTTTATTTGTATCAATATCTGTTTCTTTGTATCAGTGTCTCCCTCCCTCAAGACTACGAGTTCGTTGTAGGCAGGGATTGTCACTGTTTATTGTTGTATTGTTGTATTGTACTTTCCCAAGCACTTATTACAGTGCTCTATACACAGTATGCACTTAATAAATACGATTGAATGAATGAATGAATGAATTTAGTACAGTGCTTTATTCATAGTCCACACTCAATAAATACCATTGATTGATCGATTGATTATTGAGCACTTACCATGTGCCAATCTCTGGGATACATTACAAGACAATCAGATCAGGCAGTCTGTCCCACAAAGGGCTCACAGTCTAAATAGATATTAAACGCCCATTTTACAGATAAGGGAACTGAGGTCCAGAGAAGTGAGGTGACTTGCCCAAGATCACAAAGCAGAAAAGTGGAGTCAGGATTATAACCTAGGACCTCTGACTCTCACAACTTCCTGCACAACTCATCCTTGCCAATGACTGCCTTGCCAACCCCTGCTATGGTCTATCTACAGATGGCCAGGAAGGATGGCTGTTTGACTTTATGGCCCATGGCCTTGGGCCACCTCACCTCCCCACCCCGATAACCAGCTGGAACGGTTGGCTTCTCACCCAATTTCACTCCACAAGGAAACATCAAATCAAAATACCTCTGAAGCTGACCTGCTTCTAGGAAGTAATAGTAGTAGTATAATTATGGTATTTGTTAAGTGCTTACTAGTTGCCAAGCACTGGGGTACATACGAGGTAATCAGGTTGTCCCACATGGTGCTCACAGTCTTAATCCCCATTTTACAGACGAGGTAACTGAGGCACAGAGAAGTGAAGTGGCTTGCCCAAATTCACACAGCAGACAAATGGCTGAGCTGGAATTAAAACCCACATCCTCTGACTTCCAAGCCCGTGCTCTTTCCATTAAGCCATGCTGCTTCTCTAGTATATGGTATTTAAGTGCTTTCTGTATGCCAGACATTGGCCTAAGCACTGAGGTAGATAAAAGCTATCAGGTCGGACATAGTTAACGTCCCACATGGGGGTCACAATCTTAATCCCCATTTTATAGATGAGGCAACTGAGGGCCAGAGAGACCTCGAGGACTCCAGCTCCCTGACCAGCCTTAAAGAGAAGCTTCTGTGTCTGCCTTCCTTGACTTTCCCTTCCCCTTGATTTAGTGAAGTCTGAGATTGCGAGGGGCGGGGATGGTGTCAGAATCTCCCCAGCCCATAAACCTGGGCTTCGCACTGAGTTTGCATTTGACCAATCCACTGATTGAAATATAGATGTGCATCTCTCCAGTTTCTTAGCAGTGCCCCTTTCCCTGCTTGACTCTTCAGGAACGGTGTGTCTTACTCTAAAAGGGAAGGGTTAAACATCTCATCCACCCCTGTAGACAGAGATGGTAATTAAGAAAAGATGTCAAGCTATTCAGCGGGTCCTTTAATTAAATATGTTAATTCCCTCTGTGGCGCTGTGCTCCGCCACTGCTGGTGGAGAAAAGTAGACTGGACCAAACGGTTTCTGGTGAGGAATGATGGAGTGTTGGAGAGGCCTGCTGGTGAAGGGGAAAGTGAGGCTGAGGAGGGTGGGCCCGTTGGAGAACTGTAGCCTCACCCCTCTCTGACCCGGAACCAGACTTCTTTACTGAGTTCGGGAACAAGGAATGGCCTGCCTCCCACTCCTCCTACTTTGTTCTTTACTTTCTGACTACCCTACTACTCTATATCTTACTACTCTTCTGGCAAGTCTGCCGTGGACTCAGAAAGTTCTTATCCCGGTTCTGCCACTGGTCTGCTGTGTGACCTTAGGCAAGTCACTTCACTTTGCTTAGAACAGTACTTGGCACATAGTAACTGCTTAACAAATACCATCATTATTATTATTCATTTTGGTCCCTCAGTGACCTCATCTGTAAAATGGGGATTGAGACTGTGAGTTCCATATGGGACAGGGATATTTTGATTTACTTGTATCCACCCCAATGCCTAGTACAGTGTGTGGCACACAGTAAGCACTGAACAAAGACCATAATTATTATTGTCTCCCAGGTTTCACCCCTCTTTTAAAAGCCCATCTCTCCCAGGAAGCCTTCCCTATGTAATAATCCACTCTTTAAGCACTTGCTTTTCCATTGGTAAATTATAATGCTCCTGCCTTTTCATTAGGTTTTAAGCATTTTGTGGGCAGGGATCCTGTCTCCTATTTCTGTTGTATTTTCTCAAATGCTTGGTATGATGCTTTCTACACAGTAAACTTTCAATGGATGCTACTGATAATAATACTGATGGCATTTGTTAAGCGCTTACTATGTGCAAAGCACTGTTTTAATCCGGGCTCTGCCCCTTGCCTGCTGTGCGACCTTGGGCAAGTCACTTAATGTCTCTAGGCCTCATCTTTTTCATCTGTGAAATGGGGATGAAATGCCTGTTCACTTTAGACTTACCATACTTACTTAACTTACCTTACTTACCCTTAGACTGTGAGCCCGGGTGGGACAGAAGCTATGTCTGATTTGATTATTCTGAACATAGCCTAGTGCTACCAGTGCTTGGTACATGGAGAGCACTTAACAAAATACTATATTTGTTATTGTTACCAACTGACTGATTTCAAGGGGAGAAAGAGTTTCGCCTGTTTTCTTGTAAGGAAGTATCTCCTGATGCCTTAATTGCATTCTCTCCTGTAGCCAATTTAGTCCATTTCTTCTCATCCTGTTCTCAGGGAAGAGAGTCGAACTGATCCCCACCCTTTGAATAATAGCTCTTCCAATCAATCCATCAAACAATACAAGGAGGCAGAGAAGTGAAGTGATTTCCCCAAGGTCACACAGTAGACATGAGGCAGAGTTGGCATTAGAACCCAGGTCCTTCTGACTCCCAGATCCAGGATCTACCCACTAGGCCATGCTGCTTCTCTAACATAACTTCTCTCTGCCTCAGTGATGGCATCTGTTAAATGGGGATCAAGACTGTGAAGCCCTCTGTACCACAGGGACTGTGTCCAACCTGATTATCTTTAATCTACCCCAGTGCTTAGAATAGTGACTGGCAAATAGTAAGTGCTTAACAAATACCACAAAAAAGAAGAAGGGAAGGGTAGGTTTGTGGAAGAGGGCAGTTCTGGGCCTTCCAATCCCTTTGGGTGGGTGCCTCCCTCCTCTGCCAAGGAAGTCCCTCCTTGCCCACCTCTGCTTTTACCAAGCGTCCTCCCGAAGTGTCCTCGCCGGCATGAGAAAGTAGGTTGGCTTCAAACAGAAAGGGAGAGAGAGCTGTCGCTCTCCCTCATTATAGCGCCACAGCAGCGACCGACAAGCCCCATCAGGATCAAGAAAAAATTTCGCTTGTGACTGGTTCCCGCATAGACGGGGGTCTCTGAGGAGCCCATATCCGCCGGTGCCCTGGGGTTCTCAGCAGCCAATTGAAATTCACCTCTGCCCTCTAACTGCCTCATGCTGCTCTCCCTTGTTCTCTCTCTCTCTCTTCCCCCTCCTCTCCTCTCTCCTCCCCTTTTTTTCTTCCCCCTCCCCCTCTTCCTCTCTCACCATCTCTCTCTCCCACTGGAGCCCCCTCCTCGCCCTTCCTTCTCCTCCCCCCTCTTTCTCTCCCTCTCCTTCCCCCTTCTATCTCTCCCTCTCCATGTATATATATAGCTTCCCCACTCCACCATCCAACCCCTCCCCTGCCTGCACTCCTGCCTCGGCTTCTTTTTCTTCCTCTTCAGCTTTCATCTTCCTCCTCCGGGCCTCAACCTTTTCCTCTGCCGTCTCTCTGCAGAGTTCCGGGCAGGATGCCGGACACCACCCAGGAGCAAAAATGAACACGCTTTCTCAGGACGAACGGAGGGGCCGCCACAGGGAGGCAGATGAACAGCAAGACTTTAATGTAGGTTAAAAAGCCCTTTAGAAATTCTCTGCCTTTCAGAAGGCAGGCAAAAATTCCGTGCACCTATTATGTCTAGCCACCCCAGTCTGCACTAGCCCGCCAACCCTGCCTAGGATTTCATCTTTCCCTGGCTCTAGTGTCCGGTATGTTACACCATTTTTTATGGTATTTGTTAAGCACATCCTAGGTGCCCGGCAGCGTACTAAGTACTGGAGTAGTCACACGGTAATCAGGTTGGACATAGTCCCTGTCCAACATGGGACTCACAGTCTTAATTTTGCCGATAACTGCATCATAGGCAAGTGAAGTGATTAGCTCAAGGTCTCACAGCAGACAAGTGGTGGAGTCAGGATTAGAATCTAGGTTTTTTGACTCCCAGGCCTCTGCTTTTTTCCTCTAGGCCAGGCCACTCTCCGGCATTTTGCTGTGCTCTTTGCTTGGACCTCATTTCCAACCATGTGTCCAGCAGCTCTTCTTTGAGGCAGGGGATTAGACAAGATGACCTCTACTAGCTGAGGTTCTAGAATCAGGTTAAATTGTGGAATGTTGAGCAGTAAAGCAGCAGGCATTCACAGAGGAAGCTGTTCCTCTCAGTCATTGAAACATACTTATTGAACAGCTTTGGTGTGCAGAGCACTGTTCTAAGCACTTGAGAAACTTTTCCTTCTTTTCACATCAGAATGGGGATTCTGGGAGGAGGGAGCGTTTCTACCAATGATACTGCATTGTACTTAGGCAAATCACTTCACTTCTCTGTGCCTCAGTTACCTCATGTGTAAAATGGGGAATAAGACTGTGAGCCCTATGCAGGACAGGGACTGTTTCCAACCCAATTATCTTATATCCACTCCTGGCACATAGTAAGTGCTTAACAAATACCATATATATTAAATATTTCACCTACCTTTGCTCACTATGCGTCTACTGCAACTTCATCTTCCTCTCCTTGCTCTCCCACAGTGCGTGGATCTCATTCGAATGGTTTGCCTGACTGTTTTTGAAGGACAGCACTTTTAAGCCACAAAGCCTGTCTTGCCCCACAGTTCTACACAAATAATCATTCTTTTGCATGTCTTAGAAATGAGTGCTAACAGTAGGTAACTATGTAGACTTCTGAAAAGCTTGAAGACCTAGTCTATCTAGTTGGACTGTTTCCAACCCGATTCGCTTGTATCAACCCCAGAGCTTAGTACAGTGTCTAGCACATAGTAAGCATTTAACAAATACCACAATTATTATTATTATTTTCCCAAGCACTTATTACAATACTCTGTACACAGTGAGTATTCAATAAATACCACTGGTTTTAATGGAATGGTAAGCTCTTATGATGTGACAGACACTGTACTATATACAAAATAATTAGGTTAGACACAACCCATGTCCCCCATGGGGCTCACAGCTTTAATCCTCAGTTTGCAGCTGAGGTAACTGAGGTCCAGAGAAGTGAAATGACTTGCCCGAGATCACATGGCAGATAAGAAGCGGAGTCAGAATTAGAACCCAAGTACTCTGACTCCCAGGTCCTTGCTCCTTCCACGAGGCCACAACGCTGTTCCTACCCTCTGCTTTCAAAATGGAGGCAGGGAGATGGATCAGAAAAGACTGGCTACTATCTGCATCTTTCAGGAGGAGATGCAGCATTGATTTTTCTCCCTGGAGTTTCCATGGTTCCCTTTGAAGATCCTGTCTGACACTCGCCGTGTGAGAGCCCAACGCTGATTTACGACTATATCTTCCATTCTGCTCTCTGGTGTAGCGGTAGGAACCTCCGGTGGGTAACTGTGTTTCTGGATTCTCTCTTGACAGAGTTTCTCTGCTTATAGTACTGAAACCCCAAACTCTAGCAATTGATCACCCAGTCTCTGGACAGTCATTTTTATACATATCAATCTGCCCAGATGAGAAAGACAGGCAGCTCCTTGAGAAACTTCTACATCATTCCCTCTTTTCTTCAGGAAGCAGCAGAAAGCAATGGAGCCCATTAATTCTGACCTGCAGACCTAGACATCTTAGGAGCTAGGGGAGCAGGCTTTACTTAAACTGGTTTGCAGTCTTCTTTGATATTTTGGGGAAATTAATTGGATTCCTTATCATTCTTTGCATATTTCCTCCGCAGCTGACAAACATTAGAGGCGTCATGCTTCTGCAAGTCGATCTTGGTGGAGAGAGATGAACGAGTAGTCGGATAGGGGAGGGGAACAACGTGGGAATTTTCCCCTTCTTGCTAATAAAGTCTGCAAGCTGCACCCGTCCCAAATAGTGGCTTGAGCGTAAGGATTCAGGTAAACATTTCTGCCTCGCCGATGAAACCCCAAAATGGTTCTCCCCAAGGGGTATCAAGGTCAGGAAATAATTAAGTTAGTGCTCTGTCCAATTTGGGGGGAGTAAGGCAAGAGGGTGGGAGGCCATGGGAAAGGAGGAGAAGTGGAGAAGCAGCGTGGCTTAGTGGATAGACCACAGGCCGGGCGTCAGAAGGACCCGAGTTCTATTCGTGGCTCTGACACATGTCTGCTCTGTGACCTTGGGCAAGTCACATCATTTCTCTATGCCTCAGTTACCTCATCTGTAACAAATGAGGATTAAGAGTTGGAGTGCTCACTGGGACAGGGACCATGCCCAACCTGATTAACTTGTACCTACCCCAGTGCTTAGAACAGTGTTTGGCCCATGGTAAATGCTTAACAAGTACCATCATTATTATCCTGCAGAAACACTCTGGGCATGTCACTCCCCTCCTTAAAAACCTCCAGTGGTTGCCTATCAACCTCCACACAAAACAAAAAGTCCTCACTCTGGGCTTCAAGGCTCTCCATCACCTTGGCCCCCCCTACCTCTCCTCCCTCCTCTCCTTCTACTGCCCACCCCACACACTCTGCTCCTCTGCTGCCCACCTCCTCACCGTCCCCCGTTCTCTCCTATCCCGCCGTCAACCCCTGGGCCACGTCCTCCCGCTGTCCTGGAAGGCCCTCCCTCTTCACCTCTGCCAAACTATCTCTATTCCCCTCTTCAAAGCCCTAAGGAGAGCTCACCTCCTCCAGAGGCCTTCCCATACTGAGCTTCCCTTTTTCCCTCTGCTCCCTCTGCTTCCTCTCTGCTCCCCCTCTGCCCTCTGCTCCCTCCCCTTTCCCCCCTTCACCTCCCCTAAGCTAAGCCCCCTTTCCCTCTGCTCCTCCCCCTCTCCCTTCCTCTCCCCTCAGTACTGTGCTCATTTGTATATATTTTCATTACCCTATTTATTTTATTAATGAGGTGTACATCTCCTTGATTCTATTTATTGTGATTATGTTGTCTTGTTTTTGTCCGTCTGTCTCCCCCGATTAGACTGAAAGCCCGTCATTGGGCAGGGATTCTCTCTATCTGTTGCCGAACTGTACATTCCAAGTGCTTAGTACAGTGCTCTGCAAATAGTAAGCGCTCAATAAATACTATTGAATGAATGAATGAATTAAAGTAGCATCTCTCAATCCAAGCATGACCTTGCTACTTGCCAGTAATCCCATCTGTTTACCTACCCCTAATCTTGCCTGTAAATCACCTGCACCGGTCAGTTTCTGGTAGAAAAAGAAGGGCATAATATCTAAAGTATCTGTTATGCGCTTACTATCTGCCAAGCTTTCTGCCACTTGCCTGCTGTGTGACCTTGGTCAAGTCACTTCACTGCTCTGTGTCTCAGTTACCTCACCTGTAAAATGAGGATTATGTCTGTGAGCCCCTTGTGGGACATGGACTGTGTCCAAGCTGATTAATTTGTATCTACCCCAGTGCTTAGTAGAGTGCCTGGCACTATTTACTATTTACCATTTGAGCGCTTACTATTTATTGAGAGCTTACTATTTATTGAGCGCTTACCTAATAATAAATAGTAACAATAATTAAAATAACGGTATTTATTAAAATCCTCCTATGTGCCAGGCATTGTGTTAAGTGCTGGGATAGGAACAGTACAATCAGATCTGACAGTCCTTGTCCCACATAGGACTCACAGTCTAAGGAGAGGAAGAACAAGTATTGCATCATCATCGCATCATTTTACAGATGAAGAAACTGAGGCACAGAAAAGTTCCGAGACTTGTCCAAGATTATACAGGAAGCAAATGGTGGAGCTGGGATTGGGACTCATCTCCCGATTCCCAGTTCTGTGGTCTTTCCAGTAGGCCCAGTTGCATCCAGCCGCTCCATCCAACTCCCATCAAAGTTGGGAGCATCACTAACCTCCCAGTCTCTGAAACCCATAACCTTGCTATCGTCCTCCCTGTCATCACCCTGTAGATTTGGTGATGCCTTTTTACTTTTGTTTTGTTGTCTGTCTCCCCGCTTCTAAACTGTAAGCCATTTGTGGGCAGGGATTGTCTCTATTGCTGAATTGTACTTTCTAAGCATTTAGTACAGAGCTCTGCACACAGTAAGCGCTCAATAAATACAATTGAATGAATGATTGAATAGATTGTAAGGTAGGGAATGTGTCTGCTGATTCTGTTGAATCGTACTCTTAGGACAGTGCTCTGCACGTGGTAAGCGTTCAATAAATACCATTGATCCTCAGCAATTCCTTCTCTTTCAGCACCCCTTTTCGTCCTGTTGCCAAATCCTGTTGGGTTTTTGTCTACAGAATCCCCAGAACCCACTCCTTCCTCTCTATCCAAACTGTCTCCGTGTCATTTCCTGTCTCCTCGTTCAGTCTTACCTTCGGTGAACGTACTAACTTCACTCTTTATTGAGAAGCAGCATGGCTCAGTGGAAAGAGCACGGGCTTTGGAGTCAGAGGTCATGGGTTCGAATCCTGGCTCTGCCACTTGTCAGCTGTGTGACTTTGGGCAAGTCACTTCACTTCTCGGTGCCTCAGTTCCCTCATCTGTCAAATGGGGATGAAGACTGTGAGCCCCACGTGGGACAACCCGATTCCCCTGTGTCTACCCCAGCGCTTAGAACAGTGCTCGGCACATAGTAAGCGCTTAACAAATACCAACATTATTATTATTATTATTACCATTTATTTTGTTAATAAGGTGTCTATCTTCTTGATTCTATTTATCTTGATGATGTTGTCTTTTGTTTTGTTCTGTTTTGCTTTGGTGTCTCCCCCGTTTAGACTGTGAGCCCGTTATTGGGCAGGGATTGTCTCTATCTGTTGCCGAATTGTACATTCCAAGTGCTTAGTACAGTGTTCTGCACATAGTAAGCGCTCAATAAATACTATTGAATGAATTAATGAAACTAAGGCACAGATCATCAAATGGATTTGCCCAAAGTCACACAGCCAGTAAGTGGGAGAACAGGGACTAGAGCCAGGGTCTCCTGCCTCGAAGCCCTATCCTCATTCCACTAAGCCACACTACCTCTCCCAGGAATCCTAGAGTCCTTAATAAAGATGGGATTTGCTAAGCACTGACTTATAAGTGTCATGCACATTTCTAAGCACTGGGGTAGATACATGATATTTGGGTTGAACACAGTGCCTGTCCTAAATGGGGCTCACAGTCTTTATCTCCATTTTACATATGAGGAAACTGAGGCACAGAACAGTGACTTGCCCAAGAGCACAGAGCAGACAAATGGCGGAGCAGGGATTAGAACCCAGGTCCTTTTGACTCCTAGTTCCATGCTGTATCCACTAGACCTTGCTGCTTCCCTGGCAGGGTCTTCTGGAGTCTTGACCACTAACCCTCCCCATTAGCCTCCATATTAGGAGGGCACTGAAACCAACTCTAGCAGGTCCAGATTTTCATTCCGAGAATAGGCAGAAGCTGAAATTGGACTTGCCCCACCCTCCACCCCTGCAAGAAGACTGGGCTTGTGCCCACAGCACTTATGCCTGTAACTGTAATTTATTATTTATATTAATGTCTCTCTCCCTTTCTAGACTGTAAGCTCATTGTGGGCAGGGATTATATTTATTTTATTGTACTTTCCCAAGCGCTTAGTTCTGTGCTCTGCACACAGTAAATTCTCAAGTAATATAATTGATCTATCGATTGGCACTTAAATAGGGCATGATTTTGTGTCCCTTCCTGATAGAACTTTCCCAGGAAAATGGCTGACGGATGGATGTCTCTGCTCATCTCAAAAATCTTGAGAGAAAGAGGCTTCACAAACCATTCTCATAAGCCTTTTGGGCGTCTGACAATTGCTGCTGTATCCAAAACGAGATCATGTCTGCGGCTGATTATCTCATCTGCATTGGTTTTCCCATTAAAAACAGAAAAGACACTTGCATCCTAGAATTCCTCTGGGGTGGGGGGAGGGGGTCCCATTTGGAGACCCAGGACTGTCAAATAGATTGATACTTTCTGTTCACTTTTTGGTCAAGTGAGCCTCTCTCCCTTTTCAGTAATTAGCTACCGGGGCTCTGCTGTTGCAGCTCACGCTATTCCCACAGGCAGACATCCATCTTGGCCTTGGAGAGGGCATTTAAAGTCACTGTCAATCAAGTCCTTTCCCCGCGGCAGAAATTGGCTTCCCAATCCCAGATAGATCCATAGACCTGTTAGGATGGCAGATTCCCCGTGTAGTTTTATAAACAAGGAAAATCTCATCTGGGACTGGGGATTCTTCCGCAGAATCCATTAAGGTGGGGTGGGGAGTAGGGTGGGGGGTGTCGAGTTTGAGGACTAATTCCAGACCTGGGAATTCTCAAGTATCAGAAAGGTTTTAGTCCAAACTTTCCATTGCTCGATGGAAAGCAATTTCACATGTCACCGGTTTGGGGCTTGGAGAGGTTACGAGAGGGAGATGTGGGAGGGTGAAATGCATTCATTCATTCATTAAAACATATTTATTAAAGCATTTACTGTGTGCAGAGCACTGTACTAAGTGCTTGGGAAAGTACAGTACCACAATAAAGAGTGACAATCCCGACCCACAATTGGTTCACAGTCTAGAGGGATGGGGGACACAGACATCTATGCAAATAGACATAAATATAAATAAATTAAATTACAGATATATACATAAGTGCTGTGGGGCTGTTGACGAAGGCGGGGAGAGAGCAAAGCAAAGCAAGTCAGCCAAAGGGAGTGGGAGATGAGGAAAAGTGGGGTTTAGTCTGGGAAGGCCTCTTGGAGATGTGCCTGGGAGAAAGGGGCGGTAGTTGTTATCGGGTAGAAAAGGGGAGTACTTGTTATGGGTAGTTGCACTGAATTCACTCTCACCTCTCAAGAACCTCAGTGGTTGCCCATCCACCTCCGCACCAAACAGAAACTCCTTACCATCATCTTGCCCCCTCGTACCTCACCTGGCTACTCGCCTATTACAACCCAGCTCGCACATTCCGCTCCTCTAATGCCGACCTTCTCAGTGTACCTCGATCTCAACTATCTCATCGTTGACCTTATTGAAGGCACATCTCCTCCAAGAAGGCTTCCCTAAGCCTTCTCCCACTCCTGTGCCGCTCTTACTTGCTCATCCATTCATCCTCCCGTTCCCAACTGTATATCTGTAATTTATTTATTAATCCATTTCTATTAATGCCTGTCTCCCCCTCTAGACTGTGAGCTCATTGTGGGCAGGAAGGTGTTTACACTGTACTCTTCGAGGCACTTAGTACAGTGCTTGGCACAAAGTAAGCTCTCAATAAATATAATTGAATGAGTGACCTCTTGCCCACGTCTTCTCTCTGGCTTGGAATGCCCTCCCTCTTCATATCTGACAGGCAATTACTCTCCCCTCTTCAAAGACTTATTGAAGGCACATCTCCAAGAGGCCTTCCCTGACTAAGCCCTCTTTTCCTTTTCTTCCAATCCTTTCTCTGTCGCTCTGACTTGCTCCTTTTATTCATCCCTCCACCCAGCCCCACGGCACATGTACGTGTCTGCAAATTTATTTATATTAATTTATTTATATTACTGTCTTTCTCCCTGTCCCCATAAGCCCATTGTGGGCAGGGAAAATATCTGTACTGTTATATTGTACTCTCCCAAGTGCTTAGTACAGTGCTCTGCAGACGGTCAACTCTTAAGAAATACGACTGCCTGGTTGACTGACTCACTGCTGCAGTGGTATTCAGTCAATCAAGCAATCAATGATATCTACTGAGTGTGAGTGCTTACTTTATGCAGCACACTTTGCTAGAGAAGCAGCATGGCTCAGTGGAAAAAGCACGCGCTTAGGAGTCAGAGGTCATGGGTTCTAATCCCGGCTCCGCCACCTGTCAGTTGTGTGACTTTGGGCAACTCCACTTCTCGGTGCCTCGGAGACCTCATCTGTAAAATGGGGATTAAGACTGTGAGCCTCGCATGGGACAACGTGATTATGCTCTATCTACCCCAGCGTTTAGAACAGTGCTCGGCACATAGTAAGCGCTTAACAAATATCAACATTATTATTATTAGAAAGGGAGAAAACATACTGTGACCCACGGGACCTTGGTATTCCAAGGAATCGACTGGGTTTTCCATCTAATTTTTGATCTGTTCTTGGCACGTTTACGCAGAAGAGGATCTCCTACCCCTAGCTGAGCTTGCGCCTACAACTCCTCCAAACGTTCAGCCGAGGGCGTCGGCGGCAGCCCCCATCGCTAGAAACGTCTGTCTCCCTTTATCTTGCCATCCGTCTGTTTACCCAGCACCTTTCACTGCGGCTCCCCCTGCTTTGACAGGATGTTATTTTTAAGCATGATCCGATGTTTTAAAAGTGCGGAGTTTAATTCCTCCCCAGGTTGCATTTCTATTAAAAGTTTTTAGTATGACAACTTTTCTTCCCTTCAAAGAGCAATGGCAGGTTATTGGCTTCCTGCCAATTCCCTACCCACCCCTCCCACAAAAAAGCAGATGCCAATTAGCAAGCAGTTTTAGCATGCGTCTGGTGGTTCTTGCTATTTCCATTACTTAGGGTATCTAGGTACAGAGCTCGTGGGAGGCAGGGGGAGGTGTGGGGAGGGAAGGAGCTGGTCCCCTTGAATGGGGGGCATTAGGTTCTTTGAGGTTCATTATGGGGGGGCATTAGGTTCATTAGGCACTAGGGAGAGAGTGGGTGGGCCAGAAAGAGGGAGTTAGCATCTAGTGCCTCTCAAGAAATAAGCCCTTTCCATGGGTGGCATCAGTCACCATTACCACCACCACCAACACTAATAAAAATAATTATGGTATTCGTTAAGCTCTTACTATGTGCCAGGCATTAATAATAATGTTGGTATTTGTTAAGCGCTTACTATGTGCAGAGCACTGTTCTAAGCGCTGAGGTATACAGGGTAATCAGGTTGTCCCACATGAGGCTCACAGTCTTAATCCCCATTTTACAGATGAGGTAACTAAGGCACAGAGAAGTTAAGTGACTTGCCCACAGTCACACAGCTGCTGGCAGAGCCGGCTTTCGAAACCATGACCTCTGACTCCCAAGCCCGGGCTCTTTCCACTGAGCCACGCTGCTTCTCATATTAGTATTTGCTAACCACTTACTCCATGCCAAGCACTGTTCTAAGCACTGAGATAGATACAAGGCAATCAGCTTGTCCCACATGGGGCTCAAAATCTTAACCCCCATTTTACATATGAGAAACTGAGGCACATAGAAGTTAAGCGACTTACCCAAGTTCACACAGCAGACAAGTGGTGTAGGTGGAATTGGAACCCGTGACCTCTGACTCCCAAGCCCAGGCTCTTTCCACTAAGCCACGGTGCTTCTAAGCACTCACATTTCCCAACACTCTGAGTCATATAACCCCTTCAGCCAACTCTAACACTTATCGATCAATCACTCAATCAACAGGATTTATTGAACAGTTACTGTGTACAGAGCACTGTATTAAATGCTTGGCAGAGTGCAATACAACAGCGTGGCTTAGTGGAAAGAGCCTGGGCTTGGGAGTCAGAGGCTATGGGTTCTAATCCCAGCTCTGCCACTCCTCAGCTGTGTGGCATTGGGCAAGTTACTTAGCTTCTTGGTGCCTCAGTGACCTCATCTGTAAAATGGGGATGAAGACTGTGAGCCCCATGTGGGACATCTTGATATCTACCAGCACTTATAACAGTGCTTGGCATATAGTAAGCACTTAACAAATACCGTCATTACTATACAACAGAAATCATAGACACGTTCTCTGTCGACAACCGATTTACTCCAATATTACTGCTATTACCTTATTAAGGGGTAGAGTGGATAAGCCCCATTTTTCCTCATGTCCCATTCCCTCTGCATCACCCTGATTTGCTCCCTTTGCTCTTCTCCCCTCTCCACCCCACAGCACTTGTGTACAGATCTATCATTTTATTTATTTGTATTGTTGTCTATCTCCCCCTCCTACCCCCACCTAGACTGTAAGCTTGTGGTGGGCAGAAATATCACTTTATTGTTATATTGTACTTTCCCAAGTGCTTAGTACAGTGCTCTGCACAGAGTAAGTGCTCAATAAATACCACTGAATGAATGAAATACCATAGAATGGGGTTGGACACAGTCCCTGTCCCACATGGGGGCTCACAGTCTCAGTCCCCATTTTACAGATAAGGTAACTGAGGTACAGAGAATAATGATAATAATGTTGGCATTTAAGCTCTTACTATGTGCCGAGCACTGTTCTAAACGCTGGGGTAGATACAAGATACAACGCTGGGGTAGATACAAGGGAATCAGGTTGTACATCCATTTTACAGATGAGGTAACTGACACACCAAGAAGTGAAGTGACTTGCCTGAAGTCACACAGCTGACAGGTGGCAGAGTGGGGTTTAGAACCCATGACCTCTGACGTCTAAGCCCATGCTCTTTCCACTGAGCCACGCTGCTTCTCTGAGAAGAGAAGTAAAGTGACTTTCCCCAGCTCACACAGCAGACGAGCAGCAGAGCTGGGACTAGAACCCAGGTCCTCCTGACTCCCAGGCCCGTACTCTATCCACTGGGCCATACTGCTACTATTGCTCCTACTGCTATTACCACCTCTCCTACTACCTCCATTACCGCTACTATCATTCCTCCTAGTACCGGAGAAGTGACGTGGCTCAGTGGAAAGAGCCCGGGTTTAGGAGTCGGGGGTCATGGATTCTAATCCCAGCTCCGCCACCTGTCAGCTGTGTGACTATGGGCAAGTCACTTCACTTCTCGGGCCCTCATTCATTCATTCATTCATTCATTCATTCAATAGTATTTACTGAGCGCTTACTATGTGCAGAGCACTGTACTAAGCACTTGGAATATACAATTTGGCAACAGACAGAGACCATCCCTGCCCAATGAGGGGCTCACAGTCTAAACTGGGGAGGCAGTGACCTCATCTGTAAAATGGGGATTAAGACTGTGAGCTTCACGTGGGACAATCTGATGACCCTGAATCTACCCCAGCGCTTAGAACAGTGCTCGGCACATAGTAAGTGCTTAACAAATACCAATATTATTATTATTACCTCCGCTATTGATACTATCTCCACTAGTGTTATACCCAACTACTGTTACTACCTCCACTAGAACTATCCCCATTTTGTTACTACCTCTACTTCTTCTTCATCATGTTTTGATGTGTATATAACTATAATTCTACTTATATTGACACCTGTTTACTTGTTCTGTTGTCTGTCTTCCCCCTTCTAGACTGTAAGCCCAGTGTGGGCAGGGATTGTCTCTCTTTACTGATGAACTGTACTTTCCAAGTGCTTAGTACAGTGCTCTGCACACAGTAAGTGCTCAATAAATACGACTGAATGAAATGAATGAATAAATGAATCTATTTATTTATACCATTAATTAATTAATTATTATTAATACCATTCATTTATTCATTTCATTCAATCGTATTTATTGAACACTTTCTGTGTGCAGAGCACTGTACTAAGCACTTGGGAGAGGACAATACAACAATAAACAGATTAATTCCCTGTCCACAACGAGCTTACGATCTAGAGGGGGGAGACACACATTAATATAAATGAATAAATTACAGATATATAAATACATTACAGATATATGTTATATATATATAGCCACTCACTTATCAATGTGTTATACATATGTGCATATATATCCTTCTATGCATATAATAATAATTATGGTATTTATTAACCACTCAAATTTCCTGGCACTCTGAGTCATATAACCTCGTCAGCCAACTCTAACACATCAGTCAATCAAAAATATTTATTGAGCATTTTCCTTGTGCAGAACAATGTACTATGAGCTTGGGAGAGTACATTGCAAAAAGAATTCTTAGATATGTTCTCTGTCCACCATGAGCTTACTCCATTATTACTGCTACTACCATCTACCATTATTACAGCCACTACAAAACAATAATAATAACTGACATTTATACCATTATTACAGCCACTACAAAATAATAATAATAATAATAACTGTGGAATTTTTTAAGCACTCAGGCCCTGTACTAAGCACTGAGGTTGATAGAAAATAATGATAATAATAATGGTATTTGTTAAGCACTTACTATGTGCCAGGCATTGTACTAAGCACTGGGGTGGAGAGAAGCAAATTGGGTGGGACACAGTCCCTGTCCCACATGGGGCTCAGAGTCTTAATCCTCATTTTACAGATGATGATGATGGTATTTGTTAAGCGCTTACTATGTGCCGAGCACTGTTCTAAATGCTGGGGTGGATACAGGGTAATTGGGTTGTCCCACGTGGGGCTCACAGTTAATCCCCATTTTACAGATGAGGGAACTGAGGCCCAGAGAAGTTGTGACTTGCCCACAGTCACACAGCTGACAAGTGGTATGTGCTTAAGAAGTGCCATCATTATTTTAGTAGCAGTAGATGTAGCAAAGCAGGGAGAAGCAGTAGATGTAGCAAAGCAGCAGCAGGGCCTAGTAGATAGACTGTAGATAGACTGTAAGCCCGTCAAACGGCAGGGACTGTCTCTATCTGTTGCCGACTTGTTCATTCCAAGCGCTTAGTACAGTGCTCTGCACATAGTAAGCGTTCAATAAATACTATTGAAATACTATTGAATGAATAGAGCCCAGGCCTGGGAGGCAAGAGGACCTGGGTTCTAATCCTGATCCTCTCCCTGTCTGCTCTGTGACCTTGGCAAGTCACTTCACTTCTCGTTGCCTCAGTTCCCTCATCTGTAAAATGGGGATTAAACATGAGCCCCATGTGGGACAACCTGATTACCCTGTATCCACCCCAGCGTTTAGAACAGTGCTCTTCACATAGTAAGCGCTTAACAAATATCAACATTATTATTATTATTACTATATGCCAAGCACTGTTCTATCTTTACTAAGGCCACTAAAATGTCTACTGCTATTACCCTCCCTATTACCACCACCGCTATTGTGGCTTCCTCCACTATAGCCACCACTACCATCACCCTCTTTAACTCTCTTCCCCTTCTCAAAGTCCTACCGAGAGTTCCCCTCCTCCAGGAGGCCTTCCCAGACTGAGCCCTCCCTTTCCCTCTGCTTCTCCTCCCCTCCCCATTCCCCCTTCTCCCGCCCTCTTCCCGCCTTCTCTCCCCACAGCACTTGTGCATATTTGTATACATTATTTATTACTCTATTTATTTTGTTAATGTTGTGTATATATCTATGATTCTATTTATCTTGAGGATATTGACGCCAGACTACTTGTTTTGTTTTGTTGTCTGTCTCCCCCGTTTAGACTGTGAGCCCGTTGTTGGGCAGGGACAGAGAAGCAGCGTGGCTCAGTGGAAAGAGCCTGGGCTTGGGAGTCAGAGGTCATGAGTTCGAATCCCGGCTCTGCCACTTGGCAGCTGTGTGACTGTGGGCAAGTCACTTCACTTCTCTATGCCTCAGTTACCTCATCTGTAAAATGGGGATTAAGACTGTGAGCCTCACGTGGGACAACCTGATTAGCCTGTATCTACCCCAGCGCTTAGAACAGTGCTTTGCACATAGTAAGCGCTTAACATTATTATTATTATTATTGTGTCTGTTGCTGAATTGTACATTCCAAGTGCTTAGTACAGTGCTCTGCACACAGTAAGCACTCAATAAATATGATTGAATGAATGAATGACTCCTGGTACTACCAACTCTTCTTCCACTTGAAGCTTCTCATGGACAAGCTGGTTTCTTGTCAAGATCTGCACGAGCACCGGTGAGGGACTCTTGGAAGCAACCCAGACCCTTGGAGAAAGTGACAATGGAGTCTCCAGCTGGGAATGAGGAATGAGCCTTGTTCCTGAGACATAATAATAATAATAATAACAATAGTATGTGTTAAGGGTTTACTATGTGCCAGGCACTGTTCAAGCCCTGGGATAGATACAAGACAATCCGATTGGACACGGTGCCTGTCCCACATAGGGACCACAGTTTGAATCCTGTTTTACAGATGAGACAACTGAGGCATAGAGAAGTTAAGTGACTCGCCCAAAGTCACACAGCAGACAAGTCAAGGAGCCGGGATTAGAAGGAGCCGGTTTAAAGAGCATAGGCTCACAGTCTTAATCCCCATTTTACAGAGGAGCACTTTAATTTTGAAGTTTGTCTCCCCCTCTATACTGTAAACTCAGATGGGAACACGTTTCCAACTCCGTTATATTGTACTATTCCAAATGTTTGGTACAGGGCTCTGCACACAATAAGTGCTTAATACATAAGATTGATTGATAAATTGATTGAGCTAATGGAAAGAGCACAGAGGACCTGGGTTCTAGTCATAGCCGTGCCCTGGCCTGCTGGGTCATTTTGGGAAAGTCACTTCACCTCTCTGTGCTTCAGTTTCTTCATCTGTAAAATGGAGAAAATAAAAGCTGCCTCACAGGGATAGTGTGAGAATTAAATGAGGAAACTAATGTGAAAGTTCTTTGGTAAAATATAAGTGCTATTTTTTTAATGGTGTTTGTTAAGTACTCATTATATGCAGTGCCAGGCACAGAGTTAGCTTCACATATAGCATAAAAAAACCCATAAAAAATACCCCCCAAACAAAAAAAACCAACAAAGGAATGTCTTTCACTGTCTCCTTCTGGCTTCTCAGGGCCCTGCTGCCTGAGTGGGGAGTGGGGGAACAGTTGGGGATTTCCCCCAAAGCTGAGAGGTGCTCACATTAATTCATTTGGAGAAACAAAGACTTGGAGTGATTTCTAGACCACCTTGAAGCCAGTGAAGAGAGAAATGGGATGGATAATAGGCACTGTGAATTTGCGGGCTGAGGATCAAGAGTCATGAACTATAACCTCAATTTTGACTTACTGGGTGACCTTGGGGAAATTACTTTTTATCCTCAGTTTCCACATGGATAAAATGGGACTCTCCTCTCAGGGTCGCAACTGGAGAGTTTTCAGTACTCTACCAGTCTTAACTATGGGAGGGAGAGTCAAGCAGAGGCATTTCCAAACCATTCCTAACTTGGGCAGTGGCTAGCCAGTGGAAGGCAATCTGCTACAAGTCAAAACTCACCCGTGCTGGGCAGCAGGGGCATGGAAGAGAATCGAGGGCGGAGATTCAAGTTTACTCCACGGAAGGAGTCAATGGTAAACCACTTTCAGATTTTTACTAAGAAAACTCTATGGATCCACTACCAGAATGATTGCAGATGGAGGTGGAGCGTTCTGGGAGAGATGTGTCCATGGTGTTGCTACGGGTCAGAGATGATGCAACGGCATTACGACAACACAAGATCCTTATATGCACATAATAATTATGGTATTCATTAAGCACTTTAATTTCCCGGCATTCTGAGCCATATCAACTCTAACACTTGTCAATCAATCAATAATATTTATTGAATGCTTACTGTGTACAGATCACTGTACTAACACTTGGGAAAGTACGCTACAGCAGTACAACAGATACATTCCCTGCCCTCAATTAGTTTACAGTCTAAAGGGGGAGACAGACATTAATATAAATAAATGTTATTTATGAATTATTTCTTCCCTCCTAGGCACGCTTGGATATATATTCACTCCTTTTATTTATTTTCACCACCCTAGTTATAGGGACTCTTATGTTGTCTCTCCTGCTAGAGTGTAAGTTTCTTGTGGGCAGAGAATCTCCTACTTTATTATTCATTATTCCCAAGGATCTAGTTCAGTGAACCTCAGCAAGTGGGCGATCAATACATAATAATAAATGATAATAATAACTGTGGTATTTGTTAAGTGCTTACTGTGTGCCAGACACTGTACTAAGCACTGGGGTGGAAAGAAGCAAATCGGGTTGGACACAGTCCCTGCCCTACTTGGGGTTCATAATCTCAATCCCCATTTTACAGATGAGGTAACTGTGGCCCAGAGAAGTGAAGTGACTTGCCCAAGGTCACATGGCAGACAAGTGGTGGAGCCGGGATTAGAACCCACGACCGCCGACTCCCTGGCCTGCGCTCTATATACTAATACCACTACTGCTGCTACTATATTATTACTATCAATCAGTGCTATTTATTGGGTGCTTGCTACATTCAGAGCACTGTACTAAGCATTTGGAAGAGTACCAGATATGTTCATTGATCATAATGAGCTTACTTCTATTAGCAGTAATAACTGTGGTATTTGTTAAGCCCTTATGTGCCTGGCACTGTACTGAGCGTAGAGGTAGATAAAAGTTTATCAGAATGGGTACAGTCCTTGTCCCACATAGGGCTCAGCATCTCAATCCCCATTTTCCAGATGAGGTAATGGAGGCACAGAGAAGTGAAGTGACTTACCCCAAGGTCACACAGCAGACAAGTGGCAGAGCGGGGATTAGAACCCATGATCTTCTGACTCTCAAACCTTTGCTCTATTTATTATGTCATGGTGCTGCTCTGCTAACATTACTACTACTTCTAGTTATGCAACAGTTGAGCCATCGTGGACAAGGATCATGTCGACCAACTCTGTTATACTGTAAGCACTTAGTGCACACATTAAGCGCTCAATAAAGACAATTGATTGTGACTCTTCTATTACTACCACTGCTACTACTATTACTGCTATGCATATTCTTTATCAAAAATCCTGGTTATAGCGTTATTCGCCAAATTAGAAATGCCATTTCCCTGAGGGAGATTCCCCAGCCAAACCCCCCGAATCGCTCCAGGTTATCTCATCCCATCAGCCAACAGTCACATGTCAATCAGTCAGTCAATGGTATTTATTGAAGACTTTCTGTGTGCAGAGCACTGTACTACGCACTTGTTGGAACACAATACAATACAATGTGCCTGCTCTCAAGGAGGCAGATGAGTTACAGGAGGAAGCAACTAAGCAAACAAATGCTTAGAAAAATGCTGTGTGCACAGTAAGCGCTCAGTTAAATACGATTGATCAACTGAACAAAGTATAAAGATATGTAGGTAAGTGCTCCGAGGGTGGGGGTGGTATCAAAATGCTTAGGGGTTCAGTCCCAAGTGCGTAGATGATAATAATAATATTGATGGTATTTGGTAAGTGCTTTCAATGTGCCAACCCCTGTTCTGAGCACTGGGGTAGATACAAGGTTATCAAGTTGTCCCATGTGGGGCTGACAGCCTTAATCCCCATTTTACAGATGAGATCACTGAGGCCCAGAGAAGTTAAATGACTTGCCCAGAGTCACACAGCTGACAAGTGGCTGAGCTGATATTAGAACCCACGACCTCTGACTCCCAAGCCTGTGATCTTTCCACTAAGCCACTCTGTTTCTCTCTAAACCACGCTGCTTCTCTGACACAGCAGACAACAAGAAGGGAGGGAGAATAAGGTGGGGAGATGAGCGGTTAGTCGGGGGGGCTTCTTGGAAGAGATATGATTTTAGTAGAACTTTGAAGATGGGAAATAAAGTAATAGTAATGGAATTTGTTAAGCACTTATTTTGTGCCAAGCAGTGTTCTAAGGACTGAGGTAGATACAAGGTAATCAGGTTGTCCCACATGGGGCTCACAGTCTTAATCCCCATTTTACAGTTGAGGTAATTGAGGCACAGAGAAGTCAAGTGCTTGCCCAAGGTCACACAGAAAAGTGGCAGAGCAGGGATTAGAACCCACGTCCTTTGACTCCCAAGCCCGTGCACTTTCTGCTAAGCCATGCTGCTTTGTGGCCTTTCAGATACGAGAGGTGGGGGATGTTCTGGGTAAGAGAAAGGGTGAGAATGAGGGGTTGATGGCAAAATTTATTCTTGATTCTATTTATTTGCTCTTGATTCTATTTATTTGCTATTGTTTTAATGAGATGTTCATCCCCTTGATTCTATTTATTGCTATTGTTCTTGTCTGTCTGTCTCCCCTGATCAGAATGTAAGCCCGTCAAAGGGCAGGGACTGTATCTGCTACCGATTTGTACATTCCAAGCGCTTAGTACAGGGCTCTTCACATAGTAAGCGCTCAATAAATACTATTGAATGAATGAAAAAGACGAGGTGGAGGTGCAGTATGAGCAGTGGTCTTAGAGGAACCAAGAGTGTGAGCTGAGTTATAATGGGAGAGAAACAAGGATAGGGAGAATAGAGAGCGTTTGACTTCCTTACAGCTGATAATGAGGAGTTTCTGTTGGATGCATAGATAGATAGGTAACCATTGGTTTTGAGGAGTGGGGAGATGTGTGCAGAAGGATTTTTTTAAGAAAAATGATAAGATAAGCAGAGTGAACCATCTCAGTAATGCATCTGGAGAGTTTCCAGTACTCTACCAGTCTTGACTATGGGAGAGAGAGTCAAGCAGAGGCTTATCCATTCCATTCCTAGCTGGCCAGTGGCTAGCGAGAGGAAGGCAATTGGCTACAAGTCAAAACTCACCTGTGCTGGGGAGTGGCGGCACGGGAGAGAGTCGAGGGCAGAGGCTCAATTTTACTGCGCGGAAGGAGGCAATGGTAAACCACTTCTGGATTTTGACCAAGAAAACTCTCTGGCTACTCTACCAGACCGATTGCAGATGGAGAATGGGGTGTACTGGGAGAGATGTGTCATTGGAGTCGCTATGCGTCGGAGGTATAAGACAAGCAGAGTATAGCATGGACAGGAGAGGGAAGAGGCTGGAGGCAGGGAGGTCAATGAGGAGGTTGATACGGTAGTAAAGGCAAAATATGAGATGTTGTGATGGTAGAACAGGTGTGATTTGGTGACTGCACATTTTGGGGTTGAAAAAAAGAGATGAGTTGAGGATAACCGTGAGGTTGCTGGCTTGTGAGACAGGGAGAATGGTGGTCTTGCCAACAGTATGGGAAAATTCAGGGAGTTCTGTTTAGTAAATGTTCCATTTGAGATGTCAGGATTCAACTCAGGATGTTGAATTTAGCATGTTCAACTTAGGTCCTGCTGTAATAATAATATTGGTAATAATAATAAAAATAATAATATTTGTTAAGTGCTATGTGCCAAACACTGTACTAATTGCTGGGGTAGATGGAAGATAATCAGGTTCCACATGGGGCTCACATTCTAAGTAAGAGAGAACACAGGTGTGAATCCCCATTTTGCAGATGAGGGAACTGAGGCCCAGAGAATAAAAATAATAATAATTATGATATTTGTTAAGTGCTTACTATTTGCCAAGCACTGTTCTAAGCGCTGGGGTAGATATAAGATAAACAGGTTGTCCCACATGGGGCTCACAGACTTAATCCCCATTTTACAGATTAAGTAGCAGAGGTCCAGAGAAATGAAGTGACTTGCCCAAAGTCACACAGCAGACATGTAGTGGTGCCAAGATTAGAAGGCGCATCTTCTGATTTCCAAGCTTGAGCTCTTTCCAGTAAGCCACGCTGCTTGTCCAAGGTCACACAGCAGGTAAGTGGCAGAACCGGGATTAGATTAGATCATTCCGGGACATGAATTTCTGACATCCCAGAATGGTGTAGGGCAACCATCCTATTCTCTATGCCATGATAGAAGGGGAAAGTGTCCAAGTTTCAGATGGCAACCTAATGTGCCTGACAAGCTCAGATGGACTATCTCCCTTCGAATATGGGGCATCTATTCTCTTCACAGTTGGTGCCCTTGACATATTTGAACCACTGAGGAAATGGGGCTGCTGTCCTTGGATCCTTCCAACCCATACCCCCCAGTTGGCCCTGACCATTGACCCCTTATCTTTGCTGCAGCCTATGGTGATCCAGCCTCTTTTGGGGGACCAACTCTCCAGATTTGACACCTGGAAGATCTAATTACAATGGTGATTTAGGGCCATTTCGGGGAAGATTTTCAGGGATTCAGATTTCCCCAGTTTGCCTGAACCAGCTCCAACTGAAACAAGCCTTAAATACCCAAGTACATTTCTGCCATCATTCTGTGTCTTTTAGCCCCCAGAAAGACTTGGTAAAATTTTGAGGTTCAGCTAAACTGTCCTGTGCCCAGTGGGGCTTGAGGGGATTCTGGTGGATATTCTGATTCACCAGATTGCTTGTTTTGTTATGTTCTGTTTTGCTTTGCTGTCTGTCTCCCCCATTTAGACTGTGAGCCCGTTATTCGGCAGGGATTGTCTCTGTCGCCTAATTGTACATTCCAAGCACTTAGTACAGTGCTCTGCACTAGTAAGTGCTCAATAAATACTACTGAATGAATGAATGGTGAGAGGGAGTGCCCTATGCCCACCCCCCTCCCGACAGCGGCATATACCTTGAGTTACCAAGTTTCACCCCATAAGATATGCCTGGGTGTTCTCCTTGGGAATGGACAGATAACCAGTATTTACATAGTATAACAAGTGACCAATGTAGCTTGCAGTTGAGGAAACTGAAGCACAGAGAAGTTAAGTGACTTGCTCAGGGTCACACAGGAGGCAATTGATGGAACTGGGATTAGAAAGCAGGTCCTCTAACTCTCAGGCCAAGCTTTACCCAATAGGCCACAGTGTTTCCCAAACTTTCCCTCTAATCACTCACTGGGGACCTCCTGTGCAGGAGAACTGATGGACCAATCCACATGCTGACCCTCTGCCAAGGGAAAAAGCATTTCCTTGATTATATTATATATTTATGGTCAATTTTTAAGTGCTTACTATGTGCCAGGGACTGTACTAAGCACTGGCGTGGATATAAGCAAATTGGGTTGGACAGTCCCTTTCCCATATAGGCCTCACAATCCCCATTTTACAGATGAGGTAACTGAGGCCCAGAGAAGTGAAGTGACTTGCCCAAGATCACCTGGCAGACAAGTGGCAGAGCTGGAATTAGAACCCAGGTCCTTCTAACTCCCAGCCCGGGCTCTTTCTGGTATTACATATATTTATACCTCAATCCTGAAGATAACATTTTCAAGATCCAGTGGATGCCCTCTAATCTTGGTGGAATCAAATTTGGGGAGCAGTGAATCTGGGTTTGCCCAGGGCTCTCTCTTTAGATTACGTCCCTCTCTGCCTTTACCTTTCTTAGACGGAAGAGTTCTGTTCCAATCTATCAGTCCATTATTAGAGCACTTATTAGCTAATCGCACTATCGAGTTCTGACAACCTTCAGGTGAGTGGTCAAAAAACTATACCAGAACAATTTCCCAGGATTGCCTGATAGGACACTAATTTCTCCAGGTTTCACTGGAAACTCATAAGTGGTGACCTTCCACCTCCTGACTTTGCCAGGCTTGTGGCCACCAGGAAAAGCCAAGGCCATTTTCTAACCCAGCAACCCTGAAAATTGCATCTCAATCTGCAACCTTGAAAGTCAGGTCACAGGAACGATATCATAAATAAGGGATTGGTTCCTAAACCGAGGTCAGATGCCCTATTTTTACCAAAATTGCCCACAGTCACATAATCAATTATAGATGTCTAATATAGCTATGGTAGAGTATTTATATATATTGAGTTAAGAAATGTCCCAAAATAGGGTGGCCGGCTTTTAGCTTAGGGGAAGTAAAATGTCTTCCTCCCTGGTGACTTTAGCTGGTGATCAGGTGATCCAACCAAGTCATTCCCTCTTCACCTTGCCCTATCATCTGCACTTTCTCCTTGTTTCCTTCCCTCTTCGCAGTGTGCTTTCAAAATTGTTTCCCCATTTTCCGTGGATCCTTTTTTTCACTGCATTTGTTAAGTGCTTACTATGTGTCAAGCACTGTTATAAGCCCTGGGGTAGATAAAAGATAATCAGGTAGGACACAGTCCAACATGGGACTCAACCTAAATTGGAGGGAGGAGGATTTAATTCCCGTTTTACAGAAGAGGTAACTGAGGCAAAAGAGGTGTCCAAGGTCACATAAAAGCTGGGATTAGAACCTAAGTCCTCTGACTCCCAGGCCCAGGCTCCTTCCACTAGGCCAAACTTTGTTCTGTCCCCACACCAGTGTCCACTGTCTCAGAGTTGGTGCTTTAAATGAGGCTTTTGTAATAATGATAGTAATAATAATTATCTTGTCTTATGCTGTCGAGTCATTTCCAACCCATAGCGACACCTCGGTCACATCTTTACCCGAATTCCCCGCTCTTCATCTGTAATCGTTCTGGTAGTGTATCCATACAGTTTTCTTGACAAACATATGGAAATGTTTCACTGCCTCCTTCCACGCAGTCAACTTGAGTCTCTGCCCCCGACTCTCTCCCATGCTGCTGCTGCGCAGCACGGGTGAGTTTTGACTTGTAGCCGATTGCCTTCCATTCGCCAGCCACTGGCCAAGCTAGGAATGGAATGGACAGGCCTCTGCTTGACTCTCCCTCCCATAGCCAAGACTGATAGAGTACTGGAAACTCTCCAGGTGCGACCCTGAGAGGGGAATAATAATTGTGGTACTAGTTAAATGCTTATTATGCGCCAGACACAGGGGTGGATACAAGCAAATTGGTTTGGACGTGGTCCCTATCCCACTTGGGGCTCACAGTCTTAACCCCCATTTGACAGATGAGGTAACCTGAGGCCCAGAGAAATTAAGTGACTTGCCCAAAGTCACAAAGTAGACAAGTAGTAGAGCTAGGATTAGAACCCAGGTCCTTCTGACTCCCAGGCCCGTACTGTATTCCAGGAACTATACTGAGCGCTGGGATAGAAGCAAGCTAAACTGGTTAGGCACAGTCCATGTCCATGCCCATGTGGGGACCCCATTTTGCAGATGAGATAACTGAGGCACAGAGAAGTAAATGACTTGTCTAAGGTCACACAGCAGCAAATGGAGGAGCTGGGTTGAGAAACCAGGTCCTCTGACTTCCTGGCCCGGGCTTCCTCTGACTTCCTGGCCCATGGTCCCTCCACTAGACCATGCTGCTCTTGACTCTCTCCAGCATTGTTCTGAGCTTTGGTATGTCCCTGTGGAACGGGGCTTGGGACCGGAGTGAGTTCCCATAGAATCTCAGGAGAGACCTGAGGCTCAGAGATTGCCCGAAATAACTTAGTCGGCCAGACAACGGCTCCTTCCACCCCCCAGGGGCTGAGAAGGTTAAGATGACTCTCTCTGTCCGGGCTATTAGATCAGATCTCCTTTCCTCTGGACGTGCAGGCGGCAGCTCATCTTTAACCTCTGTCTCCCCCTCTAGACTGTAAGCTTGTTGTGAACAGGAAACGAGTTTGTTATATTGGTATACTGTACTCTCCCAAGCATTTAGCACAGCTCTCTGCACACAATAAGTGCTCAATAAATACGTTTGACTGGCTTAGTAAGGAAGGCTATTGCCTCCCACTGAGGACTGGCCAATTTTAGTCAAGAATGACCCACCTCAGATGAGGCCAGCTGTCTCTGGCTTCCCATCCTACATAGACAGATGGAGCCTGAACCTTCCAGCAGACAAACCCCTCTCTCCCACTGACCTCTCCAAATTCGGGTGGAGAAAGGGTTGGAAAAGAATGGAAGAAAGTATGGGTCCCCCCTGCCCCAGCTCTAAGTTAGGAGCTGCCCCTTCGACAAGGGGGTGAGGAGAAGAGGGAGCAGCGGAAAAGGCAAGGGGATTGTAGGTAGCTCCTTCTCACTAGTGAAAGACGGGGAAATGGGGCACGGCACTGCATCTTTGAGCTCAGGGATATCTGTTCGGCAGAGGTACGGAGAGCAGAGCTCTAGGATGAGCCAGCTGGCCATTTTCTGATTCTTCCAAGCCCAAGGGCACAGAGCTTGATGCTGGGAGGGCTTGGCTGAGGAGCTCTGAGCTTCCCTTCCCCACAATAATAGTGACCACAGAGGACATCGTTCTTCACTCTCACTCTTCCCTCTTTCTTCCTCCACTTCCTGTCCTCAGAGAGAAAGACAATGTCTGTTTCCCTTTGGAGTTGGACATTAGCACCTTGTCCCTCTGGACCGTAAGTTTGTTGTGGCATGGAATGTGTCTATTTTGGTATTGTATTCGCCCAAGCTCTGCACACAGTAAGTACTCCATAAATACGTTTGACTGACTGTCTGACTGACGCCATCACTATTACCAGCACCATCATCACCAGTAATTGTTGAGTACCTTCTATGTGCAGAGCACCCTGAAAGTGGACAACCCGCCCTCAAGGGGCTTATAATCACATGGCCTCTACTTCTGTGTGGTTGGGTGTGCTGATAAGCGCCACGAGGGTGAGAATCATGACTTACCATCACTGACCTTGTCTGCTGATACAGGCACAGAGAAAACCATGCAAGGAGGACACGATACACAGAATGAACAAAGGGAACAGCTGAACTGAGGTCCTCAAATGAAGAGGGAAGCAATGCAGCCTAGTGGATAAATCATGGTCCTGGGAACCGGAGGAACTGGGTTCTGTTCCCAGCTCTACCACCGGTCTGCTGTGTGACCTCAGGCAGGTCACTTGACTTCTGTGTCCCTCAGTTTCCTCAATGGGGATTCAATATCTGTTCTCCCTCCAACTTAGACAGGGATCCCCAGAGGGACAGGTCCTGTATAATAATAATTACGGTACTTGTTAAGTGCCAAGTACTGTTCTACGCACTGGGGTAGATAAAAGTTAGTCAGGTTGGACAGAGTCCCTGTCCTACTTAGGGCTCACACTCCTAATCTCCATTTAACAGATGAGATAACAGAGGCCCAGAAAAGTGAAATGACCTGCCCATGATCACACAGCAAACAAGTGGCGGATCTGGGATCCGACTCCCTAGGCCCAGGCTCTATCCACTACACCACGCTACTTCTCTAATCTGTATCTAACCTAATTAATTTGCAACTACCCCAAGGCTTAGTACAGTGTGTGGAACCTAGTGAGAGCTTTAAAAATACCAAAATTAATTAAATTACAGTTCAAGGATGCAGAGAAGTACCACCGATTTTAGTTGGGCCCTTCCTTTACTCGAGGGAAACGCTGAAGGGGCTTTAGGGGTCATCGGACGGAGCTATTCCACAGGACAGATCAGGACATCGGCAGGACCAGATTCCCTTCCACCCAGGGCTGGGGTCCCTCACCATGTCCAGCAGCAACCGGACTTCCCCGTGCCCAAACCCTCCTTATAACAGCTTAGAGCCGTTCGACTTTCCCAAGCCACAGCGCTTGGCGAGTTTTCTGGACCCACCAAATCCTGATCGGAGAGTTCTCGCTGTGTCATTTCGCTCTGCCTTAGTCTGACCGCTTCTCTAAGCCACAGAATGGCGATTAATAAGCCCACTGGGCCTCCCGGGAGATCATTCTGTTGTCTGAGCACAAACGTGCTCAAGGCCACCCCAGCTGAGGCCTGAGGAGATGGATTGAGGCAGAGATCTGCTCGAGCGGCAGGCCGGAACTTAGAGCGTCGGCCGAGACAAAGAGCCCTCAAGGAATCTGCGGCTTCGCGGACCAGGAGAGTGGTGGAGGGGAGGCAGCAGGCCTCAATCCATGGGGGGACTGATGGGGGCAGGTGACTGTACCCCAGATGGAGCTTCAGGGACTTTCTTCTCTTAAGGAGAAGATATTTGGACACTTGATATTCACCCCACCCTCAGCCTTATATTTGGACACTTGATATTCACCCCACCCTCAATCCCACAGCACTTATATCCACATCTTAACATTATACATTATAAATTACTTATTTTCTCATATTAATGTCTGCTCTCCCTCTAGACTGTAAACTTACTGTGGGCAGGGAACATGTCGGCTAATTCTTCAAATAATAATAATGATAATAATAGTACTTGTTAAGGGCTTACTATGTGCCAAGCACCGTTCTAAGTGCTGGGGCAGATACAGGGTAATCAGGTCGGGAACAGTCCCTGTCTCACAGGGGGCTCACACTCTTATCCCCATTTTACAGATGAGGTAACTGAGGCACAGAGAAGTTAAGTGACTTGCCCAAGGTCACAGAAGAGATATGTGGTGGAGCCGGGATTAGAACCTTTGACTCATAGGCCCATCCTCTATCCACTAAGATGTGCTGCTTCTCCTTAGCACTTAGAACACTTAGAATGTGTCTGTTTATTGTTATAATTTACTCTCCCAAGGGCTTAGTTCAGTGCATTGCACATAATAAGCACTCAATAAATACAACTGAATGAATGAATGAGTTAGAACACTGCTCTGCACATTGTAAGCGCTCAATAAAGACCATTGATTGGTTGATTGATTGAGACTACTGTGAAAATCCATTCCAAAAAAAGTCCTGGAAAGGAAGAGCTTCCATCTCCTCCAGGATCGATCGATCGATTAAAGATTTTCCAAAGAACTTCCAATGAACTTCCACCACTTTGGGTCATGCCATCTTACCATTGACGGGTTCAGAGTTTTCATAGCACTACTCAGATAGACTTATGAGAAGCAGTAAGGTTTAGTGGATACAGCCCGGGCCTGGGAATTAGAAGGAGCTGAGTTCTAATTCTCTCTCTGCCATACGTCTGCTGGGTGACTTTGGGTAAGTCACTTAACTTCTCTGTGCCTCAGTTACCTCATCTCTAAAATGGGGATTTAGACTGTGAGCCCATGTGGAACAGGGACTGTGTCCAAACTGATCAGCTTGTATCTACTACAGCACTTAGAACAGTGCTTGGCACATAGTAAGCACTTAACAAGTACCATAATTATTATTATCATTCTTAAAACTTTTCGAATTACAAGGACAACACCACATTTTTAAATTTACACCTTTCCAGCCTTACCACACATAGCCTTACTGAGAAACAGCAGGGCCTAGGAGACAGACCACGGGCTCAAGATTCAGAAGGCCTGGGTTCTCATCCAAGCTCTGCCAATTGTTTCCTGTGTGATCTTGGGCAAGTCTCCTAACATCTCTGTGCCTCAGTTTTCCCAGCTGTAAAATGGGGATTAAGTGCCTTTCCCCCCTCCTACTTAGACTGTGAGCCCCAAGTGGGACAGGGACTATGTTTAACCTTAGTAACTTGTATCTACTCTAGTGTTCAGAGCAGTGCTTGGCAAATAGTAAGCACTTAATAAATACTATAATCATATGATGATAAGTGTTTTCAACCACACAACTGTACTTTATTACAGTTTCTGTCAACCTATCACTGGTGTTTACTGAGTGCTTAATCTGTACAACTATACTAAACAGAGAAGCCGCATGGTTTAGTGGAAAGAGTGCGGGCTTGGGAGTCAGAGGATATGGGTTTTAATCCTGCCTCCGCCACTTGTCTGCTGTGTGACCTTGGGCAACTCACAACTTCTCTGTGCCTCAGTCACCTCATCTGTAAAATGGAGAGTAAAAGCATGAACCCCTCTGGGACAATCTGATTACCCTGTATCTACCCCAGTGCTTAGAACAGTGCTTGGCACATACTAAGTGCTTAACAAATACCATAATTATTATTATTTTTATTATTCTTTAAGCATTTGGGAGTATATCATATAATAGTTAGTAGACATGACATGCTCCGATCAATAGAGCACAGGCCTGGGAGTTGGAAGGAACTAGGTTCTAGTCTTGGCTCTGCCACTTGACTGCTGCATGATGTTGGGCAAGTCACTTCACTTCTCTGTGCCTCAGTTACCCCATCTGTAAAATGGGGCTTACGATTGTGAGCGCTAAGCACTGGGGTGGACACAAGCAAATCAGATTAGACATCATTCATGTTCCTCATGGAGCTCACAATCTTAAACCCCATTTTACAGATGAGGGTACTTCCTCCTGTCCCTCTGTGCAACAGGAACGGTGTCCTACCTGATTATCTAACAGTGCCTGGTACATTGTAAGCATTCATCCATCAATCATATTTATTAAGTGCTTACTGTGTTCAGATCACTGTACTAAACTCTTGGGAAAGTACAGTACAACAATAAATAATGACATTCCCTGTCCACAATGAACTCACAGATTAGAGTGGGGGATACAGAAATCAAAACAAATAAATAAAATACAGATATGTACATAAGTGCTTTGGAGCTGAGATGGGGGAAGAGCAAAGGGATAAATAAAATTACAGATATATACATAAGTGCTGTGAGGCTGGGAGGGGGGAAGAACAAAGGGAGCAAGTCAGGGTGATGCAAGAGGGAGTGGGAGTTGAAGAAAAATGGGACTTAGTCTGGGAAGGCTTCTTGGAGGAGGTGTGCCTTCAATATTTGAAGTTGGGGAGAGTGATGCTGGGGAAGATACACAATAAACAGATCAAAGACGGTCTCTGACCCAGGTGGCGCTCACAGTCTAAGAGGTAGAGAGAGCTTATATTTTATCCCCATTACTCAGATTTAAAAATTGGGGCACCCATAGCTTTAGAATCCTTCCCAAAGTTACAAAGCAGGTCATTGGCTAATCTCGGACTCGAACTCAAGTCCCTTGATCTCCAACCTCTTTCCAATTCACTATGCCATCTATTTAGATTGGACTCTCAAACGCTTATTACAGAGTTTTGCGCACATCAAACACTCAATAATTATGATTGAATGAATGAATGAATGAATGACAGAGTATACAATTCTGGGTGATTTTGATAAAAAAACAAGGCATCCAAACTTGACCCATTTTGAAAACAATTTCTAGTAGAAAATTGGTTCGTTCGTTTTATGGTATTTGCTAAGTGCTTACTATATATCAAACACTTTTTCAAGCACTGGTGTAGATACAAGTCAATCGGGTCAGATACAGTCCCTGTCCCATGCAGAACTCACAGTCTAAGTAGGATATTTCATTAGCTATTTCACCCCCATTTTACAGTTGAGAAAACAGAGGCACAAAGAAGTGAAGTGACTTGTCCAAGGTCATGCAGCAGGCAAGTGGTGGAGCTGAAATTAGATCAGTTCTGTCTTCTCAATAGTTCATCTTAATTTTCCAGGAAGCAGTAGCCCTAATACTAAGAGAGGGCTGGTTGGAGCGAAGCAGATATCCTCCCTACTCCAAATTCATGGTGTCTGCCCAGCACCTCTATCCATCCATCAACCAATGGTATTTATTGGGTGCTTACTGTGTGCAGAACCCCATACTAAACACATGGGAGACCTCACTGCTGTAGAGGAGGTAGACATGATCCCTGGCCACAAGGAATTTAAAGATTAGAGGAGGAGCTTGTCTTGTCTTACGCTGTTGTCTCCAACCCAAAGCAACTCCATGGACACATCTCTCTCAGAATGCCAACTTCCATCTGCAATCATTCTGGTAGTGGATCCAGAGAGTGTTCTTTGTCAAAATCTGGAAGCGGTTTACCACTGCTTCCTTTGGCTCAGTCAACTTGTGTCTCTGCCCTCGACTCTCTCTCATGCCGCTGTTGCCCAGCATAGGTGAGTTTTGACTCGTAGCAGATTGCCTTCTATTCGCTAGCCACTGCCCAAGCTAGGAATGGAATGGATACGTCTCTGCTTGACTCTCCTTCCCTTAGTTGAGACTGGTAGAGTACTGGAAACTCTCCAGGTGCGATCCTGAGAGGGGCTAGAGGGGGAGGCTGTCACTAAAATAAATTACAGATGGATGTGCACATAAGTGTTCATTGTTTGCAAGGTAGTTTTCAAAAGAATTTGCAAAGCAGAGGTTTGCTCTAGGCAGAAAATTCTGGATTTAATTAGGGTGTTTATGGATTGTACCTAATTATCAGTGGTGATGGAGGACAGGGCAGAGTAATCAATAGATCATCCCAAAGCCTCACTGGGGCCAAATGAACTGTCCTGTTCTCCACCAGAGATGTCATGGTGGCCTTTCCCCTCCACCTTGCTCTCTCCCTAGGCCAAGGTCACACAGCAGACGAGTGGTGGAGCTAAGATTAAAATGCTGGTCCTCTGACTTCCAGGCCCTTGCTCCTTCCATTAGGCCACACTGTTTCTCATTATTATTATTTGATCACCTTGCATTTACTCCAGTAAATACACGGTAGGTGCTTGTCACGTGTCCAATGTATCAGATTAATACTATTGTTATTATTACTACTGCTGTTAAGCAGCGTAGCTCAATGGAAAGAGCCCGGGCTTGGGAGTCAGAGGTCGGGGGTTCTAATCCTGGCTCCGCCCCTTGCCAGCTGTGTGACTCTGGGCAAGTCACTTAACTTCTCTGTGCCTCAGTTACCTCATCTGTAAAATGGGGATTAAAACTGTGAGCCCCATGTGAGACAACCTGATCACCTTGTATTCCCCAGCGCTTAGAACAGTGCTTTGCACATAGTAAGCGCTTCAACAAATACCACAGTTTATTTTATTTTTTGGTATTTAATTGAGGTGGCTGTGATTTGGGCTAAAACAGTTTTTCAAGTTAACTAAATCAATAAAAAGAGAGATTTTGAGTAAGCTAATTTCCTGATTGGTCTACAAAGAGCTTGGAAAAATACACTGTCCTCACCCACTGGTACGGAAGCCTTCTCCTCTCACCCCTCTCCTCAGCTACCCCCCGCCCCTCCCCACGATTGCTTTCCTCTTCTGGAAGGGAAGAGAACAGAAACATCTGTCTGCAGCAAACTCACTCAGGCCTTCCTGAACAGACCCAGATTTCTGAGACATTAGAATGAAATGTGGAGAGAATCATGGAGTTTATTCTTTCCCTTTCAGACCTACTGTCTGATTTCTTTTATGCTCCGGGCACCTGAGGTTGAGTGTTAATTTACAGAGGTAATATTTATTTTCTATTTAATGTGGTCCAGATAAAGAATCTTCACCAGAGTCATTGGGAGGGGCCTCTTTATCTCGGATAAGTTCTGCATTTACACAGCTCACCCCCACATGTATATATATATATAATATATACATATATATTTATATATATATATGCATGTAGATACACATTCATATATAGGAACATATGCTCCACACACCCGATTCCTGAGTTCTTTCTTTCTAATGCTTTCTTTCCTTTTTCTAGATTATATACATCTAAATAAAAGATGGCTTGCTATTTCCCAGCAATCTCCTTTGGGATTTGAGGATGATTGCTTGTCTCAGAAAGCGAATGCTTCTCCTTTGCTGAAATTTTACTGCAGTCCCCAGCATATAGGAAACTTCTCCATTCCAACTGTCAAGAGCCACAGGGGAGAGGGAGCCTGTCACCTCTGTCTCAGTGCCATGGATTCTCAGAAATGGTCTGGCGGGTTTGGGAGCTCCACTGGAGTCCTTTTGGTTTTCTTTTTTCATCACATTACTCTATGCTGTTTGAGTGTCTAGCTTTGAGATAATAACCGTGGGTTAGTAAGAGCTTCCGCTCGTCTCTGAGCAGGGTGGCAGTGAGACTGAGATTCTGGAGTCGAGAATACAGGAGGGCTTGGCTAAGTGAGGAAGGGTCTTCAGAAGGAGAGGAGGAGAAGCAAAGAGAGAAGGGGAGCATGAGAGAAAGAGAAAAGGAGTGAGGGGAGGGGATGAGAGAACCAAAGGGGGCAAGAGGAAATGAGAAGGGGCAAGAGGAGGTAAGAGGGGTTGAGTCAGGAGAAGGAGGGAGAGAAGGGAAAAAGGGGTGATGGGGGGGGGGTAATGGAGGAGGAGGAGGCAAGAGGAAAGAAGAGGGGGTGAGAGGAGGGATAGATGGAGTTGGCACAATGGAAGGGCAAGAGGAAGCAAGGGTGTGAGAGGGGGCGAGGGGGATGAGAGGGAAGAAGGGAGAAAAAACCAAAATAGGGAAAGAAAAGTACAGGTGTGGGGAAAATAGAGAGGGAGGTGGAAGAGAAAAAGATGGGAACATTGCCAGAGAGAGACGAAATGAGAAACTGAGAGATGGAGTGGAAGATGGGCTGAGAGGATGCAGAAGTGTGTGGCTCAGGTTGTGCTCCATGGCAAGGCCAACCCCGACCCCCAGAGGTTGCCTTCCTGCTCTGGGGAGGATCAGGCTCGCTGAGGAGCCCAGCCTGAGCCTGTTAGCCAACATTCTGCCTGCACTTGCCTGTACTCAGAGGCGCTACTGGGCTTTGTTTCGCTGGGCTGGCTCAATCCGCTGCTCCTGTGGTTGGTTTTGTTGCTGGATTTTGTTTGAATTTCCTCTCATTTTAGACTCGAGAGATCCAGACTGAAGCGGCTGCTGATGTTATTTCTCCTAGAGGCAGCAGCAACAGCAGTGGCGGTGGTGACACAATGACACAGCAAGACACCTGACATCTTTTCCCAGGTCAGGCCTTAGTTGCCTCTGTCCCTGTCCTCGTAGGAGCTGCTACTGCAGCATGGCATAGTGGATAGAGCAAAGGCCTCAGAGTCAGAAGGTCCTGGGTTCTAATCCCTGCACCACCACTCATCAGCTATGTGACCTTGGGCAAGTCACTTCACTTCTCTATGCCTCAGTTACTTCATCTGTAAAATGAGGATTGAGACTGTGAGCCCCACATGGGACAGGGATTGTGTCCAACCCGATTTGTTGTATCCACCCCAGAGCTGAGTACAGTGACTGGCACATAGTAAATCCTTAACAAATACCAACAACAATTATCATTACTATTATTATCAATTTCTGACTCGGATTGGCTGTCTCTAGGGAGTTATTTTGTGTGAATTCAGGAACAGAGACCCTAGATGTGGATTTCTCCATGGAGTCTCCATCCTCTCTTGAGCATGAGGGTCAACTGAGAGCGTGTGTCCTGGAGACCATCCATCCCAGCCCTGTGACTGATAGAGTCGGGTAATAATAACTGTGGTATTTGTTAAGTGTTTGCTATGTGCCAGGAACTATACTAAGTGCTGGGATGGACACAAATAAATCGGATTGGACACAGTCCCTGTCCCCCCAGGGGGCTCATCGTCTCAATCTCCATTTGCAGATGAGGTAACCCAGTCCCAGAGAAGTGAAGTGACTTCCCCAAGGAGCCACAACAGACAAGTGGCAGAGCCGGAATTAGAACCCATGACTTTCTGACTCCCAAGCCCGTGCTCTATCCACTACACCGTGCTGCTCCATGGCAAGGTGAGGTGAGAGGAGAAGCGCAGCCCGGAAGCCCCTAAGGGTCCATTTGAGGTGGGTTTCAACCCAAATCACTGAGTCCTCCAGATTGAGGCTTAGGACAGATTGCAGTTTCACTGGGATAGAAAATGATGATGATCTCAGGATGATATGGCCTGAGAACAAAAAGAGATTCCATATGGGAAATAGGAAAATGAAATTAAATGTATAAAAATAATTATATCTGTTAAGCCTTTAGTATATGACAAGCACTGTTCTAAGCACCGTGGCAGATACAGGTTAATCAGATTGGACACAGTCCCTGTCCCACACTGGGCTCACACTCTTAATCTCCATTTTTTACAGATGAGGTAAAATGTAATCTGTAGATCTGTAAAATGGGGATTGAGACTGTGAGCCCCAGGTCAGACAACCTGATGACCTTGTATCTACCCCAGCTCTTAGAACAGTGCTTGGCACATAGTAAGCAGTTAACAAATACCATCATTATTACTACTATTATTATATGGACTGTGTCCAACCTGATTAGCTTATATCTACCCCAGCATTCAGTTCAAAGCCTGGCGTATAGTAAGTGCTTAAAAAATACCATTAACCCTCCCCTCAAAAAAATCTGCTACTTCTAATACTTCTTCTACTTCTGCTGATGCTACTATTGCTACTAATATTATTTCCTGAAGCTGCTAATATTACTACTACTAATAATAATTATGGTATTTGTTAAGCACTTACTATGTGCCAAGCACTGTTCTAAGCATCAGGTTCAGGTACTCCTACACCCAGTCTTAATCCCCATTTTCCAGATGAGGTAACTGAGGCCCAGAAAAGTGAAGTGACTTGCCCATGGTCACACAGCAGACAAGTGATGGAGCCGCGATTAGAACCCACGTCCTCTGACTCCCAAGCCCGTGCTCTTGCCACTAAGCCATGCTGCTTCTCCATTAATGATGGCATTTAAGCACTTACTATGTGCCAAGCACGTTCTAAGCACTGAGAAGGATACAGGGTGATCAGGTTGTCTCACATGGGGCTCACAGTCTTCATCCTCATTTTGCAGATGAGGGAACTGAGGCCCAGAGAAGTGAAGTGACTTGACCAAAGTCACACAGCTGACATGTATGTTCAGTATGTAGCTGGGCTACTATACTACTGGTATTACCGATGCTGCTGCTATTACTACTGCTATGGTTACTAGCAACATTAGTTAGTTATTAGTTATTAGTCTCTACTAATACTATGCTAGTACTCTTACTAGCAGCTATTACTACTAATATTTCTGTTAGTACTTCTGCTATTGCTATTACTATTAGTTCTGCTGGTGTCACTCCTGGTGCTATTAATATTTCCGCTGTTGCTACTGGTCCTCCTCCTACTATGGCTGCTGCTGCTGCTAATAATAATAATGATGGTATTTGTTAAGTGCTTATTATGAGCCCAGCACTGTTCTAAGCACCGGGGGAGAGACCAGGTAATGAAGTTGTCCCACGTGGGGCTGCCAGTCTTAATCCCCGTTTTCCAGATGAGGCAGCTGGAGCCTGGAGAAGCGAAGTGACTTGCCCCAAGTGACAGAGCTGACAGGTGGTGGAGCCAGGATTAGAACCCATGACCTCTGACTCCCATGGTCAGGCTCTTTCCACGGAGCCACGCTGCTTCTCCGCATCTCCGGGGCTCCACTGCTAAGACAATATTCTGTGGGCCACAGGCCCCCAGCCATCTCACTCTCAGCTGGACCAAGACCATGTCTACCAACTCTCTTGCTTTATGCTCTCCCACGCGCTTAGTACAGTGTTCTGCACCCAGTGAGCAGTCAAGAAATACCACTGATTGATCCATCTTTGGAGGTGGAGGAGCTCATCTTGAGGGATCTTTCCATTCAGCACCAGGAACCCGGACTGGAGCCGTGGTTAAGGGTGGGCAGAGTTGGCAATGCGTTAGGCCTACAGTTTCAGCTCACTGTTTGCCATGGCTATTGCTAATCATGATATGAACAGGGCTAATGAGAAGAAGTAGCTCGGCTCTGGAGAGGCTAGAGAGATCGTCCTCTTAGCTTTCTGAAGGTCGCCCTCACTGTGAACTCCATGTGAGGCATCCATTCAATCGTATTTATTGAGCGCTTACTATGTGGAAGTCACTTCACTTCTCTGGGACTTCATTACCTCATCTGAAAATGGAGACTGAGACGGTGAGCCCCATGTGGGGCAGGGACTGCGTCCAACCCGATTTGTTCGTATCCATCCCAGCCCTTAATAAAGTGCCTGGCACACTGTAGGCGCTTAACAAACACGAGAATTATAATAACGATCATTATATTGTTACCAATATATTACAATTATTATATATATTTTTTTTGTTGGTATTTGTTAAGCGCTTACTATGTGCCGAGCACTGTTCTAAGCGCTGGGGTAGACATAGGGGAATCAGGTTGTCCCACGCGGGGCTCACAGTCTTAATCCCCATTTTACAGATGAGGGAACTGAGGCACAGAGAAGTTAAGTGACTTGCCCACAGTCACACAGCCGACAAGTATTATAACACAACAATAATATTAATAATAATGATTAATAATAGCATACTATTTATTTATTTGGTAATTGTTAATCTCTTACATGTGCCAGATTCTGCACTAAGTATTGGGGTAGATGCTAGTTAATCAGGTTGGACACAGTCCACGTCCCACATGAGGTTCACAGTCTTCATCCTCATTTTACAGACGAGGTAACTGAGGTACGGAAAAGTAAAGTGACATGTCCAAGATCACACGACAGACAAATGAAGGAGCAGGGATTAGAACCCAGGTCCTCTGACTCCCAGGTCTGTGCTCTTTCCACTTGGCCATGCTGCTTCTCTTAAACAGGTTCAGACGATTTTGTTTTACAGAACTGTAAGGACTTTGAAGGCAAAGGAACATGTCTACCTATTCTACTGTACTCTCTCCCATGTGCCTACAACAGTGTTCTTTATGGAGCCATGTTCAATAAGTGCCATTGATTGATTGATTCTGATTCATCGACTGGATTACCAGCCAGATAATCAAGGGAAAATATGATGGCGATAATCATATTTTGAATTTCTCTAGGGCCTCATTTCCTCAGAGCACTTTCATTTCTCTCAGCTCATTTGTCCTTTTTTAAAAAAAAATATTTGTTAAGCGCTTATTATGTGCCAGGCATTGTATTAAAATCTGGGGTAGATATAAGTTAATCAGGTTGGGCACAGTCTCTGTCCCACTTGGGGCTCAGAGTCTTAATCCCCATTTTACAGATGAGGGAACTGAAGCACAGAGAAGTGAAATGACTTTCCCAAATTCACCCAGCAGACAACTGGTGGAGCCGAAATTAGAACCCAGGTCCTTCTGACTCCCAGGACCATGCTCTAATCCTCTAGATACTCCAAAGGCATCGCTCAAATGGTGGTGAGGGGGGCATATTGTTAACTATCTCCATTTCACAGATGGAGACCCCAGAGAACAGAGAGATTGTGACTTGTCCAATTTACCCAGAGCATAAGGCCAGCCTCAAAATCCCCGAGTCTGAGGATTCACCATCATCTTTTCTCTCTAGTCGTTTTTCTTCCATTGCTTCCCTTGTGGCAGTTTGGTAGATCTTCTACTAGATCATCAGGCCCCAAATAGCCTGTGATTATACCCTGGATAGCAAGGCGAGGAGCTCCTTGGAGGATTTCTGAGTTGAGCAAACCCTCAGTATTGCTCAGAGGGCCAAAAGCTCCTTTCTCTAACCCCTTTCAGGGATGGGGATGAGGATGGGTGAGAGGTGTTGCCTGACCAGAGCTGAGAGCCTACTTCTGATGCTGGTAGTGATCCAAGTCGAAGAAATCACCATCAGTGTCTACTCCCCTCTTCTAGACTGAGCCCGTTGTTGGGTAGGGATTGTCTCTATTTGTTGCCGAATTGTATTTTCCAAGTGCTTAGTACAGTGCTCTACACACAGTAAGTGCTCAATAAATACGATTGAATGAATGAATGAATGAACACTCCCTTCTCCCTGTGTCCCAGCCTGTGAAAAGGCAGAGGGACCAAAGCCTCTTCTCTGGCCCAGCTGTCAGCAAAAGAGAGCTTGGATTAGCATGGAATAGTGGATAAAGCACGGGCCTGGGAGTCAGGAGGACCTGGGTTCTAATTTCGGCTCTGATACACATCTGCTGTGTGACCTTGGGCAAGTCACTTCACTTCTTTGGGCCTCAATTTCCTCATCTGTCAAATGGGAAGCCCCCTGTAGGACAGGGACAATGTCCAACCCGATTTGCTTGTTTCAAGCCCAGCACTTAGCAGAGTGCCTGGTTCACAGTAAACACTTAATGAATACCACAATTATTATTAATTTTATCGCTTAAAATTTAGTATTTAGTATTTTTACTAAGCTCTTGGGAAAGTCCAGTAAGAAAGAGTGGGTAGACATGTTCTCTTCCACCAATGAACTCTTCCCAATAGAACTTGGCTCTGCCTACCATGGTTAGGCTTTTCATCTGACTGGGCAAGTCACTTCACTTCTCTGTTTTTCAGTTCCCTCATCTATAAAATGGGGATTAAGACTGTGAGCCTCATGTGGGACAAAGACTGTGTTCAAGCCGATTAGCTCGTATCTACCTCAGCATTTAGAACTAGCGCTCTCAACAAATACCATTATTAGTATTATCATTTATGATTGACTGAGTGAGAGTAGAATCTAACAGTATAAGAGAGTTGGTAGACTCATTCCCAGCCCCTTATAGAAACTCTGCCTTCTCACCTGTCTTCTTCGGAACAAGGATCCCACTGTAACAGTTGATGTGGACCAGCCCCCTGAGGGGAGTAGTTTGGGTCAGGTTGTGGGAGTGGGGTGACACAGCAAGTTCCACTTTATTCATTCAATAGCATTTATTGAGTGCTTACTATGTGCAGAGCACTGTACTAAGTGCTTGGAATGTACAATTCGGCAACAGATAGAGATAATCCCTGCCCACTGATGGGCTTAAAGTCTCCTAAATAAACTCCACCACTCTGTACTCCGAGGGGCTAAAGTGGAGAGGAGGAGTCAGAATGCTAGCCTTCCCAGGACACCATCGACCCCTGGCCCATGTCCTACTGCTGTCCTGGAATGCCCTCCCTCCTCACATCCCCCAAACTCATTCTCTTCCCCTCTTCAAAGCCCTACTGAGAACTCACCTCCTCCAGGAGGCCTTCCCAGACTGAGCCCCCCTTTCCCTCTGCTCTTCCCCTTTCCCCTCCCCTCAGCACTGTGCTCATTTGTATATATTAATTACCTTATTTATTTTGGTAATGAGGTGTACATCCCCTTGATTCTATTTATCTTGATGATGTTGTCTTGTTTTTGTTTTGTTCTGTTTTGCTTTGCTGTCTGTCTCCCCTGATTAGACTGTGGGCCCGTCATTGGGCAGGGATTGTCTCTATCTGTTGCCGAATTGTACATTCCAAATGCTTAGTACAGTGCTCTGCACATAGTAAGTGCTCAATAAATACTACTGAATGAATGAATGGAGACTGGAAGCTCCTTGAGGACAAGGAGCCTGTCTACCAACTCTGAGTAGTTTAATAGTATGATAAAACTGTACTCTCCCAAGAGCTTATCTTTTCTATGATATGTGTTATTTAATTAATGATGGCATTTGTTAAGTGCTTACTTTGTGCAAAGCACTGTTCTATGTGCTAGAAAGGATACAAGGTGATCAGGTTGTCCCACGAGGGGCTCACAATCTTAATCCCCAATTTACTTGAATTGAGGAAACTGAGGCACAGAGAACTTAAGTGATTTGCCCAAACTCACACAGTTGACAAGCGGCTGGGCCGGGATTTGAACCCATGACCTCTGACTCCCAAGCCCGTGCTCTTTTCACTGAGCCACGCTGCTTCTCTAAAGCAAGCTAACTTGTTAAGAGCTTACTATGTGCCAGGCATTGTACTAAGTGCTGAGGAAGAAACAAGATAATCGGTTTGGATACAGTACATGTGTCACACGGGACCTCACAATCTTAATCCCCATTTTACAGATGAGGTAACCGAGACCCAGAAAAGTGAAGTGACTTGCCCAAGGTCACACGGCAGTCACCTGGCAGAGATGGGATTCGAACCCAGGTCCTCTGACTCTCAGGCCGGCGCTCTTTCTACTAGCCCATACTTCTGTAAATGCTCAGTAAATACCATTGATTGATTAATGGATTGATAATAATAATAATGGTATTTGTTAAGTGCTTACTATGTGCCAGCCACGATGCTAAGCGCTGGGGTGGATACAAGCAAATCGCGTTGGACAAAGTCCCTGTCCCACTTGGGGCTCACATTCTAAAATCCCCATTTTCCAGATGTGATAACTGAGGTTCAGAGAAGTGAAATGACTTGCCCAAGGTCACACAGCAGGCAAATGGCGGAGCCAGGATTAGAACCTATGACCTTCTGACTCCCAGGCCTGTACTCTATCCACTACATCATGCTGCTTCTCTCATGCTGATATCAGGGTGCCTTCTGGAAGGGGCGCTGCCAGGGAATATTTGGGCTTAGGAAAACTGGGCAAAATTACAGTTTGGGTGTGTGTCTGTAAAGACTGGATTTCCCCCTCTGCAGGCCTTAGTTTCTCCAACTGTCCAATGGGCAGAATTGCAGTGACCTGCCACAGCACCAGCATGGGGAGAATGAATGAATTAAAGGCAGAAAAGAGTTTGCAGAGTCTGGTGCTACAGCTGTAAACAATACCTAAAAATAAGCCTAGCAGCTAATTTAGAAGGGCTTTCTTTCTTTCTCCTAAAAAAGAGCCTAGTCGAGCTCTGCTGCACAAAGCCTTCGAAAGCCTGGGTCGCGTAGGAGGCTGGGAGAATTTTGAACCGCCTCCCACAAGGGACAGCTTCAGACATTTTTACCCCGAGGTGGGAAAAAATTCACTGCCTCCTTCCAACCCAGATGATTTTCTCAAATTATGCTACCCAGGCAGCATACTATATGATGTCAGGCGGAAGTCTAGTCGAACCCAGAATATGGAGGGTTTTTCCGGGGTGAGCTTCGACCCACCCACCGAGCTTCAGACCCCTCGGGTTCCCCTCCCAGATCTCAGGAAGCACAGCCTTGGGTTGCCCCCTTGTAAAATTTGAACTATGGCTACCCCCACCCCTCCCGCCACATCCGGGCAGTTGGAGTGCTGAAGGGCCAGTGGGATTCTCCCTAGAACTGGAGGACTCTGACTAGAATGTTGTTGATTTTCAGGGATGACAGTGGGATAAAAAATAAATGGTGGTATTTGTTAAGCGCTTACTATGTGCAAAGCACTGTTCTAAGCGCTGGGGGATACAAGGTGATCAGGCTGTCCCACGTGGGGCTCACAGTTTTAATCCCCATTTGATAGATGAGGTCCCCGAAGCACAGAGAAGTTAAGTGACTTGCCCAAAGTCACCCAGCTGGCAAATGGCGGAGGCGGGATTAGAACCAATGACCTCCGACTCCCAAGCCCGGGCTCTTGCCACTGAGCCATGCTGATTCTCAAAAATTCAGAGCACTGTTCTAAGCAGTGGGGTAGATACAGGGTAATCAGGTTGTCCCACGTGTGGCTCACAGTTAATCCCCATTTTCCAGATGAGGTAACTGAGGCACAGAGAATTCAATTCAATAGTATTTATTGAGCGCTTACTATGTGCAGAGCACTGTACTAAGCGCTTGGGATGAACAAGTCGGCAACAGATAGAGACAGTCCCTGCCGTTTGACGGGCTTACAGTCTAATCGGGGGAGACGGACAGACGAGAACAATGGCAATAAACAGAGTCAAGGGGAAGAACATCTCGTAAAAAGTGAAGAGAAGTGAAGTGATTGCCCACAGTCACACAGCTGACAAGTGGCAGATCCGGGATTCGAACCCATGACCTCTGACTTCCAAGCCTGGGATGTTGACATTGACGCTTCACTCTTCAGGGAGGCGGAGGTGGCCGGGAGGTGCAGATCAGAAATTGATGCTAAGAACTTTGTGGGGAGAATGGAAGATTGGGCATTATGGCTGGGATGGCTTCAGCCTTTCAGAAGGAAATATGAAGCCCGGCCCTTCAATAATAATGCTGGTATTTGTTAAGCACTTACTATATGTAGAGCACTGTTCTAAGCACTGAGGTAGATACAGGGTAATCAAGTTGTCCCATGTGAGGTTCACAGTTTATCTCCATTTTACAGATGAGGGAACTTAGGCCCAGAGAAGTTAAGTGACTTGCCCATAGTCACACAGCTGACAAGTGGCGGAGCCGGGATTCGAACCCATGACCTCTGACTCCCAAGCTCGGGCTCTTTCCACTGAGCCACGCTGCTTTCCGATGGAGGCTCCTGCAGTAACACAAGCAAACATTCCTTCTGGCCCAGTGGAATCCCCGTCCTCTGAATTTTCAACCTCAAATGCCGATGAGCAGAAGAGCCATATATTTTCATCGAGCGCTTTGGGTCCCCCTACCTGGAGAGGCTCGCCTAAGAAGGAGCAGATCCGTTCCGTGCTGGCAGGAGTCAGGGCTCAATTCTGCTGATCGAGCAAACTGGAGAGCAAGAGCCCGGGTCTGAGTTAGGCAATAGTCCTGGAATCCCGGGGCTGGAAGCATTCAGCCATCTTCCCTCACCCCCAGGCTAACATTCTTACTGGGCCTTGCTCTCAACTCTCCAATCTCCTTGCTCGTGCCCTCCCCTTCCTGCAACTCCATCGCCCTTCAAATCCACTGGACCACGGCTCTCTCCACTTTAATAATAATAATAATAATTGTGGTATTTGTTAAGCTCTTACTCTGTGTCAGGGACTCTACTGAGTGCTGGGGTGAATACAGGCAATTGGGTTGGACACAGTCCCTTTCCCATGTGGGGCTCTCAGAGTCAATCTCCATTTTACAGAGGAGGTAACCGAGGCACAGAGAAGTGAAGTGACTTGCCCTAGGCCACACAGCAGACAAGTGGCAGAGCCGGAATTACAACCCATGTCCTTCTGACTCCTAGGCCTGTGATCTAGTCACTATGGCATGCTCCAGGAGTTCTTCCTTGATTAATTCCCACCAACCCTGGTTCTACCAGCTCAGTGATCATCTGCTGTGTGACCCTGGGTAAGCCACTTCACATATCTGGGCCTCAGTTTCTTCACCTGTAAAATGTGTTTTAAGTACCTCTTCCCCCTCCCTGTTGGAATGTGAGTCTCTTGTATTTACTTTAGCACTTAGCATAGCCCTTGGCATGTAGAAAGTGCTTAACAAATATTATTATTATTATTCTCATTATCATTGTAAATTACTATTACTCCACAGCAACAGATTGATCTGTTCTGTTCTTATAGAGAAGCAGTATGGAAAGAGCACGAGCCCAGGAGTCAGAAGGTTTGAGTTCCAATCTCAGCTCTGCCATTTGTCTGTTGTAAGTCGCTTCACTTCTCTGTGCCTCAGTTTCCTCATTTTTTAATGGGAGTTAAATCCCACTCCCACCTGTGTAGAGTGTGAACCTTATTCAGGATAGAAACTGTATCTAACCGGATTATTTTTTTTATCTACCCCAGCGATTAGTACAATGCTTGACACAGTTTGTGCTTAGGAAGTGCATTAATAATAATAATAAAAACTCAACTTCACCTTCCATCTCTAGCCCTACTTCTGTTCCACTGATCCCACCAAACTGCATTCCAGTAGCCAAACAAGACACAGGATGGGGGTCGGGTGCAAAGGGATGGAAGGAAGGAGATGTAGGCTTGGGCAGAGGATCGATTCGGTCAATCGTATCGATTGCTGACTGTGTGCAGAGTACGGTACTAAGCACTTGGGAGAAGACAATATAACAATATAGTGGAATTGGTAGACATGTTCCCTGCCCAGAACAAGCTTAGACTTTAGAGGGGCAAACAGACATTAGAAATTTTGGTGTGTAACTAACTTACAGACACGTAAATGCTGGGAACAGTATTTGAATCACATTTAATTCCAAGCTCTGTCTGAGGAGCCCCCACCGTCTCTGAACAAACACTAACCAGGTCATTTGTTTGCCAGGCCTGGGACACTGGGTTCTGCTTAGCATACATTAAGGGAAATAGAAGTCTGGCTAAGCCTGCATTGAAAGATGTTTAGAAAATGACATTTGGATGCATTTTGGTTTCCTTAACGTGTGTTTGTTAAGAATTTAGTTCCTTCTTCTTGATACTGAGAAGATCTGAAACCAGACTGCCTGCTGAAGGAGTTGGAGAAAGATCAAAGAAATAAGGGGGATTTTTTTTTTCATTGGAGGACCATTTCCTTTTTTAAGCTTATGCTGCTTCATAGAAATAAATTCCCGGCCCGGAACCACATGCACAGATTTGCAGTCATAAATGAACAAATAGATGTTTGACGGTGATTCCTTCTGGAGTCCTGAGCTTACTGAATTCTGAGGGTCATGGAAAGCTGTGTTTCCTAGTGAAAAGAACACAGGCCTGGGAGTTAGACGACCTGGGTTCTAATTCCATCTCTGTCACTTCAATGAATTAATCAATCAATGGTGTTTACTGAGCACTTACTGTGTGTAGCGCACTGAACCAAACACTTGGGAGAGCACAGTATAACAGAGTTTGTAGACACATTCCCAGGCCACAATGAATTTTAAGTCTAGAGGGGGAGACAGATATTAATATAAATAAATTACAAATGTGTACATAAGTGCTGTGAGGCTGAGGGTGGGGTGAATATCCAAGTGCAAGGGTGACCATAGAAGGGAGTGGGAGAAGAGGAAATGAGGGTTTAGTCAGGGAAAGCCTCCTGGAGGAGATGTGCTTTTAATAAGGCTTTGAAGATGGGGAGAGTTGATCATTTGTCAGATATGAAGGGGGAGGGAGTTCCGGGCCAGAGTCGGGACGTGGATGAGGGGTCATTGGTGAGATAGACGAGATGGGGTACATTGAGTCAGTAGGCATTAGAGGAGATGAAGTGGGTGAGCTGGGTTGTAGAAGAGATCAGAGGGGCCACAGAGATCAATTTTGTCCATTCAATATATGTGTGTTGGAGATGAAAATGCAGCAGTTGCGAGTCCCCAACAGTTCCCAGTTGTCTGCTGTGTCATTCTGGGGAAGTCACGTCCCTTCTCTGTAACTCAGTTCTCTCATCTGTAAAATGGGGGTTACATCCTACTTCTTCCCTTTTGGACTAGAAGCCCCAGGTGGAACAGGGACTGTGTCCGACTGATTAGCTTGTAGCTATCGAGTTAGAGAAGCAGCATGGTCTAATGGATAGAAAATGGGCCTGGGAGTCAGAAGGACCTGAGTTCTAATTCAGTCTCCACCACTTGCCTGCTCTATGACCTTGGGCAAGTCACTTCACTTCTCTGTGTCTCAGTTACCTCATCTGTAAAAATTGGGATTGAGACTGTGACCCCCATGGAGGACAGGGACTGTGTCTAACCTGATTAGCTTGTATCTACCCCAGGGCTTAGAACAGTGATTGACACATAGTAAGTGCTTAATAAATATTATTATTATTACTTAGTAGTGTTTGACACATAGTAAGCACATAATAAATACTGTTAGTCTGACTCACTCCCTTTGGCCTCCCCCCACTTCCTGCCTTTATATATATATCTATAATTCTATTTATTTATATTAATGCCTGTTTACTTGTATTGATGCTCCCCCACCTCCAGACTGCGAGCCCGTAGTGAGCAGGGATTGTCTCTTTTTATTTGCTGGATTGTACTTTCCAAGTGCTTAGTACGGTGCTCTGCACACAGTATGAATGAATAAATATTGATAATAATAATAATAATAAATGCCGATCTGTCAAGGACGCATGAGTCCTGAGGCAAGGGAAAGGACTCAATAGTCTGAGGCGGTACTTCCTGGTTAAGAACTTTCTGATTCTAAGAACAGGGTGGGTTTTTATCCTAGTCATCTATTTCCATGCCCAAGGGGAGAGTCGGGCAAACAGACCCCCTCCATTTAGCATCCAGCACTTAGGTGCTTCTTTAATGAGGATTTATTGAAAGGCTTTCTGGTTGTAATGCCTTGTTCTCCATTTCCTACAGATCCAATTAGCCAAGGATGCATCTGACAGAGTGATTTGAAAATGGCTTCTTTGTTGTCCCTCATATTCATTTTCGTGGGAGATAAAAGGCCAGGAAGATGGCCATCAGTGAGAAGAGAAAGCAGAAAACAGACAGGAGGAGGGGAGCAGGGCATGACAGTGACAAATCCCTTCAGTGGTGGGGAGCCTCGGGGTGCCAAGTTTCACAAGCCTGGCTTCTGGTTTAAAAGAATCTCTTGCTGTCGGGACTGCATGGGGACCTCCCTCACAAAAGGAAGGACCACCCCAAGCCTCCAAAACTCAGCTCCCTGAGTTTTGTGGGAGTTACCCCAGACTCTCTTTTTCCGAATCCCAAGACTGTTTCATTGACCAAGAGAACTTGAGCCGGGGCCAGACGTGGGCGAGAACAGGAGAACTAATGGCTAAAAGAAGGATGAGTGGGTTCCAATCGTGTCCGCTCTCCTGGAGAAAGATGGCCGAAAAGGTATTTGGCCGACATTCCCCTCTTGGTGGGGTGGGTTGGAACTGAACCAGGCTGCGGCTCCCCCGGGGGTGGTCCAGATTGCCCCGGGGTCCTTCACCCTCGCAGAACGGAAGGGGCAGCGGGTGATCTGAGGCCTCACGAGAGAGATGAGTCGGGGTTCTGTGGGAGGGTGGGACTCTGAACTGAACCAGAGCCCGACCTGTGGACTGATGATCCGAACGTCCAAGGGAACCCCAAACCTGACTGATCCCCCCAGTGTGCCTGGGTCCAGGGTGTCCTGAGTTCAAGTCTCACCTAGGGTCCAATTCTGGTCTGGTTCCAACCAAAGGCCAGTATTTCCAGTGGGACCACATCAAATGCTGGAGGCCAGGGAGAGAACATCCCTAGTGATATATCTAGTTGATCAATAGGGTCTGGATTCCCTATCAAGAAAAATTTCCTCACTATTGGCTTCAAAGCTCTCCATCACCTTGTTCCCTCCTACCTCACCTCTCTTTTCTTCTACAGCCCAGCCTGCACACTCCCCTCCTCTGCTGCTAACTACCTCACTGTGCCTCCTTCTCTCCTGTCCTGCCATTGACCCCTGGCCCACGTCCTACCTCTGGCCTGGAATGCCCTCCCTGATCAAATCCGCCAAACCAGCACACTTCCCTCTTTCAAAGCCCTACTGAACTCTCACCTCCTCCAGGAGCCCTTCCCAGACTGAGCCCCCTCCTTCCTCTGCTCCCCCTCCCCTCCCCATCACCACAACTCACTCCCTCTGCTCTACCCCCCTCCCTGCCTCACAGCACTTGTGTGAATATATGTACATATTTATAATTCTATTAATTTCATTAATGATGTGTATATACAATTCTATTTATTTATATTGGTGCTATTGATGCCTGTTTTGATGTCTGTCTCCCCCCCTTCTAGACACTGAGCCCGTTGTAGGCAGGGATTGTCTCTATTTGTTGCTGAACTGTACTTTTCAAGCACTTAGTACAGTGCTCTGCACACAGTAAGTGCTCAATAAATACAACTGAATGAATGAATTCCCTGTTTGAAACTGGAATCCAGAAGGATCAATTTTTCTGGGAGAGCTTGCCTACAGTCAGGTGGATAACGGAAAATCAGCATGGCATAGTGGATAGAGCACAGGCCTGGGAGTCAGAAGTCTGAGTCAAGTACAGTAGAGCACTCTAATAAGCATTGGGGTGGATACAAGCAAATCAGGTTGGACACAGTCCTGTCCCACGTGGGATTCATAGTCTGAATCCCCATTTTATAGATGAGGTAACTGAGGAGAAAGTGAGTTGCTTGCCTAAGGTCTCATAGCAGACAAGTGTCGGAGCCAGAATTAGAATGCAGGTCCTTCTGACTCCCAGGCCCGTGCTCTATCCACTAGGCCACCCTGCTTCTCACCCACCCTCTTTCCCAGTGCCCCGGTGTTGCTGGCTCCGGCCTCCACCTGGCATGGCACAGCTCTGCCAATGGGGCTTGCCCAGACTGTCGGAGATTTTCCTTGCCACCCTCGGCCATGGGTGCTTCCGGGGAGGAGAAAAGTCCTGACGGAGCATGGCGAAGTGGATAAAGCACAAATCTGGGAGTCTGAAAGTCGTGGGTTCTAATCCTGGCTCTACCACATGTCTGCTGTGTGGCCTTGGGGAAGTCACTTTATTTCTCTGGGCCTCAGTGACCTCATCTGTAAAATGGGGATTGAGCCTGTGAGTCCCACATGGGACAGGGACTGTGTCCAACTCGATTTGCTTGTATGCACCCCCCAGCACTCAGTACAGTGTCTGGCACATAGGAAGCCCTTAACAAATACCACAATTGTTATTATTATTATTATTATGCCCCTTGTCAGCTGTGTGACTGTGGGCAAGTCACTTAACTTCTCGGTGCCTCAGTTACCTCATCTGTAAAATGGGGATGAAGACTGTGAGCCTCACGTGGGACACCCTGATTACTCGGTGTCTACCCCAGCGCTTAGAACAGTGCTCGGCACATAGTAAGTGCTTAACAAATACCAACATTATTATTATTATTACGGTACATCGCTTAGAAGTGGCCCCTTGGTGGTGCTTGGTGGGATTCCATCTGCCTCACTGGACCAACGATTGAGGATGTTGCTCACCAGACCCACCCTCTTGGGGCTTGTCCTTCAGAGCTGGAGCTCTTTAGGATAGCTGTGTCAGAGCGAGTTCCACAAAAGAACGTGTCTACCAACTCTGTTGTAGTGTATTCTCCACACCGCTTAGTACAGTCTTCTGCACATGGTAACCTCTCAATAAATACCATCAATTGTTTGATTGATTGTTAGGGCAGAAGCAGGTTCTGAAACAACTACTACATAACAGTTCCCTGTTAGGAAATCTTTCACGCTGTCTACCCTCCGGAAGGGAAAAATAGCCTAGAATCTTAGATCTAGACATAAAGGTCCTCTTCCAAGAAGAGTTTGCTGAAGCTCAAGTTGACAACAGGGGAGCGTTTGTGGCTGAAAAGGCCAATGTGGGATCCATGCCCCCGAACGCATTGGGCACACACACTTACTCTCCATGGTTGTGTTACTGTGTTGTTGGTTTGCAGTGCCTGGCGCTATTTTCACTTGTGCTATTTCGTTTTCCAATCCATAAAAGATGCAGTGTGCCATGTTGGTCTATCTGCGGAACTGTACTTTCCAAGCGCTTAATACAGTGCTCTGCACACAGTAAGCGCTCAAAAAATATGATTGAATGAAATGAATGAATGAATCTGCAGTAGTTGTCTCCCAGATGCAGTCTGGGAGTCTTTGGGGACATGGACTGTGTTGGACCTGATTACTTTACAACTATCTCAGTGCTTAAAACAGTGTCTGCCACAAAATAAGCTCTTAACAAATACCATAAAAAAAAGAGGGCCAGAAATGCAGAGGGGACTTCAAGCCCAGAGTGAGGTAGGCTGCTGCTTGGGGAGGGTTGAGTGAAGCCTGGCTGCAGAGTGCCCTAGTGGATAGGGCACAGGCTTGGAATCAATTCAATTCAATAGTATTTATTGAGCACTTACTATGTGCAGAACACTGTACTAAGCAGTTGGAATGTACAAATCGGCAACAGATAGAGACAGTCCCTGCCCTTTGACGGGCTTACCTGGGTTCTAAACCCAGCTCTGCCACTCTCCTGTTCTGTGACCTTGGGCAAGTCACTTCACTTCTCTGGGCCTCGGTTCCCTCATCTGTAAAATTCAATCGTATTTATTGAGCACTTACTGTGTGCAGAGCACTGTACTAAGCGCTTGGAAGGTACAATTCAGCAACAAATAGAGACAATCCCTGTCCACAACGGGCTCACAGTCGAGAAGATGGGAAAATGGGGATTAAGACTGTGAGCCCCATGTGGGACAGGGACTGTGTCCAACGTGATTAGCTTGTACCCACCCCGGTCTTAGTACTGGGCCTGTCACATAGTCAGCTCTTAACAAATACCACAATTATTATGATTATTGTGGGGATCCCTCCTGCACAAAAGGGCCAAGCAATCTGGGCCAGGAACATCTTTAAGTGGGCAAGCTTGGTGCCAGTATCCTGGCCTGGGCCTTTCCCTAGGTTCCTCCTGCTAACTTTTCCAGGTGGTGCTGGGGTGGGCAGACAGTAATTCATTCATTCATTCATTCATTTATTAAGAGCTTACTGTGTGCACAGAACTGTACTAAGCACTTCAGAAAGCACAGTTCAACAATAAGGAGTGACATACACTCCCCACAACAAGCTCACAGTATAGAGTGGGGGAAGACAGACATCAGTACAATAAACACCTTAATACAAATTAATAAAATGACAGATATATACATAAGTGCCGTGGGCTCGGGGTGGGGAACAGCAAAGGGAGCAAGTCAGGGTGATGCAGAAGGGAGTTTATCGTGGTATCCTTTGGTCCAGCAATCTTATGGAGGTGAGGTTCAGCTCTGATGGAGAGACCCGCAAAATGGCAGGCCTTGTGGGCCATGTCCCCAGACACTGGTCCGATGAAGCAGGCAGGAGCCCACAGAGCACCATGAGGCCGTTTCTAAGTGTGCACTGCAGAGCTCTGTAGGAGAAGCAGCGTGACTTAATGGATAGAGCACGAGCCTTGAAGTCAGAAGGACTTGAGTTCTAATCCTGGTTCCGCCATATATATATTGTGTGACCTTGGGGCAGCCATTTAACCTTTTCAGGCCTCAATTACCTCATCTGTAAAATGGGGATTAAGAGTGTGAGCCCCATGGGGGACAAGGATTGTGTTCAACTTGATTAATTTCTATTGACCCCAGTGCTTAGAACAGCGCTTGGCACATAGTAAACGCTTAAGTACCACAATTATTATTATTAGTATTAAGCACTTGGGAGAGTATAATGTAACAATATAATAATAATTGTGGTATTTTTATGCACTTACTATGTGTCAAGCACTATGCTAAGCATTGGGGGGATACAAGCAAATCAGGGTGGACATAGTTCCTGCCCACAATGATAACAGGAAAGAGAGAAGAGGGTGACATGGGAGGGGATGCTTTTGGTTCCTCTAGTCCCTGGGGGTGCATATCCCCTAGAGGGAATGCAATCAGTGCCCGAGAGGCTCAGTGCTTGGCACAGTGCTCCGCACCTAATGAGGGATGAATTAATTACCACCAGTGTTCAAAATATTTCTGGACTCATCTCTCATCTCTGGTTTTGGTCTGGGCCTGCTGGTGCCAGGCTGCCTCGTCCTTCCTTTTCCCCAAGAGTCCCTGGAGGCCTCGCCCCTTCCCCAGTAGGTGAGTCGGAGAGGCTATGCCCCTTCTCCCTCCCCCAGACCTGGGAAAGAGAGGCCAACAGTTCAGAAAATCTGAAAACCCAGCTCCCTCAGGCCACTTCCAACCCTCTGGAGGCAGCGTGGACTAGTGGAAAGAGCGCTGGCCTGGGAGTCAGAGGACTTGGGTTCAAACCACGGCTCTGCCACGTGTTCGCTGAGTGATCTTGAGCAAGTCATAACTTCTCTGTGCTTCAGGTACCTCATCTGTAACATGAGGGTTGAGACTCTGAGCCCTGTGTGGAACAGGGACTGTGCCCAACCTGATCATCTTGTATCTGCCCCAGCACTTAGTACAGTGCCTGGCACCCATAGTAAGTACTTAATGAATATGAAAATTATTAGCACCTGCCTCTGCACTGGCCGCGACTCTGAGGACAGAGTCGAGAAGGTTGAGAGAGCGATTGATTCCCCGAGAACTCGCCCTTACCTACCGCCCCTGCCTGATTTGGGGTTTGGATTTAGTTAGATGTTCTTCCCTGCTCACCACCGCTCAATCTGGCCTGCAGCTCTTCAGCAGATTGCGGCGTAAACTCTATGAGGGCAGGGACCACATCCCTTCCCCAGAGTCCAAAGTGCTGTGCATCCTGGGTGACCAAGGGCCCTGACCTGGCCTCAATCCTAGACCCAGTCAGCCCCACCCCCTCAGTCCTTGGCAGTTCCTTTGGACTCTTCTATAATCGCTCCCCAAGGCCACCACAAACCAAGAAGGACTAGGATTGGCCCATCTTGCCCCTGCCTTGTCTCCCCCTGTCCCCGATGTGGAAGGGGTCACAGCTCTCTAGGAACTCATGACTTCTTCGGGTTTGAGAATCACCAATAAGGGGACTGGCATCTTCCCTGTATATAAATGCTACAGGACGTTCGATCAATCAGTCTTACTTATTGAGCACCTGTGTGCAGGGCCCTGCACTGGGAAAGTACAATAGAATTAGTAGACACAATCTCTGCCCTCAAGGAGTTTACTATCTAGCAGACACTAAAATAAATTAATCCCCGCTCTGCCACTTGTCTGCTGTGTGACCTTAGGCAAGTCACTTAACTTCTCTCTGCCTCAGTTACTTCATCTGTAAAATGGAGATCAAAGAACGGGAGCCCCAAGTGGGACAGGGACTTTGTCCAACCTGATTATCTTCTATCTACCCCAGAGCTTAGAACAATGCCTGGCACAGAGTTAGGCGCTTAACATATACCATAAAAAAGGAGGAAAGTTGATATTTAGAGATTAAACAGGTGAGTCTCCACAAAAGTGCTACAGGTGATTGTGAGTCCATAAGGGGATGACTGGGGAAATAAAACCAGGGGAGCAAAGAAATTAATCAGGAAAGGTGTCAGCATGAGGAGGGAAAAGAGAAGGGGAGAAAAGAAACTGGAGAAAAGTGAGTAAGGGCCAGTAGCCAACGCAAGCCCAGGGAGTGAGAGAGAGGCAGATGGGAAAGAGAGGAAAGACAGCAGCACCAGCCAGAGAGGCCTCCAAAGAAAGCACAGGAAGCTCATTAGAAATAAGACTGCCACTGGAAAAGCAGATGTTGGCCTAGTAGAAATAAGACCACCACCAGAAAATGGGAGGACGTTTAGAAATGAGACTGCCCCCGGAAACACAGACGCAAGACAGGCACCAGTAACATGGGTGTTGGCCTATTAGAAAAGATTGTCACTGGAAATACGGGAATCAGCCAATTAGAAGCAAGAGAGCCACTGGAAACCAGTTGTTGGCCTCTTAGAAAAGGCTGCCAGTGGATACGCAGGCATCATCTTACTATTCCATTCATTCAATTGTATCGAATTGTACTTTCCAAGCGCTTAGTACAGTGCTCTGCACAGAGTAAGTGCTTAAAAAATATGATTGAATGAATGAATTTATTGAACGCTTACTGTGTGCAGAGCACTGTACTAAGTGCTTGGCAGAGTACAAGAAACAAGACCGTTCCTTGAGATGCGGGCATCAACCAATTGGAAATAATAATGTTGGTATTTGTTAAGCATTAACTATGTGCAAAGCACTGTTCTAAGCGCTGGAAATGAGAACACTCCTTGAGATAATAATAATAATTATGTTGGTATTTGTTAAGTGCTTACTATGTACAGAGCACTGTTCTAAGCGCTGGGGTAGATACAGGGTAATCAGGTTGTCCCATGAGAGGCTCACAGTTAATCCCCAGTTTACAGATGAGGGAACTGAGGCGCAGAGAAGTGAAGTGACTTGCCCACAGTCACACAGCTGACAAGTCGCAGAGCTGGGAGTCGAACCCATGACCTCTGACTCCGAAGCCCAGGCTCTTTCCACTGAGCCACGCTGCTTCCCCAAGCAGGCATCAGCCTATTAGAAATGGGACTGCTACCAGGAAAGCAGGTATTGGACTATTAGAAATGAGACTGCCACAGGAATCACAAGTTTCAGCTTATTAAAAGCACTGCTCTATCCCTGACTGAGAGGAGCTCCTCTCAAAAGGGAACGTATGAAGTCGTGGAAGATGAGGTCCCTACCCCTTTAAGGATCTTACAGGGTAGTGAGAGAGATTAGAGGATCTCAATCGCCAAACATACAACAGTTAAAGAGTAAGCTGCTGCACTGGATGGAAACAAAAGGAATTGAATGAAAATGAAAAGATACATGGGTGACCAAGATGCTGATGGGGAGTCATGACCAGGAAAGAGAAAGTTAGGCACGAACACTCCTACTCTCCGGGGCTAGATAGGACCTTAATCCAGTCATATTTCCAGCCCCCTTGTCTCCAGCTGGACTATCCCTTCCCCAGCCCACACAGTCTGCCTCCATGCTGTCTTCAAACGCCTCCAGAAATGGAGATTTCAGCATTTGATGAACCACCTGCCCTCTGAGGAAATTCTGCCTTCTGTCCAACCCAAATCCCTCCTTCTTCATCTTAAACCCATATTCTTTTATTATCTCAGTATCGATGGGCATATCCATTGTCCACCATATAAGGATTCCTTGTAGGTTTTCATTTCTCCCTTCTCTTCCCTAGGCTAAACAATCTTAATTCTTGCAATCTCCCTCAAAGGTTCTCCTAGTCAATGACACTGCTTTCTCCTAAATTATAAATTCTCCATGACATATTAAATTGAGAGCCTGTAACTCAATATCTGCCACTAGTGAATCATATTTATTGAGTGCAGAGTACTCTACTAAACATTTGGGAAAGTATAATACAAGAGTTGCTAGACAGGTTTCCTGCCTACCCAGTCTAGAGGATTAAGCCTATAGTTGTTTGACTGACTTCCTGGCTTCTCCTGAGGACAGCAAACATATAGATGAAGTGCTCTGAGATTATTGAAAGGAATAAGAAGCAATGTGGTCTAGTAGAAAGAGCACAGGCCTGGGATTCGGAGGACCTGAGTTCTAATCCCTACTCCACTACATATGTCACTGAACATGGGCATGTCACTGAACTTCTCTGTAACTCAGTTTCCTCATCTGCAAAATGGGGACTCAATACCTGTTCTCCCTCCTACTTAGGTTGTGGGCCCCATGTGGGACCCGATTATCTTGTACCTACCCCAGTGATTAGTACAGTGCTTGTCACGTAGTAAGTGCTTAACAAAAACCACAATTATTATTACAATTATCATTTGGTCCTCTGCAGCACTAAAAATCTAGGTTGTATAGCTGGAGTTTAGCTAGCTCAGAGGTTTATATTTAGCATCTCATTGAGTCAAAGGGATACAAGGAAAGAGGCAAGGTTGGTTCTCCCCAGTGTATAGAAGGTGAAACTGAGGCTCAGAGAAGAGACGTGACAGGTTGCAGAGTCCATTCAGCAACAATCATTCATTCATCCATTCAATCGTATTTATTGAGGACTTACTGTGTGCAAAGCACTGTACTAAGCCCTTGGGAGAGTACAAGATAACATCAGACACATTCCCTGCCCACAGAGGGCTCACAGCCTAGAGTCAGAGCATGGAACTCAGGTCTCTTGGAGGCCTAAAAGTCTCATGACCAGGGTGAGATTCTTCCTGACTGCTTCCTTTTCTTTCCCTTTTCACTTCATGGGCATGGAAGAGGGCTCAAGGGGTCTCAGGAGTCCCCCGATTAGACTGTAAGCCCGTCAAAAGGCAGGGACTGTCTCTATCTGTTGCCGACTTGTTCATCCCAAGCGCTGAGTACAGTGCTCTGCACATAGTAAGCGCTCAATAAATACTATTGAATGAATGAATGAATTTGATCCAGTCCTTGACTTTCTGGCCCATGGACTTCTAAACTGGGAGGTCACAGCCTTCGCTCAGCTTGGGGGTGGACCCTCCTTCAGCCCTGCAGGGCCAGGGGTCCCATCCCTCTCTGGGCAGCGATGGAGCCAGCTCCGCAACTCCTTGACGGCACCCAGAAGGACAAGTACAAATCTCTTATCCTGCTTCTGCTCCCTGCTTCCATTCCCTGCTTCCGTTTGCTGCCTCGGTTCCCTACTTCCGCTCCCTGCCTCCATTCTCTTCCTCTGCTCTCTTCTTCTTCTCCCTGCCTCTGCTCCTTGCTTCTGCTTCCTCCTCTGCTCCTTGCCCTCTCTCCCTGACTCCTCTCACTGCTTCCTTTCCCGGATTCTGATCCCCGCCTCCTCTTCCTGCCTTTACTCCCCGCCTCCATTCCCCTCTCCGCTTCCCTGCCTCCCCTACCATTCTTCCCTTCCCACCTTTCCCTCTGGTCTCCTCTACCCAACTCCTCTTCCTGTCTCTTCTGAGGATCCATATTTGGCGGGTGTCTCCTGCCTCTCTGACTGTGGTCTCTTCAGTCAATCGATCAAGAGGTTCATCAAGCTCCTAGTTTGTGCAGAGCACTGTACTAAGCACTCGGGAGAGTGCCACTTAATAAAAGAACAGTGCTTGGCACATAGTAAGTGCTTAACAAATACCATTATTATTATTACTAATAATAATAAAAGCCAAAGATATAGTTCCTATTCATTCATTCGTTCATTCAATCGTATTTATTAAGCATTTACTGTGTGCAGAGCACTATACTAAGCATTTGGGAAAGTATACCACAACAATAAACAAGGAGCTTACAGTGGTGGCTGTCTCTGGTCTACCTATTGCTGAGCTCTGTCTCAGGCCCCTTTGTGGCTTCAAAGTCACCCCCTCATTACGTCTCTTCCCCCACCTCCAGGAAGTCCCCCACTTGCGGAAAGTTTGGACTTTTGCCCTTTGACGCCATTTTCAGGATTTGATCTCCTAGCAGTCAAGAGGTTCTTCCTTGTACTTAGCAGAACTTTCACTGCGATATAAACCAATTTCCTCCTTTTCAGTGCCCAGTGGACACGGAGAAGAACCCATCAGCCTCCTTCCCATAAAAAAAAAACAAAACAAAGCTCTCCATCCAGTTGCATAGTGGATAGAGTAGTAGCCTGGGAATCAGAAAGTCCAGGGTTATAACCCCGGCTCTACCACTCGTCTGCTGCGTGACCTTGGGCAAGTCACTTCACTTCACTGTGCCTCAGTTACCTCATCTTTAAAAGGGGGATTGAGGGTGTGAGCCGCACGTGGGTCAAGGACTGCGTCCAACCCGCTTTGCTTGTGTTCACCCCAGCACTTAATACAATATCTGGCAAATAGTAAGACAAATACCACAGTTATTGTTATGATGTCATCACCTCTGGACCTTCTCGACTCTAAACTCAGCATCTTTGTCAAAGTCTTTCACTTTTCTACCTTGGATTTCCCCTCTCAAGATCGCATCTGGAGAGTCTCCAGTACACTGTCAGTCTCAGCTACAGCAGGCAGAGTCACGGAGAGCCATATCCATTCCATTCCTAGCTTGGTCAGTGGCTAGCGAGTAGAAGGCAATCTGCTACAAGTCAAAACTCACCTGTGCTGGGCAGCAGCAACATGGGAGAGAGTTGAGGGCAGAGACTCAAGTGGACTGCGTCCAAGAGGGCAATGGTAAACCACTTCTGTATTTCTACCAAGAAAGCTCTATGAATACGCATGGAGTTACTGTGGATCAGAGATACTTCGATAGTGTAAGACAAGACCTGGGTTTATTTTCCAAACCCTCGATTACCTTTGTTGGTTTTCCCTGGACCCGCCCCATTACCATCTCTCTCTTTTAAGGCAGAGTCATCAAAGCTGGACACCAGACTCCACTTGGGGTCTGACCATAGTGGAGTGGAGTGAAATGGATCTCTTTGTCGCCACTTTTGAATTCCACTTGCCCCTAGCAGGGAAAAAATAGCACTGACCTATCTTGTCTATTCCCTCTTTACCAGTGGCCCTTTCTCTTTGGAAAAAAGGAAGCCTGAGAGCAGCAGGTGTGCAGATAAAGAGCTGTGCTGGTTCTGTTCCTTAGCAACCAGCTGCAAGTATGCCAGCCTGAGAGCGGGTCAGCAAGAATAACTGGACCTCATTGTGTCGGACTCCAGGTGTGCCCGCTTGTTCATTCCTTCCCTCAAGGTGGGGTGGGGGGTGGAGGGGGATGAGGGCCTGGGCCTGGATTCTCGGACTGGGGAAGACCTGGGGTGGGCTTGGAGGAGATGGTGGTGTGGTGGTCTTGTCCATCACTGTGCTTCCTGGAAGTGAGCTGTCGGCAGCCCCCACCCCATTCTGTTAAGTAAATCAAGTGGGCTTAGCCTGCCCTGGACTCTGAGAACTGAGACCCCTTAAGGGGTAGAGCCAACCTAGGCAAAACCCTGTTTCGCTCTTTCTAAATTTTTATATCTGTAATTCATTTATATTAATGTCCGTCTCCCCCTCTAGACAGTAAGCTCACTGAGGGCAAGGATGTGTCTGTTGTTATAGTGTACCTCCCCCAAGTGCTTAGTACAGTGCCCTGCACACAGTAAGTGCTCAATAAATATGCTTGGCACTTGACAGAAAATGCCACAGCTCCACCCAGTCCCTCCAGCCAAGCTCCTAACTCGAAGGATCTAGTCAATCAATCGATCGTTATTTATTGAGCACTTACTGTGTACAGAGCACTGTACTAAGCCTTTGGGAGAGTACAATATAGTATATATTATATATTCCCTGCCCATAAGGAGCTTACAGTCTTGAGGGGAGATAGACAATATAAATAAATTACAGATATGGACATAAGTGCTGTGGGGCTGCTTTCTATCCATTTCGTCTCTACACAGCACCCAGTACAGTGCTCCGCCCACAATGTGGACTGCTGGTAGACTGACTTAGTTCTGCATACCCTGCAGTCAGTCAATCAGTGGTATTCATTCAATCGTTCATTCATTCATTTATTCAATCGTACTTATTTATTGAGCACATACAGTATGCAGAACCCTGGACTAAGCACAAGGAAAAATACCCAGAGTTGGTAGACATGATCCCTGTCCCTCAGACTGAAAAATCTGAATTTTTTCTTGCCCCTTAATCAGCTGAAAGTCCATAACTAATCCATTTTAGTTGCACAGACCATTATTCTTGTTCAGAACTCCAGAAATAAATATATATTTGAGAGTAACATATAGGCCTGGGAGTAACAAGGACCCGGCTTCAAATGCCGTCTTCGCCACTTGTCTGCTATGTGACCTTGGGCAAGTCACTTAACTTCTCTGGGCCTCAGCGACCTCATCTGTAAAATGAGGATTAAGCCTGTGAGGCTCATGTGGGACATGGACTGTGTCCAACCTGATTACTTAGTATCTACCCAGCATGTCTTCCCAGCACTTGGAACGGTGCCTGACACAGAGTAAGCACTAAGTGTTCAATAAATACAGTTGAATTAATGACAAATACCATTTTAAAAAATAAATTTCTCAAATCAAGAGCAGATATGTATCTACCCTTTTGTCAGGTAGAGAAATGGGGCCCAGAGAGGTGGATGACTCTTGTCACATGACTTAGTGAGAGAGGCGGGTTTAGAACTTATTCTCCCTCTGGAACTTTCCAAGGATCTGTGGGCATCACCACTGTCAATATCAATGGTATTTACTGAGCATTTGCTGTATGCAGAACATTCTACTAAGTGCTTGGGAGAGTGCAATACAACAAAGTTGCCAGACCCATTCCCTGCTCACAGTGAGCTTACAATCTGGCAGGGAGAGAGACAATAATAAAAATAAATTCATAATTAACATCTAATATCTGCTTGGGGAACGTGTTTTGATGCACACGGTTCACCTGAAGTGTGCATCATCTGTGGCTAATGCTAAGGTGATGTCTCTCTCTGCAAAAACCAGAACGCCGAAGATAAAAACATCCTCACTGTTTTGTCCAAATCTAGAGCCAGAATTAGCAAGTACCAGGGAGGAGACAATTCTTCATCAAAAGCAGGGATCTCAACCTTCTGTGTGACCTTGGGCAAGTCACTTCACTTCTCTTTGCCTCAGTTACCTCATCTGTAAAATGAGGAACAAGACTGTGAGCTCCATGTGGGACAGGGACTGTGTCCAACCTGATTAGCTTTCATCTACCTCAGTGCTTAGTACTGTGCCTGGCACATAGAGCTTAAATACCATAAAAATGCTAAGAATATTACCTGTCATTACAACCCAGGTCCTTCTTATTACCAGGCCTATATGTTACTCTTAAATATATATTTATCTGTGGAGTTCTGGACAAGAATAATGGTCTATACACCTAAAATGGATTAGTTGTGGACTCCCAGCTGATTAAGGGGCAAGAAAAAAGCTGAGATTTTTCAATCTGAGTGGACAGGGATCATGTCTACCAACTCTGTTGTATTTTCCCTTGTGCTTATATTATGCCTGGCACATAGTAAGAGCTTAACAAATACCATAAAAATGCTAAGACCATTACCCACTGAACCTAGTGATCCCAGTGATGGACATAGCTCTCCCCGGCTTCAAAATCACTTGAAATCCTTATCTCTGCCAGGAAATCTTCCACCATTAATTCCAAGAGCCACTCAATCATATTTATTGAGCACTTAGTGTGTGCAGAGGACTGTACTAAATGTTTGGGAGAGTACAATATAACAGAGTTGGTAGACATGTTCGCTGCCCACAACGAGTTCAAAGTCTACTCTCTGCACTTATGTATATTTTCCTGCCTTGAGCAGTGATGTATAGATTGACACTTGAATTTATATCTATTCATATTTTTACGACATTTGTTAAGCGCTTACTACGTGTCGACCACTATTCTAAGAGCTGGGGTGGATACAAATCAATCAGGTCAGACACGGTCCCTGTCACAGCCCTGTCACATGGGGCTCACAGTCTATGTAGGAGGGAGAACAGGTACTGGATGCCCATTTTGCAGCTGAGGAATCTGAGGCACAGAGAAGGGAAGTGACTTGCTCAAGGTCACACAGCAGGCAAGTGGTGGAGCTAGGATAGGAACCCTAAATCCTCTGGCATCCAGGCCCATGCATTATCCACTAGGTCTCACTGCTGTTATATATAAATAGATATCTATCTCATTAGGATTCATTACACACTACCACCTTCAGCACTTCCGTGACTACAAATATTCTTCGCACGGATATCATCTAGATATCGATTTATAGATCTATATAGCTAGATATAGAACATATCTATATCTAGATATATCTGTGCTAAGATTAGTCGTATTCACATAAGTGCTGAAGGTGTGTAATGAGTCATGATATAATTAACAAAACACGTTCTCTTCTAATTTATTCAGTTACTCAACTTTCCACACTCTGATTCTTACCCCCATAGCTCTGTTTCATCCCCTTGCTCCCTCCGCTGGTAAACTGAGTCGACCTCTCTCCCCCATTACAGTATCGGGGCCAAAATTCTTCTACTTTTCATTCAATCAATCCTACTTTTGTCATTCTCTGCCAAGCTCTAAGCACAGTAAGCTCACTGTGGACAGGGAATGTGCCTGTTATATGGCTATATAGTAATAATAATTGTAGTGTTTATTAAGTGCTTACTCTGTGGCAGGCACTGTACTAAGCACCAAGGGGGAATAGAAGCTAATCGGGTTAGATACAGTCCCTGTCCCACATGGGGCTCAAATATCTATCTCATTAAAATACCTATCTATACTATACATATCTAGCTCATTAATAATGTCTAGTTTCAATCCCCATTTTACAGATGAGGTAACTGAGGCCCAAAGAAGTGAAGTGATTTGCCCAACGTCACTCAGCAGACAAGTGGTGGAACCGGGACTAGAATCCATGACCTTCTGACTCACAGGCCTGTGCTCTATCCACCAGGCCAAGCGGCTTCTCTCCCAAGTGCTTAGTAGAGTGTTTTGCCCACAATAAGTGCTCAATAAATACAATTGGTGCTCTGGACCAGCATTCAGTAAATACTATTGATGACGAAGAAGTAACAAAGGTTGGGCAGGAGCAAATCCACTTCTTTGGGAGTGCCCTTTGGACTCGTGGCCCCTGCCCCAGGCTCACCCTCCATGAATCCCAATAACCAACCTTCAGATCTTTCCTTCTTTCAACACAATGCTGACCATTCCTGTCACCACCCATGTCACTCCCCCGACGTGCTGTGCCACTGTCTAATCACTGGTGAAAATCAAGTCGTTTCAGCAGCATCACTGCTCCGACACCTGCCTTCCTTAGTTAGCTAAAAAATTCCAGAGGCCGGGGCATCCTGGAATTCCAGGGGCCCAGCTCTGAATACCAATCAATCTAACAATCAATTGATTTACTGAGCGCTTAGTGTGGATTAAGCGCTTACGGGAGTACAATATAACAGAGTTGATAGACAAATTCCCTGCCCACAATGAGCTTACAGTCTGGAGAACTGGTAGTATCCCAGGCAGTATCGTTCCAGATAGTCCGTCCTCAAGGCAGTCCCTCTGTCCATCCTGCCCCGCTGACCACTTCTTATTTTCTTTTGCTCGTTCCCCCTTTCAGCACTCGCATATGTGGCCACATAATTTGCTCTAGTTTATTCTAGTGTCTATTTCCCCCTGCTAGATTTTCAGATCCTTAAAGCCAAGGATCGTATCTATCAACTCTACTGTACTCTTCCCAAGTGCTTAATACAGTGTGCTGCATTCAGTAAGTGTTCAATGCAGTTCATTGATTGATTGACTGATTGTTGAGCGTCTGTCCTTCTCCATACCTAGGAACTAGGGCTTTCCCTCGGGGCTCAGATCTGAGCTCTTTAATCTTCTATCTCAGGACAGAGAATTCCTGTGGCATCAATAATAATGACTGTGGTATTTGTTAAACACTTACTATGTGCCAAGCACTGTCATAGCTGGTAGATACGATAATCAGGTCAGACATGGTCCTTGTCCCACTTGGGGCTCAGAGTTTAGGGGTGGGGTGAACAGGTATTGAATCCCCATTTTACAGATGAGGAAACTGAGGCCCAGAGAAGTTAAGTGTCTTGCCCCCAAATTACCCAGCAAGCAAGAGGTAGAGCCTGGATTAAAATCCTTTTTCTCCTGCTCCGGGATCTGTTCTAGTTTCACTGGGCCACAGTGTTTCCCATCTGTAAGGATGGTTCTCATATCTACCTCTCCAGTCTTGTCTTCTATTTGTTCTTCAACCTCATATTTTCTCCTGTTTTTGAGACATCTAAAATGGAGCACACCTTCCCTCCTCAACTTTCTCTTATTCCTGGCTTTCCCAATTCTTTTGACCCCTTGACCAACCTGCCTGCCTCATTATCTTACAATCTGAGGGTCATCTTTGATTCTTCTCTCTCTCATTTACCTCCCACATTCAGTCGGCTTCCAAGTTCTGGCAATCCCCCCTCAATATTTCACAGATGTGCTCATTTATCTCTCCTCTGCTGCAACAACTATTCTGCTATAAGCTCTTATTGTCTCGTGGTTTAGGACTGTGCCCAATCTGATTGTATTGTGCCTATCCCAGTGCCTAGCGCAGGGCTCGACACATACTAAATGCTTAGCAAACATCACATTATAATTATCATTGCTGGATTATTGTAGCAGGCTCCCAACCGCTCTCCCCGCCTTTAGTTTTTCCCTCTTCCAATCTCCCAAAACCACCGCTGCATTAATCATCTTTCTAGAATGCTGACCAAGCACATCACCCACCTCCTCAAATAAAGTACAGGCCTGAGAGTCAGGAGGTCATGAGTTCTAATCCCCGCTCTGCCACTTGTCGTGTGACCTTGGGCAAGTCACTTCACTTCTCTGGGCCTTGGTTACCTCATCTGTAAAATGGGGATTGAGACCCTGAGCCCCACGTGGGAGAAGAAATGTGTCCAACCGATTTCCTTGTATCAACCACAGCGCTTAGCATAGTGCCTGGCACATAGTAAGCACTTAACAAATACCACAGTTATTATTATTGTTGTTGTTGTTAAACCCCCATGACTCCCCATTGTCTGTTGTGCGAAAAATCTTGTTCGTGGGCTCAAGGCTCTACATACCTCGATTCTTCTTACCCTCCAGCTCTCTTTCCATTCATTCAATCGTATTTATTGAGTAGTTACTGAGTACTTACTGTGTGTACTATGAGCTTGGAAAGTACAGTTCGCCAACAGAGACAATCCCTACCCAACAACGGGATCACAGTTTAGAAGGGGGGAGACAGACAACAAAGCAAAACAGAACAAGTTCTCCGCTCCTCAAGGCACAAATGCCAGCATCATTTTCTCCTAACCGCATTCCTTGCATTTGATTCTTCCTTTCCCAACCAACACGTTGGTCCTTCCATTCCCCCAGTCCAGTGCACTGTCTCCTTGCCTTCACCAAACCCCTCTTCCAAACGTATTTTTTAATGGTATTTTTTAAGTGCTTACTCTATGTCGGACACTATATTAAGCACTGAGGTAGATAGAAGGTTGGACATAGTCCATGTTCCACACGGGGCTCACAGTCTTAATTCTCATTTTACAGATGAGGTAATTGAGACACAGAGAAGCAAAGTGACTGGCCTAAGATCACACAGCAGACAAGTGGCACAGTCAGGATTAGAAGCCGGGTCCTCATTACAGCCCAGATCCTTCTGACTCCCAGGCCCATGTTCTATGCACTTGATCATACTTGCTTCAAGTCACCTTCCCCACAAGATATTCCGTGACTAGTTTCCCCACCACTGCAGCTGTGCCATGATCCCCTCAGTCATCTTAGCAGTCATGAGCCACTTAGTGTATGCGTCTCTGTTTATTTGGGCTGATTTATCCTCTTGTGCTTATTATGTTTCCTCATGTCCTTTTAACTAATGTATACTCATTCACTAATGAGTGTCTGTCTTCCCCTTTAGATTACCCTCTCGGAGGATGGGGATCATATATGCAGTATACTTTTCTATCTTTCCTGGGCTCTCCAGGCTGCAGGCACTCAATAACACTAATGATGATGAGAAGGAAGAGAAGGAGAAGGGAGGAGGGGGAGGAGGGAAGGAGGAGGAAGAAAAGGAGGAGGAGGAGGAGAAGAAGGAAGAGGAGGATAAGGTGAGGTAGGAGGAAAGGGGATGAGGAGGAGGAGGAAAGAGGAGAAGGTGGAGAATCAATACTACTCGGAGGGTTAGTCTTTGAGTATTTTCCCACTTGACAGACAACACATTTCCCTTACCTAATTTATTTTAGTTTCTGCTTCCCCTGCTTAATTCATTCATTCATTCACTAGTATTTATTGAGTGCTTACTATGTGCAGAGCACTGTACTAAGCGCTTGGAATGTACAAATCGGTAACAGATAGAGACAGTCCCTGCCCTTTGACGGGCTTACAGTCTAATCATATACTCTCTTTGGGCAGGGACCATAACTACCAGCTCTATTATACTCTACTTTCCTAAGTGCTGAGTACAGTGCTCTGAACACAGTAAGTGCTCTGCCATTGATTAATAGGAGGAGGAGGAGCAGGATGATGATGATGACAATGAGGTTGAGGAGAAGGAGGAGGGCAAAGAGAAGGAGGAAGAGGAGGAAGATTGATGCTACTTGGGAGCAGTGTTTGAGTATTTCCCCACTTCGGAGAAACCATCCACTCCATCCACTCCATAAAGTAATTTATTTTAATGTTAGCCTCCCCTGCTAAATTCTAAGCTCCTTTTGGGCACAGATCATGTCTTCCACAAGAAGCAGCAGGGCTTAGTGGAAGGAGCACAGGCTCGGGAGTCAGAGGTCATGGGTTCTAATCCCTGCTGTGCCACTTGTCAGCTGTGTGACTTGGGGCAAGTCAGTTGACTTCTCTGTGCCTCAATTACCTCATCTGTAAAATGGGGATTAAGACTGTGAGCCCCACGTGGGACAACCTGATTACCTTGCATCTACCCCAGTGCTTAGAACAGTGCTTGGCACATAATAAGAGCTTAACAAATGCTATCATTATTATCATTATTACCAACTCTACTGTATTGTACTTTCCCAAGTGTTTAATGCCACCTATTTCCTCACGAAAATCAACACAATCAGGTCTGAGCTCCCCAAAGTCACCCCTCCGCCTCTCCCCTCTCCCCCACCAACCCCCTCCCCTACTTTCCCATCCTTCCCTGCAGTATCCTCAGAGGAGATCTCCTCCCTCCTCGCAAGTGCCACCCCCTCCACCTGCGCCTCGGACCCCATTCCCCCTCACCTTATTAAAACCATCGCCCCTGCCCTCCTACCTTCCTTAACTTCTGTTTTTAACCACTCAATCTCCAAGGGCTCCTTCCCCTCTGCCTTCAAACATGCCCACGTCTCCCCCATCCTAAAAAAACCCGCTCTTGACCCCACTTCCCCCTCCAGTTATCGCTCTATCTCCCTACTACCCTTCCTTTCCAAAATCCTAGAACGGGTCGTCTACAATCGATGCTTAGAATTCCTTAACTCCCATTCTCTCCCAGAGCCCCTCCAATCTGGCTTCCGTCCCCTCCGCTCTACCGAGACTGCTCTCTCTAAGGTCACCCGTGACCTCCTTCTTGCCAAATCCAATGGCTCCTACTCCATTCTGATCCTCCTCGACCTCTCTGCTGCCTTTGACACTGTCGACCATCCCCTCCTCCTCCATACCTTATCTCACCTTGGCTTCACGGAGTCTGTCCTCTCCCGGTTCTCCTCTTACCTCTCTGGCCGGTCATTCTCGGTCTCCTTCGCTGGAGCCTCCTCCCCCTCCCATCCTTTAACTGTTGGAGTTCCTCAAGGGTCAGTTTTTGGCCCTCTTCTGTTCTCCATTTACACTCACTCCCTCGGTGAACTCATTCGCTCTCACGGCTTTGACTACCATCTCTATGCAGATGACACGCAGATCTACATCTCCGCCCCTGTCCTCTCCCCCTCCCTTCGGGCTCGCATCTCCTCCCGCCTCCGGGACGTCTCCACCTGGATGTCGGCCCGTCACCTAAAACTCAACATGAGCGAGACTGAGTTCCTCATCCTCCCTCCCAAACCCGGTCCTCTCCCAGACTTCCCTATCACCGTGGATGGCACGACCATCCTTCCCGTCTCTCGGGCCCGCGATCTCGGTGTCATCCTTGACTCGTCTCTCTCGTTCACCCCACGCATCCTATCCGTTACCGAGATCTGCCGGTTTCACCTCTACGATATCGCCAAGATCCGCCCTTTCCTCTCCACCCAAACGGCTACCTTACTGTTACGGGCTCTCGTTATATCCCGGCTAGACTACTGTGTCAGCCTTCTCTCTGATCTCCCTTCCTCCTCTCTCGCCCCGCTCCGGTCTATTCTTCACTCCGCTGCCCGGCTCATCTTGCCGCAGAAACGATCTGGGCCTGTCACTCCCCTTCTTAAACAACTCCAGTGGTTGCCTATCGACCTCCGCTCCAAACAAAAACTCCTCACTCTAGGCTTCGAGGCTCTCCATCACCTTGCCCCTTCCTACCTCTCCTCCCTTCTCTCTTTCTACCGCCCACCCCGCACGCTCCGCTCCTCTGCCGCCCACCTCACCGTCCCTCGTTCTCGCCTATCCCGCCATCGACCCCCGGGTCACGTCCTCCCGCGGTCCCGGAACGCCCTCCCTCCTCACCTCCGCCAAACTGATTCTCTTTCCCTCTTCAAAACCCTATTTAAAACTCACCTCCTCCAAGAGGCCTTCCCAGACTGAGCTCCTCTTCTCCCTCTACTCCCTCTGCCGCCCCCCCTTTACCTCTCCACAGCTAAACCCTCTTTTTCCCCTTTTTCCTCTGCTCCTCCACCTCTCCCTTCCCATCCCCACAGCACTGTACTCGTCCGCTCAACTGTATATATTTTCGTTACCCTATTTATTTTGTTAATGAATTGTACATCGCCTCGATTCTATTTAGTTGCCATTGTTTTTACGAGATGTTCTTCCCCTTGACTCTATTTATTGCCATTGTTCTCGTCTGTCCATCTCCACCGATTAGACTGTAAACCCGTCAAACGGCAGGGACCGTCTCTATCTGTTGCCGACTTGTTCATCCCAAGCGCTTAGTACAGTGCTCTGCACATAGTAAGCGCTCAATAAATACTATTGAATGAATGAATGAATGAATAATGCAGTGCTCTGCACACAATAAATCCTCAGTAAATCTCAGTGATTAATAGGAGGGGAGCAGGAAGAGGAGGAAGAGGAGGAGGAGAGTTTACCTGTTCTTTCACATCTGTTTCTTTCTTGTCCTTTACTCTTCAGGACCCTCTGAAAGCAAACCATAAGTTCCCTCATAGGCGATACTGACATCTCAGATGCTCCTTAAAAATAATAATTGGCTCTTGCTCAGTGACTCATTCTGATGATCCAGATGGTGGGGTCTCCAGGGCCCCTATTTTTCTTCTCCCTCTCCAGGTCACCTGACCTTTAGCTATTTCTATACTTATTAGCATCCTCATCCAATGATGAGCAGGGAAAGCAACAAAGATGAAATTCACAGAAAACTCCTATCAATCCCTGTTTCTCCTGGTCTAAAGCTTTGGGAAAGCATTAGGAGGGAGAAAAGTTGAAATGGTTTTGAAAAATTTCAGTTATCCATGGCTCCCTATACTCCAATAGCAAATTAATTAATTAATTGTGAATCATTCGATACAGTGAGTCTACAGTTTCCTCTACTGAAGAGTGCCTTCAAAAATCTTGAAGAGAAGTGGGGGAATCCAGGGCTGGGATCCTCACCATCTCGACCCCTTGCTTACACCCTCCCTCCTGTCTGGAACCCCCTTCCTCTTCTTATAATAATAATAATTATAATAATAATAATAATGATGTTATTTGTTAAGCTCTTACTATGTGTCAAGCACTGTTCTAAGCGTTGGGGTAAATACAAGCTAATTAGTTGGTCCAACCTGGGGCTCACAGCCCCATTTTACAGAAGAAGTTAAGTGGCTTGCTCAAGGTCACACAGCAGACAAGTGGCAGAGTCGGAATTAGAACCCACGTCCTCAGATTCCCAAGTCCGGGATCTTGCCACTAAGCAGCGCTGCTTTATATCTGACAGACCTCCAATCTTGCTATCTTCAAAGCCCTCCTAAAATCACATCTCCAGGAAGCCTTCCTTAACTAACTTCTCATCTCCTCAGTTACCTCATCTGTAAAATGGGGATTAAGACTGTGAGCCTCACGTCTTACCCTGTATCTATCCCAGCGCTTAGAACATTGCTCTGCACACAGTAAGTGCTTAAAAAATACCAACATTATTATTACACCCTATTCTCCCTCCCTTCTTTGTCACCTAAATACTTCAGTCCATACCCTCTCAGCACTTAGTTACTCATCCCCCACCCCCACCCCCACAGCACTTATGCACATGTCTTTAAGTTCTGTGGCTTCCTCTATCTATAATTTATTTCAGTGTCAGTCTCTCCCACTAGACTGAAAAAGCTCCTTGAGGGCAAGGATAAAGTCTACTTGTTATTGTTATTATTGCATTTGTTAAGCACTTACTGTGTGCCAGGCATTGTTCTAAGCAATGGGGTAGATACAGGTTAATTAGGCCAGGCACAGTCCTTGTCTTAACATGGGGGTCTTGCAGTCTAAGTCAGAGGGTGTAAAGTTCCCATTTTACATATGAGGAAACTGAGGCAAAGAGAAATGAAGAGACTTGCCCAAGGTCCTGCAGCAGACAAGTGGCAGAGCTGGTATTAAAACCCAGGTCCTCTGATGCTCAGTCCTATGCTCTTTCCTGCTTTACTTCCTCTACTGAACTTTCCCATACACTTAGTACAGCGCTCTGCACGCAGTAAGTGCTCAGTAAATATTACTGACTGCTCAACTGATGGATGCCAGTGACAGCCAAGTGAGGAAGGATGCCACCAGGGGGAGGAGACACTGGTGACCTCCTGCAGTCTCCCATTTCCTGTTGCCCCCAGGATGCTCAGTACATCACCTCACAGTTGTCCCATTTTGCTAAGTATGGCTGAAGTGAACACTTCATCTTTCCTCCCGGTTCCTCTCTCCAAACTTCACTTTCCCATCATAGTGGATAATAATCCCATCATCCCCGACTCTGAATCCCACAACTGTGGCATTCATTTTTACTCCTAGCACTCCTTCAACACCCTATGTTGCTAAGACCCATTCTTTTGGGGGTTTTTTTCCCCAACATCGCTCTTCACCTCCCAGCGAGCCATTACCCTGGCTCAAGCACCTGGCATATCTCAACCTGACAACTACACTAGCCTCCTCACTGACCTCCCTGCCTTCTGACTTTTCCATCTCCAGTCCATATCTCACTCTGCTGCGCAGATCATTTTTCGGAATGACATTTGACCCACAACTCCCCACCCCTCAAAAAGCTTTAATGGCTGCCCATTTTTCTTTCCAACATACTTGTCTTGTCTTATGCCATTAAGTTGTTTCATTCATTTATTCAATAGTATTTATTGAGCGCTTACTATGTGCAGAGCACTGTACTAAACGCTTGGAATGTACAATTCGGCAACAGTATGTTTCCAACCCACAGCGACACCACGGACACATCTCTCCCAGAATGTCCCGTTCTCCATTTGCAATCATTCTAGTGATGTATCCATAGAGTTTTCTTGGTGAAAATCTGAAAGTGGTTTACCATTGCCACCTTCCACGCAGTAAACTTGAGTCTCCTCCCTCGACTCTCCCATGCCACTGCTGCCCAGTATGGGTGAGTTTTGACTTGTAGCAGATTGCCTTTCACTCCCTAGCCACTGGCCAAGCTAGAAATGGAGTGGGTAGGCCTCTGCTTGACTCTCCCTCCTGCAGATGGGACTGGTAGAGTACTGGAAACTCTCCAGGTGCGACTCAGAGGGGTTCCAACAAGCTACTGGCTTGCCATTAGCTTCAAGGCTCTCTCTCTCAGCTTTCTCCCTCCTACCTATCCAATATCCTCTTCCAGCTCACCACACCCCAGCTCCTAGACTTCACTTCTTTCCAACTAATCTATTGACTGGTTCTCTCCTGCCTCTGATACCCTCCTTCCTGTCTAGAAATCGCTCCCACTTCAAATCCACCAGCTGACAATTCTTTCTTTCTTCAAAGCCCTTCGGAGTATAGTGCCTGGCACACAGTAATGCCATAATTATATTATATCTCTACCAGGAAGCCTCCCCTGAATCATTTTTCTTCTCCCTAGATAATATCACCAATGGTATTTATTGAGTGCTTACTGAGTGCAGAGCACTGTACTAATCACTTGGGAGAGTATTTGGTGGACACGTTTCCTGACCACAATGAGTTTAAAATCTAGAGGGGAGACAGACATTAATAGAAATTAATTAAATATAAATATAAATAAATGATTTACAATACATTATTTATAGATAAGTACAGAAGTGCTGTGAGGTTGGGGATGGGGTGACTATCAAATGTCCAACGGTAACAGATCCAAGTGAATAGACCACAAAGAAGGGAGAGAGAAGTGGGGAAAAGAGAGGTCAATCAGGGCAGGCCTCCTGGAGGAGATGTGACCTTAATAAGGCTATCTCCCTCAGTTATCGAACATCTCATGCAATTACTCCCTTTTGTAAGTTTACAGCTTACGGATTAGATATGTTCCTTACAGTTTATGTACTCCCACTCAGTGCATTTGTACTCCCACTCAGTGCATTCCTGCACGTATTTCCTTTGACACCCCCACTATAGTCATCTATGTATCTGTGTATCCTTCTTTATTTTCTCTTTTTCTGTCCATAAAATATTGTGTGCTTATTTTTCTCACTAGACCGTAAGCTCCTTGATGATAGGGATATCTTTTAAATGCATTGCACTCTTCTTAGTGCTTAGTACCTGAAAGAATGAAGGAAAAGGAACACAGGAGGAGAGAGAGATGGGGAGAAAGAGAGAGAGAGTGTGTGTACGTGAGAGAGGAGAGAGACAGAGAGAGACAGAGAGAGAAGGGGAGAAAGAGAGCAGCAACTGGCATTCGGTTAGGCATGAGGGAGAATGTCCTGATTATCCGGGCTGTAAAATCCTATCTGGGTGAGGGACTCTAGTGCAATTCTACTGGTCTCCAATTAACTAATGGTATTTATTAAGCACTTACTGTGTGCAAAGCACTGGGCTAAGAGCTTGGGAGAGTACCATATAACAGAGTTGCTAGACATTTCCCTGCCCAAGGAGAACACCAACATCCCTCCAGGAGGTTTTCAATAGCAGTTCTCACCTCCATGGTTGAGCCATTCCATTGGCCACCATCAAAACTTATGTGTATACTGATGTCCTAGTGGAAAGAGCACGGGTTTGTGAGTCAGAAGACCTGGGTTCTAATCCTGGCTCCGCCATGTACCTGCTGAGTGACCTTGGGCAAATCACTTCTCTGTACCCCAGTTCCCTCATCTGCAAAATAGGCATTCAATACCTGTTCTCCCTCCTACTTGGACTGTGAGCCCCAGGTGGGATTATCTTGGATCATCTACTCTTGCACTTAATTCTGGCACATAGTACACACTTAACAAATACCACAGTGTATTTATTCTACACATTCATTTGGAGATCTTATTTTACATTACCAGTTGCATCTATACTTTCCCCATGTTACCACCAGTATGTTTCTGTTAGTCAGTCAGTAGTACTTATTGAGAGCTTACTGTTTGCAGAGTACTATATTAAGTGCTTTACAACAATTAACAGACACGTTCCTTGCCCACAGTGAGCTTAGAGTCTAGGGAAAGGTAACTGTTTCTGTCCATCTCCCCTATTTGAGTGTAAGCCATTAAAGGTAGCCATAATTTATCTTAACTCCCCCTCTAGACTGTAAACTCCTTGTGGGCAGAGAACGTGTCTACCAACTCTGTTGTATTGCACTCTCTGAAGCACTTAGAACAACTGCTGTGCACACGGTGAGTACTATTAATCGACTGAGTGATCGAATGACTGAAAGCAAGAACTGTTCTTCCCCCAACCCAGCCCCACAGCACTTATGTACATATCTGTAATTTTATTCATTTTTATTGATGTTTGTCTCCCCAACTCTAAATTGTAAGCCCGTTGTGGGTAGGGAATGCTTATTGCTGTATTGTACTCTCCTAAGAGCTTAGTACAGTGCTCTGCACACAGTAAGTGCTCAGTAAATAAGATTGAATGAATGAACAAATATGATTGAATGAATGAATGCTTTCACCTTAGCACTTGGATCTGCATCCTTTAAGCCCTTGATATTCAGCCCATCCTCTGTCCCCACAGCACCTAAGAGCATATCCCAGCTCCCTCACATGTCAACTGTGTGACTTTGGGCAAATCACTTAACTTCTCTGTGCCTCAGTTACCTCATCTGTAAAATGAGAACTAAGATTGTGAGCCCCACGTGGGACAACCTTGTATCTATCCCAGTGCTTAGAACAGAGCTTGGCACATAGTAAACACGTAACAAATATTATTATAACCATAATTTATTTTAATGCCTGTCTCTCCTTCTAGACTATAAACTCTTTGTGGGCTAGGAACCTGTCTAACTACACTGTTGCACTGTACTTTCCCAAGCACTTAGTACAGTCTTCTGCACACAGTAAGAACTCAAAAATACCATTGATTGATTTGATTATACAATATCAGGAATCTAGTAGGGTGATCTACACCTAGCAGACATATAAAACAGTCCTCTATACCCAGAAGGCACCAGGTTTGTGCTCTCCATCTAGTAGACACCCAGTACAGTGCTCTGCACTCAAAAGGTGCTCAATAAATAATAATGGTGGTAACAAGGAGGAGGATGTTGATAATGGTTCTACCAAAGGGGTGATTTTAGAGTGCTTAAGCTGTTCAAAGGAGTGGGAATGTGTGCTGGAGCGGGTCTAGTGTGCATTAAGGACAAACCAAATTATTTAACTTATTCTCTGAGGAAGGCTTTGCAAATATTTAACCCAACTCTCCCTAGCAGGTCCACGGGGAATAAAATCAATGGGATCATCTTCTTCTCTCAATATGTGACACCTTGAGCAAGTAACTATTTGCAAGGTTTAGTTAGAAGGGTATGATTTTTTAATGATATTTTTTAAGTGCGTACTTTGTGTCATGTACTGTTCCCAAAGAGTTTCTGTCCCACATGGGGCTCACAGTCTTAATCCCCATTTTACAGATGAGGTAACCAAGGCACAGAAATGTGAAAGGAGCTGTCCCAAGTCCCACAGCAGGCAAGTCGTGGAACTGGGATTAGAACGAGGCACGTGTTTATCAGCCAGGCTTGCTTAGAGATGAATTAAGGAGATCAGGCTGGACCGAATCCCCTTAAAGGAAACCATCTACTTGTGCCGATTTTCCTCATTAAACTGTAAGCTCCTCGAGGACAGGGATGATATCACCTTTAAGGTGAGCGTGGCTTCATGCTGGTACCAGCCCATCTGGGCTTCCAGCCCAAGCTTTCCATGTCACTAACTAGCCTAATCCCCCTACCCTATCTGAGCTGATGCTTCCCTACTCTGCTTTTGGTTCCCTTCCCACCCTTTCTCCTCTGAGATTCCTCTGGTCTATACAGAAACTCAGTTCATTCCTGGCCCCAATGGTGTTCTCTCCCTGTGGGGGAAGTCAAGTGGAAAGGATGAAAATATCATCCTGCCCCGGGGAGAAGATCATGAGGAGACACAGACAGACAGAGATAGATGGAGAAAGACAGAGAGAGAGAGGCTTTTTTATGCCTTAGGGAAATAAAAATGCTTTATGATTTTATGATCACCTTTAAAGGGCCGATATTATACACCAGGCTCTCTCCTCTCTCCTTCCTTTCTTCTTACTCCCTTGCTTTCTCTCCTGACTTCTCTCTGTGTCATTCTGATTTTGATTCCCTTGGCCCCAAAGATCCTAAGATCACTTAGTTGCTCTATCCTCTGAGCAAACCATTTATTCCAGCATACACTGAGGCCCCTGCTTTGGGGTTTCTGAAGGAGTCTAGTCACTTTCCCCCCAAATGTGTTCCCCTTGATTGGAGGTGATCCTTGCGGTTCTACGAGCCAGCTGGGTGATCAAGCTAATTGGTTGCTAACTCTCCCACAGACCGCCTGAAACTTCCCTCCCTTCTGGGCCAGTCTCTAGCCCAAGATTCAGACCCCTGGCACACCCAGAGGGGGCGTGTGCCAGGGCACCAACCATCCCCCCCAAACACCACCCCCACAATTCCAAGGTTGCAGCTCCCTCAAGCCTTGTCCGGCCTGGAGACGTGGCCTGCCAACCTTGGGACCACTGGGGAGGTGGAACCCACGGGGAGGAGGCGTTGTCTCCAAAGCTGCGTGGAGTAGTGACTAGGGCAAGCACAGGCCTGGGAGTCAGAAGGTCATGGGTTCTAATCCTGGCTCCTCCACTTGTCTGCAGTGTGACCTTGGACAAGTCACTTTACTTCTCTGTGCTTCAGCTACCCCATCTGTAAAATGGGGATTGAGACTGTGAGCCCCATAATGGATAGGGACTGTGTCCAGCCCAATTTGCTTGTATCCACCCTAGCTTAGTACAGTGCCTGGCACATATTAAGCGCTTAACAAATACCATAATTACTATTATTATTAGAGCAGTGTACTGGCCATTCCTCCCTCCCTCCCTCTGGGGGCCTGGAGACCCCAAAATGGTGCCCCCAAGCTCCCCCAGTGCTGGGCCTTGCAATTGTTCTTGGAGAGGGGGGATCCCAGCGGCCCAACAGAGAGGGAGGAGCCAGCGCAATGCTGGCGGAAGCTGTCGGAACCTACCAGGGAAAGCAGAGAAACCCCACCCTGCTGCTGAGACCATCTAGCTGAACACTAACTGGCTTGACCCAGAGGCAAACATCTCAGGGAGAGACTTGGGGGAAGTCTCATCAGCTCCAGCTAGCTGCGAGCATCTTGGTCTCACTCATCCAACAAGCTGCCATGGGCGGAGGACGGGAGGGGCTGCTGTGTATCCCAGGCCCAGGCCACACCCTCTCCCATGGCTGCCGGGGACTGAAGCAGTAGGGCTCCTGTCTGCTGTGTGGATGTGCACATCTGAAAGAGCCATGGATGGTGCATAGAATTGAATAGGTCCAGCACTGATGTGGAGAGGTGATGGAGGGAGGGGGCGTGTGGGTCTTCTGGGAAGCTCTCCTTGCTGGGAGAACCTCTAGCCTCCTCTAGCCACAGGGTAGAGGCCATACCATAGCTTGACTGATGGTGCACACACACTTAATTCATTCAATCGTATTTATTGAGCGCTTACTGTGTGCAGAGAACTGTACTAAGCACTTGGGAAGTACAATTCAGCAACAAATAGAGACAATCCCGGCCCCCAGCAGGCTCACAGTCTTGAAAGCCCATTTATGCCTATGCAGACATCCCTGCCAGAATCTTCTTGCCCTCTCGTTTCTCCCTCCAGACATCACAAGCCAAAGCCAAAAAATCTGGCCGAGAAAATATCCGAGTCACCCACACGCACACACCCGCCCATCGGTCACAAGGGCTGAAGAGTCCACGACAATTGTGCAGTTCCTGCAATTGTGATCAGAGTGAACGGTGGCCTTCGGAGAGGCCAGGAGCCAAGCTCTGATGGGTGCCAACCCCTGAGCGAGGGTGGGGAGAGGGGGAGAGGAAGAGGGTAGCTTATCGAGCAGGTCATTTGACGTTCCCATCTGGCCAGCAGGCCAGCTCCCTCCTCCACCCTCCCTGGGTGAGGTTTCTCCTCTCTGTCAGTCACGGTCAGAGGTGGTTGGGGCGGACCTCCTCCGCTCTCCTCCCTCTGGAGGCTGAACAGACCCCCGGGAAATGGTCAGCAGATGTGCCCTCTGCCCCCGTCCCCCCCGGAATCCCTCACACCCTCCTCACCTGCCTCATGCCACCTCCACAGGGGACGCAGCAGGCTTGAGAAAAATAACCCTCTCCTCCCCATCACCTCGGCCTCCCGAACCATCAAACGTGCAGACACACAGACACACACATGGGCACACAGACACAAGCCTAAGGTGTCGGTACGACTAGAACCTTCTGCATCCTATTTGGGTGGGGGGGCATAAGAGGGAGTGGGATAATTTCTCCAATCCTGGAGTTTTCTGAGAGGTAAAGCAAAAGCCAAATAGAAAACAAAGTTATTTATATTAGACCAACATATCCCCTTGTTCCCCCCCCTTTTTCCCTCCCAAACCAACTGGGTGTCTGGGGTTTGGGCTGATCCTGGTGGGTCAGTAGCAAGCAGCAGCAGTATCAGCAGTCATCTTCTTTGCCCCTGGGGGACCAGCTCCAGGTCTGATTCCTTGTGGGAGGGAGTAGGGCGGCTGGAAGATGGGGCTGGGGTGGGGGGAAGGGTGTCACACATGTCTCTGGCAGAGACATTACCGCCCATTTCATCACCTCTCCCTCCTCTCCTGGCCCCCACCCCCGCCCTTACTGAGCAGCCAGGTGCAATCCTGAGCCCAGCAGAAATGATCACGTCGAGAAAGAAAAAGGGTTGAGGGGAAGGGCATCCTTGCCCATCCGACTGCCTGCCTCTGTCCAGAGGCCGGTACGAGCCGACCCCCGAGCAACGGCCCAAGTTGCCGCAATATGCAAGGAGCAGAGGGGCTTTGTAGGTTTTTCCCAGATCCCAGCCCAGCCCCAGCCCAGCCCCAGCCCAGCCCAACCCAGCCCAGCAGGTCCATGGTTAGAAGTCGCTTCCCCAGCCCCTCGCTGGGGCTGCCCATCCCCCGGGCTAAAGGGTCACTCTTGGCATTTTTCCTTCTTTCCTTTGCATTAAAGAAAAATCTGATGGGGAGGGCTCCCGGAGAAGCCCCCTTGAATCCCCTGCAAGCTCTTTTCTCCTCTCCAGGGGCGTTTGCAAGAGGGGCAGCATCGTGTGCGTGCCAGTGTCCTGGGAGGGGCGGGAATGGGGAGGACAGGTCTGGGGAAAGGAGACGGGGAGATGGGGAGAGGGACGATGGGCAAATCCAAAGTACCGGCGGACTCGGCTCCAAAAAACAGCAGGCGAATAAACCAGGTACTCACCACTCTGCTCTCCCAGGAAGACCAACTTGAATTTTCTCAACGGGTTCCCAAAATCTCCTCCTGCAGACATGGTGGTCGGTCGTAGGGCGTGGGGAGAGATGGGCAGGGGGAGGAGGAAGCGGCCGAGAAGGTGGAGGTGGAGGAGAAAGTGAAGGAGAGGGAGGAGAGGAGGAGCAGGAGGGGGGAGGAGAGGGAAGAGGAAGAGGGTGGGGAAGAGGAGGAGGGTGGGGAAGAGAGAGGAAGGAAAAGGAGGAGGAGGAGGAGGAGGAGGAGGAGGAGGAGGAGGAAAAGGAGGAGGAGGACTGCACTTGTCTCAGGAGGGGGAAGGGCTGTGGCCAGTGACTGGGATTTTCCCTAGCCTCCTCTTTCCCTGGCTGTGGCTGCCTTCTGGGGAAAGGAAGAAGAGGAGGAGGAGAAGGAGGAGGAGAGAAAGGAGGAGGAGGATGACTGTACTTGTCTCAGGAAGGGGAAGGCTTGTGGCCAGTTACTGGGATTTTCGCTAGCCCCTCTTGCCCCGGCTGTTGCTGCTTTCTAGGGAGGGGAGGCAGAAGAGGACAAGGAGGAGGAGGACAGGGAGGAGGAGGAGGGCTGTACTTGTCTCAGGAAAGGGAAGGGCTGTGGCCAGTGACTGGGATTTTCGCTAGCCCCTCTTCTCCTGGCTGTGGCTGCCTTCTGGGGGGAGGCAGAGGAGGAGGAAGGGAGGAAGAGGAGGAGGAGAAGGAAGAGGAGGAGGGAGGAGGGTTGGGGCGGTGGCTCTCCTGGCTTGAGTAGGAGGAGGGCGTGCCCGTTGGATGGGCGCTGGCCGAGCGCAGGCTGAGGATGCTAAAGCAGTGCGATCCGTGCCATCCGGGCGCGGAGACCCTCCCCTCCTCTCCCCTCCCCACCCCCTGCTCCTCCCCCGGCGCCTGCGCTCTGCCGCCTCGCCCCCCGCCCCCCCTGATGTCATGCAGGCCCGGCAGGCCGGTGCATTGCTGCAGGAAGCTAAGGCCGGGGCAACCCCCCCCCCCCCCCCAATAGGCCCAGCCGCTGCCCACCCTGCCTGTAAGGGGTAATCATAATAATTATGGTAATTGTTAAGCGCTTTACTATGTGCCAAGCACTGTTCTAAGCGCTGGGGGGGGGCGGCGATACGAGGTAATCAGGTTGTCCTACGTGGGGCTCACAGTTGGATACAAGATAATCAGGTTGTCCCACCTGGGGCTCACAGTCTTCATCCCCATTTGACAGGTGAGGTCACTGAGGCCCAGAGAGGTGAAGTGACTTGCCCAAAGTCACACAGCTGACAAGTGGCGGAGCCGGGATTAGAACCCATGACCTCTAACTGCCAACCCCCAGCTCTTTCCACTAAGCTACGCGGCTTCTCATAATGTCCTCTGGAGGGGTCCCTGAAACCTCCTCCCCACACCGCCCTTTCCTGCCTTCTCCCTCTGCCTTTCTGCCTCAGTTTCCCCTCTCTGCTTCCCTCCCCCTCTCCTCCTCCCTCTCTCTGCCCTTTCTGTCTGGGTGTCTGCCCCCCTTCCCTGCTGGGTCTTGGGTTTGTCTGCCAGTCACCGTCTCCTTTCCAAAGTGCCCCGAAGTTCCCGTGGTGGGGGGACTGGGGAAGGGAAAGGGAGGGAGAGTGGACAGTGGATGGGCGTGCCCTGCAATGTTACTCCGAATATTAATATTCATTCATTCGATCACACTTATTGAGTGCTTACTGTGTGCAGAGCACCGGACTAGTAGTGTGGCTCATTGGAAAGAGCACGGGCTTGGGAGTCAGAGGTCATGGGTTCTAATCCCGGCTCTGCCACTTGTCAGCTGTGTGACTTTGGACAAGTCACTTCACTTCTCTGGGCCTCAGTTACCTCATCTGGAAAATGGGGATTAAGACTGTGAGCCCCATGTGGGACAACCTGATTACCTTGTACCCCCCAGCTCCCAGCGCTTAGAACAGTGCTTGACACATAGTAAGAGCTTAACAAATGCCATCATTATTATTACTATGCTCCTAGAAAGTAGAGTACAGCAATAATAATAATGATAATGATGGTATTTGTTAAGCGCTTACTATGTACCGAGCACTGTTCTAAGCGCTGGGGTAGATACAAGGTAATCAGGTTGTCCCACATAGGGCTCATAGTCTTCATCCCCATTTTGCAGATGAGGCAACTGGGCCACAGAGAAGTTAAGTGACTTGCCCAAGGTCACATAGCAGACAAGTGGCGGAGTCAGAATTAGAACCCACGACCTCGGACTCCCAAGCCCAGGCTCTTTCCACTAAGCCACAAAGCAATAAAGAGAGACAATCCTTGCCTACAACGGACTCACAGTCTAGAAGGGGGGAGACAGACATCAATACAAGTAAACAGACATCAATATAAATAAATAGAATTACAGATATATACATATAGACTTAAGTGCTGTGGGGCGGGTTAGATCCAATGGGAGAAAAAAATCCACCGGGCGCAAGGGACTGTGTGTATCAGAGCTATCTGGGCCTTCCCAGAAGAGGAGGAGGGATGGAAAAGAGGATGCAAGGAGGGAAGGATGAAAAGAGAGACAGAGAATGGGAGAGGGAGAGAATCCTCTGGAAAAGAGAGGCAAACTGAGTTCTTTTTCAATGTCTGCAGCCTCTACCTCGGCCCCTCTATCCGCCGGCCTGTCTCTTTCTTTTCCTTTCCGTCTCTCTCTTCCCCACCACCAACATATGGATAGACACTGAGATCTCACTGGTTGAGAAGAAGAGAGGAAGCCAGTGTTCAAGATACCAGCCAGCAGAGCCCAGCCTCCCACCCCACCACCATTTAAGTCCTTCTTTATCCAGTTGCAGTGGAGGGTGAATGAACATCTACAGAAACCCCAAGAACTTTCCCTTCTTAATACAAGCATTTCATGAGAAGCAGCATAGCCTAGTGGCAAGAGCACGGGCCTGGGAATCAGAGGACTTGGGTTCTAATCCCGGCTCTGCCAAATGCTTGCTGTGTGACCTTAGTCAACTCACTTAATTTCTCTGTACCTCAGGTCTCCTTTTCTCTCTCCTACATAGACTGTAAGCTCCATGCGGAACGGGAACTATTCAACCTAATTTGCCTGTATCTACCCTAGGATTTAGAACAGTGTTTGACATGTAGCAAGAGCTTAACAAATACCATAAAAAAAAAATCGGGTAAAGTAATCCAAGAATCTGGGGCTAGACAGAAACCTCCAGAATTCCCCCTATCAGCTTGTTTCCTGTGGACCTCCCTCCCATCACCATTAATAATAATAATAATAATAGTATTTAAGCGCTTACTCCGTGCCAAGCACTGTTCTAAGCACTGGGGTAGATACAAGGTAATCAAGTTGTCCCAAGTGGGGCTCACAGACTCAATCCCCATTTTACAGATGAGGTAACTGAGGCACAGAAAGGTTAAGTGGTTTGCCCAAGGTCACACAGCAGACAAGTGGCAGAGTCGGGATTAGAACCCACAACCTCTGACTCCCGCGCCCAGGCTCTTTCCACTAAACCATGCTGCTTCACCATCAAATCAATCAATCTGTGGTATTTATTGAGAGCTTACTCTCTGTAGCGCACTGTACTGAGCGCTTGGGAAAGTGACTCACTGTGTTTTGCTTGCACTCTCCCCACTTCATGGAACTTTTTCCCCATCTTCACAGCCCTTCTGAAATCACACCTCCTCCAGGAAGCTTTCCCTGATTAAGTGCTTTCCTCAGCATTCTACTTCAGCACCTATTCTCCACCTGTACCCATGTGTACTTACCACCACTGGTGGCATTTCCATATGTAGATCTTCTTCTACCATTTAAGCAGTGATTTATAATTTATTTGGTATCTTAATGTCTGTCTCCCCCTCTAGACTGTAAACTTGTTATTGTCAGGGAACCTATCTGCAAATTCTGTTTTATACTCTCCCAAGGACTAACTACAGTGTTCTTCACATGGTAAGTGCTCATTAAATATGATCGATTGATGGATTGATCTGTCTCACCTTCTAGAATGTAAGCTCCTTGAAGAGAGAATCAAATTCTATTACCATCCCAAGTGCTCAATACAGTGCTCTGAGCAAATAAAAGCTCAATAAATGCTATTGATTGATATCTTTTTCTGTGCTTTTCTCATTTTTCTTATTTTTTTTACTCCCTTGCCTCTGTGTTTTCTCACCACCATACCTTACTCTTAAGTGAGGTGTCCTTAACCACACTTCATCAACACTCTTTACTGAGCACCTGTTGAGTACAGAGCAGTGTACTAGGTATTTGAGAACAGTTAACTGAAGTAAAGTAAGACTCGGTGCCTACCCTCAAAGAACTAATGGAAGGGGTTGACAATCTCCCAAAGGAAAGGGTCACCCCTTTGCCCCCCACTCCATATCCTTCATATCCCTTTCTTCCTCTATGCTGCCTAGGTAGCAGAATCCAGTTCTGTGTTGCCAAATCTGTGTGTAGCGTTTCTCGAGTGTGGAATGGCACATTATCCCCATCATCTTCAAGTTTTCCAGGTTTTCCAGCTCCCGTAGTCCTGAGCTGCATATAGTAATCCTGAGTGCCTGACCCTAGAACTTTTGATGATTCTCTTAGCCTGTGAGCTAGGATTAGAAAAGTATTCTAAATCTAGCACCTAGACCCCTTCAAAGAGGGAACACTTTGCTGATGCTACTGAATCCTAAGGTGGTGGTAGTTGTGATAATAATAATAATAATGTTGGTATTTGTTAAGCACTTACTATGTACAGAGCACTGTTCTAAGCTCTGGGGGAGATACAGGGTCATCAGGTTGTCCCACGTGAGGCTCACAGTTAATCCCCATTTTACAGATGAGGGAACTGAGGCCCAGAGAAGTGAAGTGACTTGCCCACAGTCACACAGCTGACAAGTGGCAGAGCCGGGATTTGAACCCATGACCTCTGACTCCCAAGCCCGGGCTCTTTCCACTGAGCCACGCTGATAATAATAGTAGTAATAATAATAATATGGTATTTATTGAGTGCTTACCTTGTGCTGAGCACTGCACTCATTACAGTACTAGGTGCTGGGGTGATGCAAAATAAATAAATTCACACATGTCCCACAGAAGGGCCCTCAATATAGGTGGAAGAAGGATTGTTCCTTCAAAAAGAGAAATCAATTCTAGACCACAAGCCCATAGCCAATGGGAACACTTAAAATACAAGAATCAATAGTAAAGGGAATAGCAAGGTGAAAGGAACAACGGAGAGTGAGGGCAGTCATTAAAGTCATTTGAGAAGCAGCTTGGCCTAGTGGAAAGAGCAAAGGCCCGGAAGTCATAGGCCCTGGATTCTAATCCTGGATCCAACACTTGCCTGCTTTGTGACCTTGGGCAAGTCACTTAATTCATCTGTGCCTCAAAATGGGGATTGAGACTGTGAGCCTTATGTGGGACAGGAATTGTGCCCAACAGGGAAGTAGTGTGGACTAATGGAAAGAGCACGGGTCTGGGAAGCAGAGGACCTGGATTCTAATTCTGGCTGCAACACTTGTCTGCTGTGTGACCTTGTGCAAGTCACTTCACTTCACTGTGCCTCAGTTACCTCATCTCTAATATAGGGACTAAGACTGTGAGCCCTAAATAGGACAATAATTTTTTCCAACCTGATTATCTTGTATCTACTCCAAAATAGGTGCTTAAAAATATGATTTTAAAGCAAAACTGGTTACTCAGTATCTACCCCAGTGCTTTGTACAGTGTCTGGCACATGTAAGTGTTTAACGAAACCATTATTATTAGGGCAACTTATTATTGCTTTCTTTCTGCTCTAGGCTGATCCTGGAAACAAACTTTGGCAGCCTCCCCAAGGTTTGCCCCTTCCCCAAAGCTCTGAGCTATCATGTCGCTGCCGGTCTTATAGCCTGGCTCTAAAGGAGGTGGGGTCCATGATGCCTAAGCGACCCCATTTAGACCCATGGAGTGCAGAGGACAGGCCTGGTTCCCAGGAGGCCAATCAGACTGAGGCGTTAGATTTTATTATTCACTCTACTCTCTGGGATGATAGAATATCTGAGCTCAGAGACACTACTCTCTAGGCTGACAGAATATCTATGTTTAGAAACACTACTCACTGGACTGACAGAATATCTGTGCTCAGAGACATTTCTCTCTAGGGTGACAGAATATCTATGCTCAGGGACTCCATCTCCCAGTCCCATTCCTCTGGCATGCTCTTCCTTTCAACTCCTTCCAGTCCCACCCGACTCTGACCTGAGTTAACCAGGAAGCAGCAGAAGTTAGCATCCAGGGGCAAGATGAGCCTCCAGCTAAGCAGGTAAAATGATCAAGAGTCCTGCTATGGAGGGCGGTCATGGATAGTCTACTATCCCAAAATCTAAATTCTAATATGTGGTCCCAGGGCGATAGAATAAATTGCAAGAGGGAGAGTTGTTTATACTCATAGTTCAATGTGCTAGACCCCTCTTTTGGAACAAGCCTCTCCACAGACCCTCAGCTTTGGGAACAGTAGCAGTAGCAACAAGGGTGGACACTAAGACACTGGTCTAGTGAAAAACACATGGTCCCGAGAGTCAGAGGGCATGGGTTCTATTCCTGACTCTGCAGCTGGCCTGCTGTGTGACCTTGCCCAAGTCACTTAACTTCTCTGTGCCTCATTTTCTTCACTTGAAAAATAGGAGTTCAATACCTGTTTTCTCTCCCACTTAGACAAGGAGCCCCATGTGGGTCAGGGACCGTGTCCAGTCTGATTATCTTGCATCTATCTCAGTGCTTTGTACAGTGCTTGGCACACAGTAAGCATTTAAAAAAAGCCACAGTGATTATTATGATTATTACTATTCTGGCTGAATGGACTGTACTGGGCTGGTAGCCAGAGATTTTGGGAGGACCACTCTAGTTGTAGCCAGGAGGCTGTGATAACCACCAGCTTCCTCCCTCAGCCTCTCTCATGAAGGCACCTGGAGAGTTTCCAGTACTCTACCAGTCTCAGCTACAGGAGGGAGAGTCAAGCAGAGGCCTGTCCATTTCATTCCTAACTTGGGCAGTGGCTAGTTGCTAGCAAGTGGAAGGCAATCTGCTACAAGTCAAAAAACTCACCAGTGCTGGGCAGCAGCGGGCATGGGAGAGAGTAGAGGGCGGAGACTCAAGTTTACTGCACCGTAGGAGGCAATGGTAAACCACTTCTGGATTTTGACCAAGAAAACACTCTGGCTACTCTACCAGAATGATTGCAGATGGAGAGTGGGGTGTTCTGGGAGAGATGTGTCCATGGAGTCGCTATGAGTCGGAGACGACTCGACAGCATAAGACAAGACCTCCCTCTGCCAGAGAAGCAGCATGGCGAGTGGCTAGAGCATGGGCTTGGGAGTCAGAAGGTCAGGGGTTCTAATCCCGGCTCTGTCACTTGTTTGCTGTGTGACCTTGGGCAAGTCACTTCACTGGTCCTCAATGACCTCATCTGTAAAATGAGGCTTCAGACTGTGAACCCCATGTGGGACAGGGACTGTGTCCAATCTGATTAGCTTGTGTCTACCCCAACACTTAGAACAGTGCTTGACACATTAACAAATACGATCATCATTATTATTGATTGATTCTCTCCTCCAGATAAGTGAAAACTATGCCTTCTGGTCCTGCCATCCGGAACTTGGCTGGAAAAATTCCTGGGTGATTTCTCTGTCACCCCACCATTGCCCTTTCTGGGTTCCTCATCTCCCCGTTCCTGAATCGGTGCCCCCACACCCTCCCATCTCTCTATGCTCCCATCAGGCCTGAGACTGAGGAGCGAAGGGGAAGCCTATTTAAGAAACTCATTCCTATTCATGAGCTGCTTGCCAGAGTGCGGCTGGGTCTTTTGGGATTGGCGCAGCTGGGTATTGCAGACATTGAAACCTCCCCACAGTGGAGAGGTGGGGAAAGAAATGGGTGGGGGGAGGAGGGAGGAAAAAGGGAACAAGGAAGAAGGAGGAGGATGACAGGAAGAGAAAGAGGAGAAGAAAGAGGAGGAGGAAGAAGAGGAAAAGAAGAAGGAGGAGGAAAGCGAGGAGGAGGAGGAGGAGGAAGAGGAGAAGGAGGAGAAGGAAGAGGAGGAAGAGGAAGAGAAGGAGGAACAGGAGGAGGAGGAACATTTTCTATAAATAGCCCCTAAAGCTGCAAAGCAGCTGTAAATCATCCAAAGAGGAACCTCCCTAATTCTCACTTACAGAATCCAGCCTGCTAATTGTTGCAAACAGCCCAACCACCTCATCCCACTTCTGGAAACTGTTGCAGTGACATCACCTCAAAATGGGTGGGGTGGGAGGTGGGAAGGGGAGGTGCTCAGCTCCTCTTGACAAAATCCAGTTGAGCTGCCATAATGTTGATATTGGCATTTGTTAAGCGCTTACTCTGTTTCAAGCACTGTTCTAAACACTGGGGTAGATACGAGTTAAATCACGTTGCACAGTCCCTATCCCACATGAGGCTCACAGTTTATGTTGGAGAAAGGACAGGTTTTACATCCCCATTTTAAAGGTGAGGAAACTGAGGCATGGAAAAGTTAAGTGATTTGTCTAAGGTCACACAGCAGGTAAACGGCAGAGCCAGGATTAAAACCCAGGTCCTCTGACTCCCGGGTCCATGCTCCTTCCACTAGACCATACTGCCATTTTAATAATGGTATTTGTTAAGAGCTTACTCTGTGCCAGGCACTGTACTAAGCATTGTGTGGTTACAAGCAAATCGGATTGAACATAGTCTCTGTCCCACGTGGGGCTCATGGTCTCAATCCCCATTTTACAGATGAGGAAACTGAGGCTCAGAGAAGTGAAACGACTCACCCAAAGTCACACAGCAGACAAGAGGCAGAGGCGGGATTGCTACTGTGGCCACTAGAGATTCTCCCTGACTGTTCCTGGGGCTATTTGCTAAAACCTCCAATTTGCTAATATGGTAATTAGCAAGGGAATGCTTTATAGGGAATCGGGCAACCTAGGAAATAACTAATGACATTGCTTCAAGTCAGGCTGAGAAGAAAAAACAACAGCAGCAAACCAACCACAAGACTGAAAAGTAAATAATCCTGAAATGAATCAAACATATATTTAGTTGAATTTCCCCTGTGGGCTTCTCTCCATTTGATGAAAGCTATCGCTGCTCAAGATTAATTTTCATACTCTGGTAAAAGTCAATAAGAGGAATAGCCAGGTTATAATGGGGGCTTGGATTGCAAGGTCCTTGAGAGCAGGGATTATGTCTAGTTGAGAAGCGGCGTGGCCTAGTGGATAGAGCACAGGCAGGCCTGGGAGCCAGAAGGACCTGGGTTGCATTTCCAGCTCCCCCACTTTTTAAATAGTACTTGTTATTTTATTATTATTATTAATAATAACAATAATGACAAATACAGTATTTTTAAGCACTACCTATGTGCCAGGCACTGCACTAAGTGATGGGGTAAATGCAAACTAATCAGGTTGGACACAGTCCTTGTCCCACATGGGGCTCATGGTCTTAATGTCCATTTTACAGTTGAGATAACTGAGGCTCAGAGAAGTGAAGTGACTTGCTCAAGGTCACACAGCAGACAAGTGGTGGAGCTGGGATGTGAACCCAGGTCCTTCTGACTCCCGGGGTTCTGCTCTATCCCTTAGACCACTGTGTGACCTTGGGCCAGTCACTTAACTTCTCTGTGCCTCAGTTACCTCACCTTTAAAATGGAGATTAAGACTTGAAGCCCATGTGGGACATGGATTAGGTCCCATCCTATTAGTTTGTACCTTACCCCTGTGCTTAGTATGGTGCCTGTCACACAGTAAGCACTTTACGAATATACACACACACAAAAATCCATTCTGATGCTCATCAATCTCACCTCTGCTCCTGTTCCCTACTGGTCAGAGTGTTCTTCTTAATAGCTCACCTCTCCTCTTCCTCCTGAAGACTAGGTTTTCTCTTGTTCCATCTTCAGGGAGGTTGAAAACAGCGATCCACTACACTTTGGGGGAAAAAAAAACACATTTAATTTTTTCAAGAACTTAATTAACACCAATCTCCTTTTCTAGATGGGAAAACCACAGATCCTGAAAACTAATTTCATAGGTCTTATTTTCTCAAGATGAAAAGATGTATGTGAGGGTAGGAAAACATACTTTTCCTCATATTTCCCCATTTACTGAAAGCCTCAGGTGTGCCTGGCTCTAGTCTAAATATTAGTACTACTGTCATTTGTATTAATTGAGCACTTACTGTGTGCAGAACACTGTACTAAGTGCTTGAAAGTGTACAGTATCACAGAGTGACAGACATGTTCTCTGTTTACAACAAGCTCACAGTCTAGAGGGGGAGACAAATATTCTTATAAATAAATTATGGATCTGTACATAAGTGTTGTTAGTCTAAAGGAGGGATGAATAAAGGGTGCTCGTGACTCTTAATGGTATTTAATCTTCAACAGTGATACTTACTGAGCCCTTGCTGTGTGCAAAGCACTGTACTGAGTACTAATGTAGACACGTTGGTAGACACATTCCCTGCCCACAATGAGTTTGCAGTCTAATAAGTTTAATAAGCACTTACTATGTGTAGAACAACCAATCAATGGCATTTATTGGGTGCTTACTATGTACAGAGCGCAGTACTAAGCCCTTGGGAGAGTACAATACAACAGAATTAGCATATGTGCTCCCTGCCCAGAACAAGGACCAGGAACTCATTCACTCCCATGGCTTCAACTGGTAGTGGGATGAGGATGACACCCAAATCTATATCTCCAGCCCCGATCTCTCTCCTTCTCTCCAGTCTTAAAATTTTTCCTGCCTTCAAGACATCTCTACTTGGATTTCCTCCCATCACCTCAAACTTAACATGTCCAAAACAGAGCTCCTTATCTTCCCACCCAAATCCTGTCCTCCCTCTGACTTTCCCATCACAGTTGTTGGCACCATCATCCTTCCTGTCTCACAAGCCTGTAACCTTGGCATTATTCTTGATTCCTCACTGTAGTTCAACCCTGATAGTCAACCCATCACTAAATCCTCTGGGTCCCACCTTTACAACACTGCAAAAATCCACCCTTTCCTCTCTGTCCAAACTTCTACTGTGTTTATCCAATCACTCATCCTGACCCTCCGGATTACTGCATCAACCACCTTGCTGTCCACCCAACCTCCTGCCTCTCCCCACTCCAATCCAAACTTTACTGTGTTACCCAGATTATTTTTCTACAAAAATGTTCAGGACATGTCATCCTGCTCCTCAAAAAACTCCACCCATCCACCTCCACATCAAACAAAAGCTCCTCACCTTTGGCTTTAAAACACACCACCACCTTGCCCCTGTCTACCTCACCTCGCTACTCTCCTACAACCCAGCCCACACACTTCACTCCTCTACTGCTAACCTTCTCCCTGGGCCTCAATCTCACCTATCTTGCCGCCGACCCCTAGTCCACATCCTGCCTCTGGCCTGGAACACCCTCCCTCCTCAATTCCAGCAGACAATTACTCTCTCTCCCTTAAAAGCCTTATTGAAGGTACATCTCCTCCAAGAAGCTTTCCCAGACTAAGGGCCCCCTTTCCTCTTCTCCCAGTCCCTTCTGCACAACCCTGACTTGCTCCCTTTACTCTTTCCTCTTCCAGACCCACAGCACTTATGTACATATCTGTAATTTTTTTTTTTGTATTGATGTCTGCAGAGCACTGTACTAAGCATTTAGAAGAGAACACCTCAGTAGAGTTGGTATACATATTTCCTGTCCACGAGGAATTTACAGTCTCGAGTGAGAGAATGGCATTTAAATAAATTACAGGTATATACGTAAGTGCTGGAGGGGTGAAGGTGGGGTGAAGTTCAAGGGATTAAAGGGTAAAATGCAAAGGTGATGCAGAAGGGAGAAGGAGTAGGGAAGATAAGAGCTTAGTCTGGAAAGGACTCTTGTAGGACAAGTGATTTTAATATGACTTTGAAAGTAGGGAAGGTGGAGTTCTGTCATATAAGAAGGGGGTATGAATTCCAGGCCAGAGGAAGGATATGGGCAAGGGAGCAGTGACATGATAGAAGTGAGCAGGTTGGCATTAGAGGAGTAAAATGGGCGGGCTGGGTTGTAGTAGGAAATCAGAGAGGTAAGAAAGGAGAGGATGAGCTTATTGAGCACTTTAAAGGTGATGGTAAGGAGTTTCTGAATGATGTGGAGGTGGATGGGCAACCAATGGAGGTTTTTGAGCAGTGGGGAGATGTGGGAGCATTGTTTTTAAAAATGATCTGGGCAGCAGAGTGAAGATGATAGAGGGGAGAGTCAGGAGGCAGGAAGGTCAGCAAGGAAGCTGATGCAGTAGTCAAGGAGGGATAAAATTAGTGCTTAGATTATCATGGTAGCAGTTTGGATGGAGAGGAAAGAGTGGATTTTAATGATGTTGTGGAGGTAGCACTGACAGGATTTAGTGACAAAATGAATATAATGATTCAATGAGAGAGATGAGTCGAGGATAATGTCAAGGTTATGGGCTTGTGAGACAGGAAGAATGGCGGTGTTATTTACAGTGATGGGAAAGTCAGGGGAAGGACGGCGTTTGGGTGGGAAGATGAGGAGTTCTGTTTTGAACATGGTTAGTTTGAGCTGTCAGAGAGACATCCAAGTTAAGATGTCCTGAAGGCAGAAGGAAATTTGAGACAGCATAGAAGAGAGAGGTCATAGCTGGAGAGGTAGATTTGGGAATCATCCATGTAAAGATGATAGTTGAGGCCATGGGAGTGACCAAGGGAGAACTGAACCTTGAGAGACTCCCACAGTCAGCGGGTGGGAGGCAGAGGAGGAGCCCACCAAAGAGATTGAGAAGAAGTTAGAGAGAGGAGAGTGTCAGTAAGGCTAAGTCTGGCTAATATTTCCAGAAGGGAGCGGTCCTCAGAGTCAAAGCAGATGAGAAGTTGAGGATTAGGATGGAGTAGAGACCGCTGAATTTGACATATCACTGATGGCTGTCAGTGGAGGGCTGTTTTCATGGAATGAAGGGCATGGTATCAAGGGCATGGTATACAGGTTGGAAGGGGGTTAAGGAGAGAAGTGGAGGAGAAGTGGAGGGAGCAGGTGTATGCAACTCACTAAAGAGAAGCAGCATGGCATAGAGGAAGGCCTGGGAGAAGGTTATGGGTTCTAATCCTGGCTCCGCCACTTGTCTGTGTGACATGGAGGATGAATAGATAGATGGGTGGATGGATGGATGGCTGGATGGATAGATGGATGGAAGGAAGGATGGAGAAGCAGCTTGGCTTAGTGGCTAGAGCAAGGGCCTGGGAGTCAGAAGGCCATGGGTCCTAGCCTTGGCTCCGCCACTTGTCTGCTGTGTGACCTTGGGCAAGTCACTTCACTTCTTTGTGTCTTGGTTACATCATCTGTAAAATGGAGATTGAGACTGTGAGCCCCACTTGAGCCCCAATTGGCTTGTATCCACCCCAGCTCTCAGTACAGTGCCTGCCACATAGTAAGTGCTTAATACCACAAATAACACTCACTCGAGGAGTTTGGAAAGGAATGGTAGGAGGGAAATGGGGTGATAAGGGGAGGGAGCCCTGGGGTCAAGGGAGGGGTACTTTTTAAGGCCAGGGGACTTGGTGGGGCCACCAGAGCATCTAGTGTCTGGTCACTCCCAGGACTTCATAATGTTCTGGAATATGTTGGGGCCTTGCACTGCCCCTATCTGAATTCCCCACAGTCTGGTGGGTCCAGGATATGTTGGAAGTGGAGACCCTGGGGGTAGGTGGTGGGAGAGTGGTAGGGGACCCCGGGATGGGAAAATAAGATGCCATGATTTTAACTTTTTGATCAAAAGCCTCTCACACCTTCCCTCTGTTCACTATATTCATCTTTTTGGACTAGAAAACTGGCAACAAAAATAGTAACCTTAATGTGAGAAAATCAGTCAGCTAAATCTGCTAGTTGGATCCATATTTCTACAGATCTTGAGGAAATCAATCAATCAGTCATTGGTATTTATTGAGAGCCTACTTGGTGCAGAACACTGTACTAAGTGCTTGAGGAAGTACAATGCAAGAGTTGCTAGACACCTTCCATGTCCACAACGAATTTACAGCCTAGAGAAAAGATCCCTAGTGAAAAGACCATGGGCCTGGAGTCAGGAAACCTGGGTTCTAATCCCAGCTCCATCAGTGACCTTCTGTGTGGCTTTGGACAAGTCATTTAATCTCTCTGGGTCTGTTTCCTTATGTATAAAATGATAAGCTCTTCTCCCAAGTGCTGAGTACAGTGGTCTGCGCACAGTAAGCACTCATTAAATACTTCTGATTGATTGATTGATTGACTGATTGAGATGCTCCCCCTACCTCTTAGATTTTGGAAAAGGAACTGGGCCTGATTTCATTTTCTTATATCTTCCCAAATGCTTAGTACAACGCTTGTCGTGGGAAGTAAATAATAAATGAACCATTTGACTCAGTTCCTCTTCTCTGGGTGGTGTTGGATCCCACCATCCACAAGCCTCACTGTTTGCCCAGGACTAGCTGATGGACACCCTGGGACTGGGGGTGCTAAGATCTTGAAACCGCCACATCACCCAGAGAGTTAGAGAGTGGGAGCAATAGAAAGAGAAAGGAAGCAATCAATCCCTTCCTCATTTATTAAGTGCTTTCTCCGGGGTACATACAACAGGAAGGAAATGCATCTATGGGGCTGTCGACTCCGGCTTCTAAAATGGAACTGAACTCGAGAAGGGGACTCTGAGAAGCAGTGTGGCTTAGTGGAAAGCGCATGGGCTTGGGAGTCAGAGTTCGTGGTTTCTAATCCCGTCTCCACCATTTGTCAGCTGTGTGGCTGTGTGACTTTGGGCAAGTCACTTAACTTCTCTGAGCTTCAGTTACCTCACCTGTAAAATGGGGATTAAAACTGTGAGCCCCACAGGGACAATCAGATTACCTTGTATCTACTCCAGTGCTTAGGACAGTGCTTGGCACATAGTAAGCACATAACAAATACCATTATTATTATTATTACTCTTGTATTTCTCTATTCCTCCCTCCCTCTCTCCCTTCCTTCTTCCCTTCCTCCACCATCCTTCCATAATAATTTAATAGTAATAATGGTATTCATTAAGTACTTACTATGTGCCAGGCACTGTATTAAGCACTGGGGTGGATACAAGTAAATCGGATTGGAGACAGTCCCTTGTCCAATGTGGGGCTCACAGTCTCAATCCCCATTTTACAGATGAGGTAACTGAGCACCAGAGAAATGAAGTGACTTGCCCAAGGTCACACAGCAGATAAGTGGCGGAGCTGGGATTAAAACCCATGGCCTTCTGACTCCCAGGTCTGTGTTCTATCCACTAAATCATGCTGCTTGTCCATCCATCCATCCACCCACCCATCCATCCATCCATCAGGCTTACTTAGAAAGCTTTAGAGAAACATTTCAGTGTCCCATGCCAGATTTTCCTGTGGCATAAGCTCCTCTCTGGGACCAGTATGGCACTTTGGGAAGCTCCATTTGTATTTTCAGCCCACAAGAGGGAATCATTTAGTCAAATGCTACCCCTAAAGCTTCTGACTCCTCTGAGGTCTCTCTCACCGGTTTAGGCATGGCTCGGTAGACAAGCCGGAGCCTTCTGAGGCTTGGAGGGGGTGGTGCTGGTATGATCCCAAAGTAAAGGAGTCCTGGTGGAGGGGAGGAGACTTGCTGGAACAGTGTGGGAACCAGTGGGAGGGTGGAATGGCACCCTCCGTTCTACCCTCCTCTCGGGAACGGCACTAGCACTGCCTGCCTGGGTGGCTTCTCTGCTCTTTGACGTGTCTGTTTAATTAAAGTGATTGTGGATCATACTCTGGTGAGGAAAAGAGAATGAGTGAGTAAAGCCCGAGAATGGAAAACAAGCCAGTTCTGCACTTCTTGAAAAAGAAAATGAGCAACTCAAATCTGCAATCCAGTCAGAAGAGCAGAGAATGCCATTAGGCCCCCAAATTTGTCTTATGGATCCTGGCAGGCTCTTGGCATCCTCACCCAGGGAATCAATCAATAAATCAATCAATAGTATTTATTGAGCTCTTTCAGTGTAAAGAGTATGGACTAATAGTAATTATGGTATTTTTTTTAGCACTTACTATATACCAAGCACTGTTCTGAGCGCTGGGGTAGATACAAAGTAATCAGGTTGGACACAGTCCCTGTTTCACAGGGGGCTCACAGTCTCAATCCTCATTTTACAGATGAGGTAACCAAGGCACAGAAAAGTTAAGTGACTTGCCCAAGGTCACAGAGCAGACAAGGGGAGGGGCTGGGATTAGAATCCACGACCTCTGACTCCCAAGCCCGGGCTTTTTACTTTAGGCTATGCTGCTTCCAGTACTTGGGAGAATACAGTATAACAGAGCTGGTAGACACATTCCCTGCCCACAGTGATCTTACCATCTAGAGATATGACAATAATTCCATCCCATAAACTTTGCTCAATGCAGACAGGGAAGCAGATGACATCAAGGTACCCTCAGCATTAGGACCCAGGGGAGGAACCTGGTCTAAAGCACTGTACTAAACACTGGGATAGGTAATAATAATAATAATAATAATGGAATTTGTTAAGCACTTACTATGTGTAAAGCACTGTTCTAAGTGCTGGGGCACACAAGGTGATCAGGTTGTCCCACGTGGGGCTCACAGTCTTGATCCTCATTTTACAGATGAGGTAACTGAGGCTCAGAGAAGTGAAGTAACTTGCCCAAAGTCACACAGCTGACAAGTGGTGGAGCTGGGATTTGAACCCATGACTTCTGACTCCCAAGCCCGGGCTCTTTCCACTGAGCCATGCTGCTTCTCAGATCTTTCTTTTTTTATAGTATTTAAGTTAACCACTTAGTACATGCCAGGGACTCTTCTAAGCACTGGGTTGTCCAACCTGATAAACATGTATCTACCCCAGTGCTTAGAACAGTGTTTGAAACGTAGTAAGCACATAACAAAGACCTTCATCATTATTTTTGTTATTATTACGATTTAAGCTAATCAGTTGGACCCTGTCCCTGTTCCACATGGGGCTCACAGTCTTAATCCTCATTTTACAGATGAGGTAACTGAGGCACAGAGAAGTGAAGTGACTTGCCCTAGATCACACAACAGACAAGTGGCTCAGGTCCTTCTGATTCCCAGGCCCATGTTCTGTCCACTAGGCCACACTGCTTCTCAAGATCTGGTTATTTTCCCAATTTCCTTCCCTTTGGGCAGGGTCTGCAGGAACCAGTAACTCCTCCCAGGAGCCTGCAGTCCTCTGAGGCTTCTTGAACAGCTCAAGGGAGCCATTCATTTCCAGAAGGACCAATTTCTGGCCCACCACTCTGAACGAGAAAGGCCACTCACCCTCGAAGGTGGCCGTCTTGTCCATATAAAAAAAAACCTCCTCACCATTGACTTTAAAGCACTCCATCACCTTGCACCCTCCTACCTCACCTCACTTCTCTCCGCTAAGCTTTTCACTGTGCCTCTATCTCGCCTTTCTCACCGCTGACCCATGGCCCTCGCCCTGCCTCTGGTCTGTATAACCCTCCCTCCTCAAATCCGACAATTACTCTCTCGCTTTCAAGCCTTATTGAAGGCACATCTCCTCCAAGAGGCCTTCCCAGACTAAGTCCCACCTTTCCTCATCTACCACACTCCCTTCTGCGTCACCTTGCCTTGATCCCTTTGCTCTTCCCCCCTACTCCCAACTCCACAACTTTTATGTATATATGTCATTTTATTTATTTGTATTGATATCCATCTCCCCTCTTCTGGACTGTGAGCTCATTGTGGGCAGGGATTGTCACTCTTTATTGTTGCATTGTTCTTTCCCAAGTGCTTAGTACAGTGCTCTGTACACAGTAAGCGCTTAATAAATACAATTGAATGAATGAATGAATGAATCTTGTCATAGTGGATAGAGCACCGGCCTGGGAGTCAGAAGGTCATGAATTCCAATCCCGACTACACCACTTGTCTGCTATATGACCTTGTGCAAATCACTTCACTTCTCTGGGCCTTAGAAACGTCAACTATAAAAAGGGGATTGAGACTTTGAGCCCCACGTGGGACAGGGATGGTGTCCAACCTGATACCATAATTATTAATTATTATTATTGTCCTAGGAAGCTGCCAAAGATAGGAGGAAACAGAGATGAAGCAATGGAAAAGTCATTCACTGGGGGTGAGATTAATGAGGGGAGGAGAGAGAGGAGCAAAAAGAGGAGAAAGGAGAGGAGGAAGACTAGAAGGAAGAGGATAGAGGGGAGACAAAGTGGGAGAACTGTACATCCCAAGCGCTTGGTACAGTGCTCTGCATACATTAAGTGCTCAATAAATACTATTGAATGAATGAATGAGAAGAAGAACGGTGAAATGGGAAGGGGACAGAGAGGGGAAGGAGAAGAGAGGAGAAGGAAAAGGTCATGGAGAGGGAGAAGGAGTTCAAGGAGAAGCAAAGGTGGGAGAGGCTGCTTTCTCCCTGACCTCCAGGATTCCACTGCGGGATATAAGAAGCAGCATGGCCTAGTGGATAGAGCCCTGGCCTGGGAGTCAAAAGGTTCTAATCCTGGCTCTGCCATTTGTCTGCTGTGTGACCTTGGGCCAGTCACTTCATTCAATCGTATTTACTGAGCACTTACTGTGTGCAGAGCTCTGTATTAAGCTCTTGGAAAGTACAATTCAGCAATAAAGAGAAGCAATCCCTGCCCAAAATGGGCTTACAGTGTAGCAAGGGGGGACAGACATCAAAACAAGTAAACAGGGATCATTATCATCAATATGAATAAATAGAATTATAGATTAATACACATCACTAATAACATAAATAGAATAATAAATATGTACATAGATCCACAAGTGCTGTGGGGGTGTCATTTTTCTGGGCCTTTCAGTCATTCATTCATTCATTCATTCAATAGTATTTATTGAGCACTTACTATGTGCAGAGCACTGTACTAAGCGCTTGGAATGAACAAGTCGGCAACAGATAGAAACAGTCCCTGCCGTTTGATGGGCTTACAGTCTAAATGGGGGAGACGGGCAGACAAGAACAATGGCAATAAATAGAGTCAAGGGGAAGAACATCTCGTAAAAACAATGGCAACTAAATAGAATCAGGGTGATGTACATCTCATTAAACAAAATAAACAAAATAAATAGGGTGATAAAGTTATATACAGTCGAGCAGACAAGTACACTGCAGAGGGGGTGGGACGGGAGAGGGGGAGGAGGGGAGGGAAAGGGGGGAGAAGAGGGTTTAGCTGCGGAGAGGTGAAGGGAGGGTAGAGGGAGCAGAGGGAAAAAGGGGGGAGCTCAGTCTGGGAAGGCCTCTTGGAGGAGGTGAGTTTTAAGTAGGGATTTGAAGAGGGGAAGAGAATTAGATTGGCCTCAGTTGCCTCATCTGTAAAATGGGGATAAAAGACTGTGAGCCCCACGTGGGACAACCCGATTAGCTTGTATCCACCCCAGCGCTTAGAAGAGGGCTTGGCACATAGTAAGCGCTTAATAAATACCATCATCATCATCATCAGCTGAGGTGATCACTGGCTCCTTAAGGGCTATTAAAGGGTATTGAGCGCCATCTAGTGCTCAAACGAGGATGAAGCAAGTATCCCCGAGGCTCCCTCTTCTAGTCCTGAAGGATGGAGAATTAGGAAAACCCCAAGAATGAGGGCAAAGAAAACACTTGGGCCTCCACTTTTCTCTCACTGAAAGGCTCCATCTGCATCCTTATTTGAAGCTGGAATCAACGGGCAAGTCAGAGGAAGGGGACTTGATTTAGCTCGGCAGAGACAAGGTGGGAGAGTGACTTCTGATTTAAGGACAGCTTTTATGAGGATGACGGGGCTCAAAGCAACGAGGTCAGGACAAGAGCAGCGTGGGCTAAGGGCTAGAGCACAGGCCTGGGAGTTAGAAGGACTTGGGTTCTAATTCCAGTGCTGCTACTTGTCTACTGTCTGACCTTGGGTAGGTCACTTAAATTCTCAGGTCCCTCATCTGTAAAATGGGCATTGGGTTTGTGAGCCTCATGGGGGACATGGACTGTGTCCAATCTGCTTAGCTTGTATTTAAGTCAGGACTTTGTCTCCCCCGATTAGACTGTAAGCCCAATGGGCAGGGACTGTCTCTATCTGTTGCCGATTTGTACATTCCAAGCGCTTAGTACAGTGCTCTGCACATAGTAAGCGCTCATTAAATACTATTGAATGAATGAATGGATGAATGAATGACTTTAGTACAGTGCCTGGCACAAAGTAAGTGCTAAACAGTACCATTAAAAACAAAACTAAAGAAAAACAAGAGAAAGAGAAAACTGATTGAACTTGGAGCAAGAATAATTAGTTTAGACATTAGGCTATGTGCTGAAGAGATGGGTCTTCCAAGCTGACCCTAGATCACTCCCTTCCTCCCTCCTGGAACTTTCTCTCACTTCAAATCCACCGGATTTCAGTTCACTTCATCTGCAAACCCTTCTGAAATCCAACCTCCTTCAGGAGTCCTCCCTGATTAAATTTTCTTCCCCCATCATAACTTCCTAGCTTCCACCTCAATACTCTGGCTCAGTGGCAAGATCCCGGGCTTGGGAATCAGAGGACATGGGTTCTAATCCCACCTCTGCCACTTGTCTGCTGTGTGACCCTGGGAGAGTCACTTCACTTCTCTGTGCCTCAGTTTCCTCATCTGTAAAATGGGATGAAGACGGTGAGCCCCATGTGGGACAACCTGCTTATCTTGTATCTGCTCCAGCCTTTGTAACAGTACTTAGCACATAGTAAGAGCTTGACAAATGCCACTGGAGAAGCGGTGTGGCTTAGTGGAAAGAGCACAAGCTTGCGAGTCAGAGGTTGTGGGTTCTAATCCCAGCTCTGCCACTTATCAGCTGTGTGACTTTGAGCCAGTCACTTAACTTCTCTGGGCCTCAGTTACCTCATCTGTAAAATGAGGATTAAGACTGTAAACCCCATGTGGGACAACCTGATTACCTTGTATATACCCCAGTGATTAGATCAGTGCATGGCGCATAGTAAGCACTTAACAAATACTATTATTATTATTACTCAGTACTTGAAGAATTGCCACCTCTCTCTGCACTTCAAAAAAGAGGTATTTGTTAGAAACTTACTATGTGCCAGGCACTGTTCTAATCACTGGGTTAGGTACATAATAATAATGTTGGTATTTGTTAAGCGCTTACTATGTGCAGAGCACTGTTCTAAGTGCTGGGGTAGATACAGGGTCATCAGGTTGTCCCACATGAGGCTCACGGTTAATCCCCATTTTACAGATGAGGTAACTGAGGCACAGAGAAGTGAAGTGACTTGCCCACAGTCACGCAGCTGACAAGTGGCAGAGCCAGGATTCGAACCCATGACTTCTGACTCCCAAGCCCAGGCTCTTGCCACTGAGCCACGCTGCTTCTCTAGCCACGCCCAACATCACAGAGCAGATAAGTGACAGAGCCAGGGTTAGAGCCCAGGTCCTCTGACTGTCAGACCCATGCCTTTTCCACTAGGCCACAATGGTTCCCAATTACAACCAGCAGTAGCATTTCTGTACATAGAAACTTCCATGCTGCCACTAATTACGCTCCTACGCATATCTCTTTCCCTTCTCTTCTTCTTCCTTCTTGTAATTTATTTCAATGCCTGTTTCCCCTCCCAGATTTGGAAGCTCTTTGAAGGAAGGGTTGTGCCTATTAATTAATTTATTCTTGCAATCGTATTTACTGAGTGCTTACTATGTGCAGAACACTGTACTAAGTGCTTGGAATGTACAATTCAGTAACAGATAGAGACAATCCCTGCCCAACAACAGGCTCACAGCCTCTACTGTCTTCTCCCAACTAGTCAAAAAAGTACACAGTAATTACTCAGTGATTATTGATTGATCATGTATTTGAGTGCCCCTATATGCAGACCAATCAATCATATTTATTCAGTTCTTACTTTGTGCAGAGCACTGTATTAAGCACTTGAGGGAGTACACTATAACACAGTTGGTAAATATGTTCCCTGTCCAAATTGAGTTTATGGTCTAAAGGACCGTAAAAAGCGCTTGTGAGAGTACAACAATGTGTATGGGCACATTTCCTGCCCATAAGGAGCTTACAATCTAGAGGGGGAGACAGACAGATTGATTGAGAGGGAAAGAGAGGGAGAGAGGAATAGAGGGAGAGAGGAAGAGAGAATGAGAAAACAGAGAGATAGAAAGAGAGGGGAAGAAAGGGAGCTAAAGATAGAGAGAGGAAGAGAGAATGAGAAAAAAGATAGAGGAAGAAAGGGAGTGAAAGGAGAGAGGAAGAGAGAGAGAAGGAGAGAAGAGAGATAGAAAGAGAGATGAAGAAAGGGAGTGAAAAAAGATAGAGGAAGAGAGAGAGAATGAGAAAAGAGAGAGAGAAGAAGAAAGGGAGTGAAAGTAGAGAGGAAGAGAGAATGAGAAAAAGAAAGAGAGAAAGGGAGCAAAAGAAGTTAGAGAGAGGAAGAGAGAATGAGAGAAGAGAGATGGAAAGAGAGAGGAAGAAAGGGAGGAAAAGAAGTTAGAGGAAGAGAGAGAGAATGAGAGAAAAAGGAGAGAGGAAGAAAGGGAGCAAAAGAAGAAAGAGGGAGAGAGAATAAGAGAAAAAAGAGAGAGAGAAGAAGAAAAGGATTAAAGGAAGATAGAGGAAGACAGAATGAGAAAAAAGAGAGAAAGAGAGGAAGAGAGGGAAAGATAATAGAGAGAGAAAATAGAGAGAGGAAGAAAGGGAGAGGAAGATAGGGAATGCGAGGGGGAGAGAGAGAAAGAAAGAGAGAAAAAGGGAAAGAAGGGGAAGAGAGAATAAAAGAGAGAGGGAGAGAGAGATAGGGAGAAAGAGAGAGAGAAAGGCTGCTTTGTTCTGGCTGGTTTCAAGTCTGTGTAGGCTCAGGCAGCCTAACTTGGCCTGTAGGTCCCAGATCTCTTATCTGACAGTTTGAAACCCCTAATATTGGGTCTGGGTCTGGGTGGGTGAAATTATTATTAGTAGTAGTACTATAATTATTAGTATTGGTATTATAATTGAAAAGTACTATGTGCCAAGCACTGTTCTAAGCACTGGGATAGACACAGGTTATCAGGTTGTACACGGCCCCAGTCCCATATGAGGCTCACAGTCTAGGTGGGAGAGAGTAAGATTTAATCCCCGTTTTACAGATGAGGAAACTGACGCACAGAGAAAGTGGCGTGACGACATCCAAAATCACACAGAAGATGAGTGGGATTAATAATGATGGCATTTGTTAAGCGCTTACTATGTGCCAAGCACTGTTCTAAGCGCTGGGGGAAATACAAGGTAATCGGGTTGTCCCACGTGGGGCTCACATTCTTAATCTCCATTTTACAGATGAGGTAACTGAGGCAAAGAGAAGTTAAGTGACTTGTCCAAAGTCACACAGCTGACAAGTGCCGGAGCCGGGATTAGAACCCACGACCTCTGACTCCCAAGCCCATGCTCTTTCTACTGAGCCAACGCTGCAGAACTTGGGTCCTCTGACTCCCACGTGCAGGCTCTCTCTATTAGGCCCCTCTGCTTCTCAGGCCAGACGTGTTGCAGATGCTGTTGCTCAAATAATAATAATAATAATAATAATAATAATAATAATGATAACGGTATTTGTTAAATGCTTACTATGTTCCAAGCACTGTTTTAAGTGCTGATTAACAAGGTAATTAGGTTGTCTCACATGGGGGTCACAGTTTTAATCACCATATTACAAACGAGGTAACTGAGGCACAGAGAAGTTAAGTGGCTTGCCCTAGGTCACACAGCAGAGCCAGGATTAGAACCCACGTCCTCTGACTCCCAACCCATGGTCTTCTGCCAGAACTCCTTGAGGGGAAAGAAGAGAAGAACCGCGGACTGTCCCCCAACCCCAAAACCTCCCCACAGGACTGAGAGACCTGGAAGATCGAGACCTGGGGGAACACTTTACATTTGCTCCATGAGACTCCAGTACAGTGATAATAATAATAATGTTGGTATTTGTTAAGCGCTTAGTATATGCAGAGCATTGTTCTAAGCGCTGGGGTAGGTTCAGGGTAATCAGGTTATCCCACGAGGCTTACAGTTAATCTCCATTTGACAGATGAGGTAACAGGCACAGGGAAGTTAAGTGACTTGCCCACAGTCACACAGCTGACAAGTGGCAGAGCCGGGATTCAAACCCATGACCTCTGACTCTCAAGCCCAGGTTCTTTCCACTGAGCCACACCACTTCTCTGTGATGCAGTGATGCGGCGCAACCTCCCTCCGAACGCTCTGCCACGTCCAGCTCCTTCAGGCCCCGGCCGAGAGCCAATAGTGCCACCCAAATCACAGCTCTGACCCCTCCCTGGAAGAAGGAGGAGACAAAACTTGTAAAATTGGTTTTAATAATTCCAAAGATGTTTGAAACTGGCGACAGTTCTAGAATTGAGTGAGCTCAGACCAGGCCCCGCTCCCCGGGCCCCCTCCGGAGCGAGGAGCAGGAAGCCCCAGAGGCCTCGCAAGTTGTTCTGGCCAAGGCCGCGTCGAGGCTTCTGCTCCCTGCAGGTCGGGGAATGGAAGACCTGGACCTGTGAGGAAACTTTGCGGTTTCAGGGAGCCGAAGGGACAATGGATTTCAGGGCCGTGAAAGAGCTGAGCGTCAGGAGATCCTGGGTCCCGACCGACGTACGGGCCGAAGCCACAGCCGCCCTTTTCCCCCGGCCGCCTACCAAGTGCCTGCCGGGTTCTGAGGAACCAGAGGGTCCAGGTTCAGCCACCCAGGAGCCGGCTCGGCGGGGAATCCACGTGCTCTTTGGTCTCGTTGGGAAAATGGCCCGTCCCGTGGTGCCCGTCCCGGGGCTCTTGTCCTCAGGGCCGGAATGCAGCTGGGGCCGGGCAGATTCTCATCTTGGGGGGGCCCAGGTGCCGTGCCTTTCCCATCTGGAGCTCAACAGGGAGAATGTCTTCCTCTTAGGCCTTGGATCGGGACAGGCTTTGCTTCTGGCACTGAACCCTTTGGACCAGGAGGTTAATAATAATAATAATAATAATAAAAATAATAATAATAATAATTGTGGTATTTGTTAAGCGCTTACTATGTGCCAGGCACTATACTAAGCGCTGGGGTGGATACAAGCAAACCCGGTTGGACACAGTCCCTGTCCCCCATGGGGCTCACAGTCTTAATCCCCATTTTACAGATGAGGGAACTGGGGCACAGAGAAGTTAAGTGACTTGCCCAAGGTCACACAGCAGTTACGTAGTGGAGCCGGGATTAGAACCCAGGCTCCAGCGGGTCATTGCTCTCGCTCCTCCTCCGGAAGAAGCCGGGGTACCCCGGCCGCTGAGCTGCTCTCCAGAACGGAATGCCTCCGGGAATTCAGAGCTGGCCAGGAGGAGGAGGAAGGCTGAGGGGCTGGAGAGAGGAGGGGAGAGGGAGATTTCAACCTCTTAATAAAAAAACCTAAAGGAGAACTCTACATTTACATTAGTAAATACAGGCTGGGGGGGCTAGGAGAGGCAGGGTAGTGTCTGAGTCTCCCAGAGGAGGGGGGAGGGACCTTAGACCAGACCCGCAGCCTTCTCTTGCACATTATATTCTTGGTTCTTCTTCACCCTCCAGCTGATGAGGAGGAGCATCAGCACTCCAAGAATCTTGTAACCCAGCTGCAGGCCCAGGTATCTGCAAGAGAGGAAAAAAATCATTCATTCCTTCACTTTTTCATTCAATTGTATTTATTGAGACCTTTTTTATCATTATTATTATTATTAAGTGCCATCGAGTCATTTCCAATTCAAAGCGACTCCGTGGATATACCTTCTCCGGAACGTCCTGTCCTCTGCCATAATCTGCAACCTAACGGTTCTTCCGTTATCGTTGTTACGGTCTCTATCCATCTAGCTGCCAGTCTGCCTCTTCCACGTTTTCCCTGGTCTTTTCCTAGCATTAGTGTCTTCTCCAGAGAATTAGTCCTCCTGATTATGTGTCCAAAATATGCTAATCTAAATTGAGTCACTTGGCCTTCCGAAGATCACTCTGGTTTAATTTGCTTTTAAATCCATTTGGTTGTCTTACTGTGGAAAGCACTGTACTAAATGCTTGGAAGAGGACTATAGAATAATAAACAGACACATTTCCTTCCCACAGTGAGCTTGGTCCTGGCACTGGGACTACCCAGGCCCTTAGGACAAGTGAGGTCCAGAAATTTATTTGAGCAATAATAATAATAAATACCTATGGCATTTGTTAAGCGCTTACTATGTGCCAGCTACTGTATGTACTGAGTGCTGGGGCGGAGACAAGCCAATTGGGTTGGAGACAGTCCTTGTCCCACATAGGATTCACAGTCTCAATGCCCACTTAAAGATGAAGTAACTGAGGCACAGAGAAGTGAAGTGACTAGACCAAGGCCACACAGCAGATAAGTGGTGGAGCCGGGATTAGAATCCAGCCCTGGTGACTCCCAGCCCCGTGCTCTAACCACTATGCCATACTGCTTCCCTGTAGAAATATGTCCGCTAATTCAGTTACACTTTGCTTTCCCAAGTGCTTAGGACAATGCCCATGTTAAGGGCTCAATAAATATGATTGATTGACCGAAGAACTACCCTGAGTACCAGGTAATCAAGCTTCCCCTCTGTCCTCTTCACCGCTCCCCCTCAAGCTGAATTTTCTCCCCTGTTTAGTACCCGCCCCCGGGGAGTGTGGCCATTTGTCTGATCTTGCAGCACGGCCTAGTGGATAGAGCACAGACCTGGGAGTCAGAGACTTGTGTTCTTAATCCCGGCTCTGCCAATTGCCTGCTGTGTGATCTTGGACAACTCACCGAACTTCTCTGTGCCCCAGTTATCTCATCGGTAGAATGGGGGTTGGATACCTGTCCTCCCCTCCTGCTTAGACTGTGAGCCCCATGTGGATTGGGGACCGTGTCTGACTTGATTATCTGGCAACTACCCCAGTGGTCTATACAATGATTGGAGCATGGAGAAAGCTTAACAAATACCATTCTTTTTATTGTATCGGATGGTTCTGTTTTCTGCTGGCCTATCCCCTGCCCGATACGGATTTAGCTCCGGACAATTCAATGTCCCGTATTTTAATTATAAGTGCCCAGCCTCCCTCTGCTGTAATGATGAGTTTCGTGGCTCGGATGCAGTGCCCGGGTTCACAAGGTCCTAGAAAGGGACCCCAAGGGGCTCTGGAGAAAGTGGGGTAGGCAGGGGTTAGGGATCCCCAGGAGAAATGTTTGCCATATTTATAAAGGGTGGTTGTGATGACATCCCATGCCATATTCCGGTTCCGCAGAATCAACATGATGATGCTGTCAAATTGCATATGTTGCCATGAGTATCTCCTTATCTGGGATCCAAACCTCCCAGATGTCTTTTACCAGCTCCCCTCTCCGCTCAGCTGAAGCTGGAAAAGTCCCCTTCTCTCCTTCCCCTCCAGCTTCTCTTATAATAACAACAACTATGTTATCTGTTACTCACTTACTATGTGCCAGGCACTGAGTTGGACACAAGCAAGTCGTGTTGGACACAGTCCCTTTCCCACATGGGGCTCACAGTCTCGACCCCATTTTACAGATGAGGTAACTGGGGCATAGAGAAGTTAAGTAACTTGCCCAAAGCCACACAGCAGACAAGTGGCGGATTCGGGATTAAAACTCATGACCCTTTCTCTCAGGCCCGCGCTCTGCCACCTTGAGATAAACGATGGGGAAACATGCTGGGAATGGAGTAGGACTCTGCGGACCTCGTCCCCTCCGTCTCTGGATAGCGGGAAGTCGGAGGTCCTGTGGGCCCTGGTCTGGGCCTGTCCTGTGGCTTCCCCCCTCCTCCTCTCCCAGCCCCACAGCACTTATGTCTCTAGCTGTAATTTATTTCTATTAATGTCCATCTCCCCCTCTAGACTGTAAACTCACTGTGGACATGGAATGTGTCCGTTTATTGTTGTACTTTGTATTGTACTCTCCCAAGTGCTTAACACAGTGCTCAAAAAATACTATTGAGAGAAGAATAATAATTATAGTATTCATTAAGTGCTTACTACATGCTAGGCACTGTACTAAACGCTGGGGTTGATGCAAGCGAATCGGGTTGGATCCAGTCCTTGTCCCACGTGGGGCTCACTGTCTCAATCCCCATTTTACAGACGAGATCCAGAGAAGTATAGTGACTTGCCCAAAGTCATACAGCAGACAAATGGCGGAGCTGGGATGAGAACCCATGACCTTCTGACTCCCAGGTCGGTGCTCTAGCCATTACGCCATGTGACTTAGAAGAGAAGAGAGGAGAGGAGGGGAAAAGAAAGGAGAGGAGGGGAGAGGAGAGGAAGGGGAGGGGAGGGGAGGAGCGGAGCAGAGTGGAGCGAGGAGGAGAGGAGAGGAGAAAAGAGGGGAGGGGAAGGGAGGGGATGGGAGGGGAGAGGAGAGGAGAAGGGAGAGGAGAGGAGAAGGGAGAGGAGAGGAGAAGGGAGAGGAGAGGAGAAGGGAGAGGAGAGGAGAAGGGAGAGGAGAGGAAAGGGGAGGAGAGGAGAGGAGAGACGAGAAGAGAAGAGATTTAGGGCTACCCATAATGGAAAGGTCTAATCCAAAACACTGGACAAAGCCAATTCACCTGTCCTGGGCAGCAGCAGCATGGGAAAGAGTAAAGGTGGACAATCAAGTGATCAAAACATTGATCAAGGACAACGGCAGAGACTCCAGTCTTTACTGGGTGGAATAAGGCAATGGTAAACCACTTCCATATCTTTATCAAGAAAACTCTGTGGATACACATACCAGAATGACCTAATGAAAGAAGATGAGATGTTCTGAAGAGAGTGTGTCCATGGAGTCGCTATTTCGTAAACGATTCGACGGCATTGAAGAAGACTAACTGTGTATAATAATAATTATGTCATTTGTTAAGCCCTTACTATGTGCCAAGCACTATACTAAGTGGTGGTTAAAGAAGCTCTGGCATGGCATAGTGGATAGAGCATGGGCCTGGGAGTCAGAAGGTCATGAGCTCTAATCCCAAATCTGCCACTTGTTCACTGTGTGACCTTGGGTAAGTCACTTTACTTCTCCGGGCCTCAGTTACCTCATCTGTAAAATGAAGATTGAGATTGTGAGCCACACCTCACAATTTATTGCTATTGTTCTTGTCTGTCCGTCTCCCCTGATTAGACTGAAGCCCGTCAAAGGGCAGGGACGGTCTCTGTTACCGATTTGTACATTCCAAGTGCTTAGTACAGTGCTCTGCACATAGTAAGCGCTCAATAAATACTATTGAATGAATGAATGAACCTGGGACAGGGACTGTGATCAACCTGATTTGCTTGTATCTACCCTAGTGCTTAGTACAGTGCCTGACACATAGTAAGCACTTAACAAGTACAATTATTATTACTATTATTATTATGTGCCAATCATTTCACAGAACACTGGGGAAGATGCAATAAATCAAGTCAGACACAGTCCCCATCCCACATGAGGCTCACAGTCTAAGCAGGAGGGGAGGACAGGTATCGAACCCCATTCTACAGATGAGATAACTGAGGCACCGAGAAATTCGGTGAGTTGTCCAAAATCACACAGCAGGCAATTGTTAGAGCTGGGATTAAGAACTCAGAGATTAAGAGTTTCTGACTCCCAGGCCTATGCTCTATCCACTAGGTCACAGTTACCTTATCTGAAAATGGGGATAAAGACCGTGAGCTCCCTGAAGGACAGGGACTGTGCTTAATCCAATTTGCTTGTACCTACCCCAGTGCTTAGTACAGTGTCTGGCACATTGCCCATGGCACATGAGCGCTTAACAAATATCGCTATTATTATTATTATTATTACTCAGTGTTGAGCCGACCATGAGTAGAAGAGGAACCTCTGCCCATCAACCACCACTCCCTACTAGAGCTAAAAGAAATGCTGGTAGTAATAATAATAATAATGTTGGTATTTGTTAAGCGCTTACTATGTGCAGAGCACTGTCTAAGTGCTGGGGTAGACACAGGGGAATCAGGTTGTCCCACGTGGGGCTCACAGTCTTCATCCTCATTTTACAGATGAGGTCACTGAGGCACAGAGAAGTGAAGTGACTTGCCCACAGTCACACAGCTGACAAGTGGCAGAGCTGGGATTTGAACCCATGACCTCTGACTCCAAAGCCCGTGCTCTTCCCACTGAGCCATGCCGCTTCCCTGTGTATAACAAGTTTAGTAATAAACTTGTCTCTGAAAGACCCTTATGAACACAATGTAGAGTCTGTGAAGTTTTTCTTCCACATTTTCCAACTAAGCAGATTCAGAATACACAGGCAGAAGGTTTCTTCCACATTTTCTGAGTGGAACTCAGAATACATGGGCAGAAGGTTCACTCTCAGGGCCCTCTGACGTCACTGCCCAAGGGATCTGGGAGAGGTGGGATGCCGATTTCCATGACAGCTGGAAACATTAGGAGCGGCGCCTGTTGGGAAAGCCCCCGGACGGATGGAGCCTCACCTGTTCCGGAGGGAGTCGCTGTCGTAGTATGCACAGGCCCCCCGCTTCCCCCCGCAGAGCTGCCTCCAGTGGATGCATGAGGAGTCGATGATGAGGCCATACAAGGCGGGAGAAGGCAGCCAGGCTGTTGACAGGTCAAAAAAGAGGAGGCAGAAAACACAGCTTAAATATGGTCCCCAGGGGAGGACATTGCATTCATTCATTCAATAATAATAATAATTGTGGTGTTTGTTAAGCACTTAAAAAGCATTCCTTGGCCCACCTACCTCACCTTGCTTCTCTCCTTCTATCACCCAGCCTGCACACTTCGCTCCTCGAGTGTTAACCTACTCACTGTGCCTCCATCTCACCTGTCTGGCTGCCCACTCTTGGCCCACGTCCTGCCTCTGGCCTGGAACGCCCTCCCTCCTCAAATCCACCATCCCCCCTGTTCAAAGCCTTATTTAAGGCTCATCTCCTCCAAGAGGCCTTCCCAGACTAAGCTTCACTTTTCCTCATCTCCCACCCCCTTCCGCATCACCCTGACTTGTTCTCTTTGTTCTTCCTCCCTCCCAGCCCCACAACACCTTGGTACATATCTATTTATTTATTTGTATCGACGTTGGTCTCCCTCCTTGCCACCCCCAGACTTGAAGCTCGTTGAAGGCAGGGAGTGTGACTGTTCATTGTTTCATTATACTGTCCCAAGTGCTTAGTACAGTGCTCTGCACACAGTAAGTGCTCAATAAATACAATTGAATGAATATGTGCCAGGCACTGTATTGAGCACTCGGGTGGATAAAGGCAAATCGGAATGGACACGGTCCCTGTCCCACCAAGGGGCTCTCGCTCTCAATTCCCATTTTACAGGTGAGGTAACTGAAGCCCAGATTTGTCCAAGGTCATACAACAGACAAGTGGCAGGTCTGGGATTAGAACGAGTAACTTTCTGACTCCCAGGCCTGTGCTCTATCCACTACACCATGCTGCATGCTGTGCTCTGGGCCCCAAGGAGAATGTGACTGGCAGAGGCGAGAGGGTGGTCCGTGTCGTGCCAGTCACTAGCATTACAATCAACTCCGTGAGGGCCCGCTGCATCATAAAGAAACTCCTTACCATCAACTTAATAATAATAATAATGTTGGTATTCGTTAAGCGCTTACTATGTGCCGAGCACTGTTCTAAGCGCTGGGGTAGACATAGGGGAATCAGGTTGTCCCACGTGGGGCTCACAGTCTTAATCCCCATTTTACAGATGAGGGAACTGAGGCACAGAGAAGTTAAGTGACTTGCCCACAGTCACACAGCCAACAAGTGGCAGAGCTGGGATTCGAACTCATGAGCCCTGACTCCAAAGCCCGTGCTCTTTCCACTGAGCCATCCTACTTCAAAGCACTCAGTTCCTACTTTACCTTGTTGATCTCCCACTACAAACCAATCCTCCCACTTTGCTCCTCTAATGCCAGCCTATCTCGATACCACCTCCCTTGCCTACATCCTCTCTCTGAACTGGAATTCCCACACACTTTATATCCCACAGACCACCACTCGCCACACCTTCAAAGCTCTATTGAAACCATCTTCACTGTACCTCTTAAGCACTTTGTTGGCCACCCCGTCCCCATATACTTAGCTCCAAAGAAGCAGCATGGCCTAGTGGATAGAACATGAGCATGGGAATTAGAAGGTCATGGCTTCTAATCTCTGCTCTGCCACTTCACCTTGCCCCCTCCTACCTCTCCTCCCTTCTCTCTTTCCACTGCCCACCCCACACGCTCCGCTCCTCCGCTGCCCACCTCTTCACCGTCCCCCATTCTCGCCTATCCCGCCGTCGACTCCCGGGTCACGTCCTCCCGCGGTCCTGGAAAGTCCTCCCTCCTCACCTCCGCCAAACTGATTCTCTTCCCCTCTTCAAAACCCTACTTAAAACTCACCTCCTCCAAGAGGCCTTCCCAGACTGAGCTCCTCTTCTCCCTCTACTCCCTCTACCACCCCCCTTCACCTCTCCGCAGCTTAACCCTTTTTTCCCCCCATCTCCCTCTGCTCCTCCCCCTCTCCCTTCCCCTCCCCTCAGCACTGTACTCGTCCGCTCAACTGTATATATTTTCTTTACCCTATTTATTTTGTTAATGAGATGTACATCACCTTAATGCTATTTAGTTGCTATTGTTTTAATGAGATGTTCATCCCCTGGATTCTATTTGTTGCTATTGTTCTTGTCTGTCCATCTCCCCCGATTAGACTGTAAGCTCGTCAAAGGGCAGGGACTGTTTTCATCTGTTACCAATTTGCCCATTCCAAGCGCTTAGTACAGTGCTCTGCACATAGTCAGTGCTCAATAAATACTATTGAATATTTACTGAGTGCTCGGTGTGTGCAAAGCCCTGCACTAAGAGCTTGTCTGCTTGCCGCTTATCAATTGTGTGACCTTAGGCAAGTCACTTCACTTATCTGGGCCTCAGTTACCTCATCTGTAAAATGGGGATTAAGACTGTGAGCCCTGTGTGGGACAGAGACTGTGTCCAACCCGACTATCTTGTATCGACCCCAGCACTCAGAACAGTGTCTGGCACATAGTGTTTAACAAATACCATAATTATTATTATAATATCCCTTATCTGTAATTCATTTTAATGTCTATCTCCCCCGACAAGCCCATAAGCTTTTCGAGGGCAGGAATCTTGTCTTCCAACTCTATTCCTTTGTATTTTTTACAGCATTTGTCAAGCGCTTACTATATGCCAGACACTGTAATAAGTGCTGGGGTAGATACAAGAAAGTCAGGTTGGACACCGTCTATGTCCTATATAGGGCTCACAATCTTAATCCCCATTTTAGAGATGAGGTAACTGAGGCCCAGAGAAGTGAAGTGACTTGCCTAAATTCATCCAGCAGACAAGTGTTGGAGCCGATATTAGAACCGAGATCCTTCTGATTCTCAGGCCCGTGCTTTATCTACTAGGTCATGCTGCTTTGTACTCTCCCAAGTGCTTAATACAGTGCTCTATGCACAATAAGTGGTCAATAAATACCTCTGATAGATGGAGTGAGCTGTCACCACAGCTCTGATACTCTTGCAAGATGACTGACATGCCATCGGGAGGCTCTTCTGAAGAGATATAAGCTAACTTAACGGACTTTTCCCAGATTCCTAGTATTTCGGTGACTTAGTGAATTAAAAAAAGTCATTTCTCTTCCTGACCTTCCTCCTACTCCCTCTGAGCACAATCAAGCTGAAAAGGGGAGAAGAAGAAAAATAGAAAAGCCAGGAACCCCACCATCCCAACGGATTCTACCGTCTTCATTATATAACTAAGTGTCTCTCAGATGTGGGTGAGAGAGCCATTGTAGAACTGCCTCATTTTAAAAGCCCCCAGTTGAACCCAATTCTTCAGAGGCGGGTGCAGTTCTTCCATATCTGAATTTTGTCCTATAACCCGGTTGATTCTGTGCAGCTCGACAAACCCTCCCAAGCCTTTCAAATACTTTTAACAGCAGAAAACTCCTGGTTTTTAAAGTTTACTGTAGGCGGAAGTGCTAAATTTGCTTAACATAATCATCTTAGATGGCCTTTTAAGTGGGACAAAAATGGAAACTTTCAATCTCGGGGGGAATCTAGTTGTGAATAAACATACCCGGAGGGTTGTGATGAAAACCTGCCCTCTACTTTTAAACCCATGGAGCCTGTGGAGCGGAGGCTTTAACGATGTGTTGTTAACGTTAGTCAGATTATCATGTAGTTTGGTATTTTGGCCTAAACGGGGACAAAGAACTGGAAGTAAATCTCAGGAAATGTGGGAAATGTGGAAATTCATTCCGATGCCCGAAGGGTGCTTCAGAGGTCTTCTTGTCCAATCCCCTGCCTCCAAGGCTGACCCCATTCCTCCCAGGTCAGTGGAAATCTAGTCCCTACTCAGAGGTCTCAAGGGCTTGGGATTCCTCAGGCTCTTAGGGTAAGAGATGAGTTAAGATGAGATCTAGACTGTAAGCTTGTCGTGGGCAGGGAATATGTCTTGGTTATTGTTGTACTGTACTCTCCCAAGTACTTAGTACAGTACTCTGCACACAGCAAGCGCTCAAAAAATAAGATTGAATGAATGAGATGAAATGAGGTGCGATGAGATGAACTGATACGGTGAATCTACCTCATCAATCTTTCCACCAACCTCTCGCCCATGTCCTGCCTCTGGCCTGGAATGCCCTCCCTCTTCATAACTGACAATTACTCTCCCCACCTTCAAAGCCTTACTGAAAGCACATCTCCTCCAAGACACCTTCCTCCCTTCTCTCTTTCTACCGCCCACCCCGCACGCTCCGCTCCTCTGCCTCCCACTTCCTCACCATCCCTCGGTCTCGCTTATCCCGCAGTCGACTCCTGGGCCTCGTCCTCCTGCGGTCCTGGAATGCCCTCCCTCCTCACTTCCGACAATCTAATTCTCTTCCCCTCTTCAAATCCCTACTTAAAGCTCACCTCCTCCAAGAGGCCTTCCCAGACTGAGCTCCCCCCTTTTTCCCTCTGCTCCCTCTACCCTCCCCCTTCACCTCTCCGCAGCTAAACCCTCTCCTCCTCCCCCTCTCCCGTCCCACCCCCTCAGTGCTGTACTCGTCCGCTCGACTGTATATATCTTCATCACCCTATTTATTTTGTTTAATGAGATGTACATTACCCTGATTCTATTTATTTGCCATTGTTTTTATGAGATGTTCTTCCCCTCGACTCTATTTATTGCCATTGTTCTTGTCTGCCCGTCTCCCTCGATTAGACCGTAAGCCCGTCAAAGGGCAGGGACTGTCTCTATCTGTTGCCGATTTGTGCATTCTAAGCGCTTAGTACAGTGCTCTGCACATAGTAAGCGCTCAATAAATACTATTGAATGAATGAATGAACCTTCTCTAAGCCCTCTTTTCCCTTTTTTCCACTCCCTTCTGCATCTCCCTGACTTGCTCCCTTTATTCATCTCTCCCTCCCAGCCCCAGAGCCCTTATGTACGATTCCATAATTTATTTACTTATATTGATGTGTCTCCCCCTCTAAACTGTAAGCTTGTTGTGGTCAGGGAATGGGTCTGTTATGTTGTACTCTCCCAAGCACTTAGTACATTGCTCGGCACATAGTAAACACTCAAGCGACGACCCCTGGCCCACGTCCTACCTCTGGCCTAGAATGCCCTCCCTCCTCACATTCATTCATTCATTCAATAGTATTTATTGAGCGCTTACTATGTGCAGAGCACAGTACTAAGCGCTTGGAATGTACAATTCAACAACAGATAGAGAAAATCCCTGCCCATTGATGGGCTTACAGTCTGATCGAAAATAAATGTTGGTATTTGTTAAGTGCTTACTATGTGCAGAGCGCTGGTCTAAGTGCTGAGGTAGATACAGGGTAATCAGGTTGTCCCACGTGAGGCTCACATTAATCCCCATTTTACAGATGAGGTAACTGAGGCACCGAGAAGTTAAGTGACTTGCCCACAGTCACACAGCTGACAAGTGGCAGAGGAGGAATTCGAACCCATGACCTCTGACTCCCAAGCCTGGGCACTTTCCACTGAGCCACGCTGCTTCTCGTGATCGATCACATGATTGATCGACGAGATGAGCTGAGATGAGAAGCAGTGTGGCCTAGTGGAAAGAGTATGGACCTGGAAGTCAGGGAACCTGGATTGCAATTCTGGCTCTGCCGCTTGTCTGCTGTATGATCTTGGGCAAGTCACTTAACTTCTCCGTACCTAAGTTACCTCATCTGTAAAATGGGATTAAGTCTCTGAGCCCCATGTGGGATATGGACTTCATTAACTTGTCTCTACCCCACTGCTTAATACAGTGCCTGGCACATAACAAGCGTTTAACAAATGCTATGAAACAAACAACCAATCAATGTCACACTGTGCTCCCCATGAGGAAATAGAAGCACAGAAAGGTTAAATCCAATCTTCATCTCCTCCCCTGTTCTCTCTCCCTCCCTGCAGGCTCACATCTCCTCCTGTCTTCAGGACATCTCCACCTAAAATTCCCGCCACCTAAAATTCAACTTGTCCGAGACAGAGCTCCTTATGTTTCCTCCAAACCCTGTCCTCTCCCTAATTTTCCCATCACTGTGGACGACACTACCATTCTTCCCATCTCACAAGCCCGCAACCTTGGTGTCATCTTTGACTCCGCTCTCTCATTCCCCCCACACATCCAATCCGCCACCAAAACCTGCAGGTCTCACCTTCACATCGCCAAGATCCCCCCTTTCCTCTCCATCCAAACCGCTACCTTGTTGGTACAATCACTCAACATATCCGACGATTACTGCTTCAGCCTCCTTTCTGATCTCCCAACCTCCTGTCTCTCCCCGCTTCAGTCTATACTTCACTCTGCTGTCCTGATTATCTTTCTACAGAAATGCTTCGGGCATGTAATGCCCCTCTTCACAATACTCCAGTGGTTGCTTATCAACCTCTGTATCAAGTAAAAACTCCTCACTATTGGCTTCAAAGCACTCCATCACCTTGCCTCCTCCTACCTCACCTCTCTTCTCTCCTTCTACAGCCCAGGCCGCACAATCCGCTCCTCTGCTGCTAACTTCCTCAATGTGCCTCGTTCTCGCCTGTCCTGCCTTCGACCCCTGGCCCACGTCCTACCTCTGGCCCACGTCCTACCTCTGGCCTGGAATGTGCTCCTTCCTCACGTCTGCCAAACTAGCTCTCTTCCCTCCTTCAAAGCCCTACTGAGAGCTCGCCTCCTCCAGGAAGCCTTCCCAGACTGAGCCCCCCTTTTCCTCAACTCCCCCTCCTCTCCCCATCACCACAACTCACTCCCTCTGCTTTACCCCCTCCCTGCTCCACACACTAGTATATATATGCACATATTTATTATTCTATTTATTTTATTAATGACGTGTACATATCTACACTTTCATTTATTTATATTGATGCTCTTGACACCTGTCTACTCGTTTTGTTTTGTTGTCTGTCTCCCCCTTTCTAGAATGTGAGCCCATTGATGGGTAGGGACTGTCTCTATCTGTTGCCAAATTGTATTTTCCAAGTGCTTAGTACAGTGTTCTGCACACAGTAAGCACTCAATAAATGTGGCCATGTGGCCCGGGGGTCGACGGCGGGATAGGCGAAAATAATAATAATAATGTCAGTATTTGTTAAGCGCTTACTATGTGCAGAGCATTGTTCTAAGCGCTGGGATAGACACAGGGTAATCGGGTTGTCCCAAGCGAGGCTCACAGTTAACCCCCTTTTACAGATGAGGTCACTGAGGCCCAGAGAAGTGAAGTGACTTGATCAAAGTCACACAGCTGACAAGGGGCAGAGCCGGGATGGACACAGGCTCTGTCCCATGTGGAGCTCACAGTTTCAATCCCCATTTGAGCTCACAGTTTCAATCCCCATTTTACTGATGAGGCAACTGAGGTACAGAAAAGTAAAGTGACTTGCCCAAGGTCATACAGCAGACACTTGACCGTCCTGGGATTAGAACCCATGACCTTCTGACTCCCAGCCCCATAGTCTATCCTCTAATGCCATGCTGCTTCTCAGTATAGATCTGGCTCCTGATGAAAAACTGCCCTTGAAGTGTAACCTAAAATCTTTGAGTTCCAATTTCAGCCCATTCTCCTCTTTGGAGGTGCCATGAGCCATTACTGAAACCAGGCCTTTTTGGCTCTCCCCACAGCTGCTAGATTGGTTCTGTCCAGTTGGCTCAGAAAGAAATATTTCAAGGGAGAAAAGCCTTTTAAAAATACCCTGTCCCATGCAGGCCCTATTCGATCTCAAACAAGTCCCTTAAAACTACTTGAGGCCTCTGCTTTACTATCTAGAGAATGGGCTAGTAATCCTTGCCCCCGCTCCACTTCAGGCAGCTGTTCAGAGGATCAGAAAAATAATAATTGTGAAGCATTTGAAAGGTTTGATAAGGGAGTATTTGGATTCTTCTTTCTGTTTCAAAAGGTGGAGTTTTATTACAGTCCCATTTTTCCAAGTGGGATCTTTCACAACCCCAGGCTGTCATAGCAACGAGACCCAGAATTTCTAGCATCTCATCTGCTTTTTCTTTTTTTTTGCTTAGATTGCTCAAGTTTGAGATTTCTCCTTGCCAAGTTTGGACTAAATGTCAGTAGGAAGGTGAAAACAAAACGAGGAAATCTATTGAAATGTGATTTGGGCAGGGATCGGGGATGGGGGTTAGCATGGCCAGGCACTTACCCAACAACCTCATCAATAAGAACTGAACTCCAATAGCAAATGACTTTTCATCCTGGTTGACCACCCTGCGGGAGAAAACGAGGCGAGGTCAGGATCGAGAGCAAGAGCGAGCCCAAGATCCCTTTAGATCACCCGAGGCAGACAGAAACAGGCCAGAACCACCAGCCCCACACAGAACTAGGTGACCAAGCACTTCACCGTGACGACTTTCTGGACATGCAGATTCTGCCTTCCAAGCTCACTGAGGCCAACCTCTTCCATGAGCACAGAGGGAATAATGGATCGATAAATCAATGGCACTTACTGGGTGCTTATTGGGTGCAGAGCTCTGTACTAAGGTCTTGGGAGAGTAAAATGCAACAGAGTTAGCAGTCATTCCCTAATCCCAGCAAATTTAAAATCTAGTCCCTAATCCCTAATCCCTAATTCCGCTCTAGATTGGGAGACAGACTGTAAACTCGTTATAGGCAGGGAAGATATCCATTAATTCTGTTACACTGTACTCTCCCAAGCGCTTAGTACTCTGAACATAAAAAGCATTCAATAAATACCACTGATTTATTGATTGATTGACACTAATATATATGAAGAAATTATGGATATGTACATAAGTGCTGTGGGGCTGAGGGAGGGGTGGGTAAAGTCTTCTGTGTGACCTTGGGGAAGTCACTTCACTTCTCTGGGACTCAGGTACTTCATCTGTAAAATGGGGATTGGATTAAGACTGTAAACCCCATGTGGGCCATGGACTATGTTCCACTTGATTAGCTTGGCTGTAGACTGTAAACTCACTGTGGGCAGGGAATATGTCTGTTATATTGTTATATTGTGCCCTCCCAAGTGCTTAGTACAGTGCTCTGCACACAGTAAGTGCTCAGTAAATACAATTGATTGATCTACCCCAGCGCTTAGTACAGTGCTGGCAGCATGGCGCTGTGGATAGAGTACAGGTTTGGGAGTCAGAAGGTCATGGGTTCTAATCCCACCTCTGCCACTTGTCTGCCGGGTGACCTTGGGCAAACCACTTAACTTCTCTGTGCCTCGGTTACCTCATCTGTAAAATGGGGATTAAGACTGAGCCCCATGTGGGATAGAGACTGTGTCCAACCTGATTAGCTTGTATCTACCCCAGCGGTTAGTACAGTGCATGGCACATAGTAAGCACTTTAACAGGAGGAGGTACTGAATAGAGAGTGAAACACGTAAACACTTAAAAAAAATCCCCGATTTTCCCTGCTCTCTCACAAGAAAACCCTGGGCTGTAAGATGAAAGTACTTACCTCAAGACCATCATGTAGAGGGGATTGTGGGAAATGCATGCGATGAGCGAGGCAAAGGAGATGAGGAAGATGGTGGGAAGAAGGTAATGGGAGCAAGAAACTGGACAGGATCCCGTCTTTGCTGAAGAGTCTCCCGTCATAATACAGGAACAATTCAAGAAGTCCTATCGGAGGGTTGAGAGAAACAGTCGACTTTAGAATCCTACACCATGCGTGTAGCGGCTTTTTCCCCAGAAGGTCAAATTTCCTTTTTCTTTTATAGCATCCATTAGAGAAGACAGATGCGCCTTGCTTCTAGTCATTTCTTGGCCGTCCATACCTGGACATATAATTGTAATAACACTGATGATAATAATAATAATAGTATTTGTTAAGCACTTACTATATGCCAGACACTCTACTGAGCTCTCGGGTGAATACAAGCCAATTGGATTGGACAGAGTCCCTGTCCCACATGAGGCTCACAGTCTCAATCCCCATTTTACAGATGAGGGAACTGAGGCCTAGGGAAGTGAAGTGACTTGCCCAAGGTCACACAGCAGACAAGTGGCGGAGCCGGGTTTAGAACCCATGACCTGACTTGCAGGCCCGGGCTCTCTTGACTACACCATATAAATCTCAGGATTGGCTTTGACCTCCAGCTTCCACCATGTGTGTTTTCTCATCCTCAGAAGTTGCAAAGAGGAAAGGAACAGGGACAAGCCATGGTGTGGGATAGGGAAATGCCAATCCACACCTACATTCATTCATTCAGTTGTATTTACTGAGCACTTACTGTGTGCAGAGTATTGTACTAAGCGCTTGGAAAGTACAATTCAGCGTGGCTTAGTGGAAAGAGCCCGGGCTTGGGAGTCAGAGGTCGTGGATTCTAATCCCACTTTTGCCACTTGTCAGCTGTGTGACTCTGAGCAAGTCACTTAACTTCTCTGGGCCTCAGTTCCCTCAACTGTAAAATGGGGATGAAGTCTGTCAGCCTTACTTGGGACACCCTGATTACCTTGTATCTACCCCAGCACTTAGAACAGTGCTTTGCATATAGTAAGCACTTAATAAATGCCATCTTTAAGGAGAAGCAGTGTGGCTTAGTAGAAAGAGCAAGGTCTTGGGAGTCACAGGTTGTGGGTTCTAATCCTGGCTCTGCTACTTAATTCTATTTATTCTTGATTCTTTTTACTTGCTATTGCTTTAATGAGATGTTCATCCCCTTGATCCTATTTATTGATATTGTTCTCGTCTGTCTGTCTCCCCCGATAAGACTGTAAGCTCGTCAAAGGGCAGGGACTGTCTCTATCTGTTACCGATTTGTACATTCCAAGCGCTTAGTGCGGTGCTCTGCACATAGTACGTGCTCAGTAAATTAAGTAATTAATTCATTCAATAGTATTTATAATAGTAATAAATATTTATAATAGTAATAAATCCTATTGAATGAATGAACTTAACAACTGTGTGACTTTGAGCTAGTCACTTAACTTCTCTGTGTCTCAGTTACCTCATCTGAACTGGGGATTGAGACTGTGAGCCCCACGGGGGACAACCTGATTACCTTGTATCTACCCCAGCGCTTAGAACGGTGCTTGGCACATAGTAAGTGCTTAACAAATACCATAATTATTATTACAATTCAATGTCTATATCAATGTCTTGGTTCCCAGAGCCTGGAGGGAAGAAAATCTCTCCATGTTATAAGGGTCTAGGGGAGGGAGCCGTCAGTGACCTTTGATCGTTTGAACCCGTGTCTCATGGTCCTTAGGGTCAAACTACACTTGTGGTTGGGGGGAGGCAGTGTGGCCTAGTGGGAAGAGCTTGGGACTGGGAATCAGGTTGTATGGCCCTGGACAAGTCACTTTATAAAAAATAATAATAATAATTGTGGTATTTGTTTAGTGCTTACTATGTACTAGGCACTGTACTAAGCGCTGGGGTGGATATAAAATCAGTTTGGACCCAATCCCTGTCCCACGTGGGGTTCACAGTCTCAATTCCCATTTTACAGATGAGGTAACTGAGGCCCAGAAAAATGAAGTGAATTGCCCAAAGTCACTCAGCAGACAAGCAATGGAGCAGGGATTAGAGCCATGACCTTCTGACTCCCAGACCCTTGCTCTATCTGGACTTGGAAAAAGAAGGTAAGATAGGTCATGAGTTTGAATCCCAGCTCTGCCACTTGTCAGCTGAGTGACTGTGGGCAAGTCACTTAACTTCTCTGTGCCTCAGTTACCTCATCTGTAAAATGGGGATTAAGACTGTGAGCCCCACGTGGGGCAACCTGATGACCCTGTGTCTACCCCAGCGCTTAGAACAGTGCTCTGCACATAGTAAGCGCTTAACAAATACCAACATTATTATTGTATGGGAGAGGTACACTGTCAAGTCACAAGAACATCTACTTATCTCTACTATTACCATTTAGTAAGTGCTTAATAAATGTTATCACCGGCATTGTTATTATTACCATGTCTAGCCACATTCTCTCATCTTGCTTCTTCTGACTGTTCTCCCTTCCACCTGGACTGTGAGCTCACACGGGATAGGAGCTGTGTCCTGTCTGCTTATAATAATAATGATGATGATGATAATAATACTACTGGAATTTGTTAAGTGCTTACTTTGTGCTGGGCACTGTTCTAAGCACTAGGGTAAATACAGGCACATCAGGTAGAACCCAGTCCCTGTCCCACGTGGGGCTCACAGTCTCAATCCCCATTTTCCAGATGACGTAACTGAGGCCCAGAGAAACGAATGCCTTGTCCAAGGTCACACAGCAGACAAGTGGCAGAGCTGGGATTAGAACCCATGACCTTCTGACTCTCAGGTCTGTGCTCTAGCCACTACACCTTGCTGTTTCTCTTATCTTGCACCTATTCCAGTGCTTATTACAGTGCTTGGTGTCTGACAAATACCACAATTATCATCATTATTATTATTCTTCACTTTCACTCATTCATTCAATCATACTTAATGAGTGCTTACTGTGTCCAGTGCACTATACTAAGTGCTTGGGAGAGAACATTACAACAACAGACACATTCCCTGCCCACGAAGATCTCAGAGTGTTTATATTTATTCTCTCTTAATAATAATAATGTTGGTATTTGTTAAGCGCTTACTATGTGAAGAGCGCTGTTCTAAGCGCTGGGATAGATACAGGGTCATCAGGTTGTCCCACGTGGGGCTCACAGTTTTAATCCCCATTTTACAGGTGAGGTAACTGAGGCACAGAGAAGTTAAGTGACTTGCCCACAGTCACACAGCTGACACGTGGCAGAGCTGGGATTTGAACCCATGACCTCTCACTCCCAAGCCCATGCTCCTTCCACTGAGCCACGCTGCTTCTCTAACATTCATTCATTCATTCAATCATTTATTGAGCGCATACTGTGTACAAAGCACTGTACTAAGTACTTGTTAAACCTTCATTCATTCAATCATATTTATCGAGTGCTTACTGTGTGCAGAACACTGTACTAAGCGCTGGCAGCGTGTCTTAGTGGCAAGAACACGGGTTTGGGGGACAAAGGTTGTGAGGTTCCAATCCTGACTCTGCCACTTTTCAGCTGTGTGACTTTGGGCAAGTCATTTAACTTCTCTGTGCCTCAGTTCCCTCATCTGTAATCTGTGGACCGTGAGCCCCACATGGGACAGCCTGATTACCTTGTATCTCCCCAGCGCTTAGAACAGTGCTTGGCACTTAATCATTATTATTATTAAACATTGTATAGAGGCTCCCCCAACCACCGTCTCCACTACTCTACAGAGATTCTCAAGAAAGTAACCTTGGCTCAGTCCCTTAGAGACATGGTGTAAATGACGCTAGAGATTAATAGAAACCAGGATGGGATGATGGGAATTGAGGGAGATGGGATTGAGAAGAAATGTAATTATGCCGACTTTCCCTTCTCTTTCCTCTGGGCCCGCAGATGGGATCAAGAAGAAATGTAATAATGCCGACTCTCCCTTCTCTTTCCTCTGGGCCCTGAGACCTGAGGAAGAGTCCGGGTGGCACCTGCTACAGCAGAAGGCTGGGGTCTGGGCTCTAGGTCAAGTCTGCACAACAGGAAACACGCTGGAGAGTTAGCCAGTTTCCAGTTCCTTGGACTGGGTGGTCATTTCCGACTCCTCCACACCTCGGGTGGATCATAACGACAGCAATCATGATAATTGCCGTAGTATTTGTTAGGCATTCGGGAAAGCAGCGTGACGTAGCGGATAGAGAAGCAGCGTGGCTTAAGAGCACGGGCTCTGCCACTTGTCTGCTGTTGTGACCTTGGGCAAGTCACTTAACTTCTCTGTGCCTCAGTTACCTGGTCTGTAAAACGGGGATTAAAAGTGTGAGGCCCATGTGGAACAACCTGATTACCCTGTATCTACCCCAGTGCTTAGAACAGAGCTTGGTGCATAGTAACCGCTTAACAAATACCATAATTATTATTACAGAGCACGGGTCTGGGAGTCAGAAAGTTGTGTGTTCTAATCCCAGGTCCGCCACTTGCCTGCTGTGTGACCTTGGGCAAGTCACTTCACTTCTCTTTGCCTCAGTGATCTCATCTGTAAAATGGGGATTAAGACTGTGAGCCTCACGTGGGACAACCTGATTACCTTGTATCCATCCCCCTGCAGCGCTTAGAACAGTGCTTGGCACGTAGAAAGCACTTAACAAATACCATCATTATCATTCTCCGTGCCTCAGTTACCTCATCTGTAAATTGGAGATTAAGACTGTGAGCCCCATGCGGGACAGGGACTGCGTACAACCCAAGTTGCTTGTACCCACCCCAGCACTTGTGGTAAGCCCCAGAAAGCCACTTTGCAAGGGATTGTTTGTGATCCTGCGGACAACAGAGAAGAAGAAATCTGTGAAAGACCTGGGCTGCTCTACTTCAGGGCGGGTCGTTGCCGGCCCGTGGGGTCAGGGCACGGAGAGAAGTGTGGCCTTCTCTCCCTGCTCTACCCAGTAGCGGGCCTGGACCGATCGTGACTGCCACGTAGAGCCGTTGCTGCGATGCCCAAGGCAGGCAAAAGGCGGTCGCTTTGAATCGTGAAAGCGGGGAAGCAGCATTTGGGGAAGCGGCCGGTGGAGGAGGCTCGTAGCTTCAGCGGTCCACTTCTCCAGGATCTTCTCCCAACCTTCTGCCGTGGGATCGGCAGGGTGGGCTCCCTTGACCAGCAGACTGGTACTGGACCCTTGGTGGACTTGATGTGAGTGAGAGTGCGTATTTGTCACTCCCCTGCACATTGGTAAAAAACTAAGTAAAACTGTCCACAGTAACTTTTATGGTTTGGGTTGACTCTACTTGTCACAGAGGCTAATCTGGCCCGGGAAAGCCCTGGTTGGTATGAGCCGGGAAATCATGACAGCGCTACAGTGCTTGGCACACACTAAGCACTTGACAGATATCACAATTTTTTTTTAATTTGGTATTTGTTAAGCGCTTACTATGTGCCAAGCACTGTTCTAAGCACTGGGGGAGATACAGGGTCATCAGGTTGTCCCACGTGAGGCTCACAGTTAATCCCCATTTTACAGATGAGGTAACTGAGGCACAGAGAAGTCAAGCGACTTGTCCACAGTCATACAGCTAACTAGTGGCAGAGCCGGGATTCGAACCCATGACCTCTGACTCCCAAGCCCGGGCTCTTTCCACTGAGGCACACTGCTTCTCCTTATTAAGCACTGTTCTAAGCACTGTGGTAGATAAAGATCATTAGGTTGGACATTATCCCTGTCCCAGTTGTGGCTTACAGTGTTTATCCCCATTTTACAGATGAGGGAACCAAGGCCCAGAGAAGCGAAGTGACTTGCCTAAGGTCACACAGCAGACAAGTGGGGGAGCTGGGATTAGAACCCAGGTCGTTTAAGTCTCCCAGGCCCACATTTTATCCACCAGGCCATGCTGCTTGCTCTCAGTCCTAAGTGACCCAGATGAACCTGCCCAGTTCCAAATCCCCTGGCACTGGCCAACGTTCCAGGGCAGATGGGGCTGTGGAGAACTGGCCGACCCAAAGTAAGGGGCTACTGTGAGAGGTGAGCAAGACCTTGTGTGGGGAGAGGGCTCACTAGCCTGGGGGTGGGAGAGAAAGGGGACGGTGTCATTAATAATAAAATAACAATAATGGTATTTGTTAAGCACTTACTATGTGCCGAGCACTTTTCTAAGCACTGGGGTAGATACAAGCTAATCAGATTGGACACAGTCCCTATCCTACACGGGCCTCACAGCCTTAATCCCCATTTTACGGAGGAGGTAACTGAGGTCCAGAGATGCAAAGTGACTTGCTCAAGGACACAGAGCGGGCAAGTGGGGGAGCCAGGATTAAAACCCACGTCCTCTGACTTCCATATCTGTGCTCTTGCCTCTAGGACATGGGGAAGCTCTGGACACTGGAAACTTTGCAATCAGTAAATATGATTGAAGCAACGATTGAATCACACTGAGATGGCTGATGCCCAGACTCCCGGATCCCAGGTGGTTCACCTTGGATTTCCCACCGCCCTTTTCCCGGGGCAAGCTGGCGTTTGAGGTGGCGGTGCAGCCTGCGTGGCACGGGGAGATGTACTCTATGCCGTCGCTGCCACACACGGGGTGGAACATTGAGTCCGGGCATGAACAGTTTGCAAGGCACCAGGCCGTTGACTGGTTTAAGGAACTTGATGTCCTGCCAACAAAACAGGAAATGAGCAGTAAAACAGAGCCCCAAACCCCAAAACAACGATAACCAAGAAAACGACAACCCCAAAACCCAACGCAAAACCCGTGTGATTTCTTCTCGTGGTTAAATGTTTTCTTTTTCTCTTGTCTCGGTTGGTCTTAGTTTGATGCCCAATTCTAATACGTGCACGCACACACACCACGCAAACATGCGCACCTATCCACACAGACACACACCACACAAACATGCATACCCATGTACACACACGTGCGCACACACTGGGAATTTGTCTCTCCTCATCCATATCTTTCTCTGGGCTCTGCAGTTCATAGGCAGTCAAAGAATCTCTACCCCTCCTGCTCCCTCATCTGGCTGACCGCCTCTCGTTGTGGGCAGGTAATGTGTCTGTTTGTTATTATATTGTACTCTCCCAAGCGCTTAGTACAGTGCTTTGCACATAGTAAGTGCTCGATAAATGTGATTGAATGAATTTCATTGATTTACTCCAGTCCACCCCCCAACCAAAGAGAAAGTCATCGATTGACAAGGGCCATTTAAACCTGGCTATCCGGCCCTCTGTCAGTGGCTGGAAGAAATCGGTCGGTTGAAGTAAGGGATTGAGTATTGGCTAAAATGGAAGCTTCTTGATTTCTTGCAGCTTTCAGGAACCGGTATATCCCTATCCCACTTGGGCAAAGATAACTGTGGGAGCTTTCTCCATCCTGTTCACCTCATCTGTGCTGCTGACTTCTGCCCTGGGTTCTAATCCCCAGAAGGATTCCCCAGCCTTCCATGGCAGTAGGCCTGTTAATATATCTTCTGCTCGAGCTAGCACAGGAAGCTCAGAATGAATTAAACTTGATGGCCCGTTGAAACTGCCCTCTGTCAAGTCACCTAAAGGTCAAGCTGGCCTCCTTGATTCTTTTTTTTTAATAGTATTTGTTAAGCGCTTATTATGTGCCACTAAACATTCGGGTAGATGAAAGCTAATGAGGTGAACACAGTCCCTGTCCCAGATGGGGCTCATTGTCTTAAATCCCTATTTTACAGATGAGGTAACTGAGGCACAGAGAAATGAGGTGACTTGTCCAGTCACAAAGCAGATGAGTGGCAGAGTTGGGATTAGAACCCAGTTTCTTTTGATTCCTAGGTCTGTGCTCTAACCATTAGGCGCACTGCTTCTCTTTCCTACTTCTTTGTCTATCTGAACACTGGGGCATTGGGAACAGCCTAGGGAACAGGATTTGATGCCCAAGTAAGTGTTTGGACATAACAGGAGGAAATATGAGACTTCAGAGTGGCTTAATGGAAAGAGCACGGGCTTGGGAGTCAGAGATAGTGGGTTCTAGTCCTGGCTCCGCCACTTATCAGCTGTGTGACTTTGGGCAAGTCATTTCTTTGTGCCTCAGTTACCTCATCTGTCAAATGGGGATTAAGACTGTGAGCCCCACGGGGGCCAATCCGATTACTCTGTATTTACCCCAGAGCTCAGAACAGTGCTAAACCCGTCATAGGCCCGCGACTGTCTCTATCTGTTACCGATTTGTACATTCCAAGCGCTTAGTACAGTGCTCTGCACATAGTAAGAGCTCAATAAATACTATTGAATGAATGAATGAATGCTTGGCACATAGTAAGCTCATAACAAATACCATCATTATTATAGAAGGTGAGAGGTAGGGGTTGGAAAGGTCAATTTGTAAATCATCCACAGAGAGATGGCAGTTGAAGCCTTGGGATCAAATGAGTTCACCAAGGGAGTGAGTGTAGATGAAGAATAGAAGGGGACTCAGAACTGAACCCTGAGGGACACCCACAGCTAGGGTGTGAGTGGCGGAGGAGGAGCCATTGAAAGAGACTGAGAAGGAGAGGCCGGAGAGATAGGAGGAGAAGGAGGAGAGGACAGTGTCAGGGAAGCCAAGGTTGGATAATGTTTCCAGGAGAAGGGGGTGGTCCGCAGTGTCAAAGGCACCTGAGAGGTTGAGAAGGATTAGAATAGAGTTGTTGGATTTTGCAAGAATGAGGTCATTGGTGATCATAGAGAGGGTAGTTTCGGTGGATGGGTAGAAGGCCAGATTACGGGGGGGTCAGTGAGAGAATTGGAGAAGAGGAAGTGGAGGCAGCAGTTATAAATAGCTCACTCAAGGACTTCGGAAACTAATGGTAGGGGGGGAGATGGGGCAATAGCTGGAGGGAGCCAGGGGTCATGGGAGGGTTTATTTTAGGAGTGTTTGAAAGCAGTGGGGAAGGTGCTTTTGGAGAGTGAGTGGTTGGAGACAGCAGTCAGGAAGGGAAGAAGGGAGAGTCATTCATTCATTCAGTAGTATTTAATCACTGCTTACTATGTGCAGAGCACTGTACTAAGTGCTCGGAGTGTACAATTTGGCAGTAGAGACAATCCTTCCCCAACAACGGGCTCACAGTCAAGAAAGCGGCGTGGCCTAGTGGAAAGAGCATGGGTCTGGGAATCAGAAGGACTTGGCTTCTAATCCCATCTCTGCCACTTGTCTGCTGTGTGACCTTGGGCAAATCACTTCACTGTGCCCCAGTTACTTCATCTGATAAATAAGGTTTAAGACTGGGAGGCCCATGTGGGACAGGGACTGTGTCCAACCTAGTTAGCTTATATCTACCCAGGGCTTAGTGCAGTGTCTGGCGCATAGGAAGCACTTAATAAATATTATAAAAAAGAGAGGGCAAGTGTTTTAATAAGGTGCAAGGGATTGGGATCAGAGGAGAAGTGGAGGGGGTAGACTTTGTGAGGAGACAGGAGATATTCTCTTCAGCTACTGCTGGGAAGGATGAGAGAGAATTAAAGAAGGGGCAGATATGGGATGGGAGTGGAGAAGTATAGAGAGGGGCTATTAGGGAGACCACACTGATGACTTTAATTTTATCAACTAAGGTGTGCTTTTAGGGACAAGAGATGGAGTTGGTAGGGTAACAGGAGATTTGAGGGAGGCATTAAAAGTCTGAAACAGCTGATATAGGCAGTGGGAGTGATAGTCAATATTATTGCTTGACTTACTGGCCGACTGGCTGACAGACTGACAGACTGATTGGTTGACTGGCTGACTGTCAGTCTGACTGGCTTACTGACTGACTGTCTGCCTGACTGCCTGGCTGACTAACTGGCCAGCTGACTGACTGTCTGATTGTCTGGTTTACTGACTGTCTGATTGTCTGTCTTACTGGCTTATTGACTGACTGACTAATTGGTTTACTGACTGGATGACCAATTCTCTGGCCCCACATTACCTGACGGGGTAAATCCCGGAGATGGTCGGGGTGGAGCAGCCCATGAAGAACAAGGGGATGCAGAGGAAGATGGAGAAGATGACCGCTGTGGCGGCCACCCGGGGGATGGTCTGCAGCGAGAAGACGCAGCGCTTCATGAGGATGCCCCCGAGCAGCATCCCCAAGGCTGCCGCGGGAAGGTTCACCGCACCTGGGAATGAGAAAAGAGCAGGGGGTAGGGTTGAGACACAGAGGTCAGAGGTTAGAAGATCACAACAGGAAGCAATGTCTCTCTTTTGGAGGAGAAGGGGGAGGTGTTTTGCTGATTCCTGCAGTTAACATTCAGAAGAAACTTGCAATTACGAAGGTGGAAGGATCATTTGAGTTGGAGTAGAAAAACAGAAGGGAGACTTAGTAGCCACCTTTGAACAGATGAAGGATGTATAAGGGGGAATGAAACCAGTTTGCCCCATCCTCACATTATTATTATATAGAAATAAGCTCCTTGTAGGCAAGGATTATGTTTATTGATACCACTGCACTGTACTTTCACTGTGCTTGGTTCAGCGCTCTGCACACGGTAAACATGCAATAAAATGATGGTATTTATTAAGTGCTCACTCTGTGCCAAGCACTTTTCTAAGTGCTGTGGTAGGTGCAAGATTATCCGGTTGGACGTAGGGTTGGACGTAGTCTCTGAACCATATGGGGCTCACAGTCTAAGTGGGAGGGTGAAACAGTCAATTGATCGATTAACATGACAAAAATCTGGGTCAGAAGGAGGGAGGACTATTTTGGTCAAAAATGCCAAAGCCTGTTGCCATCTGCAAGGGGGCCCGTCAGAAGTATTTTTATTATACTATCAACCATCTAGCAGTCCCTGACACTGGGCACAAGGGGATTATGCCAGAGAATGTGGATGGCTCACCCCAGATCATCACCATTACTGTAGAAACAACTTAATCACATATCCTCCTGGAAGCCAAACATACTTACATATGATAATAATAATAATAATAATGTTGGCATTTGTTAAGCGCTTCCTATGTGCGGAGCACTGTCCTAAGCACTGGGGTAGATAGAGGGTCATCAGGTTGTCCCACGTGAGGCTCACAGTCTTCATCCCCATTTTACAGATGAGGTAACTGAGGCACAGAGAAGTTAAGTGACTTGCCCACAGTCACACAGCTGCCAAGTGACATATCTATCCCCTCTTAGCCAGTGGGGTCTGAGCAGTAGTCAGCACAGGGGCAAGGGATCAGGAAAGGGGCACTATTGCATTCTCGTGGACCAAGTGGGCAGACGATTCTCTCTGTTACATATAAACTTATGGATACAACAGGACGCTACAGCAACAGTTTCTATCAACCTCCGCTCCAAACAAAAACTCCTCACTCTAGGCTTCGAGGCTCTCCATCACCTCGCCCCTTCCTACCTCTCCTCCCTTCTCTCTTTCTACCGCCCACCCCGCACGCTCCGCTCCTCCGCCGCCCACCTCCTCACCGTCACTCGGTCTCGCCATGCCACCGTCGACCCCTGGGCCACGTCCTCCCGCGGTCCTGGAATGCCCTCCCTCCTCACCTCCCCCAAACTGATTCTCTTCCCCTCTTCAAAACCCTACTTAAAATTCACCTCCTCCGAGAGGCCTTCCCAGACTGAGCTCCCCTTCTCCCTCTACTCCCTCTACCGCCCCCCCTCACCTCTCCACACCCTCTTTTCCCCCCATCTCCCTCTGCTCCTCCCCCTCTCCCTTCCCATCCCCTCAGCACTGTACTCGTCTGCTCGACTGTATATATTTTCATTACCCTATTCATTTTGTTAATGAAACGTACATCGCCTCGATTCTATTTAGTTGCCATTGTTTTTGCGAGATGTTCTTCCCCTTGACTCTATTTATCGCCATTGTTCTTGTCTGTCCATCTCCCCCGATTAGACCGTGCGCCCGTCAAATGGCAGGGACTGTCTCTATCTGTTGCCGACTTGTTCATTCCAAACGCTTAGTACAGTGCTCTGCACATAGTAAGCGCTCAATAAATACTATTGAAAGGAAAAAAAAACTGAAAGATGGCTCAACTCTGTCATGGTCGGTCCACATTTTTATCATCACACACTTCATTCATTCATTTAATCGTATTTATAGAGTACGTCCTGTGTGCAGAGCACTGTACTAAGCACTTGGAAAGTACAATTCAGCAAAATAGAGACAATCTCTACCCAACAACAGACTCACAGTCTAGAGGCGGGGAGACAGACAACAAAACAAAACAGGTAGACAGGCATTAATAGGATCAATATAAAGAGAATTATAGATATATAATAATGTTGGTATTTGTTAAGCGCTTACCATGTGCCAAGCACTGTTCTAAGCGCTGGGGTAGACACAAGGGAGTCAGGTTGTCCCACGTGGGGCTCACAGTCTTAATCCCCATTTTACAGATGAGGTAACTGAGGCACCGAGAAGTTAAGTGACTTGCCCAAAGTCACACAGCTGACAAATACATATCATTAATAAAATAAATAGAATAATAAATACGTACGGGAAGGTAGAGCAGAAGGAGGGAGTCGGGGCGATGGGGAGGGGAGGAGGAGCAGAGGAAAAGGGGGGCTCAGTCTGGGAAGGCCTCCTGGAGGAGGTGAGCTTTCAGTAAGGCTTTGAAGGGGGGAAGTGAGCTAGTTTGGTGGAGGTGAGGAGAGAGGTCATTCCAGGACAGAGGTAGGATGTGGGCCAGGGGTCGATGGTAGAACAGGGGAGAACAAGGCACAGTGAGAAGGTTAGCAGCACCAGAGGAGCAGAGAGTGCGGGCTGGGATGGAGAAGGAGAAAAGGGAGGTGAGGTAGGAGGGGGCAAGGTGATGGAGAGCTCTGAAGCCAATGGTGAGGAATTTTTGCTTCATACGAAGCAAAGACATATTCCCTTCCCACAACTAGCTTACAGTGCAGAGGGGGAGACAGAATTAATATAAATAAATATATAAATCACACACACACCCCTCTATGTATACATAAAGCCTTTCTGAGAAGCGCTCTCTGGATTGCAAGTGGAAGCAGCGTGGCTCAGTGGAAAGAGCCTGGGCTTTGGAGTCAGAGGTCATGAGTTCGACTCCTGGCTCTGTCACTTGGCAGCTGTGTGACTGTGGGCAAGTCACTTCGCTTCTCTGGGCCTCAGTTCCCTCATCTGTAAAATGGGGATTAACTGTGAGCCTCCCGTGGGACAACCTGATTACCCTGTATCTCTCCCAGCGCTTAGAACAGTGCTCTGCACATAGTAAGCGCTTAACAAATACCAACATTATTATTATTAAGTGCCTATATCAATCACATAACATTTATTCAGTACTCACTGTGTGCAGAGCACTGTACGAAGCATTTGGGAACATACAGTCTAACAGAGTTGCTAGACATGTTCCCTGCCCACAGTGAGCTTAGAGTCTAGAGGGGGATTGAAACATTAATATGAATTATAAATTATGAATATGTACATAAGTGCTTTGGGGCTAAAGGAGGGGTGAATAAAGGGACCAAATCCAAACTGCTTTCTCTAGGGCAGGGATTGCTCCTACCAATTCTGTTGTACTGATATTTCCCTAGTGCTTAGTACAGTGCTCTGCACATGTTAAACCCTTATTAAACACCATTGACTGATTTAGAGAAGTCAGCTAGCCCAGTGTTTATAATAATAATAATAATAATGGTTCTTGTTAAGCACTTACTATGTGCCGAGCTCTGTTCTAAACACTGGGGCAGATACATGTTAATCAGTTAATCACATTCTCAATCCCCATTTTACAGATGAGGTCATTGAGGTCCAGAGAAGTTAAATGACTAGGCCGAGGTCACTCAGCAGATCTGTGGTGGAGTTGGGATTAGAACCCAGGGCCTTTTGACTTCCGGAGCCATGCTCTAAGCCATGTTGCTTTTCACTTGGTTAAAGTTGGCCTCGTGGAGGACAGCCACAGCACGGGATGATTGATCGCTAGGACCAGGAGACACTGTCAGGGGTCGGTAAGAGATTGAGGAGGTGGGGGAGTAGCCAGAGGGGAAGCAGCGTGGCATAGTGGAAAGAGCATTGGCTTGGGAGTCAGAGGACATGGGTTCCAATTCCAGATCTACATGTCTGCGGAGTGACCTTGGGCAAACCACTTAACTGCTCTGTGCCTCAGTTAGCTCATCTGTAAAATGGGGATTAAGACTGTGAGGCCCAGGTGGGACAAGACTTTGAGCCCATTGTGGACAGGGATTGTCTATCTTTGTTGCTGAAGTGTACTCTCCCAAGCATTTAGTACAGTGCTCTGTACACAGTAAGTGCTCAATAAATACTGTTGAATGAATGAATGACAACCTGATTATCTTATATCTACCCTAGCACTTAGAACAGTGCTTGGCACTTATTCATTCATTCATTTGATTGCATTTATTGAGCACTTATTTTGTGTGGAGCACTGTACTAAGCGCTTGGAAAGTACAATACAACAATAAAGAGCTCACAACGGGCTCATAGTCTAGAGGATAGTAAGTACTTAGGAAATACCATAATTATTATTATTACTATTAATAATCCAGGACCAAGAGCGGTTGGGAGGAGAAGAAGCCCTTGGCGGGGTAGGAGGGGAGCACAAGAAGGATGATCTCTTAAATACCACAATATGCCAACTCTGAACCTAGGTTGAAGAAGTTAGAGAGCTCTTGACAGAGAAACAAAGTGCTGATTCTCAACTAGGTTCAGCGCTTTCACATGGGCAACGTAAGGGCTGGGGTGAGGAGTGGCACCCAGGGCAAATGGAGTGTTTGCCCAGGCTCGGGGCCTTGGGCGACATCCACTCTGAGCTCCGGAGAAGAGGCCAAGAATCTGTTCAATTAGTGTGGTCTAAACTGCTCCATTCTCCTTATGATAACGATAATAATAACAATAATAATTTGTTAAGTCCTTACTATGTGTCAAGCACTGCTTAAAGCACCAGGGTAGAAACAAGCTAATCAGGTTGGACAAAGTCTTTGTCCCACATGGGACTCCTAGTCCTAAGCAGCGTGGCTCAGTGGAAAGAGCACGGGCTTTGGAGTCAGAGTTCATGGGTTCGAATCCCGGCTCTGCCACTTGTCAGCTGTGTGTCTGTGGGCGAGTCACTTAATAATGTTAGTAAGCGCTTAACAAATACCATGTGCAGCGCACTGTTCTAAGCGCTGGGGTAGTCACAGGGGAATCAGGTTGTCCCACGTGAGGCTCACAGTTAATCCCCATTTTACAGATGAGGGAACTGAGGCACAGAGAAGTGAAGTGACGCCCCCAGTCACACAGCTGACAAGTGGCAGAGCCAGGATTCGAACCCCTGACCTCTGACTCCCAAGCCCGGGCTCTTTCCACTGAGCCACGCAGCTTCTCTCTGTGCCTCAGTTACCTCATCTGCAAAATGGGGATTAAGACTGTGAGCCCCACATGGGACAACCTGATTCCCCTGTGTCTACCCCAGCGCTTAGAACAGTGCTCTGCACATAGTAAGCACTTAAATACCAACATTATTATCTCCATTTTGCAGAAGAGGTAACTGAGGCATAGAGAAGTGAAGTGACCCGCTGGAGGTCACACAGCAGACAAAAGGAAGAGGCAGGATTAGGACTCAGGTCCTTCTGACTCTCAGGCCCGTGCTTTATCCATTAGGCCACGTTGCTTCCCTTCCCTTTTCCCGCTCAGTTTGGCTGATATGTGACCTGCTGGTTCCTCTCAGGGCCTCCTGCTTCCATCCCTCCCAGGCTCTCAGGGAGAGAGGGCAGCGTAGGTCGGATGGCAGCAAGGTCACCGGTTAATCTCGCCCAGACAGGAAAAGGAAACACTCCGGGCCGGTTCCTGGTTAGAGAAAGGTGGATCTCTCGGAAGGCCATCTAAATCATTCCTGAATGCTGAACGGGGAAGATACGCTTAACATTCTTTCCTCTCACAAGTACTCCCACCCATTACCCGCTACCCGGGGCTTTCCGTCTCTCTGGGAGCTGGAAGCGATGCCCGTTTCCCGGCTCCTCGGCGGACCCGTGTCCCGACGACTCACCGATGAGGAAGTTGGCATAGGAAGCGGTGGTGCCGTACTGCTTCTCCAGGAATTTGTTGAGGAAGGTCGCCAGGCCGGAGATGACCGAGGAGAAGCTGCACTGTGACAAGACCACCAGGACGAAGAGGGGGTTGGTCATCAGGTTCAAGAAGATCCGGGGAAATCCTGAGGGCCACAGGTAGGGACAGACACATGAGGTGACCGTCAGCATCCGGGGCTCATTGGTAACTCCTTCGGGCCCAGGTTTTGAAACTGATTCATTGCCAGTGTCCCGTGAGCACCAACTTTGTGCCTAGCACTGGACTGGGTACTCGGGAGTCAGCAAAAATATGGAATTTGAAGCTAGTCCCTGGCCACGAGGGGTTTACCGTCAAGTGGGGACGATGCATGAAAATACATAAAAATCCATCTATCCCACTAACCCTAATCCTTCCACTGCCTCATCTCAGTCCCTAGCAGAGAACTCTCCAACATCTTAAATGTGTTTAGTGTCACTCAGGGCTTTGCTAACCATCCCCTCCTTCAGGGCTTGGGAGCTGAGATAGTGGGAGAGACCCAAATCTGCATGTTTTCAAGTTTAAACAGCTCCTCGTCTCATGTGCTTCTGTTACACTGCATTGTTGTATCCTGAAACTCCTACCAACTTCTACATCCACCCATTCTCAAAGCATCTCTGTCATGTTCAGAAAGGGAATAGAAGGAGAAACTGAGGCCCAGAGAGACGACGTGATTTGCCTAAGGTCACACAGCAAGTCAAGGGCAGATCCAACAGGTGGATCAATGCATTTGGCCTGTAGCCAGGCAGATGGAAAACCAGTGTTCATTAAATAGAAATCGGGTCTCCTTCTTTGGCCCTGTTTGGGTATAATAATGTTGGTATTTGTTAAGCGCTTACTTCGTGCAGAGCACTGTTCTAAGCGCTGGGGTAGATACAGGGTAACCAGGTTGTCCCACGTGAGGCTCACAGTCTTCATCCCCATTTTACAGATGAGGGAACTGAGGCCCAGAGAAGTGAAGTGACTTGCCCACAGTCACACAGCTGACAAGGGGCAGAGTCGGGATATGTAATAAATGCTTACTATGTGCCAAGCACTGTTCTAAGCACTGGGGTAGATGTAAGATAATCAGGTTATCCCAGATGGGGCACACAGTCTTAATCTCCATTTTACAGATGGAACTGAGGCCCAGAGAAGCAAAGTGATTTGCCCAAGGTCACACAGCAGACAAGTAGCGGAGCCGGGATTAGAACCCATGACTTTCTGATTCCCAGGCCCGTGCTGTAGCCACTCTACCATGCTGCTTCCCATATTTATTGAGTGCTTACTGTGTGCAGATCACTGAAATAAGCACTTGGAAGAGTATAACAGAACAGAGATGGTATACATGTTCCCCGCTCACAGTGATCTTATAGTCTAGATGTGGGGGAGACAGATATTGATATAAATAGATTATGGATGTAATTAATAAATTATGATATCACAAATATATTATGAATATTTGGTCTTGACTCCAGGAAACTTTTAAGCAGGCTTAAGATGCTTCTGAATTTTTCTGCCTGGCTGCTCTCCACCAAGGGTTCTTTTCCCAGGGGTGGACAGAACCCTGGCCCTGAGCCGCTTGGATCCGAGGGCAGAAAACTGATGGGGGAAAATACACCAGTGAGGAATGGGGAGGAGATACGGGATGGAGGAGGCTGGAGGACAGATCACCCTACCACCACACTATTTTCCCTGCAACCAGTCTAACAGAGGCTTCTTTAATGTCCCCCAATTGACATCCGATTCTCCACCCCTAGGAAATAAAACCGTGGGGCCAGAGCCATTTACTTTTAATGAAATCTGCCATGGAGCCTTCTGACTTTACTTCCTCCATCTTCCTCAGCACATGGGACTCAGAGTCGTTGCTGGCCTTCTGGGGAAGCAAAGAGAGCAAGTTTTAACGAGCAGAGTCGAGTAATCTGATGGTTTCTCCGGTGGTCTGACCCTCCAGAGTCAAGAGCCGCAGTACGCATTTATCCAGCTGTTCAGCAATCCGTTCTCCGGCTAATACCGGTTATAGTTCTGCTCTTCCTCCTGATCCCACTATTTGTGTCTGCACTTGCTCCTCATTAAACTGTTGGGGCCTGGACTGCCTTTTGCTTTATTTCACTTTACCAAGAACATAGTACAATGCTCAATAATAGGCACTCAAAAATAATATTGGTATTTGTTAAGTGCTTACTATGTGCTGAGCACCGTTCTAAGCCCTGGGTAGATACAAGGTAGTCAGGTTGCCCCACCTGGGGCTCACAGTTCTAATCCCCATTTTCCAGATGAGGTAACTGAGGCACAGAGAAGTTAAGTGACTTGCCCAAGGTCCCACAGCGGGTAAGTGGCAGAGCCGGGATTAGAACCCATGACCTCTGACGCCCAAGCCCGGGCTCTTTCCACTGAGCCATGCTGCGTCTCTACACATTATCAATTGATTTAAGGCAGAATATCTCAAACTGAAAGTCATGGGAGTTCTGTGGAGAGCGGTTCACACAGGATGAAACAATCTGAGAACTACTGGCTTACTTGCCAAATGGATATCTCCACTGCTGTTACAGCTTTTCCACAGATTTAGTCAATCAGTGGTATTTACTGGCTGCTTACTCTTTTTCTTTCATGGTATTTAATAAGTGCTTACTCTGTGCCAGGCACTGTTCTAAACACTGAGGTAGATACAAGGTAATCAAGTTGTACATAGACCCTGTCCCACATGGGGCTCACAGTCCTAATCCCCATTTTACAGATGAGGTCACTGAGGCTCAGGGAAGTTAAGTCACTTGTCCAAGGTCATGCACAGCAGACAAGTGGCGGAGCTCTTGGTTTAGTGGAAAGAGCATGGGCTTGGGAGCCAGAGGTCATGGGTTCTAATTCCGGCTCTGCCACTTGTCAGCTGTGTGACTTTGGGCAAGCCACTTTACTTCTCTGGGCCTCAGTTACCTCATCTGTAAAACAGGGATTAAGACTGTGAGCCCCACGTGGGACAACCTGATTACCTTGTATCTACCCCAGTGCTAAGAAAAATGCTTGATACAGAGATGTATGCCAACAAGGTTTTAGATAAATTATCAGGGCAGCTACTGTTGTCTGTTCACTTGTTTTGATGTCTGTCCCCACCCCTTCTAGACTGTGAGCCCGTCGTTAGGCAGGTGTTGTCTTTATTTGTTGCTGAATTGTACTTTCCAAGCCCTTAGTATAGTGCTCTGCATACAGTAAGTGCTCAATAAATACAATTGAATGAATGAATGAAGCATGGACTGGACAAGAGTAGAGGCTGAAGGCAGAGAGGTCAGTGAGGAGGCTGATGCTGAAGTCGAGTCAGGAAGTGATGTGGGCTTGGACAACCTCTCCTTTCAGCCTCTCCCTCTCATCCAATGTTTCCTAAAGTCCTTCTGGGTCACTAGGTCATCAGGTCACCCGCTTGTGGGGCAACCTAGCCAGGCTCTTGCTTGGGAGAAATGTCCAGGGATTTGGCTTCCAGGTCCAGCTAAGGACTGCTATTGCTCAGGTCTCGGGGATGGGGGAGGTTGGTTTCTGAGAGTGAAAAACAATAATAATAATAATAATGGAATTTGTTATGCACTTACTATGTGCCAGGCAGTGTACTAAGCACTGGGGTAGATACAAGGTAATTGGGTTGGACACAGTCTTTGTCCCACATACAGTTTTAATCTCCATTTTACAGATGAGGAACTGAGGCACAGAGCAGTGAAGTGACTTGCCCAAGGTCATTCATTCATCCAATAGTATTTATTGAGTGCTTACTATGTGCAGAGCACTGTACTAAGCGCTTGGAATGTGCATATCGGCAAAGGATAGAGACAGTCCCTGTCCACTGATGGGTTTACAGGCTTGCCAGAGCTGGAATTAGAACTCAGATCCCTCCGACATTTGGGCCCATACTCTATCCACTACACCACACTGCTTCAAGCCACGGGGAACGGCGAGATTAGGCAGGTCTCTGTCATAGAGAGGATAGACAGTTCCCATATCTTCTCTCGGTGCATCCCAAATACAGAGAGTTCCTTCCTCCCATGTCCCAGCAGGAGAGCTGCTGCCTCCGGCTCTTACCTCTGCTCTTTTCATGTGTCGAGGGAAGAAAAAGAAGGGGAAAGATGTCACGACCAAGCAGGCCGAGGAGATGAGCAGGCCCAGCCACCAGGCCCCAATCCAGCGGGGATCACGTCTGTCCAAGCCCACGGAGGCTGCGGAGAAACCAAAGGACACAGAACGGTAAAGCCTGCTCCCCGACACCTTCTTAGCCAGAAGAATGCCCTCTGATCCTGTCCTTCTTCCTTAACCAATCAATCAGACAATGGAATTGATTGGGATCTTGCTATGTGCAGAGCACTGAACTAAGCACTTGGGAGAGTAGAGAAGCAGCGTGGCTCAGTTGAAAGAGCACGGGCTTAGGAGTCAGAGGTCGTGACTCCTCTGCCACCTGTCAGTTGTGTGACTTTGGCAAGTCACTTAACTTCTCAGTTCCTCAGTTATCTCATCTGTAAAATGGGGATTAAGACTGTGAGCCTCAAGTGGGACAACCTGATTACCCTATTTACCCCAGTGCTTAGAACAGTGCTCGGCACATAGTAAGCGCTTAATAAATACCAACATAGTTATTATTGTTATTACAATAGCATAAGTAGACATGATCCCTACTCTTAAAGAGCTTATAACCTAGTGGGTTGGTGGCGGAAGATAATAAAATAAATTACAGGTAGGGGAAGCAACACAATATATGCGAGTGCTGAGGGCGTTGGGTGAACATGTCCAAAACTGAGCTCCTTATCTTCCCTCCCAAGCCCTGTCCTCTTCCTGACTTCCCTATAACCGTGGATGGTACGACCATCCTTCCCGTCTCTCAAGCCCACAACCTTGGTGTCACCCTTGACTCGGCTCTCTGGTCCACCCCACACATCCGATCCGTCACCAAGGCCTGCCGGTCTCACCTTCATAATATTGCCAAGATCCGCCCTTTCCTCTCCACCCAAACGGCTATGTTACTGGTACAGGGTCTCATAATATCCCGGCTAGATGATTGTGTCAGCCTTCTCTCTGATCTCCCTTCCTCCTGTCTCTCCCCGCTCCAGTCTATTCTTCATTCCGCTGCCTGGCTCGTCTTCCTGCAGAAACGCTCTGGGCATGTCACTCCCCTTCTTAAAAAGCTCTAGTGGTTGCCTATCGACCTCCGCACAAAACAAAAACTTCTCACTCTGGGCTTCAAGGCTTTCCATCCCCTTGCCCCCTCCTACCTCTCCTCCCTTCTCTCTTTCTACTGCCCACCCCGAAGGTTCCGCTCCTCTGCCGCCCACCTCCTCACCGTCCCCCGTTCTCGCCTAGCCCGCCGTCGGCCCCCGGCCCACGTCCTCCCGCTGTCCCGGAATGCCCTCCCTCCTCACCTCCACCAAACTGATTCACTTCCCCTCTTCAGAGCCCTACTGAGAGCTCACCTCCTCCAAGAGACCTTCCCAGATTGAGCTTCCCCTTTTCCCTCTGCTCCCTGTGCTGCCGCTCTGACCCCCCCTTCACCTCCACTCAGCTAAGCCCCGTTTTCCCCACTTTTCCCTCTGCTCCTCCCCCTCTCCCTTCCGCTCAGCACTGTGCTCGTCCGCTCATTTGTATATATCTTTATTACCCTATTTATTTTTGTTAATGAGATGTACAGCCCTTCGATTCTATTTACTGCTATTGTTTTTTCTGTCTGTCTCCCCCGATTAGACTGTGAGCCCGTCAATGGGCAGGGATTGTCTCTATCTGTTGCCGAATTGTACATTCCAAGCACTTAGTACAGTGCTCTGCACATAGTAAGCGCTCAGTAAATACTACTGAATGAATGAATAATAATAATAATAATAATAATGATTGTGGTATTGAAGCCTTCCTGGAGGAGATACGATTTTAGAAGGTCTTTGAACATAGGGAGAAAGTTGGGCTATTGGATATGACGGGGGAGAGCGTCCCATGCAGAAGGGAGAGTGTGAGAAAGGGGTTGATGGTGAGAGAGATGAGATCGAGGCACGGTAAGTAGGTTCGTGTTAAAAAAGCAAAGGTTACGAGCTGGGTTGAAAAGTAGAGAAGAGAAGATAAAGTAGGCAGATGGAGAGCAGAGAGAAGTGACTGAGTGTCTGAAATCTTCTCCATCTCCTAGCTTCTGAAAAACCGAAATTTGTTATCTTTCTGTTTATAAGCTGCCAAAAATCAAAGGCCAAACCTCTTGGCAGGAGAGTCACACAGCCAAAAAGTGGTGGAGCCAGGATTAGAACCCAGGTCTCTCCCTACATCCTGACTCTGGCCTGGAATCACCAACAGACGATCACTGTCCCCTTCCCCATCTTCAAAGCCTTATTAAAAGCACATCTCTTCCAAGAGTATTTCCCTGACTAAGCTTTCATTTCCTCTTCTCCCATTCCCTTCTCTGTGTCAGCACTCTTGCACTTGGATTTATACTCTTTATTCTCCCTATCCAGGGAAGCAGCGTGGCTCAGTGGAAAGAGCCCGGGCTTCGGCGTCAGAGGTCATGGGTTTGAATCCCGGCCCTGCCACTTGTCAGCTGTTTGACTATGGGCAAGTCACTTCACTTCTCAGTGCCTCAGTTACCTCATCTGTAAAATGAGGATGAAGACTGTGAGCCTCACGTGGGACAACCCAATCACCCTGTATCTCCCCCGTGCTTAGAACAGTGCTCTGCACATAGTAAGCGCTTAACAAATACCAACATTATTATTATTAAAAGCCATAGCACTTATGTACATATCCTTAATTTATTTATTTATATCAATGCCTGTCTCCCCATCCAGACTCTAAACTCACTGTGGGCGGGGACTATCAACTCTGCTATATTGTACTCTCCCAAGCATTTAGTGCAGTGCTCTATACATAGTAAGCGCTCAGTAAATACCACTGATTCATTTGTGGATTGGCCCTCTGCTTCCCAGGTCTGTGCTTTCTCCACTAGGCCATGCTCCTTCTCACATCTAATCACTAATATCCCCTTCCTTGTCCCATGGTATGTCACCTAGGAGTTTGCAGTCTGTGCTATTGGTGAGGCTGTTGGGCCTTGATTGCAGTAGGTTGGAGCAGATGACCAGAATTTTCCAATCCCCCCCGCGCCTTGGCTATGGGACCCACTTTTGAGGGCTCCTTGGCCCTGGCCTGGGAAGCAATAGTAGTATTAAGTAGTAATAGAATTTATTAAGTGTTACTTTGCACGGAGCACTGTACTAAGCACCGGGAGAAAATACACAGGGGGGATTAGACCCAATTCCTGTCCCACAGGAAGCATACAATCATCATCATCGGTGGCATTTATCGAGCACTTATTCTGTGCAGAGCACTGTACTAAAGGTATGGGAGAGTATAACAAAAAAGTGCTAGTAAACAATAAGCTTAGAGTCTAGAAGGTGACGGGCAGCAGCCCCATACTCACCCATGTCGATCCGCCCAAAGTCCACAAAGATCTTCAGCACAACTGACCCGAGCAGGTAGCCAAAGGATGGTCCGAACACGGCGATCGCAAAAACGATTGCTGAAACGGAGAGAGTGCGGGTCTAGGCGGGGGATCGAAAGGGGCGGGGGAGACAGACGTCTCTCTGGAACAGTGGAGGCAGGGTGGGATTAGCAGGGTCCTTCCAGCCTCATGGGACACCATGGTCTGGAGTCAAGTGGGAAAATTGTATAATCCCTGCCCTCCCTGCATAGGCCTTACACAAAATCCACCCACTCTTGCTTGAGTAACCTGGAGTGGCTAAAACGATGGGCCTGGATCTCTGGGAATTTCCTAGGGTTAGGGATACGGTTAGGGTTTGAGTTAGGTCAGTTTTGGTTTGTCTGGGGAGACCGGGCCAGGCCTAAAGAGTTCTAAGGAGGTTGCAAGAAGTGAGGGACCCAAAGGGGGCAGTCATCCAGAGACTGGCTGGGAACACAAAAGCCCGTGAAGAGAAGCAAATGGGTGAGGATTGGTTCGCTGTTGGCCACCTCCCAGGGCACTGATTGCCTTAAAAGCTTTTAAAAATACAGCCCGCGGTCTGAAGTTCTTCCTTGCACCCCAGACAGTCAATCCAAAAACTCCAGAAGGGACTCTGAGAGGTCATTTCATCCATTCCCCTGCCTCAGAGAAGGCTCCACCCTGATCAGTTAGGATCTAGTGTGCTTCATTTTTCAGGAACTTTGGGGAATCAACATGCTGTAGTAGATAGAGCAAGGGCCTGGGACTCAGAAGGACATGGATTCTAACTCCAGCTCTACCACTTGTCTTCTGTGTGACCTTGGGCAAGCCATTTCACTTCTCTGTGCCTCAGTTACCTCATCTGAAAATGGCAATTGAGATTGGGATCCCCAACATGGTACAGGAACCGTATTCAACCCAATTTGTTTGAATCCATCCCAGAGCGTAGCACAGTGCCTAGCACAAAGTAAGCACTTAACAAACAGCATAATGATAATAATAATAAGATCTTCTGAGTCCATTGCTTGGACTCCCCTAGCTAATCTCCAAATACGAAAGAGTTGCCAAGCCATAAGGTCTTGGTTTCAAAACCAATTCCAGACATAGAAAGCATTAAACCTGTTGGGCTGGCTCTTGGATGCTGCTCTTTTGCCAAAAGGAGGCAAAGAAATGGCCATCCTAAGTGGCGGTTTGGAAAGTTTTCCCCAAAGCTACTTTTTCACTCTTGTTTCTTTTTCTTTCTTTTTTAAAAATGGTATTTGTTAAGCGCTTACTATGTGCCAGGCACTGCCTAAGTTCTGGGATAGATACAAGCTAATCAAATTGGACACAGTCCATGTCCCACAGAGGATTCACAGTCTTAATCCTCATTTTACAGATGGGGTAACTGATATGAGAACTGAAGTGACTTGCCCAAGGTCACACAGTAAACAAGTGATGGAGCCAGAATGAGAATCCAGGTCCCATGCCTGTGCTCTACCCAGTAGGTCCAGTTGTTTCTCAAGGAGCTTTTTCTGGCTGGGCACCGTGGTTTTCCAGAGAGAAAAATCAGGCTGCGGTGTCGATCTCTCCCAGCAATTGGCTGCCAGAGGCACAGTGAGCCAAAGGCAGGCTATCGGCATCTGATACCCTGGTACCAGGACCCTAGGATAAATACAATTATCGAGCATCTTGAGGGGGACTCCAGAGCCAATAAGAAACACTCGCTTAGACAGCTAAAAGGCAAGAGAGCTAGTTAAAAGGCCAAAGGCAACGAGCTCACTTCCCCCCTTCAAAGCTCTAACAAAAGCTCACCTCCTCCAGGAGGTCTTCCCAGACAGAGACCCCCTTTTCCTCCGCTCCTCTTCCCCTCTCCATCACCCCACTCCCTCCCTCTGCTCTACCCCTCTCCCCGCCCCACAGCACTTGTATATATTTGTTCATATTTATTGTTCTATTTATTCTATTAATATGTACGTATCTGTAATTCTATTTATCTATTTTGATGCTAATGATGCCTGTCTACTTGTTTTGTTTTGGTGTCTGTCTCCCCACTTCTAGACTGTGAGCCCAATGTTGGGTTGGGATTGTCTCTATGTGTTGCTGAATTGTACTTTCCAAGTGCTTAGCACAGTACTCTGCACACAGTAAGCACTCAGAAAATACAATGAATGAATGAATGGAGTCTGGGATTCTGATGGTGGGAGGTTGAAAACCACAGATCTATACCTCCCACAAAGGATCACAAAGCGAGATTATGCTTCGATAGTGCATGGTCATGCTTCCTTTCCTTCTTTCATTCCGCCTCTTCAGCAGGATGGCTTTGGTTTCTTAGCCATGAGGGTGGGGTGGGATGGAGGAGGCGGGGAAAGAGGAGATTTTTCAATTGCTTGATCATCATCCGTTTTGCATCTTTTGCTTTAAGGCTGCCCCCATGGTGGCCAGCAAAATACTCACCTATTTGCTGGGGCTAAACTAATCTGGGATGGGCAGTTTGTCCCAAGAGCCAGGACCCTGCTGCTAAGGGCTTTCTGTTCCAAATTTGACCTTCCCAACCAGTTTAAATTGCAGCTCTTTTCCTCCTTAAAACATTGGGCATGAAGGGGCCTCCATAAACCAAACAGTCCATGCCTCTGCCTCCAAAGTGGGACTGCCCTAAACTCTGTTAAGGTGTCCCTGCTGGCATAATACCCAGGATTCCCCTTCTCTGCTGGCCCTAATCTGTCCAAGACATGCCTCATGAATGCCCCAAATCCCAAGGCTCCTGGGCAATCACCTCTAGCCCGGATGCCATGGGAGTGTCACCTCCACCGACTGGCCTCAGGGGCCGCTGCTTACCAATGTAGAGGGGCGAGTTGTTCGGCTCAGCGAAGTCGTCCACGTAAGAGATCCCAAAGGGCTGGATGGGGACAGTCCCGATTCCCGCCAGCAGCTGGGCCACCACCATCATGCCCCACATGCTACTGGTTTCCTTCCGAGGGTCCTGGGTGGTCTTCTGGCACTTAGTGGAAAACAAATTCTGCCTCTCCTTCAGGCAGAGGTCTGACTGGGAATCATTGTTATTTCCTGGAATGAGATTCCACAGAACGTGGAAGAATGCTTTCATTTTCCAGCTTCATCAACGTATTCCTTTGAAACTCCTAGTTGTCTTGGAGAAGGGATAAGAGACAGGTCTTGTTGGCCCCATTTTACAGATGAGGAAACTGAGGCACAGGGAAGTGATGAAACTTGCCCGGGATCCTGCTGTAAGTTAGAAGACGCACTAAGCTCTGCTTAAGTACTCAGTGCTTTGTGCAGTGCCTGGCACATAATAAGTATTTAATTAATATCATTAAAACCCCCCCTCCTCAGATCTCCTGAAACCTTACTGATTCCACTAGGTTCCCCATTAGATCTCTTCACCGAAGTGGTCACCGGGGGTGACTGAGTGTGGGACAAACGCAGAGAAGTGAAATGACTTGCCCAAGGTCACACAGCAGACAAGTGGCAGAGCCAGGATTGGAACCCAGGTCCTCTCACTCCCAAGCCTGTGCTTTTTCCCATTCTGCTTCTTGACTCGGACAATGGACCCCATGTGATTAGGGAATGTGTCCAAATCAGTTATCTTGCTTCTACCCCAGTGCTTAGAATAATATCTGAAACATAAAAAGAGCTTAACATGTACCATTTAAGAAAAAAAGAGGACATGTACTTATGTGCTGTGGGAGTTGGGTGATTCTCAAAATGCTTAGTGGGTAAGGACTCAAGTGCAAGTGCAGAAGAGAGGAGAATAGGCTGGGGAGATGTCAGGGAAAGTTTCCTGGAGAAGTCCTGCCTTTACTATTGCATCAGCCTCCTCACTTATCTCCCTGCCTCCTGCTTCTCTCCTCTCCAGGCCAGACTTCACTCAGTTTTAAACACTACCAAGAGATATTTTCAAATAATGACAATAGTTATAATTATGGTATTTAAGTGCTTACTATGTGCCAGCACTGTATAGCACTGGGTTGGATACAAGCAAATCATGTTGGATACAGTCCCTGTCCCTCATGGGGCTCACAGTCTCAACCCCCATTTTACAGATGAGGTAACTGAGGCCCAGAGAAGTAAAGTGACTTGCCTAAGGTCACACAGCAGACAATGGCAGAGCTGGGATCGGAACCCATAACCTTCTAACTCGCAGTCGGTTTATCCCTGACGCCGTACTGCTTCTCGCTAATAACAATCATTGTAGAATTTGTTAAGGACTTTCTATGTACCAGGCACCAAGCCCTGGGGTAGAGATAAGCTAATCAGGTTGGACACAGTTCCTTTTCCATATTGGGCTCATAGTCAAAGGGTGGAGTAGAACAAGTATCTAGTCATTTTATAGATGACGCAATGGAGGCAGAGAACATTGAAGGGTCAAGCTCAAGGTTACACAGCTGGAGCCCCATGTGAGTCAGGAACACAGTCCAGGATAGGATTATCTGTTATCTATGTCAACGCCTCCCCTCTTGGGGTCACATTTGGAGAATTCCAGTACTCTACTAGTCTCGACTACGGGAGGGAGAGTCAAGCAGAGGCCTGGCCATTCCATTCCTAGCTTGGCCAGTGGCTAGGGAGTGGAAGGTAATCTGCTCACCCATGCCGGGCAGCAGCGGCATGCGAGAGAGTCGAGGGTGGAAACTCGAGTTTAGTGCGTGGAATGCAGAAGTGGTAAACCACTTCCGGATTTTTACCGAGAAAACTCTATGGATACACTACTAGAACGATTGCAGATGGAGAGTGGGGCATTCTGGAAGAGATGAGTCTGTGGTGTCGCTATGGTTCGGAAACGACTCGACGACATAAGACAAGACGTTAACATTTAGAACCTAGTACGCTCTTGATAAATGTGATTATTATTTGATTATTATTATTAAGAAATCTGCTCAGAAAAGGGGAATGAGCCTGTCTTCCCCAGTATCCTGGTTTCTGGAGTATAGAAGTGGATCCAGAACTGAGCCTTGAGGGAAACCCATTGCCAGAGGAGGAACCTGAGAAAGAAACTGAGAAGGAGCAGCTAGAAAAATATGAGGAGGAGAGGACAGTATCAGTGAAGCCAAAGTTGGATAATAATAATAATAATAATAATAATAAGAATGTCGGTATTTGTTAAGCACTTACTATGTGCAGAGCACTGTTCTAAGCACCGGGGTAGATACAGGGAAATCAGGTTGTCCTACAGGAGGCTCACAGTCTTCATCCCCATTTTACAGATGAGGTAACTGAGGCACAGAGAAGTCAAGTGACTTGCCTAAGGTCACACAGCTGACAAGTGGCAGAGCCGGAATTCGAACCCATGACCTCTGACTCCCAAGCCCGTGCTCTTTCCACTGAGACACGCTATTTCTCTTAATGCTTCAAGGAGATGGGGGTGGTTGACTGTCAAAGGCAGCTGAGAGATCTAGAAGAATTAAAAAGGAGTAGAGGCCATATGATCTCGCAAGAAGGTCATTTGTGACCTTAGAGAGGGTGGATTCCATGGAGTGAAGGGCAGAAACCAATTTGGAGGGGGTTAGGGTTGAAGGAGAGGAAGTGGTTGTAAACATCTTTCAAGGAGTTTGGAGAGGAATGGTAGGAAGAATATGGGGTAACAACTGAAGAGAGCTATGGGATCATGGGAGAGTTTTTTTAGGGTATGGGATACATGAGCATATTTGAAAGCAGTGGCAAAATAGCCATTGGAAAGTGAACAGTTGAAGATGGCCTTCAGGGAGAGAATAAGGGAGGAGGAAAGTGATTTAATAAGGTATCAAGAGAGGGGATCGGAGGCACAGATGGAGGGGAAAGATTTTGAGAAGAGGTGAGAGATCTTCTCTTGGGATACTGCTGGGGGTATTGGGAGAATAGAAGAATGTGCAGGAGAAAGGAGGGACTTGAGAGGAGCAGGGTGATTTTAGGAAGGTTACATCTGATGGTTTCAATTTTCTCATTAAAGTATGTGCCCAGGTCCTAAGGAGAAAGAGATGGGGGGCAGGGAGATAGGAAGCTTGAGGAGGGAGTTAAAATATCTGGAACAGCAGTCAAGGGCAGTGGGCATGGGATGGAGAAATATTGTTGTAGGGAGGAGGAGAGGGAAGAATTAAAGCAGGTGAGGATGAATTTATAATGGCTGAAGTCAGCAGGTGTCTGGATTTCCACCAGCAGTGCTCCACAGATGGAGCACAGGAGTAGAGGAGACGCGGGGTTGCCGGTTAGTGGCATGAGATCAGCGGAGAGACAGGGGAGAGAGGGAGTTGAGTTTAGCAAAGTGGGTGGTGTTGAGGACATCAATTTGTGTCTCAAAAGGAGGTACTTTGAGTATGGAGACCAAATCAGGTAAGATGGCTTTAGAAGGGTTTGCTCCTAAATGCTCCACAACCTGAATAGAGGTTGGAGGTTGGACATCAGGTTAATTCAGAAGCCAATTTTACACTTGGAGCTTATAGCAAGGGCAGTGGCTGGTGATTTGAGCTCTATTCCTAATTTAGCCAAGCAGTTAATTATTCATATTTACTGAGCATCTACTGTGTGCAAAGCACTGTACTAATTGTTTAGGAGAGTCCAACCAGAGCAGGTACTGCCCTTAAGAGTTTTACAATCTAATGAAGGAGAGAGGCAAATACAGATTATTTAAAAAATATTTAAAAATTTGAAGAACAGTATTACAACTAGTAATGGAAAGAAAAAGGAAAGATGAATAATAATAATGCTGGTATTTGTTAAGCGCTTACTATGTGCTGAGCACTGTTTTAAGCGTTGGGGGAGATACAGGGTAATCAGGTTGTCCCACGTGAGGCTCACAGTCTTGATCCCCATTTTAGAAAAGAGGTAACTGAGGCACTGAGAAATCAAGTGACTTGTCCAAAGTCACACAGCTGACAGGTGGCGGAGCCGAGATTAGAACCCATGACCCCTGACTCCTAAGCCCGTGCTCTTTCCATTGAGCCATGCTGCTTCTAATAAATGTGTGCAACTCATTAAAGTGTCGGCTAATTCTCTTGTATTGTGCTCTCCTAAGTGCTTAGAACAGTACTGTGCACATAGTAAGCATCAATAAATACCACGGACTGATGCTTATTATGTGCACAGCACTGTTCTAAGCACTTAGGAGAGCACAGTATAAGAGAATAAATAATAATAGTATATGTATAAATAGTATATGTAGACCAACAAGCCCTCAAGTGCTGAGGATGATTGTCTATCTGCACATGCAAAAGAGGTGAATAATGATGGTATTTGATAAGGACTTACCATGTGCCATGCACTGTACTAAGCCCTGAGTTGAATACAAGCAAACGAGTTGGGCACGGTTCCTGTCCCATGAGGGACTCACTGACTCAATCCCCATTTTGCAGATGAGGTAACTGAAGCCCAGAGAATAATAATAATAATGTTAGTATTTGTTTGGAACTTACAATGTGCCAAGCACTGTTCTAAGCCCTGGGGTAGATACAAGGTAATTAGATTGTCCCACGTAGGGCTCACAGTCTTCATCTCCATTTTACAGATAATAATGTTGGTATTTGTCAAGTGCTTACTACGTGCAGAGCACTGTTCTAAGCGCTGGGGTAGATACAGGGTAAACAGGTTGTCCCAGGTGAGGCTCACAGTCTTCATCCCCATTTTACAGATGAGGTCACTGAGGCACAGAGAGGTGAAGTGACTTGCCCACAGTGACACAGCTGCCAAATGGCAGAGCTGGAATTCAAACCCATGACCTCTGACTCCCAAGCCCGGGCTCTTTCCACTGAGCCACGCTGCTTCTCTAAGTTGAGGTAACTGAGGCCCAGAGAAGTGAAGTGACTCACCCAAGGCCACACAGCAGACATGTGGCAGGTCGGGGATTAGAACCTTCTGACTCCCAGGCTTGTGCTTGATGTGACCTGGGATGGTGGATGTTAAACAGTCAACTGATAAATCATATTTATTGAGTACTTACTGTGTGCAGAGCACTGTACCAAATGCTTGGGAGAGTACAGTGTTATAGGGTTGGTAGACATGTTCCCTGCCCACAACCAGCTATCAGGCAAGCCTTCCTGGAGCAGGTCTTCATTAGAGAGCTAGAATGGGAATTGGGTTGTGATCCATGAGAGAATTCCTAAACACCTACAGTTAGAATGAGGTGACTTGGCTTCAGTTTCCTCATCGGTAAAACAAGGTTTCGATACCTGTAGTCTCTCCCCCTTAGACTCTGGCACCCGTGTGGGACAAAGATTGTGAGTGACCCGATTAACTTGATAAACACAATCGGGTGAGATTATCTTGCATCTACCCCAGTGCCTAGTGCAGCGTTTGACACGTAACAAGTACATAACAAATTCCACTATTATTATGATTATTAGTATCATCATTACCCTTCCCTTCCCCATGGAAGATTAGCAGAATACTTGAGCCTCCCCCAACTTTTAAAACTTGGAGCAGATCTTTCTCTAACAGGCTGATTCCAAACTTTCGGTAATGTGCGTCCTTGGTGGAGGGCCCAGAGGAGCAGAAAGGCCGCTCTGAATACGTTTGCTTACTATTCACCAGAGAGAGAAAGTTGGAAAGCCCCCGTTCATCAGAGCATGCCCTTTCTCAAACGTAACCTAAACCCAGCCCATGGATTTCAGGAAGCAGCGCAACGTTAACGTCAAAAGGGCCGGAACTTCTGCCTTACTGCAGCTCCCCCAGCCCCAAATCTAGTGGAGAGTCATCAGTCAACTTGCCAAGTCATGTAGAATCTCAACTCGTTGAGGGTTAGTTCATAATTCCAGGATGTCCTCGCTCCTCCCTACTGGGCGGGGATACGTGCAACTATGCCATGGGAATGAATGGGGGGTGGGGAAGGACAGGATGTTCAGGGGCAGGGTCTTACCCCTGCCCTCTCATTACTTCTTTTGGGTGGGGCAGGATTCTGGGGGGAATAGGTCATCATAGGAGACAAGTGCAGCAAGCGAACTAAGAAGATGAAGGAAGATGCTGATGGGGATTTCTGTTCACTAGCAATCTCCATTTTAGGATTGTGTGTGGTGAGAGAGAGAGAGAGAGACAGGAGAAAAATATTGTCGGAATAGAATGGAGTAATATAATAACATAAATAAATGGATAGAACTGACTGAATAAAACCAAGTTGTGAGGAAAACCTCTTAGGATAGAAAAGATAAGTTGATTGCAAACTTCCCCTCCACATCCTCCTCCTCCTCATACCACTTTACTCCTCAAGTTCAAACATAATTCCTCATCTTGCTACCCAAACAGGCTCCTCTCTACAACTCTCCCATCACTGTAGAAAATACCACCATCTTCTATGTCCCGTAAGCCTGTTACCTGGGGGTTATCCTTGATTTATCTCACTCATTCAACCCACATATCCTGTCACCAATCCTGTCGGTTCTACCTTCACAACATCTCTAGCATCCACCTGCTCCTCTCCATCTGAACTGCTACTTTGCTGATCCAAGCACTTATTCTGCCTTGACTAATTTAGCCTCGTTGCTGACCTCCCTTAGAGCTTAATACAGTGCTCTGCACACAGTAAGTGCTCAATAAATACGATCGACTGACTTATTCCCTGTTCAGAAAAGAGGGCTGAGGACCAGCACAAATTCAGCCCTGCCTCTCTTTGCCACCAACTAAAGAACCCAAAACCACAGGATTGTCAAGAGAGGGGAAATGTAGCTTCTGGCTCCTGAGTCTCGGTCTTGAGAAAAGTGCATAATTCCTAGAAATCTTAATAAATAAAAAGATGGCATAAACTCAACTACTCCCCAGATGGTTTCTAGCTGAGGAGGGAGAAGTCCAGGCCTCACACACACCCTTCCACTTCTCCCCAGAATCTTGCTCTTCCTCTCAGAGTATTCTTCTGGTACTGGCTGGTATCATCCTCAGGTGTTTGTAGTTCTCAGTGGTCGTTCTCATCCTTCCCTCTCTCTCTTCCCCTCCCCTCCTGCCTCATCCTCATCTCTAACCTGTAATTGAGGCTGAGCCAAATGGATTCTGCCCTTGAAAAGGAGTTATTAATAATAATTATGGTATTTGTTAAGCACTTACAATGTGCTGGGCGCTGGACTAAGCTCTGGGATGGGTACAAGCAAATCCGGTTGGACGCAGTCGCTGTCCTACATGGGGCTCACAGTCTCAATCCTCATTTTACAGATAAGATACCTAAGGCCCAGGGAAATGCATGGCAGACAAGTGGCAGAGTTGGGATTAGAACTCATGAGTTCTCCAAGAAGTAAGAAAATCACCTTATTGGCCAGCAACTTCCTGGTGCTCAGAGTGTAAAATGAACTGGGAATTCCATTTTAAGGGATTATCTACACTTTGAACTCTTTGTACCTGAGTAACCAGCAAAATGGCTCCTGTATGTGTGGTTAGAACAAAAAAAATGTATATTCAACTCATCTGGGCTTGGCTCCAGGGGTTTGGGCTGGGATACTATGACTAGGGCTCAGATCCTTGTGGCTATCTAGGAACTATCTTTAATCAATCAGTCTAATGGTATTCACTGCTTACTATTCCCAAAGTAGAACAGAAGAGGAGGTAGTCACAAAGTCTGCCCTTGAGGATCTTGCAATCTTCATGTAGGGGAGGAAACTGAGTGGACTAAAGTTCTGTGGGGGTAGGGTGAGTACCTCAGTGCTTAGGGGATAGGGACTCAAGTGACACAGAAGGAAGGGAAAATCGAGTGGGGAGATGAGAGGTGAGTCTCCCCTGCTCAGCTGTCCCAAGTCTTCATTTGTTTGTCTCCAGTCCCTTCTCCCCATTTAAACCTTTTTTCTTAATGGCATTTGTTAAGCACTTACTACATGCCAGGCACTCTACTAAGCTCTGGGGTAGATAATAATAATAATGATGTTGGTATTTGTTAAGCACTTATTTTGTGCAGAGCACTGTTCTAAGAGCTGGGGTAGATACAGGGTAATCAGGTTGTCCCACGTGAGGCTCACAGTTAATCCCCATTTTACAGATGAGGTAACTGAGGCACAGAAAAGTTAAGTGACTTGCCCACAGTCACACAGCTGACAAGTGGCAGAGCCAGGAGTCGAACCCACTACCTCTGACTCCAAAGCCCAGGCTCTTCCTACTGAGCCACGCTGCTTCCCAAGCTAGTCAGGGAAGCTAGATACAAGCTAGTCAGGTTGGACACAGTCCCTGTTCCGCATGGGGGTCACAGTCTTACATTTGACAGATGAGATGTGAGGCCCAGAGAAGTGAAGTGACTTTCCCAAGGTCACCCAACAGACTTGAGGAGGAGTTCGGTTTAGATTCCCAGGCCCATGTTCTATCCGCTGAGCTACATTAATATATTATAAATGAATACATAATTTAAAGATAAGTACACAAGTGTTATGGGATTGGGGGTGGAACAAATATCAAAATATTACTAATCCTACTACCCCTACTTTCCAGGTGAGAGGGGTTGTTCTGCATTTCAATTAATTTTCTTCCCGGGCCCTGCCGAATCCTTCCCTTCCCTGTCTCCAGGTCCTGGGCCTATTTAACCCTCGCTGGTTAAGTCCGTCTGCGAGTCCGGCACGGGGCACATTTAGGGCATCATCAGCAAAGGCCCAGGTCCCAAGCAGGCTGGTTTGGCGGTAGGGTCTTGGGCCCTGGCTGCAGTGAGGCTCCTTCAAGAGTCTCTGCTCAGGATGGCTACGGACCCCAACAAGTTGGGTCTACATGCGGCTTGGGGCCAACCTGACCTCAGGCCACTGGGCAAGTTCCTGTGCCTTGGGTGCTAGTAATAATAATAATACTTATGGTATTTGATAAGCGCTTATTATGTATTGGAGAAGCAGCGTGGCTCAGTGGAAAGAGCACGGGCTTGGGAGTCAGAGGTCATGGGTTCGAATCCCAGCTCTGCCACTTGTCAGCTGTGTGACTGTGGGCAAGTCACTTCACTTCTCTGGGCCTCAGTTACCTCATCTGTAAAATGGGGATTAAGATTGTGAGCCCCAACTGGGACAACCCGATTCCCCTGTGTCTACCCCAGCGCTTAGAACAGTGCTCTGCACATAGTGAGCGCTTAAATACCAACATTATTATTATTATTACCAGGCACTGTATTAAGAGGTGGGGTGGATACAAGCAAATCGTGTTGGACGTAGTCCCACATAGACCTCACAGTCTTCATCTCCATTTTACAGATGAGGTAACGGAGGCACAGAGAATAATAATAATAATAATATTGGTATTTGTTACGTGTTTACTATGTGCAGAGCACTGTTCTAAGTGCTGGGGGAGATACAGGGTAATTAGGTCGTCCCACATGAGGCTCACAGTTAATGCCCATTTTACAGATGAGGTAACTGAGGCACAGAGAAGTTAAGTGACTTGCCCACAGTCACAGAGCTGACAAGTGGCGGAGCCGGGAGTCGAACACATGACCTCTGACTCCGAAGCCCAGGCTCTTTCCACTGAGCCACGCTGCTTCCTGAAGTGAAGTGGCTTTCTCAAGGCCACACAGCAGACAAGTGGCAGAGCTAGGATTAGAACCCATGACCTACCTTCTAAATAGATCATGCAGATAGAGCACGATCTATCCACTACGCCATACTATTCCTCTAACCCAAGAGCTCACAAAGGACTGACCACCAAATTCCATGCTGAGAATACCTAAGAATAGAAAGTAGCATAGCATAGGGGACAGAGCATGGGCCTGGGAGTCAGAAGGTCATGGGTTCTAATCCCAGCTTGGTCACATCTGCTATGTGACCTTAGGCAAGTCACTTCACTGCTCTATGACTCAGTTCCCTTCATCTGTAAAATGGAGATTGAGTCTGTGAGCCCCAGGTGGGACAGGGACTGTGTCAACCCAATTTGCTTGTATCCACCCCAGTGCTTAGTACAGTGCCTGATACACAGTAAGCACTGAAATACCACAATTATCTTATTATTAAATCTCTGTGTCATATGATTTCGGTGCCACCTTCTGCAGAATAGCCTTTTCTATCCTTTCCCCTGTGGGATGCTCCTGGGAATCTCATTCTGATAGGGTCTGCCAGGATTTTAGTTTCTCTAAGGGGAGTTGCTTTTTGTTTCCATTTCCTTACAGGAATGTGTAAGCTCACTGCGGGTAGGGAATGTAACAGTTAATTGTTATTTTATACTCTCCCAAGCTCTTAGTACAGTGCTCTGCACACCATAAGTGCTCAATAAACACAACTGAATGAAGTTTCAAAACTTTCTGAGCTCTTCGTTTCCTCCCTCAGGTAGGTAAAGTGAATTCAAGTTTGGTCATGATGAGCCCTGTCATTTCTCCTCTAGTTACACCTCAGGCTCATTTTAATGAGGTTGTCATTAACTTCTCGGGGCTTCATTTTCTCCATTTGTTTCTGCACACCTCATTTCAAAGAAAAGGAGTTAGAGGAGTTTGAAGTCCTATACTTGGTATTCTCTCCGCTTAAGCGCTTTTTCATCCTTCAGGACAGACACACTTTCTTTTCTGGCTCCACTTTATGCTTGCTGACTTCATGCTGCTTCCTGTTCACGCTTAGTCTGTCTCACTGCATATGGCTACATCTCTTCTTTTCCCCCCTGGACCCTTGGACTTACCGTGGCCTACATCAGCAGCCTGAAGTTTTCAAGGACTTTCTTGTTTTCTTTGGAAATTGGTTCCATTTTAGCCTGTGCCTAGTCTAGGAAGATCTTTCCATTCCTTTGGGGCATTTCCAAAACAGCTGCAGTAGTTTTTTGGAAAACTTTTAAGATTCATATCTAAACCCCACTGACTTGTGTGTTCAAGAGTTTAAATGTCCTCTTGTTGACTCTTTTCTTCCTTAGCAACTCTATTTTCAGGCTCCGTATCATTTCCAGATTGTTCCTTTCTTTAGCCTTCCTTCCCTCACTTTTTTGTTATCGTGTCTATCAATCCTGTTAAGTTATATTGTCCCAAGCACTTAGTACAGTGCTCTGCATACAGTGAGAATTCAATGAATATGATTATTTAATACATTGAGTGCTTGTTCACTGCCATTCCTAGAAACCAATGGGGGGGTCAACATTTCTGGGTGTAGTTTTTATCTCGGGCTATTAAAGAGCAGAACCATTCACTTATATACTAATCTATCTCATTCCTAAACCCTCCTCATAACCTGAGCCTGGTACATTAGACATTTGGTCTAGGGGTCCTGGGGCTTCTGAATGGCTCTGACCCTGTAACCTGGAGGAGGGAAGGGCCAGCCTGGGTCCATTAGAAGACCTGAATCGTGGCTCAGTGGAAAGAGCCCGGGCTTGGGAGACGGAGGGCATGGGTTCGAATCCCAGCTCTGCCACTTGTCAGCTGTGTGACTTTGGGCCAGTCGCTTAACTTCTCTGTGCCTCAGTTCCCTCATCTGTAAAATGGGAATGAAGACTGTGAGCCCCACGTGGGACAATCTGATCACTTTGTATCCCCCAGCACTTAGAACAGTGCTTTGCACATAGTAAGCACTTAACAAATACCAGCATTATTATTATTAGAGTCTGCCTGGCTATCCCATCATTCTTCTTTGTCACTCACCTCCCAGGTCTCGGTCTCTCTATCTCTTTCTTTCCCTCCTCCTCTCTCCCTCTCAGCCTTCAGTTCTTTGCTCCCTTTTTTAGGAGCATTGTGGGCATCAGAAGAGCTCAAGCTTTCACTTCTAATAATAATTATGGTACTTATTAAACACTTACAATGTGCCTCCTCCTCTCTCGCCCCGCTCCAGTCTATTCTTCACTCCGCCGCCCGGCTCATCTTCCCGCAGAAACCATCTGGGCATGTCACTCCCCTTCTTAAACAACTCCAGTGGTTGCCTATCGACCTCCGCTCCAAACAAAAACTCCTCACTCTAGGCTTCGAGGCTCTCCATCACCTTGCCCCTTCCTACCTCTCCTCCCTTCTCTCTTTCCACCGCCCACCCCGCACGCTCCGCTCTTCCGCCGCCCACCTCCTCGCCGTCCCTCGGTCTCGCCCATCCCGCCGTCGACCCTTGGGCCACGTCCTCCCGCGGTCCCAGGACGCCCTCCCTCCTCACCTCCGCCAAACTGATTCTCTTCCCCTCTTCAAAACCCTACTTAAAACTCACCTCCTCCAAGAGGCCTTCCCAGACTGAGCTCCCCTTCTCCCTCTACCGCCCCCCCCTTCACCTCTCTGCAGCTTAACCCTCTTTTCCCCCCATCTCCCTCCGCTCCTCCCCCTCTCCCTTCCCATCCCCTCAGCACTGTACTCATCTGCTCAACTGTATATATTTTCATCACCCTATTTATTTTGTTAACGAAATGTACATCGCCTCGATTCTATTTAGTTGCCATTGTTTTTACCAGATGTTCTTCCCCTCGACTCTATTTATTGCCATTGCTCGTCTGTCCATCTACCCCGATTAGACCGTAAGCCCGTCAAACGGCAGGGACCGTCTCTATCTGTTGCCGACTTGTTCATTCCAAGCGCTTAGTACAGTGCTCTGCACATAGTAAGCGCTCAATAAATACTATTGAATGAATGTGCCAAGCACTGTTCTAAGTACTGGGGTAGATACAAGGTAATCAGTGGACGCAGTTCCCGACCCACATGGGGCTCCCAGTCTGAATCCCTATTTTACAGATGAGGTAACAGGTACAGAGAAGTAGAGTGACTTGCCCGAGATCACACAGCAGACAAGTGGCAGAGTGGGAATTAAAATCCAGAACCTTCTGACTCCCAAGTCCTTGCTCTAACCACTAAGCCATGCTGCTTCTGGAAGGGACTGGGTAACCAGGTCTCTGAAACCAGGATTCTCAGGTCCCAGGACCAGGTAGAGAAGCAGAAGGGAGAGAAAGTTACAGACCTTATTGCTTCGTGGCTCAGGGATAGACAGGAAATTGGCGAAAATTGGGAAGCAGCATGGCATAGTGAATAGAGCTCAGGCCTGGGTGTCAGAAGGTTATGGGCTCTTATTCGGATTCTGCCACTTATCTGCTATGTGGCCTTGGACAAGACGCTTCACTTCTATGGGCCTTAGTTACCTCATCTGAAAAAAATGGGGATTGAGCCTGTGAGTCCCACGTAAGACAGGGGACTGTGTCCATCCAACCTGATTTGCTTGCATCCACCCCAGTGCTTAGTACAGTGCCTGGCACATAGTAAGCACTTAACAAGTACCATTTCTAGACTGTGAGCCCATTGTTGGGTAGGGATTGTCTCTGTTGCTCAATTGTAATAATAATAATAATGTTGGTATTTGTTCAGCGCTTACTATGTGCAGAACACTGTTCTAAGCGCTGGGGTAGACACAGGAGAATCAGGTTGTCCCACGTGGGGCTCACAGTCTTAATCCCCATTTTACAGATGAGGTAACTGAGGCACAGAGAAGTAAAGTGACTTGCCCAGTACTTTCCAACTGCTTAAGTACAGTGCTTTGCACATAGTAAGGGCTCAACAAATATGATTGAATAAATACAACTGAATGAATGAATGCAAAAACCTCCGAGCAAGGGAATGGCCCATAGCTTTCCCTCTGGATACTTGGTGGGTTTTTCACCTCCAAGGTAGGCTGTCACGTAGCCAAATCTCTGGCTCATCACACATCTCCTCCAAGAGGCCTGTCTAGACTAAGCCCCACTTTTCCTCATCTCCCACTCCCTTCTGCGTCCCCTGACTTGATCCCTTTGCACGTCCCTCCTCCCAGCCCCATAGCACTTATGTACAGATCCATACAGATGTCTGGCTCCCCAGCTCTAGACTGTAAGCTCATTGTGGACAGGGAATGTCACTGTTTCTTGTTGTGCTGTACTTTCACAAGCACTTAGTACAGTACTCTGCACAGAGTAAGCACTCTATAAATATGACAATGAACAAATAGGACACTGGATAATTATTACTGGTGTTTGTTAAGCACTTACTATTCACCAAGCACTGTGCACTCATCCTCTAGACTGAAAGCTAGTTGTGGGCAGAGAATGTGTTTAAATTTTTATATTGTACTCTCCCAACCACTTAGTACAGTGCTCTGCACTCAGTAAGTGCTCAATAAATTCGATTGAGTGGGGAAGATTCAATACAATCAGATCAAGTCTGCTGCCAAAAAAAGTGGAACATTTGGTGGACAGCCACAATGTGCTGACCACCACACAAACCCACCCAGGCCAAGAACTGGACTCTGAGAGCTGACAATCCTAAGGCTATTGTGGAACAGCTCAGGTTTTGCCTCATTTGGGGTAAACTACCCCTTCTCTATGCCCCCCCATCATATATATATACATATATATATATATATATATATAAATACATGTCCTTTGCACTTGAGAATAGCACCACTGACAGTGAAATTCACCTAAAGGTACAAACTCCACAATGTTCATGTGCCCACAAACACACATGATGTGTTGATGTGCTTATTGTTTGCAGCCCTGGGACACTTTTCATTTTTGCCTCTTTGACCCCTTATTATTACAAAGCTTCTGCTCACCGAGAGTCACTCCTTTCTTGATTGCAGTAGGGTAACACAACAAGAGATATACTGTATATTTATCTACTTATATTGTCTGTCTCCTCCTCTAGACTGTGAGCTCGCTGTGGGCAGGAATGTGCCTATTTGTTGTTATAGTGTGCTCTCCCAAGCGTTTAGTGATTTGCACACAGTGAACACTCAATAAATACGATTGAATGACTATACGCAAGGGACCATCTTTTTGTGTTCCTGAATGGCTGAGACTGTGGGTCCCTCACAGAGCACTGTACTGAGCGCTTGGGAAAATACAGTATTAAAGAGTTGGTAGACACATTCCCTGCTCACAATGAGCTTCTGGTCTAGAGGGGGAAACACTAATATATAATTATATTAGTATAAATATGCTACAAATATGTACACAGGTGCTGTGGGGCTGAGGGAGAGGTAAATAAGGGGTGCAAATTCAAGTGTAGTCCTAGGTGAATTTTGATAACGGGGTGTCTTCAGATGTGAAGGTCAACTGTGTAGCTGCAGCGATAGAAGCCCATAAGGGAGAAAAAAAATGCCATGTCACACCTATTTCTATTTGCGGAGCTTCTGGCAACAGCTTTTTTGGTGTGATTTTTCCTGTGAAAAAGCCTGTGTCAACTCCACCCTCCTCCTGGTCCCTTTTAACAGGGGAAAGAATAAGAAACAAGGTATCAAATAAATGGAGGAAAAGGAAGAGATTTCTCCAGACAGCTGAGTGACTTTAGGGAAATGCCAAACTGGGGCTCAGAGATGGAGTTTCCTGCCTCCTGATGAGAAGTGTGCTAATTGTTTACAGATGCTGGCTCTCTCTCCCTCACTCCAATGTTCTGAAGCCCCACCAAAGTGGAATGAGAGCAGGAAATTAGAGGCCCAGTCCCAACCCTGGGAAATCCAAATGGAATCAAGATGGAAAGGCCTTCCGGTGTGGCAGGATGTCTGGGCTCTATGATCTCTGTCGCTTCTCTGGTTTATGGCTAGTCTCTGCTCAGCCATTAGCCTGTTCTTCGCCTGAACTGCCAAAGTTAGAGATGGAGGGAGTTGGTCTGACTTGGGTTTTATCTCTGAAGCCCGCCATTTATCCTCGACTTCTCCCTCTTTTGCAATGTGCAATCTCCACATTCAGTCTTTTGCTAAATCCCTCCGTTTTTTCCTCTTAGACATTTCCAGGGTCTACCCCCCTTCCTCATCCCTCAGAGTCACCCTGCTGGTCCAGGGCCTTGTAATTTTCTGGATTAATGACTGCAGACTATAAGCTCGCTGTGGGCAGGGAATGTGTCTGCTTATTTTTATACCATGCTCTCCCACGTGTTCTGTTCTGGTGTTCTGGTCAGTGATTGCATTGGGTTCTAATCCCGGCACTGCCATTTGTCTGCTGTGTGACCTTGGGCAAGTCACTTGACTTCTCTGGGCCTCAGTTACCTCATCTGCAAAATGGGGATTAAGACTGTGAGCCCTAAGTGGGACAGGGACTCTGTCCAACCTAATTTGCTTGTATCCAACCCAGCACTTAGTACAGTGCCTGGCACACGGTAAGCACTTAACAAATACCATAATTATTATTATTATTAACATACCATACTGAACTCTTGGGAAAGCAACGGAGTCTCCTACTGAGAATAATAATCATGGTATTTGTTATTATTAATAATAATAATAATAATAATAATGATGATGATATTTGTTAAGCACTTACTAAGGGCCAAGCACTGTTCTAAGCACTGGGGTAGATACAAGGTAATCAGGTTGTCCCATATGGGGCTCACAGTCTTAATCCCCATTTCACAGATGAGGTCACTGAGGCACAGAGAAGTTAAGTCGATTGCCCAAGGTCACACAGCGACGAGTGGAGCCGGGATTAGAACCCATGACCTCTGCCTCCCAGGCCCACGCTCTTGCCACTAAGCCACGCCTTTTGTACTATGGGCTGGGGTGGATACAAGAAAATTAGATTCGACAGAGTCCCTGTCCCAACTGGGGCTCACAGTCCTAATCTCCATTTTACAAAATGAGGTAACAGGCACAGAGAAGTTAAGTGACTTGCCTAAGGCCACACAGCAGACAAGTGGCAAATCCTGGACTAGAACTCATGACCCTTTGACTCCCAGGCTCGTTCTCTATCCCCTGTGCCCTGCTGCTTCTCTGCTGAGAGTGAGAATGAGAAATAAGACTCAGTCCTGAGACTTCAGGACCAGAAACCTGCTCAAGGGAATTGGTTTGAGTGTTAGGAGCTTGTCCTGTGCCACGGAGTCTCTCTCCTTGACCAGCCAGGTCCTTCTGGGGGCTCAAAGATCAATGAGCAAGTAAGTGAGCAGAAATGTAGTCCAATAACATGGCCTAGTGGAAAAAACATGGATCTGGGGATTAGAGAGCCTAGATTCTAATCCTTGCTCTTTCAATTGACTGCAGTGTGAACTTGGGTAAGTCAATTTCTCTGTGCCTCAGTTTCCTCAGTTGTAAAATGGGGATTCAATACCTGTTGCTCCTCCTACTTAGACTGTGAGCCCCTTGTGGAACTGGGACTGAGTCTGACTTGACGATAATGATGGCATTTGTTAACTGCTTATTATGGGCCAAGCACTATTCTAAGCACTGGGGTAGATACAAGGTAAACAGGCTGTCCCACGTAGGGCTCACAGTCTTAATCTTCCTATTACAGATGAGGGAACTGAGGCACAGAGAAGTTAAGTGACTTGCCCAAAGTCACACAGCTGACAAGTGGCAGAGCCGGGATTAGAAGCAGCGGGGGAAGCAGCGTGGCTCAGCGGAAGGAGCCTGGGCTTCGGAGTCAGAGGTCATGGGATCGAGTCCCGGCTCTGCCACTTGTCAGCTGTGTGACTGTGGGCGAGTCACTTCACTTCTCTGTGCCTCAGTTCCCTCATCTGTAAAATGGGGATTAACTGTGAGCCTCATATGGGACAACCTGATTACCCTGTATCTACCCCAGCGCTTAGAACAGTGCTCTGCACATAGTAAGCGCTTAACAAATACCAACGTTATTATTAGAACACACGGCCTCTGACTCCCAAGCCCGTGCTCTTTCTACTGAGCCATGCCGCTTCTCTTCGGCTGAATATAACCCCAGAGCTTAGAACAGTGTTTGACACATGGAAAGTGCTTAAATACAATAATAATAAAAAAACCCCCACAGTAATAACAATAACTGCAAAGTGCACATGAAGCCTCAATTTACAGTCTGGTGATCTTCAGGATTCCTGCAGGGACTGTCCACCTTGCAGAACACCCTAATGGTTCTTACGTCAAAAATCTTGACCGGTGAGGGTAGAGACCTGTAGTGACCACAGGCTAGTGCTCAGGTCTGCTAACTCCCACATCCCAACAGCAGGGTTTAGGGTAGCACGACAAAAACCAAAACACACCTCAGTTCCTAAGGAATTTGCAATCCAATGGCTCATAATGATAGACATGACAGGAGAATGTCAGCTCAAGACAAGCAGCATGGCCTAGTGCGTAGAGCACGGGCCTAGGAGTCAAGGACCTGGGTTCTCATCCCAGCTCTGCCGCTTGCCTGCTGCATTACCTTGGGCAAGTCACTTCACTTCTCTGTGTCTCACTTCCCTCATTTGTGAATTATTAACATTATTTTGTTAATGAAATGTACATCGCCTTAATTCTATTTATTTGCTATCGTCTTAACGAGATGTTCATCCCCTTGATTCTACTTATTGCTATTGTTCCTGTCTGTCCGTCTCCCCCGATTAGACCGTAAGCCCGTCCAAGGGCAGGGACTGTCTCTATCTGTTACCGATCTGTACATTCCAAGCGCTTAGTACAGTGCTCTGCACATAGTAAGCGCTCAGTAAATACTATTGAATGAATGAATGAAATGGGGTTTAAGACTGTGAACTCCATCTGGGACATGGACTGTGTCCAACTTGATTAGCTTGTGTCTATCCCAGAAAAAGACCTCCTTTGTGAGAATGTTGGATAGGATTTGGACCGGAACCTAACGCCAAGCCTGAGACAAGATGAGAGGTCAGCAACTCCGCATCTTTGTGACTGCTGGATCCATCACAAATATCCCATCTGGCTCAAACAGGTCCATTAGATTTACGGGTCAGACAAGACTTTCAATGGCAAGAAAGAAAAAGAAGTCAGTGTCCTATCCCCCAGTGCTACTCTCATCCCTCCCCAGCTCCTTTGAGTGGGACGGGGAGGGGAATGGATGACAGCAGGATGCTCGAAAAGCTGCCGCATCAGGAGCTGAAAACAAGGGGGTGGAGGAAATGTGTTAAGGAGTAGAAAAATGAACCCTTGAGACATATTGGCTTCGTGGCCGAAAGCTGGGAGACAACTGCTGCAGACGGAAAACCAGAGGATGGTCTACCCAAAGGAGGAGAAGCTCTCCAGTCAAAACTTTAAGAAGATCTGCAGGAAGTAGCGTGGTCTGCTGGATAAAGCACAGACCTGCGAGTCAGAAGGATCTTGGTTCTAAACCCAGCTCGGTCGCCTGTCTGCTGTGCGACCTTGGGCAAGTCACTTCACTTCTCTGTGCCTCCGTTACCTCATCACTAAAATGGAGGTTAAGACTCTGAGCCCCATGTGGGACAGGGGTTGTATCCAACCTGATGAACTTGTATATACCCCAGTGCTTAGAACAGTGCTTAACACATAGTAAGCACTTAAATGCCATCATTATTATAATTATTATTATTAAAGTGGCACCCCCATGAGAAGCTTCAAGGCCTAGTGGCAAGAACACAGGCTTGGGAGTCAGAGGTCGTGGGTTCTAAACCCAGCTCCCCTATTTGTCTGCTGTGTGACCTTGAGCAAGTCCCTTCACTTCAGGGCCTAGGATACCTCATCAGTTAAATGGGGATTAAGAGTGTGAGCTTTACGTGGGACAACCTGCTTACCCTGTATCTACCCCAGCGCTTAGAACAGTGCTTGGCACATAGTAAGCACTTAAATATCGTAATTATTAAACAACAGTACAACAGCAGAGCAAATGTCAATCTCCGAGGGGTTGGGACAATCAGTTCCAAACTGTTTTTTCAGCCACACCCACAGGTAATCTTCACCTTCAGTGGTGCCCTTTTCCAACGCAAATGACAACAATCTATGCTGTAAATATTCCCTACAGTCCTCGCCTCCTCCTCTACTTTGCCTTTCTGCATGGAAGCCTCGGCTCTCAGGACTGTAAGCTCGCTGTGGGCTGTGCCTGTTATATTGTACTCTCCCAAGCCCTGTGTACAGAGTACAGTGCTCTGCACACAGTAAGCATTCAACTGGCTGACTGACCCTGCGTGGATCATGGCTGAATGTCAAAGGATACTTGAGCCTCATTTGGGAAATGTTCAGTATTTGGTTGTTTGGGAATGGCCACCAACTTTATGGGTAAAGATGGAAACTCTTGTTCCTCCTAATGGGGGTGTCGGGGGGAGGAGGGCTGGTATTATTCCTGCCCACCACTCCAGTTGAAGCCCTTGTCAAACCTCTTTCCCCAAAGAGCAAAGTCTTCTCCATGATCCCCACACTGAGGCAAGTTCAACAGCCATGACCTAATGGGATGACTTTGAGCTTTCTCCATCTGCTCATACCCCTTCACAACAGTGTCTTCTGCTTCCCTGGGACCAGATCCACAGACTGGCGTATGCGTGGAGCCTGTCATGATTCTTACTTTTTTAATGATATTTAATAATAATGTTGGTTAAGCACTCACTACGTGCAGAGCACTGTTCTAAGTGCTGGGGTAGATACAGGTAATCAGGTTGTCCCACGTGGGGCTTACAGTCTTCATCCCCATTTTACAGATGAGGTAACTGAGGCACAGAGAAGTTGTGACTTGCTCACAGTCACACAGCTGACAAGTGGCAGAGCTGGGATTCGAACCCATGGCCTCTGACTCCCAAGCCCACGCTCTTTCCACTGAGCCACGCTGCTTCTCTAGTGATATTTGTTAAGCCCCCTCTCAGGGTCGTACCTGGAGAATTTCCAGTACTCTACCAGTGTCAGTTCCAGAAAGGAGAGTCAAGCAGAGGCCTATCCATTCCATTCCTGGCTTGGACAGTGGCTAGCCAGTGGAAGGTCATCTGCTCCAAGTCAAAACTCACTCATGTTGGGCAGCAGTGGTAGGGAGAGAGTCGAGGGCGGAGACTAGAGTTTACTGGGCGGAAGCGGCAGTGCTGAACCACTTCCATATTTTGACCAAGAAAACTCTATGGGTACATGACCAGAACGATTGCAGATGGGGGGGAGGGTGTGTTCTGGGAGAGATGTGTCCATGGCGTCGCTACGGGTCGGAAATGACACGGCAGCATAAGACGAGACAAGATTTAAGTGCTTAATAATAATAATAATAATAATGTTGGTATTTGTTAAGTGCTTACTATGTGCCGAGCACTGTTCTAAGCGCTGGGGTAGACATAGGGGAATCAGGTTGTCCCACGTGGGGCTCACAGTCTTAATCCCCATTTTACAGATGAGGGAACTGAGGCACAGAGAAGTGAAGTGACTCGCCCACAGCCACACAGCCAACAAGTGGCAGAGCTGGGATTCGAACTCATGAGCCCTGACTCCAAAGCCCATGCTCTTTCCACTGAGCCACGCTGCTTCTGTGCCAGGCACTGTACTAAGCGCTGGAGTAGACACAAGCTAATCAGGTTGGGCACAATCCATGGCCCTCATGGGGGTCACAGTCTTAATTTCTATTTTACAATTCATTCATTCTTATTTATTAAAGCGCTTACTCTGTGCTGAGCACTTTACTAAGGATTTGAGATGCAACAATAGTGACAATCCATGCTCACAAATGAGCTCACAGTCTTGGGCTGGGGCGGGGGGGGAGCGGAAGACAGACATCATTACAAAAAACAGACATCAATACCCATTTTATAGATGACAGAACTAAGGCCCAGAGAAATTAAGTGACTCTTCCAGGGTCACCCAGCAGACAAGTGGCGGAGCTGGGATTAGAACCGAGGTCTTTCTGACTCCCTGGCCCATACTCTTTCCACTAGGCCATGTTGCTTCTCCCTTTGGTGGCAGCTGAATTTTTTTTAAATGGTATTTTACGCACCTACTGTGTGCCAGGCACTAAACTGTGTAGATACAACCTAATCAGTTTAGACACCCCTCAAGTCCCACATGGGGTTTACAGTCATAATCTCCAATGAGGTTACCCAGGCAAAGAGAAGTTAAATGACTTTCCTAAGATCACACAGCAGACAAGTGGCGGAGCTAGGATTAGAACCCTGGTCAATCAATCCATCAGTGGAAATTGAGTGCTTACTATGTGCAGAGCACTGTACTAGTCATTTGGGAGACTACAATACAACAGAATTAACAGACACATTCCCTGTCCATAACATGGTCCTGTTGACTCCCAGGACCACTACTAGGCCACACGGAAAAATGGGAAATACTAGGCCTGAAGCCACCGCACTGGCCTCTACCAGCCCTATCCCCAGTCCAGAGCTGCCTTCTGGAGGAACCCCAGGCAGAGATGCGGTGAGAGACTCAGAGTAACCTAGTGGATAGAGTATGGGCCTGAGAGACAGAAGGATATAGTTTCTAATCCCAGCTCCACCACTTACCCACTGTGACACCTTGGACAATTCACTTAACTTCCCTGTGCCTCAGTTACCTCATCCGTAAAATGGGGATTAAGACTGTGAGCCCCATGTGGGACATGGACTGGGTAAAACCTGATTATTTTGTATCTACCCAAGTGCTTAGAACAGTGACTAGCATATAATAGGTGTTTAACAAATTTCATTAAGAACAAAAAACAAAAAAAAAACAAAAACTCAGGTGCAGTACCACCAAAAGTGAGGGGCGCAAATCTGATTTTTCAGTCTCCGATATCTCCCCATCTCTGCTGAGAGCCCGGTTTCTTTGTTCTGTCCTCTCCTTAAGCTAGAGGGGTTCCCCAGGAGGACAGCACCTGTAGGGGGTTGTCAGCAAGGACCACTGCTACGGCCAGCTTGAGGCCTTCAACCCTGACCTTCGACCCCCACTGGCCAAAGTGAAAAGATGGCATCCTTTCAGCCCACAAGGGAGTCCTGCCTGGAGCCAAATCTGCTGCCAGAGAACATCTCCGAATACCGGGATAGTGTGCGTCTTTCAGAGAGTCCTCGGGACTTCTCCCCAGGGCGGAAGCCAGCAGGCAAATGTGCTCCTGCCAATTGGGAGAATGGGGTCCCTTACCCCCGAGATTGTTCTCCGAGTAGCGGTACGGCTCAGACAGGAAGTGCGGCAGGGACAGGAAGAAGGCGCCAGCTGCCAGCAAGAGGCCCCCGATGCCGATGATTCGTGGCCGGTGGACCCGGCTGCCAAAATAGCTGACAAAGATGATGAGGATGGCATTGCTGACCTGGGGAGCAAGCAGAGAGGGCACCGTGAGAGTGGGTTTTTGGGGTTTTTTTGGGTATTTGTTAAACACTTATTTTGTGCCAGTCACTGAACTAAGCTCTGGCGTGGATAAGCGCTAATCAGTTGGACACAGTCTGTCCCACGTGGGACTCACGGTCTTAATCTGATTTTACAGATGGGGTAACTGAGGCCCAGAGATGAGAAGTGACTTACTTAAGGTGGTAGAGTCAGAATTAGAACCCAGGTCCTGCTGACTCCCAGGCCCGTAGCTCATCCCATCCATATCAGGACAGAGCACGTTTACCACACTGCCTTCCTATAATGGCCCTGATCACTACCCCCAGACATCCAAGAGTCAAAACTACTAAGCTACTCCAACATCATTCTGCCCTTCATCCCTCTATCACGTTAAGGACTTTGACCAAATTGGTTCTTTCTCTCCGAAGTGAGGTCTCTGCCTCAACATCAAATATTTGAGCAATCAAGATTTCTGCTCAGCTCAGCTGCCCTGGCCCCCTGTGCTGAGCGGCTTTTATAGTGGTCATGGCCGAGTGGAGCGTGGCTTAGTGGAAAGAGCCCGGGCTTGGGAGTTGGAGGCCATGAGTTCTAATCCCTGCTCTGCCACTTGTCAGCTGTGTGACTTTGGACCAGTCATTTCACTTCTCTGTGCCTCAGTTACCTCCTCTGTAAAATGGGGATTAAGACTGTGAGCCTCACGTGGGACAACCTGATAACCTTGTATCTACCCCTGTGCTTAGAACAGTGCTTGGCACATAGTAAGCGCTTAAATACCATCATTATTATTCAATCAGATTTATTGAATTCTTACTGTGTGCACAGCACTGTACAAAGCACGTGGAAAGTACAATTTTACAACAAATAGAGACAATCCCTACAAAACAACAGGATCACAGAGCACTAAACTAAGCGCTTGGGAGGGAACAATCCACTGTGGTTTCCCCGCGCAGGTTCGAATCCGACTATGCATCCTTCCCCTCTAGATTGTAAGCGTGCTGTGGGCAGTGAATGTGTCTGTTATATTGTACTCTCCCACAATTAGTGCAGTGCTCTGAACACAGTAAGTGCTCAATAAATATGATTGACTTTTTCATGACTAGAGGAGAGCAAGCTGGTATTTGCTTGGCTGAGATTTATAAAACCCTTAGCAGTTTGTGTTACATTAGACACCACACACCCACTCAGAGGCTATGGTTAAAGATGTGGAAAGGGAGGTGGTCACAGGCTTGTGGTTCAGAGAACCTGGGTTCGAACATCGGCTGTGTGACCTTGAGTAAGTCATTTCACTTCTGCTGCGTCTCAATGATCTCATTTATAAAAACGGGGATAAAATACCTGTTCTTCCTCCCCCTTAGGTTGGGTGTTTCGTTGGAGATGGGAACTGGTTGGACTCTGATTGACTGTAACCACCCCACTGCTTAAAACAGTGCTTGGCACAAAGTAACCACTTGAACGCCACAGTTACTACACTTGAAAACTGTCATTTCTGGATCTTCCACCCCTTCTCCACCTCTATCTTTTTTGGGATGCAGAGCTCCCAGCTGCCTTATGACCCCTTCCACTGTACAAGACTCTTCCCAGGAAATCTCTACCAGTGTGAATATTTGCTCATCATTTCGAATAAATGTTTATGTGCATTATATAATTTCCCCTATTCTATTTTTAACTGCCTCTTGCCAGCTACAATTCTGCTGCCAAGTCATTTTAAATCACGGCCTTTATTACTCACTTCCTACATGCTAATTGCCCAAGTAGATACTAGCTTACGAGATCAGATAGAGTCCCGGTCCCGCACAGGCCTCATTTTATCTTCATTTTACAGATGGAGAAACCGAGCCCCGAGGTTGAGAAGCAGCTTGGCCTAATGAAGAAGGCCAGGGAGTCAGAGGGAGGTTCCAATCCTGGCTCCGCCACTTGATCTATGTGACATTAAACATGTCACTTCATAATAATAATGGTATTATTAAGCACTTGCTACAAATCAAGCTCTGGGATGCATACAAGATAATCAGGTTGAACACAGTCCCATCCCACATGGGGCTCACAGTCTTAATCCCCATTTTACAGATGAGGTAACTGAGGCACAGAAAAGTCACTTGCCCTCAGTCCCACAACAGACAAGTGGCAGGGCCGGGATTAAAATCCTGGTCCTTCTGACTCGCAGGTCCGTGCTCTTTCTGCTAGACCACAATGCCTGTGCCCTCCCGGGCACCCCCGCTCCCAGTTTGTTTCCCCCATTTTTTAAAGTGATATTTGCTAAGCACTTTCTATGTGCCAGGCACTATACTAAGCCCTGGTGTAGATATGTGATAATCAAGTTGGACAGAGTCCATGTCCGACATGGGGCTCACTGTCTTAATCCCCATTTACAGACAGGGAAACTGAGGCACAGAAGGGAAACGACTTTCCCAAAGTCACCCAGCAAACAAGTGGTCGAGCCAGGATTAGAACCCAAGTCTTTCTGATTCTCAGGTATCTGCTTTATTACTAGGCCATGTTGCTTCTCAGCATTGGCGCTTAGCAGGATTGGGCTTTGAGTTCCTCTGGGCAGGGAAGTGTGTCATACTGTTGTACTGCACTCTCCCAGGAGCTTAGTACAGTGCCCCACATACAGGAAGCACTCAACAAATGATTGATCACTTCATGAATGTCGTAATCCAAACTATCCACCCTTATCTAGTGTGACTGAGAAGTGAGGTCCGCCTCAGGGACTGTCTTCCGGGAAATGGGCTAAGAGGACGGACTTCTGGGGAAGCAGCGTGGCTCAGTGGAAAGAGCCCGGGCTTCGGAGTCGGAGGTCATGGGTTCGACTCCCGGCTCTGCCACTTGTCAGCTGTGTGACTGTGAGCAAGTCACTTCACTTCTCTGTGCCTCACTTACCTCATCTGTAAAATGGGGATTAACTGTGAGCCTCACGTGGGACAACCTGATTACCCTGTATCTATCCCAGCGCTTAGAACAGTGCTCTGCACATAGTAAGCACTTAACAAATACCAACATTATTATTATTTACTGAGCACCTCAGGGCTCCCAATCCCCAGGCATGCCCCGTGACTCAAGCTCCAGGCCTGTTTTCCGGGATCAGCAAGGATGGCTGAGCCAACCGAAGCACAACCTAAGACTCCCAACAGTTCCACTGATATCACTGATCATTCCCATAAATATTATTATTATTTTTAACTTCTCTGAACATGACGTAAATCAGTGATTCCATCTTTCCCTGGGGACAGTGAGGCTAATATCAAGGGCAATATGCTCACATTCCAATTGCTGACTGGAGGAAGGATGTTTAGTTTTTATACATAAAGCTAAGAATAACATTTGCCTTCTAGCCACATAATAATTATGGCATACCAGGTTTAATATTATGCTAAGCACTGAGCTAGATGAATGCTTAGTACAGTGCTTGGCACATAGTAAGTGGTTAACAAATACCATAATTATTATCATCCAGGATAATCAGATGGGCCATAGTACCTCTCCCATACTCACAGTCCAAGCAGTAGGGAGAGCAATCAATAAAGCAACCTATTGTATTTATTGAGAGCTTACTACATGCAGAATGCTGTACTAAGCGCTTGGGAGAGTCCACTATAACAGAATTGGTAGACATGTTCCCTGCCCACAAGGAGCTTACAGTTTGGAATCCTAACTCCATTTTACAGATGAGGAAACTGAAACAGAGAGAAGCCGCGTGGCTTAGTGGAAAGAGAACGAGCTTGGGCGTCTGAGGACATGGATTCTAATCCCGGCTCTGCCACTTATCCGCTGTGTGACCTTGGGAAAATCACTTAACTTCTCTGTGCCTCAGTTACCTCAACTGTAAAATGGAGATCAAGACTCTGAGCCGCTCAAGGTAATCAAGTTGTTCCACATATCTACTTTAGTGCTTAGAACAGTGCTTGGAACATACTAAGCATTTAAGAAATACTTTATTAAATATGTTGTTAGAGTTTCCACATGAGGCCTATGGCAGAGGAGGGTTTAGAACCCAGGCCTCCTGGTCCCAGTCCCGTGTTTCTACTACCCCTGCAAAACTTCCGAGGCAGAAGTTAGAGCTCAATCTTCTTCGAAACTCTGTTCAAACTTCTCGTCCCTCAATATTTAACCCCACATCACTCCAGGCACGTCAGTCATCCCAGCAACCAAAAGCAGAAACAGGATCTCTTGGGCTCCATTCCTATTGCCTGGTCACAAGCCAATCCACTTCATGCCGTTACCTCTAAACTATAAACTCACTGTGGGCAGGGAATGTGTCTACCAACTCTATTGTATTGCGCTTCCCAAAAAGAGTGAGAAAAATAACTGAGGCCCAGAGAAGTTAAGTGACTTGCCCACAGTCACACAGCTGATAAGTTGCAGAGCCGGGAGTCGAACCCACGACCTCTGACTCCGAAGCCCAGGCTCTTTACACTGAGCCCCGCTGCAGAGCCTGGGCCTGGGAGTCAGAGGTCATGGGTTCTAACCCCCACTTCAGCACTTATCAACTGTGTGACCTTGGGCAAGTCACTTAGCTTCTCTGTGCCTCAGTTACCTCAACTGTAAAATGGAGATTAAGACTGTGAGCCCACGTGGGACCACCTCATTGGCTTTTATCTACCCCAGCTCTTAGTGCTTGGCACATAGTAAGCACTTAAATGCCATCATCATCAAGCATTTAGTACAGTGTTCTGCACACAGTCAGCCTGCAATAAATACGACTGATTACCGAGGAAGAGGGGGCTTTGAGGGAATGTACTGAACTGCGATGCAGAGAAGTAACTTGCCCAGGTTCTCACAACAGGCAAGTGCGGAAAACCGAGGTCTCCTAAGTCCCCGTTCTGGGCTCACTGCATTAAGCCAGCGTGGCTCAGTGGAAAGAGCACGGGCTTTGGAGTCAGGGCTTATGAGTTCGAATCCCAGCTCTGCCACTTGTCGGCTGTGTGACTGTGGGCGAGTCACTTCACTTCTCTGTGCCTCAGTGACCTCATCTGTAAAATGGGGATTAAGACTGTGAGCCCCACGTGGGACAACCTGATTCCCCTATGTCTACCCCAGCGCTTAGAACAGTGCTCGGGACATAGTAAGCGCTTAACAAATACCAACATTATTATTATAAGCCATGCTCTCGAGTTTGAAATGGGGTAGGCCGAGGCAGGTTTCCATCCCCAAAATTTGACCACAGCAAGGTTTTAGAGGCCAAACTGTGCCTGAGCAAAAAGTAGCCCACCTCCTTACTCCAGTGGAGAGACACACGGACCCCTCTACTGACCCGTTTCCCTCTTCCTTTGACCACTGCCTTTTCTGTTGTACTCTCCCAAGTGTTTAGGATAGTGTTCGGCCCTTAGTCAGCACTAAGTAAAAACTGTTAATGATGATTTGATGATGATCCCTTTGCTCTGACTTCTACTGGGCTTTTCAAGTTCAGGATCGGGCCGGCTCATTTCTACTCTGGAGGTCCAATTTGCCTTTCCTAGGGCCCTCCTGCGGTTTCCTGTGAAGTTCCTGGACTTACGCTAACAGCAAAAGGCTTGTGATTTAACAGCTAGAGGAAAGAGACAGGCAGCAGAACCCTACGAGGTTGGATATTAAGGCCCAAATTGCTGGAAATGATTTTTAAGCAGCACTTCCTTTTTATGGTATTTGTTAGGTAATAATGTTGGTATTTGTTAAGTGCTTACTATGTGCAGAGCACTGTTCTAAGCGCTGGGGTAGACACAGGGGAATCAGGTTGTCCCACGTGGGGCTCACAGTCTTAATCCCCATTTTACAGATGAGGTAACTGAGGCACAGAGAAGTGAAGTGACTTGCCCACAGTCACACAGCTGACAAGTGGCAGAGCTGGGATTCGAACTCATGACCTCTGACTCCAAAGCCCGGGCTCTTTCCACTGAGCCACGCTGCTTCTCTAGTTAGGTGCTTACTATGTGCCAGCCACTGTACTAAACGCTGGGGTAGGTACAAGTTAATCAGATAGGACACAGTCCCTGTTCCACATAGGGCTCACAGTCTTCATCCCCATTTTACAGATGAAGTAACTGAGGTACAGAGAAGTGAAATGATTTGACCAAGATCACACAGCAGACAAACAGCAGAGCCAGGAGTAGAACCCAGGTCCTTCTGACTCCCGAGCCTATGCTGCTCTATCAACTAGGCTGTACTACTTCTCACTGGACAACAGCAAGGCTCAGAGCGCTTAATACCAAAATCAGTATTATTTTTGAGTTTTTTATTGAGTTTACTGTGTGCAGCGTACTCTACGACATGTTGGTATTTTTTTGTTAAGCACTTACTATGTGCAGAGCACTGTTCTAAGCGCTGGGGGAGATACAGGGTAATCAGGTTGTCCCACATGAGGCTCACAGTTAATCCCCATTTTTACAGATGAGGGAACTGAGGCACAGAGAAATTAAGTGACTTGCCCACAATCACACAGCTGACAAGCGGCAGAGCTGGGATTCGAACCCATGACATCTGACTCCCAAGCCCGGGCTCTTTCCACTGAGCCACACTGCTTCTCTAACATGCTTGGGAGACCGCATAGTGCCAAATTTTTCTTTGGAGCATGGGGACGTATAGGGGAAAGGAAAAGTTAGTGGGGATGGTTTGGGGGAGGAGAAAGGCAACCAAGAGCTACTAGGCTAGAAATGACCATTTAAATTTGGGGTTTTTCTTTTGTTTGTTTAAATCCCGATTGTAAACTCTCAATTCTTGTGAGAAGCAGCATGGCTCAGTGGAAAGAACATGGGCTTGGGAGTCAGAGGTCTAATCCCAGCTCTCCCACTTGTCAGCTGTGTGACTTTGGGCAAGTCACTTCACTTCTCTGTGCTTCAGTTACCTCATCTGTAAAATGGGGATTAAAACTGTGAGCCCCACTTGGGATAGGGACTGTGTCCAACTCAATTTGCTTGTATCCACACCAGCACTTAGTACAGTGCCTGACCACATAGTAAGCACGGGTCTCAGTGGAAAGAGCCCGGGCTTGGGAGTCAGAGGTCATGGGTTCGAGTTCCGGCTCTGCCATTTGTCAGCTGTGTGACTGTGGACAAGTCACTTAACTTCTGTGCCTTAGTTCTCTCATCTGTAAATTGGGGATGAAGACCGTGAGCTTCACGTGGGACAACCTGATTACCCTGTATCTATCCCAGCGTTTAGAACAGTGCTCTGCATATAGTAAGTGCTTAAATACCCACATCAAGTGCTTAACAAAAACCAGAATTAATATTATTCTCTGTGCCTCACTTACCTCATCTATAAAATGGGGATTAAGATTGCGAGCCTCATTTTGGGACGGGGGCTGTTTCCAACCTGACTAGCTTGTATCTACCCCTTTGCTTAGTACAGAGCCTGGCCCATAGTACGCGCTTAAATACCATAAAAAAAAACAAATAAAAAGAAGGACTCCAGTGGGTTGAGAAGGAAGAGGCTGCCCTTGTCATCTGAAGCGTCTCGCCTTTAGGCAGCTCTTCCAGTGGCCCAGCCCAGCCAGAGAGGATTCCGCCCTATAAGCAAACTATTTCCTAGAAAGAAATCTCACAAGCTCTCTTGGGTCTCTTTCTAGTGTTTAATAGCCTCAACTTTCAGGAAGTTCTTTCCCTTATATAACCTAGGCTTCGGGCTCCAGCTTGAGTAGAAACAAATATTCTCTAGGCTGTGCTGTGCAAGAACAGCAGCAGCAACTGATGAAGATAGTTGGGGGAGCCCATTGCTGCCTGCGTCACCCCCAACAACTCTGACCCAACTCATGCCCGCTCTTCTCTGGTTTGTACCCTCACTTCTTCTACCCTGGCTCCTACCGCCCTCCTCCACCCCCAGTTCACACCTCCACTGCCCTGGCCCGTGGCCCGGCGTACCTTCACCTCATCACCTCACACCCTCCCGGTCTTCCCTACCCTGTGCCAGGATTGTGGCTTCCCCTACACCCATCCCTGCTGCCTCAGACTTCCCTCCGGTACTGGTCCTCCCTAAGCCTCTTCTTTTTCATTCATTCAGTTGTATTTATTGAGCACTTACCGTCTATAGAGCACCGTACTAATGTTTGGAAGAGTAGGAGAAGCAGTATGATGGAGTGAATAGAGCATGGGCCTGGGAGTCAGAAGGTCATGAGTTCTAATCCTGCCTCTGTCACTTGTCTGGTGTGTGACCTTGGGCAAGTCACTTCATTGCTCTGGACCTGTTACCTCATCTTCAAAATGGGGTTTAAGAGTGTGAGCCCCATCTCGGACAGGGACTTATCCGGCCCGATTTGTTTGTATTCACCCCAGCATTTAATACAGTGCCTGGCACTTACAAAATGCCACAATTATCATTATCATCACCACACACTCTCCCAGTCTTCCCTACCCTGTGCCAGGATTGTGGCTTCCCCCACATCCATCCTTGCCCCATCGGATCTTCCCTCCAGTCCTGGTCCTCCTGACATTTGCTCCCTTGGTCCAGAGGGTCCCCAGAAAAAGGAGCCCTGTTGGTCACAGTGTCCGCTCTTTGCTCGACCACCCCCCACCATCTCAGTGCAGGACAGTTGACCCCACTTTTTCCCCAGTCTAAAGGTCATGGGTCATCCAGTAAAGAGGTGTAGCCCACCATCATTACTGCTCAATAAATATCATTGATTGACTGTTCAAACACTGGGGACAGCTTACGAGGGTAACAGTTGTCACCATCTCCTTCTCTACTACTATTAATAAAAATGATGGTACTTGTGAAGCACTTACTATGAGCCCAGCACTTTTCTAAGCTCTGAGATAGATTCAAGTTAATCGGGTTGGACAGTCCCTGTCCCACACGGGGCTCACACTCTTAATCCCCATCTTACAGATGAGGTAACAGACTTAGAAATGAAGTGACTTGCCCAAGGTCACATAGCAGACATGTGGCGGACCAGGATTAGAATTCATGTTCTTCTGACTTCCAGGCTCATGCTCTATCCACTAAACCAAGTTATTCCCTCCCTCGGCTAACATTTCTCTTTCTCCCATTCCAGCTGTGTTGATATTGCCTTGGAGACAAGCCACTAGCCAAACTTGACTTTTTTCAAGAAAACCCCCCAAAAGCCAAAGCTATTCCTAGGCTTGAGTCATAACGGGTCGAGCTGGAGCTAGAAAACAACCTAATGGAATCAGTCCAAGGGTGCTGCAACACGAGATGGATATGCATAGAAAGTCACACACCCCACAACCCAAACGACGATTGCCATGAAGATACCCTTCAGACAAGAGTTCCTGGACTCAGGGGGCCCCTAGACATCTCGCAGCGGCCAGGGAACTTGTCTACCAAATCTGCTGTATCGTGCTCTCCCAAGCACTTTGTACAGTGTTCTGCACACAGTAAGTGCTCAAGAAGTACCATGGAGGGACAGATTCTCTACAGGTCAGAGGGAATGCCCAGGCTGGCCAGCCCACAGATGGTAGGTCCACCTAGCATCAAGTTGAACTCGATTGTGTTTGGGTCTCCTTTAAGAACTGGACCTCTGGCTAAGCGCTTATCAGTGGTATTTACTGAGTGTTCACTGTGTGCAGAGCACTGTACTAAGTGCTTGGGAGAGGACGACACGACAGAGTTGGCAGACAAGTTCCCTGCCCACAGTGAGCTTACAGTCTAGAGGGGATTATTTTATGTATGGCAGCTGTGCATTTCTTTGGCCCATTCCAAGCGCTTAGTACAGTGCTCTGCGCATAGTAAATGCTCAATTCGATTGAATGAATGAATCTGGCTTTGTGCTGTGGTGGCACTGCTCATAGGAGAGCCCAGATCCACTTCCAGCAGCTAGACTTAGTGAAAAGAGCACGGACCTGGGAGTCACGGGTTGTGGATTCAAATCCCAGCTCTGCCACTAATCACTGTGTGACTTTGGGCAAGTCACTTCTCTGTGACTCAGTTACCTCCTCTGTCAAATGGGGATTAAAATTGTGAACCCCACATGGGACAACCTAATTACCTTGTACAGTGCTTGGCACATAGTGAGTGCTTAACAAATACTGTCATCATCAGACTGGTTGGCCACTGGAACTGGCATCAGTTTCTAATCCCGGCTTTGCCAGTTTCCTGGTGTGTGACTTGAGGCAAGTCACTTCACTTCTCTGTGCTTCAGTTCCTCATCTCACAAATGGGGATTCACTACCTGTTCTTCAATTGAGCCCCATACAGAACAGGGACTGTAACCAAACTGATTAACTTTTACTTAGCACTAAGAACTCCTATGAATCAATGCCTTAGTATGGCAGGAGAGTCTGCATACACTAATGCAGTTACGAGTTACGCCACTGAAAAATATTCTTTACTCAGGGTTCCTGTTAATGGAAAGGTTTAAGTCAAAGCTTCAGAAAGTTGATTCGCCTGTGCTGGGCGGCAGAGGCACAGGAAAGAGTCAAAGGAGGTTGATCAAGTGATCAAAATGTTGAGCAAAGACAAGGTAGAGAAAAGTTTTCAGTGCACAGAAGAAGGCAATGGTAAGCCACTCTGCACTCTTGACCAAGGAAACTCTAGGGAAAAAGAACAAGAGTAGCTATGAATCAGAAACGACTCGACAGCATCTAAGAAGAAGTACTTAGAACATATAGTACGCACTTTAATAATAATAAATGATAATAATTATGGTATATGTTAAGCGCTTACTATATGTCAAGCACTGTTTCAAGCACTGGGATAGATACAAGGTAATCAAGTTGGACACAGTACCGGTCCCACATGGAGTTCACACTCTCAATCCCCATTTACAGATGAGGCAATTGAAACCCATAGAAGTTAAGTGACTTGCCCAAGATCACACAGCAGACAAATGGAGTCAGGATTAGAGCTCATGACCTCTGACCCCAAGCAAATGGTCTCGCCATGAAATAATAAAATCGACTGATTGCAGTCCCATATTTTTGTCTCATTCGATCAATGGTATTTATTGAGCGCTTACTGTGTGCAGAGCACTGTACTAAGCACTTGGAAGATGACAACACAACAGAATTAGCAGACAGGTTCCCCGCCCATAAGGCTCTGACTGTTCTATTCAAGGTATAAGCTTAGAATAATAATAATAATAATAATAATGTTGGTATTTGTTAAGCACTTACTATGTGCCGAGCACCGTTCTAAGTGCTGGGATAGATACAGGGTAATCAGGTTGTCCCACGTGAGGCTCACAGTCTTAATCTCCATTTGATAGATGAGGGAACTGAGGCACAGAGAAGTTAAGTGACTTGCCCACAGTCACACAGCTGACAAGTGGCAGAGCTGGGATTCGAACCCATGAGTTCTGACTCCCAAGCCCGGGCTCTTTCCACCTAGTCACGCTTCTTCCCTGCTTCACTGCTGTTACCTCACCCTCTCCAGCTGGGGAAACCAAGGCCCCGGGAGGTAAGGCACCTTGCTTTGAGGCACCTTGTGCATCAGAGGGAGCAAAGAATAACACTCTGGCCTTTTGTTCCCTGTTCCTTTCATTCATTCAGTCCTATTTACTGAGTACTCACTGTGTGCAGAGCACTGTACTAAGCACTTGGAAAGGACAATTCAACAACAAAGAGACAATCCCTGCTCAACAACGGGCCCACAGTCTTCAGTCAGCTGACGCTTTAAGGGGTTTTTTCTCCTGGAATCTGCCCTATGCAGTGAGCAAGGGAGGCATTTAAAACAAGCCTGAAGACACTTTAACAAGTCACAGATTGTCCCCAGCCCATCCCAGCTGATCAATCATGAGTGTGTGCAGAGCACTGTACTGAGGCCTTGGGAGAGTTCAAAAGTGCTAGAAGAAATGAGTTTGGCCCTGAAAGCCCTTAAGCCCAGATGGGGAGACAGAAACTTAAATTAATAACAGATGGAGGAAGTAATTGAGTGGAGAAGATATGTGCATGAAGGTGGCAAAAGTGCTCGGGCTGAAGTGGCAACTGGGGGGATATAAAGTGGGGAGAAAAAAATAATCAATCAGTGGTATTAATTGAGCACAGTATTAAATGTTTGGGAGTGCACAAACAAGAGAGTCGGTAGACACATTCCCTGCCACAAGCAGTTTACATCCAGGCAGCAGATTGAAGGATGGACTGGAGAGGGGAGAGGTTGGAGGCAGGGAGATCAACGAGGAGTCGGATGCAGTTATCATGGCGGTCCATGCTACTCTTCACCCTTGGCTTTATAGCACTTGATCAGCTCTCACAGGGAAGCAGCGTGGCTCAGTGGAAAGAGCCTGGACTTCGGAGTCAGAGGTCATGGGTTCGACTCCCGGCTCTGCCACTTGTCAGCTGTGTGACTGTGGGCAAGTCACTTCACTTCTCTGTGCCTCAGTTACCTCATCTGTAAAATGGGGTTTAACTGTGAGCCTCATGTGGGACAACCTGATTACCCTGTATCTACCCCAGCGCTTAGAACAGTGCTCTGCACAGAGTAAGCACTTAGCAAATATCAACATTATTATTATTAGCTCTCCCTTCTACAGAACCCCATAGCCACCCAGCCCACACAATGCTAGAAGTCAGAAAACCTGGATTCTCTTCCCAGCTCCACCGCTTGTCTGGGGCATGACTTGGGGCAAATCACTTCACTCTTCTTCCATTTCCTCATCTGTGAAAGAGAGATTTGATGCCTGGTCTCCCTCCTAATTAGTAAGCTCCACAAGGGTCAGGGACTAGATGTAATCTTATTATCTTGTGTATATACCCCAGAGCTTGGCACATAGTATGTGCTTGTATTTACCAAATACAATCAGATTATTATTAACTGAGGGTGCAGGCAGATTGGTTGGTGAAGGGAGTAGGACAAAAAAAAAATTTAGAAAATCCCAATTAAGTCCTCATACCACCTAAAGACTGGGGCTTTGCATTAAGTCCCCGAGACACTGACACCATTGAGTGAACGACACCTGAAAGCAGATGCAAAACAGGGAAGCAGTATGACCTGGTAGATAATAATAATAACTGTGGTATTTACTAAGCTCTTACTATGTGCCAGGCACTGTAATAAGCACTGGGGTAGATAAGAGCAAATCAGGTTGGACACAGTCCATGTACCACGTGGGACTCACAGTCTTAATCCCCATTTTACAGATGAGGTAATTGAGGCATAGAGAAGTGAAGAGACATGCCCAGACAAGTGGCAGATAAGTGGCAGAGGCAGAACTAGAACCCATGACCTTCTGACTCCCAGGCCCATCGTGGATAGAGAAGGACCTGGATTCTAATCCTGGCCCTGCCACTTCTGTGTTGCATGACCTTGGACAAGTTGCTTCACTTCTCTGTGCCTCAGTTCCCGCCTCTGTGAAATGGGTATTAAGATCATGAACCTCATGGGGAACAGGGATGATGGCCAACCCGATTAGCTTTGTAGAGTGCCCCGCACAGAGTAAGTGCTAAATAACCACAACAAAAAGAAAGAAAGAAAAAAAAAAACGTAGGCAGATGCTGAACCACAGTGGTGTTTGTGGCGGCACCGGGAATCTATTGCAGTCACTAGTGACTGGAACTTTATGGAGGCGGTAAGGGGGCCCAGGGCGTCTTCCAGGAGGTTCTGACTCAGATCTGTGATCATGAGAGATGGCCGGACAGTGAGGGCCTCTTTCATCCGAGAAGGCGGGGCCGGGCAGCCGGTCATTAAGCCGGGGTCTGGGAACATTACAGGTTTCACTGTTCCCTTCCCACAGCAGCCCCCGAGCCCTAATCCATTCCCTTCTTCCACCGGGGGCCTGGGACATTTGGGATCGGGGATGAGAGGCGTGTGACCAGAGGATGTGAGCTGATGAGACCAAAGTAATAATAATAATAATAATATTGGTATTTGTTAAATGCTTACTATGTGCCAAGCACTGTTTAAGCACTGGGGTAGATACAGGTTGTGGGGCTCACAATCCTAACCCCCATTTTACAGATGAGGTAACTGAGGCACAGAGAAGTGGCTTGCTTAAGATCACACAGCAGACAAGGGGCAGAGCCAGGATTAGAACCCATGTCCTCTGACTCCCTAGACCGTGCTCTTTCCAGCCACGCTGCTTTTTTGCCTCTGCTCTGAAGCACTGTTTTTGGAGTCTGGGCCCTAGAGAGCCAGCCTTGCACAGTTTCACTTACTCATGCAATCTTATTTATTGAGCACATACTGCATGCAAAAGACCATACTAAGTGATTGGGAGAGTACACAATAACACCAAACACATTCCCTGCCTACAGTGAGCCATGGGGACCCAGGTCTGTAGCATCCTCAGGCTCTGGGAATCTGGACACCCCTTGCCTTTCCACTGGCACTTGAGCCCCAATAGTCTGCTTCTTATCATTTGCTGTCTCTTTTTTTCTAGTGACATTTTTTAAACGCTTATTATGTGCTAGGCACTGTACTAAGTTCTCGGGTGCCTACAAGTTAATCAGAGTGGACACAGTCCACGGCCCACATGGGCTCATAGTTTTAATCCCTGTTTGGATGGGCCTTAGATCTGTATATTATTATTACTCTCATAATAGTGTAGGCCCAGAGAAGTTAAGTGACTTGTCTGTCAGGCAGCTGCCAAGTGGCAGAACCAGAATTCATTCATATTTATTGAGCACTTGCTGTGTGCACAGCACTGTACTAAGTGCTTGGGAAAGTACAAGACAATAATAAACAGTGACATTTCCTGTCCACACCAAGCTTCCAGTCTAGACCGGAGGAAACAGACATTACTACAAATAAGTGATAGAAATGTATATAAGTGCTGTAGGGCTGGGCCGGTGTGGGCACAAGGAAGCAAGTCAGGGCAATGCAGAACTGAGTGGGAGATGAGGAAAAGTGGGGCTTAGTCTGGGAAGGCCTCTTGGAGTAGATGTGCCTTCAATAAGGTTTTGAAGGTAGGGAGAGTAATTGTCAGATTTGAGGAGGGAGATCATTTCAGGCCAGAGGCAGGACGTGGGTGAGGGATCAGTGGTGAGCCACGTGAGATGGAGGCAGAGTGAGAAGGTTAGCACCATAGGAGCAAAGTGTGCGGGCGGGCTGTAGAAGGAGAGAAATGAGGTGAGGTAGGAAGGGTCAAGGTGATGGAGTGCTTTAAAACCAATGATGAGGAGTTTTTGTTTGATAAGGAGGTGGATGGGCAACCACTGGAGTTTTTGAGGAGTGGGGTGACATGCCCTGAATGCTTTTGTAGAAAAATGATCCACTCAGCAGAGTGAAATATGGATTACAACCCAGGACCTTCTGACTCCCAAGCCTTCTCCCTGCTCCTCTCCCACTTTGCCTCCTTCAGCCACTGAATTTCTGTGAAGGGAGGAGGGGGCACTCTGGAAGACCTCAGATGAAGGAGACTATGAGGAGACTCTGGACTGGGCAACTAAGAGGTCCCAAGTAGAGGACCGTTGCTGTGAGAGGGAACCTGGGCAAGAAGGGCTCCCTCCTCGGCCTCGCTGTGCCCAGACCCAGCGCCTTGGGAGGACGGGGGAAACCGTGACGCAACAATGACTGTTGAAAGAAGGGCAAAACTAAGAACAGCAATCCCCCTCTGGCCCGAACTTCAGGGTCCTGCACCTCAGAACTGCTATAGTATGGGGTTGAGGGGGAAAACTAAGGGTGTAGAGCCCAGTTCTACAGCTGCCCCAGCCCTCCTCCTGCTGCGATGCCCCATGCCATCTCTCCAGAGCCCTGTCCTCACTCTGAGGGGACAATGTTTGAGGGCCTGGCTAAGAGGAACAGGAACCGATTCAGAGCAACAGAATATAAAAAAGTGAAACTAATTGGAAACTGTAGCAGAAGGGAAAGGGCAGATAGTTTCCACCAGAGGTGGGTCGCTAGTGGTGTCCAGGCAGCCCTACCCCTTCTCCCCACCCCCCATTATGGCTAAATTAAGCACTTAACAAATGTCATAATTATTATTATTCCCCTTAAGCCCCTCAGAAAAGAGACTTTGGCAAAGCGGCACAGCTGCCTCATAGAAGAGAAGCATCCCCTCCTACCCCAAGTCCAACCCTCATCGCTTTCCTTCTGTTTGGTCCTTTGCCCTCCTTCCCAGCAGTTGGTTGATGTGACAAGCCCTTACCTCATTCAGACTGGAGATGAAGCCCGAGGAGAAGCTGGAGAGGCCAAAACGCTTCTCGATGGTGGTGAGGCTGCTTTTGAAGTAGGAGCTGTAGAGGAGCTGGCACAGCTGCAGGAGTCCATGGCAGAGCACAAACACCTGCAGCAAGAAGACCCACATGAAGCAAGCCATCATTCTCCAGGGCCAGGAGCCCACCTAAGGGTCTCACACCTGCCTCTACTTTTCCCACTCCTTTTAGCACCAACTGGATTCTCCCGGCAAAGTTCAGGGCCACTGGGGCCTTCCAATCAATAATAGTATTTAGTGAACACTTTAGTGTTCACTTACTGTGAACAGAGGACTGTTTCAAATGTTTGGGAGAGTAATAATAATAACTGTGGTATTTGTTAAGTGCTTATTATGTGCCAAACACCATACTAAGCATCGGGTAGATTTGAGAGGTAGGTATGCGAGGAAAATTGATTAAATGTTTGGGAAATGGGTCCATGTAGAAAAGCAAAAGGACCTGGACAGGATCTCTAAGAATGTGCTTAGACTAAGTAGAGTTGGCAGAAGAAGCCCAATATCAAACAAGGACCAGGTGGTCAAGACCTTCTGTGCTCACCTATCAATCAGTGGTATTTGAACACTTATGGTGGACACAGGGCAGGGCTTAGATGTGTTTGTGGGGAACTTGAATTAAGCAGCTCCCTCCTTGAGAAGCTTCTTAACAGAGCAGAAAACTGATTTTTAAATCAAATTCATAGTTTGGAAAGTAGAGAAATTGAGTAGGGTTGATGTATTCTTTGATGTGATGCTTTTAAAAAAAATGGCATTTGTTTAGCACTTACTCTGTGCCAGGTACCATACTAAGCACTGGGGTAGAAACAAGCTAATCAGGTTGGACACATTCTATGTCCCACATGGGGCTCACGGCAGATTAAGATAACTGAGGCAAAGAATAGTGAAGTGACTTGCCCCAGGTCACACAGCAGAGTGGCAGAGCCAGGATTACAACCCAGGTCCTTCTGATTTCCAGGCCGGTGTTCTAGCCATTAAGCCCCACTGTCTTCCCCTTTAGGGTAGGGAAGAGAGAAATCAGAAAGGTGAATTAACTTTAGAAAAAGAATTGGCCATTGTGTTGGGGTGCTTCCGTAATGACTTGTATGAGTTGTGAGCTCCTTGAGATCGGGGACTAGGCTCTTCCGTGAGATTTTTCCCCAACACTTAGTGTAGTGTTTTGCAAACAGTGGGGGCTCAATAAATACAACAGATTAATTGAAAGGAAGTTTGAAGGGTCTGAGAAAACTGTTTTCCCAAAAGACAGAGCTGCGGGCTCCAGAACAAACGATTCTAGTATATAAGGGGAAAGTGACAAGATGCCAAGTTTGGATGAAGCCAAAAGTATCCCGAGATTGAAGGATGGATGGGAAGCAGTGGAAATTAGTCAGAACACAAAAGAGAAGTATAAGGAAATGGAAAAAATGTCTAGGGATAAAATTAGAAAGGAAAAAGCAAGAAAGGAGATAAGAAGATAAAAACGGCATGAACCAGAGAAGATAACAAAAGACATTCTTTCATTTTATTAAATAAAAGAGGAAAACCAAGAAAGGCATTCCCACCCTACTGATAGCCGGGAAGGAAAGCTGATAAAAGCATCAGGGTTGTGTTTTTCACTTTTGCCTTTATGAAAAAAAACAAAACCAAAGGAGAAGCAGCATGGCCTAGTGGAAAGAGTACGGGTCTCGGAGGCAGGAGGACCTGGGTTCTAATGCCAGCTCCGCTGCGTGTCTGATGTCAATCCTTCCATGACCCCATGGCTCCCTCCCGTTATCGTCCCATCTCCCTCCTACCATTCCTCTCCAAAATCCTTGAGCCGGTCGTCTACACCCATTGTCTCAAATTCCTCTCCTCTCTACTTGGATGTCCTCCTGTTTAAAACAGAATTCCTTATCTTCCCACCCAAACCCTGTCCTCCCCGACTTTCCCATCACTGTAGATGGCACCATCATCCTTCCTGTTTCTCAATCCTGTAAACTTGGCATTATCCTTGACTCCTCTATCTCATTTAGCCCACATATTCAATCCATCACTAAATCCTGTCAGTCCCGCCTTCATAGCATTGCTAAAATCTGTCCTTTCCTCTCCATCTAAACTGCTACCATGTTAATACAATCATTCATCCTATCCCGCCGGGGTTACTCCATCAACCCCTTTGCTGAACTCCTAGCCTCCTGCCTTTCCCCACTCCAGTCCCTACTTCACTGTGCTGCCCAGATCATTTTTCTACAAAAACGTTCAGGACACGTCACCCCGCTCCTCAAGAAACTCCAGTGGTTGCCCATCCACATCCTTATTATAAAACAAAAACGCCTCACCCGTGGCTTTAAAGTACTCCACCACCTTGCCTCCTCCTACCTCACCTCACTTCTCTCCTACAACCCAGCCCGCACACCTCTCTCCTCTAGTGCTAACTTTCTCACTGTGCCTCAATCTCATTTACCTCAGATCCCTGGTCCTGCCTCTGGCCTGGAATGCGCTCCCTCCTCAAACCCAAAAGACAATTTCTCTCCCCTGCTTCAAAGCCTGAAGGCACAGCTCCTTCCAGAGACTTTCCCAGACTAAGCTCCTCCTTTCCTCTTCTCCCTCTCCCTTCTGCATTGCCCTGACTTTCTCCCTTTGTTTTCCTCCCTTCCCAGCCCCCCAGCATATCCCAGTTCTGCCACTTGTTAGCTGTGTGACTGTGGGCAAGTCACTTAACTTCTCTGTGCCTCACTTACCTCATCTGTAAAATGGGGATTAAGACTGTGAGCCTCATGTGGGACAACCTGATTACCCTGTATATCCCAGTGCTTAGAACAGTGCTCTGCACATAGTAAGCGCTTAATAAATACCAACATGATGATGATGATGATGAATTTATTTGTATTGCAGTCTGTCTCCCCCACCTCTAGACCGCAGGGAATGTGTCTGTTGTTGTACTCTCCCAAGCGGTTAGTGCAGTGCTCTGCACACAGTAAGCACTTAATAACTATAATTGAAAGAATGAATATGACCTTGGGCAAGTCACTTAACTTCTCCATGACTCAGTTACTTCATCTGCAAAATGGAGATTAAGACTGTGAATCCCACTGTGGGACATGGACTCTGTCCAACCTGATTAGCTTGTCTAGCCCAGCGATTAGCACAGTCCCTGGTACATAATAAGCACTTAACAAATACTACGAAAAAACGAACAAACAAAAACTTGAGTGCAAGAAACTGCCAGATGGAAGCCCTACTTGAGCTGAAGGGTTGGAAAGTCAAACGACTAGAAAGGAAAGGGTGAAACAGCATAATCCTGTGGGTAGGGCCTGGGACTCGAGGCAGGAGACCTGGGTTATAGGTCCATCTCTAACACCGGCCTTCTGTGTGACTGGGAGGAAGTCACTTAACCTCTTTGTGCTTCAGTTTTCCTCATCTGTAAAATGGGTATAACCCATTTACATTCATTACCCTATTTATTTTGTTAATGAGATGTACATCGCCTTGATTCTCTTGATTCAGAGAAGCAGCGTGGCTCAGTGGAAAGAGCCCGGGCTTGGGAGTCAGAGGTCTTGGGTTCAAATCCCAGCTCTGCCACTTGTCAGCTGTGTGACTGTGGGCAAGTCATTTAACTTCTCTGTGCCTCAGTTCCCTCATCTGTAAAAGGGGGATGAAGACTGTGAGCCTCATGTGGGAGAACCTGATTGCCCTGTATCTACCCCAGCGCTTAGAACAGTGCTCTGCACATAGTAAGCACTTTACAAATACCAACATCATCATTCTAATTATTTGCTTTTGTTTTAATGTGATGTTCATCCCCTTGATTCTATTTATTGCTATTGTTCCTGTCTGTCCGTCTCCCCCAGTTAGACTGTAAGCCCGTCAAAGGGCAGGGACTGTCTCTATCTGTTACCGATTTGTACATTCCAAGCGCTTAGTATAGTGCTCTGCACATAGTAAGCGCTCAGTAAATACTATTGAATGAATGAATAAGACTGAGCTCCATGGAGGAAAGGGACTGTATCTGATCTCATAACCTACATCTACCCTAGAACTTAACACATAGTCAGCACTTAATAAATACCAAAATTACTATTATTGAAACACTGGGTTTATGTGATTCAGCAGAGGCCAGGGACATTAATAATAATAATAAATAATTATGGAATTTAATAATAATAATAATAATAATGATAACAATGGTACTTGTTAAGCATCTATGTTGGGTCAAGCACTGTTCTAAGTACGAGGGTAGACACAAGATAATCATGTTGGGAACAGTCCCTGTACCACATGGGGTTTACGCTCTTATCCCCATTTTACAGATGAGGTCTCTTTTTAGCGTTTACTATGTGTCAAGCAGCTCAGTGGAAAGAGCACGGGCTTTGGAGTCAGAGGTCATGGGTTTGAATCCCGGATCAGCCACTTGTCAGCTGCGTGACTTTGGGCAAGTCACTTAACTTCTCGGTGCCTCAGTTACCTCATCTGTAAAATGGGGATGAAGACCGTGAGCCCCACGTGGGACAACCTGATTCCCCTGTGTCTACCCCAGCGCTTAGAACAGTGCTCGGCACATAGTAAGCGCTTAACAAATACCAACATTATTCTTATTAAGCACTGGAGTAGATACAAGATTATTATTATTTTATTATTATATTTGTTAAGTGCTTACCATATACTTACAGTACGTAGGTATGTATACTGTTAAACCCTGGATTAGATTCAGGATTATCATTATGATCATTGTTGTATTTGTTAAGTGCTCACCACTTGTCAAGCAATGTACTAAGTGTTGTGGTAGAAACAAAATAATCAGTTTAGAAACAGTTCCCGTCCCACGTGGGGTTCACAGCCCGAGGGAGGACATGAATCTGAGAGTGCTTGAAGACTGTAAGCTCACTGTGGGAGGGGAATGTGTCCATTTATTGCTGTATTGTACTCTCCCAAGCACTTAGAACAGTCCTTTGCACACATTAAGTGCTCAGTAAGTACAACTGAATGAACTGTGTTACTGAAAGCTTTCAGCCATCATTTCTGAGAATGTGTGGGAGACGGAGAAGTCCTTGGTGTCGAGAAAAGAGCAAACGCTTTCTCTTTCCAAAGGGGAGATCCTGATATTTCCAAACTCGTAAGATGAACATCAGACCCTGAGAAGAAGCTAGAAGAAGTTGGCAAACCATCTGTTAGCAACCGCCGGAAAGGAGAAAAGGTACTAAGCCACAATCAACACAACTCTGGAAAGAACAAACGGTTCCAGCATTGTTTCATCATTTTCCATCACTTCGGAGAAGTCACGCGGCCTAGACGAAAGAGCGCAGGACTGGGGGTCGGGATGACTGAGTTAATAATAATAATAATGTTGGTATTTGGTAAGCGCTTACTATGTGCTGAGCACTGTTCTAAGCGCTGGGGGAGATACAGGGTCATCAGGTCGTCCCACGTGAGGCTCGCAGTCTTAATCCCCATTTTACAGATGAGGGAACTGAGGCACGGAGAAGTTAAGTGACTTGCCCACAGTCACACAGCTGACAAGTGGCAGAGCCGGGAGTCGAACTCATGACCTCTGACTCCGAAGCCCAGGCTCTTTTCCACTGAGCCACGCCGCTTCCAGCTCCGCCACTTATTTCCTGGGTGACCTTAGGCAATTTGCAGCCATTCGTCATGCCACGTGACACCGTGTGGACGCCTGTCTGAACCCCAAGTCCTAGAATTTTTCTTTGGGGGCACCGCAAATCCCTCCGCCCTTGCTCCAGAGCCCCTGCATTCTCCCTCAAGGACCTCCTGCACATCAGTATCTCTTTTAACCTGGAAAGCACTTTCCAACTTTTACCACTGTTATCCTTCCGGCTGCCTCATTCATTCAATCGTATTTATTGAGCACTTACTATGTGCAAAGCATCGTATTAAGTGCTGGGGAGAGTACACTATAACAATAAACAGACCCATTCCCTGCCCACAACGAGCTTTTTTTCCATCTGAAACTGGGCCCGTACGAGTTTAATTACTTTTGGGAAGGGAGGCGGAAGCTCTGATCCCAAATCAGGCTCTTGGTCCAATACCAATGCTCCTTTCTAGACTGTAACTCGTCAGAAGGACCTGGGTTCGAATTCCAGCACCACCACTTGTGGGAGCAGCATGGCTTAGTGGAAGGAGCCCGAACTTGGGAGTCACAGGTCATGGGTTCTAATCCCAGATCCGCCACTTATCAGCTGTGTGACTTTGGGCAAGTCATTTCGCTTCTCTGCATCTCAATTAACTCAACTATAAAATGGGCATTAAGACTGTGACCCCCATGTGGGATATGGACTGTGTCCAACCTGAAAAGCTTGGGTCTATCTGAGCACTTAGAACAGTGCTTGACGCATAGTAAGCACTTAGTAAATACCATCATCCTCTTCGTCAAGGGCAATGGGAGGAACACCAGACGACCACAGAGACAACCAGGCCTTTATAAATGCACTGCCCTTGTGGATATACTCCCTCTCTCGCTTAGTACAATGCTCTGCACACAGTAAGCGCTCAATAAATACAATTGAATGAATGAATGAATGTGAGGCTGGGGGTCAGGTCTGGGGGTGGTTGTCAATCAATCAAGCAAGCAATCAATAGTGTTTATTCAGCACTTACTGGGTGCAGAGCACTGTGCTAAACACCTAAGAGGGTACAATAGTAGTATTCATTCATTCATTCAATAGTATTTATTGAGCGCTTACTATGTGCAGAGCACTGTACTAAGCGCTTGGAATGGACAAATCGGTAACAGATAGAGACAGTCCCTGCCCATTGACGGGCTTACGGTCTAATCGGGGGAGACAAACACACAAAAACAATAGCAATAAATAGAATCAAGGGGATGTACCTCTCATTAACAAAATAAATAGGGTAATAAAAAATATATACAAATGAGCAAATGAGCACAGTGCTGAGGGGAGGGGAAGGGAGAGGGGGAGGAGCAGAGGGAAAGGGGGGGAAAAGGGGGCTTAGCTGAGGGGAGGTGAAGGTGCGGTAGAGGAGCAGCAGAGGGAGCAGAGGGAAAAGGGGAAGCTCAGCTTGGGAAGGCTTCTTGGAGGAGGTGAGCTCTAAGTAGGGCTCTGAAGAGGGGAAGAGAGTTAGTTTGGCGGAGGTGAGGAGGGAGGGCGTTCCAGGACCGCGGGAGTACTTGGGCCAGGGGTCGATGGCGGGATAGACGAGAACGGGGGACGGTGAGGAGGTGGGCGGCAGAGGAGCGGAGTGTGCGGGGCGGGCCGTAGAAAGAGAGAAGGGAGGAGAGGTAGGAGGGAGCGAGGTGATGGAGAGCCTTGTAGCCTAGAGTGAGAAGTTTTCGTTTCGTGCAGAGGTTGATAGGCAACCACTGGAGGTTTTTATGAAGGGGAGTGACATCCCCAGAGATATTCGCTTCCCACACAGTGAACTCACAGTCTTCTTCACTTTACTGTTGTTGTTGTTGTTGTTGTTACTTAAAGCTCATCTTTGACTGTCCCTGCTGCACTTTGGTCTTAACGGCTTCTTCCTCTGGCCAGGAAGGGATGATCACCCCACCCCAGTTGGTCCCTGAACCGCGCCCCCCCTCCAATGTCTCCCATGGCCCCTTCCCCGTTATACACACACACACACACACACACACACACACACACACCCCAGCACAGGCAAATCCCCCTTGGACCGGTTGTTCCTACAGGACCGACCCCCTCCACACCCCACCCCTAAACGTGGCTCATCTCCGCTCCCAATCCACGGCTCTTGGCCACAGTACGGTCCGGGCTCTGCGATTCACGGATGTACTTGGTCGCCCTGGCTTAGTCAGCCTCTCGTTTCCTCCTCCTCAGATGCCTTGCTTGGCTCATTTGTCTAAGCCAGCCAGAGGAAGTGATTCATTAATCAATGAGAACACGGCCTGGAAGCCACGAAGGGGCCATACCCCATCTGGTGGGACGGCTGAGCCTTGGACTTCTTTCTCTTGAGGAGATCCAACCTTTCCAGGGAAATCGTAAAATATTGCTTTGACGGGTACTCTCGTCTCCTCCTTCTCCTCTTTCAACCACCATTTTTTGGTCTGTCACCACAAAATCCTGTTGGTTCTAACCTCGTTGTTTCCAGGAACCTCTTATTCCTCCAACTAAGCAGCCACATGCTGGTCCAGAGAAGCAGCATGGTATGGTTATACTGTACTCTCCCAAGCGCTTAGTACAGTGCTCTGCACACAGTGAATGCTCAATAAATACGACTGACTGACTGATAGAGCACAGGCCCGGAAGTCAGAGGACCTAGGCTCTGATTCCGGCTCTGACACATCTGCTGGGTGACCTTGTGAAAGTCACTTCTCTTCTCTGTGCCTAGTTACCTCATTAATCCATCAATCAGTGGTATTTATTGAACACTTACTATGTGCAGAGCACTGCTCAAAACGCTTCGGAAAGTACAGTGCAAGAGAATCAGCAGAAATGTTCCCTGCCCAAAATGAGCTTACAGTTTAGATTGGGAAACAGAGAGACATGTATCTCCTCTGTAAAATGGAGATTAAGTCTGTGAGCCCTATGTGGGACAGGGACTGTGTCCAACCTGACTTGCTTGTTTCTACGCCAGTGTTTAGTTCAGTGCCTGGCACATAATAATTATGGTACTTTTTAAGCACTTACTATGTGTCAAGCAGTGTTCTAAGCTCTGGGTTAGGTAAAAATTAATAATAATGTTGGTATTTGTTAAGAGCTTACTATGTGCATAGCACTCTTCTAAGCGCTGGGGGAGATACAGGGTAATCAGGTTGTCCCATGTGAGGCTCACAGTTAATCCCCATTTTCCAGATGAGGTAACTGAGGCCCAGAGAAGTGAAGTGACTTGCCCACAGTCACACAGCTGACAAGTGGCAGAGCTGGGATTCGAACCCATGACCCCCGACTCCCAATCCCGGGCTCTTGCCACTGAGCCACACTGCTTCTCTTCATCAGATCGGACACAGTCCCTGTCCCAAATTGGGCTCACGGTCTTAATCCCCATTTTACAGATGAGCTCACTGAGGCCCAGAGAAGTGAAGTGACTTGCCCAAGGACACACAGCATACAAGTGACGGAACTGAGATTAGAACCCAGGTCCTTCAGATTCCCAGGCCCGTGCTCTACCCACTATGCCATGCTGTTTAAATGCTGGAACATAATAAGTGCTTAATAAAATAACACTATTGTTGTTATTAGTAGTAGTAGTAGTATCATTCTTCCCCTCGACTCTATTTATCGCCATCGTTCTCGTCTGCCCGTCTCCCCCGATTAGACCGTAAGCCCGTCGAACGGCAGGGACCGTCTCTATCTGTTGCCGACTTGTTCATTCCAAGCGCTTAGTACAGTGCTCTGCACATAGCAAGCGCTCGATAAATACTATTGAATGAATGAATGAATATCATTATTATGATTGTCATTTATTTCCCAGGTTGACTATCCCATTGGCCTGCTCCTAGAACTCCCAGCTTCCAATCCAAACTTCACCCTGCTTCCTGGAGCATTTTTCTAAAATGGTGTTCTGCACACATTTCCCCACTCCTCAGAAATCTCCAATGGTTACCCATTCCTCTCCATATCCAGCAGAAACTTCTTATCATTGACTTCAGGGAACTAATTCAGCTCTCTTCCTTCTACTTATCCACTCCCTCTCCCACTACAGCCCAGCTCACCTTCTGCACTTCTCTCAAACTCATGCGATCGCTCTGCCTTCTTCCCTTTTCTCCTACAGGAGCCTCCTTCTCACATCTTTCTCCCTACCTGGAATTCGCTCCCACTTCATATCAGCCTATCCACAGCTCTCCTGGTCTTGAGAAGCAGCGTGGCTTAGTGGAAAGAGCCCGGGCTTGGGAGTCAGAGGTCATGAGTTCGAATCCCAGCTCTGCCACTTGTCAGCCGTGTGACCGTGGGCAAGTCACTTCACTTCTCTGGGCCTCAGTTACCTCATCTGGAAAATGGGGATTAACTGTGAGCCTCACGTGGGACGACCTGATGACCCTGTATCTCCCCCAGCGCTTAGAAGAGTGCTATGCACATAGTAAGCTCTTAACAAATACCAACATTATTATTGAAAGCCCTTCTGAATTCACAGCTCCTCCAGGAGACCTTCCTAGATTTTATCCCAGAGCATGGGCCTGGGAGTCAGAAGGTCATGGGTTCTAATCCCACCTCTGCAGCTTGTCTGCTGTGTGGCCTTGGGCATGTCACTTTACTTCTCTGTGCCTCAGTTACCTCATCTGTAAAATATATTGTTGGTATTTGTTAAGCGCTTACTATGTGCAGAGCACTGTTCTAAGCGCTGGGGGAGATACAGGGTCATCATCTGTCCCACATGAGGCTCACAGTTAATCCCCATTTTACAGATGACGTAACTGAGGCACAGAGAAGTTGACTTGCCCACAGGCACACAGCTGACAAGTGGCAGAGAAGACCGTGAGTCTCATGTGGGGCAGGGACTGTGTCCATCCTGATTTGCCTGTATCTACCCCAGCGCTTAGTACAGGCCCTAGCACAGGGTAAGTACTTAACAAATAACATTATTATTATTATTATTATCCCCTAAATACTACTACAGCACTTTTCTATGCCACCTATGCACTCGTGTACTTTCAGCCTCCTTGTAGCACTTTAGTACAGTTCTTAGATACCCTATCACTTAACCACTCACTCATATATACGCCCACTTTTCCTTGCACCGATCTGTAAATTATTTTAGGGTCTCTCTCTCCCATTAGATTATAAACTCCCTGAGGTCAGGGATCATACCAACTAACTTTAATATCATCTCCTAGTAGTAATGGCATACTATAGTCCAAGCATTCTGATAAGACCTGGGATGGATATGAGATAAATTAATTGGACATAATTTCTGTTCCACTTGGGCCTCAACGTCTCAGAGGGAGCGAGAGAGAGGTACGTTATCCCCGTTTTACAGATGAGGAAACCGAGGCACAGAGTTGTTAAGTGATTTGCCCAAACTCTCACATTAGCAAGTGGTGGGGCCAAGAGGCCATGCTGCCTCCTGTGTGCCTCAGTACCTTGTTCTGCATGTGATAGGTGCTCAATAAATATATATTATATATTAATGATTTATAGACTGATTGAAATGAGGACTGAGGCAGTAACGGCCTGGGAGTATCTCGGGTTTATGAGAGGATTTCAAAGGCAGGGGAGTGGGCTGACCAATTCTGTTTGGGAGTCAGAAGGAACTGGGTTCTAATTCCAGCTTCACCACTTGTCTAATGGGTGACCTTGGGCAAGTCATTTCACTTCTCTGTATTTCAGTGACCTCATCTTTAAAATGGGGATTAAGTCTGTGAGCCCCATGTGGGTCAGGGACTGTGTCCAAACAGAAAAACGTAAGCTTGTTGTGGGTAGGGAATGTGTCTGTTTATTGTTGTATTGTACTCTCCCAACTGCTTAGTACAGTACTCTTGAGCACAGTAGGTGCTCAATAAATACGATGGAATAATGAACTTGTATCTACCCCAGCACTTTAATATAGTGCTTGGTCATAGTGAGTGCTTAACAAATACCATAAGAGAAACAAAAAACAAAAAGTAATCTCTGTTCTCAAGAAGCTTATAGTACATTAGGAGAAAGGAGCAAGCACAGATATATAAATCAATAAAACTAAACCAAAAATGTGAAAGCAAACAAAACCTACTTGAAATATAAGAAGATAAAGAATGGAAACTTATAATCATGAAATTAAGAGAACTAGGGATCTAGCCCTCAGGGGTTCCTGGAAAGACTGGAAGTTCAGGAAATAAGTGGAATGATTCAGTGCAGCTGGTCTTTTGAGCAGAGCTTTGGTGGGAGGGTGGTGTGTGGAGAGGAGAGGGGGGCCAGGAGCCTAGGGAGGGACAAAAGCAGGGAGATGGATGGAATGGAAGGGGGCGCAGAATTCACAGGCTAGCAGATCTGGAGTGGTCTGGAGCCCCATTAGAGCAGAGATGGCTACTGGAGCACGTCACTCCATCCGTCTCAAAAGAAACGGTCTGGACAAGTGTTTTCAACCTCACTCCTTCCTCCCCTACTCCGGGCCCTCTATGAACTTTGGATTCATGTAGCTTTTCTCTTTCTAAGACCAAAAAAAATCCTAATTTTTATCCTCATTCTTCCTTTCACACCATCAGTAGGCAGAGAATCAGAGATTCTCAGGCCTGTGAAAACCATGGCAAGGTCAGCATGTCTCACCCCCTGCCTCTGAACAGGTCAACTCCCAAAGGCCTCCAGGGATGGGGACTGGTCACTGACTTTGGCCATCTGGCCATCCTGAGGTGGGGAAAAATTGGATTCTCCCATTCCAAATGATGGAGTGATGTGTGGCACTCACATCACTCAGGGCACGCAGCACAGTGGGATGATGTTAGAAGAACATTCCCCCCCCGATTAGACTGTAAACCCGTCAAAGGACAGGGACTGTCTCTATCTGTTGCCGACTTGTACATTCCAAGCGCTTAGTACAGTGCTCTGCACATAGTAAGCGCTCAATAAATACTATTGAATGAATGAAAAGAACATTTGTCTCAGCCCCTTCCCCAGACCGTTTCTTTAGGGCAACCCCTGGGCCACTCCAAACCTTCACTCCCGCCCTCCAACCCTGCTGTAGAACCATTGTACTGCCCTTCCAGAAATTCCATTCCCTCTCAATTGGTCTTTTATCTTAAAGATCATCCCACCACTTCATTTTTCTCCCAGACGCTTCTGATGCCAAGCAAAATCCCCTTCTTTTTCTGCATCAGGACTGGCTGTGTCCAGCAAAACAAACCAGGCAAAGTCTCGTGAATGTTGTCTTGGCAGAGGAGCCAGAGAATGGCTGGGGCCAGTTTTGCGGGGTGAATATAGGAAGCAGCCCCCTCAGGGGGCTCCAGCAGCACGGGTAGCCAAGATTAAGAAGCAGCCTTGCCTAGTGGATAGAGCACGGGCCTGAGAGTCAGAGGGACCTGGGTTCTAATCGCAGCTCCAATAGAGAGCCCCTTGAGAGTGGTCATGGATAGCTATGATAATAATAATAATTATGGTATTTGTTAAGCAATTACTATGTGCCAGGCACTGTACTAAACGCTGGCCCGGGGTAATACAAGCAAATCAGGCTGGACAAAATCCCTGTCCCACCTGGCCTCAGAGTCATTGATTCAATCGTATTTACTGAGCATTTACTGTGTTCAGAGCACTGTACTAAGTGGTTGGAAAGTACAATATAGCAATGAAGAGAGAAGGTCACTGCCCACAATGGGCTTGCAGTCCCCACTGGATTATTGCATCTACCTCCTCTCTGATTTCTCTTCCTCCTGTCTCTCCCCACTCCAGTCTATACTTCATTCTGCTGCCCAGATTATCTTTTTATAGAAATGCTCTGGGCATGTCACTCCCCTCCTCAAAAGCCTCCAGTTGTTGCTTATCAACCTTCGCATGAAGTAAAAACTCTTCACTCTTGGCTTCAAAGCTCTCCACCACCTGGCCCCCTCCTACCTCACCTCCCTTCTCTCCTTCTACAGCCCAGCCTGCACACTCCGCTCCTCTGCCTCCGCTAACCTCCTCACTGGGCCTCGATCCCACCTGTCCCATGTCCTACCTCTGACCTGGAATGTCCTCTCTCCTCACATCCGCCAAACTAACTCTCTTCCCCTCTTCAAAGCCCTACTTAGCGTTCACCTCCTCCAGAAGGCCTTCCCAGACTGAACTCTCCCTTTCCCTCTGCCCCTCCTCCCCTCCCCATTGCCCCTACTCTCTCCCTCTGCTCTACCCCCTTCCCCTCCCCACAACAGTTGTGCATATTTGTATATATTATTCATTACTCTATTTTATTAATGATGTGTATTTATCGATGATTCTATTTATCTTGATGGTATTGATGTCTGACTACTTGTTTTGTTTTGTTGTCTGTCTCCCCCTTTTAGACTGTGAGCCCATTATTGGGCAGGGATTGTCTCTATCTGTTGCTGAATTGTACATTCCAAGCACTTAGTACAGTGCTCTGCACACAGTAAGCTCTCAATAAATATGATTGAATGAATAAATGAATGAATAGAGGGGCACATAACGGACTTAAAGTCTACAGTCTTAATCTCCATTTTATAGATGAGGAAACTGAGGCCCAGAGAAGTGAAGTGATATGCCCAAGATCGCACAGCAGACATATGGTGGTCGGGATTAGAATCCATGACTTTATGACTCCCAGGTCCACTGGTGTGGATCTCTGGAGACCCTGCCTCTCCCTCCTCACCTCTTCTGGGCTCTACATGCCTTCCCTCTCTAGGCTGGCCTTCTGGTCTAAGGGGTAACGATAATAATAATAATCATTACGGTACTGTTAACCACGTGCTATGTGCCAAGCATTGTTTAAACACCGGAGTAGATACAAGGTGGTCAGGTTGGACACAGTCCCTGTCCCACAAGCTCACACTCTTAATCCCTATTTTACAGATGAGGTAACTGAGGCCCAGAGAAGTGAAGTGACTTGCCCAAGACCACACAGCAGACATAGTAGAGCAGGGATTAGAACCCATGACCTTCTGACTTCCAGGCCCATGGTCTATCCACTACACCAGGGATGTAGCTCAGTGGAATGTGGAGGCTGATAAGAAGCAGAGAACAGAAGCAGAGAAGCAGAAATGACACCCTCAGGGTGGTAAATGCTCCGACTTGAAGTTGAAAATTGTCTGAGAATAGACTACACGCTCGCTCTAGATTCATGCAGAATGTATTCAAATTGTAGTCACACGGCTCAGAGATTCTTGCCTCTTCTAGGAGCTTGATAAGGCCCAGAGGAAAACCTTACTGAGCACCCCTGCTTAGGCCAGAAATTGTTTCATGGTATTTGTTAATCGCTTACAATGTGCCAGGCACTGTACTAAGCACCAGGGTAGGTACAGGTCAATCTGACTGGACACAGTCCACATCCCTCGTGGGGCTCACAGTCTTAATCCCCATTTTAAAAATGAGGGAAAGCACAGGCCTGGGAGTCAGAAGGTCATGAGTTCTAGTCCTGGCTTCACCGCTTGACTGCTGTGTGACCTTGGCCAAGTCACTTCACTTCTCTGTGCCTCAGTTCCTCATCTGTCAAATGGGGGATTGAAACTGTGAGCCCCACGTGGGACAGGGACTGTGTCCTGCTCAGTTTGCTTGTTTCCACCCCAGCGCTTAGTACAGTGCCTGGAGCATAATAAGCACTTAACCAAGACCATCATTATTGGTCTAAGAGCCTGTTGACAGCGGTCCCACTTCTGAGTCACCTCTGTGGACTGTGTTACCCTCACTCTACCCTCAGATTCCCTGGTCTACCAGTGGAAATCCCTCTCCTAATGCTTATTCTTCTAGGGCTAGGGCCAAAGAAACCCTGGGCAGGAAGGCTAGGCAGGGAGAGGAGACTGCTGGTGGGGAGGCGGAGCAGGCTCATGACAATCGGGCTATTTATTTAGCTCTTCCTCTGGGCCAAACACTGTACTAAGCTGTGATTTATGGCTCAGTCCGCAGACTTCGCTCTTCTAGCTCCAATTAGCTCTCTGTGCCTCAATCTTGTCTATCTCATCACCAACCCCTTTCCCACATCTTGGGAACTCCCTCTCCCTCAATATTTGCCAGACCACAACTCTCCCAACCTTCAAAGCCTTTTTATGGTCATATCTTTTCCAAAAGCCCTTCCCCAGTTAAGACTTCTTTTCCCAACTCCCTCTCCTTGCTGCATCCTCCATGTACTTGGAGCTTTATCCATGGAGCAGTTGATATTCACCCCACCCTCAGTCCCCCAGCACTTATGTATGTATCTTGTCATTTATTTGTTTCTATTAAGCCTGTCACCCCGTCTAGACTGTGAGCTCCCTGGGGGCAGGGGATGTGTCTGCAGCATGGCCTAATGGATAGAGCATGAGCCTGGGAGCCAGACGGTCATGGGTTCTAATACCGCCTCCGCCACATGTCTGCTAAGTGATCTTGAGCGCGAAGTCAATTTACTTCTCTGGGCCTCAGTGTCCTCATCTGTAAAATGAGGATTGAGACTGTGACCCCCACGTGGGACAGGGACTGTGACCAACCCAATTTGCTGTATACATCCCAGTGCTGTGGACAGTGCTTGGCACATACTAAGTGCTTAACCAATACCATATTTATTATCATTACCAACTCCATTGTATTATAATAATAATGTTGGTATATGTTAAGCGCTTCCTACGTGCAGAGCACTGTCCTAAGCACTGGGGTAGATACAGGGGAATCAGGTTGTCCCACATGAGGCTCACAGTTAATCCCCATTTTACAGATGAGGTAACTGAGGCACAGAGAAGTGAAGTGACTTGCCCACAGTCACACAGCTGACAAGTGGAGAGGTGGGATTCAAACCCATGACCTCTGACTCCCCAGCCCGGGATCTTTCCACTGTGCCACGCTGCACTTTCCAAACATTTAATGGAGTGCTTGGCATCCAATAAGCACTCAATAAATTCCACTGATTGATTGATTTGATACAAGATAATCAGTTTGGACATAGTCCCTGTCCCCTATGGGGCTCAGAGTCAACTTGATCATTCATTTATTTAATCATATTTATTGAGCACTTACTGTGTGCAGAGCACTATACTAAGTGCTTAGAAAGTATAATTTGGCAACAGATAGAGACAATCCCTATCCAACAACGAGTTCACAGTCTAGAAGGGGGAGACAGACAACAAAAATAAAACAAGTAGACAAGCCTAACTTATTTAGGCTAGATATTTTATAAATCAGGGCTATTGAAAAAGCTGGCTGTGTACTGTAAAAGGCATTTGTACAAAATACCTATCCTAGTATTGCTTCCATATTGACATCATATAAAGTATTATTGATAAAGTGGTGTCTCTAGAATAAAAATAATAATAATAATGATGATGATATTTGTTAAGTGCTTACTATGTGCCAAGCACTATTCTGATCATCTTCTATCTACCCCAGCACTTAGTACAGTGCCTGGCACATAGTAAGCACTTAACAAAAACCATAATTAAAAAGAGCTCAGAGTAAGACCCCGGCTGCTAGCTCCAGCTTCTTCCCTACTCCTCCAAGGAAAACACTGGGCTTTTGAAGAAAGGTTGCCTGAGGCCATGTCTCAGCAGTCTTTTTGGCCTAATGGAAAGAGGACTGGCCTGAGAGTCAGAGGACCTGGGTTCTAATCCTGACTCTGCCACCTGCCAGCTGTGCCACCAGAGGCAAATCGCTTCACTTCTCTGTGCTTCAATTTCCTTACTTGTAAAATAGGGATTCAGTACCTGATCTCTTTAAGCAGCGTGGCTCAGTGGAAAGAGCCTGGGCTTCGGAGTCAGAGGTCATGGTTCGACTCCTGGCTCTGTCACTTGTCAGCTGGGTGACTGTGGGCAAGTCACTTCACTTCTCTGTGCCCCAGTTACCTCATCTGTAAAATGGGGATTAACTGTGAGCCTCACGTGGGACAACCTGATTACCCTAGCACTTAGAACAGTGCTCTGCATATAGTAAGCGCTTAACAAATGCCAACATTATTATTATTATTCTTATTATTCCTCAGACAGCGAGCCTCATATGGGACAGGGACTGTGTCCCACTTGATTATCTTCTACCCACTCTACTGTTTACTACAGTGCTTGACACATGATAAGTTCTTATCAAACACCAACATTACTACTTGTTGAACAAATAAGAAGCTTGGGAGCAACACTCTGATGTCTCTTGAGGCCAAGAGTATCAACTGAAGGGCACTTGGAACTCTTTGGAGAAAGAAGGACCTGGGTTCTAATCCCAGGTCCACCACTTTTCTGCTGTGTGACCTTGGGCAAATCACTTAGCCTCTCTGTGCCTCAGTTACCTCATCTGTACAATGAGGATTAAGACTATGAGCCCCATATGAGACATGGACTGTGTCCAAGCTGATTACTGGCGTCTACCCTAGGGCTTAGTTTAGTGCTTGGTAGTACTAAGTACTTAACAAAAACCACTAAAAATAAAAAAATAAAAAAAAAGATGGAGAGCACAGGTAACACCTTTTCACTGTGAGTGTGAGGGTGAAAAGAGAGTAGTCAATCACTCGATCAGTGTGTTCTGTCGAGTTCCTACTGTGTTCAGAGCACTATGCAAAACTCTCGGGAGACCTACCATAGAGTTAGTAGATACTGGCCCTACCTTCAGGGAGTTTTCATTCTAGTTGGTGTGGAAGGGACAGACAGTGAAACACTCTTCAGAGGTGGGTAAAGAGAACAAGAGGGTGTGTATGTGAGGTAGTGTTCAAGTAATAGGGTGTGGAGGGAGGTTAAAAAGTTCTATGGGAGGTTGTGAGTTCACAAGTGCTCAGGTGACAGAGACGAGCCAAAGTGCTGCAGCGTGGTCTAGTGGAAAGAGCATGGGCTTGGGAGTCAAAAGGACCTGGGCTCTAAACCCAGCTCTGCCACTTGTCTGTTGTGTGACCTTGGGCAAGTCACTTCACTGCTCTAGGCCTCAGTTACCTCATCTATAAAATGGGGATTAAGACTGTGAGCCCCACACGGGTCATGGATTGGGTCCAACCTGATTAACTTGCGTCTACCCCAGCGGCTCAGTACAGTGTCTGGGGCACTGAAAGAGCTTAAGTACCATAGAAAAACAAAAGGGAAGGTGGGACTGAAAGAACGCTAGAGGATCCTTTCAGGACACGAGAGTCCCTGATCCCCTTTTAACACAGGTTTACCAGTGCCTCCAGGTTCAAGGTCGATTGTCCGTTTCCCTGGCTCGAGACGTAAGCTTGTTGGGTGGGGGGGGAATGGATCTGTTTATTGTCGTATTGTATTCACCCAAGTGATTGGTACAGTGCTGTGCACACAGTAAGCGCTCAGTATGATTGAATGAATGAATGAATCCTGCTAGGGAGAGAGTTCATATAACGGGTAAGGAATCTCTGCCAAAATGGGCTCAGGGAGACTGGGAGATGAGGTGCTGAGGGCAGAGGGTGGAAACAGACATCGTGTGACCTTGCAAATTCTCAGTGGCCCCTGAACCTGTGGGGGATCATTATTGGGTGGGGTAGGTAGGGAGAGAAAAGTAAGCCTCCCCCCATGCCGCCGACCCCTGTCCAGAAGGGATGGGAGAGTGAAACAAGGGAAGGAAACCGTCTACATCCTGAAGTGAAAAAGAAATCTTTTGATCTGTAGTAAGTAACCTCCCTTCTTGATTTTCTGGGGATGGGATTTGGGATCCAAACAGTGTCCCCGCTATCCTAAAGGTAGAAAGCCCTTTCATGACATTGGACAGGAAATCAAATATTTGCCCCATGCAGGAAGACTGGCCATGGGAGATAACACTCAGGAGGCCTAAGAGCGGGCAGAGGATCAAAGTGAGCCCACAGCACACCGCTCCTTAACAGGCTCTTCTAGTGCGCTGCAAAGCTCAGGCCCAGGGTATCCTGTTGAAGACATAAAAATCAGAAGACACCTCCCATTTCCCTGGCAACCCAGATTCTTCTCTAGCAACAGTGGGGTCAGAGAGACATCAACCACCGGAACTGTGTTTCTGTCGACCAGTAGCACACAAAAACAGACTGTATGGGATTGTGCCCCATCTCTCTTTCTGAAATCTTAGAAAAATGGTGCAGGTGGAGCTGAGGTTGGGATGGGTAGATCAGTCCTGGAAGTAAACAGAATTTCTAAACCAGAACACCAGACCAAAACGAGAGGGCTTTGGAGGGGATAAGAAGCCAACTCACAGCATCGTTCCACTCCACCTCCGCCTGCTGAACCAGAACAGCCATTTCAGAACTTTTTTTTTGATACCGGAGCTGAGTTAATAATAATAATGATAATTATGGTATTTGTTAAGCCCTTACTATGTGCCAAGCACCGTTTTAAGCTCTTGGGGAGGTATAAATTCATCAAGTTGAACACAGTCTCTGTCTCAAAAGGGGCTCACATTCTTAATTCCCACTTTTCAGATGAGGTAACTGAGGCCCAGAAAAGTGAAATGACTTGCCCAAGGCCACACAGCAGACATTCGGCACAGCCGGGATCCAGCTTACTCCCGGAGTGGTTTAGTCGTGCACCTGCCTGGAGGCGGGGGACTGGCGCCAATGACCTCCTCCCCAGCCGGCCGAGGATATCGCTGTTTTTCTGGCTCTCCCAGCATAATTGAGAAAAACAACCAAGATCTCACATCTGGATTGTTCTGCCAAGTGGTGGATGAGAGAGGATGGAGCTGGGGAGCCCCAGGGACTCTTGGGTGGAAAAACCGCCCGGGAACAAATAGGGTAGAAGGATTGGGAAATCGTGTTTCCTTTTTGCCTTTTAAAGCTCTGTGTGGATATTCCGATCTTTGGGGTGATAATCACCATTTCCTTCTAACAGCAAGGCCTGGAGAGCTCGATTCCAGTTAGTCAGGGGAGGCGGACCAACATATAATGGTGTTGGTTAAGTGTTTACTCTATGTGCCAGGCACTGCACTAAGCACTGGGGTAGATGCAAGGTAATCCGTTTGGACATAGTCCATGTCCCACACGGGGCTCACAGTCTTAATCCCCAATTTACCGATGAGGCACAGAGAAGTAAAGTGACTTGTCCAAGGTCACACAGCAGACAAGTGGCAGAGCTGGGATGAGAACCCAGTTTCTTCTGATTCTCAGGCCCGTGCTCTATCCACTAGGCAATGGGGGGATGGAGACTCCAAGAGGGGGAGTAACTGACCAAATACCCCCAGAACCTGGTCCTTGGACTTGAACTCTCCACCACCCTTTCCCTGTCTGTGATTCCCTCCCAAGCACTTAGTCTAATGCTCTGCACACATTGCTAGGTGAATACCACTGATCAGTTAATTGACTGTGGTCGAACTCTGACCTCCACCTCGTGTGACCCCTACCTCACGATGCGTGACGGCGGTTGGGGTGGGGGTGAGGATGTCAGTTCTGCTCGGAAAGGAATAAAATCCTAGAATTCCAGAGCTGGAAGGGATTGGAGAGCCCCTCTGGTCCAGCACCAGACTCCGGGCAGGCATCCAATGAAACCGTCCAAACCAAGGGCCCGTTGAGAATCCTTCTTTAACGCTTGCCGCACGGGAGGCTCCAATCTTCCGTTCTGATGAAATGTGCAAGCTTACTCACTGAAACTCCTCAAAAGGAATGCCAAGAGCATGAACTTGTCTGATATGTCACCACTTCAGTTCAAGGGAATTTCAGGGAGTCCGCCAAACACCACTCTGGGTACAGGGACACTGACTCTAACTCTTGCCGGCCTCCTTCATTCAACCTTGAATGGGGGCCCCCGCAAAGCAAAGCGAGCTCATGCCAATTTGCCACCAGCCCACCGTCTCCGGGAGACGACCCTAGTCAGATGGGTACAATTATCCAACGTCCTGCTAGGAATCGGAACTAGCCTCGGGCAAATGGATGAGCGGTGGTTTTCAGGGCTGCCCGAAGGTTTTTCAAATGAGGGGTTGAGAACCTGGGAGATTCTGCAGGGGAATATTTGAGGGGGTGGAAGGGATCAGCGCTGCAGCAGCCTGAACTGCTGATTAGGTCTGCTGGGGGAAGTCGAAATCTTCCTCTTTCTGGCCCACTGGCGGCCCCTCTCCCTCTTGCCCTCTCCCCACCCTCCCATAGCTCCGTGGACTCTCCAGCATGGTGAAAATCCAGGCAGCAGTTTAGTTTGAGAAGCAGGTTGGCCTAGTGGATAGAACACGGGCCGGAGTCAGAAGGATTTGAATTCTAATCCTGCACTGCCATTTTTCTGCTGTGGGACCTTGGGTAAGTCCCTTCACTTCTCTGGGCCTCATTTACTTCATCTGTACAAGGGGGATTAAGACTGTGAGCCACATGTGGGACAGGGACTGTGTCCAAACTGGTTAATTTGTATCTATCTCAGAATTTAGTAGAATGCCCGGCACATAGTAAGCGCTCAACAAATACCATTAAACCCCCACCCCCTGCCCCCAAATACTCCGGTTGTCCCTGGGAGATCCAACTGCTTTTCCGGCTCCCAATCCAAGAGCGCTCCCCTGACGAATCATTGACAGGAAAGCTGGACTCCAAACGTTCTTCCCTTTTTCCAAAGCACTAGAACAGGGAATCATGGCCAAAACGATGGGAATCGCTAGCAGAGCCAGCGGGACCAGGCTAGGAGGAAGGAGTAGGAAGAGAGCTCAGAGAGTAGCTTGGGAATTCTCAGATTAGATTTCCTCTTTTGTCACCCAAATCTTTTTTTATGGTACTTGTTTGTAATATTAACTATGGTATCTGTAAAGTGCTTACTATATGCCAAGCACTCCTCTAAACACTGGGGTAGACACAAGGTAATCAGGTTGGACACAGTCCCTGCCCCACATGTGGCTCACAGACTTAATCCATATTTTACAGATGAGGTAACACGTACAGAGAAGTGAAGTGATTTGCCCAAGGTCACACAGTAGACATAGACACAGCTGACATTAGAAGCCATGACCTCTGACTTCCAGGCCCGTGCTCTTTCCACTAGGCTATTCTGCTTCCCTTTTGTCAAGCACAGTTCTAAGCTCTGGGGTAGTTACAAGTTTATCAGTTTTGACTCAGTTCCTGTTCCACATGGGGCTCACACTTTAAATAAGGAGTAGGATTTAATACCCATTTTACAGTTGAGAAAACAGAGGCTCAGAGAAGTTCAATGATTTGTCCAAGGTCGCAGAGCAAACAATCGGTAGAGTTGGGATTAGGTTCTCTGTCTCCCAGGCCCATGCCCTGCCCACATGGCCATGCTGCAAAATCTCCATTCAAAGAATCAAAATCTTGAAAACCTCTTCATCCCGGAGAGATTAGCCAGGAAGATGAAAGATTAGATTTAGAAACAACAAATGTGACTGGTATTCCTGGCGCTTGGCTCCTACTAGCTGCTTAATCAGCAGGGAAATGCTCATCCCAGGTAAACAGCATGTGATAAGATTGGATGATGCCAGCACCATTCAGAGGGATCCAGATATTTGGCAATTTCTTGGAACTTTTGCCTAGAGTGGAGACGCTACTGTCCTCTGCTGAGACCTCCAAAGCCTCAGGGCGGGGATGGATCAAGGGATCAACGAATCAAGTCTCCTGCCTTCAAGAAGGGCAGCACAACCCTCTTCATTCTTAACCACCATCTAGGCCCTCTTGCCCAACCTCAGCATTTACGTGCTTACACGAAGCGGTGTGGCTTAGTGGCAAGAGCACTGCTCCGGACCCGGGTTCTAATCTGCCTCTGCCACCTGTCCGCTGTGTGACCTTGGGTGAGTCACTTCACTTCTCTGTGCCTCAGTTCCCTCATCTGCCAAATGGCAATACAAGACCTGTTCTTCTTCCCACTTAGACTGTGAGCCTCATGGGGGCCTTGATTATCTTGTATCTACCCCAAGGCTCAATACAGTGCTTGACACATAGTAAGTGCTTAACGAACCATAATCATTCATTTTACTTACAATGGCTTGAATCACTTTTCTATTCAATGAGTTTTAGGCCCTGCTGGAAGCACTTCCTCCTGTCTGTAAATTAGCCTGCGTCTGCCTCCCCCATGAAACTGTCAGCTCCCTGAGGGTAGGGGCCATGTCATGTGCTTAGTACAGTGCTCTACCCTTAGGAGATGCTCAGTGAGCGTGATTGATTAACTGACCCTTAGTTCTGTTCTTCAAGATAACCTCCCCAGTTCCTGCACCACAGAGACTGGGCCCGAACTCAAGGTAAGGAGCGGTGGCCAGGCCAGAGAGTCAAGGAGAGGCCGGAACAGAGTTAGAATTGCCGACATTTGACAATAGGGAAAGAGATAGCGGTGATAAGGAAGGCAAATAGGCCAAGGCCTGGAACGGCCTGTACTCCCCCTATCAGCTGAAAAACAGATTTGGACACGTTCCTAGGCCCCTTTTCTGTTTCTTTCTGAAGGCAAGAAGGTCTCTGCTGAGACCTCAGATTGCTCAGAGCTCCAGGCAAGCAGGCATACATGTGCCCCTTCCCCCCCCTCACAACACGCATGCACATATGCGCTCTCTCTCTCTCTTTCTCTCTCTCTCAGACAGACCCAGAAGTGGTCAAAGCTCAGCGACCAGCATTTTCTCCACCACTACACGTGTGGGCACGCTCATCCACACACGTGCAGAGACACGCACACACGCACGGAGAGGTGCATTCCTGAATCCCCTTTTAATCACCTTGTCATTTTTCTTCAGAGAGGATGAGCATTCATTACCACGGGCTGTTTATACAAGACAGTTGACTCCCTTCCAAGCCACATTTTACTCTAAAAGAGAAGTCAGGGCCCCCGGGAGACTGTTCAGACATACACAGACACACACACTCCCGCTTATTTTTGCAGACCTTAATAATAATGCTAATCATAATAATGACGATGGTACTTGTTAAGCACTTACTGTGTGCCAAGAACAGTTCTAAGCTCTGGGGTAGATACAAGTTAATCAGGTTAGACACAGTCCCTGTCCCACATGAAGCTCACAGTCCTAACCCCCGTTCTACAGATGAGGTAACTGAGGCACCGAGAAGTGAAGTGACTTGCCCAAGGTCACAGAGCAGACAAATAGCAAGTGCTTAGTACTGTGCTTTGTACAGAGTAAGCGCTCAATAAATACGATTGAATCAATACCACTGATTGATTGAATGGTGGTTCAAGAGATTATGATTCTCTTAACAGAGAGCACTAATGCACTGTGTGGCCTTGGACAGGTCACTAAACTTTCTGGCACCCCTTAACACTACAGAAAATTAGGTATAGTAGAAGAACTTCACCCCACCTTCCAGGTGGAAAACTGGGACACTGACTGCACTGCTACTAAAAATAAGTTTTACTATGTCATAAATCATCATCGGTGGTATTAGTTAAGTGCTTACTCTATGCAGAGCACTGTACTAAGCACTTGGGAGAGTACAGTACAACAGAGTAGGTAGACATGTTCCTGCCCACAGCAAGCTTACGGTCTGATAGTGCCGAAGCTCCGAGATGCAGAATTCTCCTTTCTTTCTTTCTTTCTTTCTTTCTTTCTTTCTTTCTTTCTTTCTTTCTTTCTTTCTTTCTTCCTTTCTTCCTTTCTTCCTTTCTTCCTTCCTTCCTTCCTTCCTTCCTTCCTTCCTTCCTTCCTTCCTTCCTTCCTTCCTTCCTTCCTTCCTTCCTTCCTTCCTTCCTTCCTTCCTTTCTTCCTTTCTTCCTTTCTTCCTTTCTTTCTCTCTCTCTCTTTTCTCTCTCTCTCTTTCTCTCTCTCTCTTTCTTTCTTCTCTCCTTCCTTCCTTCCTTCCTTCCTTCCTTCCTTCCTTCCTTCCTTCCTTCCTTCCTTCCTTCCTTCCTTCCTTCCTTCCTTCCTTCCTTCCTTCCTTCCTTCCTTCCTTCCTTCCTTCCTTCCTTCCTTCCTTCCTTCCTTCCTTCTTTTTCTTTCTTTCTTATCAATCGTATTCTTTGAGTGCTTACTGTGTGCAGAGTACTGTACTAAGCACTTGGAAAAGTACAACACAACAAGGAACAGAGACATTCCCTGTTCACGACAAGCTTACCTCACTATTTTCTCTCCACAAACCTCTACTCTGCCTTTCCAGCATTCTCAATACAACAACGTGGCTCAGTGGGAAGAGCCTGGGCTTCGGCGTCAGAGGTCATGAGTTCAACTCCTGGCTCTGCCACTTGTCATCTGTGTGACTGTGGGCAAGTCACTTACCTTCTCTGTGCCTCAGTTACCTCATCTGTAAAATAGGGACTGTGAGCCTCACGCGGGACAACCTGATGATCCTGTATCTACCCCAGTGCTTAGAACAGTGCTCTGCACATAGTAAGCGCTTAACAAATACCAACATTATTATTATTATTACAAAACTCGCCCTTGAGTTCAGCCCCCTGTCAATAAATCAGTGGTATTTATTGAATGCTTACTGTGTGCAGAGAACTGGACTAAACTCTTGGGAGAGTACAAAAGAATTGGTAGTCATGATCCCTGGCCTTGAGGAGTTTATAATCTAGTGGGGAAGACAGAAAATAAAATGAATTAAAGGTAGGGGAAGCAACAGAGTAGAAGGATATTCATTCATTCAATAGTGTTTATTGAGCGCTTACTAAGCGCTTGGAATGAACAATTCAGCAACAGATAGAGACAGTCCCTGCCCAATGATGGGCTCGCAGTCTAACTGGGGGAGACAGCAAAGCAAAATAAAACAAAACAAAAACAACATTATCAAGATAAATAGAATCACCTTATTAACAAAATAAATAGGGTAATAAATAATATATACAAATGAGCACAGTGCTGATGGGAGGGGAAGGGGGAGGAGCAGAGGGTTGGGGGGAGCAGAGGGAAAGGGGGGGCTCAGTCTGGGAAGGCCTCTTGGAGGAGGTGAGCTCTCAGTAGGGCAATATGTACCTAACTGCTGTGGGGCCAAGTGTGGGATGGGTATCAAAGTGCTTTGGGGTACAGACCCAAGTGCAGAGGAATAGTCCTATTCAAGCCACTTAACCTCTTATCTCACCTTGGTTTTTTTTTTAAATGGTATTTGTTAAGCACTTACTCTGGGTCAGGCTCTGTACTAAACACTGGGGAAGATTCAAAATAACCAGATTGGACACAGTCCATGTCCCACATGGGGCTCACAGTCTTAATCCCCATTTTACAGAGGTAACTAAGGCCCAGAGAAATCCAGTGACTTGCCCAAGCTCACACAGCCAACAGGTGGCAAAGCCAGTATTAGAACCCAGGTCCTCTGACTCCCGGGCCCGTACTCTTTCCATTAGGCCACACTGCTTCTCTCTTGCCCACTGCCCATCCTTCCAGCCTCTGTGTCCCTCCCAACTGGGTAGCTATTCTCTGGGCACCCACTCCCAACCCCCCCACCCACCTGATCATCCCACTCGGAATTCTGCACCGTCCACTTCCTATTCCTATTTCATATCCCACAATTACTTCCCCCCCTTCAAAGGCTTACTGAAGGCACATCTCCTCCAAGAAGCCTTGCCTAAACTCTCCCACTCCCTTCTGCTTCGCCTTGACTTTCTCGCTTTATTCATCCCCCTCCCAGCCCCACAGCACTTCGGTATATACCTATAGTTTTATTTATTTATTTTAATGTCTGCCCTCCCCTCTAGACTGTAAGCTTGTTGCGGGCAGGGAATGGATCTGTTGTTTTGTCTGTCTCCCCCGATTAGACTGTAAGCCCGTCAGTGGGCGGGGATTGTTTCTATCTGTTGCCGAATTGTACATTCCAAGTACTTAGTACAGTGTTCTGCACATAGTAAGTGCTCAATAAATACTATTGAATAAATACTAGTGGATGAATAACCAAGCATTTAGTATAATGCTCTGCACACAGTAAGCGTTCAATAAATACGACTGTCTGACGTATCGGCTGACCTGGTGCTGGTCAGTCTGTCAGCCCTGGCTGACATTCCTCTCAGGGGACCCTCCAGACAGACCAGATACCCAGATGGAAGATGGGCTCATTTGAAGACATCGCCCACTTGCCTATCTAACCTCTGCTCCGGCTAGCGGAAAGTGGAACCCTGGAATGACAGATGCCGGCCTTTCTCTGCTTCCCCTGTCTTGGCACGCATGTTAGCAAAACCGTTGGAGTGCCCGACATCTGCGTGTAATTGGAAGAATGAGTGGAGGGGGAGGAGAGGACCATGATGAAGACTTGGAAAGGGCCTGGAGTGGGAGGGATTCATTGGCGGAAGCTTCCTGGAAAGGTGAGGCTTAAGCTCTTCTGCCTAGTGGAAAGAACACAGGCTTGAGAGTCAGAGGATCTGGGTGTTAATTCTGCTTCTTCCACTTGTGTGACCTTGGACAAGTCACTTCCCTTCTCTGGGCCTCATCTGCAAAATGGGGATTCAAAGACTGTAAGCTCACTGTGGGCAGGGAATGTGTCTGTTTATTGTTATTTCGTACTCTCCCCAGGGCTTAGTACAGTGCTCTGCACACAGTAAGCAGTCAATAAATACGACTGAATAAATACCTGTTCTTCCTCCTACTTATATTATGAGCCCCAGGTGGGACCTGATTATCTCCTTCTAACCTGTAAGCTCATTGTGGGCAGTGATCGTGTCTGCTATCTCTGTTTTATAGTTCCAAACTCTTAGTACTGTGCTCTGTACGTAGTGAGTGCTCGATAAATATCATTATTGATTGATGGATTGATTTCAAAAAGGAGAGGTGACATGGGGGACAGGGGCAGGAGTGTAGCTTTGAGATGGCCTCAAGCATCAGTAGGGTAGCAGTCGGAGTTTCAGCCGGCTTGTCTCGGTCTGATTCCGTATCCCGCAACTACTGGGCGTGAGCTCGCCATATCTCTCGGCCTATCTGGGCCTCACTCTACTGTCTCATCTTCAACCCCTTGCTCTTGCCCTCCTTTTTTCCTAGAAGTCCCTCCCCCTTCACATCTGACAGAGCACCACTCTCCCCACCTTCAGAGTCCTATAAAAATCATAGAGCATAATAATTATTATTATGGTACTTGTTAAGAGCTTACTATGTGCCAAGCACTGTTCTAAGCGCTGAGGTAGATACGAGGTAATGGGGGCATCCCACGTGGGGCTCGCATTCTTACTTCCCATTTTACAGATGAGGTAATTGAGGCAGGGATAAGTTAAGTGGCTTACCCAAGGTCGCAAGGCAGACAAGTGGCCAAGCCGGGATTCGAACCCACGTGCTCTGACTCCCAAGCCCGTGCTCTTTCCACTAAGCCGTGGAAGAGTGTGGACAGAGCATGGGACTGGGAGTTAAAACGCCCTGGGTTCTAATTCCGGCTCTATCATTTATCTGCTGTGTGACTTTGGGTAAGCCACTTAAATTCTCTGTGCCTCAGTTTCCTTATGTGTAAAATAGGGATGAAGACTGTGAGCCCCATTTGGGACAGGGATTGTGTCCAACCTGATTACTTTGTATCTACCTCAGTGCTTAGAACAATACCTGGCAAATAGTAAATGCTTAACAAATACCACAATTTATTATTATTATCTTCCCCAGTAAGTCTTCCCAAATTAGCCTTTCATCTCCCCACTCTTTTCTCCCTCCCTTTTTACATCATCTATAGATTTGAGTTGGTGTACTTTAAACACTTGGATTTTCACTCCACTTCCCCCACTCCCCACTCTCAGTGCTTCTACTCTTACTTTTCTATTTGGTTCCTTCCCCTATCTATAATTTATTTTAGCATCTGTTTCTCCCTGCTAGATGGACATTCATTCACTCATTCATTCATTCAAAAGTATTTATTGAGAGCTTACTATGTGCAGAACACTTTACTAGGACATTCCCTTGAAGACAGCGGCGTGGCCTGGTAAAAAGAGCATGGGCTTGGGAGTCAGAGGACCCAAGTTCTAATACTGCTCCATTACTTACCTGCTTGTGTGACCTTAGGAAAATCGCTTCACTTCTTGGTACCTCAGTTTCCCTATCTATCAATGGGGATTCGAAACCTGTTCTCCCTCCTACTTAGACTCTGAGCTCCATGTGGGACTTGATTATCTTGTATCGACCTACCCCAGCTCTTAGTACAGGGCTTGGCAAATAGTAAGTGCCTAACAAATGCCAGTTGTTATTATCATGTCCATCAACAGAATCGCATTCTCTCCAAGTGATTAATACAATACTCTGTGCCGAATAAGCACTCAATAACTATCAATGATTAATTGATCGAGTGGTATAAGATCTGGATCTATTCAGCTCATCTCTAGACTGAAAGCTTACTGTGGGCAGGGAATGTGTCTGCTTATTGTTATTTTGTCCTCTTCCAAGCACTTAGTACAGTGCTCTGCACACAGTAAGCGCTCAATGTATATAATTGAACAATTGAATGAATGAATGAATATCTGCTTTTGAATTTTCCGGGCTAGACCACACTTGGAGAGAAGGACCTGGGTTCTAGTCCCAGCTTCACCACCTGTCTGCTTTATGACCTTGGGCAAGCCACATAACTTCTCTGGGCCTCAGTTATCTCATCTGTAAAATGGGGTTAAAGAGTGTGAGCCCCATGTGGGACTGGGACGGTGTCCAACCTGATTAACTTACATGTACCCCGGCACTTAGAATTGTGCTTAAAACATAGTGAATACAGTAATAATAATTATTATTATTTTCTGCCATCAAGACCTAGGTCTGGCCCTAACTTAGGAGTGCAGTCAGGCAGGGGTTCCCCAGGAGAAGCGCTCTGAGATCCCGCAAACATGGTGCCCAGGACAACCTCCGGTCCCACTGCGTGTCAAGCTAATCCGTGACATAATAATAATTTTGGTATTAAGCACTTACTATGTGCCAGGCTAAGTGCTGGGGTGGACGTGAGTAAATCGGGCTGGACACAGTCCTTGTCCCACATAAGGCTCACGGTCTCAATCCCCATTTTACAGGTGAGGTAACAGAGGTCCAGAGAAATGAAGTGTCCAAGATCACACAGCAGACAAGTGGCAGAGCTGGGATTAGAACCCATGACCTCCTGACTCCCAGGCCCATGTTCTACGTACATCGCCTCATCTGGTGGGCAGAAGAACCGCCAGGCCTGCCCTATATTTAAGGGACAACTTGGACAGAGGCCCTGGGGTGGGAGAGAGGCAGAACCGAGGGGAAAATGTTGCTTCCTTGCTGGTTGCCTGGAACAGGGAGCAGGGGCTCTCACAGGAAATGGATGGGACTGGGAAGGAATCTATCTTATCTCGACCACTCCTTACTGTTCCTCGGAAGAACTTCATTGTAGCCAATTGTGGGGACGGAGGAAACTTTCCTCTGGACGCCAAGGCAGGTAGCAACCTGGGCGTTTCTGACCTCTTGAAAATCTGGAAAATTTGGAGGGTCTGTTTGGGTCACGGAGACCAAAATATCCTTCCCGGCTTCCCACACCCTCGGAGTTCTGCGTCACTGCCTCGGGGGCTCTGGCTGAAGCAGTTGGCTATCGTGCTACCGACAGGGTCCCTGGGGCCAGAAGGAGAGAGCTCCTGTCCCTCCCAGGACTTCTAAACTAAGAACGGGAAGCCTGGACGGGCGTGAGCCCAGGGGAAAGTGGGCCAGTTCCTCAGATTTATTTTGTTTACCTTCCCCATTCAGCTCCGAGTTATTAATACCGTTAGGAACAACAACCTCCGGCCCTCCTGGAATATTTTCCATCTCCGATTGGGGAACAGGGAACGCTTGAATGGATCCAAAGATCTGTCGCCCCCAGGCCGACCGAACCACCCGCCCGACCGAACCACCCACCACGGCTGCACAGCTTCTAAGGGTATTCAATCAAACAGGGGGATTTATTGAGCTCTTACTTTGTGCAGAACGGTTGTAAGATTGTAGATGGTAAGCTTCTTGAGGGCAGGGATTGTTTCTACTGACTCTATTGTACTGTACTTTCCCCAACTGCTTAGTACAGTGCTCTGTGCGCAGTAAGCACTCGATAAATCGAATGATGTTTTAGAAAAAAAGAGCCGCAGAGTAAAGTCTGGACTCGAGTGGCAGGGAGGAGAGAGAGGATTTCAGTATTGGTGTTATGCTGAGCCAAATTCTCTGTTCTATATTCATTCATTCATTCATTCATTCATTCATTCATTCATTCGTATTTATTAAGCGCTTACTATGTGCAGAGCACTGTACTAAGCGCTTGGAATGTACAAATCGGTAACTGATAGAGATGTCCCTGCCCTTTGATGGGCTTACAGTCTAATTGGGGGAGACGGACAGACAAGACAATAGCAATAAATAGAATCTAGGGGATGAACATCTCATTAAAACAATAGCAAATAAATAGATTAAGGCGATGTACATTTCATTAACAAAATTCTATAGCTCCATGGAGCCCAGCCATACATTCCTGGAACACAAGGGATACCTGAAATTACTTGTTTTAACATCTGTCTCCTCCACTCTAGACTGTAAACCCGTTGTGGGGAGGGAAAGTGGCTGTATATTGCTGTATTGTCTTCTCTCAAGCCTTTAGTACTGTGCTCCACAAACAGTAAGCACTCAATAAATACGATTGAATGATTGAATGAATGAGTCCACCCAAGTCCCAGCATTAGCACTGTTAGAGTTCACATGTTCAGCCGGGATTCCTCCATCCTTTCTGGTTGGGTTCTGTCACAGAATTTGGGCCCGTGGACAGATTAGATCTGTAGATAGACCTGCCTGCTGGCACAGGAGAGCCATTTGGTTGGAGGAAAGAATGTCCCTCAGGAAGTTTAGAGAAGCAACTTGGCCTAGGGGAAAGAACACGGGCAGAGGACATGGGTTTTAATCCCAGTTCCACCACCTGTCTGCTGTGTCTTTGCCTCAGTTACCTCACCTGTAAAATGTAGATTAAAACTGTGAGCTCTATGTGGCACAGGGGACTGGGTCATCCAGATTATTTTGCATCTACCCCAGAATGTAGTACAGTGCGTGGCATATAGTAAATGGTTAGCAAATTAAAAAAAAAAGTTTAGACTGAGTTTGGTTTGGTAATGTTACCAGTGAGGCCAGAAAAATTGGTCTTTTCCCTGAAGACTCTGGGCTGCCTCCCTACTAAACCCATTTTCCAGACTGAGCTAGCATAGAAATGGAGGAACTCTCAGGTGAAAGAGCTCTGATGCAGGGTGAAGCCAACATTTTGCACACGGGACAATAGTCAACAATAATAATATACTACTAACAAGAATGATAATAGTAATGTTTAAGTACTTACTATGTGCCGCATTGTGCTAAATGCTGATGTCAATTAAAGCTCAGGTACAGTCCCTGCTCCTCATGGAGCTTGCTATGAAAGAGGCAGGGAGAGTTTTTTAATCCCCGTTTTACAGGGAGGAAACTGAGGTCCAGGCAAGTTAAGTGATTTGCCCAAGGTCACACAGCAGGTTAATAGTAGAACCAGGTCTCCTGACTCCCAGACTTGCATTCTTTCCACTGGCCCCCAATGATGCTAGTGACTGATTGCAAGCAGCCCCTGGTGATTATGGTTGAAAAATCTTTCCCCATCAAGCAGAGGTGAAGCATGTCAAAGCAGTGTGGCTTAGTGGAAAGATCCCAGGCTTGGGAGTCAGAGGTCGTGGATTCTAATCCCGACTCTGCCACTTGTCTACTGTGTGACTTTGGGCAAGTCACTTCACTTCTCTGGGCCCCAGTTCCCTCATCTGTAAAATGGGGATTAAGTCTGTGGGCCCCACGTGGTACAACCTGATTACCTTGTATCTCCCCCAGCGCTTAGAACAGTGCTTGGCCCATAGTAAGTGCTTAACAAATACCATTATTATTATTATTATTATTTTTATGACGCATGGGAACTGTAAGCTCATTTTGGGCAGGGAATGTGTCTGTTGTTATATTGTAGGCTCCCAAGTCCTTAGCACAGTGTTTTGCACACAGTAAGTACTCAATAAATTCCTTTTGAATGAATGTATAAATGAATGAATGGGAACGGGTGGTGGGGAGGTGAAATTCAGGCAGGGGGATTGGTTGAAAAGTGCCGTGCACTATGTCACAGTTTTTTTGTGTATTTGTGGATTCCTTCCAGCATTCCTAAATGCTTTTCCCATGTTCAAATCATTTCACCTGTAGTTGCTGCCTGGAGTTTCAGGACAAATTCCCAGAACACAGAACACTCCCATGTACTTTGGCTGCAATTTTAACTTTGGGTTCCAAGATACCTGGGTGAAATCCTCAAGAAGCAACGTGGCCTAAGGGAAAGGTCCTGGGCCTGAGAGTGAGAGGACCTGGGCTCTAATCCCGGCTCGGCCAACTGCTTGCTGGGTGACCTTGGGCAGGGACAATGTCCAACCTGATCTGTTCGTATCCACACCTGCACTTAGAACAGTGCTTGGCACATAGTAAGCACTTTACAGATACCATAATTATTAATTATTATTATATTTTTCTCTGTGCCTCAGTTCTCCCTCTTAATTAGACCACGTGCCCCATGCAAGACAGGGACTATGTTTGACACGTAGTAAGCACTCATCAAGTACCATAAAAAATTTTAAAAAAACCAGTTAAGGATTAACTGTGTACAGTAATAGTGCTTTGTCCCCTCTTCCTCAGCTCCCCCTCTCTTCTTCGTCACTCCGACTCACTCCTTTTGCTCTTCCCTCCTCTCTCCTTCCCACAGCACTTATGCATATATGTATATGTGCAGCACTTATGCATATATGTATATTATATATATATATACATAATTCCATTTATTTATATTGATGCCTGCTTAATGATGGTATTTTTTAAGTGCTTACTATGTGCAAAGGACTGTTCTAAGCACTGGGGTAAGACAAGGTAATCAGGTTGTTCCACGTGGGGCTCACAGTGTTAATCCCCATTTTACAGATGAGGTTACTGAGGCCCAGAGAAGTTAAAGGAGTTGCCCAAAGTCACACAGCTGATAAGTGGCAGGGCCAGGATTAGAACCCATGACCTCTGACTCCCAAGCCCGTGCTCTTTCCACTAAGCCACACTGCTTCTCTGTTTACACATTTACTTGCTTTGATATCTGTCTCTTCCCCACTTTCCCCCCTCCGATGGACTGTAATCTTGTTGTGGGCAGGGATTGTCTCTCTTTTTGCTGTATTGTACTTTCCAAGCGCTTAGTATAGCGCTCTGCACACAGTAAGTGCTCAAAAAATACGATTGAGTGAATGAATGCTTTGTTCTCACACCAGGGGATCCAGATGCCACTAGGGTTTATTTTCTTCCTTCTCTCAACTCTCCCTCCCTACACATGGACAAAGGGCAGGCCTGTTATCCCTGGAGGACGAGCGGAGGAGCCAATCGCCTTTACTCAGTGACTCACTCCAAAGTTCCCAGTCTGCTGTCGAAGTAGTAGTCACAGCGGTATTTATTGAGCATCGGCTGGGAGCAGTACACTGTATTAAGCACCAGGGAAGCCCTCTAGTGACATGAGAAGTGTTCCTTGCCCACTATGAGGGAGTAGAGAGACACAGAAACATTCAAAGGCAGATAAGTGGAATCGAAAGGTCAATCTATCCATAGTACTTATTGAGCACTTACTCTGGGCAGAGCACTGACTGAATTTAATAATAATAATGATGGGATTTATTAAGCACTTACTATATGCCAAGCACTGTTCTAAGTGTTGGAGGAAATATGGGGTTATCAGGTTGTCCCGGGTGGGGCTCACAGTCTTAATCCCCATTTTACAGATGAGGTAACTGAGGCACAGAGAAGTGAAGTGATTTGCACAAAGTCACACAGCCGACAAGTGGCAGAGCCGGGATTAGAACCCATGACCTCTGACTCCCAAGCCCATGTTCTTTCCACTAAACCATACTGCTTCATTAAATTTGGGAGTACGATAAAATTAGCAGACATGAGGCCTGCCCTCAAGATATTTACAATCTAGTTGGGGAGACAGACACAAAAATGAAAGAGGGACAAGGAAGCAATAAAGGGTAAAGATCAGTACTTAAGGCCGACAGTAGCCAGAGGAGGGGGAGGGGAGTCTCCCCGTTGCTTAGATGATGTGGAAATGCTGAAATTGCAGTTCACGGGGAAAGAGGGTTTAGCGCAATGAAAGATTAATCGGGTAAGACCCACTGTAGGAGATGTGATTTCAAGAGAGTGATGAGAAGCAGTGTGGCCTCGTGGAAAGAACCTGGACCTGGGAGTCAGAAGGACCTGGGTTCTAATAATAATAATAATAATAATAATGATAGCATTTATTAAGTGCTTACTATATGCCAAGCATTGTTCTAATCTCACCACTTGCCCGCTGTGTGACCTCGGGCAAGTCACTTCACTTTTCTGGGCCTCGGTTACCTCATCTGTAAAATGGGGATGAAGACTGTGAGCCCCAAATGAGACAGGGACCGTGTCCAATCCAATTTTCTTTTATCCATTCCAGGGCTTCTTACAGTGCCTGGCACAAAGTAAGCACTTAGCAAATATTATTATTGCTATCATTATTATTATCATTATCATTTATCAGGTGGGGAGTGCAGTTGCCTGCCGGAAATGAAGGTGTACCAGGCAAGAGGGTGTGAGCAAGAGGTTGGCGGTGAGAAAGACAAGGGGGTGGCACAGTGTGTAGATAAATGCACTTATGGGCAGGAAATATGTCTGCTAATTTCTCTTGTATTGTACTCTTCCAGGCATTTAGAACAGTGCTCCAAATATAGTAAGCCCTCAATACATCCCATTGATTGATTGATTGTTAAGAGGAGCAGAGAGTGTGAGATGGGGTGAAGTGGGAGAGGAGCAAGGCTAAGAAGAGGGGAGATGGCTGATTAGTGGCTTAAAGCAAATGTTAAGGAGTTTCTGCTTGATACACGATAGAACTACATACAGTGCCCTGCACATAGTGAGCACTCAGTAAACACCAACGATGATAAATAAAATGCTGCAGATGGGAATAAATATATATAAAGTAAATGCAAGAGATGACTGAAGGGTTGATAAAATTGGAGGTGCTGATAATTATTTGAGTAAGATCTAGCATAAATGGGACACGGGGACAAAGCATGACCTAATTATCTAGTGGGTGAACCAGTGCTCAGTACAGTGCTTCGGTATAAAGCACTTAATGAATACCATCTAATAAATACTGTCATCATTCTGGAAGAGGAGGTGGGGTTTTTAAGGGGGCTTGGAAGCTGGGGAGGGCCAGGGTTTGGCAGATTTGGGAGGAAAAGGAGTTTCAGTCCCTGGTGTAGCATGTCAGAGTTCAGTGTTGGATACCCAAGCAACTGCTGAATGGAGAGTTGAAATTGGAAAACCAAAAGCAATAGGGGTGGAAGAAACATTTTGGATATACTGTAAAACAAAGGGTCAGGCTCCTCTTCATCCCAGCTGAAAACTGGGATTCAGTTACTGGGCTCTGCGAGTAAGAAAAGAGAGACTTCCTTTGAGCAGAACCTCCGGAAAGAATTAGGGACAAGTGCCAGGTGCTGCAAAAATGAAGCATGAAATCACTGTAAGGGACAACTTGGCCAGAACTGTGGATCCTGCATCGGTCTTTTCACACACACACACACACACACACACTCACACGCACACATACACTTCCCGGTCAGGTGGCTTACTGGTCTGGAAAAGCAGGGAAGGAGAGCACTCCTCATTTCAGTTTCCAGCCTACACACTGGGGAATCTAGGATTGTTTCCCTAGATTCCCCTTCAGCCTCTTCAGGTCAAATCAGCAATGGGGGTATGGCTCAATTTTAGGGTTCACGTCATAGGGTTCCCCCCAATAAAGCACTGGATGGGGGCTTCAAGTTTAATATTCCTAATGGCCCAGCTTTATCCCAAATTGAATGACCTGTTAGGAAGTCGAATACTCTAAATTAGATATCTCCCAACAGGGCCCTAATTTATCCTGCTGTTCAAACTTGCCACCTCCCCTTCTGTTTTAATCTGACTTGTTGTCTCCCTGCTGAGCTCAGATGTTTGGGAGCTGGGTCAATAACATGATCTGGGTGAGAAGGAAGTAAGAAGAGAAACATCATAAAATAACTTCCAGGAGGATAAAAATAACATTTTCACCTGAAAATTGCCCGAGGAGAGGCAGCAAAATAGGTCTAGTTATCAGAAGACTGATCCTGGCTCTTGGTTCAACAATTAATGAGGGACACAGAAGAGGGGTGGAGTTGAGGAGGGGAGAGGGTCAGAGGTCAGAGGTGAGTCAAAGCTTGGAAAATAAGGTGAGAGAAACTGGGATAATTCCACCTGGAAAGGAAGAGATTGAGAACAATCTGATAACAGTCTTCGAATAAACAAAGAGTTTTCTGTGTCGAGGACAGTTGCTCTCCATCTCCATTAAGAACTAAGGAGAAAATGGGAATTACACTTCAGTTTGAGGGATTTAGGTGAGTTAAGAGGGAGAATTTCCTGTCAGTGAAGGTTGTTAGACAATTGGAATGGGTCACAGTGGGCCACTGTTATTACCTTCTCCAGGGTCTTTATGAACAGAATAAATTCTCATTCTCCTCAGGCAGTCTAAACATGGTCCCGTCCAGGGAAGGCCAGAAGCCGGAGAGATAACGGGCGCTTTGGAGGATGGCGAGAAGTAAGAATGAAGATAGAGGAGGCTGTAGAGTTCCCCACCAGTATGTTAGGAAGCTTGAAATGAGGAGAGCCTAGTAAACGATGGCTTCTTCCCATGCAGGATATCCGTTCGCAGCTCTGAGAACACATCATTTATATGCTTAAGCACGTCGATTAGACTGTAAGCCCTAGACAGGGTAGGGACTGTCTCTCTCTGTTGCCGATTTGTACATTCCAAGCGCTTAGTACAGTGCTCTGCACATAGTAAGCGCTCAATAAATACTATTGAATGAATGAATGAATGTTGCCAGAGACCTCCCTCACCCCCCAGCAGATTCGAGTGAGAAGCAAGAAGCAGCGTGGCCTCGTGGAAAGAACCCAAGCCTGGGAAACAGAAGGCCTGGGTTCTCATCCTGGCACGGCCACCTGTCGGCTCCGTGGCCCTGAGCTAGTCACTTTGCTTCTCTGTGTCTCATTTTTCTCCTCTGTAAAATAGGGATTAAGACCGCGAGCCCTCTATCATCTCTATGTGGAGGACACCCAAATGTCTATCTCCTCCCCTGCTCTCTCACCCTCCCTCCACGCTCGCATCTCCTCCTGCCTTCAGGACATCTCCACCTAGATGTCCTCCCGCCACCTAAAACTCAACATGTCCAAGACTGAGCTCCTTATCTTCCCTCCCAAACCCTGTCCTCTCCCTGACTTTCCCATCACTGTGGACACCACTACCATCCTTCCCGTCTCACAAGCCTGCAACCTTGATTCTGCTCTCTCATTCACCCCACATATCCAATCCGCCACCAAAACCTCCTGGTTTCACATTCACAACATCGCCAAGATCCACCCTTTCCTCTCCATCCAAACCGCTACCACAGTAGTACAGGGCAATGACTCTGTATCTCCCCCAGCGCTTAGAACAGTGCTCTGCACATAGTAAGCGCTTAAACAAATACCAACATTATTACTGCAGTCACTCATCCTATCCCAAGCGGATTACTGCATCAGCATCCTTTCTGATCTCCCAACCTCCTGTCTCTTCCCACTTGGGTCATTCATTCATTCATTACTACATGCAGAGCACTGTACTAAGCCCTTGGAACGTACAATTCAGCAACAGATAGAGACAATCCCTGCCCAGTGACGGGCTCACAGTCTAATCGGTCGATTCTTCACTCTGCTGCCTGGATTATCTTTCTTCAGAAAAGCTCTGAGCACGTCACCCCATTCCTCAATAGTCTCCAGTAGTTGCCTATCAGCCTCCGTATCAAGCAAAACCTTCTCACTACTGGCTTCAAAGTTCTCCATCCCCTTGCCCCCTCCTACTTCATCTCCCTTCTCTCCTACATCCCAGCCCGCACACTCCACTCCTCTGCGGCTAACCTTCTCACCGCGCCTCGTTCTCACCTGTCCCGCTGTCGATCCCTGACCTATCTCAGGCCTGTGACACCCTCCCTCCTCAATTCCGCCAAACAATCACACCTCCCCGCTTCAAAGCCCTAGTGAAAGCTCACCTCCTCCAGAAGGCCTTCCCAGACTAAACCCCCCTTTTTCCTCAGCTCCTCTTTCCCTCCCCATTGCCACGACTCGCTCCCTTTGCTCTACCCCACCTCCCTGCCCCACAGCACTTGTGTACATATTTGCATACCAATAATTCTACTTATATTAATGCCTTTTTACTTGTTTTGATGTGTACATATCTATAATTCTATTTATTTATATTGATGCTATTGATGCCTGTTTACTTATTTTGATGTCTGTCTCCCCCCTTCTAGACTGTGAGCCCGCTGTGGGCAGGGATTGTCTCTCTGTTGCTGAATTGTACTTTCCAAATGCTTAGTACAGTGTTCTGCACACAGTAAGTGCTCAAAAAATACAATTGAATGAATGAATGAACAAACAAACGAACGAATGAATGAATAAAGGGGACATGGACTGTGTTCAACCTGATTAGCTTGTATCTATCCCCTGCTTAATACAGAGTCTGGCACAAGGTAAGCGCTTAACGATACTGCTAAAAAAAACAAAACACGGAAAGAGTGGAAAGCAAGACACCCAGCTGGAAACTACCGGCAACTTTCTGGGATTGGGCAGTGTGTCAGAGAAAGCATGTCAGTACTCTCCCAAGTGCTTAGTACAGTGCTCTGCACACAGTAAGCGCTCAATAAATACAATTGCATTGAATAAATGAATGAATGTCAGTACCATCAGGCTCCAACCAATTCTTCTCCCCAGCTCACCCCCTCCCAAACTCGGGCACAAACAATCACACAGAACAGTTGGGCCACAGGAAGCAGCTTGGCTTAGTAGGGAGCAGTGTGGCTTAGTGGAAAGAGCAATGGCTTGGGAGTCAGAGGTCGTGGGTTCTAATTCTGATCTGCCACCTGTCTGCTGTGTGACCTTGGGCAAGTCACTTCACTTCTCTGTGCCTCAGGTACCTCATCTGGAAAATGGGGATTAAGACTGTGAGCCCCATGTGGGACAACCAGATTACCTTGTATCTACCCCAGCACTTAGAATAGTTCTTGGCATGTAGTAAGCACTTAAACACCATCATCATCATCATTTGTGAACTCTACCTGATTCATCCACACATCCAACTTGTCATTCTCTTCTTTCCACTTTCTGCAACTGATGTTGTGCTGGTCTCCCCCATTAAAATAAACTGCTTACTTTTCTGCTGTGTGACTTTGGGCAAGACCCTTGACTTCTCTGGGCCCCAGGAACCTCATCTGTACCATGGGGATTAATACTGTGACCCCCCGTGGGACAGGGACTGTGTCCAACTGGATTAGTTTGTACCTATCCCAGTGCTTAGAACAGTACTTGGCATATAGTAAGTGCTTAACAAATTCCATTGCTATTACTGCGCCAATCAATTATATTTTTTGAGTGCTTACTGGGTGCAGAGAACTGTACTGAATGTTTGGGAGAGTATTCATTCATTCAATAGTATTTATTGAGCGCTTACTATGTGCAGAGTACCAGATAACAGAGTTTGTAGACACATTCCCTGCCCACAAGGAGATGTACTCGACCAAGAGTTTAGTACAGTGCTCTGCACACTGTAGGAATTCAGTAAATGGAATCGATTGATTGGCTGTCCTCCAGAGAGTGAGGCTGGGCCCCTTTTAAGATGGGGATTGTCAATCACTCCAGGAGATGAACCACGGTACAAACCTGCAAAGTGGCAACAGGTGCCACGAGAGCAAAAACAACTGGTTTCGGGTGTTTATTTTTTTCCTGCTGCCCCTCCAGCCTCTGCCAGATATGCTAATGAAGAATGAAACTGGACAGATTTATCTGCCAGTTTCTCTTACAAACCACCCCCATCCTCTGTAGGAGAGCTTTTTCCTATCTCCCTCCTACCTATTCCTGCTCCAATCCCACGACAACCCATCCCCTCCCACTCCGCTTCCCCGGCGCGAACCTACTCCCTGCGTCTTGATCTCGTCTCTCTTTCTTCGCCGACCTCTCGCTCACACCCTCCCTTAGGCCTGGGACTTCTTACCCTTCACATCTGACAGTCCACCTCTCTCCCCAGCTTCCAAATACTATCATCACCAGGGAACTTGTCTACCTACTCTGTGGCCTAGTGTAGAGAGCACGGGTTCTAATCGCAGTCCTGCCATATGTCTGTCTGCTGGGTCACCTTGGGCAAGTCACGTAACTTCTCTGTGCCTCAGTTATCTCATCTGTAAAATGAGGATTCAATCCTACTCCCTCCTGCTTAGACTGTGAGCCTCATGAGGGACAGGGACCGTGTCAAACCTGGTTAACTTGTATGTACCCTGGTCTTTAGAACAGTGCTTGTCACATAGTAAGCGTTTAACAGGTACCATAGTCATAATCATTCTCCCCAGTCCTTAGTACAATTCTCTGCACACAGTAAGCTCTCAATAAATACCACTGCTGATGATGATGATGATGATGACCTTGTTGTCTTGTCTTTGGCTGTCGAGTCTTCTCTGACCCATAGCAACAACATGGACACATCTCTCCCAGAATACCCCATCTTCATTTGCAATCTTTCCGGTAGTGGATCCATAGAGTTTTCTTGATTAAAATCTGGAAGTGGTTTACCATTGTTGCCTTCCGCATAGTAAGCTTGAGTCTCCACTCTCGACTCTCTCCCAAGCCGCTGCTGCCCAGTATGGGTGAGTTTTGACTTGCCTTCCACTTGCTAGCCACTGCCCAAGCTAGGAATGGAATGGGTAGGCCTCTTCGTGACTCTCCCTCCCATAGTCTCCCTCCCTGTCTCTCCCCGCTTCAGTCTTCTTCATTCCACTGCCTGGATTATCTTTCTACAGAAATGCTCTGGGCATGTTACTCCCCTCCTCAAAAAACTCCAGTGGTTGCCTATCAACCTTCACATGAAATAAAAACTCCTCACTCTTGGCTTCAAAGCTCTCCATCCCCTTGCCCCCTCCAACCTCACCTCCCTTCTCTCCTTCTAAAGACCAGCCTGTACACTCCGCTCCCCTGCTGCTAACCTCCCCGCTGGGCCTCGTTTATGCCCGTCCCACTGTTGACCCCTGGCCCACGTCCTACCACTGACCAGGAATGCCCTCCCTCCTCACATCCGCCAAACTAACTCTCTTCCCCTCTTCAAAGCCCTACTAAGAGGCCTCCAGGAGGCCTTCCCAGATAGAGCTCTCTCTTTCCTTCTGCTCCTCCTCCTCTCCCCATTGCCCCTACTCCCTCCCTCTGCTCTTCCTCCTTCCCCTCCCCACAGCACTTGTGCATATTTGTATATATTATTTATTACTCTGCTTGTTAATGATGTGTATATATCTATGTTTCTATTTATCTTGATGGTATTGACACCTGACTACTTGTTTTGTTTTGTTGTCTGTCTCCCCCGTTTATACTGTGAGCCCGTTGTTGTGCAGGGATTGTCTCTATCTGTTGCCGAATTGTACATTCCAAGCACTTAGTACAGTGTTCTGCACAGAGTCAGCACTCAATAAATACAATTGATTGAAAGAATGAATGAATAGTCGAGACTGGTAATAATGTTGGTATTTGTTAAGTGCTTACTAGGTGCAGAACACTGTTCTAAGCGCTGGGGGAGATACAGGGAAATCAGGTTGTCCCACATGAGGCTCACAGTTTTCGTCCCCATTTTACAGATGAGGTAACTGAGGCACAGAAAAGTTAAGTGACTTGCCCAAAGTCACACAGCTGACAAGTGGCAGAGCAGGGATTCGACCCATGACCTCTGACTCCAAAGCCCAGTCTCTTTCCACTGAGTCAAGCTGCTTCTCTACTTTCCAGGTGCCACCTAGAGAGGGGTGATGATCTTCAGGAAGCCTATTCACCTCTCTTAAACTGAAAAATCATTGTTGGAAGGGAACATGTCTATCAACTCTGTTGTACTATACACTCCCAACCAAGTTATTACTTAGTACAGTGCTCTGAACACAATAAGTGCTCAAAAATCCCACTGATCGACTGATTGTGGAACCCACCTATGCTCTCACAGCACATATGTAATGTATATAATAATAATAATAATGTTGGTATTTGTTAAGCGCTTACTATGTGCACTGTTCTAAGCGCTGGGATAGAGAAGTAGCGTGGCTCAGTGGAAAGAGCCTGGGCTTCGGAGTCAGAGGTCATGGGTTCGACTCCCGGCTCTGCTGCTTGTCAGCTGTTTGACTGTGGGCAAATCACTTAACTTCTCTGTGCCTCAGTTACCTCATCTGTAAAATAGGGATTAACTGTGAGCCTCACGTGGGACAACCTGATGACCCTGTATCTCCCTCAGCGCTTAGAACAGTGCTCTGCACATAGTAAGCGCTTAACAAATACCAACATTATTATACAGGGTAATCAGGTTGTCCCACTTGAGACTCACAGTTAATCCCCATTTTACAGATGAGGGAACTGAGGCACAGAGAAGTTAAGTGACTTGCTCACATGTATTCTTATATGCTCCAGCTTTCCCTACTTGAAATTTATTCTAATGTCTGTCTCCCCAACTATACTGTAAGCTCCTTGTGGACGGGGACTGTGTCTACTTTCCCAATACAGTAGTGGCACAGTGTTCTGCGGACAGATGTGCTCGATAATTACCACGGATTGAATGATTCCCTGATTCCGGTAACTACCTCCCAGAAGAGAGACAACAATCTGTGGGAGAAGGGAATCACCAACTTCAGGAGAGGACCTGGAGAGCAAACACCTAAGCTAGACCAAGATTGACCCCCAGACTAGAAACTCGTGGGCAGGGAATGTGTCAGTTTATTGCTTTATTGTACTCTCCTAAGCCCTTGGTACAGTGCTCTGCACACAGTAAGTGCTCAATAAATATGACTGATGAGGGAACTGAGGCACAGAGAAGTGAAGTGGTTTGCCCAAGGTCACACAGCAGACAATTGGTGGAGCCAGGATTAGAACCCACGTCCTCTGATTCCCAAACCCGGGATTAAGACTATGAGCTCCCATGTGGGACAGGGACTGTGTCCAACCTGATTAACTTGTATCTACCCCAGTGCTTAAAACAGTGCTTAGTAAGTGCTTAACAAGTACTATTATTATTAATATTAAATCAGTCACTGGTAATTATCAAGCGCTTAGTGCATGCAGAGCACTGTGCTAAGACTTTAGGAAAGTTTGGTATAACAGAGATGGTAGACACTTTCCCTGCCCACAAAGAGTTTACAGTCTAGAGAGTGAAACAGGTGTTAATTTAAATAAATGAATTATGGATATTCAATTAATAATAATAATACTTCTAGTATTTGTTAAGCACTTCCTATGTGCCAGACACTGTACTAAGAGCTGGGGTGGATACAAGCAAATCGAGTTGGACACAGTACCTTGTCCCCCATGGGGCCCCCCCGTCTCAATCTCCATTTTCCAGATGAGGTAACTGAGGCACAGAGAAGTAAAGTGACTTGCCCAAGGTGTCACAGCAGACAAGTGGCAGAACCAAGATTAGAACCCATGACCTTCTTACTCCCAGGCTCACGCTCTCTCCACTGTGCCATGCTGCTTTATTGAGCGCTTGTGTGTAGAGCAGTGTACTAAATGCTTAAAAAGAAATCCACAGCAGGCAAGATAGGAATCTAACTACGGTGGGGCTGAGGGTGGGGTGAATACCAAATGCCCAAAGGGTACAGAACCAAGGGCATAGACAACGCAGGAGGGAGGGGTAAAATCCAGGACCACAGCAGAGGGCAAGAGTGGGCAAGAGCATGACGTCCACCTCAGGGGCAGACCAAGGAACAGAGGGAAGTGGACGGAAGGAACTCTCCCCTCTGAGTGCCACGCAGGAGCCGAGTCGGTGGAGGAGAGAAAAGGAGGAGGGGAGGGTGGGTTAACCGCGGGGCTCCATTCACTGGAATTGATGTTTTTCCCAAATTCTTTCAGTTTGATTACCACTTGTAGCCTTGCATCACCTCTGTGGGTGGGGAGGGCGAGGTTGTTATTCCTACTTGAGGAATTGGAAAACTGAGGCCCCAAATCACAGCGCAAGCTTGTGGCAGAGCCAGGACCAGGAGGCCAGGACCAGGACTGTCTACCTATCTTCCCCCGCTCCTCATCTTCCCCGTTTCCCGGAATCGTCTCTCGCTTCTCCCTCGGCCCGACACCCACAACGTGGGAGTGAATTCTCCAAGAAGTTCTGGAACCATGAGATGTTCCAAATCGATGGCTCGGAACATTCGCAGCAGTGGACTTGGTCCTTTGTAGCTTCAGTTCCGGAAGCTCTCCCTCTCTCAGTTTCCTCTAGTTATGTCTCCAAAGGTGAGGCTCAGAGGTGTCTAGGGAGAGGCTGGGAATCACCTACTCCCTCCCATCCCCCTCTCCCAGCACTCCTCCATTCCCTCCCTCCTTTCACTTTCCCCTCTTTCCCCCAGCTCCGGCACCCTGAGTGGGAAGGGAAGGGACTCGTCATTTCTCGTCCTTTCCAACGTTCTCGGTGCCCTGCCATTTTTAGTCCTGACTTGGGTCAGGCCCAGAACCCCGTCCTAGCCTCATGGGGCTGACCCATCCCTGACCCATCCATTTCCGACCTATATTTTGATGGAGAGATTTTCCTGAACTGATGGTTTGATTCTCAGAGATATAGGATCTCATCATTCCCAAGACAAACTAAATACAGCAGATGAAAACTCCCCTCTGTCCTGTCCCTATCCACAATATTTCAATGGTTTGCAAAGCTTCTCCAGTAGCTTTCCAAAACCCTGAAAATATGGAGAAGATTCATCTAGAAATTCACATCTTGGAGCAAAAGAGGGATTTTGACTCAATTCTCTTGGAGTGATCTTCAGAATGCTTTCTCAACAACAATAATAATAAAAATGGTATTTGTTAAATGCTTACTATGTGCCCGGCACTATACTAAGTGCTGGGTAGATACAAGCAAATCAGGTTGGACACAGTTCCCACAGTACCACGTGGGGTTCACAGTCTCAATCCCCATTTTACAGATGAGGGAACTGAGGCACAGAGAAGTGAAGTGACTTGCTCAAGGTCACACAGCAGACAAGTGGTGGATCTGGAATTAGAACTCAGCTCTCTGGACCCCCAAGCCCAGACTTCTTCCCCCGACACCACTGTGCTTCTTAGGCGGGCCAGGAGGATTTTGTAAAACGGCTAGTACCTCGGCTTTCCCTGTTGCCTTGGTCGTGGCACTCTAGGGAGAGGACATCAGAGTCAGATATACCCGGCACCTCGGGGCAGTAAGAGACATCATGGGGAAGCTGAGAAGCTTTGATAACAAGAGCAAAGTTAGGAAAGGCAGAAGCGAAGGGTGATCTCTGTTTGATTTTGGACTCAAAGCAGAGACTCAGAAGTCAATGAGGGAAAGAGCAGGATGTAGGGGGATGGGAAGAGTGAGGAGGATGGTATAAAATTTAGAAAATGAAGGACGAGACACCTGAGAGGACATGGGAGAAGAGTCAGAGCATGGCATAGTGGATAGAATACGGGCCTGGGTGTCAGAAGATCATGGCTTCTAATCTCTGCTCTGCCCTTTAATAATAATCATAATCATAATAATAATAATGGTATTTGTTAAGCACTTATTATGTACCAAGCCCTGTTCTAAGCCCTGGGGTAGATACAAGGTAATCAGGTTGTCCCACGTGGGGCTCACAGTCTTAATCCCCATTTTACTAAGTACTGGGGTGGATACAAGCAAATCGAGTTGGACACAGTCCCTTGTCGCACATGGAGGCCCACGGTCTCAATCCCCATTTAACAGATGAGGTAACTGAGGCACAGAGAAGTGAAGTGACCTGCCCAAGGTTACACAGCACACAAGTGCAGAGCTGGGATTAATGTTGGTTATTTGTTAAGCGCTTACTATGTGCAGAGCACTGTTCTAAGCGCTGGGGGAGATACAGGTTGTCCCACGTGAGACTCACAGTTAATCCCCATTTTACAGATGAGGTAACTGAGGCACAGAGAAGTTAAGTGACTTGCCCACAGTCACACAGCTGACAAGTGACAGAGCTGGAATTTGAACCCATGACCTCTGACTCCCAAGCCCAGGCTCTTTCCACTGAGCCACACTGCTTCTAACGTGGGATTAGAATCCACGTTCTCTGACTCCCGAGCTTGTGTTCTTGCCACTAGACCCTGCTATCTGCTCTGTGACTTTGGGCAAGTAAATTCTCTTCTCTGTGCCTCAGTTACCTTGTCTGTAAAATGGGGATTGAGACTGTGAGCCCCACGTAGGACAGGGTCTATGTCCAACCTGACTTGCTTCTATCCACTCCAGCACTTAGTACAGTGTCTTGCACATACTAAGTGCTTAATAAATACCATAATTATTAATTTATTCATTTAGGGAGGGAACACTGATCCAGAACGTATGCTTAGGGGAGAAGTAAACTATTAACTGGACCATAAGCTAGACTGTAAACTCTTTTTTTGTTTTAATGGTATTTGTTCCACATTTGCTATGTGTCCAGTGCTGTTATAAACGCTGGGGAAGATACTGAAGCAGCGTGGCTAATTGGAAAGAGCACGGGCTTGGGAGTCAGAGGCTGTGGATTCTAATCCCAACTCTGCCACTTGTCAGCTGTTTGACTTTGGGCAAGTCACTTAATCTCTCTGTGCCTCAGTTCCCTCATCTATAAAACGGGGATTACGACTGTGAGCCCCATGTGGGACAACCTGATTACCTCTTATCTCCCCCAGCGTTTAGAACAGTGGTTGGCACATAATAAGTCCTTAACAAATACCATTAAAAAAAGAAAGTTCATCAGGTGGGACACAGTCCCTGTCCCACACGGAGCTCACAATCAAGTAGGAGGGAGAACAGGTATTGAATCCCCATTTTACAGTTGAGGAAACTGAGGGAGGAAGGTCATACAGCAGACAAGTGGTGGAAAACTCTCAATGTGGGCAAGGGAAAGTGTCTACCAACTGTGTGATACTGTCCTCTCCCAAGCACTTAGTACAGTGCTCTGCACATATTAAGTGCTCAATAAATATCACTGATGATGATGAAGAAATGATTTTGTACTGGGACCATTTAGAATAAAGCCCGAATAATAAGGATTAATATTATCATTATTAGCATTTCTACATTATCATTCCTATAACTTTCGGTAAGGGCTCATTATGTGCCAAGAAGTGGGGAAGATAAAAGGTTTTAGCAATAATTGTGGTAGCTTTTTAGTGCTGGCTATGTGCCAAGCATTAGACAGGGAGTTAGATAGATGATAATCAGGTTGGAAACAGACCCTGTCTTTCACGGGACTCTCGCAGTCTAAGTGGGAGGCAGAACAGGTATTGAATCCCCATTTTACAGATGAAGAAACTGAGGAATAGACAAGTGAAGCAACTTCATCAAGGTCCAACAAAAGGCAAGTGGTAGAGCTATGCTTAGAACCCAGGTCCTCCGCCTTCCAGACCCATGTTCTTTCTACTAGGCCATGCTGCTTCTCAGTTATGGAGTCCCTGCCCCAGCCAGGGTTCATAATCTATCTTATCCCCTTATTACAGATGTGGAAATTAAGACCCAGAGAAAGTGAATGACTTTTTTAAGGACACAAACAGCAACTCAAGGGTGGAGCTGGGCCTTAAACACAGGTCTCTTGACTTCCAATTCCAAGCACTTTCCACTAATAATAATAATAATGATGGCACATGTAAAGCGCTTACTATGTGCAAAGCACTGTTCTAAACGCTGGGGAGGATAGAAGGTGATCAGGTTGTCCCATGTGGGACTTACAGTCTTTCTCCCTATTTTACAGATGAGGTAACTGAGGGACAGAGAAGTGAAGTGATTTGCCTTAGGTCCTAGAGCAGACAAATTTAGGAGTCTGGATTAGAATCCAGGTCCTTATGACTCCAGGCCCGCACTAGGTCACGTCATATGAGGAAACTGTTCTGGTCACTACCATCAATAAATGCCTGTAAAAAGCAATCGTGTGTCACTATTATATTTTTCTAGACTCTTTTGAGTAGGGGTCTTATTTAGAGAAGCAGTGTGGCCCAGTGGAAAGAGCAAAAGTCTGGGAATCAGAGTATCTGTGTTCTCAACCCAGCTCCACCACCGGCCTTCTATAGCCTGTTGTGGGACGTTGGGCAAGCCACCTAAATTATTTGTGCCTCGGTTTCCTCATCTATAAAATGGGCATGAAATATCCGTTCTCCCTCCTCCTTACACTGTGAGCTCCACGTGGGACAGGGATGGTGTATGACCTGATTATTTTGTATATACTCTTGTGTCTGGCCCCTAGTAAGCACTTAACCAAAAACCACAATTATTATTTAACTTGAGCTTTTTTTTCTGATGGAATGCCAGGAAACAAGAGCTTCTATTTAGAGATAAGGAGAGAAGCACTCCTAAGGAATGTGTCTAAACTGCGCATTGTGGTTTCAGAGACTGATTTTCCCTTCTGTGTCATCTTGGATCTGTGACCTCTGGATGTTTGATATTCGCCTCACCCCTAACCCCACAGCACTTATGCACATAGCTGTAATTCCTTATTTATAATAATTTATAAATGATTCCTTATTTATTCATATTAATGTCTGTTTCCCCCCGGACTCATTATTGGCAGTGAACATGTCTGCTAATTCATTCATTCATTCATTCATTCATTCATTCAATTGTACTTACTGAGCCCTTACTGTGTGCAGAGCACTGTACTAAGCGCTTGGAAAGTACAATTCAGCAATAAAGAGAGACAATCCCTGCTCACACCGGGTTTACGGTCTAGAAAGGGGGAGACAGACATCAAAACAATTAAACAGACATCAATCTAAATAGAATTATAGACATATATACACATGAAAACAAGTAAACTTTGTTGTACTGTACTTTTCCAAGTGCTTAGTACATAGTGTTGAGTTCATAATCCCTCTAGACTGTGAACTTCTTGTGGGCAGGGAAAGTGTTTGATGTTATACTGTACTCTCCCAAGAGTTTAGTACAGTGCTTTGCACACAGTGAGTGTACAATAAATACAATTAATCATAATAATAAACGCTCAATAAATACCACTGATTGTCTGATGCATGTCCTGTAGTCAATAATAATAATTGTGTGCTTTGTTAAGCACTAGGTGTCAGGTTCTGTACTAAGCACTGGGGTGGATACAAGCAAATCATGTTGGTTACAATCCCTGTCCCGCAAGGGGCTCACAGTCTCAATCCCCATTTTACAGACAAGGTAACTGAGGCCCAGAGAAGTGAAGTGACTTGCCCAAAGTCACAGGACAGACAAGTGGCAGAGCAGGGAATTAGAACCCATGACCTTCTGACTCCCCGGCCCATGCTCGATCCTTGCAGGGCACATGTGAAGATAGTCCTCCTCTGACCTTTGCCATTATTATCCCTGGCACTATTTTAGTACCATAATATCATCATCATCATCATCATTGTCACCTATTGGGTGTCTGCTGTGTGCAGAGCACTGTTCTAAATGCTAAGGAGAGTACAGTTAATGTAAAGAACATGCCTTTAAAGAGCTTACAATCTAATGGGGAGATGGAAAGACACATAATTACTTACAAACTTACTTATATCATAGGACTGGGAATCAGAGAACCTGGGATCTAATCTCAGATCTACTAATGACCTTGCTGCTTGACCTTGGTCAAGTAACCTTGCTGGGTTTCAGTTTTCTCATTTGTAAAATAGGGCAGCAGTATTCTCCCTACTTCTTAGACAATGACCCCCAAGCCGGGCAGAGGCTGTATAATAATAGTAATGGTATTTTTTAAATGCTTACTATATGCCAAGCACTGTTCTAAGCACTGGGATATTTGCAAGGTAATAGGATTGTCCCATGTGGGGCTCACAGCCTTAATCCTCATTTGATAGACAAGGTAACTGAGGCACAGAGAAGTTAAGTAAGTTGCCCAAAGTCACACAGCTGGTAAGTGGCGGAGCTGGGATTAGAACTGATTCCCAGGCCTGTGGCTTCTGGTTTATCCACTACAGGAGCAGCATGGCTCAGTGGAAACAGCATGGGCTTGGGAGTCAGAGGTCATGGGTTCTAATCCGGGTTCTGCCACTAGTCAGCTGTGTGACTTTGGGGAAGTCCCTTCACTTCTCTGGTCCTCAGTTACCTCATCTGTAAAATGGTGATTAAGATTGTGAGTCCCAAGTGGGACAATCTGATTATCTGGTATCTACTCCAGTGCTTAGAACAGTATTTGGCACATAGTAAGTGCTTAACAAATGTGCGAAGCACTGTTCTAAGTGCTGGGGTAGATACAAGGTAATTAGGTTGTCCCACGTAGGACTCACAGTCTTAGAACAGTGCTCTGCACATAATAAGCATTTAACAAATACCAACATCATTATTATTAATCCCCATTATACAGTTGAGGTAACTGGGGCACAGAGAAGTGACTTACCCAAAGCCACACAGCTGATAAATTGTGGAGCTGGGATTAGAACCCACAACTTCTGACTCTCAAGCCCAGGCTCTTTCCACTAAACCACACTGCTTCTCTAAGTCATTTGGAAGGCCAAATGACTTGATTTAGATTAGCATATCTTGGACACATAATCAGAAGGCCTAATTCTCTGGAGAAGACAATAATGCTACAAAAAGTCCAGGGAAAATGTGGAAAAGGCAGACCAGCAGCTAGATGGCTAAAGACCGTAACACCGAAAATGAAAGAATCCTTAGCAAGGTTACGGATCATGGCAGAAGACAGGACGTACTGTAGAAAATATATCCATACAGTCGCTATGAATCGGAAACAGCTCGACGGCATTTGATAATAATAGTAATACCGTGTTCAGGACACTGTACTAAGCGCTTAAGCTCTGCTCAGCGCACTAAGCACTTGCAACTCCAAGGGAGTTGCATGCTACTCCAGCTCTGGAGATGCCATCTTGGGTTTGGACATGGATCAGCCTTCAGATGCTTCCACTAAGCCACGCTGTTTTCCTTGTATCCACCCTAGCACTTAGTACAGTGCCTTGCACATAAAAGCACTTACCAAAAACCAAAATTATTATCATTATCATCATCGTTGTTATTGGCTGAGGGGGAATGGTCAAGGAATTTGCCTCCAGCGACGGAAGCATGAGGCAAATTCCCATTCAAATCCATGGCAGCAGTGGGAGATGCGCAAGTTTGTCTGTCTGTCTCCCCCTCTAATGATAATAATACTAATTGGGGTTTTCATTAAGTGCTTACTATGTGCCAAGCACTGTACTAAGCACTGGAGTAGATATTCATTCATTCATTCATTCATTCAATGGTGTTTTCTAACCCCTTACTGTGTGCAGAGCACTGTACTAAGCACTTGGGAAAGTACACTACAACAATAGAGTGACAATCCCTGCCCACAACGAGCTCACAGTCTAGAGGCAGGGAGAGAGACATCTATACAAATATACAATCATCAATATAAATAAACAGCGTGGCTCAGTGGAAAGAGCACGGCCTTGGGAGTCAGAGATCATGGGTTCGGATCCCAGCTCTGCCACTTGTCAGCTGTGTGACTGTGGGCAAGTCACTTAACTTCTCTGTGCCTCAGTGATGTCATCTGTAAAATGGGGATTAAGACTGTGAGCCTCACTTGGGACAACCTCATTACCCTGTATCTAACCCCAGCGCTTAGAACAGTGCTCTGCACATAGTAAGTGCTTAACAAATATCAACATTATTAGTATTATTAAGTGCTGTGGAGTAGGGAGAAGGGGGAAGAACATAGGGAGCAAATCAGGGTGATGCAGAAGGGGGTGGAAGATGAGGAAAAGGGGGACTTAGGCTGGGAAGACGTCTTGGAGGAGATGGGCCTTCAGTGGGGCTTAGTCTGGGAGGGCGTTCCGGGCTAGAGGTAGGACTTGGGTCAGAGGTCGGAGGTGAGACAGGAGAGATGGAGGCACAGGTAGAAGGTAAGCAGCAAAGGAGACAAGTGTGCAGGCTGGTTTGCAGAAGGAGAGAAGAGAGGTGAGGTAGGAGGAGGCAAGATGATGGACTGCTTCGAGTTGGACACAGTCCCTGTCCTACATAGATCTCACAGTCTTAATCCCTATGATTCAGACAAGGCACAAAGAAGTGATTTGTCTAAGGTCACACAGCAGACGAGTGATGGAGCCGGGATTAGAACCCAGGTTCTCTGACTCCCAGGCCCATGCTCTTTCCACTAGGCCATGCTGCTTCTCTAGACTGTAAACTCGCTAAGGGCATGCAACGTGTCTACCAACTCTGATGTGTTGTGTTACAGTTTCCCATGTGCTTAGCATAGTGCACAGTAAATGATCAATAAATACCAATGATTGATTGATTGAGAGTTGTGGAGGATTACGAGGAGGAAGAGGAGGTGGATGAGGAGTAGGAGTGTTTGTAAGGAGGTCCTCTCCCCTGACACCCACAAACGACCACTGGGAACAACCTTCTCTCCACCCAACTCCCCGAGCTAATGTGACTGAGAATTCTTCCCTCCCCTCTCTTCCTTCTTCACCACCTACCTCAGACTGGAAATTGGCAGTTTCTTAGTAAAAGACCCCTGAATTTGACAGGCAGTTTCAAAAAAACTCAAGTTCACCAACTCGGAAAATGAGGTTATTTCAGCCAATCAAGTAGTGATATTTATTGGGTTCTGATTTTTTCCAGAGCACTACTTCATTATTTTTAAGAGGAAGGACAAAATTATTAAAATAGGAGGCATAAGTTCGCATTTTTTCTGTAAAGGTGTTTTCTGCTCTTTTAAACAGTGTTTTTTCCTAGGGATGGATTTCTCCTCTGGCTCCCAGGAAACCTCGGTTGAACTATTTGTGAGCAATAGGCAGGTGGGTAAACAGTGGTGTAGGTCTGGGCTGTCAGAGAGGCCACCGAGAGGGCCCTCCACCTCTGGCTAGTTTGTCCAGGAGGGTCTGTGACCCGGGTGTGGCATGGCAAGAAAGTTGCTGGGCTGGAGGAGGGTAGGGAAAGGCTAAAAATCCCAGGAATTCCTGGGCACATTGTCAGCAGATCCTGATTCCCATCCTCACGAACAGGGTAGAGTGGTATCCGAGGCCCAAACTCAAGTGAGGGTGTGGGTGGGAGTCAGCATGGCTCAGACTGTTGGCCCGCCCCAGCGTGGCTCAGTGGCAAGAGCCCGCGCTTGGGAGTCAGAGGTCATGAGTTCGAATCCCAGCTCCGCCGCTTGCCAGCTGTGTGACTTTAGGCAAGTCGCTTAACTTCTCTGGGCCTCAGTTACCTCATCTGGAAAATGGGGATTAAAACTGTGAGCCCCACGTGGGACGACCTGATCACCTTGTATCCCCCCCAGCGCTTAGAACAGGGCTCTGCACATAGTAAGCGCTTAACAAATACCAACATTATTATTATTCTCCTTTTTCAAATAATAATAATATTTGTGGTATTTGTTGAGCACTTACTACGTGCCAGACACTGTTCTAAGCGCTGGGGTAGACACACGGTAATCGGGTTAGACACAGTTCCTACACCACATTCATTCATTCAAATCGTATTTATTAAGTGTTTACTATGTGCAGAGCACTGTACTGAGTGCTTGGGAAAGTACAATGCAACAGTAAACAGTGACATTCCCTATCCACAACGAGCTCACAGACTAGGAGGAGACAGATATCAATACCAATAGATCAAATTACAGATACATATGTGTAATTGCTCTGGGGCTGGGAGGAGGGGGAAGAGCAAAGAGAGCAAGTCAGGGCAACGTAGAAGGAGTGGGAGATGAAGAAAAGTGGGGCTTAGTGTGGGAAGGCCTCTTGGAGGAGATGGGCCTTCAATAAGGTTTTTAAGGTGAGGGAGAATAAGTGTCTGTCGGATTTGAGGAGGGAGGGCCTTCCAGGCCAGAGGCAGGACGTGGGCCAGAGGTTCATTCATTCAGTAGTATTTATTGAGCGCTTTCTATGTGTAGAGCACTGTACTAAGCGCTTGGAATGTACAACTCGGCAACAGATAGAGACGGTCCCTGCCCATTGACGGGTTTACAGTCTAATCGGGGGAGACAGAAAAAAACAATAGCAATAAATAGAATCAAGGGGATGAACATCTCATTAAAACAATAGCAATAAATAGAATCAAGGTGATGTACATCTCATTAACAAAATAAATAGGGTAATAAAAATATATAATTGAGTGGACAAGCACAGTGCTGAGGGGTGGGGGAGAGGGGGAGGAGCAGAGGGAAAGGGGGGAAAAGACGGCTTAGCTGAGGGGAGGTGAAGGGGGTGGTAGAGGGGGAGCAGAGGGAGCAGAGGGAAAAGGGGAAGCTCAGTCTGGGAAGGCCTCCTGGAGGAAGTGAGCTCTAAGTGGGGCTTTGAAGAGGGGAAGAGAATTAATTTGGCGGAGGAGAGGAGGGAGGGCATTCTGGGACAGCGGGAGGACGTGGCCCAGGGGTCGACGGCGGGATAGGACAGAACGGGGGACGGTGAGGAGGTGGGCGGCAGAGGGGCGGAGCGTGCGGGGTGGGGAGTAGAAAGAGAGAAGGGAGGAGAGGTAGGAGGGGGCAAGGTGATGGAGAGCCTCGAAGCCTTAAGTGAGAAGTTTTTGTTTCGTGTGGAGGTTGATAGGCAACCACAAGAGGTTTTTAAGAAGGAGAGTGACATGCCCAGAACGGCGAGACACGAGAGATGGAGGCCCAGGGAGAAAGCTAGCACCAGAGGAGCAAAGTGTGCAGGCTGGGTTGTAGAAGAAGAGAAGCAAGGTGAGGTCGGAGGGGGGCAAGGTATTAGAGAGCTTTAAAGCCAGTGGTGAGAAGTTTTTGTTTGATATGGAAGTGGATGGGCAACCACTGGAGATTTTTGAGGAAGAGGGGTGACATGTCCTGAACGAGGCCTCACAGTCTTTATTACCATTTTCCAGATGACAGATCTGAGGCTCAGAGAACTGAAGTGCCAAGATCAGCAAGATAAGTAGTGGCAGAGTTGGAATTAGAACCCAGGTCCTTCCAACCTTCAGGCCCATGCTCTATCTAGGAAAGTATATGGTGACAGGCAGGGAGGACTCAGGGAGAAAGGGAGTGAGGCAGCTGTTGCAGGCTAATGATAATAATAATAATGTTGGTATTTGTTAAGCGCTTACTATGTGCAGAGCACTGTTCTAAGCGCTGGGGTAGACATAGGGGAATCAGGTTGTCCCACGTGGGGCTCACAGTCTTAATCCCCATTTTACAGATGAGGGAACTGAGGCAAAGAGAAGTTAAGTGACTTGCCCACAGTCGCACAGCTGACAAGTGGCAGAGCTGGGATTTGAACTCATGATCTCTGACTCCAAAGCCCATGCTCTTTCCACTGAGCCACGCTGCTGGGATGGCCGCGCTGGCAGGCCATGGGGCCGTCACACTGCGGGTGGTGCCAGGAGCAATGGAAGCAGGGGTGATGATGGCAGAGGTGGTCACAGAGCCGGTGACGGTAGGGATGGTGTGGTATGGGTGGTGGTGCCAGGGGCAGTAATAACTGTGGTATTTCATTCATTCACTCACTCATTCAATCGCATTTATTGAGCGCCTACTGTGTGCAGAGCACTGTACTAAGCGCTTGGAAAGTACAATTCGGCAACAGATAGAGACAATCCCTACCCAACAACGAGTTCACAGTCTTATTAAGGGCTTACTACGTGCCAAGCACTGAACTAAGCACTGAGGGGGAATACCAGCAAATTGGGTTGGACACAGTCCCACATCAGGCTCACCCTCTCAATTCCCATTGTCCAGATGAGGTAACTGAGACCCAGAGAAGTGAAGTGACTTTAGAAGGTCACACAACAGACAAGTGGCAGAGCTGGATTAGAACCCACAATCTTCTGACTCCCAGGCCTGGGCTCTATCCACTAGACCATTCATTCATTCATTCATTCAATAGTATTTATTGAGCGCTTACTATGTGCACAGCACTGTACTAAGTGCTTGGGATGAACAAGTCAGCAACAGATAGAGACAGTCCCTGCCGTTTGACGGGCTTACAGTCTAATCGGGGGAGACGGACAGACGGGGGAGACGGACAGACGGACAGACAAGACCATGCAGTAGTGGGGCTAGCAGGGGAGGGATAGTGGTGGGAGGGGTGGTAAATTTTTCAGCTTGCTTTAGCTTGCTTTTTTGGAGAGTGTTTCTTTAGCATGACTTTCCTGGTACTGCCGGAGTAAGCCGATTTGTTTAGAGTAACAGATTCCCTCTAGACTGTGAGCTCGCTGTGGGCAGGGATTGTGTCTGTTGTAAAATTGTGGTATTTGTTAAGCGTTTACCATGTGCAAAAGCACTGTTCTAAGTGCTGGGGGATACAAGGTGATCAGGTTGTCCCATGTGGGGCTCACAGTTTTAATCCCCATTTGACAGATGAGGTCACTGAGGCACAGAGAAGTTAAGCAACTTGCCCAAGGTCACACAGCTGACTAGCGGCGGAGCCGGGCCTAGAACCCGTGACCTCTGACTCCCAAGCCTGCACTCTTTCCACTGAGCCACGCTGCTTCTCTAGTCTCCCAAGACTTTAGTACAGTGTTTTGCACACAGTAAGTGCTCAATGAATACGACTGAATGAATGAATGGGGGGGCAGGAGAAGTAGAAGGGGTGGTGGAGGTAGGGGTGGTAACGGCAGGGGCGGGAACAGGAGGACCACTGAGTCAGCTAGAGATGGTGGACAACTGGACCAGGCCAGTCACCCCCTTTCTACCCACTCCCCGGAGGGAGGGAAGCCTGCCGGGACTCGGTGTCTGTGCCGTGAGGGTGATGATGAGGCTGGGGAATAGAAGTAGAGATAAAAGACAGGCTCCTCACCCTCCAGGAGCTGGCAGTTTAATGGAGGAGGTAGATCCACAATGATTTTAGGAGTTCTCTAAGACCAGAGTGTGTAAACTGGTGGACAAAATAGCGTGACGGGTGTTGTGAGCGCTGAGTTGATATCTGGGAGGAGGTGACCTGGGGAAAAGAAAAACGAATCCGGGAAAGCCTCCAGGAGGAGATGAGATTTCAGAAGGGCTTTGGAGAAGGGGAGAGCTCTGGTCTGGCAGCTTTGGTTGGGCAGGAAGTACTAAGCAGGAAGAGGGGCACGAAACAGGAATCAGAGATGGGAGAATCTAGATTGAAGTCCAGTGGGAAGTCAGTCTGTCAGTCCGTTGTATTTATTGAGCACTTACTGTATGCAGAGCACTGTATTAAGCACTTGGGAGGGTACAATATAATAACAGGCACATTCCCTGCCCACATTGATCTTACAATCTGAAGTGTGAGAGACATCAATATAAATAAGAATATAAATATTTCCATGTGTAGATCACTGCACAGAGCAGCTGCCATGTGCGGTGCCGTTCTGGGCAGTTACTATTAATCAATTAACCAATCAGTTGTATTTATTGAGCACTTACTGGGTGCAGAACACTGTACTAAGTATTTGGGAGAGCACAATATAACCAGAGTTAGTAGATGTTCCCCGATCACAATAAGCTTACATTCTAGAAGGAGGGACAGACACTGGTATAAATAAATAAATCCCAAATCTTCATTCATCATTCCATAGAATTTATTGAGCGCTTACTATGTGCAGAGCACTGTACTAAGCGCTTGGAATGTACAAATCGGTAACAGAGACAGTCCCTGCCCTCTGACGGGGTTACAGTCTAATTGGGGGAGATGGACAGACAAGAACAATAGCAATAAATAGAATCAAGATAAATACAAGTGCTGTGGGGCTGAGGGAGGGATGAATAAAAGGTGCAAATCCAAGTGCAAGAGTGACGCAGAAGGGAGTGTGAGAAGAGGAAATGAGGGCTTAGTCGGGGAAGGTCCCTTGGAGGAAATGTGCTTTTAATAAGGCTTTGAAGGTGGGGAGAATGATCATCTGTCAGATGTGAAAAGTGGGAGAATTTCAGGCCAGCGGCAGGGCGTGGGCTGGATGTCAATGGCGAGATAGATGAGATCAAGGTACGGTGAGTAGGCTGGCATTCGAGGAGTGAAATGTGCGGACTGGGTGGTAGTAAGAGAGTGGCAAGGTGAGGTAATAATATTAATAATAATGATGATGGTACTTGTTAAGCCCTTACTATGTGCCAAGCCCTGTTCTACGCACTGAGGTAGATATAAGGTAATCAGGTTGACCCATGCAGGGCTCACAGCCCTAATCCCCATTTTACAGATGAAGTAACTGAGGCACAGAGAAGTTAAGTGATTTACCCAAAGTCACACAGCTGACAAGTGACAGAGAAGGGATTAGAACCCACAACCTGGGAGGGGGCAAGGCGACTGAGTGCTTTAAAGGGCAAGGGACTTCCAGTCTAAAGATTCTACACAGATGTGCCATCCTCACAGCAACCCCTGGCCCTAGGAAACGGATGTCCGCTCGTGAACAAGCCAGCAGTTAGATGGAAGGTTGTGGGGGGCAGATATCGGGCAGCTCTAACAAGGTAATGGCAACCGCCAAATGTCAAGCTGGAGGAATAATAATAATGATAATTATGGTATTTGTTAAGCACTTACTATGTGCCAGGCACTGGGATGGATACAAGTAAATTGGGTTAGACATAGTCCCTGTCTCACGTGGGGCTCGCAGTCTCAATCCGCATTTTACAGATGAGGGAACTGAGGCCCAGAGAAGTGAAGTGACTTGCCCAAGATACACAGCAGACAAGTGGTGGAGCCTGGATTAGAACCCGTGACGTTAGCAGCTGCCTCTCTCAGCCTTCTTTGACTGCGTCCAATCTGATTTGCTTGTATAATGTTGGTATTTGTTAAGTGCTTACCATGTGCCGAGCACTGTTCTAAGTGCTGGGGTAGACACAGGGTCATCAGGTTGTCCCATGTGGGGCTCACAGTCTTCATCCCCATTTTACAGATGAGGGAACTGAGGCACCGAGAAGTTAAGTGACTCGCCCACAGTCACACAGCTGACATGTGGCCGAGCAGGGATTCGAACCCGTGACCTCTGACTCCAAAGCCCGGGCTCTTTCCCCTGAGCCACGCTGCTGTATCCACCCCAGCACTTAGTACAGCACAGAGTAAGCACTTAACCAATACCACAGTTATTATTAAGCTTCCTTGCTACCCCGACTGCCATGTGGGAAAGGAACTGGGCCTGATATGATTGCAGGGTTCAGCCCAGTGTTTGCTCGGCACATAACAAACGCTTCAAAAATCCTCTCCCAAAGCCACAGGCTTTGGAGTTTTCAATTTCCTCGTGAACTTCCTGTCCCGTTTCCTTCCCAGTGGCCAGGGTTTGCCCTGATCTCAGGAGGAAATGAAGCGCTGGGGGAGGCATGGGTGGGGAAATGTTTTCACTTTAACTCATTTATGGCCCCATAAAATCTGACCATTCTAGAATCCCAGGGCTGGATGGGCCTCAGAGACGTCAACCAGGCCCTCGCCCCGGCCACTGGCAGGATCACGCCTGAACCATTGCAGACACACCAGCCTCCATCCTGTTTCATCTCTGGTGTGGCAGATTCTCCTCAGAGGTCCGGCAGGAGGAAGTGGGGACGGAAACAAGAGGATAGTGGAGGTCCTGGATGTTCACAGCTTCCCAGGGAGACCTAAGATTTTCAGACTTGTTTAACTATGGTTTATGCTCCCATTTGGACTAATCTGGGCTGGGGTAGGGGGGTGGTTCCAGATTGGAGATTTTGATGACTCTAAAGTCACCTACAAGAGTTTGGAGACCAGAGAGTTTATGAATTCATTAAATACGATTGAAAGAATGAATTGAATGAATGACAAGTGGCAGAGCCAGGATTAGAATCCAGGTACTTCTGACTTTCCACTAGGCCACGCTGGTATCAAAGGGAAAGGATGAAGGCCAGGGAGGGAGTCCCTGAATGGGACAAACACCTCAGTGCAGCAAGGATTTCAATCAATCAGTCAATCGGTGGTATTAATTGAGCGTTTACTGTATGCAGACCATTGTACTAAACTCTTGGGTGAGTACAATGCACAGGAGTTGAGAAGCAACATGGCGTAGTGATAGATCATGGACCTGGGAGTCAGAAGGTCACAGGTTCCAATCCTGGCTCCACCACTTGTCTGCTGTGTGACCTTGAACAAGTCACTTTACTTCTCTGGGCCTCAGTTACCTCATCTGTTAAATGGGGATTAAGACTGTGAGCCCCATGTGGGACAGGGACTGTGTCCAATCCCATTTGCTTGTTCCACCCTAGAGCTTAGTACAGTGTGGCAGGCAAATAGTAAGTGCTTAACAAATACCATTATTATTATTATTATAGTCACATTTCCAGCCCACAAGGAGCTTCCAGTCCAAGTGCTAACAAGGCATGGCAGAGCAAGGACCTGTATCTTCTTCTCTGCCACATCCACTCACATACTCACACAACCGTTAGTTGGACCATCCACGACAGCTCTTGTTTTCTCTCTTTCCTTGTCTCTCTGTGTCTGTCTATCTGTTCCCTCTCTAGGTGAGTCTGTATCTATAGATGTCTATACTCTAATTTACTATTAGATTTATCTTACGGACAGCCTCGGTTCTGACAAGTGATCCAATCAGCGCGAATAATCACTTTGGCTTTTATGCACAAACTACATCGTAGCCAGGTGGAATGAGCACAGGCTTGGGAGTCAGAATAATGATAATAATAATTAATTAATGTCAGAAGACTTGGGTTTCCATGCCGGCTCTGTCATTTGCCTGTCACGTGACCTTGGGTGTGACCTTGGGTGAGTCATTTGGCTTCTCTGTGTGTCACTTTGCTCATCTGCAAAATGGGGATACAAGACCTGTGGTTTCGTGGGGGTGCTTTTTATTGTATTTGTTTAGCACTTCCTATGTGCTGACATTGTACTAAGCACTGGGATAGATGGAAGATAATTAGGTTGGACACAGTCCATGTCCCACGGGAGGCTCACAGGTAAATTTTCTCCCTCCTCCGTTGACTGTGAGCCCTATGTGGAACAGGGACTGTGTGTTTACGCCTATGTGGTTTTTACTCAATAAAGAGCTTGGTACACAGTAAATGTTTAACAAAACCCATGATGATGATGATGGTGATGATAATTAATCAGAACCTTCCTAGGAATTTCCAAAGGAGTTTGAGGCACTCTAATTACTGCCAAGAAAGAACAAGTTGATTCTCAATCAACCAAGGGTATTTATTGAGCACTTACTGTGTGTACAGCACTGCACAAAGCACTTGGTAATATACAACAAAGTTAGTAGACGCAATTCCTGCCCACAAAGAGCTTACAGTCTACAGGGGAGACAGATGTTAAACCAGATGAAGGACAGGGGAAATAGTAGAATATAAATTATCCGCAAGACCGTGTTCGCTAATTCTGCTGTATTGCACTCTCCCTAGAGCTTAGTACAGTGCTCTGCACATGGTAAACACTATATAACTACCAATAATTGGTTGATTGGTAAGTATTATGGGGTTGAGGTGAGTATCAAAGTGTCCTGCACTTGAAAAGAAAGAAGTGAGCTTCTGGGGACTCAAACTCAAACAGAACAAAAAGAAAACACATGCTCAATTAGCTACCTTGTGGTTTCCATTTTCCCAGGAAATCAATCAATCATTAAGTCATTCATAGTGATTAAGCACCTACTCTTGCAGATCACTGTACTGAGTGCTTAGGAGAGTACAATACAGCAACATAGTAGACATTCCCTGTTAATAATAATGTTGGTATTTGTTAAGCGCTTACTATGTGCCGAGCACTGTTCTAAGCGCTGGGATAGACACAGGGGGAATCAGGTTGTCCCACGTGGGGCTCACAGTCTTCATCCCCATTTTACAGATGAGGTAACTGAGGCCCCGAGAAGTTAAGTGACTTGCCCAAAGTCACACAGCTGACAAGTGGCCGATCTGGGATTCGAACCCATGACCTCTGACTCCAAAGACCATGCTCTTTCCACTGAGCCACGCTGCTTCCTGTTCATAATGAGCTTACGGTCTGGACGGAAACATTAGACATTAATATAAATAGGAAAGCAACATGATATAGTGGAGAGAGCAAGGGCCTGTGAGTCAGAAGGACTTGTGTTCTAATCCTTGCTACATTACTTGTCTGCTGTGTGAACTTGGGAAAGTCACTTCACTTCTCTGGGCCTCAGTTCCCTCATCTGTAAAACAGGGATTGAGACTGGGAGCCCCATGTGGAACAGGGACTGTGCCCAACCCGATTAGCTTGTATCTACCCCAGTGCTTAGTACAGTGCCTGGCACATAATTAATAATAATAATAATGTTGGTATTTGTTAAGCGCTTACTATGTGCCGAGCACTGTTCTAAGTGCTGGGGTAGACACAGGGGAATCAGGTTGTCCCACGTGGGGCTCACAGTCTTCATCCCCGTTTTACAGATGAGGTCACTGAGGCACAGAGAAGTTAAATGACTTGCCCACAGTCACACAGCTGACAAGTGGCAGAGCTGGGATTCTAACTCATGACCTCTGACTCCAAAGCCCGTGCTCTTTCCACTGAGCCACGCTGCTTCTCCATAGTGCTTAACAAATACCATAATTATTATTATATATTAATTAATATATTATACTGGAGGAGATGTGCCTTCGATAAGGTTTCGAAGCGAGGGAGAATAATTGTCTGTTGGACATGAGAAGGGAGGGCATTCTAGGCCAGAGGCAGGATATGGGCTAAAGGTCAGCGGTGAGATAGATGACATGGAGAAGGTTGGCAATAGAGGAACAAAGTATGCAGGCTGAGTTGTGGTAGGAGGGCAGCGAGGTGAGGTAAGAGGGGCCAAGGTGCCTGAGTGCTTTAAAGCCTATGGTAAAGAGTTTCTGTTTGAAGTGGAAGGACTTGGTATGAAAGTAGAGGGAAAAGTTTACTTTGCATCAGAGAGATGTCCCTGGAACCTCTGAGGCGAACTGTACAGAATGTCCCTTCTCTCTCGGCACACACTGAATAGGTTATTGGCAAAGCCATCTTCCCCACCTGCACCATCAGTTACATTTTTTGAGCGCTTCTTGTGTGCAGAGCCCTGTATTGAACACTTCAGAGCAAAAGACAGAAAGGAAGGACCCTGTCCCTGACCACGGGGAATTTATAATCTACTGACAACAGGAAATCGAGTAAATGGGAAGTAGTGAGGTCTACTGGAAAGAGAAGGAATCTGGGAGCCAGAGAACCTGGGTTCTAATCCTGGATCCGCCACTGTCTGCTGTGCGTCACCTTGAGCTAGTCACATCAATTCTCTGTGCCTCAGTTATCTCATATATAAAATGGGAATTAAGACTATGAGCCCTATGAGGGACAGGGATTGTGTCCAACCTAATTAGCTCGTGTCTGCCCAGCTCTTAGTACAATGCCTGATAAGCACTTAACAAATACCATTAAAAAATGTAGGCTTCAAGCATGTCCAATTGGTATTATCACTGTGACTGTGAGAGGACAGTGATGTTTTCAGTCACTCTTTTTTAAAGTTCTATATTCATACAGATTTGCCTTGGTGGGACATTTACTTTCATGTATAATACATTTGCACACACGTGTAGACAGGCTAAATCATCATAGTTACATGTCTACTGTATGACCTTGGGCAAGTCACTTCTCTGTGCCTCAGTTACCTTATCAGTAAAAAATGGTAATTCATTCATTCATTCCATCTTATTTATTAAGCACTTACCGTGTGCAGAGCACTGTACTAAGCACTTGGGAAAGTACACTATAACAATAAAGAGTGACAATCTCTGCCCGCAACAAGTTCACAGTCCAGAGGTGGGGAGACAGACATCAATACAAATAAATAAACATCAATTTACATAAATAAAATTACAGATATATACCTAAGTGCTGTGGGGCTGGGAGCGTGAGCCTAATATGAGACAGGGACTGTGTCCAATCTGATTCACTAGTATCTATCTTAGCGCTTAGAACAGTGCTTGGCACATAGTAAGTACTTAACAGTTACTAGAATTATTATTACTGTTATTATGCCTTTCTTCCTCAAAGCCCAGGTTGCTTTCACCTATATCATCCCACGTAGCTTCACAACATCCCTTGGAGGTAGGGAAGAATGGGGATTATTCTTCCTATTTGACAGGTGGGGAAACTTGAGGCCCAGAGAGGTTAAGCAACTTACCAAAGACTGCACAGTAAGGCAGGAAGAAGCCAGGACTAGATCCTGATTTTCTTGACTTCTCACTCAGGGCTCTAAGAGCACAGGCTTGGGAGTCAGAGGTCATGAGTTCGAATGCCAGCTCTGCCACTTGTCAGCTGTGTGACTGTGGGCAAGCCACTTAACTTCTCTGTGCCTCAGTTACCTCATCTGTAAAATGGGGATTAACTGTGAGCTTCACGTGGGACAACCTGATTGCCCTGTATCTACCCCAGCGCTTAGAACAGTACTCGGCACATAGTAAGTGCTTAACAAATACCAACGTTATTATTATTATTATTAGATATTAACACCCATCTGCATGGCAGAATAATCTGGGAAGTAAAATGTAAGCGCTCAGCATGTAAATATCAAATTCAATCCAACTTCTGACCATCACAGTTAAAGCGGCATGGCCTAGTGGGAAGAGCACGGGCCTGGGAGTCAAAAGACCTGGATTTTATTCTGGCTTTTGCCAACTGTGACCTTGGGCTGTAAGTCAGTCAGCCAACCAATTGTATTTATTGAGCACTTACTGTGTGCAGAGCATTGTATTAAGTACTTGTGAGAGTACCACACAACAATATAACAGACACATTCCCTGCCCACAAAAAACTTACAGCCTAGAAGGGGAGAAAGACACTAATCCCGGTTCCGCCGCTTGTCAGCTGTGTGACTGTGGGCAAGTCACTTCACTTCTCTGTGCCTCAGTGACCTCATCTGTAAAATGAGGACTAAGACTGTGAGCCTCATGTGGGACAACCTAATTACCCTGTATCTACCCCAGTGCTTAGAACAGTGTTCTGCACATAGTAAGTGCTTAACAAATACCAACATTATTATTATTATTATTAATGTAAATATGTAAATTACACATATGTACGTTAAGTCCTGTGGGGCTGGTGGGGTTGGTGAATAAAGAGAGCAAGTCAGGGTGAGTCAGTAGAGAATGGGAAAAAAGGAAATGAGGGCTTAGTCAGGGAAGACCTGTTAGAGGAAGTGTGCTATCACATCTTCTCTGTGCCTCAATTCTCCTTTTTTCTTCTTCTTAGACTCTGAGCCCTATATTGGACAGGGACTAGGCCAACCTAATTCACTTTTATCTACCCCAGTGCTAAGAACAATGTTTGACTCATAGTAAGCGCTTAACAAATACCATAAACAACAAACAAAAGCAAGAAGCCAAGGACTGTGTGACAAACCCACAGTATGAGGCCTCCTGGGACAGATAAAGCCACCCACCACTGGAGAAAGATTCCCAGCTCTTTATTCCCAAGCAGAGAAACAGTGTGGCCTAGTAGAAAGAGCAAAGGCCTGGGAGTCAGAGGAACTGGGTTCTAATCCGAACTCCACCAGTTGTCAGCTGCGTGACCTTGGGCAAGTCACTTAACTTCTTTGTGCCTCACTTACCTCATCTATAAAATGGGGATTAAAACTGTGAGCCCCATGTGGGACAGACACTGTGTCCAACTTGTTTACCTTGTATCTATCCCAGCCCTTAGAACAGTGCCTAGCACATAGTAAGCACTTCACACATACCATAATAATTATTATTATATAGTAAACACTTAAAAAAAAAAATCCCCCTTTCACGCTTAACCAGACCTTGGAGCTATTTTATCATTGGGGACTGTATGATGTCATTTTCCTTTTCATTATCTTTTTCTTCTGCAACAAACACTCCCCCCACACTTCCCTCCCCGGGCCCCCCGGCCCGAAAAATGTCCTCATGAAATCAGAGCAGATGGCAATGAGAACTTTAGATACTGGATTGACTGGATAAGGATTTTTAATGGTCTACCCTCATGCAGGTCTTACCATTTTGTGGGAGATTAATTTATCGGCGGGGGTCCTATTGAAGTAAATGTGATTCTCCAATACCTTTAAAAATTGTAGTATAATACAAATGGGAAATGATATCAGGACTAGCCATACCCAGAAAATTCAGTCCCGCAGATTCTTCTGGGTGCTTGATCAGTCTCTTTTAAATGATGGTGCCATATATCCAATTAAAAGCTTGGAAACACTGGAGAATCTAAGTGATCAATGACACTGCTGTGTGAATGAGAACATTTTTTTTTTTAATGGTATATGTTAAGCACTGACTATGTACCAGGCACTATACTAAGCTCTGGGGTAGATACAAACTAATCAGGTTGGACACAGTCCCTGCCCCACATAAGGCTCACAGTCTTGATCCCCATTTTACAGATGAGGTAACACGCAAGGAGAAGTGAAGTGACTTGCCCCAGGTCACACAGCAGACAGGTTGTGGAGCTGGAATTAGAATTTAGGTCCTTCTGACTCTCAAGCCCCTGCTCTATCCACTAGGCCATGCTGCTTCTCTTACGGCAGAGCCCGATTTCCTGGACGCCCCATGCGATTCTTCTTCATGTAGAGCAAGGACATATTGCTATAGTAATGAAATAATAATAATAAAAATCGTGGTATTTGTTAAGCAATATGTGCCAGGCACTATACTGAGTGCTGGGGTAGATACACTGTAATTGAGTTGGACACGGTCCCTGTCCCATGTGGGGTTTGTAGAGCATTTCTACAGAAACGCTCTGGGCATGTCACTCCCCTCCTCCAAAACCTCGTGGTTGCCTAGCAACCTTTGCATGAAACAAAAAGTCCTCCCACTTGGTTTCAAAGCTCTCCATCACCTTGGCCCCTTCCTACCTCACCTCCCTTCTCTCCTACAACCCACCCCATACACTCCGCTCCTCTGCCACTAACCTCCTCACGGTCCCTTGTTCCCGCCTGTCCCGCCGTCGACCCCTGGCCCACGTCCTGCCCCTTACCTGGAATGCCCTCCCTCCTCACATCTGCCAAACTAACTCTCTTCCCCTCTTCAAAACCCTACTGAGAACTCACCTCCTCCAGGAGACCTTCCCAGATTGAGCCCTCCCTTTCCCTCTGCTCCTCCTCCCGTCCCCATTCCTCCTTCTCCCTCCCTCTGCTCTTCCCCCTTCCCCTCCCCACAGCACTTGTGCATATTTGTGTATATTATTTATTACTCTGTTTATTTTGTTAATGATGTGTATATATCTATGATTCTATTTATCTTGATAATACTGACGCCAGACTACTGGTTTTGTTGTCTGTGACTGTGAGCCCATTGTTGGGCAGGGACTGTCTCTATCTGTTGCTGAATTGTACAGTCCAAGTGCTAGGTACAGTGCTCTGCACATAGTAAGTGCTGTTAAATAAATACAATTGAATGAATGAATGAGTGAATGGGTCAAGATCTGTATTAAGCGCTGGTGTAATAATAATAATAATAATGATAATAATGGTAGTATTTGTTAAGTGCTTACTATGTGCCAAGCACTGTTCTAAGTGCTAGGGGGGATGCAAGGTAATCAGGTTGTCCCATGTGGGGCTCACAGTCTTAATTCCCACTTTACAGATGAGGTAACTGAGGCACAGAGAAGTTAAGTGATTTGCCCAAAATCACACAGCTGACAAGTGGCGGAGCCGGAATTCAAAGCCATGACCTCTGACTCCCAAGCCCATGCTCTTTCCACTGAGCCACACTGCTTCTCTAAATATAAGATAATGAGATGGGGAACAGTCACGTACTATAAGGGATTCCCAGAATGGATAGAAGGGAGGACAGATATTTAATCCTCAATTTACAGATGAATAAACTGAAGCACAGAGAAATTAAGCGACCCTGCCCAAGTACACACAGCAGGCAAGTGGTGAAACAGGGTTGAGAATCAGTCCACATTGATTCTCAATACTCCATCAATCAATCAATCATATTTAATGCATGATTACTGTGTACAGAGCATTGTAGTAAGCACTTGGGAGAGCACAAGTGCTGCTCAGGCCTTCAATTTTGCAAGTTATTATTGATGAAGAATGTAAGCTCACTGTAGGCAGGGAATGTGTCTTTTATATTGTACTGCATGCTTTCAGGAATGGGAAGGAGCATGGCATAGTGGATAGAGCATAGACTTGGGGAGTCAGAAAGTCATAAGTTCTAATCCTGATTTTGCCACTTGTCTTCTATTTGACGTTAGACAATTCACTTCACTTCTTTGTGCCTCAGTTACCTCATCTTTAAAATGGGGTTTGAGACTGTGAGCCCCACATGGGACCGGGACTGTGTCCAACCCAATTTGCTTGTATCCACCCCAGTGCTTAGTACAGTGCCTGGCACATTGTAAGTACTTAACAAATACCATGATTATTATTAATATTCAGTACAGTGCCCTGCCCACAGGAAGCACTCAAAAAAAACAATCGATCGATTGATTGACCGTTGATATTCATTCAAAAGTATTTATTGAGCGCTTACTATGTTCACAGCACTGTACTAAGCGCTTGGAATGTACAAATCTGTAATAGTTAGAGACAGTCCCTGCCCTTTGACAGGCTTACAGTCTAATCGAGGGAGATGGACAGACAAGAACAATAACAATAAATAGAATCAAGGGGATGAACATTTCATTTCCACATAGAATCGATCAGTGGAATTTATTTAAGGCTTAGTAAAAATCAATTATTTGCATTAAGCAGGTTCCCTACTGGACTGACTTTCTTAATAGGGCAACAGCAAGCATGAGAATGGATGTTTGGGCTCTTCCACCAAGTAAGTATCTTGTTGTTAATGATGGAGGCCAAGCACTGGGCTGCATTGCCCAGTGGTTTGCCCCAATATTGGCCCTGCTCATGTTCTTATAATTCAGATTTTACTAAATGTTGTATTGGTGCCCAAAGTGGAAGTTTTGCTGGGGCTACTAGCTTTTATTGGGCATCTACTTGGTGTGGTGCACTATACTAGGAAATTGTGAAGTATGAGAAGCAGTGTGGTCTAGTGGATAGAGCACAGGGTTGGGCATCAGAAGGACCTAGGTTCTTATCCCGGCTCTGCCCCTTGTCTGCTATGGGACTTTAGGTAAATCACTTAGCTTCTCTGTGCCTCAGTTCCCTCATCTGTAAAATGGGAATGAAGACTCTGAGACCCATGAGGGACTGGAAATGTGTCCGTTGTCTGCTGTGGGACCTTAGGCAAGTCATTTAGCTTTTCGGTGCCTCAGTTCCCTCATCTGTAAAATGAGGATGACGACTGTGAGCCCCATGTGGGACAGGGACTGTGTCCAACCTGATTAGCTTGTGTCTACCCCAGTGCTCAGTACAGTGACTGCCACATAGTAAGCGCTTAACAAATACCATTTTAAAAAAAGTACAGAATAAAGAGGTGACCTGTCCCCTGCCCCCAAGGAGTTTACGCTTTCCTTTCCTTTCCACCACCGCCTCCATGCTCATGTCCTAAAATCTTAACAGTTTCTGGAAAATTACCAAGAGGACTTTAGAGTGATAATCTATTCTCAATTTTGATTCGTTTCAGAATGAAATAGTATCACCACTGAGTCAACTTGAAGGCAGGATTAGGATCCTAGATCTGGGTTCAAGTCCTGGCTCTATCTGCTGGATGACCTCGGGCCAGTTACTTAGTTTTTCTGTGCCTCAGGGTTCCTCGTCTATAAAATGAGGATAAAATATCTATTCTTCCTTGTTCTCAGACTTTGAGCCCTCTGTGGGGTAGCGGGCGTGTTTTGTCTTTATCCCAGGGCTTAGTACAGTGCTTGGCTCATAGCATGTGCTTAAGTGAAGATTAAATTCGCAATATACACTTGAGAGTTTTGTCCTCAACCTCATACCATCATTATTAATGCTTTTATTTCCATTCACCATCCCAAGTCTACATTCCATAATACTGTAAATGGAATGTTATAAGTTACTCTTTGATAAGCAACTCTCAATTATCTTGATTATAACTTACCTTGATGATTACAATATAATTATCCTTATTTCCTCCCCTCCCCATGGGACCCCAGACAGTTGAAAAGAATATATGTCCTGTTGTTAATGACTGGGCTGATAATATCCTATTTAAGGAAATATAGGCCGAAGGCTGGGTTCGGAAATTTTGATATAGGGTTTGGAATAAAAGGGGCTCAGGATGAGGAGCTGAATTCTAATTTTTGTGTGTGTGTGTGAATGACCCTGGCCACACAGTTGTCCTTCCTGTGTTGTGTGCATTTGTACATATTCCCTTCATCCTTGCTGAAAGAAATCACCAATTGAAAATGACGGACAAAGATGAGAGCTCTCTGAAAATGGTTATGAAAAATATCAAAGTAAGAAACTGACCTTTTCCTCCCTTCAACAACAGTTCTTCATCAAAAGATTTGAAATCTAAAAATCAAATGGAATAGAAAAAATGGATTTTCCCCAGATCGTCTGGCCCATACCTACCCTGGTTTCAGGTGTGCCAATTTTGACTTAAAGGGACTTCCCAGATAATCCTGGGGGATCTGGGAAAAGTGAGGGAAAAGATGACTATCTCTGCATTACAGCACTTTTCCCTTAAGCATCGAGCTGGCAGAGTCCTCAACCACTTAGGCCGACAGGAGCCCGGAGAGGACAGACTGTTGTCTCCAAGGTTGAACATCCTGGACCGTGTCTTCAACTTCAGCATGTTCCTTAGTGCCTAGGACTGTGAGAGCATGCAGCAGGCCCTCAGGGAATCCTGCTGAGGAAGATGGGGATGATGCCGATGATTCTTCCTGCTGTGTGACCTTAGGTAAGTCACTTAACTTCTCTGGGCCTCCATTCCCTCATTTGCAGAATGGGGATTCAGTGCCACTTCTCCCTCCTACTTAGACTGTGAGCCCTATGTGGGACCCTAGCCCACGCTTACTACAGTGCTTGGCATATAATACGTGCTTAATAAATCCATTATTATTGATATTATTATTCTAATAATAATCCATCTTTTTTCTAAGGCCCGTGGACAAATCCATCTGTCATCGTGAGCTGTTTCAAGGTCTAACAACTCCTTTGTAGGGAAGTTCCTCATCTCTGCCCTTAATCCTGCCTATTGCAGCTTGGTCCAATTTTTCTTGTTCTTTCTTTGGTAGAGTGACAGTAAACCTGATCACTCCCCTTCATATAAGAACACTTTATGTCTTTGAAGACTACTAAAACTTCACCCCCCAATCAATCAATCAATCATATTTATGGAGAACATACGGTGTGCAGAGCACTGTACTAAGCATTTGGGAGAGAACAATATAACAGTATAACAGAGTTGGAAGACACGTTCCTTGCCCACAGTGAGCTTACAGTCTAGGGGCAGAGGAGACAGACATTAATACAAATAAATTATGGATGTGTATGTAAGTTCTGGGGGGCTGAGGGAGGGGTGAATGTAGGAAGTAAACGCAAGTGCAAGGGTGATGCAGAAGAGAATGGGAGAAGAGGAAATGAAGGTTTATCCAGGGAAGGGCTCTTGGAGGAGATGTGCCTTAAATAAGGCTTTGAAGGTGAGGAGAGTGACCATCTGTCAGATGTGCCAAGGGAGGGAATTCCAGGCCAGAGGCAGGACATGAGAGAGAGATCAGCGGCGATGAAGATGGGATCGAGGTACGGTGAGAAAGTTGGCATTAGAGGAGCGCAGGGCTGGGTTGTAGTAGGAGAGCAGCGAGGTAAGATAATAATAATGTTGGTATTTGTTAGCGCTTACTATGTGCAGAGCACTGTTCTAAGCGCTGGGGGAGATACAGGGTAATCGGGTTGTCCCACGTGAGGCTCACAGTTAATCCCCATTTTACAGATGAGGTAACTGAGGCACAGAGAAGTGAAGTGGCTTGCCCACAGTCACACAGCTGACAAGTGGCAGAGCCTGGAGTCGAACTCATGACCTCTGACTCTGAAGCCCAGGCTCTTTCCACTGAACCACGCTGCTTAAGAGGGGGGCAAGGTGAATGAGTGCTCAATCTGCTGTCAAATCCTGCCAATTCCTCCTACATAAGCTCTATCGGATCCACCCCTTCCTCTCCATTGGACTACCTATTCCCCTGAGACAGGCTCTGGTCATATCAGCAATGTGGCGTAGTGGATAGAGTACGGGCATGGGAGTCAGAAAGTCGTAGGTAATCCCAGCTCCTCCACTTGTCTGCTGTGTGGCCTTGGGCAAGTCACTTCACTTCTCTCTGCCTCAGTTACCTCATCTGTGAAATGGGGATTGGGACTACGAGCCCCATGTGGGGAAGGAACTGTGTTCAACCCAATTTGCCGGTATCCACCCTAGCGCTTAGTACAGTGTCTGGCACATAGTAAATGCTTAACAAACACCACAGTTATTATTATGATTGAGACTGTGAGTCCCACATGGGACAGAGACTGTATCCAACCTGGTTTGCTTGTGTCCATCACAGCGCTTAGGACAGTGGCTGGCACATAGTAAGCGCTTAACAAATACCACAATTATTAGTACTATTATATCGTGGATTGGCACTTCTCATCTCCCTGCCTCCAACCTCTTTCCCCCTTCAATCTATATGACCCGTTAGTTATTGTATAAGACATCTTTCTGAAGTATAACTTAGCCAACTTCTGTCCTCAAAACCATCCAGTGCTTCCCGTGATCCTCTGCATCCAATAAAAACTCCTCCCAAACATTGAAAAACCAAAGGGAATAGAAAAAATGGATTTGCCTCAGGACATCTAGCCTGCACCTAGTCTACTTTCAGGTTGGCGCATTATGAGTAAATGGACTTTCCACCTAAGCCCAGAGGATTCAGAGAAATGCCAAGGGAAAGCTGACTAACTCTGCGCTATAACACTTTTCCGGTAAGCACCAAGATTCCAGAATCCTAGAGCCCTTTTAAGTCTCTCTACCTACTCACCCCGCTTTGTGTGGAGAGGAGAGCACACAGGTCTGGAAGTTGGAAGGTCATGGGTTCTCATCCCATCTCTGCCACTTGTCTGCTGTGTGGCCTTGGGCAAGTGGCTTTGCTTCTCTGTGCCTCATTTACCTCATCTGTCAAACAGGGATTGAGACTGTGAGCCCCACGTGGATGGGAAATGCGTCCAACCTGATTTGCTTGTTTCCACTCCAGTGCTTAATATAGTGTCCGGCACATAGTGATCAGTCAACAAATACCAAAATTATTATTATTTTTATTGTTAGTACCTTTCTGCCTCTCTTCACTGGCTATTTTCCAGCTTGCTGGGACTGTACCTGACTTTTGACTCTCCTTCCACCACCCCCTTGCTCAGAGCAGTTCCCCGGATTGATAACCTCCTCTCTACACCTGTAGCAATACTTCAGCTGGTCTTTCTGTCCTCCACTTTTCCTCCCTAAGTATAATTAACTACGGTAGTCGTTACTCCCTGGTTTCAGATTGAATGTCTTTCTGCTGATTTTGATCACTTCTCCAACCCTACAGAAGGATGATGTATCCTTATTTTGACTCTATCATGTGCGTGTTAGCCACCCAATCGATTCTCTGCTCTCCACACACTTGATGAGCATGCTAGAGTTAGAGATCATTGTTTTTTCACTGAAGAAATCCCTTGCTTATTCACCAGGCATCTGTGTTGAACAGCAAGCATGAGCACGAGCAAATGGAGTGGTCTTTTATCAACGACTTCTTTTCAACACCTGCCAGAGAGGAAACCAATCCTACCCGAGGGGAATGAAGACATGAGAACCAACTTTGCCTAATGGATAGAGCACAGGCCTGAGAATCAGAAGGACCCGGGTTCTAATTCTGACTCCACCGCTTGCCTGCTGGGTGACCTTGGGCAAGTCACTTCACTTCGCAGTGCCTCAGTTCCCTCATCTGTATAATTGAGATTAAGACTGTGAACCCTATGTGGGACGGGAACTGTGTCTGACTCATTTATCTTGTATCTATCGCAGAATTTAGAACAATGCTTGGCACATAGTAAACACTTAACAAATACCACAGTACAATAAAGGACACCTCAACACTGCTCTCCTTTCCCTGTATGCAGTGCTCACAGCACACCACCCAAGCAGCTAGCCATTTTCTGACTGACTCAATCCACCTGTCTTTATTCACCATTTAGACACCTGCCTAGGTTTTGGAAAAGACTTCAGTCTTCCAAAACTTTCCACCAGTTTCCCCAGAGCCGTTGGTCTGATCCAGTCACTTGTGCAAAGGAGCCTGGGTCAAAGTGTTTTCCAAACCAAGCCATCGATAAAAGGAAATCTAAACAGCGTGGCTTAGTGGAAAGAGTACAGGCTTGAGAGTCAGAAGTCGTGGGTTCTAATCCCGGCTCCGTCACTTGTCTGCTGTATGACCTTGGGCCAGCCACTTAACTTCTCTGGGCCTCAGTCACCTCATCTGTAAAATGGGGATGAAGACTGTGAGCCCCACCTGGGACAACCTGTTTACCTTGTATCTACCCCAGTGCTTGGCACACAGTAAGTGCTTAATGAATACCATTATTATTATTATCATTATTACACAATGGAATCACCAAGCAATACCATTGAAGGTGGAAAGATGCCAGCCTTGGGAGTCAGGGGTTGTGAGTTTTAATCCCGGCTCCACCACTTGCCAGCTGTGTGATTTTGGGCAAGTCACTTTATGTCTCTGTGCTTCAGTTACCTCATCTGTCAAATGGGGATTAAGACTGTGAGCCCCACATGGGACAACCTGATTACCTCATATCTCCCCCAGTGCTTAGAACAGTGCTTGGCACTTAGTAAGTGCTTAACAAATACCACCATTATTATTATTATAAAAACTTGAGGATAGAAGTCTATGAGACACTTGGAGAGTTTGCATCCCAGAAATCCAGGTGGAGTCGATAAATCAATCAGTGGTATTCACTGAGCGCTTACTATACGTTGAGCGCTTACTATATGTCGAGCACTTACTAAGCACTTGCGAGAGTACAGTCCTACAGAATTAATGGAAATGTTCCTGCCCATACCAAGCCTATAGAGGATTATGCCCTTTATACTGACAGGAGTGCCTGAACAGAAGATAGGATAAAACTCCTCGTGGAAAACAGTTATCTGTTACTTTCAATCCTCTGTACTATTAGAATCATTTAGTATTATTACAAAGCACTCAGCTATTCAGAAGAAAAAAATACCCAGGTAGTCTATTTCAATAGTGTTAGTATCATTATCAATAAAGAAATAATAATAATAGTAATAATGAGTACCACTGGGATATTTGTGAAATGAATTTCCCAAGTAGCATATATTATTTTTTCTTAAAAGTGCTTCTTCAAATAGATGCTCAAATCCCATCACACCCAAGCACAGTGCGGTCATACAGCCGTTCTGACATAAAATCAGATTCACTTGATTTCCCCCAATGCCATGCTGTTACTGGCGTCTTGAAAGGTCCATCATTTCCTAAGCGTGTTGCGGTGGAAGGCAGAGTGTGAAATGCTGCTTCATCAATTTCTTTTTGTGAAAATACTGTAGGCAAGGAAACTCTCATCTACAGAATGTATCAAAATAGCAATGTCCTTAGCGGTCGGCAGCCCCAGAGAGATGAACACCATAAAGTTTTAAGGAGGAAATTTGGGTTCCTCACCTTAATGTTGCCAAAGACAGTCCTCTGGCAGGTGCTAGCCGGGCCCGTGTATCTGCCGCTGCTGTTGCTGCTGCTGCTGCTTTGTGGTTTGTTGTGTTCACGCTGGAGTCCCATTGTCAGACTAGAAAGACCAGAAAAGGTCTCTTTCTCTTCAAGGGAGCAAGTGTCTCTCCTCCTTTCTCCGACCCCTGGCCCCTTAACTGCCAAATCAATAAGGATGGTCGCTGGACAGCCGCAAGACGAGGGGCCTGGGAGAGAGAGAGAGAGAGAGAGAGAGAAGGATTGAGTGGGAGGTGACCGGAAAGTTTTCCCTCTCTTCCTCTCGGCCTCTCTTTCTCTCCCCGGCCCACAGCCGGGCAGAGAGGAAAACTGTGTGGCCAAGAGTGTGAGCCTTAGTGACTGACTGACTTAGTGACTGACTGAGAAGTGAGTGTGAGGTTGAAGTTTTTATAACTCTGTTCTGTGAGCGATGATGAAACTTTTTTCTCCTCCCTCTTTCAGTTTATGTGTAAAGGAACTTTAAAGGCACAGGGAGGCGCACAGAGGCACACAAACACACACATCACACACACACACACACTCATTCACTTACTCACTCATTTCCACTCCCAACTAAATATAAGAATCAGCTGCCCCTCCTACAATCTCCAAAGACAATCAATAGTTTTCTACCCCTTCCTGAACACACACTGCCCCTCCAAAGTTAAGTAGCCGGATTTGAGGACAAAGCCTCTGAGGCAGGAGAAAGAAAACCAGATATCTGTTTTGAACCTTACGTGCATTATCCTTTTATTTTGTTTCTTTTTCTCCTGCAAAGTGGAAGAGGGAAGGAGGGAGGAAATTGGCGGGGGGCAGTGGGGGCGGGGGGGGGGGGAAATGTTAGCAGGTAAGGCTTAGTAATTTCCCCTGCCCAGCAGTGATATACGGAACGTTGCTTGCACTGGTCTCTACTTGTTTTCACATGCACCGAACATATGTTTTTAAAATCTTCGAGTTGGGTCCTTAGTGAGAACTCACTGGAGTTATGATTTGCAAAAAATTAGATTGATTTAAACTGTCCTGTCCACACCAGGTAGGGAGATAGGGGAGGCGTAGGGGCACTGCCGAGCTCAAATTTGGAGTATTTTGTCAGAAATGTCAGTCTGCTGACCAGGGCCTGCTGCTGCCCACTGGAGGGCTGCAGGAGAGGGAAATGAAATAGAAATTCCAACCAAGTTACAAGATATCTGTAGCCAAATAACTCTTTGCAAAAGAGGTGAAAGAAGACCTGAGCTTATTTACCAGTCAAGTAACAGTTTTAGAGAAGTATCACAAAAAAGTCAGGGGAAAAAACCCCAAAACACTCAAATTTGGAAAACTTCAAATGCATTAAGGATTGCAGCCTCCAAGAGTTTCTCTAGCCAAGCACTGATTCACCCTCTGAATTCCATTCTCATGGCTTTTCCTAGTCCTGACCATCCCTCTGTATGTTCTCCATCTCAACTAACAGTGCCTGGCTGACAGGCGCAGCTCTCCCAAAGCCAAACAATAGTCAGATGAATCAGGAGTTTCCCTTAGGGAATAATGGATAATTAGGCTTACTATGGGCAAAGCTCTGTTCTAAGCACTGGGGTAGACACAAGGTAATTGGGTTGGACCCAGACTCCGTCCCACATGGGACTCACAATCTTAATCCCCATTTTGCAGATGAGGTAACTGAGGCGCAGAGAAGTGAAGTAACTTGCCCAAGTGGCAGAAGCGGAATTAGAACCCATGTCCTCTGACTCCCAAGCCTGGGCTCTTGCCACTAAGCCCTTGCCACCGGGCCACACTGTTTCTAGGGTTCCAGGACTGAGTCCAAGTCTAAGGAGGGAGTTGATGAGAGGTCCAATGGGGGTATTCAGTACCACTTACCTCCCTCGACCCGGTCAGTGGTTTTCCCACTTGGCCAGTGGGTGCGGGTCCCCTCGCCCATGTCCTTCCTCCTGGCTGGAACTCCCTCCTCATTCATATACAAATAATCATTCCTATTATTAATAATTGCGGTATTTGTTAAGCACCTACTATACGCCAGGCACTGTACGGAACACCGACACCACAAGCAGATCGGGTTAGACCCAGTCCCTGTCCTATGTGGGGCTCACAGTCTCAATCCTCATTTTCCAGATGAGGTAACTGAGGCCCAGAGAAGTGAAGGTCACATCAAGGTCACACAGCAGACAAATGGCAGAACGGGGATTAGAACCCATGACCTTCTAAAGCCCAAGGCCCGGCTCTCTCTACCACCTATCCTACAAACCACCATTGTCCCCACCTGTAAAACCCTCTTAAAATCACATCTCTTACAAGAAGCCTTCCCTGACTAAACCCTTATTTCCCACTATCCACCTTCCCCTAGGTGTTGACTGCACACTAGACCGTTTACACCTTAAACACATTAATTCTCACCTCAGTCTCATAGCCCTTATGTCCATATCCTTATACTCCTCTATTTCCCCATCTGAAATTTATTGTAATGTTTGTCTTTCACTCTAGACTGTAAGTTCCTTGTGGGCAGGGATCGTATCTACCAGTAATAGTGTTTCTACTTTCCCAAGCACTTTTTTATGGTACTCGATAGATTAGTCGTATTTATTGAAAGTTTACTGTGGGCAGAGTACCATCTTGTCTTATGCCGCTGAGTCGTTTCCTACCCATAGAGACACCATGGAAACATCTTTCTCTTCCCCTCTTCAAATCCCTACTTAAAGCTCACCTCCTCCAAGAGGCCTTCCCAGACTGAGCTCCCCCCTTTTCCCTCTGCTCCCTCTACCCCCCTTCACCTCTCCTCAGCTAAACCCTCTTCTCCCCCTTCCCTCTGCTCCTCCCCCTCTCCCGTCCCATCCCCTCAGCACTGTACTCGTCCGCTCAACTGTATATATGTTCATCACCCTATTTATTTTGTTTAATGAGATACACATCACCCTGATTCTATTTATTTGCTATTGTTTTAATGAGATGCTCTTCCCCTCGACTCTATTTATTGCCATTGTTCTTGTCTGTCCGTCTCCCCCGATTAGACCGTAAGCCCGTCAAAGGGCAGGGACTGTCTCTATCTGTTGCCGATTTGTACATTCAAAGCGCTTAGTACAGTGCTCTGCACATAGTAAGCGCTCCAGAAATATTATTGAATGAATGAATGAATCTTTCCCAGAACACGCCGCTCTCCATTTGTGATCGTTCTGGTAGTGGATCCGTAGTATTTTCTTGGTAAAAGTACAGAAGTGGTTTACCATTACCTCCTTCCACGCAACAAACTCGAGTCTTGGCCCTAGAATCTCTCCCGTGCCTCTGCTGCCCAGCCTGCGGGTGAGTTATGACTTGTAGCAGATTGCCTGCCACTCACTAGCCACTGGCCAGGCTAGGAATGGAATGGATAGGCCTCTGCTTGACTACCTCTCTCCTGTAGCCGAGACTGTTAGAGTACTGGAACCTCTCCAGGTGCGGCCCTGAGAGGGGAGAGCACCGTACTAAGGGAGAATACGATAAAACAGAGTTGGTAGAACATTTCCTGCTCAAAACAAACTTACACTTTGGAAGACCATGTTTGTATTTGGTATTTTTTAAGTGCTTATTATGTACCAGGCACCTTACAACGCACTGGATAGATTCTAGCTAATAAGATTGGATATTATCCATGTCCTGCCTGAGGCTTACAGCCTGAATTCCCATTTTACAGATGAGGTAACTGAGGCCCAGAGAAGTGAAGTGACTTGCCCAAGATCCCACAGCAGACAAGTGGTGGAGTCGGGTCTAGAACCCAGGTTCTTCTGACTCCCAGGCCTGTGTTCTATCCACTAGACCTCACTGCTTCCATAGTACAGTGCTCTCTATACACAGTAAGTGTTCGATAAATACCACTAAGTGTTCGATAAATGTTCGATTGATTAGAGGAGCAGCATGGCCTAGTGGCTAGAGCCCGGGCCTGGGAGTCAGAAGGACCTGGGTCCTAATCTTAGGCTCTGCTCCTTGTCTGCTGTGGGAACATGGGCAAGTCGTTTCACTTCTCTGGGCCTCAGTTCCCTCTTCTGTAAAATGGCGATTAAGACCGTAAGGCCCATGAGTGACATGGTCTGTGTCCAACCTGGTTAGCTTGTATCTACTTCAGTGCTTAGAACAGTGCCTGGCATATAGTACGTGCTTAACAAATACCATCACCATCATCATCATAACCTTGTATCTATCCCAGAGCTTAGTACAGTGCCTGGCACAACGTAAGCACTTAAATACCATAAGAAAACAAACCTCCTCAGAGCCGGGAGGCCCCACACCGGCCCCCCGCTGACGGTTTTGGTTTCCCAGCCGGGGTCCCCAGCCGACATCCTGGACCCGAGGATGGTTTGGCGCCGCAGGGCCTCCTGCTCCCAGCCTTGGGACTGCCCAGGTTGACCTTCCGTCCTCCGGTGCGTATGGTCACGGCAAGCTGCTCCTGGCTGGGAAAGGCCCTCCAGGAGAAGTGGCCCTTCCCTTTTCTGCCATATCCCAGAGCTCACGGCAGGGGTCTGGGGAGGCTGTGGAATCCATTTCCTGACTTTCAGGCTGCTAGCCAGAGGCTGCACCTACGACTTCCCCCCCATCAGTCCATCCGTCCCCCCCGCCCCCACCCCAACTGCCAGATGAAAATCCAGCCTATTGTTCCCAGCAGCCCAGGGAAGAGATTCCAAGCTTCCTGCCTGAAGCAGTCCCGGAATTTCAGCCCTTACTTTTGACCAGTTTTTCCTATAGCATTTCCAGTTAGTGAAACACTCTTCCACCTTGGCTTTATACAATCAATCAATGGTATCTATTGAGTGCTTAATGTGTGCACAACACTGTACTGAGTGCTTGGGAGAGTAATAGTAACAATAACCATAATAATAATGGCATTTATTAAGCATTTACCATGTATCAGGCATTGTTCTAAGCACTGGGGTGGATACAAGCAAATCAGGTTGGACACAATCCCTGTCCCACATGGGGCTCACACTTTTCTTCCTGTTTTACAGTTGAGGTAACTGAGACACAGAGAAGTGATTTACCCAAGGTCACACAACAGACAAGCAGCCAAACTGGGCTTAAAATTTTCCCTGCCCACATGAGTTTACAGTCTAGAGGGGGAGACAGACATTAATACAAATAAATAAATTACAGCTATGTACATAAATGCTTTGGGGTTGAGGGAAGGGTGAATAAAGGGAGCAAATCCAAGTACATCCTTATAATGAAGGCAAACTCCAGGCAATCAATCAGTCAATAGTATTTATCGAGTGGTTACCATGTACAGAGCACTGTACTAAGTGCTTACTATAACAGAGTTGGTAGACCTGTTCCTTGCCCACAACAAGCTCACACTCTAGGAGGAGACAGACATTAATATAAATAAATTACTGATATGTACCTAAGTGCTGTGGGGCTGAAGGAAAGTTGAATGAAGGGAGAAAATCCAAGTTCACCCTTATAATGAAGGCAAACTCCAGGCAATCAACTAGTTAGTCATATTTATTGAGTGATTACCATGTGCAGAGCACTATACTAAGTGCTTAGGAGAGTCTAATATAAGAATATAGCAAAGTTGATAGCACATTCCCTGCCCACAAAGAGTTTCCAGTCTAGAGTCTATTCTGTGGCAATGTTATTCTCATTCCTCTTCAGTCATCAGCGGGGAAGGGAGAGATATCCCGATGACATCAACCTCTCAGTCTTCTCTTCCTGAAGCTTGATCACCCTTGTATCCTTGCCCGCCTCTCCACATGTTAAGCATTTTCACCTCTGCTCTCTCCTGCTTTCTCCACAGTCTGGAACCCAGGCCTCTAGTAGGAAGAATTGGAGGGTAGGAAGTATAGTAGGAAGGATTTCCTAACGGGTTCCACTGGGACCTAATTGGAAAATCCCCACTTGTGCTTACCAGGAACATGCTTGGTTTTTGATCGAATATGCTTCCTTGTTGCTTTAAAGTTTCTATGTCTCACTTTCCTTGAAAGCCTGGTTTTGTTTTAATGGCATTTGTTAAGGGCTTACTATTTGCCAGGCACTGTTCTAAGCTCTGGAGTAGATACAAGCTAATCAGGTTGGACACAATCCATGTCCCACATGGGGCTCACAGTATTAATCGATCAATCAAATGTATTTATTGAGCACTTACTGTTTGCAGGGCTTGGGAGAATACAGTACAGCAATATAACAGAAGCATTCCCTGCCCACAGTGAGCTTACAATTCCCATTTTACAGATGAGATAACTGAGGCACAGAGAAGTGAAATGTTTTGCCCATGGTCACACAGCAGACAAGTGGCAGAGCCAGGATTAGAGCCCAGGTCCTGAGACATCCTGGCCCATGCTCTATTCACTAGGCCATTCACTAGATCTTCTTTAAAGGAGATCTTGAGGAATAGGGATTGATGGATATCCTTAAACCCTGCATGAAGCTCATCATCTTTGTTCAATCAATCGGTCAATTCAGCCAATCACCTCAGAACCTCATGCACAAATTCACCCGCGATCTGATGGACCAAATGGTCCAAATTCATTCATTCAATCATATTAATTGAGCCTTACTGTGTGCAGAGCATTGTACTGAGCACTTGGGAGATTACAATACAACAATAAATAGACACATTCCCTGCCCACAACAAGCTTACAGTCTAGAGGCAGAGAGACAGACATTAATATAAATAAATTACAGATATGTACATAAGTGCTGTGGGGTTTGGGGAGGGGGGGGTGGCAGGATGAAGAGAGCAAGTCAGGGTGGTGCAAAGGGTGTGGGAGAAGAAAGTGGGGGGCTTAGTCAGGGATAGCCTCTTGGCAGAGATATGCCTTCAGTAAGGATTTGAGGAGTGGGAGAGTAGTTGTCTAATGAAATGAAATGTAGTCCACAGGGGACACATTTATACAACGTTCACCACAGTACAACACACACACACACACACAAGTAAAAGAGGGCAGTGTCTATTGCCTGACAAGCTTTAATCTCAGAGCAGTTGAATCCCCTCAAGAATTTTAGGTCACTATGGATGGGGATGTGTCTATTTATTGCTGTACTGTACCCCCCAAGCACTTCGTACAGTGCTCTGCACACAGCAAACGCTCAATAAATGTGATCGATTGAATGACCAGCCCATAACCCTTTGGTTGCTAGACTCACTGTAAGTTCCCCTCATCAAATCGGCCTTCTCCTTATTCCCACTTTAATCATTTGGATTTTTAAAAGGCTTTTGCTAATCACTGTGCTAACTTCTAGGGCAGATATAAGATCACTAGATCAGACAGGTTGTGAGCCTCATTTGGGACAGGGAGGGTAAGAGGTTGATATGTACACAGTAGTCCTTTGTGTATGAAGAAGATGCCACATAATGGTGAAGTTCATCTTTTCAGCGTGTCTGGCCCAAAAGGCTAATGTAAGATTCACAAACTGGCCATATTTTGCACACAAAATAGTCTATTCCTCGTTGAGGTATGGAGAAGAGTTATTTTATCCCCATTTACCACTGTGGAAACCGAGGACAAGAGAGATTGAGTGACTTGCCCCAAGTCATACAGCAAGCAGGTGACCAAACTTGGATTAGAACCTGTCCCATGTGGGACAGGGACTGTATTCCCACTGGTTATCTTGGCATATGGTAAGCATTAACAAGTACCATAAAACAAACAATCAAACAAACAGAACCAGTCTCCTGGCTCCCTGGCCTCTGCTTTTTTACTGGGCTCTTTCCTCACCGGTGCTGTAGGTATCCAGTGTCCAGAGTTGCTCGGATCTAAAGCCCACCTCTGCACCGCTGGGTTTTGTTGTCCTGAAGAATGGTTTAAGTCCTCCAAGAGGCCTTCCCTGACTAAACCCTCATGTCTTCTTCTCCAACTCCCTTCTGCGTCACCCTAATTTGATCCCTTTATTCACCCCTCCCTCAGCCCCACAGCACTTACGTACACATCCGTCATTCATTTATTTATATTCATGTCTGTCTCCCTCTCTTAGACTATAAACTTGTTGTGGGCTGGGAATGTGTTTATCAACTCTGTTATGTCATTATAGTGTACTCTCCCAAGGGCTTATTACAGTGCTCTGCCCACAGTAAGTGATCAATAAATAGGATTGATCGATTGACATCCCTGGGAGCCCAGGAGTCCTCTAAACCCCGGAGCTGACCCTTTAACATTTACCTTCTGATGGAATCAGCCTTCCTCCTGTCATCACTGGAATAGCTAACCTTTGCCCTTTTCCTGTCATCCTTCCCTGTGGTGTGGCAGCAAAAAAGCCCAAGAAAGAGGAAGTTTTACCTTTTAAAGGAAACTGGGAGAAAGCTGAAACCTCCCCCAGAGGGCAAGACTCACTGTTTCCTCCTGCCTCTCTGGTCTTGCTTCATCTGACCTCTTTGGTATATGACATTTGGAAAATTATCCTGTGGGTCATACTGCATCGACTTCAAATCATACGGAAAGTTAAATGTGTTTCACGGGAACTGATTTGGGGCAAAAACATTATCCTTTTATAAGAATCCCCTCTTCCCACACCCCCAGACATGTTTAACTACAAGCCAATGCCACAGGACTCAAAAGATGACTTTCCAGATGTTCACTCATTCATTCATATTTATTGAGTGCTTATTGTGTACAGGGAACTGTACTAAGCCCTTGGGTGAGTACGATATAATAACCGACAGACAAATTCCCTGCTCACAACAAGCTTACAGCCTAGCGGGGGAGACAGACATTAATATAAATGTCATTTTTAAGACCTAGTGGCAGAAAACAGCCTCTCGAAATGCCTAAAGAATCCAAATCCAAGTGTAAAGTAGACTCAGAGAGGGAGTTGAGGAAATGAGAGATTCCAGGAAGCCTTCTCTGATTAGCTTCTCATCTACCCATCCTATACTCCCTCCCTTCTGAGTCATCTAAGCACTTGTGGCTTTACTGGCTAAGCCCTCTTGATACGCACAGCCCCCACCCCATAGCATTTGTGTACATATATCTTAAAACTCTGTTCCTTCTCCTGTCTGTAATTTATTTTACCATCTGCCTACCTGTCTAAAGTGTAAGCTCCTTGAGGGGAAGGATCATGTAGATACAAGCTAATCAGGTTGGACACAGTCCACGTCCCACATGGGGCTCACAGTATTAATCAATCAGTCAAATATATTTATTGAGCACTTACTGTTGGCACTTACTGTCTGCACTTAGTACAGATCCCTGCTCACAGAAAGTGCTCAGCAAATTGTTTGATTGATTGATCGATCTTCACATAGTTCGCATTTCTTTACCCTCTGCCCTTGTTCTACTTCACCTCTTCTCTGCCGTCTTCCATTCCCAACCCTGATTTCAACTCCTTCATTCATTCATTCATTCGATCGCGTTTATTGAACACTTACTGTGTGCGGGGCACTGTACTAAGCGCTTGTAATGTACAATTCAGCAACAGATAGAGACAATCCCTGCCCAATAATGGGCTCACAGTCTAAAGGGGGAGACAGACAACAAAACAAAACAAGTAATCAGGCATCAATACCAACAAGATAAATAGAATTATAGATATCATTAATAAAATAGAGTAATAAATAATATATACAAATATAAACTAGTGCTGTGGGGAGGGGAAGGGGGTAAAGCAGAGAGCGGGAGTAGGGGGAATGGGGAGGGGTGGAGGGGCAGAGGGAAAGGGAGGGCTCAGTCTGGGAAGGCCTCCTGGAGGAGGGGAGCTCTCAGTAGGACTTTGAGAAGGGGAAGAGAGTTGGTTTGGCGGATGTGAGGAGGGAGGGCATTCTTGGTCCGTGGTAGGACGTGGAACAGGGGTCAACAGTGGGACAGGAGATAACGAGGCCCAGTGGGGAGTTTAGCAGCGGAGGAGCGGAGGGTGCGGGCTGGGCTGTAGAAGGAGAGAAGGGAGGTGAAGTAGGAGGGGGCAAGGTGATGGAGAGTTTCAAAGCCAAGAGTGAGGAGTTTTTGTTTGATAAGAAGGTTGATGGGCAACTCCTGGAGATTTTTGAGGAGGGGAGTGACATGCCCAGAAAGTTTCTGTAGAAAGATAATCCAGGCAGCGGAGTGAAGTATAGACTGAAGCAGGGAGAGACAGGAGGATGGGAGGCCAGCAAGGAGGCTGATGCAGTCAGTAATCCAGGCGGGATAGGATGAGTGACTGTATTAATGTAATAGCAGTTTGGATGGAGAAGGAAGGGCGGATCTTAGCAATGTTGTGAAGGTGTGTGACTGACAGGATTTGGTGAGGGATTGAATATGTGGGTTGAATGACAGAGAGGAGTCAAGGATAACACCAAGGTTATGGGCTTGTGAAATGGATGGTGGTGCTGCCTACAGTGATAGAAAAGTCAGGGTTTGAGGGGGAAGATAAAGAGCTTTATTTGGGACAAGTTAAGTTTGAGGTGATGGGAGGACATCCAAGTAGAGAGGGCTTGAAGGCAGGAGGAGATGCAAGATTGGAGAGAAGGAGAGAGTTCGGAGCTCGAGATGTAAATTTGGGTATCATCTGCATAGAATCAATCAATGAATCATATTTATTAAGTGCTTTCCGTGGGCAGAGCACTGTACTAAGCGCTTGGGAGAGTATAATATAACCGTATAACAGAAACATTCCCTGACCACAAACAAGCTTACAGTCTAGATGGGGAGATAGACGTTTACTGATATGGGCATAAATGATGTGGAGCTGAGGCGGTGGGGTGAATAAAGGGAACAGATCAGAGGAACACAGAGGGAAGTGGGAAAAAAGGAACTGAGCGCTTAGTCAGGGAAGGGCTCTTGGAGGAGATGATACCTTCCACAAGGCTTTGAAGGAGGGGAGAATAATTGCCCCTCAATTGCTTCAGTTCTCTTGCCTCCTACCCATTGCTCACATTTCTCTTGCTTGTATTCTTCTTGCTTCGACTTTTTCAAACCTACACCCTCTCTTCCTTTAAAGATCTCTTGGAAAACCTCCTCCTCCTTCTCTCCTCCTCCTCCAGGAGGTGATTGGTCCATCCACCTTTCCTGTCAGGAACTTCTCTCAACACCTGAGTATACTTCTCTAGGTTGGTATGCTTATTTGTTATTGATCTATTAATCTATGGTATTCACTGAGTACTTTCTGTGGGCAGAGTACTGAACCAAATCCTTCAGAAAGTGCAATACAGAAGAGTTGGTAGATACATTCCCTTCCCGCTGCATTTTTTTGATCCTCTTGCTTTTCTCTCCATTGTACATTTGTCAATTTACATCTGCTTGCCTTCTGTCTAAGAACGTATGACTCCTGAGGGTCACATCTGTGTTTTATGTTTTTCTACTTGCCTTCCAAATGCTTAATTCAGGGCCTGGCAGACAATAATAATAATAATTATAGCACTTTCTAAGCACCCACTATGTGCCAAGCACTGTTCTGGGTGCTGGAGTAGGTACAAGTTAATCAGGTTGGACACAGTCCCCGTCCCACATAGGGCTTACACTCTTAACCCCCATTTTACAGATATGGGAACTGAGGCCCAGAGAAGTTAAGTGACTTGCCCAAGATCGCACAGCGGACATGTGGTGGAGTCAGGATTAGAACCCAGGTCCTTCTGACTCCCACGCCCGTGCCCTATCCACTGAGCCATGATGCTTCTCAAGCTGGACAAGCTAAGTGCTCCATCCTCTTCGTGGTTGATGATAATCATGGCAGAAAGTGGGGCTGCTCTCTGGAGATCTTTACAATCAGGCTAGTTTCCTTTCGGGGTGGTGCAGCTTGGGGCTTATGCCCCCAGGCTTCGGATAGGACCTTCCATGTCCTGGATTTGTCCGCAGTAAGAACAAATTGCGATCCCCACTGCCTGGCACGTAGCAAGAACTTAATAAATACCATCATCATTCCCACTGAAGAATGGAAGTTTCTGGTCAGAAATGATTTGTGGAAGCTAGAGCTTAAACTCCATCCACTTCCAGTTAAGTATCCGGTGCTGCCTCCTGACCTTCAACATTGAGTGGATTTCACTTGGGTTCTTTACCTAAAGATGGAGAGAGTAATTTATTAATTTGGTATTTATTAATTTATGTATGTTAATGTCTGTCTCCCTCTCTAGACTGTGAGCCAGTTGTGGGCAGGGAATGTGTCTGTTTGTTGTTGTATTGTGCTCTCCCAAGTGCTTAGTATAGTGCTGTGTTCGCAGTAAGTGCTCAATAAATATGATTGAATGAATTAACATAAAATAAACATCCATACTAAATAGGTATAATTTTCATTTGATTTTAAATTTGATTTTTAACACCATTTCTCTGGGATTTCCTAGATCAGTTATTTCTGTTATTGAAGGTCATGGGTTCTAATTTTGACTCTGCTACTTGCCTGCTGAGTAACCTTGGGCAAGTCACTTCACTTCTCTGGGCCTCAGTTACCTCATCTGGAAAATGGGGATTGAGACTGTGAGCCCCATGTGGGGGGGGGACTGTATCCAACTCGATTTGCTTGTATCCACCCCAGTGCTTAGTACAGTGCCTAGCACATAGTAAGCACTTAACAAATACCATTATTATCATTATTATTACTGTGGTTGCAGCACCCAGCTCTGCCACTTGTCAGCTGTGTGACTGTGGGCAAGTCACTTAACTTCTCTGTGCCTCAGTTTACCTCATCTGTAAAATGGGGATTAAGACTGTGAGCCTCATGTGGGACAACCTGATTACCCTGTATCTCCCCCAGCGCTTAGAACAGTGCTCTGCACATAGTAAGCGCTTAACAAATACCAACATTATTATTAGTAGTAGTACTACTATTGTTGATAATCAATCACATTTATTGAGTGCTTACTATGTGCAGAGCACTGTACCAAGTGCTTGCGAGAGTACAGTAAAAAAGAATTAGCAGACATGCTCCCTGCTCAAAACGAGCTTATAGCCTAGAGAGGGAAACAGTTATTAATATGAATAAATAAGCAATTTATAATATATAATTTAAAGATATGTGCATTAAGTGCTGCAAGGTAATGGGTAATATCACGATAAATATTTATGATGTACCGGGATTATGCCCACGTTATCCCATTATGTCTTGCTGCCCCCAGGGGTTGAACTGTGAAATTCTCTTTGTTTCTGTTGAATCGGATCCAGTCGCTTTTGCTCATTTCTCTGCTGAGGACGCTAGGATTCACTTCCTCAAACACTCCTTAACTGCCACGCTCCATCTCTTCTCTCTTTGTATTTCTGGGAATGCCGAGGCAAGGTTCCAACAGCCACCCCGACAGCAGCCGATTCAATAGGCTTTCCCACACAGGGAAGATCCCAGAAATGGAAGGGAAATGGACTAAATACATGTCCTTGGGTGGGGTTGGGAGATGGACCCTTGATTCAAAGACCAAGACATCTCTCACACACGGTGGACTATTTATATCTCTGGCCTTCCACTTCTTCCTCTTCTCCCTCTGTGTTCTAGGCCCTGGGATCCAGCTTTAGTAATAATAATTAGAATTACTGTGGTACCTCTGAAGCGCTAACGATGTGCAGAACACTGTACTAAGTACTGGGGTAGATAGAAGATGATCAGATCGGATACAGTCCTTGCCCCACAGTCTAGGCGATCAGCTTCCCTACCGCTTACAGAGTGATCCATAACTCCGATGAACTGGCCATAATTGAGAAGCAGAGTGGTCTAGGGGAGAGAGTGTGGGTCTGGGAGTCAGAGGGACCTGGGTTCTAATCCCGACTCTTCCACTTGTCTGCTGTGGGACTGCGGGCAAGTCGCTTAATTTCTCTGGGCCTCATTTACCTCATTTGTAAACTGGGGGTTAGCATTGTGAGCCTCATGGGGGACAGGGACGATGCCCAACCTGAGTTGCTTCGGTCAATCCCAGTGCTTCGTCCAATGCCTGGTACACAGTAAGTGCTTAACAAATACCACAGTTATTGTTATTGTTATCTGTATGTGTGTGTGTGTTTGCGTGTACATTTTGTGAGGTTAGGATTGGATTTCTTTGGGAGACTGGCCTTTTGGCAAATTGGAATAAAACAGGCAGCAGGGAGGCACAGCTCTGAGATCATTTGCCAAAAGTATCCACGTGCTAAGATTTACCCAGTACGCTATGTGCTAATGTGTCCGTTCCATACAACTTGTGAGAGCAGTTGGAAGGGAGTTAGTCGCCGGGGGCCAGCTCCATGTTTCCTCATTCCTTTATGGCCTTTCCTTTGAGCTCAGCCTGTGTCCGGGTACCTCTGTAGGGTTCTCTGTGACACTTCTCTGTCTGCTACTACTTGCCTTGGCCCAGTTCTTCCTCTCAGATGAGTGGTCTGGTGTGTACAGCCAAGCAAGTCTTCCCTCCTCCTTTTCCTCTTCCTCCCCTCACCCGCCTTCTCCTTCTCCTCCTTCTTCTTCTCCTTCACCTCTTTCTTCTGCTCCTGTTCCTCCTCCTTATCCTTCTCTTCCTCCTCTTCCTCTTTCTCCTCTTCTTTTTCTTCCCTCTCCTTGTTTTCCTCTTCCTCCACCTCTTCCCCTTCCTCCTCCTTCTCCACCTCCTCTTTCTCCTCCTCCTCCCCTGCCTCCTCCTCCTCTTCTTTAGCTCTGCGGAACACATTAAGGTGCCAGCCCTAGTACACTGGGTGGATCACTCCGCCAAGCAAATATGAAAGGTCTCTGGCCCTGAACTTCCATCGGCATGCAGGCAAGGAGTTGCCAGGTGATGCTGAGGACTGCATTCCAGAAAGCCAGTCCAGCCCTGAGGGAGCCAGACACATTCCCCTCCTCCAGCTGACCTCTCCAAAGGATTCTGGAAACCGCACTGCAGACAGCACTGGCAGCAATCCCCCAGAGCTGGCCACACTGACTGCACCTACCATGCCTTCCGATGACCGGCATCTGAGGGGGAAAGTGGGGGACCAACCCCGGACCAGCGTGGGACAGGGGTTCAGTTCTGCAGGAGATTTGAGAGGAGGGAGTCTGGTCAGATAGGGAAGGAGAGAAGCAGTGGAGAGAAGCAGCATGGCCTAAGTGGATAGACCACAGTCCTGGGAGTCAGCAAGTCCTGGGTTCTAATCCTTGCTCTGCCATTTCTCTGCTGTGTGACCTTGATCACCTCAGTTACCTCATCTGTAAAATGGGGATTAAGACTGTGACCTCATGTGGGACAGGGACAATGTCCAACCTGAATTGCTTGTATCTACCCAGAACGATTGCGGATTGAGGTGGGGCGGGCTGGGAGAGATGTATCTATGGTGTCGCTATGGGGCGGAGATGAATCGACAGCTTAAGACAAGACCCCAGAGCTTAGTTATGGTGCCTGGCACATAGTAAACTCTTAAATATTTAAAAAAATAAAAGGAGAGCATGTTGGGAAAAATAGGTGGGGCCACTGCTGATTTGGAGGGTGGTGGATGTAAAAGCAAGCCTGGGAGTTGGGCAAATAGATTTTAAATCAGGTTAATAATAATCAGAATAATAATTGCAGTGTTTGTTAAGCATTTACTGTTTTCCAGACATGTACTAAGCACTGGGGTGGATTCAAGCAAATTGGGTCAGACACAGTCCCTGTCCCTTGTGGAGCTCATAATCCTAACCCTCAATTTACAGATGAGGTAACTGAGGAACAGAGAAGTGAAATGATTTGCCCAAGGTCACACAGCAGACAAGTGGCAAAGTCAGGATTAGAACCAGCTCCTTCTAACTCCCAGGCCCATTCTCTATTCACTAGACCACTCTGCTACTCAATAATCTGTCCAACACAGTTTAAATACAGTCCAGATGATACTCTCTAGAGGAAAGACCCCTCCCCTCCTCCCAACCTCCCTCCCGAGAAACAGGGGATGGTGACCGGGAAGCAGCCTTGGGACTCTTTGCTTCAAAGGTATTCCTTAGTAACCAGACAATCGACCTGGTGCATAGTGAGTGTTGGCTGAGGGCTAAGCACTAAATTAAGCACTTGGGAAAGGTCAGTATAAGCAAACATGAGTTCTCTGACCAGAAGGAGCTTGTAATCTATAGGGGGAAAAAGAACAGAGTATTATACTAACTGTAGATTTAATGAAGTTTGATGTTGTTGATGTGTATATATCTATAATTCTACTTATTTATATTGATGCTATTGGTGCCTATTTACTTGTTTTGATGTCTGTCTCCCCACTTCTAGACTGTAAACCCATTGTGGGTAGGGATTGTCTCTCTTTATTGCTGAAGTGTACTTTCCAAGTGCTTAGTACAGTGCTCTGCACACAGTAAGTGCTCAATAAATACGATTGAATGAATGGATGAATTAATGACTTAGTGGAGAGTCAAGTGGGATTTCAGTGCCTATTCTGCCTCCTGCTTAAACTGGAAGTCCCATTTGGGATAGGGACTACAGCCTGACTAGCTTTTAGCTTTTTTCTACCCCAGTGCTTTGAGCAGTGCCTGGAAAATTGTAAATGCTTAAAAAATACCATTAAACAAACAGGCAGAGAGGGTAGAATCTGTTTTAAGATTTGGGGCAGGAATGGGAACAGGAGGCAGGAAGGAGGAGAGGAGAGATGACTGTAGGGGGTTGAGGTATCCAGAAGATTAACAGGAGGAGTAGAGGGACAGTAAATGCTTTTATGAGATGAGGAAAAGAGGTCAGATGCACAGATGGAGGGGGGAGGTGAAGAGAGCAGGTGGAGGGTCTCCTGGGAGAATCAGCTGTGATGGGGATAAAGGAAAGGAAGCTGGTAGTTGACTGATGAGGAGGCAAGGCCGACTCAGATCTGGGGGATCTATTTTTCCTGCTAAGTAGTTGACAAGGTCTTCAGAGGGTCAGGAGGGAGATGGTGGGTGACAAGGAGCCACAGAAGCACAGTTAAAGGTCTGGAAATGTTGAGGAAGAAATGGAAGTTACCGAAGGAGAAAGAGAAAAGTTGATGAGTATGAAAGACATCTGAATTTAGGGTGGAGAGGATGCAAATGGCAGAAGAGTTGGCTCAATATCTGGACGCTCACCAGCTCTATTCAGCTGCAGCGGTGGAGGAAAAAAACTGTTTCATGGGAAGGGTAAGTCAAAACGAGGGGTTGGCGGGAGAGAGCAAGGGAGGTTCATGTTGTGGGCAAGGGAGTTGAGCTGATGGAGAGGCTAGAGCAGAGAAGCAAGGGATGGGAGAGTTGGTAGGCAGTATGGTCTAGTGGAAAGAGCTGAGGCCTGGGAATCAGGAGGCCTGGGTTCTGGCTCTGCTATTTGTCTGATGTGCAATCTTGGGCAAGTCACTTAGCTTCTCTGGGCCTCAGTTTCCTCATCTGAAAAATGGGGATTAAATATACGTTCTCCTTTCCCTTAAACTGAGTCCTGAGTGGGGCAGGGACTGTGTCTAATCTACATATATTGTATCTTCCCAGAGCTTAGTGCAGTGCTTAGCACAGAGTAAGCACTTAACCAATGCCATGCGTTCTGTTATTATTAATAATATTATCAATATTAGGGAGTCCTGGAGAGGTGTGATAGCTTGGGACAAGGGAAATGGTTCCAGATCTTGGAAGTAGATTTTAATGGCCATCTCCTTACCTAGACTGTAAGCGCCTTGAGGGGAGGGATCCTTGAGGGATCCTGGTGGCAAGAGCATGGGTCTGGGAGTTGGAGGATGTGAGTTTTAATCCCACTCTGCCATTTGTTTGCTGTATGACCTTGGGCAAGTCACTTAATTTCTCTGTGCCTCGGTTACCTCATCTGTAAACTGGGCATTCATGCTGTGAGCCTCATGTCGGCCAGGGACTTTGTCCAACCTGATTAGCTTGCATCTACCCCAGCACTTAACACAGCGTGTGGCACACAGTAAGCACTTAACAAATACCATAATTATTCATTATTGTTATTATCAACTCATATTATCCTCTCCAAAATGTTTCAGTAGTTTCTCAGTCAGTATTCATTCATTCATTCATTCAATAGTATTTATTGAGCGCTTACTATGTGCAGAGCACTGTACTAAGCACTTGGGATGAACAAGTCGGCAACAGATAGAGACGGTCCCTGCCGTTTGACGGGCTTACGGTCTAATCGGGGGAGACGGACAGATGAGAACAATGGCAATAAACAGCGTCAAGGGGAAGAACATCTCGTAAAAACAATGGCAACTAAATAGAATCAAGGCGATGTACAATTCATTAACAAAATAAATAGGGTAACGAAAATATATACAGTTGAGTGGATGAGGCCAGTGCTGTGGGGATGGGAAGGGAGAGGTGGAGGAGCAGAGGGAAAAGGGGAAAATGAGGCTTTAGCTGCAGAGAGGTAAAGGGGGGATGGCAGAGGGAGTAGAGGAGCTCAGTTTGGGAATGCCTCTTGGAGGAGGTGATTTTTAAGTAGGGTTTTGAAGAGGGAAAGAGAATCAGTTTGGCGGAGGTGAGGAGGGAGGGCGTTCCGGGACCGCGGGAGGACGTGACCCGGGGGTCGACGGCGGGATAGGCGAGACCGAGGGACGGCGAGGAGGTGGGCGGCGGAGGAGCGGAGCGTGCGGGGTGGGCGGTGGAAAGAGAGAAGGGAGGAGAGGTAGGAAGGGGCAAGGTGATGGAGAGCCTTGAAGCCTAGAGTGAGGAGTTTTTGTTTGGAGCGGAGGTCGATAGGCAACCACTGGAGTTGTTTAAGAAGGGGAGTGACATGCCCAGATCATTTCTGCAGGAAGATGAGCCGGGCAGCGGAGTGAAGAATAGACCGGAGCGGGGCGAGAGAGGAGGAAGGGAGGTCAGAGAGAAGGCCGACACAGTAGTCTAGCCGGGATATAACGAGAGCCCGTAATAGTAAGGTAGCTGTTTGGGTGGAGAGGAAAGGGTGGATCTTGGCGATATTATAGAGGTGAAACTGGCAGGTCTTGGTAACGGATAGGATGCGTGGGGTGAACGAGAGGGACGAGTCAAGGATGACACCGAGATTGCGGGCCTGAGAGACGGGAAGGATGGTCGTGCCATCCACGGTGATAGTAAACACTCAATAAATACTATCGATTGATTAATGGACAAAAATTGGGAGAAAAAGGGGGTGAGTGAGGTGGCAGGTCAAAAGTATATTATTATGATTGGATAGCAGTTGGGGAGGTCAGAGATGGAGCATTTTTAGGAGATAATGCCATCTGAAAGGAATCCATGATCGTGTGTGGTTTAGGTGGGGTGCAGTAAAGCATCAGGAGAGTTGAGAAGAGAATAATAATAATTGTGGTATTGGTTAAGTGCGTATTATGTGCCAAGTAAACACTGTGGTAGATTCAGGATAATCAGGACAGACACTCGCCCAGTCCCACGTGGGGCTCAAGGCTTAAGGGAGCAGGAGAACAGGTACTGAATCACCATTTCACAAATGAGGAAACAGAGGCACAAAAAAATCAATTTGCCCAAGGTCACAAGGCGGGCAAGTGGTGGAGCTGGGATTAGAACCCAGGTCCTCTGGCTTTCCAGGCCCTTGATCCTTTCACGAGGCCACGTTGGATAGCCAGGGGGGGTCAAAGGAATCATCAACGTGGAGGTTGAACTTCTCAAGGTTGGGAGAAAGAATGGGAGAGAGGCATCAAAACCAATGAAAAATGCAGAGATGTGTGCTAGAATCCACTAACTGCAGAGGGTAGTAGAGATAAGCAATGTAGGATATGAAAGAAGGGAAGGTGAGAGGAAGAGGGGCAAGATAGAGCCAAAGGGGCATGAGGAGCCAGAAATGGACCGGCTCCCCGCTTAGGGCGGACTGAGAGGGAGAAGCTGAGGGCGCCTAGAGAGCATGGCATAGGGAAGACAGATGCCAAGGAGGCATGAATAGGCCAGAACAGGGCATCATGAAGGGGAGTTTGCCCAGATGGGCCTGAAGTCACAAGGAATACAGTACGATGGAGTCGTGGGAATGAAAAAGGAAGAACACTTCAAAACACTCGATCACTTTGCCCCCTCCTACCTTTCTTCACTACTCTCGTACTACAACCCAACCCGCACACTTTTCTCCTTTAATGCTAACTTTCTCACTGTAACTTGATCTCATCTACCTCGCCCCCAACCTCTCCCACGGTCTGCCTTTGGCCTGGAACACCCTCCCTCTTCATATCTGACAAACAATGACTCTCCCTCTGTTTCAAAGCCTTACTGAGGCCTCCCCTGACCAAGTCCTCCTTTCCTCTTTTCCCACTCCCTTCTGCATTGCCCTGACTTGCTCCCTTTATTCATCCTCCCTCCCTGCTTCCCAGCACTTATGTACATATCAGTAATTCATTTGTTTCTATTTTTGTCTCCCCTCTAAACTGTAAGCTTGTTGTGGGAAGGGAATGTGTCTGTTTATTGTTCAGTTGTCCTCTCCCAAGCTCTTAGTACAGTGCTCTGTACACAGTAAGTGCTCGATAAACATGACCGTCTGAGGAGGAGAAGGAGAAGGAGGACAAGGAGAAGGAGGCGGTTGAGGATTTGAGAGCCAGGGGTAAGTAACAGAGTGTATTTGGAGGACTGAAAGATTCAGGAGCAGTGGGTATTTGTTAAGCGTTTACTCTGTGCCAGGCACTGTACTAAGCGCTGGTGTGGATAAAAGCAAATCGGGTTGAACACAGTTCCTGTTCCACATGGGGCTCACAGTCTCAATCCCCATTTTACAAATGAGGGAACTGAAGCCTATAGAAGTTAATTGATTTGCCCAAGGTAACACAGCAGACAAGTGGCAAAACAGGGATTAGAACTCATGACCTTCTGACTCCCAGGCCCATGCTCTATCCACTACACCATGCTTCTTCCCAGGGATGAGGCAGAGGGAGTGGAGGAAGGGTATTAGATTAAGGAGTAGGCATATTTTCAGATCCCAGACCCCAGCTATGCCCCTGGCCCCCATCATTCTAACAGGAAGCCAGTCGAAGGGCATGATCTGCTGATCTCCATGCTGCTGGGAAGAGCAGATTGCGGGGAGCCCTTGGGAACCATTTTGTTGGTCAAGAATCCATCTTTGCAAGTGACTGCTTTTGAACCCGTGAACAACAACAAGGAGGAATGAGCCTGAAAAGATCCTAGGCAGATGGTTGCCGCAGGGTGAGCATAGAAGGAGACGTAGCCTTCCCTCACTGCTTTACCCAGTAACAGGCTTGGAGTGAATCAACAACCTCCTTGACACCCACAGAAGAGAATCAACAACCGCTATGATGCCCAAGGCAGCAAATCAGAAACAGCCGGCGACTCTGGAGGCCTCCAGGCCCACCCCCACAGATGCTGCCGCCTTCACCGTGTTACCATTTATTCATTCAATTGCATTTATTAAGCACTTACTGCGTGCAGAGCACTGTACTAAGCACTTGGGAAAGTACAATACAGTAATAAAGAGTGGCAATCCCTGCCCACCACAAGCTTGCCGTATAGAGGGAGGAAGAGAGACATCAATACGGATAAACAGACATCAATATAAATAAATAAAATTACAGATATATGCATAAGTGCTGTGGGGAAGGGAGGCAGGGAAGAGCAAAGGAAGCGAGTCAGGGGGACGCAGAAGGAGGTGGAGATGGGGGAAAATGGGGCTTAGCCTGACAAGGCCTCTTGGAGGAGATGGGCCTTCAGTAAGGCTTTGAAGGCGGGAAGAATAATTGTCTGGTGGATTTGAGGAGTGAGGGCGTTCCAGGCCAGAGGCAGGATGTGGGACAGGGGTCGTCGACGTGACAGGAGAGAATGAGGCACAGTGAGAAGATTAACACCAAAGGAGTGAAGTGCGTGGACTGGGTGGTAGAAGGAGAGAACCAGCACAGCCGCCGTGAACCCATTAAAGTGGGCTGCAGGAGTCTTTGCCACCACTCACGGCCATCACAAACCAGCACAGCCCCCTGTGAACCGTTAAGAAATGCCGCCACCAGCAGCCACCCTGAGGCAACGTGGTCGCCACATGGCCAGGTTCCTCAGATTTCTCTGATGTGGGATCACCTCCGCAAACTTGAGACAAACTGTAGAATGGGTAGCAACGTCTGTGGTGCGTGCGGGGGTGTGTGTGTGGGTTTCCTCATTTAATTAGTCCAACAATTGAATAAAGCTCTCCCCTCTACATAACGGTGGTTCAGATTTATTTTGAATTAGTCAAGGAGCTCCCAGTCTAGGAAACTCCTGGTCATTATGTCTGATTAGGACCTGCCTCAGATGTACTGGGCCAGTTAGAATACTCCCGACAGTTGAGGTTGGTTAGGATAGTGGGCTTTCCCAGCTGGGGAGGAAGGGCTGGTTTGGAACCCATAGAGCAAACAAATTGGCAAGGAGGAAAGTTTTCACTTAGTACTTGTCTCAAGTGCCTGATAGTAGGGGACGGTGAATTCCCACAGACGGGCTTATGACAAAAAATTGGCAATGAGGAAAGTTTTCACTTAGTACTTGTCTTGAGTGCCTGAGAAGGGGAAGGTAAATTCCCAGAGAAGGGCTCATGACACACATGATTCTAAAACCCATATCCAGAGAGTGGGACGACAATAGTCCTGGTGCTCAGCAGATGACGAGCACTCTGGGAATGGATGCAGACACTGTGTTTAACCCCTGGAAACCATCACTTCAGAGGTTTGGTGGCTTTCACTGCTCCTTACCATTCCTACTGCTCCTTACTGACGCTTACCGGTCAGCATCTTGACCCGAGAGACCTCCGATAAGCTCACTGTGGACAGGGAATGGGTCTGTTTCTTGTTGTATTGTAATATAATGATGACATTTGTTAAGCACTTATTATGTGCCAAGCACTGTTCTAAGCCCTGGAGTAGATACAAGGTAATCAGGTTGTCCCGCGTGTGGGTCACAGTCCTAACCTCCATTTTAATAATAATAATAATGTTGGTATTTGTTAAGCGCTTACTATGTGCCGAGCACTGTTCTAAGCGCTAGGGTAGACACAGGGGAATCAGGTTGTCCCACGTGGGGCTCACAGTCTTCATCCCCATTTTACAGATGAGGGAACTGAGGCCCAGAGAAGTGAAGTGACTTGCCCACAGCCACCCAGCTGATAAGTGGCCGAGCTGGGATTCGAACTCATGAGCCCTGACTCCAAAGCCCATGCTCTTTCTACTGCGCCATGCTGCTTCTTTCAGATGAGGTCACTGAGGCACAGAGAAGTGAAGTGACTTGCACAAAGTCGCACAGCTGACAAGTGGCAGAGCCGAGATTAGAACCCACGATCTCCTACTTAGAGAAGCAGCGTGTCTCAGTGGAAAGAGCCCAAGCTTGGGAGTCAGAGGTCATGGGTTCGAATCCCGGCTCTGCCAGTTGCCAGCTGTGTGACTGTGGGCAAGTCACTTAACTTCTCTGTGCCTCAGTTACCTCATCTGTAAAATGGGGATGAAGACTGTGAGCCCCACATGGGACAACCTGATCACCTTGCATCCCCCCCCCAGCACTTAGAACAGTGCTTCGCACATAGTAAGTGCTTAAAAGATACCATCATGATTATTAACTTCTCTGTGCCTCAGTTACCTCATCTGCAAAATGGGGATGAAGACTGTGAGCCTCACATGGGACAACCCGATCACCCTGCATCACCCCCAGCGCTGAGAACAGTGCTCTGCACATAGTAAGCGCTTAACAAATACCAACATTATTCCTCCCAAGCCCATGCTCTTTCCACTAAGCCATGCTACTCCTCCCAAGTGTTTAGTACGGTGCTTCCCCCCCAGGAAGCGCTCAATAAATACAATTTACTGACTCCACACAAACACTTTAAAGTACTTCAAAGCACTTAATCACCTTGCCCCACTCCTACCTCACCTCATGCTAACCTTCTCACTGTGCCTTGATCTTACCTGTCTCACCGCTGACCCCTGGCCCACGTCCTGCCTCTGGTCTGGAAAGTCCTCCATCCTCATATCAGACAGAAAAGTGCTCTCCCCCACTTCATAACCTTATTGAAGGCCCATCTCCTCCAAGAAGCCTTCCCTGACTAAGCCCTCCTCTCCCCTTCTCCCACTCCCTTCTGCGCCGCTCTTACTTGCTCCTTCGTTCATCCTCCCTCCCATCCCCCCAGCACATATGGATATATCCGTAATTATTTATTTATTAGTAACCCATAAATACGATTGAATGAATAAATGAATAAGCAGCCTGCACTTTCAACCTCTCCTGGCTCAATGCGAGGGGCGACAGCGGGAGACTGAGAAAGTGAAAGTGATCGGAAGGAAAAGCGAAACCGTCTAATCTCTTGCCCATCCTGGAGATGAGTCAAGGGCTAGAAACCCAACTTGAGGGACAATAAAGATAAATATTTCTAGTGTTTGTCTTGTGTAAAGGCAACATGCAGTAGCTCAGCCCAGGAAGGGCAAACGGGAACATGATGTTTGGCTTCCTTTCCCGGTGCCCTTCCGGCATGCCGGCATATGACCTGGGGCTCAATCTTCACCAACAGAGGATTGTATTGTCTTGTTTTTTGTCCTCTCTCAAGCGCTTAGTACAGTGCCCTGCACACAGTAAGTGCTCAATAAATACGGTGATTTTTATTTGGGTTTGGGAGCCAGAGGACTTGGGTTCTAATCCCAGCTCTGCTGCTTATCTGCTGTGTGACCTTGGGCAAGCCACTTAACTTCTCTGTGCCTCAGTTACCTCATCTTTAAAATGGGGATTAAGACTGTGAGCCCCGCTTGGGACAACCTGATTACCTTGTATCTACCCCAGTGCTTAGAACTGTGTTTGGCACATAGTAAGCACTTAACAAATACCATCATCATTATCATTATTATTACAAGCCAATTTAGTTGGATATAGTGCCTGTCCCATGTAGGACTCGGTCTCTATCCCCATTTTAATGGACACAGTGCTTGTCCCATGTGGGACTCAGTCTCAATCCCCATTTTAAAGATGAGGTAACGGAGGCACAGAGAAGTGAAATGACTTGTCCAAGGTAATGCAGCTGACAAGTGGCGGAGCCGGGATTAGAACCCATGACCTTCTGACGTGGCGGAGCCGGGATTAGAACCCATGACCTTCTGACTTTCTAATTCATGCTCTATCCACTACACAATGCTGCTTCTTGCAGCAGCTCTTTATTGAGTATTTCCTGTGTGTAGAGTTTTGCACTAAGCGCTTGGAAGAGTCCAATGTACCAGAGTTGATAGCCACATTCCCTGCCCATGAGGAATTTATAGCCTCTTCCCAATTCACTCCACCTCCTCGGGGGAAACAGAGGTACCATAATTTATTCACTCATTCAATCACATTTATTAAGCACTTAGTGTGTGCAGAGCATTGAAGAGCTTGGGAGAGTACAACATAACCATAAACAGACACATTCCCTGCTCACAATGCAGTTCACGCCAAGCAGAGCCCACTACCATTTGCATTAACTCACAGAGAAATAGTGTGGTTCAGTGGCTAGAACACGGGCCTGGCTGTCAGAGAGACCTGGGTTCTAGTCCCCGATCTGCCACTTGGCTGCTCTGTGACTTTGGGCAAGTTACTTCACTTCTCTGTTCCTCAGACAACTCATAGGTAAACTCGGGATTTAAGCCTGTGAGCCCCATGTGGAACAGGGGCTGTGTCCAACCTGATTATCTTCTATCTCCCCCGGGGCTTAGTGCAGTGCTTGGCACATGGTAAGCACTCATTCATTCATTCAATAGTATTTATTGAGCACTTACTATGTGCAGAGAACTGTACTAAGCTCTTGGAATGTACAAGTCGGCAACAGATAGAGACAGTCCCTGCCCTTTGACGGGCTTACAGTCTCGATAGGCACACACATACATGGGCACAGGCGCATACCTCTGTGAGTTTCCACCCACACGGTCACCCACCTCAATAGTTTCCCATACATTCACAGTCCCATACTGTCTGGGAAGCCAGGTTTTAGCAACCACAGTCCTTATTTTAGTATCTTTGTTTTTTGAAAAAAAGTGGAAAAGATCCCACCCCACTGCACACCCAAAACTCAGGAGCCCAATCCGAGTATCATACTAAATGATAATAATTACAATTGCAGTATTTGTTGTGTTTACTATGTGCCAAGCACTGTACTAAGCAGTGGGGTAAATAAAAGATCACTGGGTCCTATATAGGGCTCACTGTCTAATTTGGAGGGAGAACAGGAGTTGAATCCTTTTTTAATAGATGAGGGAACTAAGGCACAGTGAAGTTAAGAGAGTTGCCCAAGGTCAGACAACATCTCTGCTCCAAGAGACTTTCCTTTCATTCATTCATTCATTCAATCGTATTTATTGAGTGCTTACTGTGTGCAGAGCACTGTATTAAGTGCTTGGAGAGTACAATTTGGCAACAAATAAAGACAATTCCTAACTAACAAGGGCTCACAGTCTAGAAGGCAGGAGACAGACAACAAAACAAAAGAAGTAGACAGGCATCAATAGGATCAGTAGAAATAAATAAAATTATATACACAATGTTAAAATGAATAGAATAATAAATAAATACATATATACACAAGTGCTGTGTGTGGGCTGTGTTGCAGAAGGAGAGAAGGGAGTTGAGGTGAGAGGGGACAAGGTGATGGACAGCTTTGAAGTCATTAGTGAGGACTTTTTGCTTGATAGGAAGCAAAGCTCGTATAAGAATACAAAGCTTCTCTGACTAAGCCCTCCTTTCCTATTCTCCCATTTCCTTCTGCCCTACCCTGACTTGCTCCCTTTATTTATCGCCCCTCCCAGCCCCACAGCACTTAAGAACATATGGTAATTTTCTTTATTTATGTTAATGTCTGTCTCCCCCTCCACACTCTGTCTCCTCCTCCACACTCTGTCTCCTCCTCCACACTCTGTCTCCTCCTCTAGACCATAAACTCACTGTGGGCGGGGAACGTGTCAGTTTATTGTTATGTTGTACCCTCCTAAGCTCTTAGTACAGTGCTCCACACACAGTAAGTGCTCAAAAAATATGAGTGAGTGAATGAATGACTAGAGGTGGAACCATGATTAGATTCCAGGTCCTCTGACTTCTTGGCCCATTTGCTCTCCACTAGATCACGTTGTGGTATCTGTGAAGTGCTTACTTACTGTACTAAGTGCTCGTTTAAATACAAGATCACAGGTCCCACAGCGGGTTCAAGTCTTAGCAGAAGAAGTATTGTATCCCCATTTTGCAGATAAGGGAACTGAGGAACAGCAAAATTAATTGACAAACCCAAGGACACCTAGCAGGCAAGTGGTAGAGCAGAGTTTACAACTCAGGTCTTCTGACTCTCAGGTCTGTGTCATTTCCACTAGGCCTCACTGCTTCTCCTGCTACCACCCTCTTGTTTATACTTTCCTCACTGACTGGAACTCCCTCCCCCTTTACTTCAGAAAGATCACTCACCATTCTCCCCATGTTCAAAGTCCTTCTGGAATCTCATGTCCTCCAGTAGGCCTTCTCCATTTGACTTCTAATGGCCCCACCATCCATCCTCAAGTAAGAGGAGCACTGCCATACCCACTAGGCACTTGAAGCACTTACCGTCCCCTCTCGCGCTTGTGTATAGATTTGGGTGTTTTTGTTTTTGTTTTGCTTTCAGTGGTATTTGTTCAGCACTTTCTAGGTTCCAGGTACTGTACTAAGCAATGGGGAACAATCAAGCTAATCAGATTGGACACAGTCCACTTCCCACATGGGGCTCACAGTCTTAATCTCCATTTTACAGATGAGATAACTGTACTGAGAAGTAATAATAATAATGATGGCATTTGTAAAGCACTTACTATATGCCAAACACTGTTCTAAGTGCTGGGGTAGATACAGGTTAATCAGGTCGTCCCACATGGGACTAACACTTTTAATTCTCATTTTAATCCTCAGATGAGGTAACTGAGGCACAGAGAAGTTAAGTGACTTGCCCAAAGTCACATAGCAGACAAGTGGCAGAGCTGGGATTAGAACCCAGATCCTCCTGACTTCCAGGCCTGTGCTCTATCCAAGTAGGCCACGCAGCTTAATTTCACCCTCATTTCACAACACTTATGTACTTAACCCCTACCATTCCCCCATTTCACCTGTCTGTAATTTATTTTAATGTCTGTTCTTCCCCCCATACTGTAAGCTCTCTGTAAACTCTACGTATTAAACTCTCCCAAGGGTTTACAGAAAGCGCTCTCATGACCTAAATTGAAACAGCACGAGCTTGGGAGTCAGAGGATCTGGGCTTTAATCCTATCATGGCCACCTGCCTGCTGTGTGACCATGAGCAAATCACTTCTGAGTGACCTTGGGCAAGCACTGTGTTTCAGTTAACTGAACTGCAAATTAGGGATTCAATATATGTTCTCCCTCCTACTTAGACTGTGAGCCTTTGTGAGACATAGGCTGGGTCAGACCTGATTAACTTGTTTCTGTCTTGTCTTATGCCGTCAAGTCGTCTCCGACCCATAGTGACACCAAGGACAAATCTCCTAGAACGCCCCACCTCCATCTTCAATTGTTCTGGTGTAGATACATAGAATTTTCTTGGTAAAAATATGGAAGTGGTTTATTACTGTCTTCTTCCTCGCAATAAACTGAGTCTCCGCCCTTGACTCTCTCCCATGCCGCTGCTGCCCAGCACAGGGGAGTCTTGATTTGTAGCAGATTGCCTTCCACTCATTAGCCACTGGCCAAGCTAGGAATGGAATGGATATGCCTCTGCCTGACTCTCCCTCCCACAGTAGGGACTGGTAAAGGACTGGAAACTCTCCAGGTGCGACCCTGAGAAGGTAACTTGTTTTTAGTCCAGCATTTATAGTAGTCCACTGTTCACTCTTCAGTGACTTTTTCCCCTCTGCTTTCAAACATGATCATGTCTTCCCTATCCTAAAAAAACCCTCCCTTGATCCCAGGGCTCCCTCCAGTTATCTCTTCATCTTCCTCCTACCATTCCTCTCCAAACCCCTAGAGTAAGGTGTCTACATCCAGTGACCACTTCGTCTCCCTCAATTCTCCCCTTCAATCGGGCTTCCACCCCCTTTTTTCCACAGAAACTGCCCAATCAAAGGTCACCAATGATTTCCTTCTTACCAAATCCAACGGCCTCTACTCCATCTTAATCCTCCTCGAATGTTCAGCTGCCTTCAACACTGTGGACCACTCCCTTTTCCTGGAAACATTATCCAGCCATGGCTTCACTGACACTGTCCTCTCCTGGTTCTCCCGCTATCTTTCTGGCTGCTGATTCTAAGTCTCTTTCATGGGCTCCTCCTCTGTCTCCCAGTCCCTTACTTTGGGAGTCTCTCAAGATTCACTTCTGGGTCCCCTTCTATTCTCCATCTATTCCCAATTCCTTGGAGAACTCATTCGCTCCTGTAGCTTCACTACCATCTCTACGCAGATGACTCCCAAATCTACATCTCCAGCCCTGATCTCTCTCCTTCTCTACATTCTTGCTTTTCCTCTGCCTTCAGAACATCTCTATTTGGATGTCCAGCCAAAACCTCAAACTTAACATGTCTAAAACAGAACTCCTCATTTTCTCATGCAGACCCTGTCCTCCTCATGACTTTCTCATCACTGTAGACAGCACCACCATCCACTCCATCTCACAAGTCCATAACCTTGGCATTATCCTAGACTCATCTGTCTCATACAACCCACATATTCAATCTGTCAACAAATCTTGCCAGTTCAACTTTCACAACATTGCTAAAATCCATCCTTTCCTTTCCATCCAAGCTGCTATAATGTGAATCCAAGAACTTATCCTCTCCCACCTTGATTTCTGCATCAGCCTCGTTGCTGACCTCCCTGCCTCCTGTCTCTCCCTACTCCAGTCTATACTTCACTCTGCTGCCCTGATCACTTCTCTATAAAAATGTTTTGTCGCCATTTCTCAAGAACCTCCAGTGGTTACCCAACCAATCCTTCATCAAGGAAAACTTCCTTACCATCAACTTTGAAGCACTTAATCACCTTGCCCTTTCTTACTTTAGGTCCCCGCTTTCCTACTACAACCCAACCCACACACTTTGCTCCTCTAATGCCACCTACTCACTGTATCTTGATCTCATCTATCTCATTATTGACCTCTCGCCTTTGTCCTGGAAACACTCCTCTTCATATCTAACAGATGACCACTCTCCATCCTAAAATCCTTACTGAAGGCTCCAAGAGGCCTTCCCGGACTAAGGCCCTCATTTCCTCTTCTCCCTCTCCCTTCTGCGTCACCCTTGTACTTGGATTTTCACCCTTTATTCCCCCCTCCCTCAGCCCCAAAGCACTTATGTACACATCCATAATTTATTTGTTTATATCACCATTTCCTTCTACACTGAAAGCTCATTCTACTGACTGCTATCTTATACTCTCTCCACCAAGTGTTTAATATAGTGCTCTGCACAAGAAGCACTCAATAAATATGGTTGATTGATTGAGAGTCTTCGGCACAGAGTCAGCACTTAACAAGTCCCACAGTTATTTAGTGATAATTATTTAGTAATAATTGTGGTACTTGTTAAGCGCTATGTGCCAAGCACCGCTCTAAGCACTGAGGTAGATACAAGTTAATCAGGTTGGACACAGTCCCTATCCCACATGAGGCTCACAGTCTTAATCCCCAAATCATAGGTGAGGTAACTGAAACACAGAGGAGTGAAGTAACTTGCCCGAGGTCACACGGCAAACAAGTGGAGGAGTCGGGATTAGAATCAATGACCTTCTGACTCCTAGGCCCGTGCTCTATCCACGATGCCACTGATTGGGGTTTGCAAATACTAGAAAACCCCAGACTCCCCCGAGTCCATTTTAGCCCATATCTGAGTGGCAGAAATTCCACAGGTTGGGAGTAACAGTCAGCTCAGTTAGGACTCCCTTTAGATAATAATGATGGTAACTGTTAAGCGCTTACTATGTTCCAGGCACTGTTCTAAGTGCTGCACAATAACCAAAGCCGTGCATCTTCACCACTTCCAGCCTCCTTAGGCCTCTCCAGCTGAGGGCAAAGCAGCAACGCTGCCATCGATAGCAGGAAACAAAACAGACTCTGAAATAGACTCTGAGGGCGGCAACTTTGCCAACTTTGGGAACCACCTGGGGAAGACCATTTTTAATTATCTTGTGTTTAGGATACAGCGGGCCTCAGGGCTGGGTGGTTCTGCCACCTCACTGAGGGGAAGTTCTGATTTAATAAGGAATGGGGGGAAATGAGAAATAAATAAGGATTCAGAATACTTCATTTTGGATGTTTGATCACAGCAGGTTAGTCAAGCCAGATCCCAGATGCCAGTAAACTCTGAGTGCAAATGATTTGGTGTTCTCAAGGAGTCCAGAGAAAATCCAAATGCCAAAGAAAAGCTGCTTTCCAGAGAACTGACTCACTTGCAGCAAAATAAATTCCTTTCATCTCTGTCTTCCAAGAGCCTCTCAATATATTCAACCTTTATTTTCCACAAACCCGTGGGACCACAATGCAATTTAGAGAAAGGCCACATTGAGTTGAAATGCGAATAACCTGTTCTCATAGATGACTGGGGTATATAAACACTTGGGCTTCTGATGAGGGGTGGTGGTTGGGAGTTAATTCCTTTGATTATTTGATTTTTTCCGGATTCTGCCATTTTCATTCACCGGGGAGGATCAGGGAGTTGGCATTGAAAAAAAGGTTTGGATCACTGAAGTTAAGTAATATTAGGCCAAATTTAAATTTTGAAGATGAATTGAAAGATAAAGGTAGGGTTTTCATAATAATAAATATAATGTTGGTATTTGTTAAGCGCTTACTATGTGCCGAGCACTGTTCTAAGCGCTGGGGTAGACATGGGAATCAGGTTGTCCCAAGTGGGGCTCACAGTCTTAATCCCCATTTTACAGATGAGGTAACTGAGGCACCGAGAAGTTAAGTGACTTGCCCAAAGTCACACAGCTGACAAGTGGCTGAGCCACTTGTCATAAATAATAATAATATAACACTTGTCATAAATAATACTAAAATATAGATTACACTGGGGGGGTGTGGTGTGTGAAAAAAATGACTACAATTCAGAAGAGCCAATCGAAAGGGGGAGGGAGGTCATGGTTCTTAAGGAATCTTCATACCATTTAGAATCTCACCACCCTCTGAGCTAAGCCAGTCCAGAGACCAGGACCATGCCAGACCACAGGCCAGAGACAAGCCAGACAAAATCCACAGCCAGAACCTAATAGCTCAATAATCTTTTTTTAAGGTATTTATTAAGCGCTTACTATGTGTCAAACACTGTTCTAAGCTCTGGGATAGGCACAGGTGAATTAGGTCAGCCACAGTCTCTGTCCCACATGGGGCTCACAGTCCCACTCAAGCCAGTTTACTCCCAACTCCTCCTCCCAAGTTCGTCATCTGTTGCTGCCATTCTGCATGCAGCATGATGTAGTGGATAGGGCTCAGGTCTGGGAGACAGAGGGTCATAGGTCCTAAGAGAAGCAGTGTGGCTCAGTGGAAAGAGCATGGGCTTTGGAGTCAGAGGTCATGAGTTCGAATCCCACTCTGTCACTTGTCAGCTGTGTGACTGTGGGCAAGTCACTTCACTTCTCTGTGCCTCAGTTCCCTCATCTGTAAAATGGGGATTAAGACTGTGAGCCCCACGTGGGACAACCTGATCACCCTGTATCTACGCCAGTGCTTAGAACAGTGCTCGGCACATAGTAAGCGCTTAACAAATACCAACATTAATCCTGTATCTGCCACTTATCAGCTGTATGACTTTGGGCAAGTCACTTCTCTGTGCCTCCGTTACCTCATCTATAAAATGGGGATTAAGACTGTGAGCCCCATGTGGGACAACCTGATTATCTTGTATCTCTCCCAGCGCTTAGAATAGTGCTTGGGACATAGTAACAAACACTATAATTATTATTAGTAGTATTATCAATCCCAACTCCACCACTTGTTTGCTATGTGAACTTGGACAAGTCACTTCACTTCACTGGGACTCAGTTATCTCATCTGTAAAATGGAGATTAAGACCGTGAGCCCCATGTGGGACAGGGACTGTGTGCAACCTGATTTGCTTGTAATAATAATAATAATACTAATAATGTTGGTATTTGTTAAGCACTTACTATGTGTCCAGCACTGTTCTAAGCGCTGAGGTAGATACAGGGTAATCAGGTTGTCCCTCGTGAGGCTCACAGTTAATCCCCATTTTACAGATGAGGTAACTGAGGCACAGAGAAGTAAAGTGACTTGCCCACAGTCACACAGCTGACAAGTGGCAGAGCCAGGATTCAAACTCATGATCTCTGACTCCCAAGCCTGTGCTCTTTCCACTGAGCCGCGCTGCTTCTCTATCTTGTATCTATCTTGTATCCACCCCAGTGCTTAGTACAGTGCCTGGCACAGAGTAAGAGCTTAACAAATACCACAAGTATTATTATTATGTCCCCATGGCAACTGAACCCAGGAGGACTCTGGATCAATCCCAATAATCGTGTTACCCTGAGGTTATCATCACCACCGCTGCCACCTTGAAACCACTTTCTGCATGACCTAGAGGAAAGAGCACGGGTCTGGGAAGCAGAGGACCTGGGTTCTAATCCCAGCTCTGCCACCTGTCTTCTGCGTGACCTTGAGCAAGTCACTTCTCTGAGCCTGAGTTTCCTCACCTGTAAAATGAGAATTTAATACCCGTTCTCTCTCCTACTTGGACAGTGAGCTCTATGTGGGTGGGACAGGGACCGTGTCCAACCTGAATATCTTGTATCAACCCCAGTCTTCAGAATAGTGCTTAGCACACAGTAAGTGCTTAACAAATACCACATTTATTATTGTTATGAATAATATTATTATTATTCTGAAGTTTTCCACTTCCTTAACGGATACCACAGTTATTATTATTATTGTACTGTTGCTGTTATTTTGAAGTTTTCCTCTTTTGCTCATGGCTTTGAATAACCGCATTGTTGACAAAAAGGAGATTGCTTTCCTTATGAGCCATTTTAGGATTCTGAAAACTACCCGCTAGTAATAGTAGTGGTAGCCGTAGTAGTCGTGGTATTTATTGAGCCCCTACTGGGTGTCCTGCACTGTACTAAGTGCTTAGGAAAGTAGCAGACATGCTCTCCGCCCACACTCTAGTCAAGGAGACAGACAAAAAAATATTTACAAAGAGGGTTATCGGAATAAATAGTAGAATGCGTAATTCAAAAAGCACATAGACACAAATGCTGAGGATTGTTATAAAGTCACAAAGCTGGGGTAGCGATGGCTGAGTAGGGAATTCATCGTCGGAGAGGGAGGTGGGATTCTAGGGATCCGGACATTGGGTGAAGCAGTGGTCGGTCAGATGAGGGGGTCAGAGTTGGGAAAGTCGAGAATGAGGAACAGTTAGAAGGGTGGATTGGGAACAACCATAGGGGGTGAAGAGAGCAGACCTGTCGGGGGTGGGAGTTGGAAGAGCCTGGAAGCTGAGTCCTGGTGGGTGTGGTGGCCGCAGACAAGGGGTGACCCAAAATGGTGGTGGGAGGTGTGGTGGGGACGGGGTGGGGGTTAGGGTGGCGATGGGAATATAGTGGTGCCCATCAATCTCCTCAACTCACCGTGGGCTTTTGGGAATGGTTGTTCTCTCCCTCTAGACAATAAACTTGTTACAGGCAGGGATTTTATCAGCGAATTCTGTTGTATCGTACTCTCCTAGGTGCTTAATACAGAGTTCTGCTCATAGAAAGCACTCAGTAAATGACACTGATTGATTGACTGTGCTCCCCCTCCGGCTAGACCCCCTCCTTCTGCCTGGAACTCCCTCCCCCTTCATTGGGCAAAACGCTGCCCTCCCCATCTCTCAAATCCCATCTCCTCCATGAAGGCTTTCCTGATTGATTTCCCAATTCCCCACCCTGTATCGCCCACAACTGCCATTTTAGGCATTTCTGCCTCAGCTAACTAGTCAGTCAAACATATTTATTGAGTGCTTACTGTGTGCAGAGCACCGTAATAAGTGCTTGGGAGAATATATGAAACACATTCCCTGCCCACAACAAATTTACAGTCCAGAGATTTGGGACTTGTCATTTCTCCTGCCCTCCATACCAGTTTTGAACATCGTAAATGATAATGATGGTAAACATATAATAATAATAGTGATGTCATTTACTAAGTGCTTATTATGTGCCAGGCACTACTCTAAGCTCTGGGATGGATGCAAGGTAGGGTTGGACACAGTGCCTGTCCCACCTAAGGCTCATGGTCTCTATCCCCATTTTACTGATGAGGTAACTGAGGCATAGAGAAGTGAAGTGATGCCCAAAGTCACAGGGCAGACAAGTGCTGGATTGGGATTAGAAGCCATGAACTTCTGACTCCCAGGCCTGGCTGCTATCCACTATGCCATACTGCTTCCCAAGCAATAATTCATTCACTCATTCAATCATTTATTGAGCACTTACTGTGTGCAAAACACTGTACTAAGCACTTGGAAAGTACAATCTGTACACTCCTCTCCTCTTGTGCTACCTTAGTCACTGCACCCCCATCTTGTCCATCTTGCCATCCACCCCTTTCCAAGTCGTTTCCCTAGCCTGGAACTCCACCTCCCTCCATATATGCCAGACCACCACTCTCTACGCTTCCATCTCCTCTAGACTGTAAGCTCGTTGTGGACAGGAAATGTATCTGTTTATTGTTATATTGTATTCTCTCGAACACTTCGTACAGTGCTCTGAATTTACTATGTTCTCTATCACCGTGGATGGCACGACCATCCTTCCCGTCTCTCAGGCCCGCAATCTCGGTGTCATCCTTGACTCGTCTCTCTCGTTCACCCCACACATCCTATCCGTTACCAAGACCTGCCGGTTTCACCTCTATGATATCGCCAAGATCCGCCCTTTCCCCTCCACCCAAACGGCTACCTTACTGCTACAGGCTCTCGTTATATCCCGGCTAGACTACTGTGTCAGCCTTCTCTCTGACCTCCCTTCCTCCTTTCTCGCCCCGCTCCAGTCTATTCTTCACTCCGCTGCCCGGCTCATCTTCCCACAGAAACGATCTGGGCCTGTCACTCCCCTTCTTAAACAACTCCAGTGGTTGCCTATCAACCTCCGCTCCAAACAAAAACTCCTCACTCTAGGCTTCGAGGCTCTACATCACCTTGCCCCTTCCTACCTCTCCTCCCTTCTCTCTTTCCACCGCCCACCCCGCACGCTCTGCTCCTCCGCCGCCCACCTCCTCACCGTCCCTCGGTCTCGCCCATCCCGCCGTCGACCCCCGGGCCACGTCCTCCCGCAGTCCTGGAACGCCCTCCCTCCTCAAACTGATTCTCTTCCCCTCTTCAAAACCCTACGCTCAATAAATACTATTGAATGAATGAATACTTAAATCTCACCTCCTCCAAGAGGCCTTCCCAGACTGAGCTCCTCTTCTCCCTCTACTCCCCCTGCCACCCCCCCTTTACCTCTCCGCAGCTAAACCCTCTTTTCCCCCTTTCCCTCTGCTCCTCCACCTCTCCCTTCCCATCCCCACAGCACTGTACTCGTCCGCTAAACTGTATATATTTCCATTACCCTATTTATTTTGTTAATGAAATGTACATCGCCTTGATTCTATTTAGTTGCCATTGTTTTTATGAGATGTTCTTCCCCTCGACTCTATTTATTGCCATTGTTCTTGTCTGTCCGTCTCCCCCAATTAGATTGTAAGCCCGTCAAACGGCAGGGACTGTCTCTATCTGTTGCCGACTTGTTCATTCCAAACGCTTAGTACAGTGCTCTGCACATAGTAAGCGCTCAATAAATACTATTGAATGAATGAATGAATGAATGAATGAATATGGACTCATATCATACAAATGACTGACCGACTGACTTTCAAAGCACAATTAAGGTCACATTTCCTCCCTGAGACCTTCCCTGATTAAACCCTCTTTTTCCTGGTTCTCTCTCCCTTCTGCATTGTCTATGCACTTTGAGCTGTAACCTTTGGATATTTAATGCTCTCCCCACCCCCAACCCAACATCACTAATATACATATCTTTAAATTATATATTATAAATTACTTATTTATTCCTATTAACGCCTGTCCTCCCCTCTAGACTGTGAGCTCATTATGGGCAAGGAGCCTATCTACTGAAACTGTTGCACTGCATTCTTCCAAGTGCTTAGAATGGAGTTCTGCAGATATTAAGTGCTCAATAAATACCACTGATTGATCGATTGATTGACTCAGACCTAGAATTGGATCTCTACCTCGTTCCCCTTCTAGTTCCTTCCCATTTCACCCAGCTAGAGTCTGGGGATTTCCATGGGTTCGGGAGGAGAAGAAGCAAGGCCTGGTGGAGAAAGCATGGGCCTGGGAGTCGGGAAAGACATGGGATCTATTCCCGGCTCCTCAACTTGTCTGCTGTGTGATCTTGGACAAGTAGTCACTTAACTTCTCTGTGCCTCAGTTCCCTCACCTGTAAAATGGGGATTAAGGTAGTAAGCCCCATATGGGACACGGACCGTGTCCATTCTGATTAGCTTGTATCAACCCTAGCTCATAGTACAGCGCTTTGCAAATACTTTTCATTCATTCAGTAGTATTTATTGAGCGCTTACTATGTGCAGAACATTGTACTAAGTGCTTGAAATGTACAATTCAGCAGAAGATAGAGACAATCCCTGCCCATCGACGGGCTTACAGTCTAATCGGGGGAGACAGACGGACAAAAACAAGACAACTTAATCACGATAAATAGAATCAAAGGGATGTACACCTCATTAACAAATAGTAAGGGCTTAACAAATCTCATAAGGACAGGACAAGGAGATGTGGTGACAGTCAAGGCCAACCGATCTCTCCACTTCTCAGGCAGGCAGGACCACTCAGACAGACCTGCCCCGCTCCAGAGGATGTTGGGAACAGGATTTCTTGGATTTCCGTCACCCTGCTGCTGACACATTAGACCCAGGCCAGCTCTGCCCTGCTCCCTTCAGCGGGGACGCTTCTTCTGAAGAAAGACCTGGAAGAGACTGTCCATATTCTGGGGTGAGGATCCCCTTCCGGGCAGGGTGGGACACATGCAGAGGTACTGTACCCACCCATCGAAACCTCCTGGTAGAGCGTACTTACTCAGCCAGTCTGAGTACTTACTGTGTGCAGAGCACTGTACTGAGCATTTGGGAGAATACAGCATTCATTCAATCACATTTTTTGAGAACTTATTATGTGCAGAGCACTGTAATAATAATTATAATTACTATTATTAATATTGCATTTTTAAGCACTTACTCTTTGCCAGGCACTGTACTAAGCACTGGGGTAGATATAAGCAAATTGGGTTTGACACAGAACCTGTCCCTTGTGGGGCTCACAGTCTCTATCCCCATTTTACAGATGAGGTAACTGAGGCACAGAGAAGTGAAGTGAATTGCCTAAGGTGACCCAGCAGATAAGTGGCAGAGCTGATGACCTTCTGATTCCCAGGCCTGGGGTCTATCCATTATACCATGTTGCTTCTAAAGGCACTTGGGAGAGTACAATACAACAATAAACTGACACATTCCCTTCCCATAGGGAGCTTACAGTCTAGAGGAGGGGAGACAAAAACCAATAAAAATGAATTACAGATATATACATTAGTGCTGTGGGGCCTGGAGAGGGGAAGAACAAAAGGAGCAAGTCAGGGCAACGCAGAAGGGAGTGGGAGAAGAGGAAAGGGGGAACTTAGTCTGGGAAAGCCTCTTGGAGATGTGCCAATAAGACTTTGAAGAGGGGGAGAGTAATTATCTTTCAGATTTGAGGAGGGAGGGCATTCCAGGCCAGAGGCAGGATGTGGGATAGGACAATATGACAATTAATCATTCATTTATTCATTCAGTCATATTTTTTGAGTGCTTACTGTGTGCAAAGCACTGAACTAAGCACTTGGGAGAGTACAAAATAACAACGAACAGTCCCTGCCCACAGTGAGCTCACAGTCTAGAGTCCGATCAACAACCTTGCTGCCAGCAGCTGCAGGACTCATGGGAGGGACCGAGAATACTGTGGGTTTTGGGGGTCCCTGTGGTGGGTGTGGGCAGCAGGCTGGGTACCAGGAAGAGTCATTGGCTGTAGTCCTGCCTGCCTTACTGCTCTCCCCTCAGGGCAGGATGGTGTCCTCACTTCAATCCATACTTCACTCCACTGCCCGAATTATCTTTCTACAGAAACGTTCAGGACATGTCACCCCTCCACAAAAATCTCCAGTGTTGGTATTTGTTAAGTGCTTACTATGTGTAGACCACTGATCTAAGCGCTGGGGGAGATACATGGTCATCAGGTTGTCCCACGTGAGGCTCACAATTAATCCCCTTTTACAGATGAGGTAACTGAGGCACAGAGAAGTTAAGTGACTTGCCCACAGTCACACAGCTAAGTGGCAGAGTCGGGATTCAAACCCATGATCTCTGACTCCGAAGCCCAGGCTCTTTCCACTGAGCCACGCTGCTTCCCCAGTGGTTGCCCATCCACCTCCATATCAAACAAAAACTCCACACCACTGACTTTAAAGCTTTCCATCACCTTGCCCCCTCCTACCTCACCTCGTTTCTCTTTCTATAACCCAGCCTGCACACTTCCTTCTTCAAATCTTATAGACAATTATTCTCCCCCCTTCAAAGCATTAGTGAAGGCACACCTCCTCCAAGAGACCTTCCCAGTCTAAACCCCACTTTTCCTCAGCTTCTTCTACACCCCAGCCCACACACTCCGCTCCTCTGGTGCTAACCTTCTCACTGTGCCTCCATCTCAACTGTTTCACCGCCCATTCCTGACCCACATCCTGCCTCTGGCCTGAGATGTCCTCCTTCCTCAAATCCGCCAGAAAAATCACTCTTCGTCCCTTCAAAACCCTACTAAAGGTGCACCTCCTCCAAGAGGCCTTCCCACACTAAGTCCCACTTTTCCTCAGCTCCCACTCCCTTCCGTATCACCACGACTCGCTCCCTTTGCTCTTCCCCCCTCCCCACCCCACAGCACTTATGTCTTTATTTATATATCTATAATTCTATTTATATTGATGCCTGTTTATTTGTACTGATGTCTGTCTTCCTCCCTCTAGACTGTGAGCCCTTTGTGGGCAGAGACTGTCTCTCTTTATTGCTGTATTGTACTTTCCAAGTACTTGGTACAGTGCTCTGCACACAAGAAGTATTTAATAAATATGATTGAATTGAGTTGAAATGGATGGAGGCTGGGGTGGAGTGGGGACAGACCACGTAGTGGACAGTGCAATCGGTGTGATGCTCTTTAATAAAGTAGGGAAGGGGGAGAAGTGGATCATCTCCTCCTCTGACCATTGTTCCATTTATTTACTGTCCCCCAGCACTTATGTTCATCTCTGTAATTCATTTATTTATATCTGTCTTCCCCACTAGTCTGTAAGCTCACTGTGGACAGGGAATGTGTCTGTTGTATTGTTCTGTTGTAATAATATTACAATATTATTGCCACTGTTCTTGTCTGTCTGTCTCCCCGGATTAGCCTGTAAGCCCATCAAAGGGGAGGGACTGTCTCTATCTGTTACTGATTTGTACATTCCAAGCGCTTAATACAGTGCTCTGCACTTAATAAGCGCTCAAGAAATACTATTGAATGAATGAATGAATAATAATAATGATGGTATTTGTTAAGCACTTACTGTGTGCCAGGCACTGTGCTAAGCGCTGGGGTGGAAACAAGCAAATTGGGTGGGACACAATCTCTGTCCCACGTGGGGCTCCCAGGTTCAATCCCCATTTTACAGATGAGGGAACTGAAGCCCAGAGAAGTGAAGTGATTTGCCCAAGGTCACACAGCAGACAAGTGGCAGAGTTGGGAATAGAACTCATGACCTTCAGACCCCCAGGCCTGTGGTCTATCCACTATGCCATGCTGCTTCTCAGTGCTTAGTACAGTGCTCTGCCCATGGGAAGCACTCAAATCTGACTATGTACACATCTATAATTCATTTATTTATATTAATATCTGTCTCACCCTCTAGTCTGTAAATTCACTGTAGGCAGGGAATTTGTCTGTTCTATTGTAATTTGTCTGTTCTACTGTTATATTGTATTCTCCCAAGTGCTCACTACAGTGCTAATCCTGGCTCTACCACTTGCCTGTGGGGTAACCTTGGGCAAATCACTTCTCTAGGCCTCAGTTACCTCAACTGTAAAAAGGGGATTCAATACCTGTTCTCCTTCTTACTTAGACCTCAAAGACCATGTGGGGCAGGAACTGTGTCTGACCTGATTAACTTATACCTACCCTTGAACTTAGAACAATGCTTGAAACACAGTAAGTGCTTAAAAACACCATATTATTATTACTAGGGGGATGTTGAGGACAAGGATTTATATGTTAAGATTAATCAATCAAACATTCAATCAATGGTATTTATTGAATGCTTACTATGCATAGAGCACTATCTTAAGCTTTTAAGTAGATTGGGTAAGGAGACCAAAAAGGGCAAGATGGCAAGAGTGGAGCTGGGGATGGGTCAAAAGATTGGAGGCTTCTGTGGGGGAACAGAACAAATTTGTCGGGGATGGAGGGGTGGGAAGCAAGGCTGAGGAGGCGAATGGAGCTTCAGAGTTGGTGAGGTTAGAGGTTGTGCCATGACTAGAGATAATGAGATTGAACACATGTCTAAATCGGTGAGTGGATGAGGTGGGGTGGAGCAGGAGGTCAGTGGAGCTCCTGAGTGAGAGAAAATGGGTAGCAGAAACGTCGTCGGGAACACTCGCGTGGATACCTCCTGTCTCTCCCCACCTCAGTCTAAACTTTACTCCGCTGCCCGGATTAACTTTCTATAGAAAAGTTCTGGGTACATTAACCCCCTCCTCAAAAATCTCCAGTGGTTGCCTATCAACCTCCATATCAAGCAAAAACTCCTCACTATTGGCTTCAAAGCTCTCCATCACCTTGTCCCCTCCTATCTTACCTCCCTTCTCTCCTTCTACGGCCCAGCCCACATACTCCGCTCCTCTGCCGCTAACCTCCTTACTGTGCCTCATTCTCTCCTGTCCTGCCATCGACCCCTAGCCCACGTCCTACCTCTGGCCTGGAATGCCCTCCCTCCTCAAATCCACCAATCACACTTCCCCCCTTCAGAGCCCTACTGAAGGCTCACCTCCTCCAAGAGGCCTTCCCAGACTAAGCCCCCCTTTTCCTCAGCTCCCCCTCCACTCCCCATCACCCTGACTCACTTCCTTTGCTCTTCTCCCAACTCCCTGCCCCACAGCACTTGTGTATATACGTACATATTTATAATTCTATTTATTTATATTTATCTCTGCTTATTCATTTTGATGTGTATATATCTATAATTCTATTTGTTTATATTGATGCTATTCATGAGTGTTTACTTGTTTTGATGCCTGTCTCCCCCCTTCTAGACTGTATGCACATTGTAGGCAGGGATTGTCTTTATTGCGGAATTGCCCTCTCCCAAGCACTTAATATAGTGTTTTGCACACAGTAAGTGCTCAATAAACGACTGAGTGAATGAACTGAACTCCCAAGGATTAGTGTAGGGATGGAGAGAGGATGAAACAATAACAATAATAATAATGATGGTATTTGTTAAGCGCTTACTATGTGCCAAGTACTGGGGTAGATACAAGCTAGTCAGGTTGTCCTTCATGGGGCTCACAGCTTTAATCCCCATTTTACAGATGAGATAACTGAGGCACAGAGAAGTTAAGCAGCTTGCCCAAGGTCACACAGCAGACAACATTTTGGGGGCCCAACTTGACCAGGTCCCACATAGCCTCTAATCACACTCACAAACTCATAGGAGAATTTTACTCTCATTGCTACCTTCTTTGAATCCATGTTCTGGCCTCCTGGTCCCGCCCTGCAATTTTGACTAACTTTAACATCTTTTGCTCCTTCCTAGTCTCACTGTCTCTCCTCAGGACTTCAGGAAGGACTTCATCCTATATGCTATTTTTCTCTCTGACGCTCCAGATAGCCTGTTTCCATTCACTTTTCAACTCTACTGACCTCTGACTTCACCCCTCCCCACCCATAATTCAGCAGAGACACACCTTAGATCTCATCATCTCCAGACGGGGCTCCATCTCTGACTTCACTAACTGCCCCCCTTGCCCACCAACTCCACTATCCATCATAGTCTTCCCCCAACCCCGCATTCTATCATCACCCACTTCGTGACCTCCCGATTTGGGCTCCACTGCCCTTGCCCTAGGCCCTCACCCCCTTCCCTGGAGAAGTAGGGGAAACGAGAGAAAGAACAATGCTACAACTGTTGACTGCAGGAGAAACAGATCAGCAGATATGTATACTGTAACATAATAGAGATATTCACAAAAGCTGGAGAGAAGCAAAGTGCTCTAGTTGGAAGTCCACACGATTGGAAATCAGGAGACCTGAGTTCTAATTCCAGCTATACTACTTGCCTGGTGTGTGACCTTGGGCAAGTCACTTAAATTCCCTTAATCGAGGCAGTCCCCGATTAAGCTCTCTTTCCCCGACTCCCTCTCTTCTGCATCATATATACATGTGTATCTATAACCTTTGGGAACTTTTTTTTAAAAAAAGGAATTTAAGTGCTTACTTTGTGCCAAGCAGTATACTAAGCACCGGGGTCGGTACAAACTAATCAGGTTGGACACGGTCCATGTCCCATGGACCTGGGAGTCAGAAGAACCTGGGTTCTAATCCTGGCTCCACCATTTGTTTGCTGTGTGACCTTGGGAAAGTCACTTCACTTCTCTGTGCCTCAGTTACCTCATCTGTAAAATGGGGATTAAGACTGTGAGCCCCACATGGCAGAGAAACTGCATCCAACTTGATTACTCTGTATCTACCCCAGCACTTTATGCTCTCCCAAGCACTTAGTACAGTGCTCTACACACAGTGCTCAATAAATATGATTAAATGAATGAATGAACAGTGCTTCTCACATAGTAAGCACTTACCAAATATCACTATTATTATTATTATTAATCCTCATGTACAGATAAGGTACCTGAGGCACGGTAAGCTAAGTGATTTGCCTAAGGTCAAACAACAGACCAGTGGCAGAGTCGGAATTAGAACCCAGATCATTCTTACTCCCATGCCCTTGCTCTATCCACTAGGCCGAACTACTTTTCACCCCCATATCACTTAGGTACCTGTCCATAATATATTTATTTATATTAATGTCTGTAAGTTTTTAAAAATACCACAATTATCTTTATTGCTATTATTGAAAATAATTGTAGTGCCTGGACACGATGAGATCATGAACTCTGTGAGCCCCTTGTGGTACAGGGACTGTGTCCAACCTGTTTAGGTTCTATCTACCCCAGTGCTTAGAACAGTGTTTGGCATACAGTGAGCCCTTCAAATGCCATAATTATTCCTTGTTACAGAGAGAAAAAACCAACACCGGCAGGATCTAGCAATCAACCGAACGTGAGAGTTGGAAGTACCGACCAAAATCCCACCTCTGCGGAAATGGTTTTCCGAAGGAAAAGAGGAGAGCCCCACCCAAGAACGGACCGACTCGTGCCTCTCTTCAGCTCTCTTGGGGAGACTCAACCCTCTTTCCCAATCGGGAACACTTGTAAAACAATGCAGACCAGGAGGGAAAAAACAGAGGTAGCCAGAGAGGCCTTTCCCACAGGTCATTCCCAGAAGGCCCTGGCCCCCTCTCATGGCTGCATCCTCCAGCGAGAGAGGAAGGACTCGGGGTCAAGGGTCGAGCCGCAAGAATGGAATAGGAGGAAACTGCCGGTCATTTCTTACAAACGGGGCAGCAAGTTGATACAAAGCACTTCAGGAGTGGAATCTCAGGTTCCATTTCCGGGAGCTGGGCTGAGCTAAGAATTTTTCTGTTGTTTTTGGATCTCACTGCTGTCTGCACCAGTGAAGAGGACTTGAAGGTGGTTCACAAAAGGGAAGAGAAGATGGTGGAAGACCAAGAAGTGGAAACTAGTTAAAGGGGAAAGTAGTTGAGAATATTTAGTTTAAGGAAGGGAAGACAGAAGGGAGATACAATAAGAATAACAATAATTATGGTACTTATTAAGCACTTACTATGTGCAAACACTGTTTTAAGTGTTTGGGTAGATACAAGATAATCAGATTGGACATGGTCCTTGTCTCACATGAGTCTCACACTCTTAATCTCCATCTTCCAGATGAGGTACCTGAGACCCAGAGAAATTAAGTAATAATAATAATAATAATAATAATGGTATTGTTAAGCACTTACTATGTGCCAAGCACTGTTTTAATCTCTGGGATAGATGCAAGGTGATCAGCTTGTCCCATATGGGGCTCACAGTCTTAATCCTCATTTTACAGATGGGGGAACTGAGGCCCAGAAAAATTAAATGACTTGCCCATGGTCACACAGCAGACCAGTGGATGATCCGGAATTAGAACCAGGACTCTCTGATTCCCCGGCCCGTGCTCTAATCCACTAAACCACGCTGCTTCCCCTAATGACAGTCCTGAGGCTAGATATTTTCAACTCCTTTCAGCTTTTTGTAGTTCCCTTCTTTGGTCTTTTACCATCTTCTTTACTCTCCTGTAAAGGGCAGGCTGAGAATAGCACTAATTGCGTGCTCAAGTACTGGAAGATCATTAAGTAGAGGGCCGTGACTGCTGTCCTCTGTCCCCATTGAGGCCAGAACAAAAGGAAGTGGCTGGGAACTGAAGTGGGAGGCATTTAGACTAAACATAATGAAGACAAGCGGAGTTAAACCCTGGAATGGGATGTTCTGAGAGATAATGGAATCCGTTTCCCTGGGATCTTTGAAGTCATCAATTCTCTTCAGAGGAATTCAAACACTGCTGGAGTGCCTTCCAGCCCAAGCCTTCAGGGATTGTCATTCCAAACATCGAGTCTCCCCTTCCTATCCCTGGTGGCCCTCCTGGGTGGAGACGGTTCTTTTCTTAACCTCGGCACTTCCACCTCTGTTCCATCCCCTTCCCATACGTCACCCCCTGCCTGCCAAGTTGGCTCAAGAAAGGGAGGGGTAGGCTTAAGGTCTTCTGATTGCAATTGGGTATCAAGATGGGGGGCGAGAAGGATGGTGATTTGGTCTGGGGGAAAGAGCACTGCTCTGGGAGGCAGCAAATCTGGGTGCTAATCCTAGTCTTGTCTGTAAATGTATAATATAATAATGCTATCTCCTAAGTGCTTACTCTGTGAGTGCTTACTCTGTGCTAGGAACTGTACTGAACGCTGGGGTGGATACAAGCAAATTGGGTTGGACATAGTCCCTGTCCCAGGTGGGGCTCTCAGCCTCGATCCCCATTTTATAGATGAAATAACTGAGGCACAGAGAAGTGAAGTGACTTGCCCAAGGTCACACAGCAGACAAATGGCAGAGCTGGGGTTAGAACTCATGACCTTCTGACTCCCAGGCCCATGCTCTATCCATTACACCATGCTGCTTTTCTAATATGGCTACTATGTGTGCAGAGCACTCTGCTAAGTGCTTGGGAGAGTACAGTTCAACAGAGTTGGTGGACACCTTCCCTGTTCACAGTGAAGATGGAGAGGGGAGAGGGAAAGAGTCTAGAGGGGGAGATAGATATGAATATAAACAAATAAATTCCAGATATGTACATAAATGTTGTGGGGATAAGGGAGGAGTGAATAAAGGGAGCTAATCAGGGTGTCCCAGAAGGAGTAGGAAAAAGGTCATGGGTTCTAATTCCGGCTCTGCTCCTTGTCAGCTGTGTGACCTTGGGCAAGTCACTTCACTTCTCTGTGCCTCAGTTACCTCATCTGTAAAATGGGGGTGAAGACTGTCAACCCTATGTGGGACAACCTGATTACCTTGTATCTACCCCAGCTCTTAGAAACAGTGCTTGGCACATAGTAAATGCTCAACAAATACCAACATTATTATTATTAGTAGTAGTAGTATTAAAAGAGGAAAGGAGGGCTTAGTCAGGGAAGACCTCTTGGAGTAGATGTACCTTCAATAAGGCTTTTAAGATGGGAAGAGTAATTGTCTGTCGTCTGTGAAGTGGGAGGGCACTCCATGTCAGGAGCAACAAGTGGGCGAGAGGTTGGTGGCGAGATAGATGAGAGTGAGGTCTAGTGAGTAGGTAGGGGATTAAGTAATAATAATGTTGGTATTTGTTAAGGGCTTACTATGTGCAAAGCACTGTTCAAGTGCTGGGGTAGATACAGGGTAATCAGGTTGTCCCATGTGAAGCTCACAGTTAATCCCCATTTTCCAGATGAGGTAACTGAGGCCCAGAGAAGTGAAGTGACTTGCCCACAGTCAAACAGCTGCCAAGTGGCAGAGCCGGAATTCAAACCCACGATGTCTGACGCCCAAGCCCGGACTCTTCCCACTGAGCCACGCTGCTTCTCTAAGTCTGTGAGCCCCTCGTAGGACAGGGACTGTGTCCAACCTGATTAGCTTACATCTACCCCAGCGCTTAGTACAGTGACAGGAAGATAGTGGGAGCTTAACAAATACCCTAAAAAACCTAGTAGCACTAATAAAATCCTCTAATAACAACTGTGGTATTTGTTAAGCTCTCGCTATGAGACATTCCCTGCCCTAAGCACTGAGGTTGATCCAAGATAATCAGGTGGTACCACCACAGCCTCTGCCCCACAGGGTTCTCACAGTCTAAGGAGGGAGAACAGGTATTTAATTCTCATTTTATAGGTAAGGAAACTGAGGTGAGAGAAGTGAAATAACTTGCCCAAGGTCACCCAGAGGCAAGTGTCAGAGACAGTCGAAAAATCGATTGCATTTCCTGAGCACTTCAGAGCATTCATTCATTCGATCATATTTATTTACCACTTACTGTGTGCAAAGCACTGTACTAAGAGCTTGGGAGAGTACAGTGCAACCATCCTCTGCTCTTCCTCCCCTTCCCATCACCCTTACTCCCTCCCTCTGCTTTACTCCCTTTCCCTCCCCACAGCACTTGTGTATAGTTGTACATATTTATTATTCTATTTATTTTATTAAGGATATGTTTTTATCTATAATTCTATATATTTATTTCGATGCTATTGATGCCTCTCTTTTGTTTCGTTGTCTGTCTCCCCCTTCTAGCCTGGTGTTGGATAGGAATTGTCTCTGTTGCCAAATTGTACATTCCAAACGCTTAGTACAGTGTTCTGCACACAGTAAGCACTCAATAAATATGATTGAATGAATGAATCGAACTGGTAGACCCAATCCCTGCCCGCAAGAAGTCTTTGGGGAAGACAGACATTAGAATAAATTATTAATAAGGGAAATGGCAGAGTGGCAGGTTATGTGGGGCTGGTGGAAGGTGAATACTAAGTGCTTAAAGGGCACAGATCCGAATGCGTGGGCTACAAAGAAGGGAGGGCGAAAGGAATTAATTATAAAAACCTGGGATATAACCAACATGGGACCATCATTCTGAGTCTGATGGGTTTTTTATAGATTTCCAACAGGGATGGAAAAAGTTCATGAAAGGAGAAATTCTCATTTCCTTTTAAAGTATCAGATTTCAGGAGTTGGTGGGCGGTTATCTTAAACCCAACATGTTCAAAACACTGTTTGCAACAGTGGTTGAACTTGGAAATGTTAAATGGCAAATTGCATGCAGACATTTACGATGACATTTCCTAAGAAGACGGCAGAGTGGAAAGAGCACGGGCCTCGGAGTCAGAAGACCTGGGTCCTAGTCCCGGCACCACATTTGTCTTCTGTGTGACCTTGGGCAAGTCACTTCACTTCTCTGTGTCTCAGTTACTCTATCTGTAAAATTGGGGTTAAGACTGCAAACCCTATGTGGTTCAGGGACTGTGTCCAACCCAATTATCTTGTATTTATCCTGGCACCCAGTACAGTACTTGGCACATAGTAAGTGCTTAGCAAATACTTTTTTTTTAAAAAAAAAGGACAACAAATAGGTATTTTGACCCTTAAAAGCCTTTAGCCTCACTATGACTTACTGTGAATCTCCTGTGAATCACGGACTACATCTAAATCAGTGAATGTGTATTTCTCCCTAGCACTCAGTACAGTGTGCTGAACTTTTTAAGAGCTAAATACCACCACAATTCCTGCTGTCACAAGTTTGGTGTTAAATGAAAAAGAAAATTTCTGATGTTTACTTTCAGCATACATTCATTTCAAAGGTATGCTAAAAGTCTAGTCAACAGAATTACTGCATCATTAAAATCAACTGTATAAAAACTTGACGTTCTACATCCGTGAGGCAACTTAGCACAGATTCAAAATATCCAGGATCTTTTAGAAAGTCATTCATTTGATAATACCTGCCTATACTTCTGGCTACCATTTTTGTGAATTTTCAGAGGAACTTACCATTGTAGATGAGAAGTACTGGGCCCTGGTGGAAAGAGCCCCAATCTGGCAGTCAGAGGCCTGGGTTCTAATCCCATCTCTGCCACTTGTCTGTTGTGTGACCCTGGGCAAGTCACTTTGCTTTTCTGTGCCTCAGTTCCCTTATCTGCAAAATGGGGATTCAAACCCATTCTCCTTTCTACTTAGACTGTGAGACTCACTGTGGGACCTAATGATCTTCTATCCACCCCAGTGCTTGATACAGTGCTTGGCACATAATAAGTACTTACCGAATATTGCTAGTATTATTAATAAATGGAGACCACCTGGCTTCTAATCTCATTGTGGGCAGGGACTGTGTCTGTTTATTGTTGTATTGTACTCTCCCAGGAGCTTAGTACAGTGCTCTGCACAAAGTAAGGGCTCAATAAATGTGATGGAATTGATGAATAAAGTATGTGCCTTGATCATTGGGCTGAGATGAGCAGCAGGAGGGTGAGTGGGTATAGCAGTAGAAAAAGGTGGAAAAGTTCTGGAAAGAGTCTTGTCTTACACTGTTGAGTCATCTCCGACCCATATCGACACCATGGACATATCTGTCCCAGAACGCCCCACTTCCATCTGCAATCGTTCTGGACACATCTGTCCCAAAACACCCCACTTCCATCGGCACTCGTTCTGGTAGTGGGTCTATAGAGTTTTCCTGGTAAAAATACAGAAGTGATTTACCAATGCCGCCCTCCGCGCAGTCAACTTGAGTCTCCCCCTCAACAGTCTCCCATGCTGCTGCCGCTGCCCATCCTGGGTGAGTTTTGACTTGTAGCCGATTGCCTTCCACTCAGCAGCCACTGCCCAAGCTAGAAATGGAATGGACAGGCCTCTGCTTGACTCTCCCTCCCGTAGCTGAGAGTAGCAGAATACTGGAAACTCTCCAGGTGCGACCCTGAGAGGGAGATTGGAAGGAGTGAGGAAAATTTTCAGGTGGGTAATTAATTGCAGGAGTTTAAGAAATCTATTTGTCCCAAACCATTCTTCCCCAGAGTGGTCTCAAAGGCCCTGAAAGGACAAGTATAGTGGGGCAAGCTGGTGCCATTCTTCTGATTGATTCAGCTTGCTGAAGGACCAAATAGCCCCTCAACATGGGCGGGAAGCAGCATGGCCTAGCCCATAGAGCACTGGCCTGGGATTCACCAAGACCTGAATTCTAATTCTGGATCCACCACTTGTCTGCTGTGTGACCTTGGCTAAGTCAATTCACTTCTCTGCGCCTTAGTTACCTTATCTTTAAAATGGGTATAAAGACTGTGAGTCCCATGTGGGACAAGGACTGTGTCCAACCTGAATTGCTTGTATCTACCCAGAACGATTGCAGAATCGTAAGCCCTGGTAAACCCTTAACAAATGCCACAATTATTATTATCATTACTGGGGAATTGAGGAATGTTCTTCTGGCAAGGTGACAGCAGAAGAAATCGTTGTGCATGTTGATTGGCAACAATCAAGGCACACACACTAAAGTGTGAGGTTTTTTTGGGTTTTTTTCACATGGGGATTCATCAGGAACATAATCTCACATTGCAAGAGAACCTTTAGAGGACAAAAAGTGCTTATATAAAAACCAGAAGAGACTTATGAAAGGGAAAGATTTAGAATGTTAAAATAATAATAATGATAACTTTGGTTTCTGTTAAGCACTTACTATGTGCCGGCCACTGTAATAATAATAATGTTGGTATTTGTTAAGCGCTTACTATGTGCCGAGCCCTGTTCTAAGCCTGGGGTAGACACAGGGGAATCAGGATGTCCCACGTGGGGCTTACAGTCTTAATCCCCATTTTACAGATGAGGTAACTGAGGCACAGAGATGTTAAATGACTTGCCCACAGTCACACAGCTAAGTGGCAGAGCTGGGATTCGAACTCACGACCCCTGACTTCAAAGCCCATGCTCTTTCCACTGTGGCACACTGCTTCTCTACTTGTATCCACTGAGGTGGATACAAGCAAATAGGGTTGGACACAGTCCCTGTCCAACATGGGGCGCTCGGTATCAATCCCTATTTTACAGATGAGGTAACTGAAGCAAAGAGAAGTGAAGTGACTTGCCCACTGGCCCCACAGCAGACAAGTTGTACATCCAGTTAACAATTGTCCTATATACTCTTTCCCTCCATCTTTAACTCAATCAAATAGTCTTCTGTTGTTAAGCTGTACTCACAACTAAATAAAATGTATCAGAACAATGTGGCATTGGCTGAGTATTCATGTAAGTGTCGTCATACCTTAATGACTAAATGATCGCACATGGGAATCTTTCCCAGTTAATTCCCAACACATCTAGTCCAACCAAACAATTAGCCACCATTAGAACTTACGTATTTTTGCCCAGCCCCAGGGCTTACACATCTATGCATATTCAATTTTACATTCCTTTATTCCAGCGTGTTCTATTATTTCACCTCAGCTTATCTGCGTGATCTATTTTATCCCTGTTCTTCCTCATGCCCCCCGTGAATTCCCTCTAGGCTGTTGGCTTGTGTCTATCCACTCGTATTGTATTCTCCTGAGCCCTTAGGACAGTGCTTTGCACACAGGTAGTGCTCAATAAATACTATTGATCGATCGATCGATTGATTGATGCTGCCCTGTGGAAAGAGAACAGGGCTGGAAGTCAGGAAAGCTTGGATCTAATCCCAGCTCCACCTCTTGCCTGCTGTGTGACCTTGGACAATTCACTTCATTTCTCTGTATCTCAATTTCCTCATCTGTAAAATGCCAATTAAATCCCTGTTCTATCTGCCTCTTAAACCGTGAGCACTATGTGGGACAGTAACTGTGCCTGGTTTGATTGTATATTAAATTGTTCACTTAGAACACAGTACTAAGCATTTGGAAAGTACAATTTGGCAACAAATAGAGACAATCCCTACCCAACAACGGGCTCACAGTCTAGAAGATCTACTCCAGGACTCTGAGAATAGTGCTCGGCACAGAGTAAATATTTAACAAATCCACAGTTATCATTATTATTATCGTTGTTATTGCTAATGTCATCTTAGCACCTACCCGCCTTTAGTACTTTTGTATCTATGTATAATCAGAAGCAGCGTGGCTCAGTGGAAAGAGGCTGGGTTCGGAGTCAGGGGTCATGGGTTCGACTCCCGGCTCTGCCACTTGTCAGCTGTGTGACTGTGGGCAAGTCACAACTTCTCTGTGCCTCAGTTACCTCATGTGTAAAATGGGGATTAACTGTGAGTCTCACATGGGACAACCTGATTACCCTGTAATCTACCCCAGCGCTTAGAACAGTGCTCTGCACATAGTAAGCGCTTAACAAATACCAACATTATTATTATTATTATTATTAATTCTCATTAAATATTCCTATGTCTGTCAACCCCATTAGAGTCTAAGCTCCATGGGGTAGGGATCACATCCTGTTTTTCTGATATGTTCTCCCAGGTGCCGTAATGTAGAGCACCAGTGGGTCCTCAATAAATGCCGTTAGTACGTGGGACAACCTGATCACCTTGTATCCCCCAGCGCTTCGAACAGTGCTTTGCACATAGTAAGCGCTTAACAAATACCATCATTATTATTATTACTACTCAGTAATAATCAGTCAAGCCATCAGTCAGCATGTCTTAGTGGAGGAACACAGGCTTGGAAGTCAGGGATTGTGGGTTCTAATCCTGACTCCGCTATTTGTTAAGCGCTTACAATGTGCAAAGCACTGTTCTAAGCGCTGGGGTTGATACAGGCTAATCAGGTGGTCCCACATGGGGCTCACAGTCTTCATCCCCATTTTCCAGATGAGGGAACTGAGGCCCAGAGAAGTGAAGTGACTTGCCCAAGGTCACACAGCTGACAAGCGGCGGAGCCAGGATTAGAACCCATGACCTCTGACTCCCAAGCCCGGACTCTTTCCATATCTTACCCCACCCTCCCCACTTCCCAGAAGCCTCTAGGTAAGGTCTCATCTTCCTCTTCTGTGTTTGTTGGATTTTCTTAATGACTATTTACACAGTGGTTGGGCTGGTGAATTGTTGAGCCTCAAATTACAGGCAAGCCCTGTTATCTCCTACCTCCTTTATATCAGCATTGGAGAAGGAGGAGGAAAAGGAAGTATGGCACCAAGGAAACAAATAAGTTGGCAAGACTCAAATCTACTGAGGAGCTTCAGAAACACCAGAATTTTAACAGGCTGGCTCCAATTCACTGATAATAATAATAATAATTATAGTATTTGTTAAGCATTTAAGTACGTGCCAGGCACTGTACTAAGCGGTGGGGTGGATACACGCAGATTGGGTTGGTCACAGTCCCTGTTCCACGTGGGGTTTACAGTCTCAATCCTGTGGCCCAGAGAAGTGAAGTGACTTGTCCAAGGTCACACAGCAGACAAGTGGCAGAGCTGGGATTAGAACCCATGACCTTCTGACTCCCAGGCCCGAGATCTATCCACTACACCATGCTGCTTCTCAGTCACTATTAACTAATGGTATCAGTCACTATTAACTAGTAGCAGTTAACTGCTTCTCTAGGTTAGGTACTGTGCTAAACACTGGGGAGTTCAGCCACTACTGAGGACCTCCAGACTGTAAACTCCTTGTGGGCAGGGAATGTGGCTACCAACTCTATTATATTGTTGTCAGTCAGTTGGTCATAATAATGTAGGTATTTGTTAAGCGCTTACTATGTGCACAGCACTGTTCTAAGCGCTGGGGTAGATACAGGGTCATGAGGTTGTCCCACGTGAGGCTCACAATCTTAATGCCCATTTTACAGATGAGGTAACTTAGGCACAGAGAAGTTAATAATAATAATAATAATAATGTTGGTATTTGCTAAACGCTTACTATGTGCCGAGCACTGTTCTAAGCGCTGGGGGAGATACAAGGGTAATCAGGTTGTCCCACGTGAGGCTCACAGTCTTCATCCCCATTTTACAGATGAGACAAGTTAAGTGACTTGTCCACAGTCACACAGCTGACAAGTGGCAGAGCCGGGATGGCAAGGTGTATAAGCCTGAGAGTCAGAAGGTCATGGCTTCTCTGCTGTGTGACCTTGGGCGAGTCACTTTGCTTCTCTGTGCCTCAGTTACCTCATCTGTAAAATGGGGATTGAGACTGTGAGCCCCACGTGGGACAGGAACTGTGTCCAACCAGATTTGCTCGTATCCACCCCAGGACCTAGTACAGTGCCTGGGACATAGTAGTGCCTAACAAATACCATAATTATTATCGAACACTTACTACTTGCAGAGCACTGTCCTAAGCGCTCGGGAGAGTACAATATAACCATAAAGAGACATATTCCCTGCTCACGACAAGATTACAGTCTAGAGAGGGAGAAAGACATTAATATAAATAAATAAATTACAGATACATTTGTTAATGCTATGGGGCTGGTAAAGGAGACCAATAAAGGGAGCAAGTTAGGGTGATGCAGAAGGGAGAGGGAGAAGAGGAAAGGTGGGCTTAGTCAGGCAAGGTATTTTGGAGATGTGTCTTCAGTAAGATTTTGAAGGTGGAAGAATAATTGTCTGTCAGATATTCATTCATTCAGTAGTATTTATTGAGCGCTCACTATGTGCAGAGCACTGTACTAAGTGCTTGGAATGTACAATTCGGCAACAGATAGAGACTATCCCTGCCCAGTGACGGACTTAGAGTCTAATCAGGGGAGACAGACGGACAAAAACAAGACAACATAATCACGATAAATAGAATCAAGGGGATGTACACCTCATTAACAAAATAAATAGGGTAATAAAAATATATACAGATGAGATATGAGGAAGGAGAGCATTCCAGTCCAGAGGCAGGATGTGGGCAATAGACCGGCGGCGAGATAGATGAGATGGAGGTACAGTGAGAAGGTCGGCTTTAGAGGAGTGAAGTGTATGGGCTTGGTTGTATAGGAGAGTAGCAAGGTGAGGTAGAAGAGGGCAAAGTGATTGATTGCTTTAAAGAAAATGGGGAGGAGTTTCCCTTTGATGCAGAGGGGTGTGGGCAACCATTGAAGGTTCTTTAGTGTACCCTCCCAAGCGCTTAGTACAGTGGTCTGCAAACAGCCCATGATCAATAAATACCATTAATCCCTCTAATGCTAACCCTCCATCTCATCTATCTCGCTCACCTATTGCCCATGTCCCGCCTCTCACTGACCGACCTTACTCGGACATTACCTAGTTGGGTTCGTGTCTTTCAGTGTATAGTTCAGTGCTTGGCACATAGTAAGCACTTAAAAAATACCATTATTATTCATGCAGGTCCCTTAACCACTCTGCCATGGTGAATACAGGTGCATACTGGGTGATTGGTAAAAGATCACTGGAGCAGGGCAGAAAAGGAATGCATTTGGAGGGCGGGGGAACTTTTGTGAAACTGACAAGGCCAGTGCAGAGTTTGTATTCCTGTCATTTATTTATTAGAAATGAAAGGATGTATATGTTCCCTCAAATTCTAATGGTGCTTCTAAGGAGTGTACAGAGAGGAAACAGACAGAGGAGGTGGCTGGGGAGGAGAGAAGCAATGAGGCCTCAAGGAGAGAGCATGGGCCTGGGAGTCAGAGAACCTGGGTTCTAATTCCGGCACTGCCAGCTGCTTACTGTTTGACCTTAGAAGTGATTTCACTTCTCTGCGCTTTAGTTTTCTCCCCTGCAAAATGGAGATTAAATACATGTTCTCCCTCCTATTGAGACTGTGAGCCCCATGTGGGACAAGAACTGTGTCCGACCTAATTGTTACTACCCCGGCACTTGGAATGGTGTCTAACACATAGTAAGCTACTTGCTGCTCTCCTGCTACCACCCAACCTGCACACTTTATCTCTCTACTGCTAACCCTTCATCTCATCTATCTCGCTGACCTATTGCCCACGTCCTGCCTCTGATCTGGAACGGCGTCCCTCCTCATATCCGACTCTCCCCGGCTTCAAGTCTCACTGAAGGCCCATCTCTTCTAAGACCCTGACTAAGCCCTTCTCTCCTCTTCTCCTACTCCCTTCTGCATCACCCTGACTCACTCTTTTTATTCATTCCCACTCCCAGCTCCACAGCACTGAGGTACATATTTGTAATTTATTTATGTATATTAATGTCTGTCTCCCCCTCTAAACTGTAAGCCCACCGTGGGCAAGGTATGTGTCTGTTATATTGCTATACTTGTTCTTGTCTGTCCGTCTCCCCGAAATTGGACTGTAAGCCCATCAAAGGGCAGGGACTGTCTCTATCTGTTACCGATCTGTACATTCCAAGCGCTTAGTACAGTGCTCTACACATAGTAAGCGCTCAATAAATATTATTGAATGAATGAATGAATATACTGTACTCTCCCAAATGCTTAGTACATATAGTGCTCTCTGCACACAGTAAGCTCCCCATAAATCAGATTGACTGACACAGTAAGCACTTAAGAAATACCATTAAAAAAGGGAACTGGGACCAAGGCAGACAGCAGAGTCCAGGCGGCAGTCCGGTTTTGGTCTGACCAGGGTGTCGTGGCCAGGCTCATAAAGTCATGGGTTCGAATCCTGACTCTGCCACTTGTCAGCTGTGTGCCTGTGGGCAAGTCACTTAACTTCTCTGTGCCTCAGTTACCTCATCTGTAAAATGGGAATGAAGATTGTGAGCCTCACGTGGGACTACCTGATTTCCCTGTATCTAGCCCAGCACTTAGAACAGTGCTCTGCACATAGTAAGTGCTTAACAAATACCAACATAATAATAAGGGGGCCTGGACAGGACAGTTCTTGGGCCAGCCTCCAAGTAGCACAGTACTGGCTGGACCAAAGGCTTTGTGTCCGGGCAGGGGGAATGGAGAAGCAGCATGGTGTAGTGGATAGAGCATGGGCCTGGGAGTCAGAAGGTCATGGGTTCGAATCCCAGCTCTGTCACTTGTCTGCTGTGTGAACTTGGGCAAGTCCCTTCACTTCTCTGGGCCTCAGTTACCTCATCTGTAAAATGGGGATCAAGACTGTGAACCCCATGTGGGACGAACTGTGTTCAACTTGATTTACTTATATCCACCCCAGCGCCTAGTTCAGTTCCTGGCACATAGTAAGTGCTTAACAAATACCATCATTGTTATTATTGTTGGAGCTGATCAGGAGAGATGCTTTGCACACAGTAAGTGCTCAATAAATATGACAATGAATGAGAGATGGGGTGAAGAAATGGAGAAGGATTAGGAAGGACGGAAGGGGTGGAAGATGAGAAAGGAGAAGGAGAACAGGATTAGATTTTGCTTGTTTTCAATCATATTTGTTAAGCACTTATTGTGTGCCAGGCACTCTGCTAATTATTTAACCAATGGTATTTTTATTGAACACTTACTATGTGCAGAACACTGCACTGAACGCTTGGGAGAATACAACAAAATTAGCAGATGTGTACAACAGAATTAGCAGACATTCCCTGCCCATAACACTTAAAAGCTGGGGTAGAGGGAAGATTGGACATGATTCATGTTCCACACTCTCTGGACTGTAAACTTATTATGGGCAGGGAATGTGTCCACTAATTCTGTTGTAATGTACTCTCCCAAGTGCTTAGTTCAGTGCTCTGCACATAATAAGCACTCAGAAAATACCTTTGATCAATTGATGAATTGATGGGGCTCACAATTTTCATCTCTATTTCACAGGTAAGGTAACTGAGGCATGCAAAAGTGAAGTGACTTGCCTAAACTCACACAGCAGACAAGTGGCAGACCTGGGATTAGAACGCTGGTCCTTCTGACTCTCAGGTCTGTGCTCTTTCCACTATGCCACGCTGCTTCTGATGAGATGAGAATGAGAGAAAGAGAGAGAAAAATGAAGAAAGAGAGATAAAAAGAAAGAGAGAGAAGCAGATGGAGAGAGGAGAGGGGCATAAGAATTTAAGAAATGCCACAAGTGGCCAATCCAGTTTATTATTCTCCTTGCAACAATGGTGACGGGAAGCTTGGTGAAACCATGTGATGGTGACACTTCATGTTGTCAATCCTAATGTTTAGGTAGAGACCACCTGACATCCCTAACTGGACCTCTCTGGACCGTAAGCTTGTAGAGGGTAGGGAATGTGTCTGTTGTTATATTGTACCATCCCAAACGCTTAGTGTAGTGCTCTGCACACAGTAAGCACTCAATAAATACGATCAAATGACTGACTTTCTCTTTTCCTCTAGCTCCCCATTCTGGACCACTTATCCATAGTTTTATCCAAATCTTTCTTGAAACTACTGTTATTTTCAAGCTACACAGCTTCCCGTGCTAAGAAATTCCACATGCTCACCGCCTGCTGAGTGAAGAAGACTTTTCTTTTGCCTCTTCCAAGCTACCTCCTTCAAGCTCCTGGGGAAGTCTCCTCCTGGTGTGGTGGGATTTGAAGAACAAAACTTCCAGTTTCACCCTGTCCACACATAGCACAATAATAATAATAATAACTCTGGCGTTTGTTAAGCGTTTACTATGTGGCAGGCACTGTAGTAGATATGGGATAAACTGATCCCGCATGGGGCTCACGGTATAAGTAGGAGGGAGATCAGGTATCGAATCCTCATTTGCCTGCAGAGGAAACTGATGCACAGAGACGTTAAGTGAATTGCCCAAGGTCTCATAGCTGACAAGTCATAGGGCCAGGATTAGAATCCAGGACCTCTGACTTCCGGGCCTGTGCTCTTTCCTCTAGGCCAGGTTGCTTCCTTGTAGACTTCAATCATATTCCTTCTTGGGATACATCTTTCCAGACTGAAAATTCTCAGCTAATTCAGTCCAAAGCCATCCATCAATAAATGGACCCTGGTGAGCAGTTAATGTGAGCCGAGCAAACTCTTCTCCCATTCCCTTCCGCGTCACCCTTGCACTTGGATTTGTCTCCTTTATTCACCCCTCCCTCCACCTCCCAGCACTTTTGTACATATCTCTAATTTTTTTATATTCATGTCTGTCTCCACCCTCTAGACTGTAAGCACTTTGTGGGCAGGGAACGTATCTCCCTGCAATGAAATTGTACTGGACTCTCCCAAATAGTACAGTGCTCTGCACACAGTAAGCACTCAGTAAATACGATTGATTGATTGAGAGTACCATACAGTCGAGTTAGTAAGCGCCATCCCTGTTCTCAAGAACCTTACAATTTAGAGGAGGAGATAGATGTTAAAATAAATTGCAAATAGGGGAAGTAACGGAGAACAAAAATCTGTGCCTAAATGCTGTCAGGGTCGGGGGGAGTGGAAGCTGGGGAATGTGCAGTCTGTGAATATTTAAGAGAATACTTGAAAAGCAGCATGGCCCAGAAGAAAGAACACAGGCCTTGGAGTCAGAGGACCTGGGTTCTCATCCCCCCTCTGCCATGTGCCTGCTGTGGGACCTTTGGCAAGTCACTTAACTTTTCTGGGCCTCAGTTACCTCATCTGTAAAATGCAGATAATAACATAATAATTCTGGTATCTGTTAAGCACTTACTTTGTGCCAGGCACTGTACTAAGCGATGGGTTGGTTACAAGCAAATGGAGTTGGACATAGTCCCAGGTGGGGCTCACAGTCTCAATCCCCATTTTCCAGATGAGTTCACTGAGGCCCAGAGAAGTGAAGTGACTTGCCCAAGGTCACACAGCAGACAAGTGGCGGAGCCGGGATTACAACCCGTGACGTTCTAATTCCCACTCCCGTGCTCTATCCACTACGCCATGCTGCTGTGACCCCTCAGTAGGACAGGGACTATGTCCAACCTGATTATCTTGGGTCTACCTGATGCTTAGTATGGAGCCTGGCACATAGGAAGTGCCTAGCAAATACAATTTTTTTAAAAGTGCTTAGGGGATATGGACTCGGGTACATAGGAGATACACTAGGATGGGAAATAGCAGTATGGCCAAGTGAATAGTGTTACTAAATCCTGGTGGTTCATCCTTCACAACATTGCTAAAATTTGTCCTTTCCTCTGCATCCAAACTGCTACCATGTTAATCCAAGCACTTATCCTCTCCTGCCTAAATTATTCTATCAGTCTCCTTGCTGACTTCCCTGACTCCTGTCTCTCCCCATTCCAGTCCATACCTCACTCTGCTCCCTGGATATGTGGCGGATTAAAATAAAACAATTATAAAACAATAAAAACAATTATCGCTATTGTTTTTGTCTGCCTGTCTCCCCCGATTAGACTGTAAGCCTGTCAAAGGGCAGGGACTGTCTCTATCTGTTACCGATTCCAAGTGCTTAGTACAGTGCTCTCCACATAGTAAGCGCTCAATAAATACTATTGAATGAATGAATGAATGGATCGTTTTTCTCCAAAAACGTTCAGTCCACATTTCTCCGGTCCTCAAGAATTTTCAGTGGTTGTCCATCCACCTCCGCATCAAACAGAAACTCCTTACCATCGGTTTTAAAGTGCTCAATCACCTTGCCCTATCCTACCTTACGTCACTGCTTTCCACACACTTCACTCCTTTAGTGCCAGACTTCTCACTGTGCCTCCATGTCATAGATCTTGCTGCCAACCTCTCACCCACATCCTGCCTCTGGCCTGGAACTCTCTCCCTATTCATATAATAATGATGGCCTTTGTTAAGCACTTACTATGTGCCAAACACTGTTCTAAGCGCTGGGGGGTAGATACAAAGTAATCAGGTTGTCCCACGTGGAGCTCATAGTCTTAATCCCCATTTTACGGTTGAGGTAACTGAGGCACAGGGAAGTTAAGTGACTTGCCCAAGGTCACACAGCAGACAGATGGAGGAGCCGGAATTAGAACCCAGGTCCTCTGACTCTCAAGCCCGTGCTCTTGCCACTAAGCCACGCTGATTTATATCCTACAGACGATCAATCTTCCCACCTTCTAAGCCTTATTGAAGACACAGTTCCTCCAGGAAGCCTTGCCTGATTGACCCCTCCTTTCCTCTTCTCCCTCTCCTTTTTGCTTCCCCCTTGCACTTGGATTTTCACTCTTTACTCACCCCTCCCACAGCTCCACAAAACATATGCACCTATCAGAAATTATGCATTTATATTAATGTCTGCCTCCCCATCTAAACTTTCAGTTTACTGTGGGCAGGAAACATGTAAGCACACCGTAAGTGCTCGATAAATATGATGATTGATTGTTTCTTCATCTCTGACCTAGGAGATACACCTTGCTGTAGACAGGAATGTGTCTGTTGTTATATTGCACTCTCCCAAGCGCTTAGTACAGAGCTTTGCACACGGTAAGCGCTCAATAAATACGACTGAATGAATGAATGAATGAACCAAGCTATCCCCCTCAGTGCAGCCCAAGAAGCCATCAATCAATCAATCAATGACATTTATTGAGTGCTAACCTTTTGCAGAGCACTGTACTAAGCGCTTGGAAGAGTACATGTTCCTTGCCCATGAGGAGCTTACAGTCTACAGAAGTAGAGCCGAGCCAAGCATTTCCAGCCCCTTGGCAGTCAGGCCTGGGGGTCCCCTTGTGCTTGTCTGCTGTGTGACCTTGGGCAAGTCACGCCACTTCTCTGTGCCTCAGTTCCCTCATCTGTAACATGGAGATTAAGACTGTGAGCCCTCTGTAGGACAGGGACTGTGTCCAACCCGAATATCTTGTATCTACCCCAGCGCTTAGAACAGTGCCCGGCACATAGTAAGAGTTTAACAAATGCCATAATTATTATTATTATTGTTACTCACACCCTCCCATCTCTGCCGCATCTGCTTCTGCTACAGCCCAGAAGCATTGAGCCCACAAGGGTGAAACGTTGATCAATCCTATTTATTGATCAATTACTGTGTGCAGAGCACTGTACTAAGTGCATAGAAGGGTATCACATAACAGAGTTGATAAACTTGATCCCTGTTCATGAGGAACTTACAGTCTACAGGGGGAGACGGGTATTAAAATCAATTACTGTTAGTGGAAATTCTAAGATATAAGATGTGTATGTAAGTGTTGTGGGCTGAGGTGAGTAGCAGAGTACTTGAGGATACTTAAGCGATGCAGAGGAAAGAGGAAATGAGGGATTAGTCAGGGAAGGCCTCTTGGAGGAGATAATTGTGGGCAGGGATTGTCACTGTCATTGTCACTGTTTACTGTTGTATTCTACTTTCTCAAGCACTTAGTACAGTGCTCTGCACACAGTAAGCGCTTAATAAGTACGACGGAATGAATGAATGAATGCATGACCGATTGAGATGTGCCTTCACTAAGGCTTTGAAAGTGGGGAGAACGGAAGTCCATCAGCTAGGAAGCGCGGAGGGAGATCCAGGCCTGAGAGAGGACACTAGCGAGGATCCGGTGCTGGGATGGGATGTGCCGTCTTTGGACATGTTAGAGAGATAGAGGCAGAGCCAGGACTCGAACCCATGTCTCCCGCTCTCTGCAAGGGTGTCATCAGTGGGGCCGGGATGCCTCAGGGAGCCGAGCCCTTCACTCCGCCCCGGTCCCCTCCTCCAGGAGTCTTCATCATCCCTTCGCCTCCCTTCCCTGCCTACATCCGGCCATCTCCAGGCCACTCCACGTTCCCCTCAGAGTACACGCCCCATCCCCTGTTGCTCCACTGAGCAAGGACTTTGACCCTCTCCTGGAATCAGAGTTAAATATAGCATCTCCCAGTGGCTTGATCATTCAATCGTATTTACTGAGTGCTTACTATGTGCAAAGCATATGGTACAGGTGAAGTAAATGAGGCATGGAGAAATGAAGCAAATGGCCCAAGGTCACACAGCAGACAAGTGGTGGAGCTGGGATTAGAACCCCAGCCTTTCTGACTCCCAGACTCATGCTCTCTCCACTGGGCAACACTCTCTCCTGGCTAAAATTTAAGTTCCTTGTGGACCGGGAATGTATTTACCAACTCTGTTATATTGAACTACCCCAAGCATTTAGTGCAGTGCTCTGCACACAGGAAGTACTTAATAAATTTGACTGATTAATAAGAATAATTGTGACATTTGTTAAGCTCATACTTTGTGCCAGGCACTGGACTAAGTTCTGGGAAAGTTACAAAATGATGAATCAGTTGATCTATCAATCAATAGTGTTTATTGAGTGCTTATTGGGTGGAGAGCATTGCACTAAACACGTAGGGAAGTAAAATGCAGTAGAGTTAGGAGACGTTCTTTGCTTACAGTGAGCTTATAGCCTAGAGCTTAGTACCGTGCTCTGCACACAGTAAGCGCTCAATAAATATGATTGGAGAGGAAGACAGACATTAAAATAAATTATGGCTAGGGAAAATAATAAAACATAAGGATATTTGTATAAGTTCTTGGGCTGAGTATCAAAGTCTTTATGGGATATGCAGCCGAGAGCATGGGTGATGAAAGGATTGGGGAAGCAGAGCGCTCTAGAGGATAGAGCATGGGCGTGGGAGTCAGAAGGACCCGGGTTCTAATTCTCAGTCTGCCACTTGCTTGCTGTGTGACTTTGGACAGTCACTTGACTTCTCTGGGCTTCAGTTACCTCATCTGTAAAATAGGGATTAAGAATATGAGTCCCATGTGGGACATGGACCGCGCCCATCTTTGTATCTATACCAACATTTAGTACAGTGCCTGGCACAGAGTAAGCGCTTAACAAACACCATTAAAAAAAGAAAAAAGGAGCTCAGTCAGGGAAGGCCTCTGGAGTAAATGTGATTTTAGGACTTGTAGTTGCGGAGAGCATTGGTCTGTCAGTTATGAAGGGGGAGGGAACTTTGGGCCAGAAACAGAATATGGGTGAAAGGTTGGCAGTGAGATAGACGAGATTGAGGTACGGTGCATAGGGTGGTGATAGAAGAGTAAAAAGTGTGAGCTGGGCTTTAGTAGAACCACGAGCCCCTAGCCCACATGGAGATCACAGTCTAAAGTAGAAGGGAAAACAGGTAGTGAACCCCCATATTACAGATGAGGTAACTGAGGCACAGAGAAGTGAAACGACTTGCCCTCGGTAAAGTAACTGGCAAGTGGCAGAGCCATCATTAGAAGCCAGGTCCCCCGACTTCCAGCCCCTGTTCTTTCCACTAGGCTTCACCTCTTCCCTGGTCTCTTGGAAAAGGCACCTATGCTCCTAGAGTCTCATTAATAAATTAATTAATTCATTCATTCATTCGTTCAAGTGTATTTATTGAGCGCTTACTGCATGCAGACCACTGTACTAAGCACTTGGAAAGTACAATTCAGCAACAAATAGAGACATTCCCTACCCTCACAGCTCACAGTCTCAGCTACTTGCTCAACTCCCAGGTGTTTGGAGCAGGACGAACCTTCAAAACGACGTCATCCTCCAAGGCCAATAATAATGATGGTATTTGTTAAGAGCTTACTATGTGCCAAGGACTGTTCTGAGCACCAGCACTGTTCAAAGAGCTGAATAGCCAGTGCTGTGCTGTGGGAAATATAAGATTATCAAACCCCAAATCCAGAGAAGAAGCTTGGCTCAGTGGAAAGAGCCTGGGCTTGGAAGTCAGAGGTTGTGGGTTATAATCCCAGCTCTGCCACTTATCAGCTCTGTGACTTTGGGCAAGTCACTTAAATTCTCTGTGCCTCAGTTACCTCATCTGGAAAATGGAGATTAAGACTGTGAGCCCCACGTGGGGCAAGCTGATTACCTTGTATCTACCCAGCGCTTAGCACAGTGCTTGGCACATAGTAAGCGCTTAACAAATACCAAAATTATTATTATTATTCTATGCCTGATGTCAACAAACCATCTAGGAAGAAGGAAGTGAAATGACTCTAATAACCAGAGGTCACAGGGTCCGCGGATGGGGCCGGGGAAGGGGGAGGAAGAGAGTGGGGGGTTGGTTAAAGCAGCGTGGCTCAGTGGCGAGAGCACGGGCTTGGGAGTCAGATGTCATGGGTTCGAATCCAGGCTCTGTCACTTGTCAGCTGTGTGACTGTGAGCAAGTCACTTAACTTCTCTGTGCCTCAGTGACATCATCTGCAAAATGGGGATGAAGACTGTGAGCCCCGTGTGGGACAACCTGATTATCCTGTATCTCCCCCAGTGCTTAGAACAGTGCTCTGCACATAGTAAGTTAACAAATACTAACATTATTATTATTATTATTATCTTTGCTCTCCCCCACCAAGCCCCACAGCACTTATGTACATATCTGTAATTTTATTTATTTGTATTGATGTCTGTCTCCCCCCATCTAGACTGTGAGCTCACTGTGGGTAGGGAATATGTCTGTTTATTGTTGTATGGTATTTTCCAAAGTGCATTCAATAGTATTTCATTCAATAGTATTTATTGAGCGCTTACTATGTGCAGAGCACTGTACTAAGCGCTTGGAATGAACAAGTCGGCAACAGATAGAGACGGTCCCTGCCGTTTGACGGGCTTATGGTCTAATCGGGGGAGACGGACAGATGAAAACGATGGCAATAAATAGAGTCGAGGGGAAGAACATCTCGTAAGAACAATGGCAACTAAATAGAATCGAGGCGATGTACATTTCATTAACAAAATAAATAGGGTAATGTAAATATATACAGTTGAGCGGACGAGTGCAGTGCTGAGGGGATGGGAAGGGAGAGGGGGAGGAGCAGAGGGAAATGGGGGGAAAAGAGGGTTAAGCTGCGGAGAGGTGGGGGGGTGGTGGTAGAGGGAGTAGAGGGAGAAGAGGAGCTCAGTCTGGGAAGGCCTCTTGGAGGAGGTGAGTTTTAAGTAGGGTTTTGAAGAGGGGAAGAGAATCAGTTTGGCGGAGGTGAGGAGGGAGGGCGTTCCGGGACCGCGGGAGGACGTGGCCCCGGGGTCAACGGCGGGATAGGCGAGACCAAGGGACGGCGAGGAGGTGGGCGGCGGAGGAGCGGAGCATGCGGGGTGGGCGGTAGAAAGAGAGAAGGGAGGAGAGGTAGGAAGGGGCAAGGTGAAGTAGAGCCTTGAAGCCTAGAGTGAGGAGTTTTTGTTTGGAGCAGAGGTCGATAGGCAACCACTGGAGGTGTTTAAGAAGGGGAGTGACAGGCCCAGATCGTTTCTGCAGGAAGATGAGCTGGGCGGCGGAGTGAAGAATAGACCGGAGCGGGGAGAGAGAGGAGGAAGGGAGATCAGAGAGAAGGCTGACACAATAGTCTAGCCGGGATATAACGAGAGCCCGTAGCGGTAAGGTAGCCGTTTGGGTGGAGAGGAAAGGGCGGATCTTGGTGATATTGTAAAGGTGAAACCGGCAGGTCTCGGTAACGGATAGGATGTGTGGGGTGAACGAGAGAGACGAGTCAAGGATGACACCGAGATTGCGGGCCCGAGAGACGCGAAGGATGGTCGTGCCATCCACGGTGATAGGGAAGTCTGGGAGAGGACCGGGTTTGGGAGGGAAGATGAGGAGCTCGGTCTTGCTCATGTCGAGTTTTAGGTGGCGGGCCAACATCCAGGTGGAGACTTCCCGGAGGCGGGAGGAGATGCGAGCCCGAAGGGAGGGGGAGAGGACGGGGCGGAGATGTAGATCTCTGTGTCATCTGCGTAGATATGGTAGTCGAAGCCGTGAGAGCGAATGAGTTCACCGAGGGAGTGAGTGTAAATGGAGAACAGAAGAGGGCCGAGAACTGACTCTTGAGGAACTCCAACAGTTAAAGGATGGGAGGGGGAGGAGGCGCCAGCGAAGGAGACCGAGCAGGACCAGCCAGAGAGACGAGAGGAGAACCGGGAGAGGACGGAGTCCGTGAAGCCGAGGTGAGATAAGGTATGGAGGAGGAGGGGATGGTCGACAGTGTCAAAGGCAGCAGAGAGGTCAAGGAGGATTAGAATGGAGTAGGAGCCATTGGATTTGGCAAGAAGGAGGTCACGGGTGACCTTAGAGAGAGCAGTCTCGGTAGAGTGGAGGGGACAGAAGCCAGATCGGAGGGGGTCTGGGAGAGAATGGGAGTTAAGGAATTCTAAGTGGCGATTGTAGACGACCCGTTCTAGGATTTTGGAAAGGAAGGGTAGTAGGGAGATAGGGCGATAACTGGAAGGGGAAGTGGGGTCAAGAGCGGGTTTTTTTAGGATGGGGGAGACGTGGGCGTGTTTGAAGGCAGAGGGGAAGGAGCCATTGGAGATTGAGTGGTTAAAAATAGAAGTTAAGGAAGGGAGGAGGGCAGGGGTGACGGTTTTAATAAGGTGAGAGGGAATGGGGTCCGAGGCGCAGGTGGAGGGGGTGGCACTCGCGAGGAGGGAGGAGATCTCCTCTGAGGATACTGCAGGAAAGGATGGGAAAGTAGGGGAGAGGGTGGGTGGGGGGGAGGGGAGAGGCGGAGGGGTGACTTTGGGGAGCTCAGACCTGATTGTGTTGACTTTTGTGATGAAATAGGTGGCCAGATCATTGGGGGTGAGAGATGGGGGAGGGGGAGGAACGGGGGGCCTAAGGAGAGAGTTTAAGGTCCGGAACAATCGGCGGGGGTGACGGGCATGGGTGTCGATGAGGGAGGAGAAGAAGTTTTGCCTGGCGGAGGAGAGGGCGGAGTTAAGGCAGGAAAGGATAAATTTGAAGTGTGTGAGGTCGGCTTGGTGCTTGGACTTTCGCCAGGAGCGCTCAGCAGCTCAAGCATAGGAGCGTAGGAGGCGGACAGAGGAAGTGATCCAGGGCTGTGGGTTAGTGGAGAGAGAGCGGCGGAGGGAAAGGGGGGCGAGAGAGTCGAGATGAGTAGAGAGGGTGGAGTTGAGAGCGGAGACCTGATCGTCAAGAGTGGGAAGTGAGGACAGGGCAGCAAGGTGAGGAGAGATGCTTTTGGAAAGACGGATGGGATCGAGAGATCAGAGGTCTCTTTGGGGCAGTAGTGAAGATTTGCAGGGGGAGGGAGTGTGAGAGATGAGGCAGGTGAGAAGGTTATGGTCAGAGAGAGGGATTTCAGAGTTGGTGAGGGAGGAGATAGTGCAGCGGTAGGAGATGATGAGATCGAGGGTGTGACCGAGTCGGTGAGTGGGCGCGGTATGGTGGAGGAGGAGGTTAGTACAGTACTCTGCATACAGTAAGCACTTAATAAATACGATTGAATGAATGAATCCCAGTAAGGAGAAGGGTAGATGTTCCTTCCAGGATGTCGGAAGGTTGCCGAGAACCAGGGAAACAGAATGAAATTGATTCTGTGTTTACCTGGATAAGCTTGAGCTGAAAGGCCCAGAGGAAGGAAGGGGGAAAGGGAAAGATAAAAGGAAGAGAAGGTTGACAAGAGATGGTATCATCTAACCAATGTTTGAAGGGTTTAACTCTGAGCTGCTTCCCCAAGGATCATTCAATCAATTGTATTTATTGGACACTCACTGTGTGCAGAGCACTGCTCTAAGTCCTTGTGAGAGTAATAATAATAATTGTGGTATTTGTTAAGTGCTTACTATGTGGCAGGCACTGTACTATGTGTATCCCTGGGGTGGATACAAGCAAATCAGGTTGGACACAGTCCAACGTGGGGCTCATAGTCTCAATCCCCATTTTACAGATGAGGTAACTGAGGCTCAGAGGCGTGAAGTGACTTTGTAAGGTCACATCATGTAACAAAGTTGGTAGACACATTTCTTGCCCACAGTGAGCTTGGGAAAAGGATATCATTATGAGGTACTCTCCCAAGCGCTTAGTATAGTGCTCTGCACACAGTAAACATTCTGTGACTTAGTGGAAAGAGCAATGGGCTTGGGAGTCAGAAGTCGTGGGTTCTAATCTTGGCTCTGCCACTTGGCTGTGTGACTTTGGGCAAGTCACTTCACTTCTCTGTGCTTCAGTTACCTCATCTGTAAAATGGGGATTAAGAATGTGAGCCCCCCGTGGGACAACCTGATAACCTTGTATCTATTCTAGTGCTTAGAACACTAGGTACATAGTAAGCGTTTAACAAATACCATCATCATCATCATTATTATTATTGTTTGTTCACAGGTCTCCTTGTCCAGTGAATTCTGTGTTCACCAACAGGGTTTCTCAGGCAGCTAAGTAATGATCTTCATCCTCATTGTGGGGTTCCTCCTCTAGACTTTAAGCTTGTTGCGGGCAGGGAATGTGTCTGTTATATTGCTGTATTGTACTCTCCCAAGCATTTAGTTCAGTGCTTTGTATACAGTAAGCACTCACTAAATATGATCGAATGATTGCCTTTGAGCGCAACCCACCAGAGCCCTCGATGATGTAATAAACATGGACAGAAAGATTCCAAACCCCGGGCTAGGGATGACAGGAACAAAACAAACAGCAGCTCCACCTCATTTAGATAGGCTTTTCATTGACCCCTGACCCCTGGCTGAAATGACCCAGGCCCGTGGTCAGAAGAGCCCTCATATAGCCTTTCCCCAGGGTGCAGGTCGAAGTCTGAAATCCACTGGGTGTTCCAGGCCCCCACTCGGTGATTCAGTCCAACACCCCTGATTTCTCTTTCCAGCTGTTTGTATTCCCTCCTTAATCATCCACAGACTTCCCAGAGCCAGGGGTACGGGGTTGGCATGTACCCTCCCAAAACTCAGTGGGGCCAGGTGGTGCTCAGCTTCGGGAGATCAGGGCCAAGGGACGAGATAAATTAGGGCAGAAGTCGCCTTCTAGAGCAGCTTAAACTCCCATCCACAACTGGGCTGCTGGGAGGGAGCTGGGGAGAAAGAACCCTGAAGCTAAGAAAAATCTCACCACCTGGGTTTGCGCCTTTCAGGATGTCACTGGGCCTTGGGAAGAACTCCCAGACTTTTCCTCCACTAGCTAAGAGAGTGGAAGCAGTGTGGCCGAATGGAAAGCACATGGGCCTGGGTGGGGGACAGAGTACTTGGGTTCTAATCCCAACTCTGCCGATTGCCTGCTGTGTGACCCTGAACAATTGCCTCCTGTGTGACCCTGGACAAGTCCCTTAACTTTGCTGTCTATTAGTTTTCTCATCTGTAAAATGGGGATTAAGACTGTGAGCCCTATGGGGGTTAGAGATTGTGTTCAATCAGTTTAGCTTGTATTTAACCCAGTGCTTAGAAGAGTGCCTGGCACATAGTAAGTGCTCAGTGAATACCATTAAAAAAACAGGGGGAGGGGGAGGTTCAAGCTTCTTGGCACCGGGGCCATCTCCCCCTTTCTAGACTGTAAGACTGGTGTGGGTAGGGATCGTCTCTCTTTATTGCTGAACTGTACTTTCCTAGTGCTTAGTACAGTGCTCTGCACACCGTAAGTGCTCAATAAACACAATTGAATGAATGAATGAAAAGTTTGAGGATGGTGAGACGTAAGCCCTGGGGAATGGGGGAAGGTGAAATATGCTTCTCCCCGAGTCCCTCTTCCCTTCTGGCAAAGTTTGTAGTTCTGATATTGAACAACGCACTCCCCTTCTCCCCTTTCTGCCACCCCCCCCCCCATCTCCTCCCCTTATAGGGGCAGGGTAGGAAAGACAAGACTGTGGTGGAGGAGGAAAGACCCAGGAGCCCTCGGTCGTCAGATGGACAGCAATAGAATGGGCGCTCTTCACTTCAGAGGAATCATCATATAACGGTGGCACAATTTGCCTCCTCCTCTACCCCAAACACAATCCACTGGGGAGAGTACCAGATGGGAAGTCCCTGAGTTCAGTCTTGGGTGACCTCAGAGAGTGTCACTTCAACTTTCTCCTCCTTAAATGGGAAAAATCATCTCTGCCCCTCCCTGCTTTGCAGGAATGATGAGGTGAGGATTAACTGTAATAGTAAGATTAATAGTGCTTACTCAGATCTTACTTGGAATCTGTTGCCGATTTGTACATTCCAAGCGTTTAGTACAGTGCTCTGCACATAGTAAGCTCTCAATAAATACTATTGAATGAATGCATACTTAGGTCATGGGTTCTAATGCCGACTCTGCCACTCGTCTGCTCGGTCACTTTGGGCAAGTCACTTCACTTCTCTGTGCTTGTCACCTCATCTGTAAAAGGGGAATTGAGACTGTGAGCCCCATGTGGGACAGGGACTGTGTCTGACCCAATTTGCTTGTATCCACCCCAGTGCTTAGGACATTGCCTGGCACATAGTAAGTGCTTAACAAATACCATTATTATTATTATTATCATTGTTAAGTGCTTACTAGTTGCCAAGCACTGTACTCAGTGCTGGGGTAGATACAAGATAAATTACCTAGGACCCAGTCCCTGTACCACATGGAGTTCACTGTCTAAGTAGGAGGGAGAAAAGGCATTGAATTCCTACAGCATTCATTCAATCGTATTTACTGAGTGCTTATTGTGTGCCAAGCACTGTACTAACCACTTGGGACAGCACAATATGATAAAAGGACACATTCCCTGCCCACAATGAGCTCGCAGTCTAGAGCGGGGGAGACAGTCATTAATATAAATACACAAATTACATATATGTACACAAGTGCTATGGGCTTGGGAGGGGGGAAGAACAAAGGGAGTAAATCAGGGAGACTAGAAAGGGAGTGGGAGAAGAGGAAAGGGGGGCTTAGTCAAGGAAGACCTCTTGGAGGAGATGGGTCTTCTATAAGGCCTTGAAGCCGGGGAGAGTAATTGTCTGTCGGATTTGAGGAGGAACGGTGTTCCAGGCCAGAGACAGGACATGGGCTAGGGGTCGGCGATGAGACAGTTGAGAAGGAGGCCCAGTGAGAAGGTTAGCACCAGAGGAACAAAATGTGCAGGCTGGGTTGTAGTAGGAGAGCAGTGAGGTGAGGTAGGAGGGAACAAGGTGGTGGGCTGCTTTAAAGCCAGTGGTGAGGAGTTTTTGTTTGATGCCGAGGTAGATGGGCAACCACCTCCAGTGGAGTGGGGTGACATAACCTGAACGTTTTTATAGAAAAATGATCCGGGCCGCAGAGTGAAGTATGGCACTTACTATGTGCTGAGCACTGTACTAAGCACTGGGGTAGATTCAAGATAATCAGGTTCCATGTGGGGCTCACAGTCTTAGTAGATCATATCTAGGATCTCTCTAAGCATTTAGTAAGGAACTTGGCACCTAGTAAGCATTTAGAAATACAACAGTTATTATCATCATTATTATCGCTATTATTACTGTTGTTATTGTATGAAAGCTAAACTGCGACAGGGTGAGTCAGGTTTACCACCCTGGAATGCTAGGATGGGACCACCCTCAAGACTCTCACCAGGCCATCCCCCTGCCTCCAGGCAAGCCTGAAAATGTGTTCTTTTATGGTATTTGTTAAGTTCCTACTATGTGTGAAACACTATTCTAAGCCCTGGGCAAGGTACGATTTAATTAGGTCAGACACAATCCCTGTCCTGCATCAAGCTCCCAGTCTAAGGAGGAGGGAGAACAGGTATCCCCATTTTACATTTGAGGAAACTGAAGCACAGTGAAGTTAAGTGACTTTCCCGAGGTCACACAGCAAGCAACTGGCAGAGCTGGGATTAGAATCCGGAACCTTTTGGCTCCCAGGACCATGCTCTCTCCACTAGGCCATGCTGCTGTCTGTTCAAGGAGGCCCTTGCTAGGACCAGAGCACTGATGATCGGATTCGTCCGCTTCCTGCCCTAGCCAAAGTAGCCTCACCAATCAGCAATCCTAATCCAGCGAAGATTTCCCCCATTATTTGACTGCTGGGAAACTGGGTCAAACAATTGTATTTGTTGAGAGCTTATTATGTGCTGAACACTGTACTAAGAGCTTGGCCAGGTGAAGCCAGGAAATCCTGGACTGGTGAGGGACACCTCTCCAGCTTTGGGCTGCCATCCCATTCACCCTAATCCTTGGCAGGGGAGAAAGGAGGGGGAAGAGAAGGGAATAATAATAATAATAATGTTGGTATTTGTTAAGCGCTTACTATGCACAGAGCACTGTTCTAAGCGCTGGGGGAGATACAGGGTAATCAATTCATCCCACGTGAGGCTCACAGTTAAACCCCATTTTACAGATAAGGTAACTGAGGCACAGAGAAGTTAAATGACTTGCCCACAGTCACACAGCTGAAAAGTGGCAGAGCCGGGAGTCGAACACATGACCTCTGACTCCGAAGCCCAGGCTCTTTCCACGGAGCCACGCTGCTTCCCTTGTGGTTAGAACACAGGTCTGGGAGTCAGAAGGAACCGGGTTCTAAAACTGGCTCTGCCACTTGTCCTCTGTGGGATCTTGGGCAAGTCATCTCTGTGCCTCAGTTACCTCATCTGTAAAATGGGGATTAAGTCTGTGGGACATGATTGTGTCAAAGTTGATTAGCTTGCATGTATCTCAGTGCTTATTACAGTGCCTGGACCATAGTAACCACTTAATAAACATCATAGAGAGAAAAAAAGAGGGAAAGAGAGAGGGAAGGAGAGAGAGGGGAGGGAGAGAATGAAAGAGGAAGAAAGGGAAAGACAGAGGGAAGGAGGAAGGGAGGGAGAAAAAGAGAAAAAGCAAGTATGCTAGTGGGATAGAAATCCTCAAAACAAAGAGAAGAAAAATTTGACATCTAACACTGTTCCATAAATAAGGCATCAATATGCAAAGCACTTTCATTCCCCCTCAATTGGAAAGTGATTCCAATTAACATTGAAATGGAAAGAGCAAAAGAGCATTAAAAAGAGGATGGGAACCTAAAGCATGGACTAACAACTTTAACTCTGGAGTCATTCATTCATTCATTCATTCAATAGGATTTATTGAGCGCTTACTACGTGCAGAGCACTGTACTAAGCGCTTGGAATGTACAATTCGGCAACAGATAGAGACAATCCCTGCCCATTGACAGGCTTACAGTCTAATCGGGGGAGATAGACAAAAACAAAAAAGCAATAAATAGAATCAAGGGGATGTACACCTCACTAACAAAACAGAGTAATAAAAATATATACAAATGAGCAAATGAGCACAGTGCTGAGGGGAGGGGAAGGGAGAGGGGGAGGAGCAGAGGGAAAGGGGGGAAAGGGGGGTTTAGCTGAGGGGAGGTGAAAGGGGGGGGTAGAGAGGCAATAGAGGGAGCAGAGGAAAAAGGGGAAGCTCAGTCTGGGAAGGCCTCTTGGAGGAGGTGAGCTCTACTTAGGGCTTTGAAGAGGGGAATAGAGATAGTTTGGCAGAGGTGAGGAAGGAGGACATTCCAAGACAGCGGGAGGACGTGACCCAGGGGTCGACGGCGGGATAGGCGAGAACGGGGGACGGTGAGGAGGTGAGCGGCAGAGGAGCGGAGTGTGTGGGGTGGGCAGGAGAAAGAGAGAAGGGAGGAGAGGTAGGAGGGGGAGGGGGATAGAGAGCCTTGTAGCCTAGAGTGAGAAGTTTTTGTTTCACGTGGAGGTTGATAGACAACCACTGGAGGTTTTTAAGAAGGGAGTGACATGCCCAGAGCGTTTCTGCAGGAAGACTGGAACGGGGAGAGGCAGGAGGAAGGGAGATCAGAGAGAAGACTGACACGATAATCCAGCCGGGGTATTACGAGAGCCCGTACCAGTAAGATAGCCGTTTGGGTGGAGAGGAAAGGGCGGATCTTGGCCATAATATAAAGGTGAGACCGGCAGGTCTCGGTGACGGATAGGATGTGTGGGGTGAATGAGAGAGCCGAGTCAAAGATGACACCAAGGTTGTGGGCTTGAGAGACGGGAAGGATGGTCGTACCATCCACAGTGATAGGGAAGTCAGGAAGAGGACAGGGCTTGGGAGGGAAGATAAGGAGCTCAGTTTTGGACCTGTTGAGTTTTAGGTGGCGGGCAGGCATCCAGGTAGAGACGTCCTGGAGGCAGGAGGAGATACGAGCCTGAAGGGAGGGGGAGAGGACAAGGGCAGAGATGAAGATCTGTGTGACATCTGCATAGAGATGATAGTTGAAGCCATGAAGGAGAATGAGTTCACCAAGGGAGTGAGTGTAGATGGAGAACAGAAGGGGGCCAAGAACTGACCTTTGAGGAACCCCAACAGTTAGAGGATGGGAGGGGGAGGAGGAGCCCATGAAGGAGACCGAGAATGAACGGCCAGAAAGATAAGAGGAGAACCAGAAGAGGACGGAGTCCTTGAAGCCAAGGTGAGATAAGGTGTGGAGGAGAAGGGGATGGTCTACAGTGTTAAAGGCAGCTGAGAGGTCGAGGAGGATTAGGATAGAGTAGGAGCCATTGGATCTGGTAAGAAGGAGGTCACGGGTGACCTTTGAGAGACCAGTCTCGGTAGAGCGGAGGGGATGGAAGCCAGATTGGAGGGGGTCCAGGAGAGAATTGGAGTTAAGGAATTCTAGGCAGCGAGTCAACCAGGACTGCAGTGAATTACCATTACAAGAATTTCGAGGAAATTAAGTCGGAACATTTTCCATCAGTGTGTACTCTTCTGAGCCCTGTAGACTTAAAAGTCTGACACTATTTTTAGAGTTGTCTCAAATTTCTGCTGTCTAATTTTTGACATCCCAAGCAGAACAAGTGAGACCGACGTATCTCCTCTACTCCAATGCTTTGGGGCCTGGGAGACAGCACATTTTGGGAGCCGCTGAGCTGCCATGCTCCCAAGTGAAGCAGTGTGGCTTAGTGGATAGTGCCCAGGCCTGAAATGGACCTGGGTTCTAATCCTGTCTCCACCATTCATTCAATCAATCGTATTTATTGAACGTTGACTGTGTGCCCAGCACTGTCACTTGGAAAAGTACAGTACGACAATAAACAGTCACATTCCCTGCCCACAGCGAGCTCACAGTCTCGAGTCACATGTCTGCTGTGTGACCTAGAGCAAGTCACTTCACTTCTCTGGGCTTCAGTTCCCTCATCTGTAAAATGGGGATTAAGACTGTGAGCCCCATGTGGGACAGGGACTTTGTCCAACCTGAATAAAGTTGACTATGGCCCAGGTCTTAGAACAGAGCTGGGCATACAGCAAGTGCTTATCAAGTACTATTATTATTATTATTATTATCATTATTATTCCCAAACTTTCTCCCAAGCATCAGGTATAAAATCTGCCCTCATCCCAGCCTCAAACGTTGGTTCAAGGCTACGGTCAGGTTGAGGCTGATCTAGTAAGCAAACCCAATCTATTTCTCCAGACTCCTTGACCCTAGTGGAAAAACTGTAAGCTGTAAGAGCTGTAAAACGGCTTATTGGATAAATATTGCCTCAAAGGGAAAAGCCCTAATGATAACTGGAATTGTGGATTATGCTATTGTTTCCCAGAATGCTTTGATTCTCTTTGCTTCTGCTGTTCCCTCTGCAGGATCTACTTGCAGAAGCAAATCCTGAGGAAATTTTGAACTCCACTCTTCTCTTTCACTATCAGAGCAGCTACTAGAAAGTAGCTTAATGGAGAGGAGAGCTGAGGACTAGTGGAGAGAGCAGTTTTTTAGGGACTGAGAAGCTTAGCCAATCAGTGCTTGCTTCTGAAGTGTTGGGGGACACTGGGTCAATTACTATAACCTGTTGCTTTTCAATGCTCCCATCTGGAAGATTCTACGGTTGGTGACACGTAGTGATCTTTTGAGACCAAAAGAAACCTTGAGAAAGAAAAGACATTAGCTGTCCCCTTCTTACCTTACCTCGCTGCTCTCCTCTTACTACCCAGAACATTCACTTCGCTCATAATAATAATAATTACGGTATTTGTTAAGCACTACTATGTGCCACACACCGTACTAAGCGTTGGAGTGGATACAAGCAAATCGTGTTGGACGCAGTCCCTGTTCCACGTGTGGCTCACAGTCTCAATCCCCATTTTCCAGATGAGGTAACTGAGTCACAGAAAAGTGAACTGACTTGCCCAAGGTCACATAGAAGGCAAATGGCAGAGCCAGAATTAGAATCCATGAACTTCTGATTCCCAGGCCTGTGTTCTATCCACTATGCCATGCTGCTTCTCATGCCAGTCTAATTGCTGCACCTCAATCTCATCTATTTTGCCGTCAAACAGTTGCCCACGTCCTGCCTCTAGCCTGTAAAGCACCCCCCATCCATATGCAACAGATTAGACTGTAAGCCCGTCAATGGGCGGGAACTGTCTCTATCTGTTGCCGATTTGTACATTCCAAGCGCTTAGTACAGTGCTCCGCATATAATAAGCGCTCAATAAATACCATTGAATGAATGAATGAATGAACAGACCATCACTCTCCCCATCTTCAAAGTCTTCTTAATATCACGTCTCCTCCAAGGAGCCTTCCCTGACTAAACCCTTGTTTCCCATACCTACGTTCCATTCTTCATCATCTGAGTACTTGGCTGTATATTCCTTAAACACTTCGCTACACACCATAGCCACACAGCATTCATTCATTCATTCATTCATTCATTCAATAGTATTTATTGAGCACTCACTGTGTGCAGAGCACTGTATTAAGTGCTTGGAAAGGACAGTATAGCAATAAAGAGGGACAATCCCTGCTCACAATCCACTTACAATCTAAAGTGGGGGAGACAGACGTGAATACAAAGGAATAAGATGACAGATATGTACATAAACGCTGTGGGGCTGGGAAGGGGGAAGAGCGAAGGGATCAAGTCAGAGAGAAGCAGAAGGGAGTGGGAGATGAGCAAAGATGGGACTTAGTCTGGGAAGGCCTCTAGGAGGAGATGTGCCTTCAATAGGTTTTGAATTGTGAATAATTGTGTACAGTAAGAATATCCTTCTACTCTGTTACTTCCCTGTCTGTAATTTTAATGGCTGTCTTCCCTTCTTCCTTTCTAGATTGTAAGCTCTTTGTGGGCAGGGATCATCTCTACCAACTCTGTTATACTGTACTCTCCCCCAAGCTCTTCATGCATTCAGTAAGTGCTCAGTGAATACCAATACCAATACCAATCAATACCCCTCTAGACTGTAAACTCATTGTGGGCTGAGAATTTGTCTGTTATACTGTTATTTTGTACTCTCCCAAGCAGGTTGGTATAGTGTTCTATACACAGTAAGCGCTCAGTAAATAAGATTGAATGACTGATGGACCATTGATCGATTGACTGTGTCCATTTACCGGACATTAGGTACAGTCCTCTTTCAGTTCAGGTGAAGGGTCTCCAATGAAATCCATCAATCAATCAGCTGCATTTATTGAGCGGTTACTGTGTGCAGAGCATGGTACTAAGCATTTGGAAGAGAACAATATAGCAGAGTTAGGAGACACATTTCCCGCCCTCAATGATCTTAGGGTCTAGAGGGGGACACAGGCATTCATAGACATAAATAAATTAGGGATATGCTCTGTAGGGCTGAGGGAGGACTGAATAAAGTGCGGAAATCCAAGGGCAAAAGAAACTTGAACGCGGCATAGCAAAGTCTTGTAAATAATCACAGGCCCCACAAGCCCAAGTCCTCAAGCAGAAATCAGCTTGAGGGCAAGTGAGGATTACACATATGAACCCGGACCACCAAAGCAGGGTGACTTCTCCTCCTCTCAGTCCCCGCTGCGGTCTGCCCTCCGTGTCCACCGACTCTGACCCAAGAGCTCTGGGAGAGAGCCAGCAGAGTTCCTGGCCAGTGGACTTTTTCACTGTCCTTGGCTCGGAGGGAAATGTGGTGGTGTCAGCCGACTGAAGCATTTTCAGGGCCTCAGATACCTACCCCTCTAGACTGTAAACTCGCTGTGGGCAGGGAATGTGCTTGTTTATTGTTCTGTGGTACTATCCCAAATGCTAAGTACAGTGCTCTGCATACAGTAAATGCTCAGTAAATACGATTGAATGACTTAATGAATGGATTGGTTCAAGCTTCTGCAACCCTTGTTTTGTATTGCTTTGAATCTACCCTGGTGTTTAGTAGACTGCTTGACACACTGTACACGCTGCATAAATAACAGGGTTATTGTTTTTGTTGTTTGGGCCTGTTCAGGAGGGGCAGAAATGCCTAGGCCAGCCCTATATACAGTCTGCCTCTAGAATGTAAGCTCATTGTGGGCAGGGAATGCCTGTTATATTGTACTTTCTCCCAAAAACTTAACATAGTGCTCTGCACACAGTAAGGGCTCAATTAATATGATTGATTGATGGATCGAACCCTTCCAAAGCAGACTTTGAGACCCCCAGATTTGCCAATTTTCTGGGGTTTATGATTCTGCCTCCTTACTTGATTCTACCTTCCCCTCTAGACTTTGAGCTCACTGTGGGCAAAGATGGTGTCTGCCAAGCACTTAGTACAGTGCTTTGCACATAGTAAGAGCTCACTAAATATGACTGATGGAGTGATTTATTTCTCTCTCGCCCACCTTGACCCCACCGTCATTCTTCGTCTCCAGTCTCTCTGCCATCCTCCTCCATCACAGAGTGGCTTAGTAGAAAAAGCACCGACGTAGGAATCCGAGGACCTGGGTTCTAGTCCTGGCTCTACTACTTGTCTGCTGTGTGACCTTGGGTAAGTCACTTCCCTTCTCTTTTCCTCATCCGTTAAAATGAGGATTGAGATTGAGAACCATATGTGGGACAGGGACTGTGTCCAGCCTAATTATGTTGTATCTATGCCAGCACTTAGTAAGTTCTGACACATAGCTTAACAAATACCACAATTATTACTGTCTCTCCGTCCTTTCTTCTTCCACCCTTTTTTTCCCAATCTTCCCAGATGGATCCCCATTTTCATCCACCTACTCCCTCTGTTGCTCTCCATCTCCTCTCTCTCTGCCCAATTCTTTGCCCAAAGTTCGCTGTAACTACGTGAAGACTTGCTGTCTCAAAATCCCTCCCAGATGGGGCCTGACGTCAGAGCCTGTCAAACATTAGCTTAAAGGTTGGCAGGTTGGAATGAGCTCGTGTCTTCATTTTCCTCCAGAGGTGAATGCCAATGTTGGGCTGAGCAGCACCAGATACAGATACGTGGAAGATTAATATAGCTCTGTAGACAGTAACACAAACTTGATTCCGGGACCCTTCTCAGTGGAGAGAACAATGAGGCCCCAATCCTGTCGGGGTGAGAAACCCTCTCTGCCTTAACCCTGCACTGGTGGTTCTGTGCTCGAGGGATGAGGGAGTGAAGGAGGAAGGAACTAAGGAGAGCAAGGCCTGAAGGAGAAAGCTGAGGACAGATATAAATCAGGGCACTGAAAGGAGTAACCACTGGGTAAGGCAGGACTGGAAATAATAGGGGCAAATGGGTTAGAGAAGGGGAGAGGGGACCAAACCAAGATAGGGAGAGCACGGATCGGCTCAGAATTCATGCAGATCGCGGCTCCTCCACTAGTCTGCCGTGTGATCTTGTTCAAATCACTTAACCTCTCTCAGCCTCAGTATCCCCTGCTGTAAAATGGGGATAATTTTATCTGCCTCTCCCTACTTGCAGAGGATTTTGTGAAAACACAGCCTCATGAAGAATATCAAAAGAGCTTTGAAAAAATCAAAATGCTGTATAAATTGCAAGGCATTTCATTCATTCATTCATTCAATCGTATTTATTGAGTGCCTACTGTGTGCAAAGCACTTTACTAAGCGCTTGGAAAGTACAACTGGGCAAAAGATAGAGACAATCCCTACCCAACAATGGACTCATGGTCTAGAAGTGGGGAGACAGCCAACAAAACAAAACAAGTAAACAGGCATCAATAGCATCAAAATAAATGAATAAAATTATAGATATATACACATCATTAATAAAATTTATGCAAATGAACTGGCCAGTATGGTGAAAAACAAACAAACTCATGCATATGGCAATCATTTGGTCAGAGGGACATCAGAAGGAAAAACTCCAGTCTCAAAACCCAGATAAGCAAGATCAATTAATCAATCAATCAGTGGTATCTGTTGAAGGCTTATTATGTAAAGTGCACTGTACTAAGCACTGGGGAGAGTAAAAAAAAATGCTGGTATTTGTTAAGCGCTTACTACGTGCCGAGCACTGTTCTAAGCCCTGGGGTAGACACAGGGGAATCAGGTTGCCCCACGTGGGGCTCACAGTCTTAATCTCCATTTTACAGATGAGGTAACTGAGGCACCAAGAAGTTAAGTGACTTGCCCAAAGTCACACAGCTAAGTGGCTGATCTGGGATTCGAACCCATGACCTCTGACTCCAAAGCCCATGTTCTTTCCACTGAGCCATGCTGCTTCTCTAGCCACGCTGTTTCTCTACAGAAGCACAGAGAGTACAGTACAGCAGAAGTAGCAGACAAATTCCCTGACTCTAACGAACGTACAGTTTAGAGGGGGAGATGGTCATTAATATGAATGAATAATTTATAATATACAACTTAAAGATAATAATAATGTTGGTATTTGTTAAGCGCTTACTATGTGCAGAGCACTGTTCTAAGCACTGGGGTAGATACAGGGTCATCAGGTTGTCCCACATGAGGCTCACAGATAAATACATAGTATCATATAATCTCATGTAATATCATAATATGTACATAAGAGAAATGAGCAGAGACTCATCCCAAAGATATCTAGTGAAACCTGGAAAAAACATCACTGAAATAGTCTCACATGCCGAAGCTATGAGGTGTGCACACGTGCATACACACACACACATACACACACACACATGTGCGTGCACTGTATGCTCACTGTGGACAGAGAACGTGTCTGTTATATTGTATTATCCCAAGTGCTTAGTACAGTGCTCTGCATATGGTAAGCGCTCAATAAATACTATTGACTGACAGAGTGGTGGAGCAGAGGGGAGACGGGAAGAGCGACCTTATAGCCCCCCTAGAGAAGAAGCTCTGACAGCACCCCTGCCCACGGCTGCTAAGGGGGCATGGATAGGCCTTTTTGAGGTGTGAGGTGCACCCACAATAACAATAATCGTATTTGTTAAGCACTTACTACTTGCCAAGCACTGTAGTGGACACAAGCAAAATGGTTTGGACATATGGGGCTCAGTCTCCATCCCCATTTTACAGATGAGGTAACTGAAGAGCAGAGAAGTGAAATGAAGGTCACAGCAGACCATGTGAAGGAGCCTGGGTTTAGACTGTGAGCCCATTGTTGAGCAGGGATTGTCTCTATCTGTTGCCAAATTGTAAATTCCAAGCACTTAGTACAGTGCTCTGCACATAGTAAGCGCTCAATAAATACTTTCGAATGAATGAATGAACCCATGACCTTGTGATTCCCAGACTGGTGCTCTATCCACTAAGCCATGCTGCTTCTCAATAAATGAGGAGCACAGATGGACCCCGCTTCCCGCCAACTGGGAGCTGTGGGAGTGAGGGTGGTTGGAGAAGCTCTTAGTACAGTGCTCTGCACACACTAAGAGCTCAAAAAATACAAATGATTGAGAGAGCTGGGGACTCCTGTGGCTGGGGGCTCCTGTGGATATGGGGGTGTGGACCCGGAGGGCCGGAGGAGGAAGCCACATCTTATGTCATCACGTATCACACTTCAAACACTTAGTTCAGTGCTCTGCACAGTAAATTCTCCATAAATACCACTGATTGATTGATTAATCCACAACCCATCCTTGAAGCTTATGGGCAATGCTCAGGAATCCCACCTGCCCTGTCTTGAGAGTGATACATTTTTTTTTTGTATTTATTAAGCGCTTACTGTATGCAGACCTCTGTACTAAGCGTTGGGGAAAGTACAATACAATAATAAAGAGTGACAATCTCTGCCCACAACGAGTTCACAGTCTTGACCGAGGGAGCCACACATCAATACAAATAAACAGACATCAATACAATACAAATAAATAAAATTACAGATCTATACATAAGTGCTGTGGGGCTGGGATGGGGAAGAACGAAGGGAGCGAGTCAGAGTGACACAGAAGGGAGTGGAGATGGGGAAAAGTGGGGCTTAATCTGGGAAGGCCTCTTGGAGAAGATGTGCCCTAGGTAAGGTTTTGAAGGTGGGGGAGAGTATTTGTATTTGTTAAGGGCTTAATATGTGCCAGGCACTGTACTGAGCCCTGGGCAAGGCAATCAGGATGGACACGGTTCCTATCCCACATAGTGCTCAGTCTTAATCCCCATTCTAAAGATGAGGTGACTGAGGCACAGAGAAATTAAAGTGACTTGCCCAAGATCACACAGCAGACCGGTGGTAGAGCTGGGATTAGACCCAGGTCCCCTGACGCTCAGGCCCGTGCTTTTTCCAGTAGGTCACACTATTTCTCAAAAATGATCTTGTTATACCCATCAGTAAATATGTCTGCAAATAAATAAAACTCTGTGTGTCTGCATAATTATGCAATTATGTGCGTAAACATCCATGTAAATATAAGACTAGCACACAAGTGTAGCACTTCTGTAGATACCCATAATTTATTTATTTATATTAACGTCTGCCTTCCCGTCTAGACTGTGAGCTTGACGTGGGCAAGGAATGTATCTGTTATAGTGTTGTGTTGGATTCTCCCAAGAACATAGCGCAGTACTCTGCACACAATAAATGCTCAATAAATACAACTGATTGATTGTTGTGTGCATATACACGCTTAATCTTGTTCCCCAGGACATCCATAACAGAGACATTTTCTTTCAAGAAGGGATTTAATAAACAATTAAGTGCAGAAATCTATATTCCCCAGTATTTCCTGTCATTTCAGACATTTTCCCTTTTCAAAAGTATCTTGGAGTCATCAGCTTTCGGAATGAACACTTGTTTTTCAACAAGCCCTTCCCTCCTCTCCGCCCGTCTTCCTCTTTTCCTGAACGAACATGCAGACTGAATGCTGGGGAATTATGGATGGCCTTTAAGATAGGGAAAATCCCTCTTCCTGCAGCTTAATGCAAAAGCCTCTTCGGGGCATGTTTCTTCTTTTCTTTTAGAACGCCAGATTGAACAACAATAAAACTATGGATTAACTGAAATACTAAGCCGACTCTAAACAGAATGTGTAAAATCCACGTCTGGAAGTGGCTTCGAGAGGTCATTTCATCCATGCTTCTGCCTTCAAGTGAGTTGATAACTAAATGGTCACCTACTGCAAGAGCCAGCAGTCTTGACATTAGGTCATTCTTGCTCTTTACTAGAGAAGCAGCATGGGCTAGTGGCAGGAGCACAATTCTGGAGTGAGAGGACCTGGGTTCTACTCTGCCTATTATTTGCTTCATGACCTCGGGCAAGAGCAGCATGGCAGGGTAGAGAGAGCACAGGGCTGGAAGTCAGAAGGTCATGGGTTATAATAATAGTAATAATGATGGCATTTGTTAAGCTCTTACTATGTGCCAAGCACTATTCTAAGCGCTGGGATAGATACAAGGTAATCAGCTTCTCCCCTGTGGGGCTCACGGTCTTAATCCCCATTCTACAGATGAGGTAACTGAGGCATAGAGAAGTTAAGTGATTTGCCCAAAGTCACACAGCTGACAAGTGGCAGAGCCGGGATTAGAACCCATGACCTCTGACTCCTAAGCCTGAGCTCTTTCCAATGAGCCACGCTGCTTCTCCAGGGTTATAATACTGGCTCTGCCACTCATCTGCTCTGTGACCTTGGGCAAGTCACTTCACTTCTCTGGGTTTCAGTTACCGCATCTGTACAGTGGTGGTTGAGACCGTAAGCCCCACATGGGACAGGCATCGGGTCCAACCTGATTTACTTATAACCACCCCAGCACTTAGCACAGTGCCTCACACCTAGTAAGCACTTGATAATAATTATTATTACTATTATGGTATTTGTGAAGTGCTTACTGCATGCCAAGAACTGTTCTAAGCGCTGGGATAGATACAAGGTAATCAGGTTCTCCCGCGTGGGGCTCCCAGTCTTAATCCCCATTTTACAGACGAGGTAATTGAGGCACAGAGAAGTGAAGTAACTTGCCCAAGGTCACACAGCAGACATGCAGTGGAGCCAGGATTAGAACCCTCGTCCACTGACTCCCAAACCCGTGCTCTTGCCACTAGACCAAGCTGCTTCTCTTAACAAATACCACAACTGTTATTATTATTTAACTTCTCTGTGCCTCAGTTCAACTGTAAAAAATGGGGATTAAATACCTGTTCTCCCTCCTCTTAGATTCTGACAGGGACCTTGTTCAATCTAATTAACTTGGACTTACACCAGAGCTTAGAACAGTGTTTTACACATAGTAAGTGCTTAACAAATACCACAAAAAAACTCATTCCCTACCACGGCAGTTTAATCAGTCAGTTTCATCAGTAGAGTTTGTCGAGCCCTTATCGTCTGGGGTCAAATGATTTGGGGGGAATGTTATAGCAGTCAAAGACTGGGCCCTTCTCCTCAGTAAATGTATGGGGCTTTTCCTTGGCTTCCTACCTCAGGGATGATAGGGAACCAGATAGTCACCAGGTCTCTGGGAAAGAGGCTGTCCTGTCACCTGTGCTATTAAATCTTTCCTCAGGCTTCATTTCCCCCAATTGAGCGAAGTTCCCGATCCTTCCATCATAAATCACTTCCCCAAACTTTCAATTCCCCCTGGGGCTCCCTTCTGAATGGTCTCCAAGCCCTTAATAAAACAAACTCGTAGAAGATTGTCAGTACAGCAAGCACTAGTTTACCCTGAAGAGTGCTAATGCACCCCTTGGAAAGGAGAGTCTAATTTTTTTCTCTCTCTAGAGATCAGACGTCAAAAGAGCTGCCCTGATCTGAGTCCTGGCACAGGGAGAGGTTTGGAGTTTCAGGAGTGAATGACTGGGCTCCTTGGAGCTACAGAAAGAGAATCCGGCTCAACAGAAACAGTAATACTGAAATTCTCACTCTCCTCCCTGCCTTTTGCCTTTTCTCTCTACAGTCCACACTTCACTGTCCTCCCCAGTTCATTTTCTAAAACATTATTCTGTGCACATCCTCCCACTTCTCAAAACCAGAGAAGTAGCATGGCCCAGTGGACACAGTACGGGCCTGGGAGTCAGAGGGACCTGGGTTCTAAGTCCTGCTCCACCGCTTGTCTGCCATGTGACCTTGGTCCAGCCACTGAACTTCTCTGGGCCTCAGTTACCTCATCTGCAAAATGGGGATTAAGATTTTGAGCCCCATATGAGACAGGGTCCCGGCCCAACCTGATTAGCTGCATCTAACCCAGAGCTCAGTCGAGTGCCTGGCACATAGTAAGCACTTAAATACTGTTTTTTAAAAAAAAGACCTTCTGAATCTCTGCTTCCAGCCTGACTTCTCACCTTTTGCCCAGACTCCTGCCTCCTGCCTTTGGGACATTGTCTGGCATTTCAATTTCTCCCCAAATTTGTGGCCTGAATGTAGAAGAAACAAAGGGAACTCAGAGGCCTGCCTTGGTTACCACACTCCAAGGGTTTTCTTCAATTTAACAAAATAATAATAATAATAACTGTGGTATTTGTTAAATGCTTACTATGTGTCAAGCACTGTCCTAAACGCTGGGGAAGATGAAGGATAATCAGGTCAGACATATTCCCTGTCCCACATAGGGCTCGCAATCGAAGTAGGAAGGTGAACAAGTATTGAATCCTCATTTTGCAGACAAGGTAACCTAGGCACAGAGAAGTTAAGTGACCTGCCCAAGGTCACAGATTAGGCAAGTGACGGAGCAGGAATTAGAACCCAGGTCCTCTGACTCCCAGGCCCATGCTCTTTTCACTAATAATAACAATGGTACTTATTAAGCTCTTACTACGTGTTTACTATGTGTTCTAAATGCTGGGTACAAGCACTATGCTACATTGCCCTCTAATAAAAATTTCATCATTTCTTATTACTAAGCATAATAATAATAATAATGATTGTGGTATTTGTTATGTGCTTATTAGGTACTAAGGACTGGGGTAGCTAGATGAGAATAGAGGTCCCACACAGAGCTAACAGCCTAAGTAGGAGCAAGAACAAGTATTGAATCCCTAACAGCCTAAGAAGGAGCGAGAACAAGTATTGAATCCCTATTTTACAGATGCGGTAATTTAGACCCAGAGAAGTTAAGTGACTTCTCCAAGGTCACACAGGAGACAAGTGGCAGGGCTGGATTTAGAACCGAGGTCCTCTGATTCCCAAGTCTATGGCCTACCCACTGAGTCATGCTGATTCTTCTCAATCTTATGGGCAGGACATGTCATGAAAATTAGTTCTCTAAGGAGGCCTGAATGATGCTCTTCCCAGGACTACACAACTCTTAGACCACAGTTGCCTCCCCTTCCTAATTTTCCCACCACTGTCATAACACCTTTTTACCTGCTCCACCCATTCACAATCAGCATAGTTTAGTGAAAAGAGCACAGGATTGTATACCTGAGTATACTTTCCCCAGTGCTTAGTACAGTGCTGTACACTCCCCTTCTTAAACAACTCCAGTGGCTGCCTATCAACCTCCGCTCCAAACAAAAACTCCTCACTCTAGGCTTTGAGGCTCTATATCACCTTGCCCCTTCCTACCTCTCCTCCCTTCTCTCTTTCCACCGCCCACCCTGCACTCTCCGCTCCTCCGCCGCCCACCTCCTCACCATCCCTCGGTCTCGCCTATCCCGCCGTCGACCCCCGGGCCACGTCCTCCCGCGGTCCCGGAACGCCCTCCCTCCTCACCTCTGCCAAACTGATTCTCTTCCCCTCTTCAAAACCCTACTTAAAACTCACCTCCTCCAGGAGGCCTTCCCAGACTGAGCTCCTCTTCTCCCTCTACTCCCTCTACCACCCCCCCTTCACCTCTCCGCAGCTAAACCCTCTTTTCCCCCTTTCCCTCTGCTCCTCCCCCTCTCCCTTCCCATCCCCTCAGCACTGTACTCGTCCGCTCAACTGTATATATTTCCGTTACCCTATTTATTTTGTTAATGAATTGTACATTGCCTTGATTCTATTTAGTTGCCATTGCTTTTACGAGATGTTCTTCCCCTCGACTCTATTTACTGCCATTGTTCTCGTCTGTCCGTCTCCCCCGATCAGACCGTAAGCCCGTCAAATGGCAGGGACCGTCTCTATCTGTTGCCGACTTGTTCATTCCAAGCGCTTAGTACAGTGCTCTGCACATAGTAAGCGCTCAATAAATACTATTGAATGAATGAATGAATGAATGAAATAGGAGGGGGCAAGGTGATTGAGCGCTTTAAAACCCGATAGAAGTTCTGTTTGATGCAGAGATGGATGGACAACCACTGAAAGTTCTTGAGGAGCAGGAAAACATGGACTGAACATTTTTGGAGAAACAGGAGGCAGGTAGGTCAGCAACGAGGTTGTTAATCAAGGCATGATAGGATAAATTCTTGGATTAACATGGTAGTAGTTTGGATGGAGGAGAAAGGGTGGATTTTAGCGATGTTGTGAGGGTTGAACTGACAGAATTTACCGACATACTGAATATGTGGGTTGAATGAGCACGAACTAACTGGTGAGGTAGATATAAGATAAAAATATGGCCTTGCCCTTCAAGGTGTCCATGCAAGTCAAGGGCTATGACACACAGACATGAAGTGACTTGCCCAAGGTAACACAGCAGACGATTAGAACCCATGACCTTCTGACTCCCAGGCCTGAGCTCTAGACACTATGTCATGTGAGATAGGGACTGTGTCCAACTCGATTTGCTCATATTCACCCCAGCGCTTAGTACTGTACTTTGCCCATAATATGTGCTTAACAAATACCATTATTATCGTTATTATTATTATTATTACCCAGGAACCACCACACGTCTGCTGTGTGACCTTGGACTAGTCACTTCATTTTTCTATGCCTCAGTTACCTCATCTGTAAAATGGAGATTAAAAGTGTGAGCCCGAATGTGAGACAGGGACTGTGTCCAACCTGATTAAGTTGTATCTACCTCAGAGCTTAGAACAGTGCTTGGCACACAGTAAGTGCTTAACAAGTACCAGAATCATCATTATTGTTATTATTATTATTATCTGCACTCCTGACCACTTAATTATTTTATACACAGCATGGCTTAGTGACAGAAGCATGAGCTTGGGAGTCAGAATGATGTGGGTTCTCATCCTGACTCTGCCACTTGTCTGCTGTGACCTTGGGCAAGCCACTTAACTTCTCTGTGCCTCACTGAATTCATCTGTAAAATGGAGTTTAAAGCTGTGAGCCCCACGTGGGACAACCTGATTACCTTGTATCTATCCCAGCGCTTAGAACAGTGCTTGACACATTAGAAATGCTTAACAAACACCATAATTATTATTATACACCATACACACTCACAGATATATAGAAAAAAATGTAATCATTGTAAAAATACAAGTTATTCTGGGAGTCAAATTGCCCCATTTTAAGCTCCTTTTGTGTTTTGTAGTGTGACTATTGTGTAAATGCCTACCTCTATATGCCATAGAAGTTTTTGAGCAAGAGTGGAAATTAAGTTGTCTGACCACGGTTTCCTTTCCAGAGAGAGAACCGTGAGGTCATGATTCTGGAGGACACTGAGACAGCTCTACACTTGAGTGATCTCTCCTCTTTCATCCCTATTTAACTCGGAGACAAGAAAGAGGAGGAAAACTGGATTCCTGCTTCAGGAAGTGGCGTGATGCAAAAAGCAAACCTCACACAGGTCTCACTGACAAAGCCCACCGGGAGCCTCTGGCATCTTAGAGGATACTTTCTGCTTTCAGGGCTAAGTACAGTGCTCTGCTCCCAGTAAACATTCAGTAAATACCAGTGATTGATTGATTCTGGGGCTCATGAAGGTAGCCAATAGGGAAATAATTGGATGAGGAGAGATGATGGATGGTCACCAAAGTCAACAGACATCAGGGTTGAAGAGAACACTGAGTCAGGACTTCATTTCCTAGAAAATTCACCAAAGGAGAAGCTACAATAAGCTGAGGAAACATTTGTGTTGAAACTTCTGGACAATAGAAAAGCAGACAATGCTGAGAGAGTTTTCTTTTAGGGTATTGTTAAGGGTATATGCCAGGCACTGTTCTAAATGGAGTGGAAGGTAATATCCCAAATGGAGCTCGCGGTCTTAATCCCCATTTTACAGATGAGGTAACTGAGGTCCAGGGAAGTGAAGTAACTTGCCCAAGATCACACAGCAGACAAGTGACAGAGCTGGGACTAGAACCCAGGTCCTTCTGCCTCCCAGTCCTGTTCTCTATACACTAGGCTATACTGCTTCTCAGTGATAGCCTTTCCCACCAGAGTGGGTCAGTGGCTGATTGAGGGAGATCAGAATCAATCAATCCATCAGTGGTATTGATTGAGCGCTTACTGTGTGCAGAGCACTGTACTAAACTCTTGGAAAAGTAAAATATAACAGAGATGGTAAACACTTTCTGAAGTACAGTGCCTGGAACATAGTAAGCGCTTAACAAATGCCATCTAAAAAAATCATTGGATGTCTATGGACATGGGTCCAATCTGTTTCTGTAGCTCTTGAAATCTCACCCAAGCGTGAAGAGTCTGTTCTTTTAAACGTCAGTGCGCTGCTGCTCTGATGGCATTTATCATTGTTTTTGTCTTTTTTTAAAGTATTTGTTAAGCGCTTACTATTTGCCAGGTACTGTACTAAGCGCTGGGGTAGATACAAGGTAATCTGATTGGACACAGTCTGTGTCCCACGTGGGGCTCTCAGTCTTAAACCCTATTTACAGATGAGGTAACTGAGGTACCGAGAAGTTGAGTGACTCACCCAAGAGACAAGTGGAGGAGGTGGAATTAGAACTCAGTTCCTTTGACTCCCAGGCCCATGTGCTTTCCACTAGGCTGCTTCCCAATGTTTGTCTGTTTTCACTGCTAATCATCCTTATTATGTTCATTTCAAACTCTCCTCTGAGCCCAGGGATCATTTCTAATTCATGGAAGGTATTGAGCTCTTGCTGTACAAAGTGCTCAGAAGAGTACAGAACAACATTCTTTGCACATATGAATTTACACTCTAGAGGGAGAAACAGACATTAATCGTTGCAGGCAGGGAACATGTCTGCTAATTCTGTTGCATTGTACTTCCTGAGCACTTAGTATAGTGCTCTGCACATAGTAAGTGCTCGATAAAAACCATTGATAGATAATATAAATAAATCATGTATAATATATAATATATAGGTATGTATGAAAGTACCGTGTGGCTGATGGTGAGGTGAATATCAAATGCCCTGAGGTCATAGATGATGCAGAAGGGAGAAACAGCATGGGAAATCAAGACTTAATTGAGGAATTCTCACCCATGCATTTTTTTCCTGCACTTAATACAGTTTTTTATCCACAATAAGTACTCAATAAACATTCTCTACTCAAAAATTGAATATATGAATGAATGAATCAATCCATCATTAGTATTTATTAACCTTGGCTTCAGTAGCTTTGTCCTTTCTCCCGGTTCTCCTCTTATGTCTCTGGCCGCTCATCCTCGGACTCTTTAGCAGACTCCTCCTCTGCTTCCCACCCTCTGAGGGTGGATTCTCCATCTCCACACACTCCCTTGAAGAACTCTTTCATTCCCACAGTTTCAACTACCCTGTCAAAGTGGATGATTCCCATATCTTCAGCCCTGACTTCTCTCCTTCTCTGCAGTCTTACGATTCCTCCTGTCTTCCCACTGACACAACAAACTTAACATGTCCAAACCAAAATGCCTCATCTTCCCAACCATATCCTGTCCTTCCCATCTTTCCCATCACTATAGACAACTCTGCTATCCTCCCTGCCTCACAAGCCGATAGCCTTGGCATTAACCTCAACTCATCTCTTTCATTCAGCCTCCATATTCAATCTATCAGTTCTACCTTCACAATATCGATAAAATCCACCCATTCTACTCCTATTACTGCATCGGCCTCCCTGATGACCTACCTGTCTCCTGTCTCTTCTCTCTCCAACTCTTAACTCTGCTGCCCAAACATTTTTCTAAAAAACAGTTCAGTCCACACCTCCTCATTCCTCAAGAACCTCCAGTGCTGACTCATTCACCTCCTCATCAGACAAAAGCTCATCACCTTCAGCTTTAAAGCACTCAATCAGCTCACTCCCAACCTATCTTACTGCTCTGATTGTTTACTAGAAGCCAGATCATACCCTCCCCTCCTCTAATGCCAGCCTACTTAATGTTCCAAGATCTAGTCTATCTCACCACCAACCCCTTGTCCATGACCTTCCTCTGACCTGGAACATTTTTCCCTCTTCATCACCCAGTCAGTGAATCAATAGTATTTATTGAACTCTTACTGTGTGCAGAGCACTATACTAAGAGCTTGGGAGAGTACAGTATAAAAACCACATTCCCTGCCCACAAACAGTTTACAGTCTAGAGGTGGAGACAGACATTAATATAAGTAAAAATGAAAGCTATGTTCAGAAGTGCTGTGGCGCTGGGAGGAGGGATGATTAAAGGGAGCAAGTCAAGGCGATGCAGAAGGGAGTGGGAGAAGAAGAAAAAAGGGCTTAGTCAGGGAAGGCCTCTTGGAGGAGATGTGCCTTTAATAAGGCTTTGAAGCTTGTTAGAGTAATTGTCTGTCAAATACGAAAAAGAAAGGCATTCCAGGCTAGACGCAGGCTGCGAGTGAGAGGTTGGAGGTGAGACAGATTAGACCGAGGTACAGTGTGGAAGTTGGCATAAGAGGAGCGTTAGAGGAGCTAAATGTGTGGGCTGGATTGTAGTAGGAGAGAAGGAAGGTGAGATAGGAGTGGGCAAGGTGATCCGGTGTTTTAAAGCCAATGGTGAGGAGTTTCTGTTTGATTTAGAGATGGATGGGGCAACCACTGGAGGTTCTCGAGGGGTAGAGAAACAGAGTAGGGGCCTGGGAGTCAGAAGGTCATGGATTCTAATCCCAGCTCCATCACTTGTCTGCCGTGTGACCTTGGGCAACTCACTTCACTTGTCTGGGCCTCAGTTACCTCATCTGGAAAATGGAGATTGAGACTGTGAGCCCCACATGGGACATGGACCATGTCCAACCCGATTTGTCTGTGTCCATCCCAGTGCTTACTACAGTGCCTATAATAAGTACTTAACTAATACCATTATTATTATTATTTTTGTAGAAAAATGATCTGGGAAGCAGAGTGAAGACTGGAGTAGGGAGAGATAGGAGGCAGGGAAGTCAGCAAGGAGGCTGATAAGTAATCAAAGCAGGATAGGATAAATGCTTGGATTAATGTGGTAGCCATTTGAATGGAGAGGAAATGATGTTGACAGACAGACAGACACTACTCTCCCCACCTTCAAAGCCTTGTTAAAATCAATCTCCTCCAAGAAGTCTTTTAGGAAGAAGCCCTCATTTTCTCTACTTCCACTCCCTTCTTTATGCACTTGAATCTGTCCCCTTCAAACACTTGATATTCACTCCACCCTCAGCCTCACAGCATTTAGGTAAATAGCCATGATTTATTCTAGTGTCTGTCTCCACCTCTAGACTCCAAGGTCCTTGTAGGTGGGGAATGTGTCTGCCAATTCTGTTGGTTGGTACTCTCTCAATCACTTAGTATAGTGCTCGGCACATAGTACTCAATGATGATGGTGGCATTTGTTCAGTGCTTACTTTGTGCAAAACATAGTAAGGGCTGAGGGAGATACAAGATAATCAAGTTGTCCCACGTGGGGCTCACAGTCTCAATCCCCATTTTACAGATGAGGTAACTGAGGCACAGAGAAGTGAAGTGACTTGCCCCAGGTCACACAGCAGACAAGTGACAAAACCAGGACTAGAACCCACGACATCTGACTCCCAAGCCCATGCTCTTGCCACTAGGTTAGGCTAAATACCATTGATCAACTGATGAATTTATTTTGAGCAGGGAATATGTCTACCCACTTTGTTCTATTGTACTCTCCCTAGTGCTTAGGACAGTGATATGCACATAGTAAGCCCTAAATAAATACCACTGCTTGACCATTTGGGGATTCTGGCCACAAATCTTTTTTTTTGTTTTTGTTTTTTGTTCTTTGTTATAGCGCTTACTTTGTGCCAGGCACTGTACTAGGCACCACGGTAGATACAGGTTAATCAAGATGAGACAGTCCATGTCCCACTTGGAGCTTGTAATCTCAATCCCCATTTTACAGATGAGGTAACTGAGGCCCAGAGAAGTGGAGTGACTTGCCCAAGGTCACACAACAGGTAAGTGGTAGAATCTGGATTAGAATCCAGGTCCTCCCTAGTCCCAGGCCCGGTCTCCTTCCACTAGGTCACACTGCTTATATAGATGCCACAGAGATGCTCTTGAAGCTGAATTCAGGGGTCTGAGGGAATCTGCCTGGATAGCAGGAGAAATATATGGCTGACTAGCATGTGAAGCATCAAAGGGCATTTATTCTTTGACTGAGCTGCCCCTCCACTGGCGAGCAGGAGGCTGGCGGCCAAGCTGCTGACCACAGTGCTGGGTTTGAGTCTTATGGAATAATGTCTTAATTTTTTTGTGTAGAACACAACTTCCCAACATGTTCTCCTCCACGGGGAGCCAGGCCACAGTGCTCCTCCAGCAAGCCTGTCCTGTTTAGAAGAAGAGGAGAAGGAGATGAGGAGGAGGATTGTCCCAAAATCTTGGCTTTCACCGGTAGGTACTATGAAGTCTGCTTCCCAGGATCTCCCTCAGAAAAGCATGGCTGTGGACTCCCTTATTCCTTCTAATGGTGGGCCCAGCACAACCTGGATCATTCAATTCCCAGGTAACTCACAAACCTATCATCCACAGCAACGTCACGGTCTTCACTGTCCTGCAGTGCGTATGTGTGTGTTTGTGTTGGCGGGGGGAGGGAAGGAAAGCATCTTTGCACCCCTTCTCCATCTGCATCCGCATTCAGGCCTCCCCTCAGGAAGCATGGTGACTTCTTATCACAGGGGCAGAAGAGGGGGATCTCCCACCTGCCCAATGGGACCCAAACTGTGCCCAACCTGATTTGCTCAGATCTACCCCATCCCTTAGTACAGCACCTGGAATATAGTAAGCACTTAACAAATAGCATAAATATATTTTAAAATTTATTTTATTGTCTGTCTCTCTGACTAGATTGTGAACTACTTGACAGTGGGGATCCTCATAAGCAACAGCAGCATCAAATCATAATAATGATAATAATTAAAAGAAAGTATTTGCTAAGTGCTTACTCTGAGCCAAAGCATTGTGCTAATCAGATTAGTCTGCTTCACATGGTGCTCATAGTCTAAAAAGGCCAGCTGGGGCCTTATCTCCATATTACAGGTGAGGAAACGGAGACCCCCGAGTGGTTAAGTGACTTGCTTAAAGTGACCCATCAGGCTTTAGGTTCAAATACTTTAGAACCTAACTTTCTTTAGGTTCAAATACTTTAGAACCTGCGTCTCCTGAGACCCAATCTTAGGCTCTAAGCCCTGTTCTCACCACTTCAGGGTGGCTGAAATGCAAAATGGGAAGAGAACCCCCAAGTTCAACGCATCTAACCATTAATAATAACAATAATAACTATGGTATTTGTTAAGCACTTAACTGTGTGCCAGGCACTGTACTAAGCCCTGGGGTGGATACAAGCAGATCAGGTTGGATACAGTCCCTGTCCCACGAGGGGCTCACAGTCTCAATCCCCATTTTACAGATGAGGTAACTGAGAGCCAGGGAAGTGAAGTTACGTGTCCAAGGTCACACAGCAGACGAGTAGTGGAGCAGGATTAGAACCCATGACCTTCTGTCTCCCAGGCCCATACTCTATCCACTACACCATGATGCTTCTCAATTGCTTCTCACCCATTGCTAGCACTCTTCTTCCCCAGCACCACTGTGAGCCCAAGTGGGACCTGATTACCTTATATCTACCCCAGTGCTTAATACTTGCCTGGCACATGATAAGCACTTAACAAATACCATAAAAACAAATACAAAAAGCACCACTGTTTTGCCTGCTCATGGAAGCCCAGGTTGATTACTACAACCCAACTTCTCTCCTCTAATGCTAACCTTCTCACTGTACCTCGACCTTGTCTATCTCACCGCCGACCGCTCGTCCGCGTCCTGCCTCTGGTCCCGCACACCCTTCCTCCTCAAATCCTATGGACAATGACTCTCCCCCCGATTCAAAACCTTATTAAAGGCACATCTCCACCAAGAGGCCTTCCCTGACTAAGCCTTCCTTTCCTCTTCTCCTGTTCCCTTCTGGGTCTCCCTGACTAGCTCCCTCCCTCACAACCCCACAACACTTATGTTCATATCTGTAATTTATATATTTATATCAATGTCTGTCTCCCCCTCTATTCTGTAAGCTTGTTGTGGGCAGGGAATGTGTCCATTTAGTGTTGTATTCTCCCAAGCACTTAGGACAGTGTTCTGCACATAGTAAGCACTCAATAGATATGATTGAATTGAATAAATAAATGATTACGCCGGCCTGACCACCCAGTCTGGTATGTCGGGACCTGAGCCACTGGCCAAGTTTTGTTGTCTTTCCTATCAATCCATGATATTTATTGAGCACTTACTGAGTGCTGAGCACTGTACTAGCACTTGGGAAAGTACAGTACAGCAGAGTTGGTAGAGAAATCCTTGACCTCAAGCTCGGGGAATCAATGTGGCATAGTGGATAGAGCACAGGCCATGGAGTAAGAAGGACCTGAGTTCTAATTCCTGCTCTGCCACATGCCCATTGTGTGATCTTGGGCAAATCATTTCTCTGGGCCTCAGTTCCCTCATCTGCAAAATGGGAATTAAGATTGTGAGCCCCATATGGGACAGGGACTGTGTCCAACCTGATTGTATCTTGTATCTACCCCAGTGCTTGGCACATGGTAGGGGCTTAATAAGTATCATTATTATCATTATTAAGCTTATAGTCTTTTACTGGCAGCTTCTCACAGCCTGGGTATTGTCCCACGCCTGTTGCCCTTCTCTCCTGCCTGACGCTGAGTCACCAGTGGCAGAGAAGAGTCTTACGGAAGAGGAACCAGCATCAGGTTCTCCAAGACCGCAGTTTTGCAGGCCTCCCTCAGGCGTTGCTTCACTGTTTCCTCCCCCACAACTCCTGGTGGCTGTGGCTTGGGCCTGCTAGCCTGCTTCGTGCCAGACATGTCCGTTTCCAACTTGCCAATGTCCGACATATGCGTATCTGAAGTGGTGTTGCCCAAAGAGCCCACATCCAACACGCCCGTTACGGACATGCCCATGAACATACCCACATCTCTTGTGCCTGTGTCTGAAATGCCCATGCCCTGAAGCCCCACTTCCAACATACCTCTGTCCACTGTAGCCATGTCCAATAATAATAACTGTGGTATTTGTTAAGCACTTAGTATGTGCCAGGAACTGTACTAAGCGCGGGGGTACATACAAGCAAATTGGTTGGACACAGTCCCTGTCCCACCTGGGGCTCACAGTCTCAATCCTCATTTTACAGATGAGGGAACTGAGGTCCAGAGAAGTAAAATGACTTGCCCAAGGTCACACAGCAGACAAGTGGGGGATCCAGTATTAGAACCCCTGACCTTTTGACGCCCAGCTCCGTACTCTATCTACTATGCCAGACTGCTTCTGTCTGACATGCCCATAGTGAAATACCCATGTCCATCATCCACACAACTGCCCTCTAGACTGTAAACTCCTGGGCAGGGAATCTTTCTGTTAAATTGTTCTGCTGTACTCTCCCAAGGGCTTAGCATAGTGCTCTGCACACAGTAAGCCCTTAATAATGCCTGCCCTGACTCCTGTTGCTACTAAATGGGACGGGGCACTCTTTAAGCTGTTTGCATCTGTCACCATCTTTTCTCGCTCAGCAGACTGTGTTCGGTTTCAGTTCACTCCTGGCACCAAACTGTGTGGCTTTCCTGATAGGCCAAGCCATCACAGCGTGGCTTAGTGGAAAGACCCCAGGCTTGGGAGTCAGAGGTTGTGGGTTCTAATCTCCACTCTGTCATTTATGAGCTGTGTGACTTTGGGCAAGTCACTTCACTTCTCCGCGCCTCAGTTCCCTCATCTGTAAAATGGGAATTAAGATTGTGAGACCCATATGGGACAACCTGCGTACCTTGTATCTACCCCAGTGATTAGAACAGTGCTCGGCATGTAGTAAGCCCTTAACAAATACCATCTTTATCATCATCATCATCAACTGACTGACTGACACACCTGTGCTTGAAATGCCCAGGTCCAAAGCCCCCATGCCCAAAATGACAATGTCCAATGTGTTCATGCCTGACAGACCCGGTTTCAAAGTGCCCAAGTCCAAAGTACCCATGTTATTCATTCATTCATTCATTCATTCATTCATATTTATTGAGCACTTACTGTGTGCAGAGCAATTTACTAAGTGCTTAGAAAGTACAACTCGGCAACAGATAGAGACAATCCCTACCCAACAACGAGCTCATATGTGCTCATGCCCCTTGTGCTCATTTCCAACATCTCCACGTCCCACATATCCAGATCCAACAGGCCCATGTCTGGTACACCCATGTCCAAAGTGTCCATGCCCAACATACCTCTTTTCGACGTGTCTGATGTACTCGTGCCCGATGAGCTTGGCAACGCTCCATGTCCCAGCAGAAGAAAGGTTTTCGAAGAAAGAGTCGATGAAAGGAAACAGAGCCTCCAACCGGTGTTTGTGCCCCCTTTGGCCTGCCCTGGCCTGGGACCAAAGTGCAGGAAAAACGTTGGGGGCCAGTCTGGATTGGGCGTGGCACTTCCTCTTGGCCTTGCAGTTGGATTTGACTGTGAATGCAAAGGAGACTTGGCCCACCAACGCAAAAGACAGAAGAAATGAAGCTGTGCCAGAAAAAGACCAGTCCGGAGACCAGCCAAAGTCAGATAAATCATAATAATGATAATGACCGTATGCATTAACTGCTCACTATGTGCCAAGCGCTGTACTAAGCCCTGGGGTAGATACAATACAGTCAGATCAGACACAGACACGTGGGCGAGGAGTCGATAGTGAGAAGGTTAGCATTAGAGGAAAGTGTGCAGGCTGGGTTGCAGTAATCAACCTGGGCTTCCATGAGCAGGCAAAACAGTGGTGTTTTTTGTATTTGTTTGTTTTTATGGTATTTGTAAAGTACTTATTATGTGTCAGGCATTGTAGCAGGGCCGAGTGGGAAGCAGCACGGGGTAGTGGTTAGAGCCGGGCCTAGGAGTCAGAAGATCATGGGTTCTAATCCTGCCTTTGCCACTTGTCTGCCTCGTAACCTTGGGCAATTCACTTCACTATTCTGTGCCTCAGTTACCTCATCTGTAAAAAGGGGATTGAGACTGTGAGTTCCGAGTCAGACAGGGACTTCGTCCATCTGGATTTCCTTCTATCCACCCCAGCGCTTAGTACAGTGCCTGTCACATAGTAAGCACTTAACAACGCTCATAATTATTTTTGTTACTATTTACAGATGAGGGAATTCATTCATTCAATCGTATTTATTAAACGCTTACTGTGTGCAAAGCACTGAGGCACAGAGAAGCTAAGTAGCTAGCCCAAGGTCACAGAGCGGGTAAGAGACAGAGCAGGGACTCAAACCCACTTCTCCTAAATCCTGGTCCTGTGCTCTTCCCTCTAGGCCACGAGTGAATAGAAAATGTGCCCGGTAAGGCTTGGATTCGGCCGCTAAAATGCAGTGAGCTGCGTGGTTGCTGTCAACGGGGAGAGGGAGAGCATTTGAAACGGACATGCAAACTCTCTACATGCATGGATTTGCTGCATGATATGGGCAATGGCCTGAGTGTCGGAAGACCCGGACACTCTTGGCTCAATCATTGGCTTACTGTGTGACTTTGGGCAAGCCACTGAACCTCTCTGGGCCTCATTTCCCTTGCCTGTAAAGTGGGGACATCAGCTGCTGCTGGGAGTTACTTCACAGGGATGTTGAAATGGGAAAGCTCCTTGGGATGATTTTTTAAAAATTTTTTAATGGTATTTCTTAAGCATTTACTATGTTCCATGCACTGTACTAAGTGCTAGTATTTATTCATTTATTCATTCAATCATATTTATTGAGCACTTACTTTGTGCAGAGCACTGGACTGAGCGCTTGGAAAGTACAGTTCAGCAACAGACAGAGACAATCCCTACCCAACAAAGGGCTCACAATCTTAAAGGGGAAGACAGACAACAAAACAAAACAAGTAGACAGGCATCTATAGCATCAGAATAGATAAATAGAATTATAGAGATATAAAGAGAATAATAAATATGTACAAATATACACAAGTGCTGTGGGGAGGGAAAGGGGGTAGAGCAGAGGGAGGGAGTCGGGGTGATAGGGAGGGGAGGAGGAGCAAAGGGAAAGGGGGCCTCTGTCTGGGAAGGCCTTTTGGAGGAGGTGAGCTTTCAATAGGGCTTTGAAGGGGGGAAGAGAGATAGTTTGGCGGATGAGAGGAGGGAGAGCATTCCAGGACAGCGGTAGGACGGGGGCCAGGGGTCGACGGTGGGACAGGCGGGAACAAGGCACAGTGTGGAGGTGAGCGGCAGAGGAGTGGAGTGTGCGGGCTGGGCTGTAGATGGAGACAAGGGAGGTGAGGTAGGAGGGGGCAAGGTGATGGACAGCTTTAAAGTCAACAGTGAGGAGTTTTAGCTTCATGTGAAGGTTGATAGGCAACTACTGGAAGTTTTTGAGGAGAGGGGTTTCATGCCCTGAGCAGTTCTGTAGAAAAATAATCTGGGGAGCAGAGTGAAGTATAGACTGAAGTGGGGAGAGACCGGAGATTGGGAGATCAGAAAAGAGGCTGATGCGGTAATCCAGTCGGGATATGATGAGAGATGGTGCAGACAAGGTAGCAGTTTGGATGGAAAGAGCGTGGGCCTGGAAGTCCAAAGGACCTGGCTTCTAATCCTATTCCAGCACTTGTCTGATCTGCGATCTTGGGCAAGTGATTTCACTTCTCTGTGCCGTGGCTTAGTGGAAAGAGCCCGGGATTGGGAGTCAGAGGTTGTGGGTTCTAATCCTAGCTCCGCCACTTGTCACCTGTGTGACTTTGGGCAAGTCACTTAACTTCTCTGTGCCTCAGTGACCTCATCTGTAAAATGGGGATTAAGACTGTGAGCCCCTCATGGGACAACCTGATTACCTTGTATCTACCCCAGCGCTTAGAACAGTGCTCTGCACATAGTAAGCGCTTAACAAATACCAACATTATTATTATTATTATTATTATTACCCCAGTGCCTAGAACAGTGCTTGACACATAGGAAGTGCTTAACAAATACCATTATCATCATCATAATGTGGGGATTAAGATTGTGATCTAATATTAATAACTGTGGTATTTTTTAAGCACTTATACCACAGTTATTATTATTGGATCGCAATCTTCTGAGTGTGCCAGGTTCTTTACTAAGGGCTGGGGTAAATCTAAGGCAGTTGGTTTGGACACGGTCCCTGTCCCACATGGGGCTCACAGTCTTAATCTCCATTGTACAGATGAGGTAACTGAGGCCCAGAGAAGGGAAGTGATTTGCCCAAGGTCACACAGCAGAGAAGTGGCAGAGCCGGCATTAGCGACTCCATGGACACATCTTTCTCAGAAAACCCCACCTCCCCCTGCAATTGTTCTGGTAGTGGATCCATAGAGATTTCTGGGTAAAAATGCAGAAGTGGTTTACCACTGCCTTCTTCCACTCCCACACACTACGCTCTCTAACACCAGTCTACTAACTATGCCCTGATGTCATCTACCTCGTCACCAACCACTTTCCCATGTCTTCCCCTAGCCTGAAACTCCCTCCCCTTCCACATACACAGAACACCACTCTCACCACCTTCACAGCTTTATTAAGATCATATCTCCTCCAAGAGGCCTTCCCTGATTAAGCCTTCTTTTCCCTGACTCCCTCTCCCTTCTGTCTTATCTATGCTCTTTGATCTGTGACCTTTGGACATTTGATATTCACCCCATCCCCAACCCCACGGCACTTATGCATATATTTTTAAATTATATATTATAGATTATTTATTTTTATTAATGCCTTTCTTCCCCTCTAGACTGTAAGCTCATTCTGGGCAGGGAACGTGTCCCCTAATTCTGTTGTACTCTCCCAAGCACTTAGTACAGTGCTCTGAACATAGTAAGCGCTCAATAAATACCACTGTTTCATTGATCGACTGATGGTTAGAGTGCCCAGAACATAGTAAGCACTTAACAAATACCATTAAAAAAAATCCAGATGTAGGAGTTACATAGAAAAGCAAAGGTTTGTCCCAGCCCAAAGATGAGCGGCCCATTTTTTCTACTGTGGACATGGAACCACCATCAACATCATCTTTATCAATAGTTTTTATTTTTTATGGTATTTGTTAAGTGCTTATTATGTGCCAGGCACTGTACTAAGCACTGCGGTAGCTGCATGTTAATCAGGCTTGACATGCCCCCGTCCCGCACAGGGCTCACAGTTTTAATGCCCATTTTACAGCTGAGGTAACTGAAACACAGAGAAGTCATTTGACTTGCCCAAGATCCCACAGCCAAAACGTGGAGGAACCAGGACTAAAACCCAGTTCCTTCTGACTTTCAGACCTGTGCTCTATCCACTAGGCATATCACTTCTCATGCCTCGTCTTACTGAACACCCACTGTGCGTGAAACACTGTACTAAATCCTTGGGAGAGTACCAGAGCATGCTACTCTCTGATCAACTCGAGTCTCCACCCTCAACTCTCTCTCATACCTCTGCTGCCCAGCACAGGTGAGTTTTGGCTTGTAAGTAGATTGTCTTCCACTCGCTAGCCAATATCCAATCTAGGAATGGACAGGGTAGGCCTCTGCTTGACTCTCCCTCCTGTAGCCAAGACTGGTAGAGTACTGGAAACTCTCCAGGGGTGGTCCTGAGAGGGAAAATTCTAGGGTAGGTACAAGCTAATCAGGTTGGGCACAGTCTATATCCCACATGTGGCTCAGTCTTAATCCCCATTTTACAGGTGAGGTAATTGAAGCACTTCCCTCTCAGGGTCGCACCTGGAGAGTTTCCAATACTCTACCAGTCTCAACTACGGGAGGGAGAGTCAAGGATAGGCCTACCCATTCCATTTCTAGCTTGGCCAGTGGCTAGAGAGTGGAAGGCAATCTGCTACAAGTCAAAACTCCCCTGTGCTGGGCAGAGGGAGCATGGGAGAGAGTCGAGGGCAGAGACTCAAGTGTACTGAGCAGAAGGAGGCAACGGTGAACTGCTTCTGCATTTTTACCTAGAAAACTCTATGTATATACTACCAGAACAATGGCAGGAGGTGGGGCGTTCTGGGAGACAAGCGTCCATGGCATCGCTATGGGTTGGAGACGACTTGACCGCGTAAGACAAGATAAATTGAAGCACAGAGAAGTCAAGTGACTTGCCCAAGCTCACAAAACAGACAAGTGGTGGAGCCAGGGTTAGAACCCAGGTCCTTCTGAATCCCAGGCTCATGGACTTTCCATTAATCCACACTGCGTGGGGGAAAGATGAGTAGTTTGGTTCTGGACAGGGTGAGTTTAAGATGACAGTGGTACATTCAAGTATAGATACCCTGAAGGCTGGAATAAATGAGAGGCTCCAGAGATTGAGAAAAGTTGGGCCTGAAGATGTAGATTTGGGAATCATCAGAATAGAGAAGGTAGCTGAATTTACACCCAAGGGAGTAGGTGTAGATGGAGAATAGAAGGGGATCCAGCACTGAGCCTTGAGGGAGTCTCCAACACACCCACAGCTAGAGGTTGGGAAGCAGAAAAAGAGCTACGAAAAGGGAAAGAGCAGTCAGCAAGACAGGAGAACCAGAAAAGGGCAGTGACAGTGAAGGGAGTGGTCCACAGTGTGATATTCATTCATTCATTTTATCATATTTATTGAGTGCTTACAGTATGCAGACCACTGTATTAGGCGCTTGGGAGAGTACAAAACAGCAATAAACAAACGTATGCCCTCCCCACAGACTATAAAAAAGACAAGGAGGATTAGGATGAAGAAGGCCCAGTTAGATTTTGGTAAGAAATAGGTAATTGGTGACCTGGGAGAGAGCAGAATCAGTGGAATGATGGGTGTAAAAGCCAGATTGCAAGGGAAGAGAGTTGGAGGAGAGAAAGTGGAGGCAGAGGGTGTTACAACCCATTGGAGGAGTTTGGAAAGGAAAGGGAAGAGGGAGAAGGGGCAATAGCTGGATGGGACTGTGTGGTCCAAAGAGGGGACCCCACAGAGTGGGAAGATGTGGGGGCATGTTTGAAAGCAGAGGGGAAGGAACCCTCAGGGAGTGAGCCGTGGAAGATGATGGTCAGGCAGGGAAGAAGAATGAAGAATGGGTGCCATTTTTTTTTTTTAGAAGGTAGTTATGGATGTGATCAGAGACACAGGCAGATAGGGTGGATTTTGAAAGCATTTAGGAGATCTTCTTTTGAGAGATGGTCAGAAAGGGATTAGAGAGTGTCTGTGGGGTGGGAAGGACCTGGGGAGGAGATCAGCAGCAGCGTGGCTTAGTGGAAAGGGCACAGGTTTGGGAGTCAGAGGACATGAATTCTAATCCTGGCTCTGCCACTTGTCTACTGTGTGACCTTGGGCAAGTCACTTTACTTCTATGGGCCGCAGTTATCTCATCTGTAAAATGGGGATTAAGGCTGTGAGCCCCACATGGGACAACCTGATTACCTTGTATCTACCCCAGGGCTTAGAACAGTGCTTGGCACATAGTACGGGAAGCAGCGTGGCTCAGTGGAAAGAGCCTGGGCTTCGGAGTCAGAGGTCATGAGTTCGACTCCCGGCTCTGCCATTTGTCAGCTGTGTGACTGTGGGCAAGTCACTTCACTTCTCTGGGCCTCAGTTACCTCATCTGGAAAATGGGGATTAAGACTGTGAGCCCCACGTGGGACAACCCGATTCCCCTGTGTCTACCCCAGCGCTTAGAACAGTGCTCTGCACATAGTAAGCGCTTAACATATACCAACATTATTATTATTATTACATAGTAAGTGCTTAACAAATATTATCAGTATTATTATTATGATTTTATTGATGAGTTTCAATTTTGTCAACAAAGTAGGTATGAGGGCCATGAAGGGCGGAAAGTGGGGGCACTTGGGACATTGGGGAATTCGGGAGGTAATTAAGGCTCTGGAGTAGTTGGTGTGAGCAGTGGATCTGGAGGGGCAGTCAGTGAGGGAGGTGAAGTAGTGCTGTGGAGGGCAAGAATTGTAATGATGATATTTGTTAAGTGTTTACTATGAGCCAGGCACTGTATTAATAATATTAATGATAATGTTGGTATTTGTAAAGCACTTACTATTTGCAGAGTACTGTTCTAAGTGCTGGGGTAGATAGAGGGTAATCAGGTTGTCCCACGTGAGGCTCACAATCTTCATCCCCATTTTACAGATGAGGTAATTGAGGCACAGAGAAGTTAAGTTTCTTGCCCACAGTCACACAGCTGACAAGTGGCAGGGCCGGGATTCGAACCCATGACCTCTGACTCCCAAGCCCGGGTTCTTTCCACTGAGCGACGCTGCTTCCCGCACTAGCAGAGATAAAGGAGGTGAAGATGAGTTTGCGATGGATGAGAGCAGCCTGATATCTGGATTTACGTCAGCAGAGCTCTATAGCAAAAGAGCAGGAGTAGAGGAAGCAGGCTGAGGAAGAGCCCCAGGGATGGGATGGGTGGTTCGAGTTGGACAGAGGGACAGAGCGATCAGGGAATTGAGTTTGGTGGAGAGGATGGAGTTGAGGATGTGTCGACTGAAGACTTCTAGGACTAAGCCCTTTATTTTCCCTCTCCATTCTCCTCTGTGCATCGCCTATGCACTTGGCTGGATCCCATTAATAATAATAATGGTATTTGTCAAGCGCTTACTATGTGCCAGGCACTGTACTAAGCGCCGGGGTAGATACAAGTAAGTTGGGTTGGACACAGTCCCTGTCCCACACAAGGCTCACAATCTTAATCCCCATTTTACAGATTAGGTAACTGAGGCCCAGAGAAGTGAAGTGACTTGCCCAAGGTCACACAGCAGGCAAGTGGCAGAGCCGGAATTAGAACCCAATACCTTCTCTATTAGAACCCATGGACCTCCCAGACACATGGTCTATCCAGTAAGCCACACTACATTTGTCTCCCATAAATTGTAAACTCCTTTTGGGCAGGGATTCTGTCCAACAACTCCGTGAGCGTGTACTCTCCCAAGCGCCTAGCACAGTGCTCTTCACACTGCAAGCACTCAGTAAATTCGACTGATTGACTGCAGATTTGGGCAGCCTCCCTGGGTCCCCTCAAAGTCCACTTCCCCCTGACCCAAAAGCGAGCAGGCTTCCCTGAGAGAAATGCAGTAAGTTCATTCATTCATATTTACTGAGCGCTTACTATGTGCAAAGCACCGTACTAAGCGCTTCAGAGAGTCCAATATAACAATAAACAGACACACTCCTGCCCACAGCGATTGTCCAGGCGGCCTGGCAACTCTGGCCCTCTTACTCTGTTGGCCATCCCTCCCCTCAGGCATCTCCGAAACCGCTCCAAGACGACTTTGGCCATTTCCTCTTGCTCTGTCTTAAGTGGAAACAGAAGTTCAGAAAGGAAAAACCAAGCCCGTCTCGGCCCTGAAACTTCCCAAAGGGGCGGCTGTTTGTTCCTGAAGATGTCGGGAGTGAGGAAAGTCCAGGGAAAACACCTTCAGCTACACCCTGGGGGGAGTCAGTCAGTCAGTCAGTGTATCGAATGAATGTATTAATTGAGCACTTAGTGCATGCAGAGCATGGTACTAAGCTCTTGAGAGAGTAAATATAACAATATAACAGACACATTCCCTGCCCACAACTAAGTTGCAGTCTAATAAGTAACTAACTGAGGGGGAGACAGAAATTAATATAGATAAATAAATTACAAATACGGAAGGAGTGCAGGGTGGGATTCATAGCTGAGACAGAAGCCGTGGGCCCCTGGCTTCGATGGGTTCCTGTTGGAGGACTGGGGAACAGAGAGAGGGTGTCAGTAGGGTGGGATGAGTTCTAATCCCAGCTCTGCCACTTGTCTGCTGTGTGACCTTAGGCAAGTCACTTTACTTCTCTGGGCCTCAGGTACCTCATCTGGAAAATGGGGATTGCGACTGTGAGCCCCACTTGGGACAGGGACTTTATCCAACCTGATTTGCTTGTATCTACTCCGGCTCTTAGTATAGTGCCTGGCACAGAATAAACACTTAACAAATACCATTATTATTATTATTATTATAAAGAAAAGCAATCAATCAAGCAACTTGGCTTAGTGGATAGAGCATGGGCCTGGGACTCAGAGGACCTGGGTTCTAATCCCTGCTCTGCCACTTGTCTGCTGTGTGATCTTAGACATGTCACTTAACTTCTCTGTGCCTCAGTTACCCCTTCTGTAAAATGGGGATTAAGGTTGTGAGCCCCATGTAGGTGGGCCATGGATTGTGTCCAACCTGATTATCTTGTATGTATTCCAGCATTTAGTACAGTGCCTGGCACATAGTAAGCACTTAACAAATACCATTAAAAAATCAGTCAATCATTGGCATTAATTGATTGACAATTAATTAATTGTACAGTGCCCTGTACAGAGCACTGTTATTAGTACAATAGAGTTGGCAGAAACAATCCCTGTCCTCAAGGAACTTACAATTTAGCTTACAATCTATTAAAAATTTATATGGGGCGAGAGTCTCTGCTGAGGAAGAAAACCTTTAGAAGCCGCATGGTCTAGTGGAAAGAGCACAGTCCTGGAAGTCAGAAGACCTCGGTTCAAATTCCAGTTCTCCCCCTTGTCTTACCTTGGGCAAGTCACTTCACTTCTCTATGCCTCAGTTCCCTCATCTGCAAAATGGGGATTCAATACCTGTTCTCCCTCCTAATGAGACTGTGAGCTCCATGTGGTGCCTGATTGTCTTGCATCTACCCCAGCACTTAGTACAGTGCTTGGCATATAGTAAGTGCTTCATGAATACTATCATTACTAATTTTATTATCATTTTAAAGTGCTGAGGAACTGGGTAAATGAATAAAAAGTGAGGGCCATTAGGAGGAATGAAACGATTGTAAACTTCTTGAGGGTATTTATTGCCATTGCTCTTGTCTGTCCGTCTCCCCCGATTAGACCGTAAACCCGTCAAAGGGCAGGGACTGTCTCTATCTGTTACCGATTTGTACATTCCAAGTGCTTAGTACAGTGCTCTGCACATAGTAAGTGCTTAATAAATACTACTGAATGAATGAAAGAAGGGGAGACAGAAATTGAAACAAATACATAAAATGACAGATATAGAAGAAGAAGAAGAAGAAGAAAAAAAAGTATTTGTTAAGCAGTTACTATGTGCAGAGCACTGTTCTAAGCACTGGGGTAGACACAGGGGAATCAGGTTGTCCCACGTGGGGCTCACAGTCTTAATCCCCATTTTACAGATGAGGTAACTGAGGAACAGAGAAGTTAAGTGACTTGCCCACAGTCACACAGCTGACAAGTGGCAGAGCTGGGATTCGAACTCATGATCTCTGACAATAAGAGCTGTGGGGCTCGGGGGTGGTAAGAATAAAGGGAGCATGACAGGGTGTTGCTAAAGAGATTGGGAGATGAGGAAAAGTGGGGCTTAGTCTGGGAAGGCCTCTTGGAGAAGAGAAGTCACTTAACTTCTCGGTGCCTCAGTTACCTCATCTGCAAAATGGGGATTAAGACTGTGAGCCCCACGTGGGACAACCCGATTCCCCTGTGTCTACCCCAGCGCTTAGAACAGTGTTCGGCACATAGTAAGCGCTTAACAAATACCAAACAAATACCAACATGTGCCTTCCTTAAGGCTTTGAAGTGAGGAAAGCAATTATCTGTCGGATTAAAGCAGCGTGGCTCAGTGGAGAGGGCCCGGGCTTGAGAGTCAGAGGTCATGGGTTCGAATCCCGGCTCTGCCACTTGGCAGCTGTGTGACTGTGGGCAAGTCACTTCATTTCTCTGTGCCTCAGTTACCTCATCTGGAAAATGGGGATGAAGACTGTGAGCCTCATGTGGGATAACCTGATTACCTGTATCTACCCCAGGGCTTAGAACAATGCTCTGCACATAGTAAGTGCTTAACAAATACCAACAGTATTATCCAAGGGCAGAGGCAGGACGTGGGCCAGGGGTCGGCAGCGAGACAGGTGAGATGGAGGTAAAGTGAGAAGGTTAGCACCAGAGGAGTGGAGTGTGCGAGCTGGGTTGTAGAGGGAGAGAAGCGAGGTGAGGTAGGAGGGGGCAAGTTGATGAAGTGCTTTAAAGTCAATGATGAGGAGTTTTCGTTTGAAACCGAGGTGGATCGGAAGCCAGTGAAAATTTCTGAGGAAGGGAGTGACATGCCCTGAACGTTTTTGTAGAAAAATGATTTGGGCAGTGTAATGAAGTGTGGACTGCAGTCGGGTGAGACAGGAGGTTGGGAGGTCAGCAAGGAGGCTGTTATAGAAATCTTGGGGGGATAGGAGGAGTAATTGTATTAACATGGTAGCAGTTTGGATGGAGAGGAAAGGGTGAGTTTTAGCGATGTTGTGATGGTGTGACTGAGAGGATTTGGTGAGGGATTGTATATGTGGGTTGAATGAGAGAGCAGAATCAAGGATAACGCCAAGGTAACAGGCTCGTGAGACGGGAAGGATGGTGGTGCTGTCTACAGTGATGGGAAAGTCAGGGAGAAGACAGAGTTGGGGTGGGAAAATAAGAAGCTCTGGTTTGGACATGTTAATTTTGAGGTGACGGAAGGACATCCAAGTAGAGATGTCTTGAAGTCAGGAGGAGATGAGAGCCTGGAGAGAGGGAACGAGATCGGGGAGGACATATAGATTTGGGTAGGATCTGCACAGAGATAGTAGTTGAAGCCATGGGAATGAATGAGTTCTACAACCGTGTGAATGTAGATGGAGAAACCAAGGAGATCCAGAACTGAATCTTGAGAACCTCCACAGTTAAGAGGTGGGAGGCACAGGAAGAGCTCGTGAAAGGAGATGGTGAATGAACCGGAGAGCGGTTAGTACAGTAGATCTGAGCATACGACGTGCTCAATAAATATCACTTCTCTGACCATTAGTTCATCCCTGAACCTACAAATCAGTCAATTAATTGCATTTATTTTATTTATTTGTATTAACGTCTGTCTCCCCTACTCTAGACCTTAAGCTCGTTACGAGAGAGGAATGTGACCTCTTATTGCCGTATTGTACTCTCCCAAATGCTTAGTACAGTGCTCTGCATATAGTAAGTGCTCAATAAATATGATTGAAAGAATGAATAAATGAATGGAGTGTGCATATTTGTGCATATTTATTATTCTATTTATTTTATTAATGATGAGTATATATCCATTATTTTATTTATCTATTTTGATGCTATTGATGCCCGTCTCCTTGTTTTGTTCTGTTTGGCTCCCCCACTTCTAAACTGTGAGCCCGTTGTTGGGTAGGGATTGTCTCTGTTGCCGAATTGTCCTCTCCCAAGTACTTAGTACAGTGCTCCGCACACAGTAAGAGCTCAATAAATATGATCGAATGAATGAATGAATGACTGCTTATCACGTGCAGAGCAGTGGGGTCACAAGGAGCACAAAGAGAGAGGTCAAACTGGCCTGTCCTTCGCTGCTCGCCTGGGGCGGTTTGATCTTCACGGGAGGCAGTGACCGGAGAATAGCCCCTCGCTAGGGAACTGAAAACGCCTAGCCAACAACGCCTCTCTCCTTCTGCAAGGAGGTGGAGAAAGCGGGCAGCCGAAACAGAGGAAAGTCGCAAGGCCGGGGCCTGGGCCGGCCTCCGGCCTCTACCACTGGCTTCTCTCGCCCGTCTCGAGGACCGGCTGGAAGGTTGATCCCTCCCAACAGCTGGGTCTGTGTCACACCCCGCCGGTGACCCCAGGACAGGGAATCGTTCCTTCCACATCATTGCTGATCACAGCATCACTATCATAGCATCAGAAAAGCAGCATGGCTCAGTGGAAAGAGACCGGGTTTAGGAGTCAGAGGTCATGGGTTCTAATCCCGGTTCCGCCACCTGTCACTTGTGTGACTTTGGGCAAGTCACTTAACTTCTCGGTGCCTCAGTTACCTCTTCTGTAAAATAGGGATTAAGACTATCAGTCTCACGTGGGACAACCTGATTACCCTGTGTCTACCCCAGTGCTTAGAACAGTGCTCGGGACACAAGTGCTTAACAAATACCAACATCATTATTATTATTATTACGACTTCAACTGCTGCTACTACTCTTGTTCCTTCTCTGTTATCACTCCTCCTCCCGCTACTCTTGCTACCGCTCCAACCGTGGCGGGGTCAGTGGAAAGAGCCCGGGCTTGGGAGTCAGAGGTCATGGTTTCAAATCCCCGTTCAGCCACTTGTCAGCTGTGTGATTTTGGGCAAGTCACTTCACTTGGAGAAGCAGCGTGGCTCAGTGGAAAGAGCACGGGCTTTGGAGTCAAAGGTCATGGGTTCGAATCCAGACTCTGCCACTCGTCAGCTGAGTGACTGTGGGCAAGTCACTTAACTTTTCTGTGCCTCAGTTACCTCATCTGTAAAATGGGGATTAAGACTGTGAGTCCCACGTGGGACAACCTGCCCTGTGTCTACCCCAGAGCTTAGAACAGTGCTCTGCACATAGTAAGCGCTTAACAAATACCAACATTATTATTCTCTGGGCCTCAGTTACCACATCTGGAAAATGGAGATGAAGACTGTGAGCCCCTCATGGGACAACCTGCTGACCTTGTATCCTCCCCAGCAACTAGAACAGTACTTTGTATATAGTACAGTAAGAGCTCAATAAATACGATTGAATGAATGAATGGATGAATGAATGAATGAATGACTGCTTATCAGTCATAAGCTGCACATAAGACTGTTGCTCCACCTCTCTTTCCCTGTGCTCCCCTTCAACTCCTCCCCACCCTCTGCTTTCCCCCCTCCCTCCCCTCAACACCGTGTTCATTAATATATATTATTTATTACCCTATTTATTTTGTTAGTGAGGTGTACATCTCCTTGATTCTATTTATCTTGATGATGTTATCTTCTTTTTCTTTTCTTCTGTTTTGCTTTGCTGTCTCTCTCCCATGTTTAAACTGTGAGCCCATCACTGGGCAGGGATTGTCTCTATCTGTTGCCGAATTGTACGTTCCAAGCGCTTAGTACAGTGCTCTGCACATAGTAAGTGCTCAATAAACACTATTGAATATAGTAAGCGCTTAACAAATGCCATGATTATTATTATTATTATTGTTACTACTGCTACAACTGCTACTGTTCCCCAGGGCTTAGGTCAGTGCCTGGCACGTAGTAAGTGCTTAACAAATACCATAATTATTCATTATTATTACTGCTGTTTCTGCTGCTACTATTACAAATATTGCTACTCAGATCACTAGTACTGTTACTGTGGCTCGGTGGCACGACCACGGGCTTGAGAGTCAGAGGATGTGGGTTCTAATTCCGGCTCCGCCACTCATCTGCTGTATAACTTGGGGCAAACCACTTCTCTGGGCCTCAGTTCCCTCATCTGTAAAATGGCGGTTAAGACTGTGAGCCCCACGGGGGACAGGGATTGTGTCCAAACCGATTACCTTGTATTTACCCCCTGCCCTTAGTATAGTGCCTGGCACAATCATAAGATGGCGAGCCAAAGGACCCTTGACCTAAATGGTGATAGCACATCGACTAAATTACCGGTTAGAATAGGGATGGTAAAGATGAATATGAGGCCCAGCAGCCATGTGTGGGGACCATAGTGTGAGGGCAAAGCTGAGCCAGGATTAGAACCCAAGACTGTCTGACTCCCAGACCTGTGCTCTAACCACTAGCCAGATATCAGATCTTTCAGTCCCTGTCTTCCATTGGGGTTCAGCTTAGTGGCCTCACCCCAGTCTCCAACGGTGTGAATGTAGATGGAGAATAGAAGGAGTCCCAGAACTGAACCTGAAGCTTTCTTATTCATTCAATAGTATTTATTTACTGACAGGAACACAGCCCTGTCCACTAAGGTGACTCTCCCTGGCCAGAGACATCCTGGGATAATTATTAATAACTCTAGCCTTGTAGCCTGTTGTTGGGCAGGGAATGTCTCTGTTTGCGAATTGTACATTCCAAGCACTTTGTACAGTGTTCTGCACATAGTAAACGCTCAATAAATGCAATTGAATGAATGAATGAATGAATGGATAATTGAGCCTTAAAAGCAAACCGACACACCTTCTTCCGCACAAGAGCGTTCAGCAGGGTCGAGGCTGCCTAGGAGGGGATGACGAGCAGGAGTGATATGAGAAAAGCGGCCCGGCATAGTGGATAGAGCACCTGGGAGTCAGAAGGTCAAGTGGTCTAATTCCAGCTCTGCCACTTGTCTGCTGTATGACCTTGGGCCAGTCATTTTACTTCTCTGTGCCTCAGTTACCTCATCTGCAAAATAGAGATTGAGACAGTGAGCCCCACGTGGGACAGGGACTGTATCCAATCCAGTTTGCTTGTATCCAACCCAGTAGTTAGTACAGTACCTGGCACATAGTAAGTGCTTAACAAATACCACAGATATTATTATTTAAAAGTAAAAAAAAAATTATTTGTCCTCCCCTGCCTCCCAGAGATAGTGAGGATGGATAAGATGCAGGTTAGGGACTGGCCTACCCTCCTCATGATGGTTTCCTCTCCTCCTTTTGCTCTCAGGAGCATCACCATCTCTCCTTGAATCGATGCTTTTCATGGCAGGAGAGTCTGTGTATGCTGATGAAGCTTGGAGCTAGGCCACATAGGGCTGCGCAGAATGAAAAGGTCTAAGCTGAAATGTCAGACTAAGTAGAATCACCTGTGCTGGGCCCTGGCGGGCATGGGAAACGGTGCGTGATCGAGTGATCAAAACGTTGATCAAAGACAACGGCAGAGAAGCCAGTTTTTACTGCATGGAAGAAATCAAAGGTAAATCACGTCCATATCTTTAACGAGAAAACTCTATGGACAAACAGACCAGAATAACCTTATGACAGAAGATGGCACGTTCTGAGGAGGGTGAGTCCTTGGATTTGCTACAGATCAGAAACGACTGGACGGCATTTGAAGAACAAGAAGAGAGCATCACCATGGTCACTCTCACTATTTTCCCAAGATGCCCCCACATATTGGGAATGGGTATGTTATACTGTCATACCATACTCTCCCAAGCACTAAGCACAGTGCTCTGCAGGCAGGAAGCGCCCAATAAATACCATCCATTGGTTGACTAAATCATTCATCCATTCAATCGTATTTATTAAACACTTACTGTGTTTAGAGCACTGTACTAAGCTCTTGGGAAAGTATAATACAACAATAAAAAATGACAATCCCTGCCCACCATGAGCTCACAGTCTAGAGTGGGGAGTCAGACATAAGTAGAAATAAATAAAAAGACAGATATTTGCATAAGTGCTGTGGGGGTAGGAGAAGGGGGAAGAGAAAAGGGAGCAGGTCAGGGTGATGCAGAAGGAAGGGGGAGATGAGGAAAAGTGGAGCTTAGTCTGGGAAGGTTTCTTGGAGGAGATGTGCCTTGAGGAGATTAAATAAAATATCCTTCACTGCCCCCCAGCCAAGTTGCTTCTTTTCACGAGGCTCCAATCTGGAGTGGGCAGGGAAGAAACCTCGGGGATCAGGAACTCCCCCTTCTGTATCTGGAGCACTGCCATCGGCACCATAATCGAGTCCTCTGCCTCAGGAGGAAGTAGTGGTTTCATTGCTCGGGTTTGACTTCTGTTCTGCGGTTAAGGAAGTGATCCAATTCCTGGGAGGCTTTTGGATGGGAGCGTGATTGTGAACGCTGATGGATCCCTCGTTGCGTCCAAGGACTTCCCGACACTCCCCGGATTCAGGCTGAGTGGCAGCCGGCAGGTCCGAGCGGATCTCAGCAACATCCTGGTGGAGGGGGCCGCCTGAGGGAAGTGTGGCCTACTGGGATTCGGAAAGGGAGCCGGCGGGCTTCCGGATCTCCACGAGGCAATGCCTTTTCTCAGAGATAATGATAATAATAATAATAATGATGGGATTTGCTAACTGCTTACTATGTGTCAAGCAAGGTTCTAAGTGCCAGGGTAGATACAAGCTAATCGGGTTGGACACAGTGCCTGTCCCACATGAGGCTTACAGACTTAATCCCCATTTTACAGAAGGGTAACTGAGGCACAGAGAAGTGAAGCAGTGGAGCCAAGACTAGAACCCAGGTCATTCATTCTTTCTTTCATTCAGCATAGTGGATAGAGCACAGGCCTGCGACTTAGAAGGTCATGGGTTCTATTCCTGGCTCTACCACTGGTCTGTTCTGTGACTTTGGGCAAGTCACTTCATTTCTCTGTGCCTCACTTAATTCATCTGTAAAATGGGGATTGAGATTGTGAGTCCCACAAGGGACAGGGACTGTGTCATTTTCTTGAATCCACCCCAGCGCTTACTACAGTGCCTAGCACACAGAAAGCATTTGACAAATACCATTATTTATTTATTTATTTATTTGTTTGTTTGTTTAATTGAGTGCTTACTGTGTGTGGAACACTGTACTAAGCGCTTGGGAGAGTAAAATACAACAACAAACAGACACATTCTCTGCCCACAACAAGCTCAAAGCCTAGAGAGGGACTTCCAGCCTTGTGCTTAGGGATCGTTGAAGGGTACATCCCTCGGGAGTCGGGGCAGTGATGAAGGAGATGTTCTCCCCAGTTCTGCAGGTTGGACCACCAGGCCTGCTCAGCTGTCTCTCCATCCCTTCTGTGCTGTGTTTGTTTATATTAATGTCTGTCTCCCCTTCTAGACTGTAAACTCATTGTGGGCAGGGAATGGGTCTTCTATTGAGCTACTTTCCCAGGCATTTAGTACAGTGCTGTGCATACAGTAAGCACTCCATAAATACAATTGACTGACTGTTGGTTTTTCTTTATGGTATTTGTTAAGTGCTTACTATGTGGCAGGCACTGTACTAAGTGCTGGGATAGATACAAGAAAATGAGGTTGGGCACAATCCCTGTCCTGCATGGGGATCACAGTCTTAATCCTCATAATAATAATAATTTTGGTATTTGTTAAGTGCTTACTATGTCCAGACACTGTGCTAAGTGCTACTATCATCTCTATGCAGACGACACACAGATCTACATCTCTGCCCCTGTCCTCTCCCCCTCCCTTCAGGCTCGTATCTCCTCCTGCCTCCAAGATGTCTCTACTTGGATGTCTGCCCGCCACCTAAAACTCAACATGACCAAAACTGAGCTCCTCATCTTCCTTCCCAAGCCCTGTGCTCTTCCTGACTTCCCTATCACTGTGGATGGTACGACCATCCTTACCATCTCTCAGGCCCGCAACCTCAGTGTCATCTTTGACTCGGCTCTCTCGTTCACCCCACGCATCCGATCCGTGACCAAAACCTGCCGCTCTCACCTTTATAATATCGCCAAGATCCGCCTTTTCCTCTCCACCCAAACAGCTATCTTACTGGTGCAGGCTCTCGTAATATCCCGGCTGGATGATTGTGTCAGCCTTCTCTCTGATCTCCCTTCCTCTTCTCTCTCCCCGCTCCAGTCTATTCTTCACTCCGCTGTCTGGCTCATCTTCCTGCAGAAATGCTCTAGGCATGTCACTCCCCTTCTTAAAAACCTCTAGTGATTGCCTATCAACCTCCGCATGAAACAAAAACTTCTCACTCTAGGCTTCGAGGCTCTCCATCACCTTGCCCCCTCCTACCTCTCCTCCCTTCTATCTTTCCACTGCCCATCCCGCACACTCCGCTCCTCTGCCGCCCACCTCCTCACCCTCCCCCGTTCTCACCTATCCTGCCGTCGACCCCTGGGCCACATCCTCCCGCGGTCCCGGAACGCCCTCCCTCCTCACCTCCGCCAAACTAATTCTCTTCCCCTCTTCAAAACCCTACTTAAAGCTCACCTCCTCCAAGAGGCCTTCCCTGACTGAGCGCCCCTTTTCCCTCTGCTTCCCCTCTACCCCCCTTCACCTCTCCTCAGCTAAGCTCTCTTTTCCCCTCTTTCCCTCTGGTCCTTCCCCCCTTCCCTTCCCCTCCCTCAGCACTGTACTCGTCCGCTCAACTGTATATATTTTAATCACCCTATTTATTTTGTTAATGAGCTGCACATCACCTTGATTCTATTTATCTGCTATTGTTTTAATGAGATGTTCATCCATCCCCTTGATTCTATTTATTGCTATTGTTTCTGTCTGTCTGTCTCCCCCAATTAGTCTGTAAGCCCATCAGAGGGCAGGGACTGTCTCTATCTGTTACCGATTTGTACATTCCAAGCACTTAGTACAGTGCTCTGCACATAGTAAGCGCTCAGTAAATACTATTGAATGAATGAATGAATGAATGAATGAATGAATGAATGTGTACAAGAAAATCAGATTGGACACGGTCCTTGTCCTGCATGGGGCTCACAGTCTTAATCCCTATTTTAGAGATGAGGTAACTGAGGCTCGAAGAACTCAAGTGACTTGCCCAAGCAAGCAGACAAGTGCTTGCACACAGCAGACAAGTGGCAGAGCTAAAATTAGGAACTTCTGCCTCCCAGACCCATGCTCTTATCCACTAGGCCACGTTGCTTCTCTTGTATTGTCCTCTTCCAAGAGGTGGACACCATAAGACTCAATAAATACCACTGACTGAATGATAGACAAGATTCGAGAGGTTCCCATCAGGCCCGAAAATACCTTAAATGGCGATTTTCTGACATATTGGCTCTTTGTAGCTCAATCCCTATTGATCCTCATCCCCTCTGAAGTTCCTGCTCCATTTTAGCACCCCCACAGTCACAGAGAAAAGAGGACACCCAGGTATAGAAACGTGGAGACTAAGACTAAGGGAGCTGGGATCACTTATTCTGAGGACCCTCCCCCTCTGTGGAAGAAGGCATCTAGTAGAGCAGCAGTACGTCCTAGTGGAAGTCTGAGGACCTGGGTTCCAATTCCAGCTCTGCCACTTTCCTTTTGTTTGACCCCGGGTAAATCAGTCACTTAAGTTATCTGAGCCCCAGGTATTTAATACCTCTTCTCCCTCCCTCTTAGAATGTGAGTCCTATGTAGAACAGGCACTCCGTGTCCATACCGATTAACTTGTATCCACTCCAATGCTCAGTACAGTCCTCAAGACTTGGTAAACTCTAAACAAATACCATTAAAAAAAAGAGAAGTAGCTGGTGGGCAGGCTGTTCTTTTCCTCTGCTAGGAGGATACAAAGCCAAACTGATGTAAGAGTTCCCCCCATCAAAACTCACCTTCCTGGTTATGACCTCGTCTAAAATCATACCTTAGGATACCTCTGTCTGCTTCTTTAACTGTTTCCTTTGATTTGGGAAACAGCATGGCCTAGTGGAAAGAGCACGGGCCTGGGAGTCAGAGGATGTGGGTTCTAATCCCTGCTCTGCCTCTCACCCACTCTGTGACCAAGGACAAGTCACTTCACTTCTCTGTGCCTCAGTTACCTCATCTGTAAAATGGGGACTAAATCCTAATCCCTCCTACTTATACTGTAGGTTCCCTATGGGACAGGGACTGTAGTTAGCCTGATTAACTTGTAACTAGTTCAGCACTTTGAATGGCGTCTGGAACATAGTAAGCACTTAACGAGTACCATAAATTTTTTTTACAGTCATGGAATCTCTGTGCTTCATCACTGTCAGTGGCATTTATTGAGCAACTACTGTGTGCAGAGCACTGTATTAAACTCTTGGGAGAGTACAACAGAGTTCCCGGCTCTTACTCTTTCTACTTTTGTATGTTTAAAAGTTGGATTCACTTTTCTTCCCTCAGAGATGGTAAACTTCTTGAGGATAGGTATAATTAGTGTGGCCTAGTGGAAAGAGCATGGGCCTGGGAGTCAGAAGGTCATGGGTTCTAATCCTGACTCCGGCACTTGTCTGCTGTGTGTCCTTGGGTAAGTCACTTCACTTCTCCGTGCCTCACTGACTCATCTGTAAAATGGGGATTAAGACTGTGAGCCCCAAATGAGACAGGAACTGTGTCCAACCCGATTTGCTTATATCCACCCCATTGCTTAGTACAGTGCCTGGCACATAGTAAACACTTAACAATCACCATCATTATTATTAATTACTTCACACTTGCATGCTCCCACATGCCTAGTACGGTGCCCTGTCTCTGCACCCAATAGCTACCTAGAACAGTGCTGTGCACACAACAGGTGCTCAGTACAGTACTCTGCATAGAGTGAGTCACCAGCATGATGCTCTACACACAGCAAGTACCCGGTACGGTTCTCTGCACACAGTTGGTGCCCAGACTGACACATGGTTCTGTGTTCTGCATAAGGTGAGTGCTCCATACAGTGCTCTGCACAAACTATAATTATAACAATTATGGTATCTGTTAAGCGCTTACTATGTGTCAAGAACCATTCTAAGCGCTGGGGTAGATACAGGGTAATCAGGTTGTCCTATGTGGGGCTCACACTCTTAATCTCCATTTTACAGATGAGGTATCTGAGGCACAGAGAAGTTAAGTGACTTGTCCAAAGTCACAGAGCTAAGTTCATTCATTCAATCATACTTATTGAGCGCTTACTCTGTGCAGAGCACTGTACCAAGCACTTGGAATGTACAATTAGGCAACAGATAGAAACAATCCCTGACCAGCAACGGGCTCACAGTCTAAATGGGGGAGACAGACAACAAAACAAAACAAAACAAAACAAGTACTCTGGCATCAATATCATCAAGATAAATAGAATCATAGATATACATACATCATTAACAAAATAGGGTAATAAATAATATATACAAATATGCACAAGTGCTGTGGGGAGGGGAAGGAAGGGGGAAGAGCAGATGGCGGGAGAAGGGGAATGGGGAGGGGAGGAGGAGCAGAGGGAAAGGGAGGGCTCAGTCTGGGAAAGCCTTCTGGAGGAGGTGAGCTCTTAGTAGGGCTTTGAAAAGAGGAAGAGAGTTAGAACCCATGACCTCTGACTTCCAAGCCCGTGCTCTTATGTGGACGGTAAGGTGCTCTGCACACAGTCGGTGCCCAGTATAGTGCTCTGAATGTGGTTCGTGTCCAATACGGTGCTCTGTACACAGTAGTTTGCCAAAAAAGTCCTTTGCACCCAGAAATAGCATTGTTGTATCGGCTAGAGCACAGGCCTGGGAGTCAGAAGGTTATGTGTTCTAATCCCACCTCCACCGCTTGCCTGCTGTGTGACCTTGGGCAAGTCACTTCATTTCCCTGTACTTCAGTTACATCATCTGTAAAATGGGGATTGAGACTGTGAGCCCCATGTGGGACAGGGATTGTGTCCAACCCGATTTGCTTCTACCCAACCCAGTGCTTAGTACAGTGCCTGCCACATAGTAAGCACTTAACAAATATCATAGTTATTATTACCCTGTTTTAAGCTGTCTCTTCCAGCAGGACCATACTGCACTTTTCTGACATCATCAAGGCTCTCCCCTGATGTTCAAGGACCTTCAGAGAAACATATTCCACAAGCTTCCTCTTACAACTGTTCCCATGACAGACAGCCCTTCTTGTCACGAGGAACATTCACTATTATCATCAATAGCTTTTATTGAGAGCCTTCTGTGCGCACAGCACAGTAAAAATAACAATAGTAATTATGGTATTTTTTAAGTGCTTACTATGTGCTGGGCACTGTACAAAGCGCTGGGATGCATACAAGAAAATCCGGTTGGACCCAGACTCTGTCCCTCATAGGGCTCACAGTCTCAATCCCCATTTTACAGATGAGGTAACTGAAGTACAGAGAAATGAAGTGACTGGCCCAAGGTCACACAGCAGGCAAGTGGCGGAGGCGGGATTAGAACACATGACCTTCTGACTCCCAGGCCTGTGCTCTAGCCAATACAACAATGCTATTTCTGTGTGCAAAGGACTTTATTGGCAAACTACTGGGTGCAGAGCACTGTATTGGACACCAACCACATTTTACAGATCAGGTAACTGAGGCACAGAGAAATGAAGTGACTTGCCCTAGGTTACCCAGCAGACAAGTGGTGGAGCCGGGATTAGAACCCATGACCTTCTGACTCCCAGGTCCATGCTATATCCATTGCACCTCACTGCTAGGCACTGTACTAAGCACTTGGGAGGTGCAACAGATGTACAATATATATTCCTTGCCCACAGAGCTTTCACCCTCAGGGAGGAGTCGGACCAAAAAATATCTATGACTAGAGAAATCCCTGAACATGCAACTCACAGACATCCAAAGACCCATGTTAAATCCATAGAGGGGAATAGAGGTTGGAGGAGGGGATTCCGGTAGTTGGAAACTAATCAAAAAAGCCTTATAGGAGGAGGCGGGATTTTAGGAGGATTCTTATGCTGACCACCTCCCTCCCCTTTTGCCTTTGCTCTTCCTCACCAGAGGTTTAGGGAATTAGATTGACCTCTCCCAAGCACTTAGAATAGCACACATGGTAAGTGCTCAATAAATACCATTGATTGAATTTCCAGGACCTCCTAGCCAAGGAAGCTCAGAACATGTGTTTGGCAGGTTTCTGGAAATGGTCAAATGCAACAGGGAAGACTGATTTCAAGAGGAGACGAATGACATTCTGTTTGGGGGTTTTTCTTAGGGCATTTGTTAAGGCCTTACTGTGTGCCAGGCACTGTACTGAGTGCTGGGGTAGATACAAGATAATCATGTTGGACCAGGTCCCCGTCCCATATGGGCTCACAATCTTAATCCCATTTTACAGATGAGGTAACTGAGGCACAGAGAAGCTGAGTGACTAGCCCAAGGTCACGCAACAGACAAGTGGCGGAGCTGGGAATAGAACCCAGACATCTGACTCCCAGGCCGGTGCTCTTTCCGCTAGACCAAGCTACTTCTGAAATAAAACCCAGCTGGGAGGTCTTCTGTTGGTAGCAAATGAAATCCTGTTGATGAAAGAGATTTGGGTTGTTTGATATTAAGGTGGGAAGTCAGACCAGGAAACTGCCAGGATTTTGTTTCTCCTAGGACACGAGGAGATTTAGCATTTTAGTTGAAAATAGACAACTTTTTCAGTCAATGATTGAGAAGTAGTGTTGCCTAGTAGATAGAGCACAGCCTTGGAAGTCAGAAGGACCTGGCTTCTAATCCCAGCTCTGCCACTTGTCTGCTTTGTGACCTTGGGCAAGTCATTTTCCTTCTCTGGGCCTCAGTTATCTCATCTGTAAAATGGGGATTGAGACTGTGAGTCCCACATAATAATAATAATTATGGTATTTGTTAAGCACTTACTATGTGCAGAGCACTGTTCTAAGTGCTGGGGTAGGTATAGGGTAATCAGATTGTCCCACGTGGGGCTCACATTTTTTAATCCTCATTTTTACAGATGAGATAAATGAGGCACAGAGAAGGTAAGTGACTTGCCCAAGATCACACAGCAGACAAGTGGCGGAGCCGGGATTAGAACCCACGACCTCTGACTGACAAGCCTGGGCTCTTTCCACATGAGACAGGGACTGCGTCCAGTCGGATTAGCTTGTATCTACCCCAGTGTTTAGGACAGTGCCTGGTACATAATAAGCACTTAACAAATATCATTTTAAAAAATTAAAAAACTGCCAGTAAAGAAGCATTTTAGAGCCCCTAGAAGTTTTATAGGCATACTAGAAGACTAGAAGATGCAACTACAATAGGATATTTTATAATGTAACATCATATTGAGCACTTACTGTGTGCAGAGAACTGACCTAAGTTCTTGAGGGAGTTGTACCTACCCCAGCCCTTAAGACAGTGCCTGGTACATAATAAGCACTTAAATAACATTAAAAAAAATTAAAAAAACTGCCAGTAAACAAGTATCTTAAAGCCCCTAGAAGTTTGTCAGGCATACTATAAGACTAGAAGATGTAAATACAATAGGATATTTTATAATGTAACATCCCAAGGTAATGTAAAGCCCAAGGTAGAGAGAGTAGGCTGGCGTTAGAAGAGTCAAGTGTGCGGGGTGGGTTGTAGTAGGAGATCAGTGAGGTGAAATTGGAGGGGGTAAGTTGATTGAGTGCTTTAAAGCCAGTGGTGAGGAGTTCCTGTTGGATGTGGAGGTGGCCGGGCAACCACTGAAGGCTCTTGAGGAGTGGGGAAATGTGGACTGAATTATTTTTTTTTAGAAAAATGATCCAAACAGCAGAGTTAAGTATGGACTTGAGTGGAGAGAGAAAGGAGGCAGGGAGGTCAGGCAGGGAGGCTGCTGCAGTAGTCAAGGCAGGCTTGGATTAACATGGTGACAGTTTGGGTGGAGAGGAAAAGGTGGATTTTAGTGAGACTGTAAATGTAGAATCAACCAGATCTGATGACAGATTGAATGTGGACATTAAATATGGAACAGGCACAGGGTCTGATCTGCATTCATCAAATGTACCCCAATGCAATTGAAAGAAGCCTCTCTGCTTCTACCCTTGAGGGGCTCACAATCCCATTCCACACCAACTCATGAATGACCAATAATGATTCTGCTGGTCAGCAAAAACTACTATTACTAATAATAATGATATAAAATGTGGTATTCGCTACAAGCTTTCTATATATGCACTCTCAAATACTTAGAATGCTCTGCATACAATGTGTTCATTAAATATGATTGATTGATACTATGTGCCAAGCACGCTGTGTATATATCTATTTATCTATTTTTATGGTACTGATGCCTGACGACTTGTTTTGTTTTGCTGTCTTTTTTCTTTTAGAAAAGAAAAAAGTCTAAAAGTCTCCTTTTAGACTGTGAGCCCATTATTGTGCAGGAATTTTCTCTATCTGTTTTCAAATTGTATATTCCAAGTGCTTAGTAGAGTGCTCTGCACACACCTCCGCCAAACTAATTCTCTTCCCCTCTTCAAAACCCTACTTAAAACTCACCTCCTCCAAGAGGCCTTCCCAGACTGAGCTCCTCTTCTCCCTCTACTCCCTCTACCGCCCCCCCTTCACCTCTCCGCAGCTTAACCCTCTTTTCCACCCATCTCCCTCTGCTCCTCCCCCTCTCCCTTCCTATCCCCTCAGTACTGTACTCGTCCGCTCAACTGTATATATTTTCATTACCCTATTTATTTTGTTAATGAAATGTACATCGCCTCGATTCTATTTAGTTGCCATTGTTTTTACGAGATGTTCTTCCCTTGACTCTATTTATTGCTATCGTTCTCGTCTGTCCGTCTCCCCCGATTAGACCGTAAGCCCGTCAAACGGCAGGGACCGTCTCTATCTGTTGCCGACTTGTTCATTCCAAGCGCTTAGTACAGTGCTCTGCACATAGTAAGCGCTCAATAAATACTATTGAATGAATGAATGAACAGTAAGTGCTCAATAAATACAACTGAATGAATGAATGAGTGAGCGTGGCTCAATGGAAAGAGCCGGGGCTTGGGAGTCAGAGGTCATGGGTTCAAATACCGGCTCTGCCACTTGTCAGCTGTGTGACTGTCGGTAAGTCATTTCACTTCTCTGTGCCTCAGTTCCCTCATCTGTGAAATGGGGATTAAAACTGTGAGCCCCACGTGGGACAACCTGATGACCCTGTATCTATCCCAGTGCTTAGAACAGTGCTCTGCACATAGTAAGTGCTTAACAAATACTAACATTATTAAATGCTGGGATAGTTACAACATATGCAGATCAGACACAGTCCGACACAGAGGGACTCACAGTCTAGAGGGGAGGGAGAACAGGTATTGAATCCCCATTTTACTGATGAGGAAACCAAGATTCAGAGAAGTTGTGACTTGTCCAAGGTTACACAGCAGGCAAGTGGTGGAATTGGGATTGGAAACCAGTTATCTTTACTACCCAGTTCTCCTCACTCCCAGGTTTTCCACTTTGTTGTGTTGCTTCTCTAATTTTCTAGGTCTAGTTTCAGGGACTGAAATATAAGGGAGTGTAAACTCCTTGTGGGCAGGGAATGTGTCTACCAACTCTGTAATATTGTACTCTCCCAAGCGCTCTCCACAGTGCTCTCCACACAATAAGTGCTCAATAAATACAATTGATTGATTGATTATTTTGACTGTGGTTTCACATTTTAGTCTGTGACTGATTTTCTTTTAGTCCTGGCTACTTCCTTTTATGCCCTATGACTCTGAGTTTGAATGGCTGCTTAAAGTGAAATAGGAGAGATTTAGCATAGACCCATCCATGAGTCTATTTTTATTTGGATTTCTTTTATGTCATTTTTGCTTATCTTCTTCCCCAGTTGGACTGCGAACTCCTTGAGGGAACTGTGTTTTGCCTCTGTTGCATTCTGCCAAGCAAATAGTAGAGTGCTTTGCCCTCAGGAGACACTCAATAAAAATACTGCCAACAGATGGATGGATGGATGGATGGGTGGGTGGACTGGTTGATAACGATCAAGGCCTCTGGCTGAGAGGGCTGTTAAGCACTAAGCTAGGTGACTAATGGAAGTGATAGAATCTCTCTGAGGATGAGCTCACCACCCCCACTTCTACTCCAAATTGGCTGTGTTGCAAACCTGCGTGGAGGCTGGGGAATGACGGGTCTCCCTCCTGGAGATCTGCAGATAGATTCTGGGCCAGTGATGTCACAAACAGCCCCCCTTACCTCCCCTCCCGCCCCCCCCCCCCCAGCCCCACCAAGCTGGCAGGACCAGCCAGGGAACTGAACTTGAGGGTCAGGCGGAAGAATGAGGGGATGTGGGGGGCACTGCTAAAGGTTACATAATAATTAAGAATAATAACTGTGGTATTTGTATGTCCAAAACAGAGGTCCTTATCTGCCCACCCAAACACTGCCCTCTCCCTGACTTTCCCGTCACTGTAGACGGCACCACCATCCTTCCCGTCTCACAAGCCCGTAATCTTGGCGTCATTCCTGACTCCTCTCCCTCATTCAACCCATGTATTCAATCCCTCACCAAATCCTGTCGTTCCCACCTTCACAACATCACTGAAATCGGCTCTTTCCTCTCCATCCAAACTGCTACTACATTAATACAATCACTCATCCTATCCTGTCTAGATTATTGCATCAGCCTCCTTGCTGACCTCCCTTAACTCCTGTTTCTCCCTACTCCAGTCCAAACTTCACCCTGCTGCCCAGATCATCTTTCTACAGAAATGTTTTGGGCATGTCACTCCCCTCCTCAGAAATCTCCAATGGTTGCCTATCCACCTCCCTATCAAACACAAACTCCTCATCAGTGGCTTAAAAGCACTCAGTCACCTTGCCCCCTCCTACCTCTCCTTGCTTCTCTCCTTCTATAACCCAGCCCGCACACTTCATTCATTCATTCAATTGTATTTATTGAGTACTTACTGTGTGCAGAACACTGTACTAAGCACTTGGCAAGTACAATTCAGCAACAAATAGAGACAATCCCTAACCAACAAGTGGCTCACAGTCTGGAAGGGGAGAGACAGACAACAAAACAAAACGAGTAGACAGGCATCAATAGCATCAATATAAATAAATAGAATTACAGATATATACACATCATCAATAAAATAAATAGAATAATAAATGCATACATATATAAACAAGTGCTGTGGGGCGGAGAAGGGGTTTAGAGCAAAGGGATGGAGTTGGGGTGATGGTGAGGGGAAGAGGACAATGAGGAGGGGTGCTAATCTTCTAACTGTGCCCTGATCTCGTCTCACCGCCGACCCTGGCCCGTGTCCTGCCTCTGACCTGCAACACCCTCCCTCCTCAAATCCGACAGACAATTACTCTTGCCCCCTTCAAAGCTTTACTGAAGACCCATCTCCTCCAAGAGGTCTTTCCAGACTAAGCCCCACTTTTCCTCATCTCCCACTCCCTTCTGCATTGCCCTGACTTGCTCCCTTTGTTCTCCTTCCCCTGCTCCTCAGCCCCATAGCACTTACGTATATATCTGTCATTTTATTTATTTGTACTGATGCTTGTCTTCCCAGCTCTAGACTGTGAGTTCTTTGTGGGCAGGGATTGCCACTCTTTACCTTTGTATTGTACTTTCCCAAGCCCTTAATACAGTGCTCTACACAGGTAAGTGCTTAATAAATATGATTGAATGAATATCGAGTGCTTGCAATGTGCAGAGCACAGTACTAAGTGCTCGAGAGAGTTCAATACAAGAGAATTAGCAGGCACATTCCCTGCCCATAGTGTGCTTATAGTTTAGAGGAAGGTAGGGAAAGAAGGGAGGGGGAGGGAAAGGAGAAGGAGGAGGAGGAGGAGGAGAAAGAGGAGGAGGAGGAAGAGAAAGAGGAGGAGACTTTATGAGGGAGATGGGGCACAATCCCTGCCCCACACGGGACTCACCATCTAAGGGAAAGTAGTCCCTCACAGATCTACATCTCCGTCCCTGTCCTCTCCCCCTCCCTTCAGGCTCGCATCTCCTCTTGCCTCCAGGATGTCTCCACCTGGATGTCGGCCCGCCACCTAAAACTCAACATGAGCAAGACTGAGCTCCTCATCTTCCCTCCCAAGCCCGGTCCTCTCCCAGACTTCCCTATCACCGTGGATGGCACGACCAACCTTCTTGTCTCTCGGGCCCGCGATGTCGGTGTCATCCTTGACTCGTCTCTCTCATTGACCCCACACATCCTATCCATTACCGAGACCTGCCGGTTTCACCTTTACAATATCACCAAGATCCGCCCTTTCCTCTCCACCCAGACGGCTACCTTACTGCTACGGGCTCTCGTTATATCCCGGCTAGACTACTGTGTCAGCCTTCTCTCCGATCTCCCTTCCTCCTCTCTCGCCCCGCTCCGGTCTATTCTTCACTCCGCTGCCCGGCTCATCTTCCCGCAGAAACGCTCTGGGCCTGTCACTCCCCTTCTTAAACACCTCCAGTGGTTGCCTATCAACCTCCGCTCCAAATAAAAACTCCTCACTCTAGGCTTCGAGGCTCTACATCACCTCGCCCCTTCCTACCTCTTCTCCCTTCTCTCTTTCTACCGCCCACACCGCACGCTCTGCTCCTCCGCCGCCCACCTCCTCACCGTCCCTCGGTCTCGCCCATCCCGCCGTCGACCACCGGGCCACGTCCTCCCGCGGTCCCGGAACGCCCTCCCTCTTCACCTCCGCCAAACTGATTCTCTTCCCCTCTTCAAAACCCTACTTAAATCTCACCTCCTCCAAGAGACCTTCCCAGACTGAGCTCCCCTTCTCCCTCTACTCCCTCTACCACCCCCCTTCACCTCTCCGCAGCTTAACCCTCTTTCCCCCCATTTCCCTCTGCTCCTCCCCCTCTACCTTCCCCTCCCCTCAGCACTGCACTCGTCCGCTCAACTGTATATATTTTCATCACCTTATTTATTTTGTTAATGAAATGTACATCGCCTCGATTCTATTTAGTTGTCATTGTTTTTACGAGATGTTCTTCCCCTCGACTCTATTTATCGCCATCGTTCTCGTCTGTCCGTCTCCCCCGATTAGACCGTAAGCCCGTCAAACGGCAGGGACCGTCTCTATCTGTTGCCGACTTGTTCATTCCAAGCACTTAGTACAGTGCTCTGCACATCGTAAGCGCTCAATAAATACTACTGAATGAATTGAATGAATAGTCCAACAGGAACACAAGCATTCATTCATTTGATTGTATTTATTGAGCGCTTACTGTGTGTAGAGCTCTGTATTAAGCACTTGGGAGACTACAATGCAATAATAGACATATTCCCTATCTACAATGAGCTTTCAGTCTAGAAGACAAACTTTCCAGCAGCCCCTGCTGCTTGAGAAAGAAGTGGGAGTTTTGAGGAGTGGAGGGCGCGGAGGTGTGGTGGATGGTCACAGCGGCTTGCATGCTGGCTGAGGGGGTTGGGGTGAGGACAGAAGCCAGTCAGCCACTGAAGATGAGACTGGCTGGCCCTAATAATAATAACAGTATTAATGATTGTGGTCTTTCTTAAATGCTTACTATGTGCTAGGAGCTGTACTGAGCGCTGGGTTAGTTACAAGCTAATCAGATTGGACACAGTCCCTGTCCCACACAGGGCTCACAGTTTTCATCCCCATTTTCCAGAAGAGGGAACTGAAGCACAAAGAAGTGAAATGACTTGCCCAAGGTCACCCAGCTCATGGAGCAGAGCTGGAATTAAACCCAGGTCTTCATTCATTCAATAAATCGTGTTTACTGAGTGCTTACTGTGTGCAGAGCACTTGGGAGAGTACAACATAGCAATAAATAGACACATTCCTTACGCACAATGAGCTTACAGTTCTACTGATTCCCAGGCCCATTCTCTATTCACTAATAGTAGTAATAATAATAATAGTGATTGTATTTGTTAGGCGTTTACTACGTGCCAGGCACTGTACTAAGTGCTGGAGTGGATACCAGCAAACCGAGTTGGAACCAGTCCCTGTTCCATGTGGGGCTCACATTCTCAATCACCATTTTGGGGAGTTAGGGGGCTGTGGCTATTGGAGACAGAGGACACAGTCATCAAAAGGGGATGGGAAAGGGAATATGGTTCCACTCACATGCCCCCCACCCCAATCTTCATCCCTACTCCCATGGGGGCAGAATCTGAGCTCCGGCCAATCCCACTTAACTTCCCCCCGTGTCCATTCAACCAGCCAAAAGGCAGGGGAATGGCCCATGGGCAATCACCTTGCCCTTCAACCCCACCATACTGAGTCTCTTCTTAAAGGAGTTTGCACAGTCTCTCCGGATCCCAGAGAAGAAATTGCATCAAAACAAGCATCTTCTTGCTGCACCAAGAAAACCTGCCTCGCCTGGCCTCCCTGTGTGCTCTGTGGGTGGGTGGCCCCAGAAATTCCTCTTTTTGGGGCAGGAGCCCCCATCCTTCTCTTTCTTTCCAGAAACACCGGCTTCTCTGTCCTTGGTCAACGGTGGGATTCCTCTTCCACTCCCTCTGCCCGGTCACAAATAGTGTCGGAGCAGTTGGCTCCCACCCGCTCTTCCTTTGCGTAGTCATTTGCATGTTATTCCACACCCGGCTATCTCCGTGGGGTTTTCCCAAGATCAGGAATGCCCATGAGCCTGGGAGCCTGGTCAGTGTGAAATGAATTTGTTCAATCATATGTACTGAGTGCTTACTGTGTGCAGAGCACTGTACTAAGCACTGGGAAAGTGGAACGGACCCACTGGAAAAGTGATGGGAGTTATCAAGCACCTATTGTGTACCCTCCAGGCAGAGGATTGTACTGGGCACCGACTGCCTGCAGAACACTATACTAGACACCTCCAGTGTGCAAGTATGTATCGAGGGTCTATTAAATGTGTGCAGTGCTGTGCTGAGAGTTTAGGAGAGAAGCAGCAAGGCCTAGTGGAAAGAGCATGGGCCAGGAAGTCAGAGGACCTGGGTTCTAATTCTGACTCTGCCACTTGGCTGTGTGACCTTGGGCAAGTCACTTCACTTCTCAGTTCCCTCATCTGCAGAATGGGAATTCAATACCTATTCTCCCTCCTAATTAGATTCTGAGTCCCATGTGGGATGAGGACTGTGTCCAACCTGATTAATTTGTTTCTACCCTGGGGCTTAGGAAAGTTGTTGGCACATATCAAGAAGCAGCATGGCCTAGGGGATGGAGCACGGGCCTGGGAGTCAGAAGGATCTGAGTTCTAATCCTGACTTGGCCACGTGCCTGTTCTGTGACCTTAGGTAAGTCATTTCACTTCTCTGTGCCTCAGTTACCTCATCTGTAAAATGGGGATTAAGACTGTGAGCCCTTTGTGGGCCAGGGACTGTGTCCAACTTGATTACCTTGCATAATAATGTTAATAATAATGTTGGTATTTGTTAAGCGCTTACTATGTGCAGAGCACTGTTCTAAGCGCTCGGGTAGACATACGGGAATCAGGTTGTCCCACGTGGGGCTCACAGTCTTAATCCCCATTTTACAGATGAGGGAACTGAGGCACAGAGAAGTTAAGTGATTTGCCCACAGTCACACAGCCGACAAGTGGCAGAGCTGGGATTCGAACTCATGAGCCCTGACTCCAAAGCCCATGCTCTTTCCACTGAGCCTTGCATCTACTCCAGCACTTAGTACAGTGTCTGGCACATAAGTAGGAGCTTAACAAATACCACAATTATTATTATTATTGCATAGTAAGCACTTCACAAATATTATTTTCATCATTATTACCACTACTACTGAAGTTCTGAGTCACCCTGACTTGCTCCCTTCGCTCTCCCACCCGCCACCAGCCCCACAGCACTTATGTATATACCTGGAATTTCATTTATTCGTAGTGATGTCTGTCTCCCACCCTCTAGACTGTGAGCTCAATGTGGGGAGAGAATGTGTCTGTTTATTGTTATATTGTACTTTCCCAGGCGCTTAGTACAATGCTCTGCACACAGAAAGAGCTTAGTAAATACGATTGAATGAATGAATGAACCAGGCTCTGACCTCAGAGAGCTTCCAAGCTAATGAGGGAGAATCAGGTGATTGCAGATCACAAATAGAGGGAATGAAGTCCACCCAACAGACGATATCTTTCCCCAACCAGGGTCGATCATTTCAAACTTGCGTCTCCACGGGTAATCTCCCACATTTTCACTTACCTTCCCCACTCTTTTCAAAAGTCTCAGAGAAAAGGATGAAAGTTTCACGTTTCCTCCTTGATTGGCCCACCCGGCCGTGGAGATGCCCACGAGCAGAGAAATGGCAGGAAGCGGAGGAGCTAGACAGGGGAAGAGGCACTAGGCAATCCTCGGACCGTAAATCCCACCCCACAGTCTGTGTGGGCTTCTTCTCAGAGACGTACAAGCCCTGGGTGCCTATGCCTCCGGGTGTCTTAGAGAAAAGCAACCGGTGGAGTGACTAATTACAGCATTTCAGGAGTCAAAGGCGCCGGGATGGACAAGCGCATGAATCTGGTGATGTAATTGGCTGCCGAAGAGCCAGAGAGACCAAACTAGGCCCCTCCAGCAGTGCTGTTAGCTTGGCTTTCATCCTGATGGGGGAGAAAAGATGTTCAACAAGGATAAGGCCCAAGATAAGGATAAGGATGAGGATTACGATGTGGCTATTGGGGGGTCGGGGGCCGGGGTGGGGGGGGAATGTATGTGGTGCCCCTTGCTGCATCCAGGGCTGCCACCTGGCACATGTGCTCATCTGGCTGCTGGGCCCTGGCTCTTCGAGCGCAGGCATGAGGCTTGAGAAACATCAAGGGAGGAAATACTAAAGAGACATGATCTCCCGGCAGGGATTCGCTGTGAGGGACATGGAAAACAGCAGCAAACTACAGCACTGATTTCGCTTTTTCTCCATGACCCTCCCTAGGTTGCCAGGCCCTGAGTTGCCCTCTGAGAGCTGATGGGGAAGGGGAGACTGGAAGGGTCAAATGGGGTCAACCCAAGGAGCCGTGGTCCACAGCAGGCAGTCTGGGAGGCTTGGTCAGCCCCAAGGCCCAACGGTGACTCTTTTAAATTGTTTTTATGGTATTTGTTAAGCTCTTTTTATATGTCAGGCACTGTACTAAGCACTGGAGTAGATATAAGGTAATCAGGTTGCAACCCATCCATCTCCCACTTGGGAATCATGGTCTTAATCCCCATTTTGTAGATGAGGGCACTGAAGCACAGACAAGTGAAGTGGAGCTGGGATTAAAAACATAGTCGTTTGGATTCCCAGGTCCATGCTTTATCCACTAAGCCACATTGCTTCTCACAGTTTGGCCCAGAGCTCTCCCCTTGGGCTCTGACCCCAGCCAGGCCCTACTAAGATTTGGAAGAGGAGATGAACAAATCCCTCTCCTCATGCCAATCAATCTCCCTCCATCCTCCACCTCAAGTAGTATGAGAAGCAGCATGTCCTATAGCTACAGCACAAGCCTGGGAGGCAGAAGGACCTGGGTTCTAATCCCAGCTCTGCCACTTGTCTGCTGTGGGTCCTTGGGCAAGTCACTTAGCTTCTCTGGGCTTCAGTTACCTCACTTGTAAAATGGCCATTAAGACTTTGAGCCCCATGTGGGACAAGGACGGTATCCATCCTGATTAACTTGCATCTACCCCATCGCTTAGGTCAATGTCTCGACCATAACTTAATAAATACCATGAAAAAAGCAGACTTACCATAGACGATTGCTTCCATTTGCTAAAGAACAAATGACATTATGCAAATAAACAATTTAAAGACAATTAGTGGTAAATTAGTAAAAGTAGTAGGGTTAAATGGGCAAAAGTCTGTAGAAAGTGACAATCATTGTTTTTGATTGAGCAGTTATTGAGTGCAGAACACTGTAATAAGCACTTGGGAGGGTGCAAAGAGAACCTAGGCGTGATATATATATTAATATTGATCATTTAGCGGCTTTTGTGAAGGATTCACTTGTATTTTCTGTCCATACCAGGCGCTCTCTTCTCTGCCTTCTCCAGCATTTGGAAGAATACAGTAAAAATGAAACAGCATAACCAAGCGGATAGAGTATGGGCCAGGGAGTCAGAAGGACCTGAGTTCTAATCCCAGCTCTGCCACTTGTCTGTTGTGGGACCTTGGGCAAGTCACTTCTCTTCTCTGAGCCTCGGTTCCCTCATCTGTAAAATGGGGATTAAGACTGTGAGCCTCATGTGGGATGTGGACTATGTCCAACCTGAGTAATTTATATCTTCCCCAGCCTTTAGTTCAGTGTCTGGCATATAGTAAGTGTTTAGCAAATCCCATTTAAAAAATAAATAAATAAATAATTTTAAAAGTAAAATAGATTATCCCTGCTATTGGGGAGGAAGAGAAAGGCAGAAAAAAAGATTCCTAGAGGGGCAAAAAGAAGAACAAGAATACAACTGTTAACAGCAGGGCTATTCATTCATTCCTTCAATAGTATTTATTGAGCGCTTACTATGTGCAGAGCACTGTACTAAGCGCTTGGAATGTACAAATAGGTAACAGATAGAGACAGTCCCTGCTCTTTGACGGGCTTACAGTCTAGTCGGGGGAGACAGACAAAAACAATGGCAATAAATAGAATCAAGGGGATAAATAACTAGATGAATGCATAAGTGACAAAGAATAATAAGAATAATAATAATGTTGGTATTTGTTAAGCGCTTACTATGTGCCGAGCACTGTTCTAAGCGCTGGGGTAGACACAGGGGAATCAGGTTGTCCCACGTGGGGCTCACAGTCTTCATCCCCATTTTACAGATGAGGGAACTGAGGCACCGAGAAGTTAAGTGACTTGCCCAAAGTCACACAGCTGACAAGTGGCCAAGCTGGGATTCGAACCCACGACCTCTGACTCCAAAGCCCGTGCCCTTTCCACTGAGCCACGCTGAACTATACCATATGCACTGAAGTGAGAAGGTGTATAAATGTAACCCCCATCTCCCTGCCTTTTAGACTATAAGCTCACTGAGGGCAGGGAATGGGTCTTATTGTTTTATAGTACTCTCCCGGTACTATACAGAGCTCTGCACACAGTAAGTGAACAATAAATGAAATTGAAAGAATATAACAGCTAAGAGTCACTGTTGTGTGGACAAAGTTTGTGGGGGAAGTTTTTTGGAGGCACTGGGATATTAGCAGGGCTTCAGAAACAAGGAGAGCCAGGCAGAATTGAAGGAGCAGAGAGTTTGGGGCAGGAGGAAGGACGCGAACAAGAGATTGGATGTGGGAGAGGAGAGCGAGGCTCAGTGAGAAGTGGAATTTATGAGGAGCGTAGAATGGGAGATGGGGAACAGCAGGGAAGGGAGGCAATATCTAAGAAGAGAACTGGAGGATATCCTGAGCCCTCATGGTTCAGAACTTCTTCTTGATGTGGAGGGAAATAAGGAGCCATTGGAGGCTTGTGAGAATGGGAGAAATGTGGACCAAATGAGGTGTAAAACAGCCAGTCCGACTAGGTCAGTCAGTCAGTCAGTCAATCATATTTGTGTCTGTTTATTGTTGTATCATAGTCTCCCAAGTGCTTGGTACAGTGCTTTGCACACAGTTAGTGCTCAATAAATACGAATGAATGAATGAATGAATCAATGAATAAATGGAGTGCTTACTGCGTGCAGAGCACTGTACCAAGTGCTTGGGGGAGTATAACAATAAGTGGACACAAATACTATTTCTCTCCTACCTCACCTTGCTACTCTCCTGCTAAAACACAACCTGCACATTTCGCTGCTCTATCGCCAACCTTCTAACTGTGCCTCGATCTCGCCTATCTCACATCTAACCCCGAGCCCACGTCCTGCCTCTGGCCTGGAATGCCCTCCCTCCTCAAATCCAACAGACAATTACTCCCCCCTGCTTCAAGGCCTTATAGAAGGCACATCTCCTTCAAGAAGCCTTCTCTGACTAAGCCCCCGCTTTCCTCTTCTCCCACTCTCTTCTGAATCATCCTGACTTGCTCCCTTAGTTCTTCCCCTCTCTCAGGCTCAAAGCACTTATGTACATATCTGTAATTTATTTTTTTTTATATTAGGGGGAGAAATGTCTGTCTCCTCGAGTTTCGACTGTAAGCTCTTTGTGATCAGGGAATGTGTCTTTTTATTGTTATATTGTACTCCCTTAAGAACTTAGTACACAGTAAGCACTCAATAAACACGATTGAATGAATGAATGAATGAATGAATGAGTGAATGAATACAATAGAACAGTATAACAGACACTTCCCCCGCCCAAAACAAGCTAACAGTCTAGAGGAGATGAGATCAGGGAAGAGGTTGAGGCAGTAGTTTTAATAAGGAGTTGACTAGAGTTTGAACCAGGGCGGTGGCCATTTGGATGGACAGGAAAGAGCGAGGAATACGATGTGGGAAGGAAATCCCTTGGGATTTAGAGACAGACCGGATGGGAGAGTTCCAAGACAGCCAGGAGCCTCAAGTTGTTGCCCTTGGCATTTGGACAAGAACCCACTACTGAAACGCGAGGTTGGGAAGCGGTGTTTCCCTGTCTGCCATGGGCTAGTGTGTTTCTCTGCCAGCTGGGACTCTGAGGGCACCGGGGGTCAAGAATTCCCACTTCCTAGAAGTCAAGCCTCGTCCTGGGCCGGCCGAGGATGTCCCTATTGTCTTCGGTTACCTTAGAAGAACTCCTGGAGAGGCTCTGGGGGAGCGAAGGAGCCGATGGATTGGAAGATTGAGTCACTGGAGCCTGGGTGTCTGGTGAGCCGGGCTGAGTCACATGACTCACTTCTAAGTAAGAGTCCACGTCATAGCCATTGCGGGGACAGTTTCTCACCGAATTAGTCGGAAAGCCCTGTGGTGTGGACAGAGATGATCACACAAGATGGAATCTCCCAGAAAACCCATTTGGCCTCTTTTTTGGACAGTCGTGGGGAGGGAGATAGAAACTGGGAGTCCCATGTAGGACAGGGACTGTGTCCAACCCGATTAATATGTATCTACCCTAGTGCTTAGTACGGGCCTGGAACATAGTGAATGCTGAACAAAAATCCTAAAAAAGAGGCAGTGAGAGAAGAATAAATGGGTTCCAATGGTAAACAGGAAGGAATGGCCTTGGACAGAGGAGAAAACTTGGAGTAGGGACTGAAATGGGCGACTAAAGGAAGTTGTGGAGTCTCTGTCCCTGGATGTCTTGAAGAATACCATCAGTACTGATGATGATGATAATGATGTTGGTATTTGTTAAGCGTTTACTTTGTGCAGAGCACTGTTCTAAGCGCTGGGGTAGATACAGGGCAATCAGGTTGTCCCACGTGAGGCTCACAGTCTTAATCCCCATTTTACAGATGAGGTAACTGAACACAAAGAAGTTAATGACTTGCCCACAGTCACACAGCTGCCAAGTGGCAGAGCCGGGATTCGAACCCATGATCGCTGACTCCCAAGTAGATTGTAAGCCCCAGAGGGACTGTGTCCTTTGCATCTGGGAGACTCTTTCAAGTGTTTATTTTTTTATTTTTTGAAAGGTATTTGTTAAGTGCTTACTATGTACCATGCACTATACTAAGTGCTGGGGTAGATACAAGCTAATCAGGTTGGACACAGTCCGTGATCCACCTGGGGCTCACAGTCTTCCTCCCCGTTTTATAGATGAGGGAACCGAGGCTCAGAGAAATGAAGTGACTTTCGTAAGGTCATGCAGCAAAGTGGAGGAGCTGGGATTAGAACCCAGGTCCTTCTGACTCCCGGGCCCATGCTCTAACCACTAGATCACACTGCTCCTGTAGTTCAGTGTTTAATAAAGTGTTCTGCCCACAGGCCTTCAATAAATGCAACTGAGTATGGATTGAAAATACACACACCAACTGTCTATACATATAGGTAATCGAAGAAGATAATAATAATAATGACGATGATGGTATTTGTTAAGCGTTTACTACGTGCCAAGCACTGTCCTTAGCGCTGGGGGAGATACAAGGTCATCAGGTTGTCCCACATGGGGCTCACAGTCTTATTTCCCATTTTACAGAGGAGGGAACTGAGGCACAGAGAAGTTAAATGACTTGCCCAAGGTCACACAGCAGACAAGTGGTGGAGGCGGGATTGGAACCCATGACCTCTGACTCCCAAGCTCAGGCTCTTTCCCTAAGCCACGCTGGTTATACAGATGCCCCGATGGTGTAAGATATATTTTTAGGTATGTCTGTGGCTGAAAGGTTCAGTGCGGGAGATAAACAGTCTCAGTCACATTGCGCGGATAAAAACACCGTCCCCTGTTGAGGGCACATCTCCTCCGGAAGGCCTACCCAGACTAAGCCCCCTTTTCTTTTTCTCTCACTCCCTTCTGCATCCCTTTGTTCTACCCCAACTCCGAGGCCCACAGCACTTATGTGCATATCTGTCATTTATTTATTTGTATTGATATTTGTTGGAAGACGACAGTGATAAACCACTTCTGTATTTTTACCAAGAAAACTCTATGGATACATTACCCATTGCAGACGAAGCTGGGGCGTTCTGGGAGAGATGTGTCCATGGAGTCACTTCGGGTCGGAGACGACTTGGCAGCATAAGACAAGTCAAGGTTGATGTCTGCTTTCCCCGCCACAGGCTGTAATTAATGTTGGCATTTGTTTTTTGTTTGTTGGTATTTGTTGGTATTTGTAAGCTCGATAGGGGCAGGGAATGTACCTGTTTATTGTTGTACTGTCCCGAGCACTAGAGAAGCAGCATGGCTCAGTGGAAAGAGCACGGGCTTTGGAGTCAGAGGTCATGGGTTCGAATCCCGGCTCTGCCACTTGGCAGCTGTGTGGAGAAGTCACTTAACTTCTCTGTGCCTCAGTTCCCTCATCTGTCAAATGGGGATTAAGATTGTGAGCCTCACGTGGGACAACCTGATTACTCTGTATCTACCCCAGCGCTTAGAACAGTGCTCTGCACATAGTAAGCACTTAACAAATACCAAAAAAAAGCACTTAGTACAGTGCTCTGCACATAGTAAGAGCTCAATAAATACAGTCGAATGAATGCTGGCCTGCCGTGTTTGCTGTTTGCAGTATCTGGCCCCCTTCTTCACTCTTGCCTCCTTGTCTCACAAGCCTTATGAAGTTTCCGCTTGAAAAGAGCTGCTCTCTTCTTGATTACAGTGCTCCGTACTGGTTCATCTGCCGCCACTGACTCCGAGTTTTTCACTGTGATTCAGCACTGCATCCTAACCCTAATCCTTTACCTAAAGCTACGTAACTTTACAGCGCTTCCTCCGCCCTCCTTGCTTTCGGTTTCCCAGTTTCAGCTCACTCTACAGCAGCTGTTTGGATGTCCTGCTGTTACCCTTTCTCCTCATGTGACCCATTTAATGTCCCTGGGTTGAGGTGAGCGGAGCTTCAGTGCTAGGAGACTGACTTTATTCCAGGGCTTTGTTGTCTGCGAACCCAACTTGCCATGTTATGTTCAGTCTAGCTCCGGAAACCTGATGAGGATTGTGGTGAATCAATCAATCACGTTTCTTGAGAGTTTACTGTGTGCAGAGCACTGAACTAAGCGCTTGGGAGAAGCAGCGTGGCTCAGTGGAAAGAGCACGGGCTTTGGAGTCAGGGCTCATGAGTTCGAATCCCAGCTCTGCCACTTGTCGGCTGTGTGACTGTGGGCAAGTCACTTAACTTCTCTGTGCCTCAGTTCCCTCACCTGTAAAATGGGGATTAAGACTGTGAGCCCCACGTGGGACAACCTGATTCCCCTATGTCTACCCCAGCGCTTAGAACAGTGCTCGGCACATAGTAAGCGCTTAACAAATACCAACCTTTTTTTTTACACTATGATTAGAATTGATAGACACATTCCCTTCACACAACGAGCTTATTTATTAAGCGCTTAGAAGCAGTGTCGCTTAGTGGGCAGACTACAGGTCTGGGAGTCAGATGGACCTAGGTTCTAATCCCTGCTCTGCCACATGTCTGCTGTGTGACCTTGGGCAAATCACTTACCTTCTCTGGGCCTCATGTCCCTCATCTGTATCCCAGCTCTTCCGCTTGCCAGCTGTGTGACTGTGGGCAAGTCACTTAACTTCTCTGGGCCTCAGTTACCTCATCTGTAAAATGGGAATTAACTGTGAGCCTCACGTGGGACAACCTGATGACCCTGTATCTATCCCAGCGCTCAGAGCAGTGCTCGGCACATAGTAAGCGCTTAACAAATGCCAACATTATTATTATTAAAATGAGGATTAAGAATGTGAGCCCCATGTGGGACAGGGCTGTGTCCAAACTGCTAAACTTGTATCTACCCCAGCACTTAGAACAGTCTTGGCATATGGTTAGTGCTTAACAGGTTCCATTATTATTATTATTATCTTAAATGGGAAGATACAAGATAATCAGTTCAGACACAGTCCCTGCCCCACACCAGGCTCACAATCTAAGTAGGAAGGAGAACACGTATTGAATCCTCATTTTTACAGATGAGGTAACTGAGGCACAGAGAGGTTAAGTGACTTGCCCAAGATCACACAGCTGGCACGTGGCGGATTAGAACACAGGTCCTCTGGCTCCGTGGCCCATGTTCTTTCCGCAAGGTGACGCTGCTCCTCTAGCTGTAATTGGGTCTGCAGCCTGATACCACATTGCTGCTCCACATTTTGGTTGACAATTTTCCAAAGGATATTCTGGCTTCCTTGATTAATTTGGTTACTGCCCAAGGGCTTGGGAGTCAGAGGTGGTGGGTTCTAATCCCAGCTCCACCAGTTGTCTGCTGTGTGACCTTGGGCAAGTCACAACTTCTCTGTGTCTCAGTTACCTCATCTGCAAAATGGAAATTTAAAAAAATGCGAGCCCCACGTGGGACAATCTGATTATCCTGCGTCGACCCCAGCACTTAGAACAGTGCTCTGCACATAGTAAGCGCTTAACAAATACCAACATTATTATTATTATTGTGCATTGTTCCACCATTGGTCTTTGGCAATGGAAATCCAGGACGCGTTTTTCCCCCTCCTGTTTAGACTGCACCACGGAACCTAGCTAGAGTGAGAGGCATCGACTGGCAGAATTTAGTGCATCTCCAATTTGTTCTAGATTTCACATGGAAAAGGAAAAGAACCATTCATTCATTCAATCGCATTTATTGAGCACTTACCATGTGCAGAGCACTGTACTAAGCACTTGATAACAATGGTATTTGTTAAGCACTTATCATGTGCTAAGCACCTTTCTAAGCACTGGGGTAGATACAAGGTAATCAGGTTGCCCCACATGGGGCTCGCAGTCTTAATCCTCATTTGACAGATGAGGTAACTAACTGTGGCCCAGAGAATAATAATAATAGCAATAATGTTGGTATTTGGTAAGCGCTTACTATGTGCAGAGCACTGTTCTAAGCCCTGGGGTCGCTACAGGGTTATCAGGTTGTCCCACATGGGGCTCACAGTCTTAATCCCCATTTTACAGATGAGGTGACTGAGGCACAGACAAGTTAAATGACTTGCTTGTAGTCACACAGCTGCCAAGTAAGTGAAGTGGCTTGCCCAAGGTCACACAGCAGACAAGTGGCGGACCTGGGATTAGAACCCACAACCTATGACTTCCAAGCCTGTGCTTTTGCCACTAAGCCATGCTGCTCCACGCTGTAGCTTGTAGGCAGGGAACATTCTACCAAGTCTCTTATATTTTTATATTATACTCTCCCAAGCACTTAGTACTGTGCTCTGTAAGCACACGATCAATTAAACTGATTGATCGACTGACTGTGAACAATTACTCTCCACACCTTCAAAGCCTTATTGAAGAACATCTCATTCAATCGTATTTACTGAGTGCTTACCGTGTGCAAAGCACTGTACTAAGCACTTGGGAGAGTAGCAGCACGGCTCAGTGGAAAGAGCACGGGCTGGGGAGTCAGAGGTCATGAGTTCAAATCCCAGCTCTACCGCTTGTCAGCTGTGTGACTTTGGGCAAGTCACTTCACTTCTCTGTCCCTCAGTTCCCTCATCTGTAAAATGAGGATTAAGACTGTGAGCCCCACGTGGGATGACCTGATCACCTTGCATCATCCTCAGTGCTTAGAACAGTGCTCTGCACATAGTAAGGGCTTAACAAATGCCATCATTATTATTACAAAATAACAACAAACTGACAAATTCCTGCCCACAGTGAGCTCCCCCAAGATGTCTTCGCTGACTAAACTCTTATTTCTTCTCCCATTCCCCTCTATGTCACCCTGATCTGCTCCCTTTATTCATGCCACCCCCTAGCCCCCAGCCCCACTGTATTTATGTACCTATAATTTATATTAATTTCGGTCTCCCCCTCTAGAATGTAAGCTCATTCCAGGCAGGGAATGTGTTGGTTATATTATTATTCTATTAATAATCATATTTACTGAGCGCTTACTGTGTGCAAATCACTGTATTAAGCACTTATATTGTTCTCTCCCTAGGGCTTAGTATACTGTTCTGCACTCAGTAAGCACTCAATAAATATGATTGATTGATTAATTTAGCTTTGTATGGCCAATGTAGATTTTTGCTTGTGTGTGGCTTCCCTGGGGCAGGCTGATAGATTGAATTGAATTGTTTGTTTAGTTCTTCCCAGGGGCTTAGCAGAGTATATTGCAACTTCTGAGTGTTCAATAAGCATCACAATACTTACTGTAATATAAATGTGAATTAGAAAAGCAGCATGGTCTAGTAGAGGGTCCAGGTTCTATAAAATGGGGATTGGATACTTGTTCTCCCTCCCTCTTAGACTGAGCTCTCCATGCTCTCCAGGGACTGTGTGCAACTTGATTACCTTGAACCTGAAGCAGCGTGGCTCAGTGGAAAGACCACGGGCTTGGGAGTCAGAGGACATGGGTTCGAATCCCTACTCTGCCACTTGTCAGCTGTGTGACTGTGGGCAAGTCGCTTCACTTCTCTGTGCCTCAGTTACCTCATCTATAAAATGAAGCATGGCTCAGTGGAAAGAGCACGGGCTTGGGAGTCAGAGGTCATGAGTTTGAATCCCAGCTCTGCCACTTGTCACCTGTGTGACTGTGGGCAAGTCACTTAACTTCTCTGTGCCTCAGTTACCTCAACTGTAAAATGGGGATTAACTGTGAGCCTCACGTGAGACAACCTGATTACCCTGTATCTACCCCAGCGCTTAGAACAGTGCTCGGCACATAGTAAGCGCTTAACAAATGCCAACATTATTATTATTAAAATGGGAATGAAGACTGTGAGCCTCACGTGGGACAACCTGATTACCCTGCATCTACCCCAGCGCTTAGAACAGTGCTCTGCACATAGTAAGCGCTGAACAAATACCAACATTATTATTAACCTTCACCAACACTTGGCATGTAGTAAGCACTTAACAAATACCATCTTACATTTTTTATTATTATTACTACTACTGTCACTATTATTCAGTTTTCTTTAGATATATTTCAGGTCTGGGACACTTGGATGATTTGGCGGATGCTGCTTGAAGTTTGTTGAGGTTGAAAAGTTTCCCACATGAGAATAATAATAATAATTGTGGTATTTGTTAAGTGCTTGCTATATGACAAGAACTGTTCTAAGCACTGGGGTAGATACAAAGTAATCAGGTTGGACACATTCATTCATTCATTCAATAGTATTTATTGAGCGCTTACTATGTGCAGAGCACTGTACTAAGCGCTTGGGATGAACAAGTCGGCAACAGATAGAGACAGTCCCTGCCGTTTGACGGGCTTACAGTCTAATCGGGGGAGACGGACAGACGAGAACAATGGCGATAAAAAGAGTCGAGGGGAAGAACATCTCGTAAAAACAATGGCAACTAAATAGAATCGAGGCGATGTACAATTCATTAACAAAATAAATAGGGTAACGAAAATATATACAGTTGAGCGGACGAGTACAGTGCTGTGGGGATGGGAAGGGAGAGGTGGAGGAGCAGAGGGAAAGGGGGAAAAAGAGGGTTTAGCTGCGGAGAGGTAAAGGGGGGATGGCAGAGGGAGTAGAGGGAGAAGAGGAGCACAGTCTGGGAAGGCCTCTTGGAGGAGGTGAGTTTTAAGTAGGGTTTTGAAGAGGGGAAGAGAATCAGTTTGGCGGAGGTGAGGAGGGAGGGCGTTCCGGGACCGCGGGAGGACGTGACCCGGGGGTCGACGTCGGGATGGGCGAGACCGAGGGACGGCGAGGAGGTGGGCGGCGGAGGAGCGGAGCGTGCGGGGTGGGCGGTAGAAAGAGAGAAGGGAGGAGAGGTAGGAAGGGGCAAGGTGATGGAGAGCCTTGAAGCCTAGAGTGAGGAGGTTTTGTTTGGAGCGGAGGTTGATAGACACAGTCCCTGTCCCACATGGGGCTCACAGTCTTAATCCCCATTTTACAGATGAGGTAGCGGGCACAGAGAAGTTAAATGATTTACTCAAGGTCACACAGCATGCAAGTGGCGGAGCCGGGATTAGAACCCATATCCTCTGACTCTCAAGCCCCTGCTCTTTCCACTAGGCCATGCTTAGTACAGTGCCTGAAACATAGTAAGGGCTTAACAAAATTCCATTAAAAAAAAGAAAAGTGTCTTCTAACCCTTACATGCAAGTCTCTTGTTGCATCAATTGAATGAAATGTAGTCCACCTTTGTAGAGGCAGGGGACCAGTCAAGATCTAGAAATCTCCTCCAGTTCACTATGAGAAGCACCATGTGGTCTAGTGGGAAGTGCATGGGTCTGCAAGTCAGAGGACCTGAGTTCTAATCCCAGATCTGCCACTTGCCTGCTGTGTGACCTTGGACAAGTCACTTACCTTCTCTGGGCCTCAGTTCCCTCATCTGCAAAATGGACACACTACCTCTTCTCCATTCCCACTAGACTATGAGCCCCATGTGGGACAGGGACTGTGTCTGACCTGATTATCTTGGATCTACCAAAGGGTTTAGTAGAGTTCTGGGCACATAGTAAATGCTTCAGACATACCACATTATTATTATTATTATTATTATTATTGTTTTTTCAGGGCTCCATGCTGGTCAGTGGCAATTGGAAATTTTCCCCAAGGAGAAGAGGCCTTTTAATGCAACCCTGTGAATCCAGTAAGACGTTATTTACTCTCACAGCTTCAGGGAAATCATTTTATATAAGGAAATGATGAATGTAAGAGTGAGCGATGGTAGGGAGAGGAAACAAAGTGTCCCCTGCCTCCAGAAAGGACGACTTGGACCCCATCTGTCCGACTCCTACTCCTGACCATATAACAGGTTTGACAGGCCACCACTCTCTCCGTTGCAGCAAATTCTGGGTGAAACCTTCCCCTCTGCCTGTAGGTTCCCAACCATTCAGATCCCCAGAAGAATAAATCAATCAATGGCATTTACTGATAACAATATTAATAATAATGGCATTTGTTAAGTGCTTACTATGTGCCAAACACTGTTCTAAGCATTGGGATAGATACAAGATTATCAAGGTTATCAGGTTGTCCTGTGTGGGGCTATTTTTGAGATAACAGGCACAGAGAAGTTAAATGACTTGCACACAGCTGACAAGTGGCGGTCAGAATTAGAACTCACGACCTCTGATTCCCAAACCCGTGCTCTTTCCACTAAGCTACGCTGTACAGAAGACTGAACTAAATATTCTCAGTCAATCAGTGAATGGTATGCAGAGAAGCAGCGTGGCTCAGTGTAAAGAGCCTGGGCTTCGGAGTCAGAAGTCATGGGTTCGACTCCCGGCTTTGCCACTTGTCAGCTGGGTGACTGTGGGCAAGTCACTTCACTTCTCTTTGCCTCAGTTCCCTCATCTGTAAAATGAGGATTAACTGTGAGCCTCATGTGGGATGACCTGATTACCCTGTATCTCCCCCAGAGCTTAGAACAGCGCTCTGCACATAGTAAGTGCTTAACAAATACCAACATTATTATTATTTATTGAGTCCTTGCTGTGTGCAGGGTCTGTGACTTTTGGATGTTTGATGTTTGTCCCAATCCCAACCCCATAACACTTATGTACATATCTTTACATTTTCTATTATAAATTTCCCTTTTATTCCCATTAATGTCTATCTCACCCTGTAGACTATAAGCACATTACGGCCAAGGAATGTGTCCACCGGTTTGGTTTTATTATACTCTCCCGAGCAATTAGTACAGTGTGCAGCACATAGTAAGCTCTCAATAGATACCACTGATTGATTAATTACAGGGCACTGGATTAAATGCTTGGAAAAGTATAGTACAATAGAGTTGGCAAACAGGATCCTCCAGCTCCACACTGTAAGTTCAATGAGGAAACACATCTACCAACCTTGTTGTATGAGAAGCAGTGTGGCTTAATGGACCCAGCCCGAGCCTGATAGTCAGAAGGACCTGGGGTCTAATCCTGGCTCTGCCGCATGTCTGCTCTGTGACCTTCGACGGGTCACCGCTTCTCTGGGCCTCAGTTACTTCCTTTGTAAATATATATATTTATTGTAAATGTATATATTTTTATTACCTTATTTATTTTGTTAATGAGGTGTACATCCCCTTGATTCTATTTATTGCTATTGTTTTTGTCTGGCTGTCTCCCCCGATTAGATTGTAAGCCCGTCCATGGGCAGGGATTGTCTCTATCTGTTACCGAATTGTCCATTTCAAGTGCTTAGTACAGTGCTCTGCACATAGTAGGCGCTTGATAAATACTATTGAATGAATGAATGAATGAATAAGGGAGTGAGCCCCAAGTGGGACAGGGACTATGTCCAAACTGATTAACTCGTGTCTACTCCAGTGCTTCAAAAAGTGCTTGGCACATAGTAAGTAAGCACCTAACAAGTATCATAATTATTATTATTCTTATCGTACCCTCCAGAGCGCTTAGTACAGTGCTCTGAACAGAGTTAGTGCTCAGTTAATTCCATTGATTGATATGACTCCCGCCTAGAACAAATCTACAGTCCCGAGGCAAAGGGAACGATAGAAAGAAGTAGTATTCTGTCCATTCCTTTTAAACTCTGATGGCTTCTTTGCCTTAGCTCAGGCTGATTTTCACTTGACTTTTTTTTCCATTTTGCTCTCTCATCCAGTCCTAATAAAAGGTATTGAAAGAATGAATCAGTGTTGGCAAACCTTTTGAAAGGGAATAACGCTCAAGTCTTCTCGCCGATGATTGCTGGTTCCTATGAAAGGGCCCCAGGGCTTTCTTGGTTCAGAATCGGGCTAGGGATTTTCAGAGAAGGCATGTTCTGTTCTGCCGTTCTCTGCACCGTGATGCTCTGGCTTTCTGATCTTCCCCTCTACAGGTTCCGGTCCCACTGCTCAAGAGCCAACTCAGGGGTCTCTGAGGATTAGGCTCTGCCACGTACCTGCTGTGTGACCTTGGGCAAGTCACTTCACTTCTCTGTGATTCAGTTCCCTCATCTGCAATATGGGGATCCAAAATTCGTTCTCCCTCCTTTCTGTCGCGCGCTTACTATGCCCAAGGAACTATACTAAGCAGTGCTAATCAGGTTGAACGAAGTCCCCGTTCCACAAAGGACTCTCTCTGTCTTAATCCCCATTTTACAGATGAAGGAACCGAGGCACAGAGAAATGAAGTGACTTGCCCAAGGTCACACAGCAGACAAGTGGTGGAGCCAGAATTAGAACTCAGTTCTTTCTAACTCCCGGCCCCATGCTCTAACCACTAGGCCATGCTATTTCTCTATGACTGTGGACAAGTCACTTAACTTCTCTATGCCTCAGTTACCTCATCTGTAAAATGGGGATTAAGACTGTGAGCCCCACGTGGGACAACCTGATTGCCCTGTGTCTACCCCAGCGCTTAGAACAGTGCTCTGCACGTAGTAAGCACTTAACAAATACCAACATTATTATTTAGACTGGGACACATAGTAAGTGATTAAGAAATACCAATCAATCAATCAATGGTATTTATTGAGCTCTTACTGCATGCAGACTACTCTACTAAGCACTTGGAGGAGTACCATACAGCAGAGCTGGTAGACACGTTCCCTGCTCACAAGGAGTTTACAGTCTAGACATCACAATTATTAGGACAGAGAAGAGTGCATTGGATTTGGCAAGGAGGAGGACACTGTTGACCTCAGAGAGGGCAGTAACAGTGGAGTTAAGTGGGTGGAAACTGGACTGAAGAGGGTCAAGGAGGGAGTTGGCAGAAGGGAAGTGGAGGCAGGGGGTGTCAACAACATATTTGAGGAGTTTAGTCTGGAATGGGAAGAGGGAGATGGGGTGATAGTTGGTTGATGTAGTAGGGTATTGAAAAAGTCTTTTTTTGTTAATTAGGAAAGGGGAGATGAGCTTGTGTCTGTAGGCAAAGGGGAAGGAGCCATTGGATGGTGAATAGCTGATAATGCCCATTCTCCCTCCTGTTTAGACTGTGAACTCCTGTGTGGGATAGGGACTGGATCTAACCTGATTATCTAGTATCTACCCCAGTGCCAGTACAGGCCTTGGTACATAGTCATTGCTTAACCAAACTTATTATTAATTATCGTCATTACTATTATTATAAACATCATGATCAAGGACGGAAGAAGGGTGGGTACAAGTGGGAAGGCGTGAAGGGATGGGGTTGGAGGTGTGGGGGAGGGGGAAGATTTTGAAAAACGTCAGGCAATTTTTTTCTGGAGAGATTACGGAGGACAATAATAATAATAATAATGTTGGTATTTGTTAAGCGCTTACTATGTGCAGAGCACTGTTCTAAGCGCTGGGGTAGACACAGGGCAATCAGGTTGTCCCACGTGGGGCTCACAGTCTTCCTCCCCATTTTACAGATGAGGGAACTGAGGCCCAGAGAAGTGAAGTGACTTGCCCACAGTCACACAGCTGACAAGTGGCGGAGCTGGGATTCGAACTCATGACCTCTGACTCCAAAGCCCATGCTCTTTCCACTGAGCCACGCTGCTTCAAGACAAGAGTCAAGAGACAAGAGAGTGGATGTGTGGGTGGGAGGAATCTGGAGTCGGGAAGGATATGGGGAGCTCATGACTGATGGATTTGTCAACAAAGTAGTTGGCTGAGTCATCGAGGTGAGAGAAGGGAGGACTCAGGTCTGAATTGTTGGGGGCAACCTCCATGAGGGAAAAGTAAGTATTGCTGAGGGGGGCAGAGGCCTGAGGGATGGCAGGTGAGGGTGAATTTAGGATGGCGGAGGTAACCGGAGGTTGTCCTGATGCCTTGATTTCTGCCAGCAGTGCTCTGTGGTGTGAGCACAAGAACGGAGGAAGCGTACTGAGAGGGGATCCTGGTCTAAAGGGTGGAGTTTATCTTGCACTCATTGTGGGCAGGGAATATGTCTGTTTATTGTTGTATTATACTCTCCCAAGCACTCAGTACAGTGTTGTGCACTCAAAAAGTGCACAGTAAAGTGTGTATTTATCTATAATTCTATCTGTTTATTTGTAATTCTATTTATTTATTTTGATGCTATTGATGCCTGTCTACTTGTTTTGTTTTGTTGTCTGTCTCCCCGCTTCTAGACTGTGAGCCTCTTGTTGGGTAGGGATTTTCTCCATCTGTTGCCGAACTGTACTTTCCAAGAGCTTAGTCCAGTGTTCTGCACGCAGTAAGCCCTCAGTAAATACGATTGAATGAATGAGTGAAAGTAAGCACTCAATAAATACGACTGAATGAACGAATGAATCAACAGATGGACAGGGAATGAGGGAATTGAGTTTGGTGGAAAAGGCAGAGTTGAGGGTGTGGGTTTGTGCATCAAGAGATGGGAGGTGCAGTGGGAGTCTAACTGAGACATGATGGCCTGGAATAAGTGGAGGGGATCAAGAGATCAGAGATCTCTGTTGGGGGAGAGGACAGTTTTTCAGGGAGGTATGTGTGAGAGAGAAGGTGGGTGAGGAGACTGTGGCTGAAGAGTGAGATTTTAGAGTTCAGGAGATTATTTTATGGTGACTGGTGATGAGAAGATTATAATAAAAGTATTTGTTAAGCACTTACTATGTGCCAAACACTGTTTGCTGGGGTAGATACAAGGTAAGCAGGTTGTCCCAGGTGGGGCTCACAGTCTTAATCCCCATTTTACAGATGAGGTAACTGAGGCTCAGAAAAGTGACTTGCCCAAAGTCACACAGCTGATAAATGGCGGAGTTGGGATTAGAACCCACGAGATCCAGTGTGGGCCCAATTTGGCCAGTGGGTGAAGTGGCGAGGAGTAAACCAGACCAAGCCCTCATTTCCCCTACTCCCACCCTCTTCTGTGTCATCCTTGCACTTGGATTTACCCCTTTTATTCACCCTCCTTCAGCCCCACAGCCCTTATGTCTATATCATGACTTATATAGTGTCTATCTCCCCGTCTAGACTGAAAACTCCTTTTTTTATGTTATTTGTTAAGTGTTTACTGTGTGCCAGGCACTGTACTAAGCACTGGGGTAGATACGAACTAGTCAAAAACTCCTCACTATTGGCTTCAAAGCTCTCCATCAACTCGCCCCTTCTTACTTCACCTCCCTTCTCTCCTTCTACAGCGCAGCCCACACATTCCCCTCCTCTGGTGCCGCTAATCTCACTGAGCCTCCTTCTTGCCTGTCCCACCATTGACCCCTGACACACTTCCTACCTCTGGTCTAAATGTCCTCCCTCCTCACATCCGCCAAACTAGCTCTCTTCCCCTCTTCAAAGCCTTATTGAGAGCCCACCTCCTCCAGGAGGCCTTCCCAGACTGAGCCTCCCTTTTCCTCTGCTCCTCCTCCCCTCCCTATTGCCCTGACTCCCTCCCTCACCTCTACCCCCTTCCCTGCCTCAAAGCACTTGTGTATATACGTACTTATTTATTTTATTTATTTTATTAATGATGTGTATATATCTATGATTTTATTTATTTCTACTGATGCTATTGATGCCTGTCTACTTGGTTTGTTTTGTTGCCTGTCTCCCCGCTTCTAGACCGTGAGCCTGTTATTGGGTAGGGATTGTCTCGAGAAGCAGCGTGGCTCAGTGGAAAGAGCACGGGCTTGGGAGTCGGAGGTCATGGGTTTGAATTCCGACTCTGCCACTCAGCTGTGTGACCGTGAGCAAGTCACTTCACTTCTCCGTGCCTCAGTTCCCTCATCTGTCAAATGGGGATTAAGACTGTGAGCCTCACGTGGGACAACCTGATGACCCTGTATCTGCCCCAGTGCTTAGAACAGTGCTCTGCACATAGTAAGCACTTAACAAATACTAACATTATTATTGTCTCTATTTGTTGCCAAATTGTACTTTTCAGGCACTTAGTCCTGTGTTTTTCATAGAGTAATCGCTCAATAAATATGATTGAATGAATGAATGATACAGTCCATGTACCACATAGAGCTCACAGTCTTAATCCCCATTTTACAGATGAGGGAATTTATGGACAGGAAACATGTCTACCAACTCTGTTGTATTGTACTCCCACAGCTGCTTAGTACCATTCTCTGCAAACAGTAGTGCTCAATAAAATAAATGTGAATGATAGATCGATCGAGTAAGTCTGTTTGAGTGAGAGGAATGAGAGGGAGTTGGAGGCCGGGAGGTCACCTGGAACTTCCACATGGATGTGAGAGGCTTCAAGGATAGGAATAGTAGAGGAGGAGAAGGAGAGAAGGAAGGTAGGAAACTGTAAAAATAACTCAGGAGATCAAAGGCGGAGAGGCAAGTGGATGGATTTCAGCAACTACCAGTTTTAGTGAGTCGTGGAGGCAGATGATGAGGGTTTCAAAGACGGGAGAGGATCTCAGATGAGAGCTTGAGATGGAGGAGATAGGAAGTCGACATTAGCACCTCAAATGAGGTCTGTGGATTATCTAGAAAGTTCAGGAGTCTATCTGGGTTGCCCACAAAAGGAGCTCAGTAAACATCGCCGATCGATCGATAGCGACGGTGAGAATAGCATGATTATGTTTCTCATCTCGCTTCCGCAAGGTGTATTTACAGTGGCATTTCCTCTCAGCATTATTCTTAGAAAGGGGTTGGTCAGTGAAGAGATTAAAGACAGGCGGAGTCGGGGGAAGATGTCCCTTTGCCAAACCATATCAATTTCTCCTCCAGGGGATGAGATGAATCGTATGCCAAATCCGGAAAAAACGGGCTAGGGGAAAACGACAGGTTTGGATGGTTGGTGGGGCTTTTTTTAAAAAAAACACACAGCAATTAATCAGATGTTGAAAACATTTCCTCTCATTAGCTGGCCTTAGAGATTAGAATTTTCTTTCAGTGGAACATAAGCAGTCATCATTTCCTGTGCAATCTGAACCCAGGAGCATTAGAAAAAAGTCAGCAGATTTATGCTTTACGGACAACGATTGTGTTTCCATTCACTATGCTTCCTTCCATGAACAAAACCCTTAAAAGGAACAAATCAAAATATGCTGTCAAAGCCCCCTTCTTTCCCTGGAGGAAGCACCTACTCTCCATTCTGGAAATTCATGAAATGGAAAGATGGAGACTGTGGAGTCTGTCCAGGGTCAGTCCAATTGAGTTTCGGGACGGGGAAAGGTCAGTCAGTTGTAATTATTGAGCACTCATTGTGTGCAGAACACTGTACTAAGCACTTGGGAGCATACAATAAAACAATAAATAGATATGTTTCCTGCCCACAAGGAGCTTACAGTCTATAAACAGCTCAGTATAGGGGATAGAGCACCGGTCTGGGAGTCAGAAGGTCATGTGTTCCAATCTTGGCTCCACCACTTTCCTGCTGTGTGACCTCGAGCAACAAGTCACTTCACTTCTCTGTGCCTCAGTTACCTCATCTGTAAAATGGGGATTAAGACTGTGAGCCCCACGTGGGGCGGGGACTGTGTCCAACCCCATTTGCTCGTTTTCACCTCAGCGCTTAGTACAGTGCCTGGCATATAGTAAAAGATTAACAAATACCATAATTATTAGTAGTAGTAATTATTATTAGAGGGGGAGTTTACAAAGGTAGGAGTGGGCGGGAGGGAGCTACAATCTCTGCCCTGAGAGCCCTCAGCCGCCGGGGGTCTCTGAGAATGTTGCCTGGAGCCCCCCTTTTCATAGCATTTGTTAAACACTTACTACATGTCAAGGACTGTAATAAGCACTGGGGTAGATCCAAAATAATAATAATGTTGGTATTTGTTAAGCGCTTACTATGTGCAGAGCACTGTTCTAAGTGCTGGGGTAGATACAGGGTCATCAGGTTGTCCCACAAGAGGCTCACAATCTTAATGCCCATTTTACAGATGAGGTAACTGAGGCACAGAGAAGTGAAGTGACTTGCCCACAGTCACACAGCTGACAAGTGACAGAGCCGGGAGTCGAACTCATGACCTCTGATTCTGAACACCAGGCTCTTTCCACTGAGCCACGCTGCTGGACATAGTCCCTGTCCCACATGGGGCTCACAGTCTTCATTCCCATTTTATGGGTATAATAATGTTGGTATTTGTTAAGCGCTTACTCTGTGCCGAGCACTGTTCTAAGCGCTGGGGTAGACAAAGGGGAATCAGGTTGTCCCATGTGGGGCTCACAGTCTTAATCCCCATTTTACAGATGAGGTAACTGAGGCACAGAGAAGTTAAGTGTCTTGCCCAAAGTCACACAGCTGACAAGTGGCCGAGCTGGGATTCGAACCCATGACCTCTGACTCCAAAGCCCAGACTCTTTCCATTGAGCCACGCTGCTTCTCTATGATAACTGAGGTCACGCAGCTTGACAAGGCGCATGGACAAGACTAGAACCCAGGTCCGTCTGACTCCCAGATTCATGCTTAAGCCATCAAGCCACGCTGCATTCAAAATGCCTCCTGTGTGCTCTGTGCTGAGCGTCTACTGTATGCAGAGCACTAGGCTGAACTCGTCCTGAGTGTCGAGCACCTCACAGATGGAAAGCACTGAGCTGAGTTCCTACAGTGTACAGACGGCTGTGCTGAGCTCCTACTGTGTGCAGAATGCTGAGATGAGTCCCAGCTTTGTGCCAGGCACTGTAAGAGCCATTTGCAAATATAAAGCAAGGCAGAGAACACGGTTTTTTGCGCTCGAGAAGCTAACAATCTCAACAGGTCTCCTGCCTCTCTGCTCCTCCCAAGCTTCCAGGGGCTGCCTAGTCATCTCCACATCGAACAGGCATTCCTGACCTTTGGCTTTTAGGCAACCAGCTCTCTCTCCCTCCTGTCTATCCACTCTCTTCTCCCACAATAATGTTGGTATTTGTTAAGCGCTTACTATGTGCCGAGCACTGTTCTAAGCGCTGGGGAGATACAGGGTAATCAGGTTGTCCCACGTGAGGCTCACAGTTAATCCCCATTTTACAGATGAGGGAACTGAGGCACAGAGAAGTCAAGTGACTTGCCCACAGTCACACAGCTGACAAGTGGCAGAGCAGGGATTCGAACTCATGACCTCTGACTCCCAAGCCCGTGCTCTTTCCACTGAGCCACGCTGCTTCTCTACCTCACCCCTCTCTAACTAACCTACTCACTGTGCCTCGTCGCCATCTCTTCCCACTGCCAACCACTTGCTCACTTCTTCCCTCTACCCCAAATGTGCCGAATTGTACATTCCAAGCCCTCAGTACAGTGCTCTGCACATAGTAATCACTCAATAAATACGATTGAATGACTGAATGAATGAAATGTGCTCTCTCTTTCTCCAGAACCCTGTGAAATGGCATCTCCTCCAGGAGGTCTTCCCTGATTAATCTCCCAACTATAGTACTCAGCTATATGACTGTGGGCAAGTCACTTTACTTCTCTGTGCCTCAGTTCCCTCATCTATAAAATGGGGATTAAGAAGACTGTGAGCCTCACGTGGGGCAATCTGATTACCTTGTATCTACCCCAGCGCTTAGAACAGTGCTCTGCACATAGTAAGCGCTTAACAAATACCAACATTATTATCATTATTACTCCTCAACACCTAAAATGCTTCACGTACTCTCAACTTCCTGGAAGATTCATTCTTTCTTTCTTTCTTTCTTTCTTTCTTTCTTTCTTTCTTTCTTTCTTTCTTTCTTTCTTTCTTTCTTTCTTTCTTTCTTTCTTTCTTTCTTTCTTTCTTTCTTTCAATCAATCGTATTTATTGAGAGCTACTGTGTGCAGCACACTGTACTAAGCGTTTGGAAAGTACAGTTCAGCAACAGATAGAGACAATCTCTACCCAACAATGGGCTCACAGTCTGGAAGGGACTTTTATGTCCCTTTTAGACAATTATGTCCAGCTCTTTACATTCCTCATTTCCTAAACCCTAACTCTACAGCATGGCCGAGTGGATAAAGCCCGGGCCTGGGAGTCAGGGGACCTGAGTTGTAATTCCGGCTCCATCCCTTTTCTGCTGTAGGACTTGGGCAAATCACTTAGCTTCTCTATGTCCCAGTTACCTCATCTGTGAAATTGAGATTAAAAACACTGAGCCCCAATTTGGGTACAGACTGTTTAAAAAACCTTAAAAAATACCATTAAAAATCCCCATTTTCTTCTTCCTTCTATCTGAACATTCTTTTATTATTAATAATAATAATGATAATAGCAATTATGGTATTTGTTAAGTGCTTAGTAGGTGCCAGGCACTTTTCTAAGCAATGGGGTAGATAGAAGATAATCAGTCAGACACAGTCCCTGCCCCACATAGGGCTTGCAGTTTTAATCCCCATTTTCCAGTTGAGGTAACTAAGGCCCAGAAAAGTGAAGTGGCTTGCCCGAGATCACACAACAGACAAGTGGCAGAGTCACGATTAGAACCCTTGATCTTCTGACTCCAAGGCCCGTGCTCTATCCACTAGGCCTTGCTCCCCTTGCTAGAGGGAAAGCTCTCTGAGGGCAGGGGGCTTATTTTCAGGGCATCTCTACTTGAATGTCCTACTAATGACTCCAACTTTATATGCCCAAACCGAAGTCCTCATTTTCTCAATCAAACCCTGTCTTCCCCCTGCCTTCCCCATCACTACAGACACCATCATCCTCCTCGTCTCACAAGCCGTAACCTCGGTGTTCTCTTCGACTCATCTCTCTCGTTGGACCCACGTATTCAAATCTGTCATCAAACCTTGTCGCTTCTACCATCATATTTGACCCGGCGCAAGTCACTTAACTTCTCTGTGCCTCAGTTACCTCATTTGTCAAAGAGGGATTAAGACTGTGAGCCCCACGTGGGACAGGGACTGTGTCCAACCTGATTAACTTGTGTCCACCCCGATGCTCAATTCAGGGCCTGGCTCATAGTGCTTTAGACATACTATTAAAAAAAAAAAATCTCTTGAATCTTCCCCTTCCTCTCCATCCAAATTGCTACACTCTGATCCAAGCACTTAACATTTCCCTCTTTGATTACTGCAGCAGACTTCATGTTGACCTCTCTGCCTTCTGCTGTCACTCTGCTGCTGGATCATATTTGTAAAAAAAAAAAAATTCAACCCATGTCTCGCCACTCCTCAAAAACCTCCAGTGGTTGTCCATCCACTGGACAAAATCTCCTTATCGTTAGCTTCAAGATGCTCAATCAGTTCGCCCCCTCCTACCTTATCTCGCTGATCTCCTATTAAAACCCAGCCCACAGACCCCACTCCTCTGTATTGATCGACTTGCTTTATTTCGTTGTCTGTCTCCCTCTTCTAGACTGTGAGACCGTTGTTGGGTAGGGATTGTCTCTATCTGTTGCCAAATTGTACTTTCCAAGCTCTTAGTACAGTGCTCTGCACACAATAAGCGCTCAATAAATATGATTGAATGAATGAATGAGTAATGCCAATGTATTCACTGCATCTGGATCTCATCTATCTTAATAATAATAATAATGTTGGTATTTGTTAAACGCTTACTATGTGCAGAGCACTGTTCTAAGCGCTGGGGTAGACATAGGGGAATCAGGTTGTCCCACGTGGGGCTCACAGTCTTCATCCCCATTTTGCAGATGAGGTAACTGAGGCAGAGAGAAGTGAAGTGACTTGCCCACAGTCACACAGCTGACAAGTGGCAGAGCTGGGATTCAAACTCATGACCTCTGACTCCAAAGCCCGTGCTCTTTCCACTGAGCCACGGACCCCTTGCCCAAGGTCTCCCTCTGGCATGGATCACCCTCCCAATCCATACATGATGACTGTGGTATTTGTTAAGCACTTACTTTGTGCCAGGCACTGCACTCAGCACCGTGGTGGATCCAGGCAGAGCAGATTGGACACGCTCCCTGTCCCACATGGGGCTCACAGTTTTAATCCCCATTTTCCAGATGAGGTAACTGAGGCCCAGAGAAGTGAAATGACTTGCCCAAAGTCACACAACAGAAGAGTGGAGGAGCTGGGATTAGAACCCAGCTCCTTCTGACTCCCAGGCCGGTGCTCTATCCACTAGGCCACGCTGCTTCCCTATGACAGACCATCACTCTTTCCGGCTTCACAGGCTTCCTAAATTCACCTCTCCTCCAAGAGGCCTTCCCCAACTAAGCACTCATTTCCCCTCTCTTCTGCATCGCCTACGCACTTGACTCTGTCTCCTTTAAGCACTCGATACTCACTCCACCGGTAACCCCACAGAACTTTTGTATATATCCGTATAATCTTCGCTTTCCCCTGTGATTCTATTTTAATCTGTCTCTCCCTGAAGTCTGCAAGCTTCTTGTGGCCACGGAATATCTCTACCAACTCTACTGTACTGTACTCTCCCAAGCATTTAGTGCAGTGCTCTGCACTTAGACCTTAATAAATACCACTGGCTGACTGGTCCAGGGTGGCATGGGCTGCTTGGTGCATGCGGCTGCTGGAGTCGTGGAGGAGATCTAGAGGAGGGAGGCTTAAACGTTCAGTCCGTGTCCCCCCACTCCTCAAGAACCTCCAGTGGTTCATTCATTCAATAGTATTTATTGAGCGCTTACTATGTGCAAACCACTGCATTAAGCACTTGGAATGTACAATTCGGCAACAGATAGACACAATCCCTGCCCAATTACGGGCTCACAGTCTAAACGGGGACCGTGGTTGCCCCGTCCTCCTCCGCATCACACCCCTTACCATTGCTAAGAAACCCCTTACCAATGGCTTTAAAGTCCTCAATCACTTTACCCCCCTCTTACCTCACCTCGCTACTCTCCTACTATAATTCAGCCTGCACATTTTGATCTTCTAATGCCAACCTACTCACTCTACCTCCATCTCGTTTATCTCCCCGCCAACCTCTCGCCCACGTCCTGCCTCTGGCTTGGAACGCCATCCCTCTTCATATCCAACAGTCAATTATTCTCCCCACCTTCAAAGCCTTATCGAAGGCACATCATTCATTCATTCAATCATATTTATGGAGCCCTTACTGTGTGCAGAGCGCTGTACTAAATGCTTGGGAGAATACAACAATAAACAGACACATTCCCTGCCACAACGAATGTCTAGCAGGGGAACAGACATTAGAATAAATAGCATCTCCTCCAAGAGGCCTTCCCTGACTAAGCCCCGCTCCTCCTACTTCCTTCTGCATCGCCCTTGCACCTGGATTTGCTTCCTTTATTCACTATTCCTCCCCACAACACTTACGTACATACCTGTAAGTTATTCATATTAATATCTGTCTCTCCTTTTAGACTGTAAACTCGTTGTGGTCAGGGAATATGTCTACCATCCCTGCTATATTGTTATATTGCACTCTCTGAAGCACTTAATACAGTGCTCTGCACACAGTAAGCACACAATACAAGTGACTGATTGATTGACTGGGGGGCAGGCTCGGTGGGGGGCAAGCTCAAAGGGCAGGGGGAGGGCGGATTCATGAGGCTCTGGCTCCAGGCATCTCTCCTTGGTGCCTACATCCCATCCCCAGCATAGCCTAGTGGGTAGAGCCCGGGCCTGAGAGTCAGAAGGTCAGGGGTTCTAATCCCAGCTCTTCCTCTTGTATGCTGTCTGAACTTGGGCAAATCATTTTACTTCTCTGTGCCTCAGTTACCTCATCTGCAAAATGGGGAATAAGATTGTGAGCCCCACGTGGGACAGGCTGCAGCCGACCAGATTTGCTTGTATACACCTCAGCACTTAGTACAGTGTCTGGCACATAGTAAGCACTTAACAAATACCACAGTTATTATTTTTATTCATTGTACTAAGTGCTTGGGAGGGTACAGTACAACGGAATGAGCACTTTCCCTGTCCATAATGACCTAGAAGTCTAGAAGGGGAGACAGATGATATAATAAATAACATAATATATGACTTAAAAATATGTTCATAAGTGCTGTGGGTTTGGGGGTGGGGTGAATGTCAAACGTCCAAAGGCCACAGATCCAAGTGCATACATGACGCAGAAGGGAGAGCGAGCTGGGGAAAAGAGGGCTTAATCGGGGAAGGTCTCTTGGAGAGGATGTGACCGTGATAACGCTTTGAAAGTAGGGAGAGTGGAGTATATGGAGGGGGAGGGAGTCCCAGGCTGGGGGGGATGCGGGAAAGGGGTCGGTGGCGAGATAGGTGAGATGGGGGCACAGTGAGCAGGTTGGCATTGGAGGAGTGGAGCATGCGGATTGAACCTGAAGAACTGGAGAGGCCAGTCACTGCAACCGAGCAGACACTCAGCATGTGGGTTTTCAGAAAGCAGATCACACCTTCCTCTTCTTTCCAGTGGGAAAAGGAAGCGTGCAACATTTATTTTCAAGGAACTGTTATCGACATCAAGAAGGATGTGGTTTTGGCAAACGGGAAGGGGAGCAGATTTAATCAAAAGAGACTCGGCTTTCTGGAGAGTTAAGTCTCCCATTCTCTGCTCTGGTTCTGCAAACAGGGAGAGTGACGGAGGAGGTTGGGGGTCGGGGAGTGCGGGGGTGAAGGTCATTTCCTCTGGAAAAGAGGAGCTCAAACCTCTAAAATGCCTCTGCTATCCCCTAGGAAACAACAAACGCTTCTCAATCTCAACAGTGGACGAGAGAAAAAAAGGAAATGGTAGAGGCAGCAGGAAGGACTAAAGCTAGATAGGAGGCAGAACTTCCTGGAAGGTCCATCTCCCCTCTCCCTTTCCATCCCCTCAGCACTGTACTCGTCTGCTCAACTGTATATATTTTCATTACCCTATTTATTTTGTTAATGAAATGTACATCACCTTGATTCTATTTAGTTGCCATTGTTTTTACGAGATGTTCTTCCCCTTGACTCTATTTATTGCCATTGTTCTCGTCTGTCCGTCTCCCCCAATTAGACCGTAAGCCCATCAGACGGCAGGGACCGTCTCTATCTGTTGCCGACTTGTTCATTCCAAGTGCTTAGTACAGTGCTCTGCACATAGTAAGCGCTCAATAAATACTATTGAATGAATGAATGAACATGAACGACGGATAAACGGGGAGAGCTGGCGGGGGATTGCATAGAGAGAAGGAGGCAGGAGGCGTAGAGAATTGGAGCTCAGCTCCCACCCTGAAGAAACCATCCCCATTTCTTTTGATCTGACTGCAGGCAGTGATGTTGAGCTAGTGAGCGCTGGGGGTCAACGAGGTCAGCAGGACTTAGAGGCTGTAGACTCTAAGCTCCTCTCTAGACTGTAAGCTTGTTGTGGAGAGGGAATGTGTCTACTTATTATTACACTGTACTCTCTCAAGCAGTGAGTACAGTAATAATAATAATAATAATGTTGGTATTTGTTAAGCGCTTACTATGTGCAGAGCACTGTTCTAAGCGCTGGGGGAGATACAGGGTAATCAGGTCGTCCCACGTGAGGCTCACAGTTAATCCCCATTTTACAGATGAGGTGACTGAGGCACAGAGACGTGAAGTGACTTGCCCACAGTCACACAGCTGACAAGTGGCAGAGCCGGGAGTCGAACTCATGACCTCTGACTCCGAAGCCCAGGCTCTTTCCACTGAGCCACGCTGCTTCCCCGCTTTATTATTCCCCGATTGGACATAGCCCATGTCCCACATGGGGCTCACACACAGCAAGACCTCAAAAAACACGTTTGATTACTCACTCCAGTCCTACAGCACTTATGTGCATATGCTACTCTATTATTTCTCCTATCTGTAACTTTGTTGTACTTTCCCAAGCATTTAGTAGAGTGCTCTGAACACAGTAAGTACTTCATAAATACCATTAATTAACTGATTGATTGGTTAAGTGCTTAGCACCATAGTAAGCTCTGGGGTAACCACAGCACAATTAGAGCAGACACAAACTCCACACAAAACTCATAGGCTAACGGGGAGGGAAAATGGGTATTTAATAATAATAATGTTGGTATTTGTTAAGCACTTACTATGTGCCAAACACTGTTGCAAGCGCTGGGGTAGATACAAGCGCTTAGTACAGTGCTCTGCACATAGTAAATGCTCAATGAATACTATTGAATGAATGAATACAGGGTAATCAGATTGTCCCATGTGAGGCTCACAGTCTTAATCCCCATTTTACAGAAGAGGTAACTGAAGCACCGAGAAGTGAACTGACTTGCCCCAAATCACACAGCTGACAAGTGGCAGAGCAGGGATTAGAACCCACGACCTCCGACTCCTAAGTCTGTGCTCTTTCCACTGATCCACGCTGCTTCTACAAGCAGGTATTTCATTCCTGTTTAACAGATGAGACAATTGAGACCCAGAGAGATTAAGTTCTCACTCCAAATCACACAGCAGACAAGTGCCTAGAACAGCGCTTGACGAACTGTAAGTGCTTAACAAGTACCAAAAAAAAAAAAAGTGATGGAGCCAGGACTAGAACCCAAGTCTCTCGATTTCCATTCTGTGCTCTTTCCACTGCGCTATGTTGCTTCAAAATAACTTCTTGATTGTAATGACCCAAGAAAGATAGAGAAGAGCTAATTGAGGAATCTCTTCTGTGGCGAACTTTTTGAAAAAAGAGGAGCCTCTTAGCTGCCAAACACGTAGGGGAAACAAATCTAAATACCAGAGACTGGGACTAGGTGAGTAATAATAATAATAAATAATAGAGTATTTAAATGCTATGTGCCCGGCACTGTACTAAGTGCTGGGGTAGATACAAGGTATTTGAGTTGGACATAGTCTCTCTTCCACATAAGGCTCACAGTTTTAATCCCCATTTTCCAGGAGAGGTAACTGAAACCCAGAGAAGTGAAGCGACTTGCCCAGTGTCACACAGCAGACTTGTGGCAGAGCTGGGATTAGAACCCAGATCCTTCATTCATTCAATCGTATTTATTGAGCGCTTACAGTGTGCAGAGCACTGTTTTAAGAGCTTAGATCCTTCTGACTCCCCGGCCCGTGCTCTATCCACTAAGCCACACCGCTTCTCCACTGTTGGGTCTTCCTAGCCTGAGGATTCTGAGAAACTTCCAGTCCGGTTTGGCCCGCTTCTGTGCTCTTCTAGCGCTGTGTCTCTCCGCTAGCTCTGCGCAAAGATTGCAGCCCCTCAAAACACTCCCAATCTACTGCCTGAGGACACCAGGGAATTTGATCCAGTTCTAAAGAAATTAGCTCTGGCCTATTGAGTCCGAAAGCTGTCAGCTAAAGGTCTCCCCTTCCCTCCAAAGGAAGGGCAGAGCAAGTCACAGGAAAGGAATAGGTGTTTGTTCATTCATTCATTCAATAGTATTTATTGAGCGCTTACTAAGTGCGGAGTCCTGTACTAAGCGCTTGGAATGTACAATTCGGCAACAGATAGAGACAGTCCCTGCCCACTGACGGGCTTACAGTCTAACTGGGGGAGACAGACAGACAAAAACAATAGCAGTAAATAGAATCAAGGGGATGTACATCTCATTAACAAAATAAATAGGGTACATATATGTTGGTATTTTTTAAGCGCTTATTATGTGCAGAGCACTGTTGTAAGTGCTGGGGTAGATACAGGGTAATCAGGTTGTACCACGTGAGCCTCACAGTTAATCCCCATTTTACAGATGAGGTCACCGAGGCACAGAGAAGTGAAGTGACTTGCCCACAGTCACACAGCTGACAAGTGGCAGAGCTGAGATTCGAACCCATGGCCTCTGACTCCCAAGCCCGGGCTTTTTCCGCTGAGCCACGCTGAGCAAATGAGCACAGTGCTGAGGGGAGAGGGGGAGGAGCAGAGGGAAAGGGGCTTAGCTGAGGGGTGGCGAAGCGGGGGCAGAGAGGCAGCAGAGGGAGCAGAGGGAAAAGCGGAAGCTCAGTCTGGGTAGGGCCTCTTGGAGGAGGTGAGCTCTCAGTAGGGCTTTGAAGAGGGGAGGAGAGTTAGTTTGGCGGAGGTGAGGGGGGAGGGCATGCCAGGACCGCGGGAGGACGTGGGCCAGAGGTCGACGGCGGGATAGGCGTGAACGGGGGACGGTGAGGAGGTGAGCGGCAGAGGAGCGGAGCGTGAGGGGTGGGCTGTAGGAAGAGAGAAGGGAGGAGAGGTAGGAGGGGGCAAGGTGATGGACAGCCTCGAAGCCTAGAGTGAGGAGTTTCTGTTTCGTGCGGAGGTCGATAGGCAACCACTGGAGGTTTTTAAGGAGGGGAGTGACATGCCCAGAGCGTTTCTGCAGGAGGATGAGCCGGGCGGCGGAGTGAAGAATAGACTGGAGTGGTCACCCACTTTAGGTCCATGGGCAAGTGTCTGTGGCAAAGCAGACTCAAATACACCTGAGGGCCACCTGGGCTGCAGAGCCTGAGGACCGAGCTTAGAGAGTTCATGTCACTTACCGTCACTCATAGGGTCAGTCACACGTGGAGTTGTGAAGCAGAACTGGGCTTCCCCGGCCTGCTCTCTCACTGTGGCCAGGCCTCCCTCCCTCCTGCGCGTAGGCGGAAAGCGGTTACAACACAGAGCAGGAGGGAGGGGAGAGAGGACAAGGGTGGCCACAGAGGTTCCGGTCTTGAGGTCACCTTGCCACTTCAGGTCAGCTTGGTATGTTTTGAATAGAAAGCAGCCTCATTTTTGTTTTTCTGGTATTTAAGTCCTTACTATGTGTCAAACATTGTTCTAAGCGCTGAGGTAGGAACGAGTTAATTAGGTTGGACACAGTCCCTGTCCCGCGTGCGGCTCTCTGTCTAAGTAGGAGGGAGAACAGGTATTGAAACCCTATTTTACAAGTGCAGAACTTAGGCAGAGAGAAATGAAGTCAGTCGATCGATCATATTTACTGAGAGCTTGCTGTGTGCTTCTATAGGGAAGCAGCGTGGCTCAGTGGAAAGAGCACGGGCTTGGGAGTCAGAGGTCAGGAGTTCGAATCCCAGCTCCGCCACTTGGCAGCTGTGTGACTGTGGGCAAGTCACTTCACTTCTCTGTGCCTCAGTTATCTCATCTGGAAAATGGGAATTAATTGTGAGCCTCACGTGGGACATCCTGATTACCCTGTATCTACCCCAGCGCTTAGAACAGTGCTCTGCACATAGTAAGCGCTTAACAAATACCAACATTATTCTATAGATATCTATAAATGTATTTATTTATATTAAAGTCTGTCACCTCCTCTAGACTGTAAGTTCATTGTGGGCAGGGAATGTGTCTATTACATTGTTATATTGTATAATAATAATAATAATAATGGTATTTGTTAAGTGCATACTATAATAATAATAATAATAATAATGTTGGCATTTGTTAAGCGCTTACTATGTGCAGAGCACTGTTCTAAGCGCTGGGGGAGACACGGGGGAATCAGGTTGTCCCACATGGGGCTCACAATCTTAATCCCCATTTTACAGATGAGGTAACTGAGGCCCAGAGAAGTTAAATGACTTGCCCACAGTCACACAGCTGACAAGTGGCAGAGCTGGGATTCAAACTCATGACCTCTGACTCCAAAGCCCATGCTCTTTCCACTGAGCCACGCTGCTTCTCTACTATGTGTCAGGCACTGTACTAAACACTGGGGTGGATACAAGCAAATTGGTTTGGACACAGTCCCTGTCCCACATGGGGCTCACAGTCTTAATCCCCATTTTTCAGATGGGAGAACTGAGGTCCAGAGAAGTGAGGTGACTTGCCCACGATCGCAGAGCAGACAAGTGGCACAGCCAGTATTAGAACCCATGAACGTCTGACTCCCAGGCCTATGCTCTATCCACTGGCCATGCCGTAAACTAGTACTGCATTCTCCCAAAAGCTTAGTATAGTGCTCTGCATACAGTAAACACTCAATAAATAGGATTGAATGATGAGTCTGGGGCTGAGGACTTCCTGGGGAGGTGGGCAGGGGTTGGAGCCCTTGGGCGTCCGGAAGGAGAGCGACTGGGTGGGGAGTCGTGCTTAAGTCAGAGCCATAAGGACAGGATTTCTCCTAATGCCCAGACAGAGTCATCTTCTTAAAAGAAGCAAGAAAGCTGCAAACAGGGCAGTCAGTCGGTCAGTCAATCGTATTTACTGAGCACTTACCGTGTGCAGAGGACTGTACTACGCACACGGGAGAGTGAACTATAATAATAAATGGACTCATTTCCTGCCCACATTGAGCTTACAGTGCAGAGGGGAAGACAGACTTACACAAGTACACAAGTGGGAGAGGGGATGAATGAACAGAGTGGGAGAAGAGGAAAGGAGGGCTTTGTCAGGGAAGGCCTCTTGGAGGAGATGTGCTTTCAATAAGGCTTTGAAGTTGGAGAGACTAACTGACTGTCAGATACAAGGAGGGAGGGCAGTCCAGGCCAGAGGCCGGATGTGGGCGAGAGGTCAGTGGCGAGACAGGCGAGGCGGAGGTACAGTGAGAAGGTTAGCATTAGATAGCATTAGATTAGCTTAGTAATAATAATAATGTTGGTATTTGTTAAGCACTTACTATGTGCAGAGCACTGTTCTAAGCGCTGGGGGAGATACAGAGTCATCAGGTTGTCCCACATGAGGCTCACAGCCTTAATCCCCATTTTACAGATGAGGGAACTGAGGTACAGAGAAGTGAAGTGACTTGCCCACAGTCATACAGCTGACGAGTGGCAGAGCCGGGATTCAAACCCATGACCTCTGACTCCCAAGCCCGTCCTCTTTCCACTGAGCCACGCTGCTTCTCTAGCTTAATGTCTGGACTGGGTTGTAGTAGGAGAGTAGTGAGGTGAGGTAGGAGGGGCAAGGGAATCGAGGCCTTCCGGAGGAGAAAAAACCCAGGACCCCCAACCAAACCCCAGTCCTGACCACCCTGAAACCATGAGACACAATTGCGTGTCTTGCCTATAATAATAATTATGGTATTTGTTAAGTGCTTACTATGTGCAAGGCACTGTAGTAAGCGCTGGGCTATCTTTGAGGACCCTCGAGACTCCTCCTCTCCACCATCTGGGGCCTCCATTCTGCTAACGAAGGTTCCCCTGCACGGAGAATGTCCTTGCTAAACTGCAGGACCAGTCCCTCCCTCATGATCTCTTCCATCCCCCAGGACCCCCTTCCCCCATTCCTCTGCCCCGTCAAGGATATGTCATCTTTGGTTTTAGGGAAAATGGGAGCCAGAACTTCAACCTTCCGATTCCTTTGGGCTCTTGACCGGAGGCTGGAGAGCGATCACCCTCATCTCACTCGCCGCCTCATCCCATCACCCACCTCCCCGGTGGACCTCTCAGGGCAATCACTGGCAAGAAGCAGCATGGCCTAATGGAGAAAGCCCAGGCCTGAGAATCAGAAGGGCCTGGGTTCTAATCCTGCCTCTGCCATGTCTGCTGTGTGACTTTGGGCAAGTCACTTCACTTCTCTGGGCCTCAGTTCCCTCTTCTGTAAAATGTGGTTTAAGGTTGTGAGCAGGATTAGCTTGTATCTACCCCAACGCTTAGTACAGTACCTGGCACATAATAAGTGCTTAACAAATACAATTAAAAAAAACCCTAGACTGAGCTCCATAGTCAGTTACGAATAGGCAGGAAAAAACAACAGCATTCGCTCTGCTCACCCTTCTCTCCCAAGGGTTTGAGTTGGTGGTTTTTCTTTTTTGCTTCTCCCCCTGCACAAGTAGATATAAGGTCAAACAGCAGATAGCATTTTGGGATTCTGAGTGTGGACCTAAATCCTGTGCAGGAGAGTTTCTGGGTTCCTGCTCTTTGGGGTCCAGGGAGGTGTTTCCTAACTCCTGGCCTCCATTAAGGTTGCTAGGGGCCCACACCTATCCCTTGAGCTTTTGGGGAACTTTTTAGGGTTCCTAGGAAGTAGCAATGTGCCCAAGTGTGTAAAGCACAGGCCGGGGAATCATAACCTCATGGGTTCTAATCTCAGCTCCACCACTTTTCAGCTGTGTGACCTTGAGCAAGTCACTTCACTTCTCTGGGCCTCAGTTCCCTCCTCCGTAATATGGGGATTGAGACTGTGAGCCCCATGTGGGACAGGGACTGTGTCCAACCGGATTTGCTCGTATTCACCCCAGTGCTAAGTACAGTGCCTGGCACCTAGTGAGTAATATCATCATTATTAGTATAATTCCGGGTTAAGATAATAGCGGAAGAGTGGGGAGAGAGGAGAGGGGCAGCAGAAATTGGAAAAGGAAACCTACAGCAGCCCAACAGAGGAGGTTTAAATTGGAAATGCAATGGATGGTACAGTCAACAGAAGCATGTGCCCTACTTAGAAAAAAAACCCTGCTCAATCAATCGTGACTATTGAGCACTTATTGTGTGAAGAGCACTGTACTAAGTGCTTGGGAGAGTACAATGCAACAGAGTAAGTAGACATGTTCTGTGCCCAAAAGGAGCTTACAGTCTTGCTCAGGTCAAAAGCGTGGCTCAGTGGAAAGAGCACAGGCTTGGGAGTCAGAGGTCATGGGTTCGAATTCCGGCTCTAGCCGCTTGTCAGCTGTGTGACTTTGGGCAAGTCACTTCACTTCTCTGGGCCTCAGTTCCCTCATCTGCAAAATGGGAATCAAGACTGTGAGCCTTATGTGGGACAACCTGATTACCCTGTATCTACCCCAGTGCTCAGAACAGTGCTCTGCACATAGTAAGCGCTTGACAAATACCAACATTATTAAAAATGATAATTAAAACAGAGGCATTTGTTAAGCACCTACTAGAGGCCAACCACTGTACTAAGCACTGAGGTAGATGCAAGATAGTCATGTCAGACATATCCTGGTTCCATAAGGGGTTTACAGTCGAAGAGGGAGGGTGAACAGGAATTTCATTCCCATTTTACAGATAAGAAAACTGAAGCCCAGAGAAGTTAAGTGAATTTGCTCAAGGTCACCCAGCATGTAAGGGGTAGAGACAGGATTCGAATCAGGGTCTCTACCACATCTGTGCTCTTTCCACTAGTCCAAGCTGCTTCTTTATGGAAAAGAGACTGTAAACTGTAATCTAAAATAAGTTTAACTGTATCGCAATTAAGAATGATCTTCTGAGGTGACCATATTTTGCTAAGTTCAAAGTGAGACAACGAGGAGGAACCTGAGATCAAGCGATCAAAGTCCCCTTCTAGACTCTAAGCCCGGGGTGGGCAGGGATTGTCTCTCTTTATTGCTGAATTGTACTTTCCAAGCGCTTAGTACAGTGCTCTGCATACAGTAAGGGCTCGATAAATACGATATAATGAAAGAATGAATGGAAAAGGAGGCATGGAGAACTAGACAGGCAGAGGAGGAGCAGACAGAGAGAGTGGGACGAAGAGGTACCATGTCAGAAACCAAAGGAGCAAGAAATTAGTTAGTGACAGCACACTGGGGCCATCAGCGCTCTTTAGTTCATTCAATCGTATTTATTAAGCGCTTACTTTGTGCAGAGCATTGTACTATATGCTTGGGAAAGTACAATACAAGTATAAACAGTGACAATTCCTGCCCACATTTAAACCTATTGGCACGTATCAGACAAAAGACAGTCTGCCGACCCCAAACACAGTCCCTGTCCCACACGAGGGGTTCACGGTCTTAATCCCCATTTTACAGATGAGGGAACTGAGGCCCAGAGAAGTGAAGTGACTTGTCTAAGGTCTCAGAACAGACCGGTGGCGGAGGCGGAATTAGAACCAGATCCTTCTGACTCCCGGGACTGTGCTCTACCCACTAGCCCATACTGCTTCTCTAAGGTGCTTCGTCCGTGCTAATTTGCAGCCGGTGATAAATTTCTATAACTATGACGATCTATGGGTCTTTGTGTCCAAATTGTACAGAAATGAATTGAAGAATCCTCTGTTTCGGCCCCAGTTCTTTCTCTTGCCTACCCTCCAGGCTTTTGCGTCTTTAGCCACTCTAATGTGTTTCTTCTTTTCCCCTCCAAACGTGGATGATGAGACACAATTAGAGACAGTGGAGGAAACGTTGAGTGAAACGTTGACTGAACTGAAAATTTCAAAGTTACTGAAATCTGGGGGAGGGTTTTCAACTTTTCTTTACTAAAGAAACCCAACGCTTGATTAAGATCTTGAGTAATCATGAAGCTCAATGTGGCAGCAGGTAATGTCTATCAAATTGTTCTCTTCCAAACACTTAGTACAGTGCTCAATATATACCACTGATTGATTACCTGATGAAGAAATGAGGGAGAACAGAAATATTGTGAGGGAAGGAGAATGATTATAATTAGACTGTGAGCTCTGGGTGGGTCAGGGACTGTGTCCAACCTGATTACTTTGTATGTACCCCAGTGCTTAGAACAGTGCTGGGCATATAATAAGCACTTAACAAATATAATAATTATAATTATTATTACTGTCCCTCTATCTCGCCTGTCCATTCTGCTTCTGGCCTGGAATGTCCTCCCTCCTCTAATCCGACAAACAATCACTCACCCCACCTTCAAAACCTTATTGAAGGCACATCTCCTCCAAGAGACCTTCCCAGACCAAGCCCCACTTTTCCTTCCCATTCCCTTCTGCATCGCCCTAACTTGCTCCCTCTGCTCTTCTCCCCTCCCAGCCCCAAAGCAGTTATGTACATACCTGTCATTTTATTTATCCCTTTGCTCTTCCCCACTCCCAGATCCAAAGCACTTACGTACATATCTGTCATTTTATTTATTTGTACTGATGTCTGTCTCCCCACCTCTAGGCTTTGAGCTCGTTGTGAGCAGGGAATGTCACTTTATTGTTGTATTGTACTTTCCCAAGCGCTTAGTACAGCGCTCTGCACACAGTAAGCACTCAATAAATACAAATGAATGAATAAATGAATAATAACAGTAATAAAAAGACCCTTCAATACCCTGCATTCAATATGCTCCCTAAAATCCGGCTAGCCTGCCCTTCAACCATAACATATTTCTCAGACATGTTACAGGCACCTCATCTTCCAAACCTGGGGGCATATGATCAAGATGAGCACCTGTCTAAGCTAGGAATTGTTTCTCAAACACTTTGAACATGGGCCTAAGAGTTAGAGGACCTGAATTCTAATCCCAGTCTGCCAATTGCCCCCTGTGTGACCTGGGGCAAATTACTTAACTTCTCTGTGCCTCAGTTTCCTCATCTGTAATATGGGGTTGTACCTGTTCTCTACCTGCTCTCCCCTCCTACTTAGAATGTAAGCTCCAAGTGAGACAGGGGCTATGTCTGACTTGAGTACCTTGTATCTATTCTAGTGTTTAGTAGCATCACTATTTACACGCTTATATATATATTACTCCCCAATGCTACTTTGGCCAAAGGGAAGTAGTGACTGCAAATCACTTGTTTCTTCCCAACCCCCCCTCCTCTTCCTCCCACAGTATAAACTGGGGGCAGGACAGAAGCAGCCAAGGCCCAGTAGAATGCAATTTTGCTCCAAACACTTCCAAAAAGGAGATTTTGTTTTTATGCTATTTGTTAAATGCTTACTATGAGCCATGCACTCTTCTAAGAGCTGGGGTAGATACAAGCTAATCGGATTGGACGTAGTTCGTGTCTCACATGGGACTCATAGTCTTAATCCCCATTTTCCAGTTGAGGTAACTGAGACACTGAGAAGTGGCTTGCCCAAGGTCACACAGCAGACAAGTGGTGTTGCCAGGATTTGAAGTCAGCACCCTCTGACTGCCAGGTCCATTCTCTTCCCCTCTTCAAAACCCTACTTAAAACTCACCTCCTCCAAGAGGCCTTCCCAGACTGAGCTCCCCTTTTCCCTCTGCTCCCCCTCTACCCCCCCTTCACCTCCCCTCAGCTAAGCCCTCTTTTCCCCCCTTTTCCTCTGCTCCTCCCCCTCTCCCTTCCCCTCCCCTCAGCCCTGTGCTCGTCCGCTCAACTGTATATATTTTCATCACCCTATTTATTTTGTTAATGAGATGTACATCATCTTGATTCTATTTATTTGCTATTGTTTTAATGAGATGTTCATCCCCTCGATTCTATTTATTGCTATTGTTCTTGTCTGTCCGTCTCCCCCAATTAGACTGTAAGCCCATCAAAGGGCAGGGACTGTCTCTATCTGTTACCGATTTGTACATTCCAAGAGCTTAGTATAGTGCTCTGCACATAGTAAGCGCTCAATAAATACTATTAAATGAAGTTAGGCCACACTGCCCCTTCCCAGCACATCTTCCCCAAAGCCAAGCTGGGCACAGCATCACCTTGGTTATGTGTTTATAGAATTCATATTGCGGATCACTCCTCCTTCTTTCGCATTGTTAAGATTAACCACACTCCTGTCTCCTCCCTTGACCTTTACCAGAGTTTTCATTCTGTGGGCTCTTTCCCTGTTGGTCCTGTCCATCTGATTTTTCTCTCTGCCCTTTACTGCTGTTCATTAAACCTGGACAGGTTCCCTTTATCCCGATCAGCACACGTTGCCCAATTTGCTCCAGGTATTGGACTTGGGAAAAGAAATCGACAGGGCAGTCTCATCACTTTCAGATCGGGTTTCTCACTGGAGTTGACTTTATGCCATCATAAATATTACATAATGGTTGACTGACGAGTCACATGTCCATCTATTCCCAGGGTTGGAAAGAGAGCTGAGAACGATTCTCGTGGGAGGGCAGAATCAGTTCACCCTAAAGAGAGAAGACAGGGTAACTCCCTTGGTATCTGGGAGACCAGAGTTGGCAAAGACAATTTTTGACCCAGGCAGCTTTTCTCCTCTCGGGACCTAGATTCACTTGGTTCAGCCAATATCTTTATCTGGCACTTCATTATTGCCAGAAAAGCAGAAAGAATATTTTACTGACAGATAACATCCAGATGTGACTTAGGATAAAGATGGGAGGTGAACGTTTCTTCGCATCGCTACCGAGCGTTGGATGGCATGATTCAGATCTCATCCATCATCCAGAGAGTTCCCAAAATTCAGATTAGTTTCAAATTCAAATCATCTCACTAGGCCCGATTTCCGTCAACAGTTAGAGATTCAAGTTGATCAGGGTATTTACATGCATGGGAGTATCTATGGTAACAGTGTGTATTTTTTTGTATTTGTCTTTCCTGCCGTTCCTCCATGCCTCCCTCCTTTCCTGCCACCCTTAAAGGCAGCAGATTAGCAAAGCAGAATGGCTTAGTGGCTAGAGTTCAGGCCTGGGAGTCAGAAGGACTTGGGTTCTAGTTCCGGCTCTGCCGCTTGTCTGCTCTGTGACCTTGGGCAAGTCACTTTACTTGTCTGTGACTCAGTTACCACATCTGGAAAATGGGGATTAAGACTGTGAGCCCCATGTGGGACATGGGCTGTGTCCAACCTAACTTGTATCTACCCCAGTGCTTAGTACAGTGCCTGGCACGTAGTAAGAGTTAAACAAATGCCATAAAAAAAAACCTCCTGAAGTTTGTAATTCTCTAGCACCATGGGCTGGGTCATTGACTCAGTGGGTGCTCAAAAAACTGTGAACTAGTAAACACTGATGGATAATAAGTGATATGGATAAGATGGAGAAAAAATTTCCTATCAACTGCAATGGTGGTCTTCAATATCACAGGGCACTTCCAGTTTGGAGTGGGGCATTCATGGTTTAAACCAATGGGCTCCCTCTTTGCCCCTTGCCAACAACATTAGGAGTTAGGAGAGGAGAGGGAGTGTGGGAGTGACTGTGGTCACCAAAGGAGGTTCTCCAGTGGGATACTCTACCAGTGTTTTCCAATTCCTAGAGAGAGGTTAAAAAAAAAAAGGGAGCAGTCCCACTGAGCCACTACTTTGCTCCAAGATAAAATTTTGCCAAAAAGAGCTTGATAAGAACTTATGTGCAAAACAGTCAATTTTCACTTTAGGAAGCTTAAGTAAACAATATTCCCTAAAGCTCCCACTACTTCATTTTTGAGTGTGGATGTGAAGTTGGGGCAGAGTTATGAGGGATTCGAATTCTCCGCTGAAGTCAAGTCCCCCCGGCCCCATTCCCTGCCTCCATCTAACACCAGTCATGCCAAGCCCTGGATCCCCTCCATGGTTCACTTCCTTCACACGTGGGCTCTCGCAGTCGAATGCCGTTGGGTGGAAATCCAGGTGCCGGGTCAACTTCAGCCACTTCAGATTCATCCTCACTTTCTCTAACCACCCTCTCTTTCTCTCAGCATCGCTATTTCTTCTCCTTCATCAACTTGCCCGTACACTGCCCCTACCAACTCTTGTAGCGCTTCAGCTCTCTCTTGAAACCCCCAGTGTTCCCAGCTCTGTCTCATCCCGTGATCTGGCCTACTATTTTGACAGAATTGAAACCATCAGGCATGAACTCTTCTAAATTCCCCCCCTCCTCTCTAGGTCCCTCATATCCCTCATCCACTCACTTACCCTTCTTGACTGCCTTTTGAGACATCCTGCCTGCTGTCAAAACTGACTCTCTCTGTCTGTGCCACAGACCCATCCCTTTTCACCTTTTGAAGACATCTGTTCTCACCATTCTTCCCTTCCTGACAATCATCAACTCCTCTCTCCTTGTCTGGGCCTTCCCCTCTCCCTTCAGACATACCCACGTCTCCTCTTAAAAGCTTGGGACTTCCAGAGCCAAATTCTGAGCAGGAACTTAATGGGGAGAAGTGGGAGAACAGAAGACTCACCAGTGTGGGAAATTACAACTATTATTATGCTATCGTGAAGCGCTTACTCTGTGTCCAGCGCTGTTCTAAGCACTGGGGTAGATACCCGGTAATCAGGTTGGATTCAGTCCCTGTCTGACAACGGGGCTCACAGTCTGATTATAATGCCCTTGCAGTATTTCTGTTCTCCTTAATGTCTTCATGATTACTCAAGTTCTTTATCAAGTTTTGGGTTTCTTTAGTAAAGAGAAGTTGAAAGCTCCCCACACATCAGTAGCTTCATGTTTTCAGCTCACAGTTGACATTCCCTCCACCATCTTATTTCGTCTCATCATTCACCTTGGGAGGGGGAGAAAGGAAACCCATTAACATGACCATAAATGCAAAGGATTGGAAGGTAGCCAAGAGAAATAAATAGGGTACAGTGCAGGGATTGAGAGATTTAATACACTCCTGGGAATTAACACAGATTTGAGGCAAAGATAAGGGGAGGGATGAGGAGAAGAAGGAGGCAGAAGAGGAGGGGAAGGAGGAGGAGGGAGGAACACCTGTTAGTTGGGGACCTTCCAGCCCAAAATCTATGTGAAAGATCTAAGCTGCATCTAGGCACCATTCCATGAAGATGTTAGATGCTTTACTGTCATTTCAAGAACAGGCCAAGGATCAGCAAACAGTCCCTGTGAAAATTCTGCTTTTTGAGTCAGTTACAGAGGTAAGTTGCCAAAACAGTTAACTGCTGAAAAGCCTAGGTCAAACGGGTTCACGCTCGTGAGAAACAGTGTGGCCTAGCTGAACGGACATGAGTCTGGGAGTCCAAGGACCTGGGTTCTAATCCTGGCTCCATCGCTTTTCTGCTGGGTGACTTGGGCAAGTCACTTCACTTTTCTGTGCCTCGATTACCTCATCTGTAAAATGGGGGTGAAGACTGTGAACCCCATGTGTGACATGGACTGTGTCCAGTCTGATTAACCTGCATCTACCCCAGCACTTAGAACAGTGCCCGGCTCATGGTAAGTGCTAAACAAATACCATTGAAAAAATTTAAAAATAAAACACCTGGGCATGGAATGGGGTGCCCAAATGGCGGACCTGCTTCACTTGCCCTGCAGTTTGCACACAGAAGCTTTATCTTTATCATTTTGCATTCCCCACCGGAACGTCTGCTTGCCTCTCCCAGTTAAAGATTTTTTTTCGATCCTCAGCTCTCGGTCGTAGCATGCTTTGGTTTGTGGCTCTTCAGTCCATGAGCCTTGGTCTCTCCTGGCCTAGATGCTGCCCCAAAAGATATTTGGTAATGAGAGCATGTTTATCCAGTAAATTATTACATTATAACCACCACCATTTTTACATATCAACAGCTGCTAGCCTTTATATGGACCTAGCCCTCTCTTTACTCTTAAACATTTGCCTCTTCAATCTCTAGGACCCAGGACCCGCATATGATTAATCAATTTTATCACCAGAACCAGGGGATTAAACAGTTATTGCTGTTGACAACCTCTTCTACACCCTTAAACTTCTCTGACCTATGTCCCCTGAATCCCCTCCCTCCAATTAGCTCATCCCTGTCTTCCCTGCAACCTCGATCCTCGCCCCTCCATCCAACCCCTCTTCACCCCTTGAGCCGCCTCCACACACCTCCGCAACCTGATCCCTGTCCTCTGACCCAATGTGGCCCCTCATCCCCTTCCCCTATGCCGACTCGTATCGTTCTCTCCCATCCGACCCTCCCCACTTCTCGCACCTCTCCCACAGCCTCAGCCAAGTGTGGCCTGTGAATCCCCTGCTCCATTATGGGGAAGCGTCACCTCATCACTACCTGTTGCTGGGCCATCTTGAAACCTGGCTCGACCCAGATGACGCTGTTTCCCCTGCTGCTCTCTCTAGAGGGGTGGTCCCATCTTTTCCCACTTGCTCAGACTCACTGGGATTGGGGGAGGAGTCGGCTTCCTTCTGGCTCCCTGATGCTGCTTTCACACCAGTCCACCTCCCCCATCCCTCTTTTTCCCTTCCTTTGAAGCCCGACTCATCCGCCTCTACCACACACTCCAGATACCAGTCGTGGTCATGTACCGCCCCCCAGGCCCCGCCGCCAACTTTGTAAACCATTTTGTTCCTTTTCTCATATTCCATCTCTCTTTCTCCATCTCTACATTGATCCTTGGGGACTTCAACATCCATATAGGTGTTCCTGTCGACCCTTCCGCTGCCCGCTTCTATCACTCCTCAACTCCACTGACTTCTTACTTCACTTCACCCTGCCCTCTCACCGATTTCAACACACATTCCAGCTCATCTAGACCCTAGTCACTACATCTAGTCACTACAGTTTCTACCCTCACCGACTCTGAAATCCCTCTACCTCACCAAACCCTTCCCAATTGCCTTCTCTTCCACACATCTCCTCGCTCCAAATATGTCCTGTTCCTCACCCCACAGAGACTTCCGACCTTTTTACCTCATTCAATTTTCTGAAGTTATCAGTCATATTTACTATGTATCATGCTTTCTTTTGTCTCCATGTACTAATAATAATGATAATGTTGGTATTTGTTAATCACTTACTATGTGCAGAGCACTGTTCTAAGCACTGGAGGAGATACAGGGTAATTAGCTTGTCCCACGTGAGGCTCACAGTTAATCTCCATTTTACAGATGAGGTAACTGAGTCACAGAGAAGTTAAGTGACTTGCCCACAGTCACATAGCTGACAAGTGACAGAGCTGGGATTCAAACCCATGACCTCTGACTCCCAAGCCCAGGGTCTCTCCAGTGAGCCATGCTGCATATCCAAACTACTTCTCTTGATGATAAAAATTGACACCTTCAACCCCACCCTCGCTACTGAGAAGCAGCATGGCTTAGTGGAAAGAGCCCGAACTTGGACTCTAAACCCGGCTCCTCCGCTTATCAGCTGTGTGACTTTGGGCAAGTCACCTAACTTCTCTGTGCCTCAGTTACCTCATCTTTAGAGAAGCAGCGTGGCTCACTGGAAAGAGCATGGGCTGAGGAGTCAGTGGTAATGGGTTCAAATCCTGGCTCCATCACCTGTCAGCTGTGTGACTTTGGGCAAGTCACTTAACTTCTCGGTGCCTCAGTTACCTCATCTGTAAAATGGGGATTAAGACTGTGAGCCTCACGTGGGACAACCTGATTACCTTCTATCTACCCCAGCACTTAGAACAGTGCTTGGCACATAGTAAGCACTGAACAAATACCATTATTATTATTACTGAACTGAATTCACTTGCTCCCCATCCTATCCACTAACCCACAGTCCTGGATCAACTCCACTGTCTCCACTGGAGAGTGGCTTCTCCACCACTGCTTTCAAACATGCCCATGTCTCCCCTATCCTAAAATAACCTTTCCTTGAGCCCATGGCTCCCTCCAGTTATCACTCCATCTCCCGCCTGCTATTCCTCTCCTTATAGAACAGTGCTTGGCACATAGTAAGTGATTAACAAATACCATTATTAATTATTGTTATCATTATTAAACTCCTAGTTGCCTACACCCGCTGCCTCTACTTCCTATCCTCCAAGTTTCTCCTCAAACCCTTCCAATCTGGCTTCCAGCCCCTTCACTCCACAGAAACTGCCCTCTGAAAAGTCACGAATGATCTCCTTGCCAAATCCAACAGCCCCTACTCCATCCCAATCCTCCTCGATCTCTTCGCTGTTTTTGACAATGTGGGCCACCCCCTTCTCCTGGAAACATTATCCAACCTTGGCTTCACTGACACTGTCCTCTCCTGCTTCTCCTCCTACCTCTCTAGCCGCTCATTCTCAGTCTCTACCGCAGGCTCCTCCTCTCTCTCCCATTCCCTGTGGGAGTCCTTGAAGGCTCAGTTCTGGGTCTCCTGCTGTTCTCCATCTAACTCCCTTGAAGAACTCATCTGTTGCCATGGCTTCAAATACTACCTCTATGCAGATGCTACCCAAATCTACATCTCCATCCCTGAGCTCCCTCCTCTGCAGTTTCACATTTCCTCCTGCCTTCAGGACATCTCTACCTGGATGTCCCATTGCCACCACAAACTTAACATTTCCAAAACAAAACTCCTTATCTTCCCACCCAAATCCTGTCCTCCCCATGACTTTCTTGTCACTGTAGACAGAACCATTCTCCTCCTTGTCTTACAAGCCCTTACCCTTGGTGTTAACCTCTACTCATCTCTCTCATTTAACCTACATATTAAAAGTGCCACCAAATCCTGTTGGTTCAACCTTCACATTATCACTAAAATTGGCCCTGTCCTCTCCATCCAAACTGCTACCATGTTATTACAACCACTCATCCTATCCTGCCTTGATTACTATATCAGCCTCCTTGCTGACCTCCCTGCCTTTCTCTCTCCACTCCAGTCCACACTTCACTCCTCTCTCTCATACGACCCATCACTAAATCTTGTCGATTCCACCTTCACAACATCGCTAAAATCTGCCTTTCCTCTCCATCCAAACTGCTACGATGATAATATAATCACTCATCCTATCCTGCCTGGATTACCGCATCAGCCTCCTTGTTGACCTCTCAGCCCCATCTCTCCCCAGTGCAGTAGATACTTCACTTTGCTGCCCGGATCATTTTTCTACAAAGACCTTCAGGACATGTAACCCCATTTCTCAAAAAACTCCAGTGGTTGCCCATCCACCCCCACATCATACAAAAACTCCTTACTGCTGGCTTCAAAGCACTCAATCCCCTTGCCCTCTCTTACCTTACTCTCCCTACTCTCCTACTACAACTCAGCCCACCCACTAAGCTCCTTTAATGCCAACCTTCTCACTGTGCCTCGATTTCACCTCTGACCCCTCGCTCATGTCCTGCCTCTGGCCTGGAACACCCTCCCTCCTCAAAGCTGACAATGACTCTCCCCCTTACAAAGCCTTAGTGAAGGTGCATCTCATCCAAGAGGCCTTCCCTAACTAAGCCCTCATTTCCTCCTTTCACACTCCCTTCTGCGTCACCCTGACTTGCTCCCTTTGTTCTTCGCCCCTCCCAGGCCCACAGCACTTCTGTATATATCCGTAATTTTTTTATTCAGATTAACGTCTGCCTCCCCTCCCCAGCCCCCCAAAACTGTACTGCTCATTGTGGGCAGGGAATGTGTCTGTTTACAGTTGCACTGTACTTTCCCTAGTGCTCTGCACACAGTGAGCACTCAATAAATGATTGAATGAATGAACTCCGCTGCCCAGATCATTTTTCTACAAAACCATACAGTCCATGTTTCCTCACTCCTCAAGAACCTCCAGTGGTTGCCCATCCACCTCCGCATCAAACAGAAACTTCTCAACATTGGCTTTAAAGCACTCAATTACCATGTCCCCCCACCCTACCTCGCTGCTTGCCTCCTACAACCCACCTCGCACACCTCACTCCTCTACTGCCAATTTCACAGCACTTCTGTGGTACTGGACTCTCCCAAGTATTTAGTACAGCACTCTACAGATGGTAAGCACTCAATAAATTCAATTGATTGATTACAAAAGCAAGGAATAAAAGCCACATGAAGCTCAATCTTTGACCGTTCCATCGCCGATAAACCCCCACCACCTCTCCCTCCTTCTGGGACATTCTCTGTTCCCACTGTACGCTTGATGTCTGACTCCACCCTTTCCTCCAGTGTTCACTTTCCAGGTAAGCTGAGGCCCGTCTCTGAGGTTATGGAGGCAGTGGGGTTTCGGGGGACAGAACAACTGATTCTGTGGGCTTGGCCGCTAACTCTGGGAATTCCCATCGGCGCTGGGGAATCCACTGAGTTTGGGGGAAACGCCCAGCGGGCAAAGACTGAAGTTCCCAGGAAGCCTTGGCTGAAACGGTGGACCCCGAAGCCTACGGAGTTGATGCACTTAGCCTGCCTGACTCCATCAGCCCTGGTCCTAAGAGAAAGCAGTCTGGTGCTTAGTTCAAGCCTCGTTTCCCATTGAATTGCATGCATGCTATTTATCTTTAGAGCACACACGGTGTAATTTCACATTGTGTAAACCAAACATTTAAATTGGAGAGTGCTTGGCCTGACTGTTCCCATCATCCTGGGTCTATGGATGTCTGTTGGGCCAGGGAGCAGCCCTGAAGCAAGAAGTAGGGGACTGTAAAAGGGAGCTGGCAACTTGGTCCTTGAAGGTTGGGGATAAGAGGGAGGGGCCCTCAATATCCTAAAACTATGGGAAAGTGAAGGTGGTGCCCCAGAACAATCCCTGGAGAAGCAAGCCAGCCAGCCGGTGCACCCAGAATATCCACTTACCTCCCTGGGGCCTAACTCCCCCATCCTGCGTCCTCTTCCCAGCCTCCAAGTGCTGGTATGCCCCTCTTCTCCCTCTCGCAGGGCATCTCCTACTTCATCGCCAAACTCTCGCCCATGTCCCGCCGGGACGACCTCCCTCTTCAAATCCTACAATTGCTCTCCTCCGCTTCAAAACTTTATTGAAGGCAAAGCTCCTCCAAGAGGCTTTCCCTGACTAAGCCCTCTTCCTTTTATTCAGCTCTCTTCTGTGTCACCTTGACTTGCTCCCTTTCTTCACCCCCAGCCCCACAGAATCTATTTACATTTATCTTGATTCTATTTATTGCTATTGTTCTTGACTGTCCGTCTCCCCAGATTAGACTGTAAACCCGTCAAAGTGCAGGGACTGTCTCTATCTCTTACCGATTTGTACATTCCAAGTGCTTAGTACAGTGCTCTGCACATAGTAAGTGCTCAATAAATACTATTGAATGAATAAATGGAATTTATTTATAATGTCTGTCTCCCCCTGTAGACTGTAAGCTCGTTGTGGGCGGGGAATGTGTCTGTTTATTGTTACATTATACTCTCCCAAGCACTTAGTACAGTGCTCTGCACGTAGTAAGTGTCCAATAAATGTGAATGGCTGACATTACTGTTCTAAGGTCTTGAGGGCGGGGGACGGGGGGGCAAGGCGGTGTGAGGACAAGAAGCCTACCTAAAGATTAGGGCTTCCTTCCCCCTTCTGGCATAAAAAGGAAACTCCCTAAAGAAACTGGAGAGTGGAAAAAAAAGCTAGCCATTATGCCACCCAAGCAGTGAGTCTGATGGCAGGGCTTCCTCCCTCCCAACTCTGGGTGGGAAGCTATGCTTCAGGGAAGAGATAGGGCTTGTATGAAGCTGACCTTTTTTTCATAGCATTTGTTAAGCACTTAATTAAAATAATGATAATAACAATAATAGTTGTATTTGTTAAGGGCTTACTATCTGCCAGGCACTGTATTAAGCACTGGGGTGAATACAAGCAAATCAGATTGGACACAGTCCCTGTCCCTTGTGGGGCTCACAGTCTTAATCCGCATTTTATAGATGAGGTAACTGAGGCACAGAGAAGTGAAGTGACTTGTCCACATCCTGTTTCTGGCCTGTATCATCCTTTCTCTTCATGTCCAACAGACAATTAGTCTCCTCTCTACACTGTAAGCTCCCCTCTAGACATTAAGCTCACCGTGGGCAGGGAATGTCTCTGTGATATTGCCATATTGTACTCTCCCAAGTGCCTAGTACAGTGTTCTCCCGTTTCTCCTCAGACCGAATAGAAGCAGCGTGGCTCAGTGGAAAGAGCATGGGCTTTGGAGTCAGGGCTCATGAGTTCGAATCCCAGCTCTGCCACTTGTCAGCTGTGTGACTGTGGGCAAGTCACTTAACTTCTCTGTGCCTCAGTTCCCTCATCTGTAAAATGGGGATTAAGACTGTGAGCCCCACGTGGGACAACCTGATTCCCCTGTGTCTACCCCAGCGCTTAGAACAGTGCTCGGCACATAGTAAGCGCTTAACAAATACCAACATTATTATTATTATGTTCTGCACACAGTAGGCACTCAATACGATTGACTCCCTCTCTTCAAAGCCTTATTGAAGGCACATCTCCTCTAAGAGACCTTTGGGATGACTAAGCCTCATTTCCTCTTTTCCCCTCCCTTCTTTGTCACCCTAATTATTCACCACTCCCACCCTCAGCCCCTCAACACTAATGTACATATCCATAATTTATTTATTTATATTGTCTGTCTCTTTGCCTCTAGACTGTGAGTTCATTGTGGGCAAGGATTCTACCAACTCTATTGTACTGTATTCTTCCAGGTGGCTAGTACAGTGCTTTGCACACAGTAAAGCGGTCAATAAATACCACTGATTGATCAAGCGTCACACAACAGACAAGTGGCAGAGCCGGGATTAGAATCCAGGTCCTCTGGCTCACAGACCTGTGTTCTATCCACTAGGCTGCAGTGCTTCTCCCCCTCTGGCCTCTCCCTCCCCTAGCTACTGAGGAATTGTAGTCGGTTCTGGAGGACAAAAAAGTGAAGATAGAAGAGGACAAGGGAGTGAGAAAGAGATGAGGACATGAGAGAAAATATCAGGCAGAGTGGAAGAGGGAAAGAAAGGCGAAACGGTTACAAGATAAACAAATAGGATACAGAGACAGCAGGGAGGAGTCTATAAAGACGGAAGGTCTGTGGATAGATAAATTACTTTTCTGAAACTCTTCTAATATGAAAATGAGGCTTTTGGATTTCTGATTTGAGTCCAGTAATTTTTCCTATTAAAACAGATTTGAACTGCTAGGTAAATACTGGAGTTACTTTTTGGTGCCTGAAAATGAAAAAAAAAGTTCTTTCTTCTCAAGGAAGGCTTTGAGTTTGCCCAATATTATGATATGCAGGTGATCAACCCAGCCTGTATTTTAAAATGAATCATATTGTAAAATCTTAGTGATGGCGGTGTTTTGGTCGAAAACTAAAATGTGGATTTGTAGCTTCAGTATCAAAGGTCTTGACAGTCTAATAAGTTAATACATAATTAAATATTGAGAAAACTCCAAATCAGTTTTATGATATCAGTTCATCACATTTTTGGTCAACAAATTGGCTCAAAAAATGCTGATTTCAATTAAAATATTAAATTGGAAGCAGCGTGACCTAATGAAAAGAGCACAGGTATAGGGTCTGCCAACTGCTCGCTGTGTGACCTTGGACAAGTCACTTAACTTCTCTGGGCCTCAGTTTTCTCAACCATAAAAAAGGGTTCAATATCTGTTCTCTTTCCTACTTAGATTGTGAGCCCCATGTGGGACAGGGACCGTGTCCAACCTGATTAACTTGTATCTACCCTAGCGCTTAAAACATTGGTTGGCAAATACTATGTGCTTAATAAATGCCATTAGAATCATTAATAACATAAGTTAAAATATTGTTTAGGAAATAGACCCCTGCTCAATTATAGACTGTGAGCCTGTTGTTGAGCAGGGATTGTCTCTGTTGCCCGAATTGTACATTCCAAGCGCTTAGTACAGTGCTCTGCATACAGTAAGCGCTCAATACAATTGAATGAATGAATGAAATAGTCAAGAAATTCTCTGAATTATATGTCGCTTTGCTAATTATTTAAGGGAGATTAGAAACAATAGATTTAGGATTCTTCTTCTACAACAGAAATACCTTAATAAGTGAAATTTCCTCATGCTAGCTATGTTAGTGTGTGTGTGTGTGTATGTGTGTGAGACAGAGAAAAGAGAGAAAGAGAAAGGAGAGAGCTTTCAAAAAACGATGAAGTATTTCAAAAAGAGTCGCTGTACATTTCAGTTTGGGCAATTTGGTTCTGGCTATTTCAGGAACTTTCCATAGGCCAACACCTCTTTATGTTGTGCTATACATGTTCCAAACTCTTCCAACGTGAGAGTTCGCTCTGCCAAAACGGGTAGCCAACTGGAATGGGAAACAAGAAATAAACACACAAAGCCTGTTAGGTGGGTGGCTTTGTTATTTTACAGCCAAGGTGGACAAAGAAACAAATGACTCTAAGGCCAGCAGTCGCATCAAATGATGACATGTGTGCACACATGTTCTCTCTCTCTCTCTCTCACACACACACACATATATCCCTTACCTAGTTAGTCTGCTGGAACATTTTAAAATGTCAATCACTGCTGTTATTACGGTAACTGAGTTCAGTGCAGGATGGGGCAACTTTCAATTTTTTTAAAATTAGCAGTTGGTAACTAATATCTACTGGTAGACTTTGGATTCTAGGTTTTACCTTTCATTTACAATTAAACAAATGTATTTCTAACCCTTGCCAGACTTCTAAACTTTGGTGTTCATCCCGACCACCCAAATTTGATCAGGGAACTGAAGTTTTTTCATTCAAACTTCCAATAACAATTGTAAGAATACGAAACAAATCCTTTAATCGTTTTAAAGTGTGTTTTAAAACAGTTTCATATACTTCAGTCAGCCTGGCGGATGTGAGCACAAAATTTACAATGAAACCCACCCCCAAACTGCGTGTCCTGGAGCTTTTTGATATAGTGTGATGGAGATTCTGTCCCTAACCTCAAGGAGCTTACCACCTGTGCTACCCAGATCATAAAATAAATAAAAGTTAACAATCTTCACAACTGATCCACCAGACATTATTCCTGGCCTGAGGTTCTGAGGCAGATCAAAGCCCACTTCGGCACCTAATTACCTTCCTTTTCCCTCTAAGAAAACAAGCAGAACTTTTTCAACAGGGAAATGGCAAGTTGGAATTTGAGATTAGAAACGTTCAGATGTGAAGGAGGGTTACTTCTGGGGTTTCTTCCACCAGTGAATTTCCTCTCGGGCCCAAAGTAGAGGGGGAAGCGTTAACTCTACCAACTACTTTGTTCCTTCTGACAGCGCCTCTCCAAGTCAAGCTGTTCCCAGAGCTCGAAGAGATTCAAAAAGAAAAAAAGAAAAGGAACTCAAAGATCCACCATTACTTAGAAGTCACAAAAGAAAAGCACTGATACTAAAATAGCTATTCCAAATATTTATAAGTACAAAGTTTTAACATTTGCGTCCTTTGTCAGAGTGCAAAAGTCCAACCATCTGGGGTCCAAGTCCACTATCACTATGTTTTTAAGAATCCTTTTGACAAATAGTGTTTTTTTTCAATTCGTCTTAGTAAAAGTCATAATATCTAGAAAATACTCAACCTTATCAAGATGTCTTTTAAAAAAAAAATAAAAACTTCAGAGTACTAAAGCATTCTAAGGCACAGTGTTTTGGAAGAAGGGTCTTCTCCCGTTGGCGTGGCTTTATACACTTAGTGTTTATAAGAGGGTCCAAGGGGGAAATGGAAGCGCCATTTCCCCCGGCCACGAGATTCAGACGTAGGCTCCCAGAGCGGCGTGAAATTCAGTGAGACACTGTACCAGCTGCTGGAACTTGGGTCTCTCCTCAGGATCCAAGGCCCAACAACAGGCCATCACAGCAAACCTGGGAAGTGACAGGAGACGAGAGAAAGGTCAGTGAGACGTAAAGCCTTATTGAAAGCACATCTCCTCTCAGAGGCCATCCCTGACTAAGCCCTCATTTCTTCCGCTCTCTCTCCCCTCTGAGCCACCCTCGGGCTTGGATTTGGTCCTTAATTCACCCTACCCTCAGCTCCACAGCAGTTTTGTACAGAGCTACAATTTATTTAAGTGCTTAGTACAGTGTTTTCCACCAAATACTTAGCTTAGCGCCAAATACAACTGAATGAATATTTATTTCTTTATATCGATGTCTGTCTCCCCTTCTAGAATGTAAGCTCCTCGTGGTCAGGAACGTGTCCACCGACTCCGTTATACTGCATTCTCGTACACAGCTGCAATTTATTTATTTATTTTTATGTCCGTCTCCCCCTCTGGATTGGAAGTTCGTTGTGGGCAGGGAATGGGTCTGTTAATTGTTATACTGAACTCTCCCAAGCACTAGTACAGTGCTCTGTACACAAGAAGTACTAAATGAATACAATTGATTGACTGATTGATGAGTGATTAGGAAAGTCAAGGAAAGACATCTGATTTCCACCAGCGTTCTCAGTGTATTACTGGGAAGCAAGCTTTTTCTCAAACTTTTGTCTTTAAAAAATAATAATAACATTCTAATCGATCCAAGCACCGAGCCGACATTCCCATCCGCGGCCTATGGAAGACTCGTGGCCTTCCCACTTGCTTTTGCTCAGACCTACCTGATTTTCTCCCCTTGCGGGGTTGATGAGAAGGAGAAATTCCAACTCAGTTCGGCTCAAAGCCGTTCCAGTAGTGGGGGAGAAAGAGGTGAATTTGCGAAGTGTGATGTCCTATGGGTTACTTGTGGGATTCAAGGATCTGTGCTACCTTGCCTTAGTTACTGTGGACAACGCTAAGCTGGCTCTTTCTTCAGTAAAGAACTGGGCTCTTCTGTGTTTTGTGAGAAACCAGATTTTACAGATGGAAGACTGGCTTAGAAACCTAAGTGATCTCAGAGGAGCCAATGGCAACTTAAAGCACCACTAGAACCTGGGCCCTGTAAGTAAGGGGCCCTTCAGGCCTCAGTTCACTCCCTCCCCATCTCCAAATGGGGCTCTGCTTTCAGCTCAATCTGGGCCTTTTCCTCCCCGGCTTGATTTTAGAGTGAAGTGATGAGGCAGAAAAATAAAAACAGGGCAAGTGGAGAGGTGGGAAATGCTGATAAATCATCACTGCCGTGGCCTCCGGAGGCTGGAGGGAGAGAGACTGGGGAGACCGGCTCCCTTAGGACAAGCTATGGGGTTCTTGGTGATCCAAGAGCCTGGAAATTCGTTCACTGTTCCATTAGATAAAGCAGTCTTAAGGATAATGAGATTTTTTTCATTTTAAAGTAAGTTGGGCCTAAGTGGATCATGTAGTAAATGTGTGGTGTGTGTTACCTTGCATTTGCCTGCCTGGGTCAAAAATTACTGGGCGCTAGCTTTTTTTGGGAGGTGGGGGGGGGGACATTTATTAAGCACTTACAATGTGCTACGCACTGCTCTGAGCCCTGGGGTAGATACAAGATAATAGGGTTGGATACAGTCCCTGTCCCACACAGGGCTCACAATCAATCCCTATTTTACAGATAAGGGAACTGAGGCACACAGAAGTGAAGTGACTTGCCCAAGGTCACATGGTAGACAGGCGGCAGAGGTGGGATTAGAACCCAGGTCCTTCTGACTTCCAGGCCCGTGCTCTATCCACTAGGCCACATGGCTTCTGGGCGCTTAAAACAGAGTGCAGGGGGACTGCTGCTGTAGCTTCCTTGCTGCTAAGCGGACTTTGGTTACTGCTGATCCGAGGCCACTCAGAACCACAAGGAACAGGGATTGGAGGCTAGAAGAGTCTGGAGGGCAGAGAGGGTCTCTGGGCAATCACAGCAACTTGGTAATGATGAAAATAATAATGATAATAAATGTGGCATTTGTCAAGGGCTTGCTGTGTGCCAAAGACTGTAATAATAATAATAGTAATAATAATGATTATTATTATTTGTATTTGTTAAGCACTTGCTATGTGCCAAGCAGTGCTCTAAGCTCTGGGGTAGATAGAAGGTAATCAGGTTGTCCCTCGTGGGGCTCACAGTCTTAATCCTCATTTTGCGGATGAGGTAACTGAGGCACAGAGAAGTTAAATGGCTTGCCCAGGGTCGCACAACAGACCAGCGGCGGAGAAGGGATCAGAACCCACATCCTCTGGCTCCCAAGCCCGTGCTCCTGCTGCTAAACCATGCTGCTTCTCTTAAGCGCTCTGGCGGAATTAAGATAATCAGGTCAGATGAGTCCCTGTTCCGGGTGGAGCTAACAGCGCGAAAGGGAGGGAGAACAGGTATTTACTACCCATTTTACAGATCAGGCAACTGAGGTACAGAAGTTAAGAGGCCTGCTCAAGGACCAACTGCAGGAAGAGGCAGAGCTGGGATGAGATTCTAGGTCCCCTGACTCTCAGATCCCCGCTCTTTCCACCAGGCCACACTGCTTCCCTCTGCTCGGTGACATCAGAGTTCCTGGGGCGAGTCCAGAAGTAAGGCCAATTAGTGCCCACCATTCTGGAGAAGCAGCGTGGCTCAGTGGAAAGAGCACGGGCTTTGGAGTCAGAGGTCATGGGTTCGAATCCCGGCTCGGCCGCTTGTCAGCTGTGTGACTGTGGGCAAGTCATTTAACTTCTCTGTGCCTCAGTTCCCTCATCTGTAAAATGGGGATTAAGACTGTGAGCCCCACGTGGGACGACCTGATTCCCCTGTGTCCACCCTAGCGCTTAGAACAGTGCTCTGCACACAGTAAGCGCTTAACAAATACCAACATTATTAGTGGCCATGCTTCCAATAAAACACAGGGTAGATTATTACCAGTTTCCTGTAGAATACATTGGCGCTTTCAGAGGAGCACAGATTTTGCCAGACCACTTAGGCGGTTGAATAATAATCATGTGATGGCATTTGTTAAGCGCTTACTATGTGCCAAGCACTGTTCTAAGCGCTGGGGGAGTACAAGGAAATCAGGTTGTCCCACAAGGGGCTCACAGTCTTAACCCCCTTTTTACAGATGAGGTAACTGAGGCACAGAGAAGTTAAGTGACCTGCCCAAAGTCACAAAGCTGACAAGAGGCGGAGCCGGGATTTGAACCCACGACCTCTGACTTCCAAAACCGGGCTCTTTCCACTGAGCCACGATGCTTCTATTACCGATCTAATAGGATTTTGAGTACATTACATGATACCCACGGCCTAGCAGGAAGAAAGCAGCATGGTCTAGTGGACAGAGCACGGGCCTGGGAGTCAGAAGGTTGTGGGTTCTAATCTCGGCTCCTCCATTTGTCTGCTGTGTGACTTTGGGCAATTCACTTCACTTTTCTGGGCCTCAGTTACCTCATCTGTAAAATGGGGATGGAGATTGTGAGCCCCATGTGGGACAAGGACTGTGTCCAACCTGATTTGCTTATATCCACCCCAGTGCTTAGTACAGTGCCTGGCACCTAGTAAGCACTTTACAAATGCCACGATTATTACTATTAAAGTAGCCACAGTTCTCCCAGATTGCCTGACTCGTTCCCAAAGAGTGGTTTAAATGTTAGGAAAGACTGACTAAATACCTGTATTTACTTTGGATTTCTGAACGGAGGCACCATGAATGGAAAAAGGCATAGGACCTTGTATGCTGTTCTGGACTTTAGACCCAACTCCGGCAATGGCCCTATGTGACCTCATATAAATCTTGCTCTCTGTACCTCAGTTTTCTTATCTGTAAAATGGGGATGACACCCAACAGCCTTCCTCACACAAATATCACACGGCAACCAAGTGAATGTGCTTTGAAGGATGAGTGCTTGAAACCCAAGGTATAATGATTACTCACCTCATGGGGGAAGGTAGTATTAATCGCTGAAGAAGCTTAGCGATCCGTTAATGAAATCAAATACAAATATTCTCCCTAGTAGAAAATCATCACTTACAGTTCATCAGGGCAGTTTATTGGCTGAGCTATTCGGTAGCCATCTTTAAGATAAGCAGCCATCTCAAAGGGATCGATATCCACGTATGGAGTCTGGCCCAGAGTCATCAGCTCCCACAGCGTCACTCCAAAGGCCCACTGTGGGGGGGAGAAAAAAACAAAGAAAAAAATGTTTAAACCTCAGCCAAACCCTGGCCACGGTCCTCCTTTCCCTAGAAATGAGCCAGGCTTCCAACTACTGCCAACGTCTTCGGATTTTCTAGAAAGATGCTTCAGGTACACGACACCACTTTTAACAACTGTATTCTTATTTTTGATTACCAAGGGGGCAACCGTCTGGGAGAGGTTTCATCCGCGTCATCTCTGGGTGGTGTTCAACATCAAACGGTAGGGCAGGATCACAAGACATGCGATCCGGCACTAGAGGCACGTCTCACCCACACTTTCTCTTTGATGGGGCGTGTGAGGGGATTGGAGAGCCAAACAGTTATTACGTGGGCAACTGCTGAATTGAGCAGAAGGAATGTCTTCAAGATTCTGTGAAGCGCAACCTCAAAGCAGTAGAAAATGGAAAGACAAACTGCGCTAGTTAGCTCAGTCACATCAAGCGCTCGGTAAAGTCCTCTACATACAGTAATAAATACTATTACTAATATTTGTAAAGTGCTTACTATGTGCCAGGCACTGTCCTGAGTACAGGGGTGGATACAAGCAAATCGGGGTGGAGACACAAATATCATGGGCTGATTGATCAGTCTGGTGGTTGGCAATTTAGAGCACAGGCTTGGGAGTCAGAGGACGTGGGTCGTAAGCCTGGCCCCGCCGCCTGTCTGCTGTGTAACCTTAAGGCAAGTCACTTGGCTTCTCTGGGCCTCAGTTCCCTCATCTGTGGGATGAAGACTATGAGCCCCATGGGGCACAGGGGCTGCTTCCAACCTAATTACCTTCTATCTACCCCAGTGCTTGGCACATAGTAAGCACTTCACAAATACCACCATTATTATAATTACTATTAATGCCGTGATTTACTTTGGGCAAAGTCTTCAAGAAGACTACTGAAACTTTAGTCAGAGTCAAAAAGGGTCCGGGGATTGTGAACGGCAAATGCCACCGTCCAGTAGAGAATGATTTGCGCTCAGGTCGAAAGGCCCGACGACAGTCTTCCAGCTACACTCATTTTCCAGTAGATTGTGAGCTCCTTTAAGGGGAGGCAGGGGGTAATAAGCCTTTGTTTCTAGTGTATAGTGTCAAGGGGTGAGCGGAGCGCCAAGGAGGTCTTAAATGCCGGCAGTGGGAGTCCTTGGCTTCACCCCGAGGCTCCTCTCCTGCCCGGTGCCAGTAGGGCATGGAGGGTCTCACCCACAGGCATCGGGCAGAGCCCCTTCCCCCTTCCCCGCATTTTAGAATACCCGCTGCTGCGACTATTGGGAATGATGGACTCGGAGGCAGCCGCCAACCTGAAAGTCCTCCCCGCTAGCCACACTGCCCTACTGCAATGGAATTCTTTCCTCTTCCTTGACATATGCTGCTTTTCTGTCTTCAGAATTTCATCTCTCCTTACATGTCCGTCCCTGACACCCAGTATTCTTAAATCGGGAGTCTCTGCGTGGTCGAGGACCAAGGCTACCTTTCCCGTGGGTGTCCCGTAAACCCGTTTTGGGCAGGGATTGTCTCTCTTCATTGCTGTATTTTTCTTTCCAAGCGCTCAGGACAGTGCTCTGCACAAACTACGCGCTCGGTAAATACGATCAAATGAATCGATTCATTCATTCAATAGTATTTATTGAGCACTTACTATGTGCAGAACACTGTACCAAGCGCTTGGAATGTACAAATCGGTACAGGGTGCTAACGGCAGTTCGCTTGGAAGGGATCCCTGTGAGTAAATCCCAAGCTGGCACACCGCATCCCCGGGAACAAACGAATGGACAGACTGCCGTTTGACCAGAAAGACTATTCTCTCGGGCTGTAACAAAAGGAGCTGAAATTACCAGCCGGGCTTTGGTAACATTACAGTCCCTGTAACTTTCTAAAGCCCAAGCACGCCCTTCACCAAGGGTACAGGGAGGGGCAACCCTTCGGGGCCCTGGGCTGGCTTCCTCCCTTCCTGACTAATCAGGACAGGCCAGGGAAGGAGGGCGGGAGGGAGGGCCCCCCTCCCCCATCCCCAGCTCACCCCGCCCCGACTTCCAGTTAAGCGCACAATGGGTTGGAGGTGGCACAGCCATGGCGGGAGGGCTGGCGGCTGCACCCCGGCTGACCTGGAGCCGCACCTCTAGCTGGAGTGCGGTGCCCGGCCGCGTGTCTGGCCTCGCCGGAGGGGCAGCGTGGCCCTTACCAACGCGCCCAAATCACTACAGTGATAATCAATTGCATTTATCGAGTGCTTACTATGTCCTGAGAAGCCGCGTGGCTTAGTGGATAGACCATGGGCCTGGGAGGCAGAAGGACCTGGGTTCTAATAGTAACAATAATAATTGCGGCATTTGTTAAGCACTTACTATGTGCCAGGCACTATACTAATTGCTGGAGTGGATACAAGCAAATCGGACTGGACGCAGTCCCTGTCCCACGTCTCACTCTCCACTTTACGGACGAGGTAACTGAGGCCCAGAGAAATGAAGTGACTTGCCCAAGGTCACGCAGCAGACAAGTGGTGGAGCTGGAATTAGAACCCAAGACCTTCTGACTCCCAGGCCTGTGCTCTAACTACTACACCATGCTGCTTCTCTCGGCTCTGCCACGTGTCTGCTGTGTGACCTTGGGCAAGTCACTTTACTTCTCTAGGACTCATTATCCCCGCTCCGCCGCTTGTCAGCTTTGTGACTGTGGGCAAGTCACTTAACCTCTCTGTGCCTCAGTTACCTCATCTGTATAATGGAGATTAAGACCATGAGCCTCAAGTGGGACAACCTGATTACCCTGTATCTACCCCAGTGCTTAGAACAGTGCTCTGCACAAAGTAAGCGCTTAACCAATACCAACATTATTATTATTAAATATTATTATTACCTCATCTGTAAAACGGGGATAAGAGTATGAGCCCCATGTGGGACAGGGACTGTGTCCAAACTGATTAACTTGTACAGTGCTTGGCACATGGTAGGCGTTTAACAAATACCACTGTTACTGATACACAGCACTGTACTAGACACTTGGGAGAGTTCAACAGGGAAGCATCCTGGCCTAGAGCATAGGCCTGTAAGTCAGAAAGTCCCCGGCTCTGCCACTTGTCTGCTTTGTGACCATGGGCAAGTCACTTAACCTCTCTGTGCTTCAGTTCGCTCATCTGTAGAATGGGGACTGAAAATCTCTTCTCCCTCCTACTTAGACTGTCCCCTGTGGGATGGATTGCCTTATATCTACCCCAGCGCTTTAGGACAGTGCTTAACACAGAGTAAGCATCCGACAAATGCCACGATTACCAAAAACAGCAGCAGAGAGGTTAAGGTTAGGAAGATAGATTTGGCAGTCATCCCGCACACAGGTGACGGCTGAAGCCAAAGGGGTGGCTCAGCTCCACAGGAGTGAGCAGAGAGCAAAAAAAGGACACAGCCTTGATGCTTATTAATAAGGGTATGAGAGGGATAGAGGAGCCAGCTAAAGAAACTGAGGAACAGCGTGACAGGTAGGAAGTGAGCCAGGGGCATTCTGTGCTGGGAAAACCAACACCATAAACAGTTTGGTAAACAAGAGTTCAAAATGGCTGAGAGCTCAAGGGGAAATCAGAAGAATGTGATTCTCAGTTGGGCCTGAGCTCTGGCCCAGGGTGAGACAATGCCACTGCCCTGCATCCCGATTTCTGGCTTTGGTTCCAGGTGGGGAACCATGGAATGCTTTATGCTACAATTAAGGACATCAGCATCAAGGCCAATTAATAGTCCTGACGTGAGTCCAAGGTGTTTAAATGATGGGGCCCAGATTTGGCCACGTGAGAACAAGGAACCACTTTATAAGTAATACCATTGGGCTTCAAGACTCTCCGTCACCTTGCCCCCTCCTACCTCTCCTCCCTTCTCTTTTTCTACTATCCACACGGAACGCTCCGCTCCTCTGCCGCTCATCTCCTCACCGTCCCCTGTTCTCTCCTATCCCGCCGTCGACCCCTGGGCCATGTTGTCCCGCTGTCGTGTAATGTCTTCCTTCCTCACCTCGGCCAAACTCTCTTCCCCTCTTCAAAGCCCTACTGAGAGCTCACCTCCTCCAAGAGGCCTTCCTAGGCTGAGCTTCCCCTTTTCCCTCTGCTCCCTCTCTACACTCCCCTTCACCTTCCCTCAGCTAAGCCCCCTTCCTCCCCTTTCCCTCTGCTCCTCCCCCCTTCTTTCCCCTCCCCTCAGCACTGTGCTCATTTGTATATATTTTTATTACCCTATTTATTTTGTTGGAGGTGTACATCGCCTTGATTCTATTTATTGCGATTAAGTTTTCTTGTTTTTGTCTGTCTGTCTCCCCCGATTAGACTGTAAGCCCATCAATGGGCAGGGAATGCCTCTATCTGTTGCCGAACTGTCAATTCCAAACGCTTAGTACAGTGCTCTGCACAGAGTAAGCGCTCAATAAATACTACTGGATGAATGAATAAACCATTTGGGTCTATCGATAACTCGAGTGAGTTTGTTTTTTTTGAGAAAAACTTGAATACCTCAGTTAAGTAAAAACCAATGCAAAAAACAGGTTGAATTTGCAGTAAAGAGGCAGACAATCCAATGAGCTTTTGCTCTTGACGGAATTTATGTGCTTTCTATAAACCAAGCACTGTATTAACTGCTGGGGTCGATACACGATAGTCGGGTTGGACACAGTTCCTGTCTCACATGGGGCTCGCAGTCTTTGTGGGACAGAGAACTGATACTGAATCCCTGTTGCTCAGGGCTTTAGGCTGCCTCCCTGCACCAAGAATAAGCACTTAATACAGTGCTCTGAACACAGTAAGCGCTGAATAAATATGAGTGAATGAATAAGCACGCATTTCATAGTAATATTAATAATTACGGTATTTGTTAAGCTCTTACTATGTGCCAGGCACTGTACTCAGCGCCGGGGTGAATATGTGCTTGGCACAGAGTAAGTGCTTAACAAATACCATTATTATTACAAGCGAATCATGCTGGACACGGTCCCTGTCCAATGGGGGGCTCACAGTCTCAATCCCCATTTTACAGATGAGGTAACTGAGGCCCAGAGAAATGAAGTGACTGGCCCCCGGTCACACAGCAGACAAGTGGCGGAGCCAGGATTAGAGCACTGGTCCTCTGACTCCCAGGCCCGTGATCTCTCCATTATGTCATGCTGCCTCCCTAAGAATTGGGGGTCTCTTCCGCTTTCTTGCGAAACGAGTGGATGAGTAAAAAGTAAAGGTAATCATTCTAGTTAACAGTCTTCACTCTAGAAGAACAGATTTAATACCGTGATGATGTTTAGTTTCGTTCTTGTAGATTTTTTGTTCTCAGAGAGAACACCCATGTCAACAGCAGCCCCTGGAAATGAGGTAAGTCTTTTTTTTCCTTTTTAAAGGTGAGAAGTCTCAAAAAATTAAGTACAGGATTAAAGATGATTCATACACCAATCCCACAACTATACTTCTTTTGAAGAGATGATCCAAAATGCATGAATACATACCCAAATACATAAACACATTATTTTATTCAATGTAACACATTTCGCCAGGAACTTATGGCGGCAGAAAAGATCAACAACTTCAAGTGGAAGTTAAGTAAATGACTGAACAAGGACAGAATAATGGGCAACTTGAGGTAAAACGTTAATGAGATTATAGCAGGGTTGAGAAGGATTTAGATTCATAGAAAATGCACCCACTATGGATTTATTTGAGGAAAGCACTAGGAATATTAGAAAGTTCACGCCTAACAGAGTGTAAATTTAAGGAGGGAAATATCCATAGAATCTCTTTGTAGAAGTTACTTTGAAAATTTATCCAGTAATATTCATTCATTCATTCAACCTCATTTATTGAGCACTTACTATGTGCAGAGCACCGTAGTAAGTGCTTGGGAAAGTATGATTCAACAATAAACAGCGACATTACTTGCCTACAACAAGCTTACAGTCTAGAGGGGGTGGAGTCATCAATACAAATAAATAGTAATTATCTATCCATCTATAAAAACACCCTCTTGTTTACCTGATTATTATTTTTTCTCTATTTTTCAACAGGAATAAAAAAAGACAGCGCCATCTAATTCCACTCTGCTCCCTCTACCCCCCCTTCATCTCCCCTCAGCTAAGCCCTCTTTTCCCCCCTTTCCCTCTGCTCCTCCCCCTCTCCTGTCCCCTGCCCTCAGCACTGCGCTCTTTCGCTCAACTGTATACATTTTCATTACCCTATTTATTTTGTTAACGAGATGTCCATCACCTTGATTCTATTTATTTGCTATTGTTTTAATGAGATGTTCTTCCCCTCGATTCTATTTATTGCTATTGTTCTTGTCCGGCCTCTCCCCCGATTAGACTGTAAGCCCGTCAAAGGGCAGGGACTGTCTCCATCTGTTACCGATTTGTACATTCCAAGTGCTTAGTAAAGTGCTCTGCACATAGTAATCGCTCAATAAATACTATTGAATGAATGAATGCATGAATGAATGAACATAAGGTGACTGGGGATAACTGAGGCATATTAAATCAATGAAGCAGCGTGACCAAGTGGAAAGAGCATGGACCTGGGACTCAGAGGGCCTGGGTTCGAATCCCCACTCTGCCAATTTCTTGCTGTATGACCATGGGCAAGTCACCTAACTTCCTTATGCCTCAGTCTCCTCAACTGTGAAATGGGGATTAAATTATAGTCCCTTCTATTTAGACTGTGAGTCCCAGGTGGGATAGGGATTGTGTCCAACGTGATAAACTTTTATCTACCCCAGCAGTCACTCCAGTGTTCGACACATACTAAGCATTTTACAAATACCATAAAAATATTCAAACTGTACTGCGTTCCTACAAAAACCCTTCGATTGTCATCAGAGGAATACTACAATAAAAAAGCAAGGAACAACATAGATACAACTCACGAAAATAAAAGTAGGCCCTTTAAATTTCATACGTCAATAAAAACTCGGATAATTACTAATGGAAAGATTCTGTAAAGAATAGATTTCTTTCTGTTCAATCAAAAACAATGAGCTTTCTTGGAAATGTTGTTACAGAAAGATGGTTGCTTTGCCATTTTTTTTCACTGTCAGATAGGGCCAGATATGGATTATTGTTCATATTTCATTGTTCCAAATTCCTATGTAATCTCTCTCCGATCTTTAAATTAGGTAATTTTTTGAGGGTTTTTTTCCTCCCCCACCAATATCTTGCCCTAATTCTACGTTCCTTCAAAAAGTGTAAGTGTAGTCAGAAAAGAACAGAGTTAGTTCTTGTATTTCCAGGCATTGAAAGGGTCTGAGGGAAAACAAACAAAAAAAAATAAATAGTAAGCCTTTAGCTGGCAAGGATCTCCGAGGCTATGCTCACTGAGGGCTATGTTGACTGAGATTATTCATATAATGTGCTATGCTTTTCAGCTACATTAAGAACGCTAAAATCAAAAGAAATGCCTTGGACGCGGCAGGCTGAGGGGGAGAGGCAAGCAGACCCCCTGCCCTTGTGGTGTGCACACTTGCAACACTGAGGTCCTCTGCAACTCTGCAACACTTGCAATTCTGTTTCAGGAAGGAGGGCTAAAGAGGCGCCTGCGAACACCCCAGCAGGAAAGCAACACCACCAGATTCTGGTTTTACAAAACACCTTCATTGGTGTTCGTCCATTACAATTCTCTCTCACTTAGCAGCTCGGCAACTGGAGACTGCTACCCCGAACTTTCTGAGCCTACTTCAGTCCCTGTGAAGCTCCGAGAAATCCCTCCCCAGTCTTCTACGGACCTCAAACAGCGTGGCTCAGTGGAAAGAGCACGGGCTTTGGAGTCAGGGCTCATGAGTTCGAATCCCCGATCTGCCACTTGTCGGCTGTGTGACTGTGGGCAAGTCACTTAACTTCTCTGTGCCTCAGTTCCCTCATCTGTAAAATGGGGATGAAGACCGTGAGCCCCACGTGGGACAACCTGATTCCCCTATGTCTACCCCAGCGCTTAGAACAGTGCTCAGCACATAGTAAGCGCTTAACAAATACCAAAAAAAAAAATAATAAACATCCTCATTCTGAATCCTCTGCCCTTGACACGAGACAGCATGAGTGCATAGCATTCAGTTATTATTATCATCATCAAATGCCGTCGAGTCGTTTCCGATTCGTGCCAACTCTACGGATGTATTTTCTCCAGAACGCCCTATCTTCTGCCATAATCCATAACCTTGCTAACGGTTCTTCCTTTATCGTTATGGTTTCTACCCATCTAGCTTCTGGTCTGCCTCTTCCACATTTTTCCCGGACTTTTCCTAGAATTAGTGTTTTCTCCAGAGAATTAGTCCCCCTGATGATATGTCCAAAATATGCTAGAGCCTGGGCTTCGAAGTCAGAGGTCATGAGTTCGACTCCCGGCTCTGCCACTCGTCAGCTGTGTGACTGTGGGCAAGTCACTTCACTTCTCTGTGCCTCAGTTACCTCATCTGGAAAATGGGGATTAAGACTGTGAGCCCCACGTGGGACAACCCGGTCACCCTGTATCTACCCCAGCGCTTAGAACAGTGTGCTGCACATAGTAAGCGCTTAACAAATACCAACATTATTAATCTAAGTCGAGTCGTTTGGCCTTCCAAAGACCACCTCGGCTGAATTTTCTCCAAAACCCAGTTGGAGCAAATTAAACATTTAGTAGGTGTTCAATTAATGCCATGGCTAAAACCACCACTGCTGGTATTAACAAGTATAGCTCTACATTAGCACTGAAAACCAGGTACACTCTATCCATCCTTGGACTTTTAGTTGGGAGACAGAGGGATCCCGTCTTTGCCAGCATGGTTTCTAGAAAAGGCCATCGGAAAGGAAACAGAAGATCTCTTAATTGCCGAGATGAGGAAAGTTGACTATGGAGAACAAAAAGATGACACACCTTTGGCTAAATACACCAACACCTACCTACATCACTCGCCAGATATCCTTCACTTCCTCAAAGAAAAGCTAAGGCCCTCAAGGGACAGGAACCATGCCTAATTCTCACTAGTGGATTCTCTTCCAACACTCAGTACAGTGCTCTGAACATAGCGAGCGCTTAATATACAACTACTACTAAAAGCTGTGCACGTTCCCTACTCACCAACTGCACTTCATCCTCACCCCGAAGACCATATTTGGGATTAATCATTCATGAGATCATTCCTCTTTTTACTGAGTCAGTGATTCCCGAGGAGGCGAGAAGGAGTCTGTGCTTGGACCATTTTCAAATACAACCAGGCTATAGTTCAGACGTCTTGGAAAACCGGCACACCTTTGGTCGACCTGACAGCCTATGTTAGGGTTTCAATTAAAGCCAACTGTGGCAGAGATATCATCTAGAAGCTCAGAATATTCCTTCTGCTATGCACAAGGCTGAGCTGTAAGCAACTCTCTCTTCTGACGAGGCCACGCAACATTACTGTTCTTTATTTGGACGATACCATTTGTCACAAGGTCTCTAACGCCTGCAATGGATGACATACTACACACAGTTGCAGGTGTCAGGATGGCTTAAGTCTAGAAAGGATATTAATGGACCAGAATTCACTTTGAAACTAATCACTGGAGATTCAAGCCAATGTACTTCAAGTACTTTGCCCATAAAACATGAAAAGCAACAAATGACCTCCAGAATTCTCCGGATTTGTATTCCACCACAGCAGAGCGATAGGCTTTCAAATGAAAAATCAGTTCTTATAAGCATACCTCAGGTTTACGTGCTTTATGTAAAACTTAGGTAAAAAATCATTTATCATTTTTAAGACACACATTTTCCATTATTTCATAATCCTTTTACACACTCATTTCTAAATTGTATATCCCAGTGACTGAGGACATAAGAAGTGACTTGACAAATAGGATGCTATACTAAACACCTTACAAATCAATCGCTGAAACACTTCAATCATTAATATTTCCCAGAATTGACATCGCGCCGTGAGCAACTTCGCAGAGTACCCACCCCCAGCACCTCCGACCCCATCCCTTCACACCTTAAAACACTCACCCTTTCCTTTCCTGATCGCCATCTTCAACCGTCCACTTTCCTATAGCTCCTTCTCTGTTGCTTTCAAGCATGCTCATATATCCCCCGTACCGTCACCGGATCATGTCGGTTTTACCTTCACAACATCGTTAAAATCTGCCCTCTCCTTTCCATCAGAACCGCAACTATGTTAATCCAAATATTTAACCTATCCCACCTTGATTATTCATTCATTCGGTAGTATTTATTGAGTGCTTAGTATGCGCAGAGCACTGTACTAAGCGCTTGGAATGTACAATTCGGCAACAGATAGAGACAATCCCTGCCCATTCACGGGCTTACAGTCTAATCGGGGTTTACAGTCTATTCTATCAGCCCTTGTGCTGATCTTGCTCCTATCTAATAATAATTATTATGGTACTTGTTAAGTATTTACCTTGTGCCAGGCACTGTTCTAAGCATTGTGGTAGATAAAAGTTTGCTTTAATGGTATTTGTTAAGCACTAATTATGGGCCAGGCACTATACTAAGCATTGAAATTACTCCAGTTGGACATGATCCCTGTCCCACACGGGGCTCGCACTCTCAGTCCTTATTTTACAGACAACTGAGGACCTGAGAAGTTAAGTGACTTGCCCCAAGTCAAAGAGCAGACATACGGCAGAGCTGGGATCAGAACCCAGATCCTTCTGACTCCCAGGCCCGTGCTCTATCCACTAAACCAAGCAGCTTCTCACTAAGCCACTCTGCTTCTCCTGTATCTCTCCACTCCAGAGAAGCAGCATGGCTCAGGGGAGAGAGCTCAGGCTTAGGAGTCAGAGGTCATGGGTTCGAATCCCAGCTCTGCCACTTGTCAGCTATGTGAGTGTGGGCAAGTCACTTAACTTCTCTGTGCCTCAGTTACCTCATCTGTAAAATGGGGATTAAGACTGTGAGCCCCACGTGGGACATCCTGATTCCCCTGTGTCTACCCAGCGCTTAGAACAGTGCTTGGCACATAGTAAGCGCTTAACAAATACCAACATTATTATTATTACCTCATCTGTAAAATGGGGATTAAGACTGTGAGTCTCACGTGGGACAACCTGATTACCCTGTATCTACCCCAGTGCTTAGAACAGTACTCAGCACATAGTAAGCACTTAACAAATACCAATATTATTATAATTATTATACTTCCCTCAGCTGCCTGGATCATTTTGCATTCTGTCCACATTTCCCTGCTCCTCAAGAACCTCCAGTGGTTGCCAATCCACCTCCACATTAAATGGGAAACCCCTTACCAGGGGTTCTGAAGCATTCAAACACCTTGCCCCCTCCTACCTTATCGCCCTGGTTTCCTACTTCAGCTCAGCCCGCGCACTTTGCTCCTGTAATGCCAAGCCAACCCACTATATTTCAATCTCGTCTATCTCACCGCCAACCGCTCGCCCACATCCTGCCTCTGGCCTGAAACTCCCTCCTTCTTCATATACAACAGGCAATCATTCTCCCCACCTTGAATGCCTTATTCAAAGCAGATCTCCTTCAAGAGGCCTTCCCCAACTAAACGCTCATTTCCTCTTCTCCCACTCCCTTCTCCTTTTATAGAGAAGCAGCGTGGCTCAGTGGAAAGAGCAAGGGTTTGGGGGTCGGAGGATGTGGGCTCTAATCCAGGCTCCGCCACTTCTCTGCTGTGTGACCTTGGACAAGCCACTTAACTTCTCTGTGCCTCAGTTATCTCATCTGTAAAATGGGGATTGAGGCTGCGAGCCCCACGTGGGACAACCTGAATACCTTGTATCTTCCCCAGAGCTTAGAACAGTGCTCAGCACATAGTAAGCACTTAACAAATACCATCATCTTTATTATTGACCCCTCCCTCAGCCCATGTACTTATGTATGTATCTGTACTTTATATTATTCATTATATCACTATCTGTCTCCCCGTCTAGATTGTAGAGTCACTGTGGGGAGGGATCGTGCCTACCAATTCTGTTATATTATACTCTCCAAGTGCTTAGAACAATGCTCCGTGTCCAATTATCACCTCCAACTCCCTCCTACCATTCCTTTCCAAACTCTTTGAGTGAATTCTTTACATCCACTGCCTACGCTTCCTCTCTTCCAATTCTCTCCTTGACCCTGCAACTCTCCTTCCACCCCCATCTCTCCAAAGAAATCACCCTCTCTAGGGTCACCAATGACCTCCCTTCTTGCCAAATCCAATGACCTCTGCTCCATCCCAACCCTCTTCAAACTCTCAACTGCCTTTGACACTGTGGATCCCTCACCCTTTCTCCTGAAGACATTATTTAACTTTGGCTTCGCCGACAGCGTCCTCTCCTGTTCCCCTATCTCTCTGGATCAGTCTCTTTTTCAGGCTCCTCCTTTGCTTCCAACCCCCTAACTGCGGGGGTCCCTCAAGGCTCAGTTCTGGAACCCCTTCTATTCTCCATCTAAACCCACTCCCTTGGAGAAGTCCTTTGCTCCCAAGTCTCCATCCAATTTGCTTACATCCACTCTAGTGCTTAGTATAGTGCCTGGCACATAAGAAGTGCTTTAACAAATACCACACATTATTATTAAGGCTTCGACTACCATCCCTATGCTGAGGCTGCCAAATCTACCTCTCCGGCGCTGATCTCTCTCCTTTTCTGCCGTCCCCCATTTCCTTCTGCCGTCAGGACATTTCTACTTGGATGCTATCCCAAGGTGACCCTGCGGTACCGACCATCTCAAGGTCAAACGCTATCTCGTGACCTCCTGAGTCAGCAGGCGGAACTCGGAAGTGAGGGTGGGACACCGCCCCCACAACCCAAACTACCAGATTGACAGCCCAAGTTGGGAATACAGAAGGTGCCCCTCGCCCCCGTGCCAACAAATTAGGAATGGAGGAGGGGGGAGGACAGCGACTGGATAAACTGAGGCCGGAAGCTGGAACGGCCCAAGGGCACAGGTGATAAATACCTGCCGTCTCTAACCTCCCGGGCAGAGGAACGGGACTCGCAGCAGCCGGCTGCGGGTCGCCTCTGTCCAGAGCGTGAGAAGGCCGCTCTGCCTGCACCGAGTGAGGAGCCGTGGGATGGGTGAGTGTCCCGTCCTGCTGAGCGCTCGTGGGGTTGGAAGCCAGACGCTTCACCGTGGATATGTAACCTTTAAATGGATTTGATGACTAAGTGGGTGCCGCTCCAGTGGGCGTGAAGAGGGTGGGAGCTAGCCGCCTCACCAAGTGCGAGTAGCACATAAGTGGATTTGATGTTTAAGTGGCTGCCTCCCGAGTGGGACATGAACAGGGTGGGAGCTAGCCGCCTCACCGAGTGTGAGTGACACATAAGTGGGTAATGCATAACTGGGCTTAACGCATAAGTGTATGTAACTCATAAGTGTATGTAACTCATTAGTGTTTAACGCATAAGTGTATTTAACGCAAAGGTGGATTCCTCCTGGGTGGGGCGCGCACATGGTGGGAGCCGGCCGCCTCACCACGTTGTGAATAAATCATAAGTGGGCTCGGGTGTCCGGCCACGCGCGAGTAACATACCAGTGTATTCCTCCCGTTAGGGAAGCTTTAACACCATATTTCTCCCAAAAGGGAAGGCCGATTTGTCACGTCTAAATAACTAATTAATTCAATTTGCCCCACGGAATAAATTCTTATAAAACTCAGGTTTTCCATCCCCGGCCTCTCTCTCTCTCTCTCGCCGCGCCGATTCCGAAAGAACCTGTCCCCGGCGACGGGTGAGAGATGTTCAGCTGACAAATGGAGCTTCATATGTCCAAAACAGGACTCTTCATCTTCCCACCCAAAGTTTCTGTTTGCTTCAGGGGGACACTTACCCCCCCACCATCTATATCCCTCTGATCTACCGAAGGCCTGGAGAGGTCTAGGGCCATCCACAAAGGTCTGTCAGATCAGCAGCAAAGGGAAGGGTCAGCTGAGGGGGGTGGGCAGGGGAGAGAGGGCACAAAAGGCTCCCAACTCCCTCAACAGCTGTTCTCAGTGGCACGTACGAGGGACAAATGCCTTGGCACAAGTCTTCTGTCTCCATCTACTCGGAGGTTCTGCTGACATCTCAAGCTTAACATGTCCAAAACAGAACTCCTTACCTTCCTTCCCAAACCCTGTCCTCCCCCTGACTTTCCCATCGCTGTAGACGGTACCACCATCCTTCCTGTCTCACAAACCCATTATCTTGGCTTGACTCGTCTAATTCAACCCACTTATTCAAACGATCACTAAATACTGTAGTTCAACTTTCACGACATCACTAGAATCCACTTTCCTCTCCATCCAAACTGCTACCATATTAAGCCAAGCACATATTCAATAGTATTTATTGAGCGCTTACTATGTGCAGAGCACCGTACTAAGCGCTTGGAATGTACAAATCGGCAACAGATAGAGACAGTCCCTGCCCATTGACGGGCTCACAGTCTAATCGGGGGAGACAGACAAAAACAATAGCAATAGACACAGACTCTGTCCCCCATTGGGCTCACACTCTTAATCCCCCCACTTTTTACAGATGATGCAACTGAGGTGCTGAGAAGTGAATAATAATAATAATGGTATTTGTTAGGCGCTTACTATGTGGCGGGCACCGTACTAAGCGCTGGGTGGTTACAAGCAAATCGGGCTGGACACAGTCCCTGTCTTCCCTGGGCCTCACAGTCTCCATCCCCATTTTACAAATGTGGTACCTGAGGCAAAGAGAAGTGAAGTGAGCTGCCCCAGGTCACACAGCAGACAAGCGGTGGAGCCGGCATTAGAATCCATGACCTTCTGAGTGACTTCATAATAATAATGATGATGATGATGGTATTTGTTAAGCGCTTACTATTTGTGAAGCACTGGTCTAAGCGCTGGGGGGATACAAGGTGATCAGGTTCTATCTCGCCTTGATTAATGCATCATTTGTTCACTGAATTGTATATGAGCACTTACTGTGTGCAATGCACTGTACTAAGCGCTCGGGAGAGTACAATGTAACAACACATTCCTGCCTACAATGAATTCACAGACTAGAGGGGGAGATGGACATTAATATAAATAAGTAAATGAATAACTTACAGATATATACATATGTGCTTTGTGGACGGGAGGGAGGATGAATGAAGAAGCAAGTAAGAGCGGGGCAGAAGGGAATGGGAGGAGAGGAAAGCTTAGTCAGGGAAGGTTTCTTGGAGGACATATGCCTTCAATAAGGTTCTGAAACGGGGGAGATCAATTATCTATCTGATATGAGGAGGGAGGGTGTTCCAGGCCAGAGGTAGGATGTGGGCGAGAGACCGGTGGCGAGACAGACGAGATGGAGGTACAGGGAGAAGGTTGGCATTAGAGGAGTGAAGTGTGTGGGCTGGGTTGTAATAGGGGAGCAAGGTGAGGTAGGAAGGGGCCAGGTGATTGAATGCTTTAAAACTGAGGGTAAGGAACTTCTGTTTAATGTGGAGATAAATGGGCCACCACTGGAAATTCTTGAGGAGTGGAGAAATATGCACTGAATATTTTTGTGAAAAAATGATCTGGGCAGCAGAGTGAAGTATGGACTGGAGTGGGGAGAGGCAGGAAGCAAGGCGGTCAGCAAGGAGGCTGACACCTCCACATCAAACAAAAACTCCTCACCATTGGCTTTAAAGCACTTAATCAAACCTTGCCCCCTCCTCTTTCACCTCAATGCTCTCCTACTACTACCTAGCCCGCACACTTCATTCACACCTCAAGAATTTCCAGTGGTGGCCCATTTATCTCCACATTAAACAGAAGTTCCTTACCCTCAGGTTTAAAGCATTCAATCACCTTGCCCCTTCCTACCTCACCTTGCTCTCCTATTACAACCCAGCCCACACACTTCACTCCTCTAATGCCAACCTACTCATTGTTCTTCCATCTCAACTATCCGGCTGCCAACTTCTCACTAAAGTCCTTCCTCTAACCCGCTCTCCCTCTTCATATCCGACAGAAAATTACTCTACCCATCTTCAAAGCCTTATTGAACACCCATCTTGTCCAAGAGTCCTTCCCTGACTATGCCCTCATTTCCTCTTTTCCCACTCTCTCACCCTGACTTGCTCCCTTTATTCACACCTCACTCCCCCGATCCCACACCTCTGATGTATATATCCATAATTATTTATATTAATGTCTGTCTCCCTCTAGAGTATAAGCTCGTTGTGGGCAGGAAATGTATCGTTTATAGTGCAGTACTGTACTCTCCCAAGCTCTGCACATAGTAAGCACTCAGTGAATATGACTGACTGATTTAACAACTAAATGTCTGCCACGTGACCTTGGGCAAGACACTTTACTTCTCTGGGCCTCAGTTACCCCATCTATAAAATGGGGATTGAGATTTTGAGCCCCAGTTGGAACAGGGACTGTGTCCAACTCAATTAGTCTGTATCCACCCCAGCACTTAGTACAGTGCCCGGCACAAAGTAAGCGCTTAAAAGATACCACAATTATTTTTACACACGTCAATCAGGACCGACACAGTCGAAGTCCCACATGGGGCTCACGGTCTAAGTAGGAGGGAGAACCGGTTTTGAATTCCCATTTTACAGTTGAAAAGACTGAGGCCCAAAGAAGCCAAGTGACTTGCCCAAAGTCACACAGGAGACAACTTGGCAGAGCCAGGATTTGAATTTAGGTCCTCTGACTTCCTTTCCCATGTTCTCTCCACTAGGCCACACTGCTTTCCTTGCTCATTCCAAAGAATACTGCCTATGAAGTAGCCAAACTTAGTTTAGAGGTCAAACTCAAGCGGAGGAGAGGGCGTTTCTGATGAAACGACATTAGGTTTCCATGTAGGACCCAGGTCTCACAGCCATAGAAGAGAGTGGATACCACTTCAACTGGGACAGTCTGCCAAACTTTGTGCTGATCTTGATTTTTTTTTTTTTAAATTCCTTGTCAACTATTACATCGTTGGTCAGTGCGCTGCTTAGGCAATGAAATTATCTGAACAGCATTTAGCTCTGCACAGGCACTGCAGCCCCTCTCAGGATCGCACCTGCTGAGTTTCCAGTACTTTACCAGACTCGGCTATGGGAGGGAGAGTCAAGCAGAGGTCTACTCATTCCATTCCTAGCTTGGCCAGTGGCTGGCGGGTGGAAGGCCATCTGCTATAAGTCAAAACTCATCTGGGCTGGGCAGTGGCGGCACGGGAGAGAGTCGAGGGCGGAGACTCAAGTTTACTGCGCGGATGAAGGAAATGGTAAACCACTTTCGTATTTTTACCGAGGAAACTCTATGGATCTACTACCAGAACGAATGCAGATGGAGGTGGGATGTTCCGGGAGAGATGTGTCCATGGAGTCGCTATGGATTGGAGACGACTAGACTTCATAAGACAAGACAAGGCACTGAAGACTCCAAAACGCCTTCCTTGACTGAGCCCTAATCTCCTCCCACTCCCTTCTGCGTCACTCTTACTTAGTCCTTCTTTCATCCTCCCTCCCTCTCTCATCCCCACAACACACACGTATATACTTGTATATAGCTGTAATTTATCTATTTATATTAATGTCTGTCTCCCTTCTAAACTGTGAGCTGGTTATGGGCTGTTATATGATGCATAATATCGCAGTGCTTAGAACAGTGCTGGGCATATAGTAAGCGCTTAACAAATACCATCATCATCATCTTCATAATATATAGACTATATATATTATATACTCAATATATAATATATATATATATATTGCCTAGTTTGTTGTTATATTATACTCTCCCAAGAACTTAGTTCATTGCTTGAACAATAATAATAATAATAATGTTGGTATTTGTTAAGCTCTTACTATGTGCAGAGCACTGTTCTAAGTGCTGGGGGAGATACAGGGTCATCAGGTTGTCCCACATGAGGCTCACAGTTAATCCCCATTTTACAGATGAGGAAATTGAGGCACAGAGAAGTTGCCCACAGTCACACAACTGACAAGTGGCAGCGCCGGGAACAGTAAGCACTTAATAAATGTGACTGAATGAATGAATGAATACCGGTTGTGAGTATGGTTTCTCTGGAGCCAAGCTGATGTATTACACATCACTTTGGTTTTTTTTAGTTTTTGTTTTTTCAGCTTACTGTCGGTCTGTGGCACCTGGTTAACTTAGTGAAGGGGTTGACAATTATCCGCATATCTTCTTGAGGGCTTGCCTGAATTCGGGGTGCTGTCATCTGCCTATCACGATTCCAGAATGACTTGTCCCGAGATGGTGCTTCTAATCTGCTGAGTTGGAAGACTTTCCCAGAGCAGTGGATGCACATTCCAATGCCTGCACCCAGGCCCTAAGCTGTATCTTCCAGCATGGCTACATCAGTCAATCAACGGTATGTACTGCGTGCTTGCTGTGTGCTTGAGAGAGTACAAGAGACTCAGTAGATATGCTCCCTGCCTACTGAGCTTACAGTCTCGAGGGGGAGACAGACATTAATAGAAATAAATTATGGATCTGGACAGAAGTGCTGTGGTGCTGAGGGTGGGTTGAACTTAACAGGCTGGGCCTACTAGGCATCTCCCTGCTTTACCTCAATGGCAGTGAGGAATTTTCTCTTTTAATGGTATTTGTTAAGCGCTTACTATAGGTCACTGTTCTAAGCGCTGGGGTAGGTACAAGTTAATAGGGTTGGACCCGATCCCTGTCCCGCACAGGGCTCACAGTCTAAGTAGGAGAGAGAACAGGAGAACTGAGGTTGAGGGAAGTGAAATGACTTGCCCGAAGTCACACAGCAAGCAACTGACAAAGCCGGGATTAGAACACAAATCCTCTAACTCACAGGGTTGTGTCCTTTCCACTAGACTATGGATGCTGATCAGCCAGGGAATCTCCAAGGGCATCTCCATGCTACAAGTCAAAACTCACCCGTGCTGGGTCGTGGTGGCATGGGAGAGAGTTGCGGCTGGAGACTCGAGTTTACCGCGTGGATGAAGGAAATGGTAAACCACTTCCATTGCCAAGAAAACTATACCAAGTTTTTTTTTTTAACCAAGAAAACTATACGGATCCACTATCAGAATGAATGCATATGGAGGTGGGACGTTTTGGGAGAGATGTGTCCATGGAGTCGCTATGGACTGGAGACGACTCGACAGCATAAGACAAGACAAGACTCTGACACCATTAGCCAGGCCATTAAGAAGCTGTCACAGAAACTTGAGGGTCTTCTCAAGACTATCTCTGGAGCCCAGATTTACAGATGATGTCTATAAAACTGCAGAGGTGTTGGTGTTGTTTCCTACACCTCCCTCGTACCTGCAAAAATGGCGTCCGCTTGTGCCACTCTGTGTCTAAACCCGCGCTTAAGTTCAGGGAAGCTGCCTTCAAGGAAGTTTTTCAGGTGCTGGCCCAGAAGGACGCTGGCTAGGGACCTTGGCCAGGATCTTGCCTGCCATGGACAGTAATAAGATACTTCAATGGCTGCAGCGTGCTGGTCTCTGATCCTGCGGTTGATCCAGTGGGGAAAAAAGCACGGTGGGAATTTGCTCAGTGCTTACTGTTGGGTGCAGAGCACAGTACTAAGCGCTTGGGAGGGTATACCACAACAGAGTTGGCTTACTCTCTGGAGGAGATTGCAGTCCACTAGTTCACAGCTGGTGGTCGGGGAGGGTGAAAGGCACCTGTAGCCATTGAGGGCCAAAGGTTTCTCTTCCCTACCCATCCCCAGCAAGACTGGGGTGGTGGAGGGTGAAAGGAAGCTGCGTGGTTGGATTTCCATGAGTTCACAGGAAAGGGAAGGAGGTGGGGTGATGGATGACTAGCTTTAGCTGTGGGGTCACCGAGCTCTCCCTGCCGGGACCTCAACACAGAGGCTTAAACTATTCCTGACATATTGTGGACCTTAAAACAAATTACTATGTATTCTGAGTAAACTAAATGCCCCCTCCAACAACCCTGCAACCTATAAGTTCATAAAGAAGACAGAAACAGCATACTTTACTAGGCAATAGGTTGCTCATGTTTGGCCGATGCATTTATTCATCCAAACAGCACAGAACTTAGTGCTTATTTCTTAGTAAGGTCAGGCTCTAAAAGTAAAAGCCAGCAAACTCCACTAAATAAAACCAAGGGATTCTCTTGATTCTCAAATGAATATATTTCATACTTGTAGTTATTAAACTGTCTATTGGATTTTAAGTGCTTCTCAGGTGAGGAATTTGTCTTTTGCATCACACTCAGTAGGTGTTCAATTGCCAAATACAATGCTACTAAACAATACTTTCTTAAGCCTTTCCCCACAGGACTGCTTTCAAAATTGTTTCTTTACATTGGTCCCTTTAAGTGAGGATAAAAAATTTGATCAAAACTTGACATAAAGGATGTGTGGGGTTTTGGGTTTTTTTTTTTAAGTGGGTGGGGAGAAGGAACCAATAAAATACTTCTGTAAGCACAGGACCAAAAGACGCTAAATTATAATAATAACTGCATTTGCTAAGCGCTTACTATGTGCCAGGCACTGTACTAAGTGCTGGGGTAGAATCAAGCTAATCAGGCTGGACAGAGACTCTGTTCTACACAGGGCTCACAATCTTAATCCCCAATTTACAGATGAGGTAACAGACACAGAGAATTTAAGTAACTTGCCCAAGGTCACACAGCAGCCAAGTGGAGGAGCCAGGATTAGAACCTAGATCCTCATTACTGTTGACTGTCTGGAAAGGGGGAATAAAAGTGAAGGTTGGAAGAAACATATCTGTCCTGGAGGCATGTTCTTTAGTTTCCTCATCCTTGTGGCTATGATACTATGCAGTCTTTCTGAATTTTAGCTTTCTGAGTTTTCTTTAAAGCTTTCTGAGTCTACCTACTATTAATAGACCCTGACTGGAGAAAACAGGAAAGTAGCCCTTCCCTCCCCTGCCTTTAATAAACTTTCTCTCTTTTTAGTAAAATGTTCTTAATTAAATTTTAGCATAGTGGTTTTTGCCAGCACCTCTCAGAAGGCATCAGTTCAGAACACAAAATTCTGATTATATGGAGCAGGAAGCCAAACTTGAGGTATAACAGAAGAGGGAAAGGGGATTCTAAATAGGGTTGATGGAAATGGATCAATTAACTCATCTAATAGAATACAGTGAGGAAGAGTTTGAGTCAGGTTTTTTTTTTCAGTTTTAACAAGGGAGAAGAAACAAATAAGCATAATGAATTTGCTGTTGGAAACACAAATGGAGGTAGGGAATGAAAAGAACATTCCAAGAATCCCTTTTAACATCTATGGCCATTTGATTCTTGACTAATGATAAAAGAGATTTAAGACCTGTGAAATCATGATTGTTAAGATCCACAGTTTGGATTTTATAGGCACACTCCCACCTCAAAATTTACCACAGCACTCTTTACTTTCAAGCAGAACTTCACAGAACGTCAAACATGTGCGAACACATTCAGAAACAGTTACGGATTGATTTTATCCTAATGATGAAATGTTTTCTTTCTTGAAAATCACAATCTACCTAATAATGTTAACAGTGCCTGGTTTTAAAGGGGTTCCTTTTTACATATCGCCAATCGAGGGCTAAATCTTTTCATCTATTGAAGTTGTCCTCAAAGTAGGGTCTCTTGTCATTGAAATAAAAATCCAGTGACGTCAGACATTTCTTAACATTGAATGGTAGATATTACAGAAGGAGAAAGAGAAAATGGCTCTTAAATAAAGGCCCTGAGACAGTGAATTTCATGAGTTGGCCCAAATAAATGGCTTCCCACCTTCCCGCCCCTCAGAATGATCTATAAAATACACTGATTCAACCTTTTTTTTTTTTACACTGTATCACAAAATACAAACTTTTATTAAAAAAAAAATTACCACGACTTTAACAAATATGAACAACGAAAGAAACGTTCATTCCTTTGAAAGCAAATGTGAGCTATAAAAAGCAGGTGATTTCTGGGTGACTTACCAATGGATAAGAGGTTCTGTCTAAGCGGAAAACTCTAAAAGAAGACAATATGGGCTTTTAACCTGTGACCTTTCAAGAACCACTGCTGCCCATGAAGTATGACATGTGCAAAATTTTCAATTCAAAGCATTCAACATTGAAGGACAAATGGAAAAAAGGTTGTAACGATGTAATTCAATTTTTTTTTAGCCCACAGTTAAAAACTATTTTGAGAGACTGCAACATAAAAAACCTCACATACCGAATCAAAGTATGATCACATTACATTAACTTATAAAAACTCGAGTGGGGGGATGAGGGGAGAGGACAATCCTTAGGCCTCACCGCCTTCTTTCCAAGTAAACTAAGGTTTTTCAACTACAAGATGCTTACAAACTTGATGAAGATGGCTTACACTATATGTGCAAACTACAAAACAGGTAAATGTAAATTAGAAGCAGCAAGGCATAGTGGATAGAGTATGGGTCTGGGAGTTAGAAGGACATGGGTTCTAATTCCGAGTTCCTCATCTTCCCTCCCAAACCCGGTCCTCTCCCAGACTTCCCTATCACCGTGGATGGCACGACCATCCTTCCCGTCTCTCGGGCCCGCGATCTCGGTGTCATCCTTGACTCGTCTCTCTCGTTCGCCCCACGCATCCTATCCGTTACCGAGACCCGCCGGTTTCACCTCTACAATATCGCCAAGATCCGCCCTTTCCTCTCCACCCAAATGGCTACCTTACCGCTACGGGCTCTCGTTATATCCCGGCTAGACTACCGTGTCAGCCTTCTCTCTGATCTCCCTTCCTCCTCTCTCGCCCCGCTCCGGTCTATTCTTCACTCCGCTATCCGGCTCATCTTCCCGCAGAAACGATCTGGGCCTGTCACTCCCCTTCTTACACAACTCAAGTGGTCGCCTATCAACCTCCGCTCCAAACAAAAACTCCTCACTTTAGGCTTCGAGGCTCTACATCACCTCGCCCCTTCCTACCTCTTCTCCCTTCTCTCTTTCTACCGCCCACCCCGCACGCTCCGCTCCTCCGCCGCCCACCTCCTCGCCGTCTCTCGGTCTCGCCTATCCTGCCGTCGACCCCTGGGCCACGTCCTCCCGCGCTCCTGGAACGCCCTCCCTCCTCACCTCCGCCAAACTGATTCTCTTCCCCTCTTCAAAACCCTACTTAAAACTCACCTCCTCCAAGAGGCCTTCCCAGACTGAGCTCCCCTTCTCCCTCTACTCCCTCTACCGCCCCCCCTTCACCTCTCCGCAGCTTAACCCTCTTTTCCCCCCATCTCCCTCTGCTCCTCCCCCTCTACGTTCCCCTCCCCTCAGCACTGCACTCGTCTGCTCAACTGTATATATTTTCATTACCCTATTTATTTTGTTAATGAAATGTACATCGCCTCGATTCTATTTAGTTGCCATTGTTTTTACGAGATGTCCTTCCCCTCGACTCTATTTATCGCCATCGTTCTCGTCTGTCCGTCTCCCCCGATCAGACCGTAAGCCCGTCAAACGGCAGGGACCGTCTCTATCTGTTGCCGACTTGTTCATTCCAAGCGCTTAGTACAGTGCTCTGCACATAGTAAGCGCTCAATAAATACTATTGAATGAATGAATGAATGAATGAATTCTGGCTGCACCACTTGTCTGTGTGACCTTGGGCAAGTCATTTAATTTCACTGTGCCTCAGTTACCTCATCTGCAAAATGGGGAGCAAGACTGTGAGATCCACGTGGGACAGGGGCTGTGTCCAGCTCAATTTATCTGTATCTACCTGGCACATAGAAAGCGCTTAACAAATACCATAATTATTACTATTACTAGTATTGCTATTATTATTGTTCTATGGTCATATACCATATGCATTACCCTATTTATTTTGTTAATGAGATGTACATCACCTTGATTCTATTTATTGCTGTTGTTTTAATGAGATGTTCATCCCCTTGATTCTATTTATTGCTATTGTTTTTGTCTGTCTCCCCCGATTAGACTATAAGCCCGTCAGTGGGCAGGGACTGTCTCTATCTGTTGCCATTTTTGTACATTCCAAGCACTTAGTACAGTGTTCTGCACATAGTAAGCGTTCAATAAATACTATTGAATGAATGAATGAATGAATGAATGAATGAATATGCCCTGGACTAAAGCCATCTACCTGTCAATGTATTTACTAGTTTCGTGGGGGTCAGAGAAAAAAGCGCAGCAGAGAAAGCAACCAGACACAGAACTGTGAAAGGGCAGGGATGAACTGAATGAGAAGAATGGTTGGAAGGCAGAACCTAAAAGTTTGAGATGGAAGAGTGGAGAGGAGACCCTGAGGTGATAAATTCTCTTGAAATTCTTTGCAGGTTTCAACAGTATTTACTAAATAGCCTGTAAGCAGAGCATTGCACCCCGTAAGCAGAGCATTGCACTCTGTGCTTCAGTTAGTATGCAAATCTGCATTTCCCATAATCGCCGCCTACAGTCCTTTAAATTCAAACCATTTTACTTTGCTGAGCTGAGGTTTTCCCCAACCAGATCCTTCTATAAATGGTCCCGATATTTACTTGTTGCTTGGTAATAAGGCGGTAGAGTCTGACTTTGTAGTAGTAAAGTGTGAGGGGAGAGTAGGTTCAATATATACAGTCTCCTCAACAGGTGAAGGGCATGGCCTAGTGGCAAGAGCACGGGCTTGGGAGTCAGAGGACGTGGGTCCTAATCCCGGCTCTGCCACCAGTCTGCTGGGTGACCCTGGGCAAGACACTTAACTTCTCTGTGCTTCAGTTACCTCATCTGTAAAATGGGGATTAAGACTGAGACGTCCCACATGGGACAACCTGATGACCTTGTAAGAACAGTGCTTGGCACGTAGTAGGAGTTTAACAAATATCATTATTATTATTATTAAAGCTTGCCATTTGCCTTTTCCAAAATATGTCCAGCAACTGGAATTGTACAGGAGACTAGACTGCATAAATGAAGCGTGGTTTAAGAGGATAATCAGTCCAATAATCAATGGTATTTACTGAGGATTACTGTGTGCACAGCACTCAGAAGGGTACAATACAGCTGAGTCGGTAGATGTAGTTGGTTGGTTCTCTGTCCACAAGGAGCACATAGTCAAGCAATCAATCCTTCAGTGGTAATTACTGAGTGCTTACTATGTCTAGAGCAACTTACTAAGTGCTTTCAGTCGGGGGGTGGGGAGAGGTGTCTTGGTTGATAGCCAAGAAAGCGAGTGTTCAACACCGTCCTCCCTGTCAAGTCCTTGAGGAACATTCAACGATGCTGTTTCAGACAACGCCGAGGCTCTAAATGCCAACTTCAGGAATTTGGATGGTAATTCTTTCAAAATGTGGCCACTACAAATGACTATTGACCCTGGGAATGAGGTAAGCGATCGAGGGGTCAAAGAAGGGAGAAAAACCAACCCTGAGGGGGGTCGCAGAAGGGAATGGGAGAAGAGGAAATGAGGGCTTAGCGGGGGAAGGCCTGTTGGAGGAGATGTGGCTTTGAAAGTGGAGGGAGTCACTGTCTCTCAGACATGAAGAGGGAGGGAGTTCCAGGCCAGAGGTAGGGTGTGGGAGAGAGGTTGGTGGAGAGAGAGACAAGCTCAAGGTACAGTGAGTAGGTTGGCATTAGAGAAGCAGTGTGTGTGGGTAGGTATAAGGTAGGAGATGAGTGAGGTAGGAGGGGGCAAGGTGCTGAATGCTTTAAAGCCAAAAGAAAGGAATTTCCATTCAATGTGGAGGTGGATGGGCAACCACTGAAGGTTCTTGAGGAGGAAACATGGACTGAATGGTTTTATACAAAAATGATCCAGGCAGCAGAGTGAAGTATGGACTTGGAATGGGGGAGAGACAAGAGGCAGGGCGATAGCAGCACTCAGGACAGTGACTGGCACATAGTAAGCACTTAACAAATGCCATAATTATTATTATTATTATTATCAAGGAAAAAGAGGCTGACGCGGCAGTCAAAGTGGGATGGGCTACAGGCTTGGATCAGTGTGGTGGTGGTTTGGGTGGGCAGTTTGTAGCAATGCTGTAAAGGTTGAACAGACTGAATAGAGAGAGGAGTCGAGGAAAACGCCAAGGTTACGGACTTGTGAGACCAAAACCTCCAGACTTCATTGATCCAACTGAAAAATGGAGGCAATACTCCACTTACAGTGTAGGGAAGTTGGGAGGTTTCATGAAAACGTATGGGAAGGTGCCTTGAATTTTATGAAATAACTTTTCTTTTTCCTCGTCACGCTTCCCACTGCCTGAGAAAAAACCAACTCAGGTATTAATAACCCATGAAGGCTCTGCATCTTTTCTTCTTCTCCCTAATTATCACAACCCCAGGGCTGAGACGTAAATTTTATTTCATTCTTCTCAAAGGCTTCTCAAAGGACTTGAACTATAAATGTCACTCATCTAAACAATCCAGAGAGAAGATGATTTTCTGAATTCACCTCTTACTGGCCCATTATGGTTTAGAGACGCTCCTATTGAAACTCTTTTTCATATTTTCCAAAGCACTTAGTACTGTGCTCTGCACCTTTTAAGCGCTCAATCTCTTCTTGTTCAAACCATGTTGAAAGATTACCAGTTCACTTATTCTTGGAGCACAGTTAAACCACGACTTAGTAAACATATAGATCTTTAGAAATCAACTGCTACGAGTGACGCCAATGCCCAAAATTACTTTTCGTAGAAAACGTTTTCCCGACACAGAGGATGGAATGGGTTCTATTATTCTAAATAGTTTTGGTACAGATTGTGATCTCAGCGTGCTTTGCAGTCCAAGATTAACAGCTTGGGAAACAATCAGGGCTTTAAACAGCAAAATTAATCAAATGTTATTTTAGTGTGATTCTCATGTGTTGGTTTAAAAACCCGCTTCAGCTTTCTCTTTTCTCAACCAAAATAGATTCTCTGTGGCAAAACACGAAAGCAAGGCAATTTACCACGTATTTTGCTCTTGCTTCACTCAATTTCAGAGAGTTAAAGCAGCAACAGAGAAGACAGCTTCAGTGCTTAGCATCAGGGAAATGTAAAGGAAGCCCAAGTGGTGGTCCTCCTCTTCCCTAAAAGGTGGACAATCCAGTAAATAATAATAATAATGATAATAATGAAAAGTGTTTGTTAAGAGCTTACTATGTGTCAAGCAAGTTTTGGGGTAGAAACAAGGTTGGGTACAGTCCCCGTCCCATATGGGGCTCACGGTCTTAACCAGTGTGTATGTGTATCAGAATGAATTTTACTTGAGACAAATGATAAGCAGTCATCTGACTCTGGTGGGGAAGGGCTATCAAGGACAAACATGTATGTTTCAGGCCAGTACTTCAGTTGTTCCCCTGAAAGGTTCACGCTTCCGAGGCACAACATTTCAATTTTGTGAGAAGCAGCGTGGTCTAGTGAATAGAGCATGTAGGCCCGGGATTCTAATTCTGGCTCCGCCACTTGTCTGCTGTGTGTTCTTGGGCAAGTCACTTAACTTCTCTGTGCTTCAGTAACCTCATCTATAAAACAGGGATGAAGACTTTGAGCCCCATGTGGGACATGGACTAAGTCCAACCTGATTAGCCTTTAGAGCTTAGTACAGTGCCTGGCTCATAATAAGCATTTCAAAAATACCATTAAAAAAAATTTCCGTGAAATACTCCTTCCGATTTTGGGCTGGTAGAAGAAGTAGAGAAGCTTTTGACTATTTTCAGTCTGTTGCAAACTAATCGGGTCAGTTTAGCGAATTGAAGTGTCTGTCAAATGACTGTACGCCCGTCGATTAGACTGTAAGCCCATCAATGGGCAGGGACTGTCTCTATCTGTTGCCGATCTGTTGTCCAAGCACTTAGTACAGTGCTCTGCACATAGTAAGCGCTCAATAAATACTACTGAATGAATGAATGTCTCGCCAATGCAAGGAATTATTAGCCTTATCCCACACTGAGTCACAGGCATAGAAGCAACACTTTAGAGTAGACGAACTTTCCGGAGAAACATTAATGAAGCGGCCGTTGGCTGAAAATGCAGTACACAACTCTGTAGGATCCTTTATAAACCTATCCTGATTCAGGCTCCTTAGTTCTCTTGGGATTGCATATCTGTGTGATTGACAGCCTTAAACCACTGCACTGAACTAATGAGGGAGATAGAACGGAAAATGCATACAAAAAAACACTGGCATACAAGGAACAAGAGTCATACTGACTTAAACAGTTACAAGGCCAAGTAACTAGTGTACAGCGCTCTGACCAAGGAGCTCAATTAACCCTGATGACAATACTAAAATTCTACAGCCCTCACTGTTGCTTCGAAGATTTAAGACTCAACTGTAAACAACAATGCTGTCCTAATTAAACCAGTAAAAGCAGAGATAATTAGTAAGATGTCACTATCAAAATAGATGGGATATCATTTCCTAAATAGGTCCCTAAAAATAACATAAACCACTAGAAAGTTCATTAAGCTAGAAATGGAGACATAAAACCAAATCGGATTAAAACAGTAAATCCATAACAACATGCAAACAATCTCTTTCCCTCAGTAAGCAAAGCATTGATTTTACAACACACCGTCGCCTGTTTTTTCCTGTGGTTTTTTTTTTTTTTTTGCAGTGCAGAGCAAAGTATAACTGGCTCAACTGCTACACCTAACCGCAGGTTCTGGTTTATTGTGACAAAGGCAGATCAAAAATAACTTGTGAAGAACTAAGCTGTGCTTTTCTGCATTCAAAATCCACACACTTCATTCTTTGCAGTCCAAGAGAGGAAAAGGAACACGGACAAAAGGTTTGCCCGGAAATGGTTTAACATTAAACACGGCTTTGAGTTGGACACTGAGCTGTGAGAAGCCCCAAACTCTGAAGTCTATCACAGTCTCCTACTGCTCTTTTATTTTCATAGTTATTTATGTCCTTGCCTTTTATTTTGCTGTTGGGTTTTCATCTCTCTTTTTGTATCTGTTGCCATCACCCCTTCCTTCCATTATTCCATTATTTTTGAGCCCTACGGGGGAAGTCAGAGACTAATTCTCACTTCTGCGGTCTTCCCAAGACACAGACGAGTGTTTTGTACACGGCAGTGCTTAATGAATGCTATTACTACAACTAATATTAGCTATCCTCGGCACAATCTAACTTGTCCTTCTGGGTTTCAGATTGCAAACCCAGAAGAAAAATGTTGAACTACTGAGATAAGACAGGGCTTTACTTATCTCAATAAGTGGATTGGATGTACTCTATCCTCAAAAATGAAAACAAAACACTTCTGTAACCAGATGCCAGATCTTTCCCATGAATAAACGAGCAGACAACATTCCTCAATGAGTTACAGGGCTAGAAGACCGTTTCATAGGGTTGAACCCATGAGACATCCAAAGGCATCCTGGAGGCCTTTCCTTGTAAACCTGAGCTCTCTGTATTGGATGGGATAAAAGCGATGAAGGAAACCTACACCACAAAGGCAGAAAAGTCTTTTATATAAAGAAGGGGAGGACTGGACAGAACAAAACAGTTACTGGTGACTTTTGTCAACAGACGAGGACCGAACTGATCTCTTCCCGGAAAGATCCATCTCTCGTTGGATTGTTGAACTGAAAGCCATGTTCCATTCCTGTTTACCGGTAAAACTTCCCAGTTACTGGTTACTGAGTGTTAGTTTTCAAGAAGAGTAACTCGCTTCAAGTATTAATACCGAAGTCTATTTTTTTCCCTTTATCAGCATCTGAATATACCCCAACTTACCACATCACTAGCACTGGAGAACTCGTTATTAACTAGACTTTCAAGAGCCATCCACCGGACGGGTCTATTTTCATTATCTCCCAGGCAGTGATAGTCCATGGGGAACAAGTCTCTGGATAACGCGTTGTCTGTGATCTTTACCTGAAGCGTATCGTCAATGCTGAAACGAAGAAGAGATAGCTAAGTGACCAAAGAATGATTTACCCGTACAATATAACGGGAAAACGAAGATACGAATGGAACCCGAAGTGGTTGGATGATAAAAAAAAAAAAAAAGCTCAAACTGGGTTTGGCCTAACTATCCCATTCGAGACCTTTTTGTTACGGTTATCCAAATGTTCTGCCCCGGTCAAATGAACAGGCTTGGATCACTGAGTTTCTAACGGGTGTCGCCGTTAAAATGGAACACGATGCCTCGCTGCGGTCTCTTTCCGTCCGAGGGTGGACACTGTACTTACACACAGTTTCTAGCAGCCAGGTCTTTGTGAATGACCTCTCTCCGGGCCAAGTAGCTCATTCCACAGGCAATCTGAATGGCCATATGTACAAGGTCCTGTTGGGAAATTGCCTGTAGTGGCAGAAAATGATAATGACACTGGTTAATGGGGAAACTCCCAAATCAGAACCCCTAGGTTTCTTTGTTCTGAGTTACAACTCCCTAACTGAGCATTATTTTCTTTCCCTCTTCAAACTATAGCTCGAGGGAATGGCTTTCAAATTCAAAGGTCAGGATAACTTTTTCAAGGGTCCAAGCGCCCCTTCCCCCTTCCCCTTCTCGACTGGCTTACGTGGAACCCTATTTTAGCTGCCTCTTGGGGCCTGCTGCCGCTATTTGCTTATTGTGTCAAACACTCTCCTAAGCGCTGGGGTGGTATAAGCTAATGAGGTTGGACACAGTCCCTGTCCCACATTCACTCATTCAATTGTATTTACTGAGTGCTTACTGTGTGCCGAGCACTGTACTAAGCGCTTGGAAAGTACAATACAGCAATAAAGAGGCCATTTAAATGTAAATAAACCAAATGTAAATAAATGGTTTACATTTACTTAATGTAAACCACACCGGGCTTACAGTCTAGAGGGGGGAGACATACATCAAAACAAGTAAATAGGCATCAATATAAATAGAATCACAGATATATACATAAGTACTGTGGGGCAGGGAGAGGGGGAAGAGCAAAGGGAGCAAGTCAAGGTGAGGTGGAAGGCAGGGGGACACAAGGAAAAGGGGTCTTAGTCTGGGAAGGCCTTTTGGAGGAGGTGCACCTTCAGTAGCGTGGCTACTGAAGCAGCGTGGCTCAGTGGAAAGAGCACGGGCTTTGGAGTCAGAGTTCATGGGTTCAAATCCCGGCTCGGCCACTTGTCAGCTGTGCGACTTTGGGCAAGTCACTTAACTTCTCTGTGCCTCAGTTACCTCATCTGTAAAATGGGGATTAAGACTGTGAGCCCCACGTGGGACAACCTGATTCCCCTGTGTCTACCCCAGCGCTTAGAACAGTGCTTGGCACATAGTAAGCGCTTAACAAATACCAACATTATTATTATTAGTAGTAGGGCTTTGAAGGGGGGGAAGAGTGATTGGTGGATTTCATGGTTTTAATTCCATTTTACAAATGAGGTAACTGAGGCCCAGAGAAATAAAGTGACTGTAAGCTCACAGTAGGCAGAAAATGCATCTGTTATACTGTACTCTCGCAAGAACTTAGCCCAGTGCTCTGCACACAGTGAGAGCTCAGTAAATACGACTGACTGATTGACTTGCCCAAGGTCCCACAGCAGACAAGTGCTGGAGCCTGGAATAGAACCCATGTCCTTCTGACTCTCAGACCCATGCTCTAGCCACTATTTTCCATGCCCTTCAGGTTTCCTCCCGGACCGTTTTGTTACAGGTCACCTGGAAATAGAGCTATTGCTGAAAAAGAGTGTGCAGGCAGGTTTCTCGTACCTGGGGATTATTGGCCTCTACTAACTTGCACTGCCGTAAAAAGAGCTTCAGGTTCCCCCAGTTCATGTATGGTAATACCACCATGGGCTTTTCCCCCTCCTCTATACAGACGTGGGTGATGGGAAGAAGATTCCTATGAGAGGAAAGAGATTAGTGTTACATAAAATCACAAGTCAACTTTAACATCAATTGCTTACCCTAAAGAAGTTAGCAAGAAATCAAAACAGGCATAAATGAGTTAATCAAATCCCACAAACAATACCTACAGTTGTAAAAATAGTCTACTCGGAACTATTTTAGAATGAAAATAAGACAGATGACACCCAAGCCACAAATCGACTGTGCTTGGAAAACAACGAGAAGCCAGGTATATTTTTTTGACTTCAAAGTCATTCATTATGAGAACATGGAAAAGTATTTTCTGGAAACCTTACAACTATTCGCTAAGAACCACATCCGCAGAAAGGATTTCATTTGAGATTTTAGGAGAGAGAAAAACACTCACCAGGAACTAATACCTTTGAAAATAAGTTACATTATTACTACATGGAGAGTAGCAATTCCTCATTTTTAAGTGAGCGAGGATTTGAAAGCTGTAGGCCAGTATATATTGTGACCTGCTATTTCGGTATCCATGTACAAAAGGAACTTTCACCTTTTCCCACACAAACAGAGAGGAAGTAAAGCCCTTTAGGTGGCTGGAGTTCACAGAAGACCATACTGGGTATTAATTGTGAGTGCAGTTCGCTTTCTCTCTTCATTAACCCAGGTTGGGTATTCACTCTTCTGCATAAACATCTGCCTTAGACACTGAACGCTTCCAAAGTCCCGCAATAAGCAAAAACATTTTAAGTCCCCAAAAAAAGGTACCAACTGAGATAAAGCTGCTTGAATTGTTTTAGGGCTCTTATTTCCTATAGGGAATATGTGCTGAGCAACAGCTCATAAGGATTTTTTTTCCCTTTCCATCAAGACCTACTACACCAATCGGCAGAGGACGCGGGGTGACTTTTATGGTTACACCAGTTTCAGGTATATGTAGTTGGCTTGATGATACTGAACACCCAAGGGCAGGGCACTGTATTAAGCCCTCCACTCTGATCTCCAGTAACCCTGCGCATATGGGGAGAAGAGAGGGAGAAGGCAGCCCATAAATAATAATATTAACTATAATGATAATAATAATTATGTTGGTATTTGTTAAGCACTTACTATGTGCAGAGCACTGTTCTAAGCGCTGGGGTAGACACAAGGGAATCAGACTGTCCCACGTGGGGCTCACGGTCTTAATCCCCATTTTACAGATGAGGTAACTGAGGCACAGAGAAGTGAAGTGACTTGCCCACAGTCACACAGCTGACAAGTGGCCGAGCCGGCATTCGAACCCATGACCTCTGACTCCCAAGCCCGTGCTCTTTCCACTGAGCCACACTGCTTCGCATAGTGATGGTATGTATGTGTTAAGCGCTTGCTATGTGCCAAGCACTATTCTAAGCACTAAGACAAGGGAGAGGGCACTCATGGGACCGCAAGCAGGGAAAGGAACAGGACTCAACAGGTCCAGGAGCAGCCTGGATAACAGTGCTCACAAAGAGTGAGAAGCAGGGGCCGGGACAGAGCTTTCAGGACTGGAAAAACCAGGACTTTCCACAATCCAGAAGAGAGGTGCATGGAAAAGGCTCAGAAGGGGTGGAGAAAGCTGAGGATTAGTGAAGAAAAGAGCCAAACCGTAACAACCAAAAAAAAAATAAAATAAATGGGACAAACAGGTGGACAGAGGAGGGATAGGTGTGTTTTACCAATACAAACATTTTTGGCAAGCTTCTGTCCACATTCAAAACTAGATGAAGAATACATGATGATAATAATAATAATAATAATAATAATAATGATGGCATTTGTTAAGCGCTTACTATGCGCCAAGCACTGTTCTAAGCGCTGGGGTAGATACAAGGTAATCAGGTTGTCCCACGTGGGGCTCACAGTCTTAATCCCCATTTTCCAGATGAGGTAACTGAGGCACAGAGAAGTTAAGTGACTTGCCCAGAGTCACCTAGCTGACAAGTGACAGAGCCGGCATTAGAGGCCATGACCTCTGACTTCCAAGCCCATGCTCTTGCCACTGAGCCACGCTGCTTAACATAATAATAATAATTCTGGCATTTAAGTGCTCTCTATATGCCAGGCACTGTACTAAGCGGTCGGGTGGATACAAGCAAATCGGGTTGGACACGGTCCCTGTCCCACATGAGGCTCACAGTCTAAATCCCCACTTTGCAGATGAGGTAACTGAGGCACAGAGAAGTTAATTGATTTGCCCAAGGCCACACAAGTGGTGGAGCTGGGATTAGAACCCATGGCCTCCTGATTCCCAGGCCCGTGCTCCATCCGCTATGCCATTAATAAACACTACAAAAATTCACGTTTCCTGCCCGGTAGACTCTCCACAATAGGTGTAATGTTTCAATGTTGGGCTGCTGTTTCCCGAAATTCAAGCCTGTTAGATATTTTTTTTTTTCATTTTGATGCTCACCGAGATGAGACATCAGAAATAACTTGGCCCGGAATGGGCAGATTATAAAGGTTACAGCCACACCTTTTTAAGGAGGCATGAGTTTCATTACTTGAGCCTGAAACTCTGAGCTCCAGGAAGGTTTACTTGAGAAAGTATCCTTCTTTTAAACCAACCAATTAATCCCTCCTGTTGAAAGCACTTTGCATTGTATTAGGTTGCCTACTAATGAACCTGTCCTCCCATGAACTAAAACGATTTATGACTTTACCTTCCAATAGCTAAGTAGTTTCGCCATTTTGATCAATCCCCGCATTGCACCTAAATTTACAGCCCAACCTAGAGTTGTACATTTTAATGGGAGTAGAGGAACCGTGACTCTAACCCTCTTCTAGAGTGGGTTATTAACCTAACTGAATTAATCTCAATGTCTTGATTCCCTTAACCATAGCGGGGAAAACACTCCCCCCTTGCCCGCCGCCCCCCATACACACACAAAATACTGATCTACACCTAAGAAAGAGTCTGGGAATTTGTTAATTATCATAGAATCAATCAATGGCATTTTTCTGATTTATTTTAATGGTATTTGTCAAGGTCTTACTATGTGTCAGCGTGGCTCAGTGGAAAGAGCCCGGGCTTCGGAGTCAGAGGTCATGGGTTCGAATCCCAGCTCTGCCACTTGTCAGCTGTGTGACTGTGGGCAAGTCGCTTAACTTCTCTGTGCCTCAGTTCCCTCATCTGGAAAATGGGGATTAACTGTGAGCCTCACGTGGGACAACCTGATTACCCTGTATCTACCCCAGTGCTTAGAACAGTGTTCTGCACATAGTAAACGCTTAACAAATACCAACATTATTATTACTAAGCACTGGTGTAGATACAAACTAATCAAGTTGGACACAACCCACGTCCCATATGGGGCTCACGGCCTTAATTCCTATTTTACCGATGAGGTGTCTCAGACCCAGAGAAGTGAAATGACTTGCTCGGGGTCACATGGCAGATAAGGGGCGGAGCCGGGATCAGAACCCAGATCCTTCCGACTCCCAAGCCCACGCTCTATCCACTAGGCCCTAAATGCTTGGGAATGTACAACAGAGCTGGTTGACATGATTGCCGTTCTCAAGGAGCTAACCATCTACTGGGGAGCGGTAAGACCTCATGGAAAGAGAATGGGCTTGAGATTCAGGAGCCCAAAGTTCTGGTCCAAGCACTACAAATGATGTGCTGTAGAACCCTGGTCAAGCCATTTAACCTCTCTGAGGCCCGGTTTCATCATCTGCAAACTGGGGATGAGTTACCAGCCCTCTCTACCACTTGGGCTTTGACCACCATCTGGGGTTGGGACTGGGGTCTAACCTGATTATTTTGTAGCTATCCCAGAATTTCGAACAGGGCCTGCCACATCCCAAGTCCTTAATACCATGAAAATCACCTGAAGGAAAAGACCCAAAATAATCAGGTCAAGAATCATTTGATTTTTAAAAAATCCAAAACGGAACAAAGACCGTAAAGTCCTCAGACTGCAAGCTCCTTGAGCACTTAATACAGTGCTCTGCGCACAGTAAGCACTCAAATACCGTTGTCTGATGGCAGGGATCTCAGTATGGTACTCTACACAAAATACTAAATCAACGGTGTTTATTGAGCAGTTACTGTGTGCAGAGTAGCATACTAAGCGCTTGGGAGAGTACAGTAGAGCTTACAGCCCTGTCCACAAAGAGCTTACAGCACTCAATAAACGCCATTAATTAACTGATCGTAACAATTCATAAATTAAATGATAGAAGCTTTCTCCCAAGTTAAAAACAGTAACACTTTTACGCAATCAAGACCCACAGCTTCCTGATTTCAAAACGTTTGAATTCATTCTTCAAAGAGAGTGGATGGCACAGTGGCAGGTGGGGGGATTTTAAAATAAGGACACAACAGCATCACATCAACCTCAAAACAGCAACAGCTGAGGACGGTGGCTGTACCCGCTGGTGTTTGATCTTCAATCAATCAATGACATTCATTGAGCACTTACTAAGTGCAGAGGATGGTACTAAAGCTCTTGGGGGAGTACAATCCAACGGAATTCCATTCTCTTCTTGGTTGCTCTCCGCCCCCTCCGTAGCCTCCTCCCTCTTACCTCAAGTGGTTCCATGGAGGCCACAAGGCTGTGGGCCACCAGCTCTTTTAACACATTGGTGGTCACAAACGAGGCTGTAAGTTTGTCGTGGGCAAGGAATGTGTCTGTTAGTTGTTATAGTGCGCTCTCCCAAGCGCTTAGCCCAGTGCTTTGCGTACAGGAAGTGCTCAGTAAATACCAGTGACTGACCCCTAGAAACCAGATAATGATGGAAGCACTAGAAAGACTTGCTCATTGTGCCACCGCAGACCAAAAAAGCACCACAAATACTGCACGTAATAAAACATTTCATTGTATAGTTATATTATGCCACTTTTAGATTTAGTAAGCAGTTTATAAATGCCATCATTATTCTACTAGTAAGTAGAATAGAATGCTTTGCTTTTTTTTACACACTTTTAAGCACTTGATGTCTTTATTTTCCGGGAACGATTCTGTTTATTGTTATACCGTACGCTCCCAAGCGTTTAGTACAGTGCTCTGCACACAAAAGGTGCTCAATAAATATGACTGGCTGACTGAAGCCATTAAATCCCTCTGATGCCAAAGTACCTAATACCAGCAAATTTAAAAAGCATGACAAATTGGATTTTTTTTTTCCAATTTGCATCAACTTCTTGTGATTTTAAAAGATGACATCATGCTTTCTTGGAACATTATTTCATGACCGCCGAGATAAAATCTGTATTACTTTTCTGCCATTTTTCCCCTCTTTTGAAATGGATGTTTAGAGACTTTGAATATTTCTAGCATGTAATCGCTAAACTAAAATTACATTCCTGCTGGTTAAAAATGAAAAAGTGAAAAATACATATCATTATTTATATTAAAAGTTGAAGCACTAAAGGCATTTATCATCTCCTAAAACTTACATGATCTCATTATTTGCACCATTTTTTCCCAGGGCCCAACTCAATAGAATGATGGTTCTCCTCTATTATTAAACATTTGTTAGGAGTACCCATTTGCCAATTCTAGAAAATATCCTTGTTGGCAAACCTGAGGAAGAAGCCAGGGGTGACCCTCTCTGAGGGAAGTGTCAAGACTTGGCTGAGCCAGAGAGAAAGATTAGGGAGGAAGGAGAAGGATCAGGCTGTGGAAGAAGAAGAAAATCCTTGAACATCCCAAGGAGAAGAAAGTGAGCCGGGTGTCTGGAGGAAAAGGTCACAGGGAAGGCTCAGGCTATGGACCACAGATGAACACGGGGCAAACGGAGGGATGGAAGACAATCCCAGGTTAGGGTATGGGTTTCCTGAAGGTTTGGGTTCCGGTAGGCAGGACACCAGACAATAATAATAATGTTGGTATTCGTTAAGCGCTTACTATGTGCAGAGCATTGTTCTAAGCGCTGGGGTAGATACAGGGTAATCAGGTTGTCCCACATGAGGCTCACAGTTAATCCCCATTTTACAGATGAGGTAACTGAGGCACAGAGAAGTGAAGTGACTTGCCCACAGTCACACAGCTGACAAGTGGCAGAGCCGGGAGTCGAACCCATGACCTCTGATTCCGAATCCCAGGCTCTTTCCACTGAGCCACGGGTCTCCTGACCCTGAGGGGGAGAAAGAACACCCTGCAACTGATCAGTGGAGAGAATGTAATATAGGAAACTGTAGGGCTCCGAGAGGAGAAGAGGAAGAATCAGAGGAATGTGAACGCTGGGAAGTACATGTCCCCAGTCATGGACAAAGCATCAGATTCTTTCAATCGTATTTACTGAGCGCTTACTGTGCACAAAGTACTGTCCTAAGCTCTTTAAAAGCAGCGTGGCTTAGTGGCAAGAGCATGGGCTTGGGAGTCAGAGAACATGGGTTTTAATAATAATAATAATTTTGGTATTTGTTAAGCGCTTACTAAGTGCTGAGCACCGTTCTAAGCACTGGGGGAGATACAGGGTAATCTGGTTGTCCCACGTGGGGCTCACACACTTTTAATCCCCATTTTACAGATGAGGGAACTGAGGGACAGAGAAGTGAAGTGACTTGCCCACAGTCACACAGCTGACAAGTGGCAGAGCCGGAAGTCGAACCCATGACCTCTGACTCTGAAGCCCAGGCTTTTTCGACTGAGCCACGCTGCTTTACTCCTGGCTCCACCACCTACCTACCTGTCTCCTGTGTGGCCCTGGGCAAGCCACTTAACTTCTCTTTGCCTCAGTTACCTCATCTGTAAAATGGGGATAAAAACTGTGAGCCCCACGTGGGACAGCTCAATTACCTTGTATCTACCTCAGCACTTAGAACAGTGCTTGGCACACAGTAAGCGCTTAACAAGCACCATAATTATTACTACAATATTACAACAGACATATTTTCTGCCCACAGTGAGCTCCAGAGAAATGTGGCTTGAAGTTTGTTTCCACTGTTACCTTATTAAAAAAACTATTCATTCAATAGTATTTATTGAGCGCTTACTATGTGCAGAGCACTGTACTAAGCGCTTGGGATGAACAAGTCGGCAACAGATAGAGACAGTCCCTGTCGTTTGACGGGCTTAAAATTTTAAATTACTAAATATTGTTGTGAGGTCTCAGGTGTTGATGTCTGCCCGTGAGTTCCGAGTGCTGGGGAGACCAAGGAAGTCACAAGAGGTCACATGAGAAGCAGCGTGGCTTAGTGGAAAGAGCATGGGCTTGGAAGTCAGAAGACATGGATTCTAATCCCGGCTCTACTTGTCTGCTGGATGATCTTGGGCAAGTCATTTCACTTCTCTGTGCCTCAGTTCCCTCACCTATAAAATGGGGATTAAGACTGTGAGCTCCCAAACGCTCTGGGCATGTCACTCTCCTCCTCAAAAATCTCCAGTGGTTGCCTATCAACCTTAGCAAAAACTCTTCACTCTTGGCTTCAAAGCTGTCCATCCCCCCACCCCCTCCTACCTCACCTCCCTTCTCGCTTTCTACAGCCCGCTCCGTACGCTCCACTCCTCTGTAGCTCACGTCCTCACTGCGCCTCGTTCTCGCCTGTCCGGCCGTCGACCCCCGGCCCACGTCCTACCGCCGACCCGGAACGCCCTCCCTCCTCACCTCCGCCAAACTAACTCTCTTCCCCTCTTCAAAGCCCTACTGAGAGCTCACCTCCTCCAGGAGGCCTTCCCAGGTTGAGACTCGCTTTTCCTCTGCTCTTCCTCCCCTCCCCATCACCCCACTCCCTCCCTCTACTCTACCCCCTTCCCTGCCCCACAGCACTTGTGGATATATGTACATATTTATTATTCTATTTATTTTATTAATGACTCTGTGGATATATCTACGATTCTCTTTATTTATATTGATGCTACTGATGCTTGTTTACTTGTTTTGCTGCCTGTCTCCCCCTGCTTGACTGTGAGCCCATGGCTGGGAAGGGATTATCTCTATTTGTTGCCAAATTTTACTTTCCAAGCGCTTGGTACAGTGCTCTGCACACTGTAAGCACTCAATAAATACGAGTGAATGAATAATAATGTTGGCATTTGTTAAGCACTTACTATGTGCGGAGCACTGTACTAAGCGCTGGGGTCGATACAGGGTAATCAGGTTGTCCCATGTGAGGCTCACAGTCTTAATCCCCATTTTACAGATGAGGTAACAGAGGCACAGAGAAATTAAGTGACTTGCCCAAGGTCACACAGCTGACGAGCGGCGGAGCCGGGATCAGAACCCATGATCTCTGACTCCCCAGCCCGGGCTCTTTCCACTGAACCACGCTGCTTCTCTAATGAATGGGACAACCTGATTACCATGCATCTATCCCAGCGCTTAGAACAGTGCTTGGCAGATGGTAAGCACTTAACAAATACTATTATTATTATTATTAGGGAAAGGGGGAGGGAAAACTTTGTCCTCGAGCTTCCTGTAGCCAGCCCCAAGAAAAAGGTAGTAGGCTAGTCCCCCCAAACCCCTTTGCCCTCGGGGAAATGCCCGGGCTTCAGTCGCAAAGTGCCGGCGGTGTTAGAGGTGCAGGGATTTGGGGGGCTCTGAGGAGGACACCCTTAAACCCGTGTTAGAGTGACGGGAAAACTCTAGAACTTTAGGATCCAGTGGAGGCAGACAGAGGGTCTGGATCCTTCTAAGGAGACTCTGGGAACTCTGATCTGGGATTTAGGACTGAAAACCCCCAGGAACGTCACACTCACTCTCGGCAGGATTTTCCACCAACACCTCAATAAGGTGTTATAATGGTTTATTCTACTATATAGCACTTTCTAGGAGTGCTGCCTTGTCGTTTTTAGACGATATTCTTATTTACACACCTGCCCTTCCTCCTGAAGCTCATTTAATAGATGAGGTTAGAGGGAAGGATTAGCAGCCTTATGAATATATGAGATGCTGTACGGCTGAGTCACTCCTAAGATAATACGAACTGACCCCCTTGCAACCAGGCTTCAGTTGACATGTAATCAAGAAGTGTCATGAATGGAGAATCCAGAAGAATCGAGGTGCTTCTTAAAGAAGACTGGAAATGGGATTTTGGAACTACGGAATTCAAAGAAATCACGGTCCATTTCCATCCGTCAGAGTAAGTCTTCAAAGTCATAAGCTGCCGCATGTTCTAACTCCAGAGGCACTTTGAATCCTGCTGCACTCTGACAGGAAAAACTATCAAGGCAAAACTTTCTGAAGCGGTCTGAATACATCATGGTCCTCAAGGACTATGAGCGGTGAAGCAGCATGGCTCAAGGGAAAGAGCCCAGGCTTGGGAGTCAGAGGTCGTGGGTTCGAATCCCGGCTCTGCCACTTGTCAGCTGTGGGACTGTGGGCAAGTCACTTCACTTCTCTGGGCCTCAGTTGCCTCATCTGTAAAATGGGGATTAACTGTGAGCCTCATGTGGGACAATCTGATTGCCCTGTATCTACTGCAGCGCTCACAACAGTGCTCTGCACATAGTAAGTGCTTAACAAATACCAACATTATTATTATTATTCTTAAGGGCTCTGCTGACTTGGATCCAGGCGATTACCATGATCGAGCCCTCGTAAATGTCTGGACTTGAAATGGCACCGGACTGCCTTCAAACACCATGGGTACTGAGGGAGCACGTACTGTGTACAGAGTACCGCATTAAGTGCTTGGGAGAGAAGGTAGTGCAGTGCTCTGCACACAGTGAGAGCTCAATGAATTCAATTGATTGACTAAACCCTTATTTCCCTTCCCCTCTGTGGCATCGAGTTATTTGTATGTTTCCCCCTTTAAACACTCGTTATTCATTCTAGTTTGTAAGCTCATTACGGGAAGGGAACGTGTCTGCTCATTCTGCTGTACTTACTCTTCCAAACGCTTAGTACGGTGCGCTGTACAAAGAAGGGGTTAAATGCGTACCATGATTGACTGATTGACACGATCCCTACCCACAAGGAGGTCTACCGACTAGATGGGGAAGCTGACATTAAAATAAAAACGAAGGAGCATGGCGTAGTGGATAGAGATTGGGCCTGAGTGTCAGAAGATCCTGGGTTCTAAGCCCAGCTCTGCCACTTGTCTGTTGTGTGACCTTGAGTGAGTCACTTCCCTTCTCTGGGCCTCAGTGACCTCATCTGTAAAACGGGGACTGAGACTGTGAGTCCCACGTGGGACAAGGGACCGTGTCCAACTCGACTTGCTTGTACCCACCCAGACACTTAGTACAGTATTTGGAACATAGCAAGTGTTTAATAAATATTATTATTACTAATAATAATAATGAATTACAGTGGATATGAGCATAAGTACTGTGGGGCGGGGGAGGGATGAATACAAAAATGTTTTAAGGAGAAGAGATCCGAGTGCACAGGAGATGCAGAAGGGGGTGGTGAATAGGGGAAATGAATGCTGAGGATGGGTTGAATGTTCACAAGAGATAAAGATGGGTGGGGGTCTGAAATAATTGAGGAATCGTGGCATTAATCAAAAAGGGCTTTCTGGGGAAGTGGGGTTTTAGGAGGGCTTTAACAAGGGATAGACTGTAAACTCCCTATGGATGGGAGCTTATATATATATAAATAATAATAATATAATAATAATAATGGTACTTGTTAAGCGCTTACTTTCTGCCAAGCACTGTTCTAAGCGCTGGAGTAGATACACGGTAATCAGGTTGTCCCATTCATTCATTCATTCATTCATTCAATCGCATTTACTGAGTGCTTACAGTGTGCAGAGCACTGTACTAAGCGCTTGGAAAGTAAAATTCAGCAACAAATAGAGATAATCCCTACCCATATATATATATGGGTAGGGATTATCTCTATATATCTCTCTATATTATCTCTCTATATATCTATATATATATTTCTCTATAGTGTTGAACTGTACTCTCCCAAGTGCTTGGTATAGTGCTCTGTATCCAGTAAGTGCTCAAGAAATATGACTGACTGGCTTGGCAGATTTTGGGAGAAGAGAGCTCTGTGCTGGGGTAATCTACACCGACTATTTGAAAACAATTTGTTGTCTCCCCATTAGACTGGGAACTCCTTGTTTATGCTGTACTCTCTCAAGTCTGTACTACAGTGCTTCGGTGCTCAGTAGACAGTCAAATGCCCCCAGGTGTTTGGTGACTCAGCTTGAAGAAGGGGTTAAATTATGGACATGGGTTTGGGATTGGCCCGGGAGATGCTGATGGTAAAAGTGGAGAAGGAATTAATCATTCCTTGATCACCTCTTTCAGTCACCTTGTCACTCCCAGCGGGATCTCTTCATTTTTGACAGGCTTACTGCTGTCGTTGAATAGACGCTCTTCCTCCTCCCCTACGGAATACCTGGCAATTGTTTCCACATAACTACAACATTAAATGTAAACAAGTCATAGAGAGTTGGCCCTATCTTTTACTTCCACGGTATCTTTTCCTGGTCTTAGAACAATACTCTCTACACAGTAAGCACTCAAATTTTATTTGTGGTGATGATGAATATCTTCAAAAAATTCAAGCAATGAGCTCTTAAGTACAGTCTCAAGATTTAAAAAAAAGCACAAGGAAATACAAGTACACTTTGTACAGCACTTCAGTTTAAGGAATGCTTCTGGCATGAAGAACCCCACTTCATTCACGGAAATATGCAACAATCACAAAATCTCGCTTGCCATTTCCAAGGCAGAATACCGTGAAACTGCTACTACACAGCATCATCGTTCCCTGGTCACAGAAAAAGGAGTCACCTAGTCTGATTTCGACTCGCAACTTTGCCGCTAAAACGGGTGAGGCCTAACTGGGTTTGCTTCAGATCATCTCTATTACATAAACACGATCCAGGTTACTGGTCACAGTAGGACCAAAACAATGGCATTTACTGAGCACTTACTACGGGCAGAGCGTTGCGCTAAGTGCTTGGGAGAGTACAAAATGAGGAATATACGGATGGCTCAGTGCAAGTCATCACCACTACTGAAAAGAAAACCCTAAAATACACTCAAACCCAAATAATGTTGTACTGGCAATGAGCTAGGCCCTTTTTTCTCCTTTCTTCCTCCCCGTTCCCCCACCTAAATTCTTACGCCTCGAAACCCAGTCAGTCACATCTTATAAAAGCTCCCTTCTTCCCTCCTTGACCACCATCTTCAACCTCGCATTCTGAGGGCTTTTTCAAACAAACATCTGCTTTCAAACAAGCCCCCATCTCCTTGACCCCCAAAGCGTCCCTCTTCTCAACACCAAAACCATGCCGGCCTGAGTGTCCAACAGGTTGTTAAAACCCACTCCCTCTCCACCTACTCCCCTTCTTGGTCTTCTAAAATCCACTTCACTGAAATGACTCTCTCCAGGGTCACCAACAACCTTCTCCTTGCCAAACGGCCTGTCCTCTGTCCCGAATCCAACTTCCTTCGACTGGACCACCTGTTTCACCTCGCTTTGCTACTTCGCTGCCCGGATCTCTCTTTCTGTCTGGAATCTTGCGTCTCCTCCTGCCTACAGGACAGCTTTAAAAGGAAGTCCCGCTGTCACTTCTAGCTCAACATAGGCAAAACCAAACTCCTCATCTTCCCTCCCAAAATCCGCTCCTCCTCCTGCCTTTCCCGTCACTGCTGTCAACATCCAGTCATTCAAGAATTACTGGGTGCAAATTACCACGCCCCAGAAGCCCAAACCCAAGAAGCTAAGCGTTCCAGGCTGATGATAAACCTAAAGAAAACTGTTCACCCTGACGGGCAAAAGCCTAGACTGAGAGCCCTCAGTGGGACAGGGATGGTGCCCGACCTTCTCCTTCTCCTTTACGGCATTTGTTAAGCGCTTACTATGTGCTAGGTGCTGGGATAGATACCAGTTAATCAAATGGGACACAGTCCATGTTCCATCTGGGGCTCACAGCTTTAATGCCCATTTTACAGATGAGGTAACTGAGGCACAGAGACGTTACACGACCCGCCCTGAGGTGTCACGGCGGACAAGTGGTGGAGCCGAGATTAGAACCCACGTCCTTCCGATCTGTATCTGGCCCAGAGTTTATTGTAAAGCTCGGGATGTATGTTGGTTACAAATACCCAAGGAAGAAAAGGGGCTCCATCGCATTTGGAGAAGCAGTGTGGCTCAGTGGAAAGAGCACGGGCTTGGGAATCAGAGGTCATGGGTTCGTATCCCAGCTCTGCCACTTGTCAGCGGTGCGACTATGGGCAAGTCACTTCACTTCTCTGTGCCTCAGTTACCTCATCTGGAAAATGGGGATGAAGACCGTGAGCCTCACGTGGGACAACCCGATTACCCTGCATCTACCCCAGCGCTTAGAACGGTGCTCTGCACACAGTAAGCGCTTAACAAATACCAACACTATCGTTGTTATTTTCATGGGCAAAGAGCGGAAGAGATGATCTCTCGAGGATACCTAGACAAAGACCCGGTTTTAAACACGAAGGGCAGCTCTTTCTAGACTTACCACTGGGGAGGGGCACAACAAAGGGACAGTAGTGAGAACAATCCTCTCCTTATTTTGGAGAAACATCATTCCCAGCAGAGTTAGGTGGATTGCCCAGAGCTCCTACAGACATATGCTACGATAGTATCTTTGACGTTTATGGATCGACACCTCTTCTCAGCACTCTGTTCTGCCACTGGGTGTGGTTTCACTATGCATCCTGATTAGTGTGCTGCTGGGGAATTAGGGAGCATTCTTCCATACAGCCCAAGCCTGTTTTGGGTCCCATGCAACATGGTGTGAGTCGCTGTATGATAATATAAATTCTCCTTAGTTTAGGTTTTTGCAAGCATGCAACCACCTGGCTAATTGGGAGAGAACAAAAATAGGAAAAAACAAATCAATTTTAAAGAAATTGTACTTATTAAGCACTTATTATGGATCGAACTAAGCACCGGGGTATTTAGAAGGAATCAGGATCAGCACATTCTCTGCCCCACAGAGGGATCCCAGTCTAGGCAGCAGTATTTGCTCTCAAAGAAATTATTATTATTAATAGTAATAATAATGTTGGCATTTGTGAAGCGCTTACTATGTGCAGAGCACTGTTCTAAGCTCTGGGGCAGATACAGGGGAATCGGTTTGTCCCACTTGAGGCTCACAGATAATCCCCATTTTCCAGATGAGGTAACTGAGGCGCAGAGAAGTGAAGTGACTTGCCCACAGTCACACAGCTGACAAGTAGCAGAGCCGGGAGTCGAACCCGTGACCTCTGATTCCGAAGCCCACGCTCTTTTCACTGAGCCGCGCTGCTTCTCCAAATTACAATTTAGTGGGAGAGATGGAAAAAACTCCACACGTATTTTTTAAAATCCATGTAAGAATTGTAGCACCTATCATTAAAAAATACATTTTTTCTCACCTGTGATGAAGACCACGTAGCTTACAGCTTTCTGTGAGCATCATTGTCACCTGAATTTCAGAAGCTTGATCTAGAGAGAGAAAATAGTTCAGAATGATTTTATTCGAATCAACCGACAAGCTTTTTTTTCAATTCAAACTTTAAACTACTTCTACCTGAATCATAGTTCAAATCCTTAAATGTGAAAGGTCTTGGCGTAAATTAAATACAGTTATGTTTCTTCTGGAGCACAGGACATTCAAATTCCTGAACCTAGGATTCATTCCATTTAAAGGCCCCTGGCACGATACAAGGTCCGTTGGATAACTGTACTTACTAAACACTTACTCTCTGCTAAATACTGGGATAGGTTACCAAAGATTCAGATCAAGACGCAGTCTTTGTCCTCCATGGGGCTCCTATTCCAAGATGGAGGGAGAGTTGGGGTTTTATCCCCATTTTGCAGATAAGGAAACTGAGGGCTAGGGAGCCTACGGTCAAACTGCAAGCCGCTGGCAGAGCGGGGATTATAATCCAGGTCTTCTGACTCTCTCCCATTCCCATGTCCTGTCTACTACTAATAATAATGTTGGTATTTGTGAAGCGCTTACTATGTGCAGAGCACTCTTCTAAGCGCTGGGGGAGAAACGGGGTCATCAGGTGGTCCCCCGTGAGGCGGACAGTCTTCATCCCCATTTTACAGATGAGGTCACTGAGGCCCAGAGAAGTGAAGTGACTTGCCCACGATCACACAGCTGACAAGTGTCAGAGCCGAGATTCGAACCCATGACCTCTGACTCCCAAGCCCGGGCTCTTTCCACTGAGCCACGCTGCGGCGCTCGGAAGAGTACCGCAGAAGCAGAACACATTCTCTGCCCTCGAGTGACACACGATCTAATGAGGTGCTTTATGGGCAAAACGGTAGGGTTTCTTTCTTAGAAAACCCCCTGCACTGTTGCCCGCGAATGGGCCAGTTATGGATTGACAGACACCAGACTGCTAGATGAAGGACTGTTTACAGAAACAGGCGTTCAGTACATCCCCTTCTGAATGTCGGAAATGTACTCAGGCAGTCCTTAGTCTCTGGCTTCACAAATCTGCTCATAAGCACGGGAGACTGACGGCCCTTTTTCTGGCTCTGTAGTAAAATCATTCTAAGCAGCATGGCGTAGTGGATGGAACGCGGGCCTGGGAGTCAGGAGGTCGTGGGTTTTAATCCAGCCTCGGCCACTTGTCTGCCGTGTGACCTTGGGCAAGTCACTTCACTTCTCTGGGCCTCAGTTACCTCGGCTGGAAAATGGGGATTGAGACCGTGAGCCGCACGGGGGACAGGGACCGTGCCCGACCCGATTTGCTTGTATCCTCCCCAGCGCTTAGTACAGTGCCCAGCACATGGCAAGCACTTAACGAATACCATACTTAATATTATTTCTTTTCATGGCATTCGTTAAGCACTTACTATGTGCCAAGTACTGGACTAAGCACTGGGGTAGATACAAGGTAATCAGGTTGGACACGGTCCCTGTCCCACATGGGGCTCACAGTAGTCGAGGGACTTGTCCAAGGCCACACAGCAGACAAGTGGTACAGCCAGAATTAGAACCCAGGTCCAGTGCTCTATCCACTAGCAGATTTGCCCTGAAGATAATAGCAGTGAAGAGAAAGAAAACAGATAAGGACCTGAGTAGGGAGTAAACTACTTGTGCGCGGGGAATGTGTCTACCAATTCTGTTGTATTTTTTTTTAAAATGGGATTTGTTAAGTGCTTACTCCGTGCCAGGTACTGTTCTAAGAGCCGGGATTGATACGAGGTAATCGTATTGGACACGGTTCACGTCCCACATGGGGTTCACAGTCTTAATCCCCATTTTACAGAGGTAACTGAAGCACAGAGAGTGAAGTGACACGCCCAAGGTCACAGCAGACAAATGGCGAAGTAGGATTAGCACCCAGGTCCTTCTGATTCCCAGGCCCGTGCTCTATCCCCTAGGCGAACGCCTATGGATTTTTGCAACCATGCTATCAGTACAACCGTCACATTGAAAAGTGGCAATCCATCTACCAGAAGCTAGGGGAAGCAGCGTGGCTCAGTGGAAAGAGCCTGGGCTTCGGAGTCAGAGGTCATGGGTTCGACTCCCGGCTCTGCCACTTGTCAGCTGTGTGACTGTGGGCGAGTCCCTTCACTTCTCTGTGCCTCAGTGACCTCGTCTGGAAAATGGGGATTAACTGTGAGCCTCACGTGGGCCAACCTGATTACCCGGTATCTAACCCCAGCGCTTAGAACAGTGCTCTGCACATAGTAAGCGCTTAACGAATACCAACATTATTATTATCATTAAATAACAAACTTCTGAGGAGAAAAAAACAGACAGATCAATCAATCAATGGTATTTACTGAGTGCTTACTGTGTGCAGAGCACTGTGCTAGGCTCTTGGGAGCGTATAATCCAAAAGAGTCATTAGGCACGTTCCCTGCCCACAAGGAGCTTCCGGTCCAGAGCAATGAAAAGAGTTAAGGCCTACTGGACCAGGGGATCTCACCTAAAAGCGACTGCACCGTAAGCCCGTCAAACGGCAGGGACTGTCTCTATCTGTTGCCGACTTGTACACTGCAAGCGCTTAGTACAGTGCTCTGCACATAGTAAGCGCTCAATAAATACTATTGAATGAATGCACTGTCAACGAAGGGGCACTTCAGTCCTCAGTACAGTGCCTGGCACATAGTGAGCACATAATAAATGCAATTTTTTTAAAAAAATAAAGCGAGAGACTCGGCCTTCCGGGCAGTGCGGGTTTGGCAGAGACAAGACGACACTGGGATCTGTTGGCTAGAAATGACTCATGTGAATAAGACAAAACCAAAAAACTACCGAAGACAAAGTAGGAAATGCATTAACTCCACCCTGCAGCTTCTCACAACCCTATTCAAACAAGGGCTTAGGCAGACCTGCAAACAGACGCGCAGACCGAGCTGAGAAACCCAAGCAACCACTGGTGGGACGTCGGAGTTCGACCATTCCATCAACGGCATCTACCTAGCTCTTACTATGTCCACAGCACTGTACTACTACTAATGATAATGTCGATATTTGTTAAGCGCTTACTATGTGCAGAGCACTGTTCTAAGCGCTGGGATAATACAAGCTGATCAGGTTGTCCCACGGGAGGCGCACAGTCTTCATCCCCGTTTTCCAGATGAGGTAACTGAGGCACAGAGAAGCGAAGTGACTTGCCCACGGTCACACGGCTGACAAGTGGCAGAGCCGGAGTTGGAACCCATGACCTCTGACTCCCAAGCCCGGGCTCTTTCCACTGAGCCAGGCTGCTTGTCTACTAGTAAACTCTTGGTGTAATACAACAGGATTAGCAGAGACGCTCCGTGCCCCTAAGGAGCTTACAGTCTAGAGAGAGTTGAAGAAATTTAAGTATTTGCTGACCGCCACCGAAGACCTGTTAATCAATATTCTACAGGTTCCACGGCCCCACCTTCACAGGAAAGGGGGAATCCTACCCAGGTCCGAGAATACTCCACTGCGCTCCTTTATGTTCATTCATTCATTCAATGGTATTTATTGAGCGCTTACTATGTGCAGAGCACTGTACTAAGCGCTTGGGATGTAAAAATGGGTAACACAGACAGTCCCTGCCCTTTGACGGGCTTCCGGTCTAATGGGGGGAGACACACAGACAAGAACAATGGCAATAAATAGAATCGAGGGGAAGAACATCTCATTAAAACAATAGCAAATAAATAGAATCAAGGTGATGTACATTTCATTAACAAAAGAAATAGGGTGATGAAGATATAGACAGTTGAGCGGACGAGTACAGTGCTGAGGGGAAGGGAGAGGGGGAGGAGCAGAGGGAGAGGGGGGAGAAGAGGGCTTAGTTGAGGAGAGGTGAAGGAGGGGTAGTGGGGGAGCAGAGGGAAAAGGGGAGCTCAGTGTGGGAAGGCCTCTTGGAGGAGGTGAGCTCTCAGTAGGGTTTTGAAGAGGGGAAGAGAATTAGTTTAGCGGAGGTGAGGAGGGAGGGCGTTCCGGGACCGCGGGATAGGCGAGAACGGGGGACGGTGAGGAGGTGGACGGCGGAGAAGCGCAGCGAGCGGGGTGGGCAGTGGAAAGAGAGAAGGGAGGAGAGGTAGGAGGGGGCGAGGTGATGGAGAGCCTCGTAGCCCAGAGTGAGAAGTTTTTGTTTCGTGCGGAGGTCGATAGGCAACCACTGGAGGTTTTCAAGAAGGGGAGTGACGGGCCCAGAGCGTTTCTGCGGGAAGATGAGCCGGGCGGCGGAGTGAAGAATAGACCGGAGCGGGGAGAGAGAGGAGGAAGGGAGATCGGAGAGCAGGCTGACACAGTAATCTAGCCGGGATACTACGAGAGCCTGTAACAGTCAGTTACCTCATCTGTAAAATGGGGATTAAGATTGTGAGCCCCACGAGAGACAACCTGATTACCCTGTATCTACCCCAGCGCTTACAACAGTGTTCTACACATAGTAAGCGCTTAACAAATACCAACATTATTATTATTAAGATAGCCATGTGCTCTCTTCCATCGAAGAGGTCCTCCAAAGCACAGCTAGGACGGAGCGTGGGGACGTGACAGCAGCCCCAGCATTGGAGGAAATAACCTCTCCAGTCAAAGCCATGGAAGATGGAAAATCCTGAAGCGATAAAGAGGCCTATTCCTCAACCATGAGCTTGTCCTCAGTGTAAGCATCGTGCCTCAGGACTTCAGAGTTGCCATAGTGACCGCCATCTCCAAGAGGGAAGGAGAGATCCCTGACTGGGGACACTAATAAGGAATTCTCCCTTCTCTCTTTTGCCGGCGAGATTCTAACCGGAATCCTTCTGAACCGACTACTGAAGATCAGCAATCTGCTGTGCGCCGTCTGGACACGAGCTAACCTCGGATCAAATCACAGCGAAGCCGGTAGGATCCGGCCAGCGTGTCAGACTCCGGAGAAGGATGGAGAACGGCACGAAGATCTTTATACTATGGGAGTGATTCTAACGAAAACATCTGGGCAGGGATTGTCTCTATCTGTTGCCGAATTGTCCATTCCAAGTGTTTAGTACAGTGCTCTGCACATAGTAAGCGCTCAATAAATACTATTGAATGAATGAATGAAAGTTTACGCCATCAATGTTCATACGTTTGTGTGTGGGTACGAATTAAGTCACTGGGAAATAAGGGTTTAGATTCTTAATAATAATAACTGTGGTATTCGTTAAGCGCTACCCGCCAGGCACCGTACTAAGCACTGGGTGGACACAAGGAAATCGGTTTGGACCCAGTCCCTGTCCCATGTGGAGCTCACAATCTCAATTGCCATTTTACAGATGAGTTAACCGAGGCCTAGAGAAGTGAAACGACTTGCCTGACGTCACGCAGCAGATGTGGCGGAGCCACGATTACAACCCGAGATCTCCCGACTCCCGGGCCCGGGGTTCAATCCACTGGGGCATGCTGCTTGCAATCGTGGATCAATCGATTAATCGATATTATTTATGGAGTGCTTACTATGTGCAGAGCACTGTACTAAGCGCTTGGAAAAGTACAATACAACAGAATCGGTGGACACGTTCCATGCCCATAACGAACTTACGGCCTAGAGGGGGAGATGGACATTAATATAAATACATAATTCATAATATATCATTTAAAGATAGGTACACAAGAGTTGTGAGGATGGGAGTGGAGTGTATAACGAATGCACAGACGACGCGGGAGAGCGAGCCAGGGCAAAAAGGGCTTAATTGCGGAAGGCCTCTTGGAGGACATGTCTTCCCTTCTTAAACCCTTTTTCATAATCTTTCATAAAATGGAAAGGGATCTTTCATAATTCAGAATGTCTAGTACTAAAATTCATTGAATCTTTAAGGAACTTCTGAAACAGTGATTGGTTTATTCCCCGGGCAGGTAAAGCTCAGAAAGAATAATCATTTCATGCTGAATTTAATTTAAACTGGGGTAGCCAACGCCAATCTATCTCTTTTGGAATGACATATATATGCAAAGCAGCAACCTGGTGAATGTGAGATTTTACTTTACCTCAAAAATAAAGACGATGCAATTTATCTAGTTCAAATGAAGTCAAGTTCGTTCTTGTTGGAAAACACCAAGGTCAAAGTAAATGAAGCAAATACGATAAAACTGCCAAGTAATTTTCATTCATTCAACCATATATATTCAGCGCGTACTGTGCGTCAAGCACTGTCCTAAGTACTTGGGAGAGCACAATAAAACAATAAACAGACACATTCCCTGCCCACAACGAGTTTACAGTTTGGAGGGGGCGGGGGACAGGGACAGACATTAATATAAAAATAATAACAATAATAATTTTCACTCTAGAGCTTCTACATTGTAAGAACATTTGGATAAATATTCCGTCTGAGATGATTCTGAGACCCCCATGGCCAGGGACATGCCTTGATTCTATTTACTGCTATTGTTCTTGTCTGTCCGTCTCCCCCGATCAGACCGTAAGCCCGTCAAAGGGCAGGGACTGTCTCTATCTGTTACCGATTTGTACATTCCAAGCGCTTAGTACAGTGCTCTGCACATAGTAAGTGCTCAATAAATACTATTGAATGAATATGATGACTTTTCAGGATCATTTCAATTTATTGTGATTAAGTTGTCTTGTTTTTTGTCCGTCTTTCTCCCCCGATTAGACTGTAAGCCCGTCAATGGGCGGGGATTGTCTCTGTTGCCGAATTGTACAGTCCAAGTGCTTAGTACAGTGCTCTGCACATAGTAAGAGCTCAATAAATACTATTGAATGAATTAATGAATTTCAATCTATCCAAAGATCCAGCCCGCTGGTCCAAGCCCTTGTCATATTTCGCCTCGACCATTTCACTAGCCTCTTTGAAGATCTCCCTGCCTCCAGCCTCTCCCGCTTCAGTCCCTACTCTACTCCGCTGCCCGTATTGTTTCTCTAAATCATTCTTTGCACGTCTCCCCACTCTTCAAAACCTTCTAATATCTGCCCCACTCCCCCAACGTTAAGCAGAAAGTCCTGCTCAACGGCTTTAATAATAATGACGGCATTTAAGTGCTTACTATGTGCCACGTACTGTTCTACTCCAGATACGAGGTGATCAGGTTGTCCATGTGGGGCTCACAGTCTTAATCCCCATAATAATAATGATGGCATTTGTTAAGCGCTTACTCTGTGCAAAGCACTGTTCTAAGCGCTGGGGGGATACAAGGTGATCAGGTTGCCCCACGTGGGGCTCACAGTCTTGATCCCCATTTTACAGATGAGATAACTGAGGCTCAGAGAAGTTAAGTGACTTGCCCAAAGTCACACAGCTGACAAGTGGGGGAGGCGGAATTAGAACCCATGACCTCTGACTCCCCAGCCTGGGTTCTTTCCACTAAGCTACGCTGCTTCTCTCATTCAGCTCTCATCCCACAGGCTGTGCCTGGCACACAATAAGCGCTTAACAAATACCATCATTATTATTATTACTTATCTACCCTCCTCTCATTCATTCATTCATTCAATCATATTTATTGAGCGCTTACTGTGTGCCGAGCACACAGTACCAACCTCCTCCCTGAACCTCACTCTTATCTATCTCGCTGTCAATCCCTTGCCTGGAACCCCCCCCCTTCACAACCAGGAGATAATAATAATAATTATGGTATTCGTTAAGCGCTTACTATGTTCCAAGCACTGTTCTAAGTGCTGGGGTAATAATAATAATCATGGTATTTGTTACACGCTTAACTACGTGCCAGGAACTATACTAAGCGCTGGGGTGGATACAAGCAGATCAGGTTGGATGCAGTCCCGGTCCCGCGTGGGGCTGACCGTCTCAATCCCCATTTTACAGATGAGGTAACTGAAGGCCAGAGAAGTGAAGTGACCTGTCCAAGGTCACAGAGCAGACAAATGGTGGAGCCGGGATTAGAACCCATGACCTCTGACTCCCAAGCCCGTGCTCTTGCCATTAGGCCACGCTGCTCCTCCAAGACAGAGATGGGTGCTCTACCGAGCTTCAAAGGCCTATTAAGGTCATAGCTTCTCCAGGAAGCCTTCCTTAATATCCCAGCTCTGCCACCTGTCAGTTGTGTGACTGTGGGCAAGTCACTTAACTTCTCTGTGCCTCAGTTCCCTCATCTGTAAAATGGGGATTAAGACTGTGAGCCTCACATGGGACAACCTGATGACCCTGTATCTCCCCCAGCGCTTAGAACAGTGCTCTGCACATAGTAAGCACTTAACAAATACCAACATTATTATTAATAGTCATTTCCTCATCCTATTATCCCTCCCTACTGAATCATCTGTGACTCTAGACTGTGAGCTCACTGTGGGCAGCGACTGTCTCTCTTTATTGCTGTATTACACTTTCCCAAGCGCTCAGTACAGAGCCCTGCACCTGGTAAGAGCTCAATAAATACAACTGAATACATTCATTCATTCATTCAATAGTATTTGTTCTATTGATTTGATTGATTTGCTCTACAATATCGCCAAGATCCGCCCTTTCCTCTCCACCCAAACGGCTACCTTACTATTACGGGCTCTCGTTATATCCCGGCTAGACTACTGTGTCAGCCTTCTCTCTGACCTCCCTTCCTCCTCTCTCGCCCCGCTCCGGTCTATTCTTCACTCCGCTGCCCGGCTCATCTTCCTGCAGAAACGATCTGGGCATGTCACTCCCCTTCTTAAACAACTCCAGTGGTTGCCTATCGACCTCCGCTCCAAACAAAAACTCCTCACTCTAGGCTTCAAGGCTCTCCATCACCTTGCCCCTTCCTACCTCTCCTCCCTTCTCTCTTTCCACCGCCCACCCCGCACGCTCCGCTCCTCCGCCGCCCACCTCCTCGCCGTCCCTCGTCCCCCGGGTCACGTCCTCCCGCGGTCCTGGAACGCCCTCCCTCCTCACCTCCGCCAAACTGATTCTCTTTCCCTCTTCAAAACCTTACTTAAAAATCACCTCCTCCAAGAGGCCTTCCCAGACTGAGCTCCTCTTCCCCCTCTACTCCCTCTGCCATCCCCCCTTTACCTCTCCGCAGCTAAAGCCTCATTTTCCCCTTTTCCCTCTCCCTTCCCATCCCCACAGCTCCTCCACCTCTCCCTTCCCATCCCCACAGCACTGTACCCGTCCGCTCAACTGTATATATTTTCGTTACCCTATTTATTTTGTTAATGAATTGTACATCGCCTCGATTCTATTTAGTTGCCATCGTTTTTACGAGATGTTCTTCCCCTTGACGCTGTTTAGTGCCATTGTTCTTGTCTGTCCGTCTCCCCCGATTAGACCGTAAGCCCGTCAAACGGCAGGGACTGTCTCTATCTGTTGCCGACTTGTTCATCCCAAGCGCTTAGTACAGTGCTCTGCACATAGTAAGCGCTCAATAAATACTATTGAATGAATGAATGAATGAATGAATTTGTTGAGTGCTTACTATAATAATAATGTTGGTATTTGTTAAGCGCTTACTATGTGCAGAGCACCGTTCCAAGCGCTGGGGTAGATACAGGGTAATCAGGTTGTCCCACGTGAGGCTCACAGTCTTCATCCCCATTTTACAGATGAGGGAACTGAGGCACAGAGAAGTGAAGTGACTTGCCCACAGTCACACAGCTAAGTGGCAGAGCCGGGATTCAAACCCATGACCTCTGACTCCCAAGCCGGGGCTCTTTCCACTGATCCACGCTGCTTCTCTATGTGCAGAGCCCTGTACTAAGCGCTTGGAATGTACAATTCGGCAACAGATAGAGACAACCCCTGCCCACTGATGGGCTTACAGTCTAATCGGGGCAGACAGATGGATAAAAACAAGACAACTTAATCACGATAAATAGAATCAGGGGGATGTACACCTCATTGATAAAATAAATAGGGTAATAAAAATAGATACAAATGAGCACAGTGCTGATTGAATGAATCTATGCACTATAATACGTGCCCACGGAGCACTTTAGCATTTAACTCACTCCCATAGCATTTCCATATGCGTTCACATGGGAAATGCGACAGGACGTAAGGAGCAGATAAGAGGAGTTCGGTTTTAGCCATGTGGAGCTGAAGTGAGCAGGACATTCAGGTGGATGTGCCAACTTAATCCGTCAATGGTATTTAGTGGGCATAGATCGTGCGCAGAACACCGTGTGGAGCGTTTGGGGAACTTTACAGTAGAGTCAGTATTCAAAATCCTTGGCCTCAAGGAGCTTGCAATCTAGCAGGGGATGCAGACATTAAAATTAGTTAGAGGAAGGGAAGGCAGCCAAAGTCTAAAGAGATGTACCTAAGTACTGGGGTGGAAGAAGCTGGGAGAAAGGGTAAGAGCTCAGCGTAGCGCAGTGGAAAGGGCAAGGGCTTGGGAGTCAGAGGTCATGGGTTCGAATCCCGGCTCTGCCACTTAGCTATGTGACTGTGGGCAAGTCACTTCACTTCTCTGTGCCTCAGTTCCCTCATCTGTAAAATGGGGATGAAGACTGTGAGCCTCACGTGGGACAACCTGATCACCCTGAATCTACCCCAGCGCTTAGAACGGTGCTCTGCACATAGTAAGCGCTTAACGAATACCAACATTACGTAAGTGCCGTGGGGCTGAGGGTGGTGAATATCAAGTGCTTAAAGGGGGAATATCAAGTGAATATCAAGTGGAAAGGCGACGCAGAAGGGAGAGGGAGGAGGGGAAACGAGGACTCCGGCGGGGAAGGGAAGGCTTTCTGGACGAAATGAAGGAAATGGCAGGCTGCAGGGTAGGTGAGGTCAGGATGAGTGAGCTAGATTTGATAGCCGACTGCGGAAAGGTGGTAGCTGAAATCATACGAGTGGAGAAGCGACCCGAGAGCGAGGAGTTTAAAAACAGCGGTGTGTCTCAAACAGCGCCTGGTGGACGGACTGCCGTCACAGAGGGTACAACCTCACTCATATTTAATTTGGTGATGAAAATCGTGTTCTTTGGAAGTATTTAGACCGCTGAACTTAGATTTTAGACCAAATGCCTGGACTGTTTTAAAAATACAAAAATATAAACTGCCTCAGATTACAGATAAACACAATCCCAAAGGGTAGGAGAGAAATTTAGCCGCCAAGCCCCAAAATTTTGAAGGGTGTTAAAGATGGGAAGCAGCGTGGCTCAGTGGAAAGAGCCCGGGCTTGGGAGCCAGAGGTCATGGGTTCGAAACCCGGCTCTGCCACTCGTCAGCTGTGTGACCATGGGCAAGTCACTTCACTTCTCTGTGCCTCAGTTCCCTCATCTGTAAAATAGGGATTCACTGTGAGCCTCACGTGGGACAACCTGATTACCCTGTATCTATCCCAGCGCTTAGAAGAGGGCTCTGCACATAGTAAGCGCTTCACAAACAAATACCAACATTATTATTTATGACCATAACAGATTATCAACACTTAGGCAAAGGGGTGGGACAGTCATTCGACTGTCCAAGAAAAGTGGCAATTTTCAAGGGAAACAAGGAATGGATATAAACATGGGAATTCGGGAAAATTTAATGTAGGGTCCACCCAAACAAAAATCACTTAACCACACGCACAGAACCTAAATGGAAAGAAAAGCCAGTCCGATTCTTCTTGCCTGCTTAAAGAGTCAACATTTCTAAGGAAAGGGATTAGGTGCACTAACTCCTTTATTCTCCCAAGTGCCTGTCTACTTGCTTTGTTTTGTTTTCTTGTCTGTCTCCCCCCTTCTGGACTGTGAGCCCAATGTTGGGTAGGGATTGTCTCTATTTGTTGCCAAATTCTACTTCCAAGTGCTCAGTAGAGTACTCTGCACACAGTAAGCGCTCAATAAATACGAATGAATAGTAGTTTCCTGCACAAGACAAGCGCACAGTGAACACTATCAGTGAGGATGAGTGAATTTACTACCTTGCATTTGCACAACTACAGACCAAACCACTGACTGAGCTCCCCTGCTCCCTCTACTCCCTCCTCCGCCCCCCCTTCACCTCTCCGCAGCTTAACCCTCTTTTCCCCCCATCTCCCTCTGCTCTTCCCCCTCTCCCTTCCCATGCCCTCAGCACTGTACTCGTCCGCTCAACTGTACATATTTTCATTACCCTATTTATTTTGTTAATGAAATGTACATCGCCTCGATTCTCTTTAGTTGCCATTGTTTTTACGAGATGTTCCTCCCCTCGACTCTACTTATTGCCTTTGTTCTCGTCTGCCTGTCTCCCCCATTAGACCTTAAGCCGGTCAAACGGCAGGGACCGTCTCTATCTGTTGCCGATTTGTTCATTCCAAGCGCTTAGTACAGTGCTCTGCATATAGTAAGCGCTCAATAAATACTGTTGAATGAATGAATGAATTTATGCAGGTGTGTACATTTTAACCAAATCAGGCAATGGAGACCACTTGGGGGAAAAAATGTTAATCTTACTTTTTGGACTTCATAACTAACAATTTTGCAGGGAGCACAATAAACTTTGGCCAATACCCTTCCTCTCTATACTACAAAATTCCAATAATATTTCACATTAGTACTCGCTGTACCTTTCATTGTTTCTTCCGAGCAGAGGGGGAACAATCTAATTTACGATGGAAAGGCATTCAAAGGACCGAATGACCCCCCCCACTCAAATATATATACGGAAATCCAAATCTTATCTCGTGAAACAGTCCTAGCATCCGTATTGTGTTTTCTTATCAAAATTATTTCCTTTTTACTCTCCCTTCCTTGTCTCTATAAGTCACTATGGTTTTCAGGTGAAATACATTTCGTAAGTTTAAACCCCATTCTGAACCATTTTCAGTATATATTTAAAAAGACCAAAATAAATGTTGGACTATGGAAATTAGGGATTTCCTCCCCCAAAGAAAATTCATTATGGTCTAACCAGAAGAAGAAGCAGAGAAATAAAGGAAACTGGAGTGCAGTGAAATAATTAATATATTTGACAAATCCTCTATGAAAAGTGATTCAGCCTGAAGCTATTCCTAGAATTATGCCTACAGGATGATTGAACTCTGATTTCTTTTTTGAAAAGAATCACAGGGGATGTTGGGTGTCAGAGAACAGAATGTCGTTGCTATTTTAAAGATCGGTATCCTTTCTCTTCTGCCTTTAAACTGTATTGAAGCACCAGCATGTTCCACATTATGTCTCGCTGCAATTTTTTGCTCTATACTCAAGCTTAAATCTTACACCTCAGCTAAAATACTCCAAAATCTACTTACAACTTTTATAAGCAAAAAAAAAACCCTCATAAAGTAACAAGAGCATTTATTACTTCCTTGCATTTTGTGCTAAACAGCGGTCTTAGTCAACAGTCCCGGCCCAAATAGGACTCACGATAAGCTCGTTGTGGGCAAGGAATGTGTCTGTTATAGTATCATACTGTCCTCTCCCAAGCATTTAATTCAGCACTCTGCACAAAGTAAGTGTACGATAAACACGACCGAAGATCTATCCCAGACTCATTTCACAGATGAGGAGACTGAGGCCCAAAGAGATTAAAGGGTGACTCGCCCAAAGTCCCGCGGCATGGCCAGCATCAGACCTGTGGCTCTAAACCTGGTCCGTCTGACTTCCAGTCCTGAGCTATTTATTTATAAATTCATTTATATTGATGTTATTGATGCCTGTCTACTCATTTTGTTTTGTTTTGCTGTCTCCCCACTTCTAGACTGTGAGCCTGTTGTTGGGTAGGGACTGTCTCTATTTGTTGCCAAATCATACCTTCCAAGCGCTTAGTCCAGTGCTCTGCACAGAGTCAGCGCTCAATAAATACTACTGAATGAATAAATGTCTTTCCACTAGGCCATAATAACAATAATGTTGGTATTTGTTAAGCACTTACTATGTGCCGAGCACTGTTCTAAGCGCTGGGTAGATAAAAGGTGATCAGGTTGCCCCATGTGGGGCTCACAGTTCTAATCCCCATTTTCCAGATGAGGTAACTGAGGCACAGAGAAGTTAAGTGACTTGCCCAAGGTCCCACAGCAGATAAGTGGCAGAGCAGGGATTAGAACCCATGACCTCTGACTCCCAAGCCCGGGGTCTTTCCACTGAGCCATGCTGCTTCTCTTGCTTATCAATAAATGTTCTTGCTGGAATTTGTGGATAACGTCATGTTTTATTCTACGATTCTTTAAGGTGGGAAACCTGCGGCAATGTAGGAGCGTGTATTATGGGCATATTAATTCCAAGTGTACCTGTTAGCTTTTCACTGGATTGAGGGAGGAAGGCCTGTCTGGGTGAATTGGTCTCATTCCGATGCGACGCTGATTATCACCAATAAACTGGGCCACCCCAGTGAAATGGAACTAGACACTGGCCGGTTACAAAACCTGTGTTTATGTCCACATTGAGTGCCAGATCCTGGCCGGGAGCGATCTGTAATTTAGTTTATTGTCTGTCTTCCCATCCAAACTGTAATAAACTCTTTGTAAGCAGGGACTGGATCCTTTTATACTGAAAGCCCGTTGTGGGCAGGGATCGTCTCTCTTTATTACTGTATTGTAGTTTCCAAGCATTTAGTACAGTGCTCTGCACACAGTAAGCGCTCAATAAATACAAATGAATGAATGAATCTACTTGTATAATTTCTTTCAGTGCTTAGTAGAGTATTCTGCAAACAAATACTATTATTACTCCCTACTCTATTGTACTGTACTCTCTTAATAATAATAATGATGATGATAATGGTGGCATTTGTAAAGCACTTACTATATGCACAGTACTCTTCTAAGCACTGGGGGGATACAAGGTGATCAGGTTGTCCCATGTGGGGCTCACAGTTTTAATCTCCATTTTACAGATGAGGTAACTGAGGCACAGAGAAGTTAAGTGACTCGCCCAAAGTCACACAGCTGGCAAGTGGCGGAGCTGGGATTAGAACTCACGACCTCTGACTCCTAAACCCGTGCTCTTTCCACTGAGCCACGCTGCTTCTCTATGTGCTCTGCACACAGTCAGTGCTCAATAAATACCAATGACTGATTTAGAAAAACATCTTAGATCAACTCAAGTCCTACAACTGGTCCAGTGGAAAGAGCTCGGTTCTGGGAATTAGGAAACCTGGGTTCTATTCCCGGCTCTACAAGTAATTACATATTTGCGGGGGGCGGGGGGCTATCAGTCAAATGAGTCCCTACTGTGTGCAGAGCACTGTACTAAGCACAACTGAATATATTTATTGAGTGCTTACTGATGATTATTGCTTGTTGAGCTGGAAGGGCTTCCCAGTATAACTGGATTCCAGCTTGCAGATTACCTTAACTTTCCTGTGCCTCGTTACCTCATCTGTACAATGGGGATGGAGACTGAGAGCCCCACATGGGCCAACCTGATGACCCGGTATCTACCATTCATTCATTCAATAGTATTTATTGAGCACTTGTGCAGAGCACTGTACTAAGCGCTTGGAATGCACAAATCGGTAACAGACAGAGACAGCCCCTGCCATCTGACGGGCTTACGGTCTAATCGGGGGAGACGGACAGACAAGAACAATAGCAATAAATAGAATCGAGGGAATGAACATCTCATTAAAATAACAGCAAATAAACAGAATCAAGGCAACTAAAGAGAATCAAGGCGATGTACATCTCGTTAACAAAATAAATAGGGTAATGAAAATATATACACTTGAGCGGACGAGTAAAGTGCTGAGGGGAGGGTAAAGGAGAGGGGGAGGAGCAGAGGGAAAGGGGGGATAAAAGGGCTTAGAACAGTGCTAGGCATATAGTAAGCACTTAACAAGTACCATTATTATTATTATTATTACCTGTTGCATAGGCACTGGAATAACAGTTTAAAGAGAGCTAGCCTAAGAATCTTGGCGACTATCTCAGGGGGGCCATAGCTACTTAATTTTGAGAATCCTGCTCGGATGTTGAAGTAAGCGCTCAACAAGTACCATATTTATACAGCGCTTAGCGAGCAGCGTGGCTTAGTGGCAAGAGCACGGGCTTGGGAGTCAGAGGTCGTGGGTTCTAATCCCGGTTCTGCCGCTTGCCAGCTGCGTGACCTTGGGCAAGTGCCTTAACTTCTCTGTGCCTCAGTTACCTCATCTGGAAAATAAGGACTGCGACTGTGAGCTCCACATGGGACCACCTGAAAGCACTTGGAACAGTGCTCGGCACAAAGTAAAGTGTTTAACAAATGCCAACGTCATTATTACATAGTAAGCGTTTAACAAATACCATTATTATTACGTTAAACGCTTCTGTCAAGGAACACAAAAAAGAAACCTTGGACTGGCTGTATCAGTTTAACTGCAAAGGCCATATGTGCTGGGCTGCATCTGGATTTAATAATAATAATGATGTTGGTATTTGTTAAGTGCTTACTATGTGCAGAGCACTGTTCTAAGCGCTGGGGGAGATACAGGGGAATCAGGTTATCCCACGTGAGGCTCAGAGTCTTCATCCCCATTTTCCAGATGAGGTCACTGAGGCACCTAGAAGTGAAGTGACTTGCCCACAGTCACACCTGACAAGCACCAGAGCAGGATTCAAACCCACGCCCTCTGACTCCCATGCCCGGGCTCTTTCCACTGAGCCACGTTGCTTCTCAAGCGCTGGGGTAGATACAGGGTAATTAAGTTGTCCCGCATGAGGCTCACAGTCTTAATCCCCATTTTACAGATGAGGTAACTGAGGCGCAGAGAAGGTAAGTGACTTGTCTGAAGTCACACAGCGGACAAGTGGCGGAGCCAGGATTAGAACCTGTGCCCTCTGCCTCCCAAGCCCGGGCTTTTTCCACTAAGCCACGTTGATTTGGAGCCATAGGGCAAGCCGATCAACAGCGGTGTTTACTGAGTGCGTACCATGTGCAGAGCACTGTTCTAAGTGTCAGAGAGAGTAAATAACAACAGTCCTCTCCCAAGCGCTTAGTTCAGCGCTCTGCACAAGGTAAGTGTACGATAAACACGACTGACGATCTATCCCAGACTCATTTCACAGATGAGGAGACCGAGGCCCAAAGATACGAAAGGGACACTCGCCCAAAGTCCCGCGGCATGGCCAGCATCAGACCTGGGGCTCAAAACCTGGTCGGTCTGACTTGCAGTCCTGAGCTATTTATTTATAAATTCATTTATATTGACGCTGTTGATGCCCGTCTGCTCATTTTGTTTTGTTGTCTCCCCAGTCGTAGACTGTGAGCCTGTCGTTGGGGAGGGACTGTCTCTATTGGTTGCCGAATCGTACTAAACAGACGCGTCCTCTGACCACAACTAGCTTACAGTTTAGAGGAGCAGCAGACTTCTCCATGGACATTCTACCTATCGATTATTCGACTGCATTTCTTGAAAAACCACTGGGCGCGGAACGCTGAACAACGCTCTTAGGAGAGTACATCAGACACGTGAAAATATTTAGTCCCCGTCCTCCAGGAGTTTACGATCCAAAGAGAGACGGCCACAGATAGCAGGGTGGTCTAGTGGAAAGAGCACGGGCCTGGAAGTCAGAGGACCTGGGTTCTAATCGCAGCTCCACTGCTCACCTGCTGTGTGACCAGGGGCAAGACACTCCACCTCTCTGGGCCTCAGTGCCCCCATCTGCAAAATGGGGACTGAACCCCCAATCTCCCTCCCACCCAGACCGTGAGCCCCATGTGAGCCCCAGCCATCCTGCATCCACCCCAGCGTCTAGTATAGTGCTCGGCACACAGCGAGCGTTTAAGAGATACCACAATCCAAGAAGTGCACAGTTGACTTTTCTTCAGCAGTCATTTCAGAATGATATTAGCTAGAATCGCCCCACCCCAACCTCACGGCACTTATGTTCGTATCTTTAAATTATACACTCTAAATCGCTTATTTATTCATAAATAAAATAAATTGTGGTATTTGTTAAGCGCTTACTATATGCAAAGCACTGTTCTAAGCGCTGGGAGATACAAGGCCATCAGGTTGTCCCACCTTGGGCAAGTCACTTCACTTCTCTGTGCCTCAGTTACCTCATCTGGAAAATGGGGATGAAGACTGTGAGCCTCACGTGGGACAACCTGATGACCCTGTATCTCCCCAAGCGCTTAGAACAGTGGTCTGCATGTAGTAAGCACTTAACAAATACCAACATTATTATTGTTATTATTATTAAATCCAAATGCAGACCCATTTTAATCCCCATTTGGCAGATGAGGTAACTGAGGCCCAGAGAAGCTAAGTGACTTGCCCAAGGTCACACAGCTGACTAGCGGCGGAGTGGGGATTAGAACCCGTGACCTCTGACTCCCAAGCCCGCGCTCTTTCCGCTGAGCCACGCTGCTTCTCTATTGATGACTTTCTCCCCCTCTAGACTATAAGCTCATTAATGGCCAGGAAACGCGTCTGCTAACTCTGTTGTTCTCAACTCTCCCAAGCCCAGTGCTCTGCACATAGTAATAATGATAATGTTGGTATTTGTTAAGCGCTTACTATGTGCAGAGCACCGTTCTAAGCGCTGGGATAGGTACAGGGTCATCAGGTTGCCCCACGTGGGGCTCACAGTCTTCATCCCCATTTTACAGATGAGGGAACTGAAGCACTCAATAATCACAATGGACCGATTGATGGAATCCTGACTAGGATGGGGAACAGAAAGATCCTTCCCTAGTTTCAACAATCAGCTTTCATCCCACGACACGGTTTTTTAATGCAAGGTGCCTCAACCTGCAGGTTCAGCCCTAATATTCTTCTTTCAGAGGCCGGGCTTCAAGCACCATGCAGACACAAAGAAAGTTCAAACAGCTTTCAAGAAGAGCGCACCACACCCTCCTCTGAAAAGAGCAACGCGTCACGTCTTTGCTTTGTACTTGTCCGAGAGCTCGTGAAGTGCGCTGCTCCAGATGGGCACTAAATAAATATTAGCCCTGTTGCTAGATTTTCACCTAGTATATGATGATACGGCTTAGAGTGCTGGGAACCTGACCGGGGAAAGCCTGTTGGTGGAGAAGGGATCTAAGGAAGGATCTGACTGAGGGGAGAGGTCGGTTCGGTCTGACGTGGGAAGGTTGGGAATCCAAAGACGGGGGACCGAGCTCCCCCTTTTCCCTCTGCTCCCCCTCAACACCCCCCTTCACCTATTAGCTAAACCCTCTTTTCTCCCCTTTCCCTCTGCTCCTCCCCCTCTCCCTTCCCCTCCCCTCAGCACTCGTCCGCTCAACTGTATATATTTTCATTACCCTATTTATTTTGTTAATGAGATGTACATCGCCTTGATTCTGTTTATTTGTCATTGTTTTAATGAGATGTTCATTCCCTCGATTCTATTTATTGCCATTGTTCTCGTCCGTCCGTCTCCCCCGATTAGACCGTGAGCCCGTCAGTGGGCAGGGACTGTCTCTATCTGTTACCGATTTGTACATCCCAAGCGCTCAGTACAGTGCTCTGCACAGAGTAAGCGCTCAATAAATACTACTGAACGAATGAATGAACAAGGGGACTGGGGCGGGAGAGTCGAGAGAGCGGTTCGGCTAGAAGGTCGGCTCGGGAGGAATGAAGACAGCCATTTGGGACATGGTGGAGGAAGAGAGCAGTAGGGAAAGGTGGGGCCAAACAGAGGTCAGCCTTGAAGCTGAGTGGGAAGAGTAGTTCTTTGATGTAAGAGACACGCACAGGGACCTTAGAAACAGCATAATAATAATAATAATTATGGTATTTGTTAAGCGCTGGGGAGGATACAAGGTGATCAGGTTGTCCCACGTGGGGCTCACATTCTTAGTCCCCATTTTACAGATGAGGTAACTGAGGTCCGGAGAAGTTAAGTGACTTGCCCAAAGTCACTCAGCTGACTAGCAGCTGAACCGGGATTTGAACCCATGGCCTCTGACTCCCAAGCCCGTGCTCTTTCCCCTGAGCCGTGCTGCTTCTCGATGTAGTAGATAGAGCATGGGCCTGGGAGTGAGACGGTCACGGGATCTAATCCCAACTCTGCCACTTGCCTGCTGTGTGACCTTGGGCAAGTCACTTCATTTCTCTGGGCCTCAGTTTTCTCATCTGTGAGCCCCACATGGGACAGGAACTTCACTTGTATCCACCCCGGGTCTCAGTACAGTGCCCGGTAAATAGTAAGCGCTTAACAAGTACTATTATTATTAGTCTTATTATTATTAATGCCAAGCTTCTCACGTACCTCGATCTTGTCTCAGTGCCGACCTCTCACCCATGTCCTGCCTCCGACACGGTATTCCCTCCCTCTTCAGATCCGACAGGCGGTTATAATAACAACAATTGTGGTGTTTGTTAAGTGTTTACTGAGTGCCAAGCACTGGACTAAGAGCTGGGGTGGATACGAGCAAATCGGGTCGGACACAACCCCTGCCCCACATTCAGTAGTATTTATTGAGCGCTTACTATGTGCAGAGCACTGTTCTAAGCCCTTGGGATGTACAATTCGGCAACAGATAGAGACAAGCCCTGCCCATTGATGGGCTCACAGTCTAATCACGGGCTTACAGTCTACACATGGGGCTCAGTCTCAATCCCCAATTTACAGATGAGGTAAAACTGAGGCAGAGAAATGAAGTGACTTGCCGAAGGCCACACAGCAGACCGGTGGCAGAGTCGGGATTAGAACCCGTATCTTACTGACCCCCAGGGCCGTGCTCTATCCACTCTGCCGTGCTGTTTCCCCATTTTCAAAGCCTTATTGAACGCACATCTCCTCTAAGAGGCCTTCCCTGACTAAGCCCTCCTCTCTTCTTCCGCTCCCTCTGCACTGCCCTGACTTGCTCCCTTTTTTCACCTCCCCTCCCAGCCCTACAGCACGTACGTGCATATCCGTCATTTATTTATTTGCTCATTCATTCATTCAAAAGTATTTATTGAGCGCTTACTACGGGCAGAGCACTGTACTAAGCGTTTGGAATGTACAAATCGGCAACAGAGACAGTCTCCCCGCTTCTAGAACGTAAGCTCGTTGTGGGCCGGGAACGTATCAGTTATATTGTGGCATCGTAGTCTCCCCAGCGTTTAGTACAGTGCTCTGCATACAGTAAGTGCTCAATAAAAACGACTGACTGGAAATACGTGGGCCTAGCAACGCATCTGGAAGAGGCTCTGGGCAGCAGCATCGAGTATAGACTGGAGAGGAGGAAAGGAGAAAGAGGGAGAGCAAGAGGCCGGGAAACCGGTGAGGAGGCTGGAACAATTAATAGTCTCGACGGGGAATGGCTAGTGTTGGCAGGGCGGTAACAGCTACGGTGGAGAGGGTGGGCCGGCCCCAGGAAATGCTCTGCAGGAAAAAACGGCACGATTTGGCAGTGGGCTGGATTTGAGATTTGGATGATAGGGAAGGCTAAAGGATGATATCAAGGTTGTGGGCTCTCGGAAGGGGAGGCTGATGGTACAGAGCTGGGAAAGTCAGGTGGGGGGAAAGATGAGACGTTTAGTTTCTGACATGTTCAGTTTGAGTAATAATAATGTTATTTGTTAAGCGCTTACTATGCTCCAGGCACTCTACTGAGCACTGGGGTCGACACAAGCAAATCGGGTTGGACACAGTCCCCGTCCCACGTGGGGCTCACAGTCTTAATCCCCATTTTGCAGATGAGGGAATTTAGGCCCAGAGAAGTGTAGTGACTTGCCCAAGAGCACACAGCAGATAAGTGGCAGAACTGGGATTAGAACCCATGACCTTCTGACTCCCAGGCCTGTGCTCTATCCACTACGCCATGGGTACCTATGTATACTTATGTGCAGATCCGTAATGTTTGTTAATGAGATGTATATCTCCTTGAATCTATTTATCTTGAGGCTGTTGTCTTGTTTTGTTTTGCTCTGTTTTGCTTTGCTGTCTGCCTCCTCCACTTAGACTGTGAGCCCGTCATTGGGCAGGGATCGTCTCTATCTGTTGCCGAATTGTACATTCCAAGCGCTTAGTACAGTGCTCTGCACTCAGTAAGCGCTCAATCGATACGACTGAATGAATGAAGTAATATCTGTCTCCCTCATGGTGGGCAGGGAATGTATGTGTTATATGGTTATACTGTATTTTCCCAAGAGCTAAGAACAGTGCTCTGCACGTGGTTAGCGCTCAATAAATATAACTGACAAACTGGAGTTGTCCTGGAGGGCTCAGGAGTGGTGGGATTGAAGATCAGAAGAGGGATCGGGATTAGAGAGAGAGATATGGACAGAGAATGTGTCTCTTTATTGTTGTACTCTCCCAAACGCTTAGTACGGTGCTCTGCACACAATTAATGATAGTAACGATAATGATGGCATTTACGCACTTATTATGTGCAAAGCACTGTTCTAATTCATTCAATCGTATTTACTGAGCGCTTACTGTATGAAGAGCATTGTACTAAGCGCTTGGAATGTACAATTCAGCAACAGATAGAGATAATCCCTCCCCAACAACGGGCTCACGGTCTAAATGGGGGAGACAGACAACAAAACAAAACGAGTAGTTAGGCATCAATACCATCAAGATAAATAGAATCGTAGATATATACACATCGTTAATAGAGTAACAAATAATATATACAAATATGCACAAGTGCTGTGGGGAGGGGAAGGGGGTAGAGCCGAGGAAGGGAGTAGGAGGAATGGGGAGGGGAGGAGGAGCAGAGGGAAAAGGAAGGTTCAGTCTGGGAAGGCCTCCCGGAGGAGGTGAGCTGTCAGTAGGGCTTTGAAGAGGGGAAGAGAGTTAGTCTGGAGGAGGTGAAGAGGGAGGGCATTCCAGAACAGCGGGAGGACGTGGGCCAGAGGTCGACGGCGGGATAGGTGAGAACTGGGGACGGTGAGGAGGTGAGCGGCAGAGGAGCAGAGTGGACTGGGTGGGCTGGAGATGGAGAGAAGGGAGGTGAGGGAGGAGGGGGCAAGGGGATGGACAGCTTGGAAGTCAAGAGTGAGGAGTTTTTGTTTCATACTTTTTTGGCGGAGAGAGCTCTAAGCACTGGTTAAGAGAGTACCATTTTTTTCTTTGGGGGGGGAACTAGGTTGTGCATCGAGAGCCGGCAACCCTGACATCAGCCTTTACGTTTTCCTGTCATTCATTTCTCACATCCAGCCTACTGTCAATAAATCCGATCGAACGAATGAATATATCTGGGGGTCATCCACTTAGAGGAAGCCGTTGCTGTCTTATGCCGTCGAGTCGCATCCGAACCATAGCGACGCCGTGGACACATCCCGCCCAGAACGCCCCGCCTCGATCTGCAATCGTTCCGGTAGCGGATCCGGAGAGTTTTCTCGGTAAAAATCCGGAAACGGTTTACCGCTGCCTCCTTCCTTGCAGTCAACTTGACTCTCCGTCCTCGACTCTCTCCCGTGCCACCGCTGCCCAGCACGGGTGAGTTTTGACTCGTAGAAGATTGTCTTCCGCTCGCTAGCCACCGGCCGAGCTAGGAACGGAATGGACAGGCCTCTGCTTGACTCTCCCTGCCGCAGTCGAGACGGGTAGAGGACTGGAAACTCTCCAGGTGCGAGTCTGAGAGGTATGGAGGCGGTACTTGCGGCCACGTGAGTGGATGAGCTAAAATCCTAGGGCAGACACTGGAGGGAGGGATGCCGTCCGAGTGAGCAAGTTAGAGGATGAGAGACAGAGGAGGAGCCAGTGAACCAAGCTGGGAGGGAGCAGTCAGTGAGGAAGGAAACCAGGGCCGCCCCGGATCAGCAAAATCGAAGCCCCAAAGTGTAGAGGAGGGTGTGGTCCATAGGGTCAAAAAGAGCAGACATAATAATAATAATAATCGTATTTGTTAAGTGCTTACTATGTACCAAGTACATAGTTGGGTGGAGAACCAAGTACTGTTCTAAGAGCTGGGGCATATACAAGGTAATCAGGTTGGACACAGTCCCCGTCATTCATTCAATCGAATTTATTGAGCACTTACTGTGTGCAGAGCACTGTACTAAGCACTTGGAATGTACAATTCGGCAACAGACAGAGGCAATCCCTGCCCAACGACGGGCTCACTGTCCCACATAAGATTCACAGTCTCAATCCCCATTTTCCAGATGAGGTAACGGAGGTCCGGAGAAGTGAAGTGACTTTCCCTTGGTCACAGAGCAGACAAGTGGTGGAGCCGGGATTAGAACCCACGACCTCCGACTCCCAAGCCCGGGCTAGGCCACGCTGCTTCTCACCTGGCACGGCAAGAAGGATCAAGAGAGAGCAGACTCCTTTGGTACTGGCTATAAGCAGCAGCGTGGCCAAGTGGATGGAGCCCGGGCCTGGGAGTCAGAAGGTCATGGCTTCCAATCCCGGTTCTGCCACTTGTCTGCTGGGTGCTCTTGGGCAAGTCACTTCACTTCTCTGGGCCTCAGTTACCTCACCTGCAAAATGGGGATGGAGACTGTGAGCCCCAAGTGGGACAGGGACTGTGCCCAACCCTATTTGCTTGTACCTACTCCAGAGCTTAGTATAGTGCCTGGCACACAGTAATTAGTATTATCATTATTGTTATAAGAAGGTTATCTGTGACCTGGGAGAAGGGGAGTCTCAGGAGAGTGAAAGGGCCAAAAGCCACAAGGGCAGAGGCTCCAGAGGAGACTTGATGGAGAGGAAATTAAGGTAGTGGGTTTATGCCTCCCGTTCTAGGTGATCGGATAGGAATGGGAGGAGGGAGATGGAGCAATAGTTGGAGGGAGCGGGGCGGGGGAATTAAGAGAATACCTTTTGAAAAAAAAGATTTAAAAATGGGGGAACTTGGTTGTGTTTGAAGGCAGAGGGAAGGAGCTGTTGGATAGTAAGAGGCTGAGAACGGCGGTGAGGCAGAGGAGGAGAGAAAAAACAAGCGATTTTGGGAGGCCGACACAGAGAGGGTGTTCATGGAACATACCCTGGGGGTGGCCTTCTCCTCCTCCTCCAGCCACTTCTGGAGGGTAACCGTCCCGCAAAGAGCAGTGTTTAGGGGACAGGCCTGGGAGTCAGAGGACATGGGTTCTAATCCCAGCTCGGCCACTTGTCTGCTGTGTAACCTGGGGCAAGTCACTTGACCTCTCCGTGTCCCGTTGACCTCATCTGTGAAATGGGGACTAAGAGTGTGAGCCCCATGTAGGGCGGGGACTGTATCCAACCTGATTAACTTGTATCTACCCTAGCGCTAAGATGAGCGCCCGAAGCCACACGGCAGGGAAGTGGTAGAGCTGGGAATCAGATCCCAGGTCCTCCGGTTCCCCGGCCCATGCTCTTTCCATCAGGCCACACTGCTTCTCTGTGCCTACTGGGGTCTGAATGTCAAGGGGCTGGAAAAGATGCCCTGCTTTATTTGTAATAATGTTGGTATTTGTTAAGCGCTTACTATGTGCCGAGCACTGTTCTAAGCGCTGGGGTAGACACAGGGGAATCAGGTTGTCCCACGTGGGGCTCACAGTCTTAATCCCCATTTTACAGATGAGGTAACTGAGGCACCGAGAAGTTAAGTGACTTGCCCAAAGTCACACAGCTGACAAGTGGTAGAGCCGGGGTTCGAACCCATGACCTCTGACTCCAAAGCCCATGCTCTTTCCAGTGAGCCACGCTGCTTCTCTTTGTGTGAGCCAAGGGTGGATGTGAGGAAGACACTCTCCCTCAGAGACGCTCACACCCCTGGACTGCCTCACCAGTGGCAGGGTCATCTGCAAACCAAAGGACAACTCCACTCCATCGTCATCCAGGGCCTCCACTCTTGGAACGACTTGACACAAACGCTGTCTTTCTAAATCCTTTTCTATTTTCCCCGCAAGACCTAGCCACGTCCGTGACGAACTTCACGGACGCTTGTTTCTCTGACATTAAAACCAAATAAATGCAGCGATCTCTAAAGGAAATGCCATGTCTTCACCGTAATGCCGACCTTAACTTCCCCTTCACTTTTGGCCTTTTGTATTCAAATTGCTAATCTTCTTTTCAAAACATGAAAATAGCTTCAGCGGACATTATCCAGATCTGAAGTGCAAGGGAAAGGAGCCTATTCGTACCTCGCTTCTCCCCAAAATAGCTTTGAGAAGAGTTAACTGTAAATTAAACTGTTTATTTCATAAATAAGGTTAAAAGAAATCTACATCTTGAAGCGTCCTATTATCAGTTTAATATTTTCGGCTAGTAAAGCTCCATTTCCACAGCATCATTGTTACATGGCAAAATAAAAATTCTATGCAAAAGATCACTGCTAGAATCCCTAAGTCAAGCAATTGTATTTATTGAGCGCTTACCGTGTGCACAGCACTATACTAAGTGCTTAAAGAATAAACAGGGTAGATTAAAACAAATAATCTTTCTAAAAGTAGCTAGGTGGTTTGGGGGGGGGGGGGGGGGGGCTTTTCTTATGGTACTTGTGAAGTGTTTACTTTGTGCCAGGCACTTTACTAAGCGCTGGGGTAGATACAAGGATATCAGGTAGGACCCAGGACTTATCCCAAATGAGGCTCACAGTCTTAATAATAATAATAATAATAATAATAATAATGTTGGTATTTGTTAAGCGCTTACTATGTGCAGAGCACTGTTCTAAGAGATGGAGTAGATACAGATTAATCAGGTTGTCCCACGTGAGGCTCACGATCTTAATCCCCATTTTACAGATGAGGGAACTGAGGCACCGAGAAGTGAAGTGACTTGCCCACGGTCACCCAGCTGACAAGTGGCAGAGCCGGGATTTGAATCCATGACCTCTTACTCCCAAGCCCGGGTTCTTTCCACTGAGCCACGCTGCTTCTCCATCTTAATCCTATGGGCATGGAACATGTCTACTAATTCTGTTGTATTGTACTCTCCCAAGAGCACTGTACAATGCTCTGCACATAGTAAGTGCTCAATCAATATCACTCATTAATACCGATAAAAAAACAATAAGGATTGTGGTATTTGTTCAACGCTATGTACCAGGCACTGTACTAAGCACTGGGGTGAACACAAGCAAATCGGGTTGGACACAGTCCCTGCCCCACATGGGTCTCAAGGTCTCAATCCCCATTGTTCAGATGAGGTAACTGAGGTCCAGAGAAGCGAAGTGACGTACCCAAGGTCACACGGCAGACACTTGGGAGACGGAATTAGAACCCTTGACCTTCCGACTCCGAGGCCCGTGCTCTATCCACTGGGCCATGCGGCTACTATTAATTGATTGATTGATGAGGGACCTGAGGCCCACAGAAGTGCAGTGACCTGATCAAGGTCACGGAGCAGACGAGCCGAGATAAGAACCTGGATCCTCTTATTCCCAAGAAGACTTTCCTAAGAGCTTGCGCTGAAATCCAAGGCAGACGGTGGCCAGAAGCCTGGACGGTGGGGATCCGGGAGCCCCGGGTCTCGTCCCAGCTCTGCGCGGCGGGTGAAGGCCTGCTGGGCTCTTGCCATCGGCGGCGAAGGCATCTGACTAAAAAACCACCTAGAGCATACTGGGAGGTAGATCGGTCCAGCGGGAACCCTGAAAAAAACCTCTGGTTACCGCAGGCCTGTGCCTCAGTTACCTCCTCTGTATAATGGGGATGAAGACTGTGAGCCCCTCGCAGAACAACCTGATTACCTTGTATCCCCCAGCGCTCAGACAGTGCTTGGCACCCAGTAAGCGCTTAACAAATACCATCATTATTATCTAACGATAGAACCCCAGCCCAGCGTCAGCACCATAAATGGGTCCCGCAGATAAATCGACCGATCAATCAATCCGTCGCATTTATTGAGCGTTTCCTCTGTGTACAGCACTGAACTGAGCGCTGGGGCGAGTACCATACAACAGAGTTGGTAGACATGCTCTGGGCCTACAACGAGCTCAGAGTCTAGAGGGAGAGAAAGACATGAATATAAATTATGGATATGGACTAAGTGCTGTGGGGCCGAAGGAGGGGCAAATAAAGGGAGAAAATCCAAATGCGAGGGGGACGCAGAAGGGAATGGGAGAAGGGGAAATGAGGAAACGGGGAAGGCCTTTTGGAGGAGATGTGCTTTTAATAAGGCTTTGAAAGGGAGGAGAGTGGTCATCCGTAGGATATGAAGGGAGAAGGAGTTCCAGGCCGGAGGCAGGCTGTAGGCGAGGGCTCAGCGACGAGACGGATGAGATCGAGGCAGTGAGTAGGTTGGCATTAGAGGACTGAAGTGTGGGGGCTGGGTTGTAGCCGGAAATAAGAGAGGTCAGGTAGGAAGGGGCAAGGTGTTTGAGTGAGGAGTCTCTGCTTGATGTGGAGGTAGATGAGCAACCACCGGAGGTTCCTAAGAAATGGGGAAGCACGAACTGCACAGTTCCGTGGAAAAATGATCCAGGCAGCAGAGTGGACTTATGGATTGAAGTGGGGAGAGAGAGGAGACAGGGAGGTCAACCGGGAGGCTGATGCAGTGATCGAGGCAGGACAGGATAAGGAATCGAAGAGGCCCGGTGTCCACTCTGTAATGAGCTTCCCCGGCCCTTCCTGTCTGCCCGCCCATTTGCGGCACTCCACGCCCTGGCAGGAACACAACCGGTAGGGAAGAGAAAACGGGATCGGCTCCTCGCAAACCCCTAGCACTGTAATCAGTTCCTGAGCCCGACGTCTCAGGACAGAGGCTCGTTCAACCGTTCGACGGGAGACTCCATCATCACCATCAAAATGAACTTGTACCGCACCGGTGATTTCGGACAACTTCCCCTTCTACAGTGAATAAGACCTTCCAATATTGAAAACAAGGCTAAATGAGTATTGTTCACGATTTTTTTTTTAGAGAGTATGATATAATAACTATTCCAGGCCCGTCGAGGGGCCATAAATTACAAGCATCTGACCGAGATGAAAACTGCCACACGAAAAAATGCAATAAGTTCCCCCTCTGACAGAAGGTTCCATTACCATGATCAAAATGAACTCTAACTCCACTGGTGATTTCTAGACAACTTCCCCTTCTACAATGAATAAGAACTTTCAATGATGAAAACAAGGCTAAATGACCATTGTTTAGGAAACTTTTTTTTTTAGACAGTATTACATAATAGCTATTCCAGACCTGTCGAAGGGCCATAAATCACTAGCAACTATGAAAACGTTCTTACCAAAATGAAAACTAAAAAAAAAGAAATCAGCCCTCCATTTTCCTATCCGCAACAGTCGTTGGAGCCATTATTTCGGGGGCTGGAAGCAGAGGGAAGGTCCCAGCAGAAGTTCCAGAGAGTTGGAATCTGCAGCACTTCTCCAAGTGCAGCTAGAGTCCAAGGAAATGGTCTGAGAAGGGACTCTCGTTCCAGAGGACGCCCAATTTGATAGTAATGATAATAATGTTGGTATTTGTTAAGCGCTTACTATGTACAGAGCACTGTTCTAAGGGCTGGGGGAGATACAGGGTAATCAGGTTGTCCCACGTGAGGCTCACAGTTAATCTCCATTTTACAGATGAGGGAACTGAGGCCCAGAGAAGTGAAGTGACTTGCCCACAGTCACACAGCTGACAGGTGGCAGAGCCAGGATTCAAACCCATGACCTCGGACTCCCAAGCCCAGGCTCTTTCCACTGAGCCATGCTGCTCAGCACAATTTCCAGGGTTCTTGGTGTTCCCAAACACCCCGAGAACTCTCCTCGGCCACGTCTACGGGAGGCAGGGGCATTACAAGTGCCGGGTTCATGACAGCACAGAAACCCTAATTTGGTCAATCATTAAAAGGGGGAAAAGGAAGCTTCCTGGATTTAAATAACAAGTCTAAATACTAAAAGACTGGAAATGACTAAAAGTACACTGGAAGATTGTCCAACTTCCTTCCCTGAGGAGAATAAAGCAGATATTAAGAATGAATTGTGATGGAGTTGTCCATTCTGCCTTTAAATCTACATCGGACCGTTTATGCAAGATCAGAGGGAAATCATTTGAAATGCTCTTACCTTTGACTGTTTTCACAAATGCTTGTTTTTCTTTGTTAGGATCTTTTTCATCAATTAAAATTCCCAGGAAGATACGTCCAAATGTACCTAAGTGGAAGAACATCAAGAATAATTTTAGTATACGATCATGACGACGGCGGGAGAGTTCTTGGATTTTGACACCTTTAGAGGTTTCTTTAAGCCCGGTAGAGAAGAAGGGGAAGAGGTTTCTGATGCTGGACTTGAGAGGGTGAAGAGCCACTCATTCATTGCTATTTATTGAGCGCTTACTGCTTGCGGAGCACAATGCAGCAGTTAGCAGACAAGTTCCCTGCCCACAAAGAACTTCGAGTCTACACTCCCGGACTCTTGCACTCTCGGGAACCACTTTACCTAAGAACGATACCTCACTCCACCCACCTCCAGAAGAGGCTCTTCTGGGAGGATATCGTTTCTGCACCTGCTGCGTGCCCGAACGGAATGAATGCACAAAATATTCTCTCGTAAATCTTTGGCCCTTTATGTGACCCCATCCTTCTGGGTCACAGCGCCTAGTACATTGCTCTGCATACAGTAAGCGCTCAATAAATACGATTGAATGAATAAATGAATATGACCCCATGGGTCTTCATTTTGTCTTTGCGAAATGAAAACAGAGCAGAGGTCAAACTGACGCATGATAACCAAAGATGGAATGGTTCACTATGTAGTCAGTGACTTTAAAAATCCACGAGGCAGTCACACATCCCCTTCCAGGCCCACAGCACTTAAGTACATATCTTGTAATTATTTATATTAACGTCTGTCTCCCCCTCTAGAGTGTCAGCTTGCTGTGGGCAGCGAATGTGGTTGAGTGGTTGTTTATGTTCTCCCAAGTGCTTCAGTACAGTTCTCTGCACGCGGTAAGTGCTCAGTAAATACAAGTGGCTGACTGCCATCAAGCTTGTGCCAGCGAGACGGTGGTCTAAACCTAGCCTAGGGTACACACACAACATCATGGGGGATGTCTCCTGTCTTCCCCCTGCCCCCTTAGAATGTGATATCGCCAAGATCCGCCCTTTCCTCTCCACCCAAACGGCTACCTTACTGGTATGGGGTCTCATAATATCGCGACTGGATTATTGTGTCAGCCTTCTCTCTCATCTCCCTTCCTCCCGTCTCTCTCCGCTCCGGTCTATTCTTCATTCTGCTGCCCGGCTCATCTTCCCGCAGAAACGCTCTGGGCATATCACTCCCCTTCTTAAAAACCTCCAGTGGTCGCCTATCGACCTCCGCATGAAACAAAACTCCTCACCCTGGGCTACAAGGCTCTCCATCCCCTTGCCCCCTCCTACCTCTCCTCCCTTCTCTCTTTCACCGCCCACCCCGCACGCTCCGCTCCTCTGCCGCCCACCTCCTCACCGTCCCCCGTTCTCGCCTATCCCGCCGTCGACCCCTGGGCCACGTCCTCCCACTGTCTCGGAACGCAATCCCTCCTCACCTCCGCCAAACTCACTCTCTTCCCCTCTTCAAAGCCCTACCGAGAGCTCACCTCCTCCAGGCGGCCTTCCCAGACTGAGCTTCCCCCTTTCCCTCTGCTGCCTCTCTGCCCTCCCCTTCACCTCCCCTCAGCTAAGCCCCCTTTACCGCCGTTTCCATCTGCCCCCCCCCTCCCTTCCCCTCCCCTCAGCACTGTACTCGTCTGCTCATTTGTATATATTTTTATTACCCTATTAATTTTGTTAATGAGATGTACATCCCCTTGATTCTATTTATTGCTACTGTTTTTGTCCGTCTGTCTCCCCCGATTAGACTGTAAGCCCGTCAATGGGCAGGGATTGTCTCTGTTGCCGAACTGTCCATTCCAAGCGCTTAGTACAGGGCTCTGCATATAGTAAGCGCTGAATAAATACTACTGAATGAATGAATGAATGTGAGCCCTGAGTGGGACAATCTACCTTGTATCTTACCCTAATGCTTGATTCATTCATTCATTCAATCGTTGGTACTGAGCGCTTATTGAGTAGAGAGCATTGTACTAAGCGCTTGGGAGAGTACACTACAACACTAAACAGACCTATTCCCTGCTCACACAGCTTTCAGTCTAGAGGGGAGGAGGCAGATGTTAATATAAATTATATAAATGTACGTAAGTGCTGTGGGGCAGGGGGTGGGGGAGAACAAAGGGAACAAGTCAGGGAGATGGAGAAGGGAGTGGGAGAAGAGGAAAGGGGGGGGTGAGTCAGGGAAGGCCTCTCGGAGGAGATGTGCCTTCAATAAGGCTTTGAAGGAGGAAAGAGTTGACACGGTGCTTGGCAGATAAGCAGTGTGGACCAGTTGCGAGAACATGGCTCCGAGTCTCAGAAGGACCCAGGTTCTAATCTTGGCTCAGCCACTTGTCTGCTGTGTGATCTCAGAAAGTCATTTCTCTTCTCTGGGCCTGTTACCTTGTCTGTAAAATGGGGATTAAGACTGTAAGCCTCTGATTAGCTTGTATCTACCCCAGTGCTTATTACGGTGCCTACCACATAGTAAGTGCTTAAGAAACACCATAAAAAAACCTAATACCATCATTATAATTATTACTATTATTATTATGTTGCTGCTGACTACGTATCTGACTACGGAGGACCACACTAATAACTTACCACTTTATTTTTTGTCAGTTTATCCACCTGCAGCATGGGTAAGTCTATACTGAACTGGTTCAAGAAGACAATTAGTTATCTTTCTGATAGAGACAGAAACAAAAAAAAAACCTTTCAAGACTCAATCCTTATTATTTTTCAATATTACCAGTAACTTCTCATTTTAGCTTGAAAGCCTACTTGACAGGAAATGGGTCCGTTTCATGCTTGTCCTCATATGATAATATGTGTGTGTGGGTGTACACGATTACTGTAGACTGTGAGCCTGTTGTTGGGTAGGGATTGTCTCTGTTGCTGAATTGTACTTTCCAAGTGCTTAGTACAGTGCTCTGAACACAGTAACCACTCAATAAATAAGACAATGAATGAATATAGAGATGAAAGAACAAGGGTGCAGAAAATTCCCTGAAAAATAAACTTCTCTGAAGGGCAAAATAAAATAAGTAGCACGAGTTATCTGTTGTGTGGGACTCTTATGATAGGACAACGGGAAATTCATAGCTCTGGCCATCATGGATCAAACGGTGACACTTCTCTCTAGCTTTCGACAACTGGACTCTTTCTTGGCGCAAGACAGGTGCCTCAATCTGCCTGGAGAATATATGAAATCTGATATCTTACCATCATCTCAACCTGATGCTAGGAAAACATCAATCTAGCCTTCCCCTAAATACCTACCCTCAGCCCAACTTCCAACTTTTGATAAGTGATGTCACCTTCGTTTTCATGTTAATAAAAAAAAAGTTAATCAATTAATCCTATTTATTGAGTACTCTGCACATGGTAAGAGCACTGTCCAGAGCACTTGGGAGAATACAACTGAACCAAGTTGATGGACCCATTCCCTACCCTCGAAAAATCTGGGCATTCTGTTTTCCCCAAATCCTGCCCATCTATGTCCTTTATTGTACTCACAATCATCTCTTCTTTTCCTACCAAGCAAATCTTTAGTCACGACGCCAGAAGACAGTTGGAAAGAAGACATTTAGATTGCATCAACCTTCTTTTCACGGGCCTCTCTGCTTCCCATTTTCAGAGTTTTACTGAAGCAACCATCTGCTGAGAATTCTCTTTACACTAGCCAGCTCAAAAATACGTTCACTTAGGGATATTCTGTATTAATTCAAAGACAGAAACAGGGACTTCTCGGGACTCTTACCGAAAGTCTATTTCTTTAAGTGAGTCTCTGAAAGCTATTAATAGCTAGGTTCCATAAAGAATGCATTGGGTTGAATTCAGTACAACGAGATGAAAGATTAAAATTCGCACAGGGCCAAACTATAAAAAGAAAAAAGCCTCCAACTTAGCTGAGGGAAAATATTTCCTTTCTTTTGTGAGTTCTCTCATCCATGACCTGTTTGCTGAACATTTCACTTAATCAAAATAACTGTGACAGTCAAGTCACTAGCCTTTCAGTTCACAGTCTCTATTTTGACAGAGACGATAAGGGACGGCCAAGATAAATTACAAAGAGACTCAGAGGCATCATATTGTAAAAGCCCCTCTTTCCATAAATCTCTGGAAGAGGAATGAGATGGCAATTTGAACATATTCAGTTGCACCTAATCAGCTCTTAGCTGAGTGAAAAGGCTCTCTGAATAAACCTGCGAGAAATCTGACCCTAAGGTTTCAAAGGGAAAAATGGATCCCTTTCCAAGGTCTAGAAACTTGGCTGAAAATTTGGGTCGATGCAGGATTTCCTTTATTCCGTGTCTCCGCCTACAGCTCTGTCTGGCTAATTCTGGTGTATTGTACTCTCCCAAGTGCTTAGTACAGTGCGTTGCACATAGTAAGCACTCAATAAATATCACTGAATGATTGTTCACTTCACCACTAACAATAATAATAATAATAATGTTGGCATTTGTTAAGCGCTTACTACGTGCAGAGCACTGTTCTAAGCGCCGGGGTAGATACAGGGGAACAAGGTTGTCCCACGTGAGGCTCACAGTCTTCATCCCCATTTTACAGATGAGGGCACTGAGGCACAGAGAAGTGAAGTGACTTGCCCACAGTCACACAGCTGACAAGGGGCAGAGTCAGGATGCGAACCCGTGACCTCTGACTCCCAAGCCTGGGCACTATCTCCTTAATGAGCAGTGGGGCACTGTAGGTCTTAGAACCACACCTGACTCTTATCCCATGGAAATTCTCGTTAGTTTCTCATTTCTGCCAGTGGCACAGGAATGCAGGGGTGGCTGCCAAACCGGTAATGCAAGGGTGGCTACCAAACCATTCTTTCATTTGTTTGTTTTTTGTATGGTATTTGCTAAGCATTTACTATGTGCCAGGCACTGTACTAAGCACTGGGATAAATACAAGCTAATCAGGTCGGACAGAGTCCATGTCTCACCCGGGGCTCACAGTCTTAATCCCCATTTTTACAGATGAGGGAACTGTGGCCTAGAGAAGTGGAATGACTTGCCCAAGGTCACACAGCTGACAAGTGGCGGAGGTGGCATTAGAACCCAGGGCCTTCTGAGTCCCAGGCCAGTGCTCCATCTACTAGGCAATGTTGCTTCTCAGTATCTGATTTCTGCCAAATGTCACAGTAATAATAATAATAATGATGGAATTTGTTAAGCACTTACTGTGTGCCAAGCACTTTTCTAAGCACTGGGGTAGATACAGGGTTATCAGGTTGCCCACGGGGGGCTCCCAGTCTTAATCCCCATTTTACAGACAAGGTAACTGAGGCACAGAGTAGTTAAGTGGCTTGCCCAAAGTCACACAGCGGACAAATGGCGGAGCCGGGACTAGAACCCACGACCTCTGACTCCCAAGCCCGGGCTCTTTCCATTAAGCGACGCTGCTTCTCTGCTAATGCAGGGATAGCTACCAAACCGTTTCCATGGTATCCGAGTTACTCAAGCACATAATACACATTTATTTATATCTTAAATACGTATCTGCACATTCAATCATTCGTTCAACTGCTTCACCCTGGTGTGGGCTTTCTGTCTTATACTCTATACGAGTAGTTCTCTCAGCTTTCACAGTTTGGAGGTAACTTTCGCCTGTCTCACCCCCTCGATTGTAAAGTCCTTGAGATGAAGGCATGTGTGTTTTCCCACGCTGTTAATAAAAACAGTATTTAAAAAGTGCTTATGATGCATTAAGCATTGGAGTAGATAAACAGTTATGAGATCGGACACAGTCCCTGTTCCACAAGGGGCTCACAAGTTATTTATTCCCACTTAACAGATGAGGAAACTGAGGGTCAGAGAGATAAAGTGACTTGCTCAGTGGCAGAGCTGGGATTCGAATCCAGGGTCTTTTAAATCTCAGTCCTATGTCACACTGACTGTTTAGGGTCCCTTCTGAATAGAAATGGGAAAGAACTCTAGGTTCTATTTATTCCTATGGTTCTTGTCTGTCCGTCTCCCCCGATTAGACTGTAAGCCCGTCAAAGGGCAGGGACTGTCTCTCTCTGTTACCGATTTGTACATTCCAAGCGCTTAGTACAGTGCTCTGCACATAGTAAGCGCTCAATAAATACTATTGATTGAATGAATGAATGAACACTCCATCACAGCCTCGGTTCAGACGTTTCCCATCCCAAAGCTCTTAAGAGAGCACCCTGATGGCCTCATTCCTTTTGAATAACCACAATAAGAATGACGGTCCATGTTAAACGCTGACTATGTACCAAGCACTATTCTAAGCGCTAGGGTAGATACAAATTAATGAGGTTGGATAAAGTCCCTGTCTCATAAGGGACTTGCACTTTCAATCCCCCTTTTACAGATGAAGTTACTGAGGCACAGACAAGCCAAGTGACCTCCCCCAGGTCACACAGCAGACAAGTGGTGGAGCCGGAATTAGAAGCCAGGTCCTTCTGACTCCCAGGCCCGGGCTCTATCCGTTAAGCCACGCTGCTTCTTTTTCCAAGGTGGAAGTGACCACCAGCCTGAGTCCATTCAAAAATGGAATTCAGGAATATTCTTTCAATATTCCAACAGCCCTCCCAGAGCCCGGGGAAGCCAACAAAACCTGCCACATTTTAGTGTGAAAGAAAAACTAGCGCCTTCCAGAGTCTGGGCATCCCAAGCCCTTGGTTAATCTCTGACTTTACCTTGTAAAACCCCATCCTACTCAACAGCTCAAATAGCATATAGGAAAGCCCACATGCACTGACCCGAAAAAAAAAAAAATGAATAAACTGATTTAAGGGAAGCGAAACACTTTTTTAGCATTAATAACCATGGCATCTGTTAAACGCTTACTATGTGCCAGACAGCCTACTAAGCCCTGGAGTGGATACAAGCAAATCGGGTTGGACACAATCCCTGTTCCCATGAGGGGTGCTCAGTCTCAATCCTCATTTTGTAGATGAGGTAACTGAGGCCTAGAGAAGTGAAGTGACTTGCCCAAGGTCACACAGCAGACAAGTGGAGGAGCTGGGATTAATAATAATAATTATAATAATAATGTTGGTATTTGTTAAGCGCTTACTATGTGCAGACCACTGTTCTAAGCGCTGGGGTAGATACAGGGTAATCAGGTTGTCCCACGTGAGGCTCACAGTTAATCCCCATTTTACAGATGAGGTAACTGAGGCACAGAGAAGTGAAGGGACTTGTCCACAGTCACACAGCTGACAAGTGGCGGAGCCGGGAGTCAAACCCATGACCTTCTGACTCCCAGACCGGTGCGCTCTATCCACTGTGCCGAATAAGCCTGACTAGAGGAGCGGAAACTCTACTTCTATTTTGCTCACCGAGGCCTCTTCAATCCCCCTGGGCCTCCCACAAAGATGAGATTCAGGATTTTAATCATCTGGCCCCCTCCTACCTAACCTCCTTAATCTCCTACTACAACCCAGCCCGCACCCTCCGCTCCTTTAACGCCGGCCTACTCACAGTTCTTCGAGCTCGTCCATCTCGCCGCCAACCCCTTGCCTTGCCTTCCTTCTGGCCTGGAACTCCTTCCCCCTTCACTCTCCACACTTTCAAAGCTCTGCTAAAATCCCATCTCCTTCAAGAGGTCTTTCATTCATTCATTCATTCATTCATTCATATTTATTGAGTGCTTACTGTGTGCACAGCACTGTACTAAGCGCTTGGAAAGTACAATTCGGCAACAGATGGAGACAATCCCTACCCAAGAACGGGTTCACATTGATTCCACTGTATTTACTGAGTGCTGACTGTGTGCAGAGCACTGTACTAAGCGCTTGAAAAGTACAATTCGGGCAACAGATAGAGACAATCCCTTCCCAAGAACGGGCTCACAGTCTTCTAGACTTCCCTGACTAATCTCTTATTTCCCCACCCTCTTTTGCTCTCCCTTTGGCACCACCTAAGCCCTTGAGCTCATCTCCAGGCTGTGAGCTCGTTGAGGGCAGGGAATGTGTCTGTCTGTTCTACTGTACTCTCCCAAGTGCGGAGTACAGTGCTTTGCACGCAGTAAGCGCTCAATAAATATGACTGAATGAATGAATCTCTGTCCCTTGCTACCAAGCCCAAAGCACTTATTGCGTAAATGGTTTTTATTGAGAGTTTACTTATGTACACAGCATTGTAATAATAGTAATAATGTTGGCATTTGTTAAGCGCTTGCTCTGTGCAGAGCACTGTTCTAAGCGCTGGGGGAGATACAGGGCAATCAGGTTGTCCCACGTGAGGCTCACAGTCTTAATCCCCATTTTACAGATGAGGTAACTGAGGCACGGAGAAGTTAAGTGACTCACCCACAGTCACACAGCTGACAGGTGGCGGAGCCGGGATTCGAACCCACGACCTCTGACTCCTAAGCCCGTGCTCTTTCCACTGAGCCACGCTGCTTGTATTAAGCACTTGGGCGACTACAATATACCAGAGTCGGCAGACATTCTCTGCTCAGCACAAGTTTATGGTCAAGAGGGTTACGTACGTATAGGAGCTTATTCTCCGCTACTTTTTCCATGTGTAATTTATATTTTACTGTCTGTCTCCCCTACTGGCTCTAAGCATAGTGGCTACAGCCCGGGCCTGGGAGTCAGAAGGTCCCGGGTTCTAATCCCATCTCTGGCACTGTCTGCTGTGTGACCTCGGGCAAGTCACTTCATTTCTCTGGGCCTCCGTTCCTTCAACTGTAAAATGGGGATTGAGACTGTGAGTCCCATGTGGGACAGGGACTGCATCCAATCCGATTTGCCTGTATCCACCTCGGCGCTCAGTCCAGTGCCTGGCACAGAGTAAACGCTGAACAAATGCCGTTATTATGTATTTCTTTATTTCCTGAGGGCAGTGATCGTCCTTATTAACTCCACTGTACTGTACTCTCCTCAGGTGTTTAGTCCAGTGCTGTAAACACAGTTAAACACTCAATAAATACCACTGATGGATTAGGCAGGGCTTCAGTTGGCCTGGGAAAGGAAGGGAGAAGTAATTCCTTAATCAAATTTGCTAGATGGTGTTAATCCTCAAACTCCAAACTTCAAAGAAACCTTAAGCCTGACAAGTACTTAAGTAGCTGAATGGCTTTATTTCAGAACTTTCCAAAATGGGAGCGCTCTGGAAAAGCCCCTTAGGTGCTTCTACCTTTTCGATTTCCCCAAACTTGCGTGGACGTGCTCTCAAGAGTCCTGGAGTAAGCATAAAGCCTAGGTATCCTGGGCACGGGCCCAAGAAACAAAAAGGCTGGAAACCATTGTTTTAAATTCTTGTTTTTATCTAATGGAGACAAAAGATCTCAAATGGTAATGGTAAGAAGAAGCGGCATGGCCCAGTGGAAAAAGCCTGGGCCTGGGAGTCTGGGAACTTGGGGATTTATCCCAGCTTGCCTGTTGGGTGATCCTGGGCAATAAGTTTACTTCTCTGTGGCTCGGTTTCCTCATCTGTAAAGTGGGCACTAAATACCCGTTCTCCCTCTCCCTTAGGCTCTGAGCCCCACAGAGCACAGGAACCGTGTCTGACCTGGTTATACTGTACCTACCCCAGAGCTTAGTAGAGTGCTGAGCACATACAAGCAATTAACAAATAATAATGATGGTATATAATAATGTTGGTATTTGTTAAGCATTTACTACGTGCCACGCACTGTTCTAAGCGCTGGGGTAGATACAAGATTATTAGGTTGTCCCACATGAGGCTCACAGTCTTAATCCCCATTTTACAGATGAGGTAACTGAGGCACTGAGAATAATAATAATAATGTTGGTATTTGTTAAGCGCTTACTATGTGCCGAGCACTGTTCTAAGCGCTGGGGTAGACACAGGGGAATTAGGTTGTCCCACGTGGGGCTCACAGTCTTAATCCCCATTTTACAGATGAGGGAACTGAGGCACAGAGAAGTTAAGTGACTTGCCCACAGTCACAAAGCTGACAGGTGGCGGAACCGGGACTAGAACCCATGACCTCTGACTCCTAAGCCTGGGCTCTTTCCACTGAGCCACCCTGCTTCTCTATATATACCACACTTATTAACATAATCATAATAATGATTTCCTATAGGAAACTGTACTACACAACAATCAGCAGTGATAGGTTCAAGGGCAGTCTGGAAAATTCATGGATGAATGATCCTTAATAGGTGGCTAGATGCGTTGGAAATGAAGAAGGAAATCGCTCTATTAAAATATTAGCATAAAATCCCGGGAGGAGGAGCCATTGGTCTGACCCGGCAGTGACGTTTTTTAGGTCGAATTATTTCAACCCAGATATTTCAGACACCGAGAGGAAATTGAAGGGAAAGTTCCAGAATGACCAGAAAAATAGATTTCACTGAAAATCTATTGGGAAAACCTATCTCTAGTATTTCGCCATGACTTCTCTTCTCCGCCCAGCACTAAGTTGCAATAAAGCCAAATATTTAGTCCTTTTCTATCTGAAATATATAGGAAAGAACTGTACAAAGACAGATGCCAGAGTGACAAAATATCTCTCAAACTAACTCGCCAAGTGAATTTGGTGGGGAACAGACCGGCGGGGCGGGGAAGGGGGCGGGAGGTGAGGGTGGGGGTTAAATACCTTCTTGAAGTACGTCTTTTAGGGTTATCCTCTCCCTGGAGATTGCTATATCCTTCACCTTAGCTTTGGCTTCCATAAGGGTGACACTTTTAAGGTCATTCTTCTCTATCCGCAGTGTAGGATAACCTGAGGAGCCAAAAGAGCCAAACAAAACTAATATAAATACCCTTATGATGAGATTTCGGGATGATCGTTTTCCAGTGTGATCTTCAGGGAAAGCAATTATGCCTCAAATTAAATGAAAAAAAGGACGAAACGCGATAAGCCCGTGCGAATTCTCACTGAGCGAGTAATACGGCACGAATGATTCCACACCGGGGAACTTTTTTAACGCCGAAATGCCAATTATGTGAAATGACTGGAACCACAATATGGTTAGGTGAAGATTCAGAACTGAACAGAAGTCTTTCGGGCGACCACGGATGTGACCACCCGCGTGAGTGTCTTGGCACTGGAGAGCAAATAGTGTTGGGTAAAAAAGCAGCTGTTGTGGTACACACCAATGCCCTCTTCTGGACAGTTTTTCTCTAAGATCTGTAAAGCAGTTCCTTATATTAAATGAAGCTTTTGGGGTCTTTTTCTCCCAAGAATCCACAAAATATAAATTTACACAAGGTCTATTTCAGAAAGTGGGGACTCCGTTATGCCACCCAGTTTAATCATACTGAAAACCAGCCCGCTTTTAGGGAGACAGAAGTCATCTGTAAGTTAAATACTATCCTTACCAAATATTAAATACCATCATTATTATTGTAAGTGACACTTTCGAGGCCCCAAAGACTTCGAGAGTGTTATTTTCAGGTCAGTGAATAAAATACCAGATTTACTCACCTAACCGCCTCCACCACCTCCCTATCCGACCACCCCATTCTTGAGGAGGAAATAAAATATCACTGGTGTAAGCGGCGTTAGGCGGTCCCAGGAGTAAATAGGATAAACTCTTTAAATTGGTAGGCTACAAAGCCACAAAAATATTTTTCATTAAATTCTGCAAAACATTTAACTACAATTCCAATATTTTTGGCTTAAAAGGTGTCCCTTGCATATTTCTCTGGCTTTAAAAATATGACTTCTTGATATTAGATCTTTGGTATTTCAGATATAACTCTCGTGAGCCACCATCATAAGCTTGATGGTGTTTTTTGTTGTTGTTGTTCTGTGGAGTGGAAGAAGAGATTTGAGGATGAAATCCCAGGTGTCCACATGAAGCATACTGACGATCGGTGGTGGCCCGTGACCAAGCTGGGGAAAATCGGTTTGGAGTGACATTAAACTCTTACTGGTGACGGGTGTGGCGTTATTGGGGGTGTCGGCTCTCAGGTACTGAGTCGTCTGCGTGGACGGCTGAGACAAACCTTGTGAGCTACTGCTGTCGCTTATACTGAAAAACAGGTTGGGGAAAGATATTTTGAAGGCGATGTTAAGGAACGGTATTTTCTCATGCACAAATTTTAGTACTTCGAAACCTATTAGGAACTCTTAGGCTGGCAAAAAACTGTCGAAATGTAGGCCATGTTTTGGCTAATAAAATTGCAACCGATTTCATATTTCACTAAAACCCTTCATCAGCTGATTACATCGTTTTCTGTCCTTGTCTCCTCTTAGCAGAGATCTTTTAGTAACAGGCACATCATAGTAACAGTAATGATAATAATAATAATCAGCAGCCACAGTGGAATTTGTTAAGCGCTTACTATCTACCCAACTAAGTGCTGGGTAGAAATAAGGTAATTGGGTCCCACATGGGGTTCACAGTCTAATAATAATTAGTATGGTATTTGTTGAGCACTTACCAAAAGCTTAGATAAATTCGCCACCTTTGCATAAATTACGAAGTACTTAGTGATCTTCTAACAATGTAAAGTTCCTGGCCTGAAAGCTACAACCTCAGTTTTCTCTATTTCTTTCAGGGAATTGCAAACACTGTCCGAGTCCAGAAGTGAATTGGTACGAATGATTCAAATTTAATCCCTAACACCTGTTTTCGCTGTATTAATTTTCTGCTGTTTATTCTTGGCTGCCAGCAAATTTCTGCAAAACTCTGGTAGACTTTTGCAAAATTTTTCATTTTGCAAGGGGAAATTTGGGAGAAAGCTGTAGCCTCTAGAAATGCAATACCAGGCTCTCCTCTCTTTCGATGTACTTAGAATTGTCCCAGCTGGGAAACTTGTATGTTTGTTTTTCATCTGCTCTCCTTTCTATATGCGATTTGCCATTCCGATTCATCTAAATACTTCACTCTGACTTTTCTCTGTATGCCCTCAGTTCTCTTTAGGGTTTCCTTAACCATGTCCGAAGGGTCCACAAAACACACTTTTTTTTAAAAATGGTATTTGTTAAGAGCTCAGTATGTCTTAAACACTGTTCTAAGCACTAGGATAGACATAAATCAGTCAGGCTGAATACAGTCCTGGTCCCACATGGGGCTCACAGGAGGAAGAACGAGTATTTAGTCCCCATATTACAGCTGAGGAAACTGAGGCCCAGAGAAATCGGGTGTCATTCATTCATTCATTCAATAGTATTTATTGAGCGCTTACTATGTGCAGAGCACTGTACTAAGCGCTTGGGATGAACAAGTCGGCAACAGATAGAGACAGTCCCTGCCGTTTGACGGGCTTACAGTCTAATCGGGGGAGACGGACAGACGAGAACGATGGCACTAAACAGCGTCAAGGGGAAGAACATCTCATAAAAACAATGGCAACTAAATAGAATCAAGGCGATGTACAATTCATTAACAAAATAAATAGGGTAACGAAAATATATACAGTTGAGCGGACGGGTACAGTGCTGTGGGGATGGGAAGGGAGAGGTGGAGGAGCAGAGGGAAAAGGGGAAAATGAGGCTTTAGCTGCGGAGAGGTAAAGGGGGGATGGCAGAGGGAGTAGAGGGGGAAGAGGAGCTCAGTCTGGGAAGGCCTCTTGGAGGAGGTGATTTTTAAGTAAGGTTTTGAAGAGGGGAAGAGAATTAGATTGTCGGAGGTGAGGAGGGAGGGCGTTCCAGGACCGCGGGAGGACGTGACCCAGGGGTCGACGGCGGGATAGGCGAGACCGAGGGACGGTGAGGAGGTGGGCGGCAGAGGAGCGGAGCGTGCGGGGTGGGCGGTAGAAAGAGAGAAGGGAGAAGAGGTAGGAAGGGGCAAGGTGATGGAGAGCCTTGAAGCCTAGAGTGAGGAGGTGTCTTCACCAAGGTCACCCAGCAGGCAAGTGGCAGAGCTGTGATTAGAACCCAGGTCCTCTGATTTTCAGGCCAAGGTTCTTTCCACTAGGCCACGATGCTTCCTCTCCCCAACAGCCCCCATGAGCTGTTTCCAATTTCCCTGACACTCACTTCCTCAGTTTGTCAGTCAGTCAATCGTATTTACTGAGCACTACACTAAGCGCTTGGGAGAGTAAAATATAACAATATAATGGACACAAGCCCTGCCCATACTGGGCATTTCTGTTCCGCTCCTTCCCCTCACTCTATGAACATGCTATAACTTCTGTTTTATGCAAAAGAAAACAATGTTCAGCCCCAAATCCATTCTAGAGTTATACAATCTGTCCGCCCACACTTAAAGAGCATTAGACTGTCAGGAGACCTGGGTTCTAGTTCTGACTCCACCACTTCCTTGAGGGTGTTCCATACTAGAGGCAGGACAAGGGTGAGAGGTCAGTGGCAAGACAGACGAAATCAAGGTACTGAAATTGGTTGGCATTAGGGAAGCCAAGAGGGAAGGCTGGGTTGTAGTAGGAGAGTAGTGAGGTGAGGTAGGAGGGGGCAAGGTGATTGAGTACTTTAAAGCCAATGGTGAGGTATTTCTGTGTGATGAGGAGGTGGATGGGCAACCACTGGAGGTTCTTGAGCAGTGGGGATGCATGGCCTGAACGCTTTTATAGAAAAATGATCTGGGCAGCAGAGTGAAGTACAGACTAGAGTGGGGAAAGAAAAGAGACATGGAGGTCAACAATGAGGCTGATGCGGTAACCACGGTGGGAAAGGATAAACTCTTGGATTATTCCTTCATTCATTCATTCAATAGTATTTATTGAGCACTTACTAAGTGCAGAGCACTGTACTAAGCGCTTGGAATGTACAAAAATGGCAACAGATAGAGACAGTCCCTGCCCACTGACGGGCTTATAGTCTAATCGGGGGAGACAGACAGACAAGAACAGTAGCAATAAATAGAATCAAGGGGATGAACATCTCCTTAAAACAATAGCAATAAAGAGAATCGAGGTGATGTACATCTCATTATCAAAATAAATAGGGTAATGAAAATATATACAATTGAGCGGTGGAGTACAGCGCTTAGGGGAAGGGAAGGGAGAGGGGGAGGAGCAGAGGGAAAGGGGGGAAAAGAGGGCTTAGCTGAGGGGAGGTGAAGGGGGCGTTGAGGGGGAGCAGAGGGAGCAGAGGGAAAGGGGGAAGCTCAGTCTGGGGGAAGCTCAGACTGGATAAACGAGGTAGTGGTTTGGATGGAGAAGAAAGGGTGAACTTTAGTGGTGTTATGAAAGTTGAACAGACAGGATATACTGAGAGACTGAATTTGTGGGTTGAATGAGAGAGATGAGTCGAGATTAATGCCAAGGTTACTGGCCTGTCAGACAGGAAGCACGGTGGTGCTGTCGAGAGTGACGGGAAAATCAGGGAGAGGGCAGGGTTTGGGTGGGAAGATAAGGAATTCCCTCTGGGACCTGTTAAGTTTGAGGTGTCGGCGGGACATCCAGGTAGAGATGTTCTGAAGGCAAAATGAAATGAGAGACTGCAGAGAGGGTGAGAGACCAGGACTGAGGATGGAGATTTAGGAATCATGCCTGCAGAGATGGCATCTGAAGCCACGGGCGCGATTGAGCTCTCCAAGGGAGTGGGTGTAGACGGAAAAGAGACGGGGACACAGAACTCAACCTGGAAAGACTCCCAGGGTTAAGAGGTTTCTCCTACTTGCTCCTCTGTCCCTTCCTCCCCGTGTATGTGACAGCCAGAGCTGACAGGATCATTTCTGATTCCCATCTGCACCAGAGTGGGATTGTGAGCCCTGGGCGGGACAGGGACTGCGTCCAACCTGATTAATTTGTATCTACCCCCGGCGCTCAGTCCACTGCCTGGCACATAGGTCATGGGTTCGAATCCCAGCTCGGCCACTTGTCAGCTGTGTGACTTTGGGCAAGTCACTTAACTTCTCTGTGCCTGTTACCTCATCTGTAAAATGGGGAGTAAGACTGTGAGCCCCATGTGGGACAACCTGATTCCCCTGTGTCTACCCCAGCGCTTAGAACAGTGCTCGGCACATAGTAAGCGCTTAACAAATACCAATATTATTATTATTATTATTATTATTATTATTATTAAGCGCTTTAACAAATACCATCATTAGTAGGGTGCTCTGTCCAGAGTAAGCACTTGATAAAAACTGCTGCTACTAGAGAACGCGGGCGGGGCTCTTCCTCTCCAAGCACCCCCGTCTCCTCTGCAGCCAGTCACGTCCAAGACCACCCTTTCGGCGGCAAGCTCAATGAGAAAAGATGGCCGAGGTGAGCCAGGCCACCTCCGGGATTCACAGCCTGACCTCTGTGGGTGCCGGGTGACACGTTACAAACAAACCAACGGAACAAAAAAAAAACCACCGCGCCGCTTTACCTGTCCTCCAGCTCAATTCTTTTCATACTATGAAGGTGCAAAACAGCTAATATTATTGCTACCAGGAATATCACAGCACAGCAAACTCCTACGCTGATATAAAACACTCGAGTGGAAGTGGTAGGAGCTGCATTTACAGGGTCATCTGCAACGAAAAAGAAAAATGCGTATTAGAGTCTTAAAAGTCGGTTTATTTTTTCCATCGTATATTGTGCGAGATGAGTACCTGAGTCCTTGGTACTGAGGTCATCCAGCGCTACAAGTAATAATGTAATAATTTCAGCATTCGTTAAGGGTTATGTGCTCGGCGCTGAACTAAGCGCTAGAGTGGAATCAAGCAAATCGGGTTGGGTACCGTCTCTGTCCCGCATGGGGCTTACAGTCTTAATCTCCATTTCACAGATGAAGTAACTGAGGCCCAGGTCCTTCTGAATCCCAGGCCCGTGCAGAGCATGAGACTCTTAATCTCAGGGTCGTGGGTTCGTGCCCCACGTTGGGCGCTTGAGTTTAGAGAAGCAGCGTGGCCTAGTGGAAAGAGCCTGGGCTTGGGAGTCAGAGGTCATGAGTTCGAACCCCAGCTCTGCCACTTGTCAGCTGTGTGACTGTGGGCAAGTCACTTAACTTCTCTGTGCCTCAGTTATCACATCTGTAAAATGGGGATTAACTGTGAGCCTCAGGTGGGACAACCTGATTACCCTGTATCTACCCCAGCGCTTAGAACAGTAAGCGCTTAACAAATACCAACATTATTATTATTACTGTTATTATCCACTAAGCCACGCTGCTCCACAGTATGACAATTCACATTCTCTTTCGGGTCCTAACAGGAATGTCTCTGCCACTTGTCCACTGTGAGGCCTTGGACAAGTCACATCATTTCTCTGTGCCCAAGTTAGCTTAATGGGGATTCATGAGAACCCCGTGAGGGAAAGGGACTTAGTCCAACCTGATAAACGTCTAACTACTCTAGCACTTAGAACGGCATCTGGAACATAGTAAGCACTTGACACCATAAAAAAAACAGGTTTTATTTCATTTGTCCATTATCGACTGTGATTTAAATACCAGTTACTGATATTAATCAAATATTTGAAAATAGATATATCAGAAAAAATCTATGTAAACAGACCCAACTAGAAGAGATGGACCATCTCACTATGTTGGAAAATACACACATCTCTGCGTGTGCGCCTTGAAAAATGATTTCATTATCAAAGGGTGAATTTAGTCATCTTTCAAAATCATGAAAGTACTTAAGACCCATGATCACTGCACATCCCAAGAGCAGCTGTCAGTGGATGATGTTTTAAGAATGAGGACTGAGGAAATAATTCCTTTCTTGGAATCCATCCCAAATAGTTCAGTCAACAGAGAGTGATATTGAGGATCTACAGCAACCTCCTTTACCTACGGAATGCAATCTGTTCTGGCGTATAAAACAGATATGAGTGATTCAAAATAAATCAGCTAGAGGACACAGGAGAAAAGAGCATTAAGGTCCTTTCTGCCTTGACTCGCTTAAGAACCCTGGAGGTCAGAGTGCGCAGTAAAAATATGCATAATGCAAGAACTGTGTGTTTTGGGAAATAAACTGAAGTACTCCCTCAGTTGCCCTCTCACGGTCACACCTGGAGAGTTTTCAGTCTTCTACCAGTCTCGGCTACGGGAGGGAGAGTCAAGCAGAGCCCTGTCCAGTCTATTCCTAGCTTGGACAATGACTAGCGAGTGGAAGGCCATCTGCTACGAGTCAAAACTCACCCAGGTTGGGCAGCAGTGGCATGAGAGAGAGTCAGGGTGCAGACTTGTTTACTGTGCGGAAGGAGGCAATGATAAACCACTTCTGTATTTTTACCAAGAAATTTCTACGGATCCACTACCGGAATGACTGCAGATGGAGAGCGGGAAGTTCTGGGAGAGATGTGTCTGTGGTGTCGCTATGAGTCGGAAACAACTCGACGGCATAAGACAAGACGAGACTCCCTCAATCTACCACAGTGGCAAAAAAGTAATTCGATCATCAGACTTACAAATAGTTCTGCTGCTGTTTCTGTCGGATGTTGGAGTTTTTACTTCTTCAAGTTCTGAAGAAAAGGAGATAAACTAGTTTAGCAATCACATCCCCACCAGAGCAATTCCATATGCTAATCCCCTGCCTCATTGCCTGTGCAAAGCTCTGGAACACAGGCTGAACCATGTCTGGTAGCAAAACTGTAAGAGTTGAACATTTGGATAATGCATATTCAATTTAAAATAGACTTTGTTCCAAATTACCTCCCTCCATGAGATTTTCCTCACTTTCTGTAAACTAAGCATGAAAATGGGCACAGCAGGAATTGGCTAAATCGTATTACCAAGTATTTTAGGTTGAGATGAGCTTGCCATTAAGAAAGAGCTTAATCTGTCCATTAAATAAGCCTCCTGCAATGACATTTTGAATCAATATTTATATATTTTCCTTTTAGGATTATTTTGGGGGGGGGAGAAGTGGGCATTTTTACCTTGCTGATCCACCTTTAAATCTAGAAAGCCCTCTCTTTCTAAATGATTTACCTCAAAAGCTACTATACCTGTATCATAATTTTGGAAGCAGTGAAGTCCAATGGACAGAAAATAGGACTAAAAATAGAAAATAAATCCAGCTCTGCCAGTTACTACCTATGTGACCTCAGGCAAATCAGATAACTTCTCTGGGCATCAGTTGCATCTTCTCTAGAATGGGGCTAAGACATTACTCTGTCCACCTTTCTGACTCTGATCCCCATGTGGGACGTTGATCGGGGTCGATCTGATTATCTTGTATCTACCCCAGGATTTGAAAAGTGCTTGGCATCCAGTAAGTGTTTAAGAATGATAAGTACCCAAACTCAGAGCAGCGAAAGCTGGATCTGTCAAAGAGATTCACCTAAATCTTGACTTTTCACTCTATAAACATTCCTCAAGGTCTTCTGACCTCTGTCTTTGACCAATCCCTTACCACTCATAACCTCTACCACAGGGTGGGAGGGGAAATGAAGTTAAATTTAATCAACCTATATTCCTAGCTGCTCTGGCCACTTAGGTAAAAAGTGACGAATTGAAGTAAAAATTGTGAAGAATCAAAAGAACAATTCTCTCACGGTATTCTTGGTCTTCATTACCAGGGATAACTAAGCTTTGGTTACATCCTGAGAAGCTGCGTGTCCTAATGGACAGAGCAAGGGCCTGGGAGTCAGAAAGACCTGGGTTCTAATCCCACATCTACTACTCGTCAGCTCTGTGACCCTGGGCAAGTCACTTTCACTGCTCTGTGTCTCAGTTCCCTTGTCTGTAAAATGAGGGTTAACACTGTGAGCCCCATGAGGGACAGGAACCGTGTCATACTCGATTATCTTATCCACCCCAGCGCTTGGTACAGAGCCTGCTATATAGTAGGCACTTAATTATTATTATTTTTATTATTTTAATGCAATCAGATGGAGTTTCCTTCCGCAACTGTATAGTACTGGACAATTTACAATTCTAAACGTGCAAGTGTTTTGAAAGATGGAGGCCTTACTTTTGTAGCACATTTTCCTTCGTTTGAAATTTAAGACTGTGAAATTTTTAGAAGAATTTATTGTCAGGTTGAGCTGCATGAGAATCGTCACTTCGGAATCAATTTTGCCGGTGCAGGAGAGTTCCACCCGAAACACTGCAATGAAAACCCAGAAGAACATGAGAATTATTAAGAGGATATTTCACAGCTAGCATTTAAAGAGCATTAAAAATCTAGAAGCCTTGGGAATTTATCTGCATCTGTCCTGGGACCTCTGCAACCAGGCAACCTTCCAGGAGTCCCGTCCAAACTGTTAACCCCTTGTTGCTTAAATCCATTCCTTCTACTAGTCACCTTCCTTGCCCCTCATTCCTCTATCCTTCTGGTAGCACTATTTCCCCCAGATCTTGCTCAACTCCATAATGAATTTCCTCTGCTCACACAGTGAAGTCGCTTCCTCTGTCCAAAGAGCTTGGCAGAGTACAATATAATAATTAACAGTCACATACCCTGCCCACCAAGAGCTTACAGCCTAGAGGGTGTTGCTGGTGAAAATCCCCGGTCATCCTTCCATCGCTTCAAATGATTACTCGGACCACTGACAAGTCAGCCCTCTCCTCTGCTCATTCATTCATTCATTCAATAGTATTTATTGAGCGCTTACTATGTGCAGAGCACTGTACTAAGCGCTTGGGATGAACAAGTCGGCAACAGATAGAGACAGTCCCTGCCGTTTGACGGGCTTAAGGTCTAATCGGGGGAGACGGACAGACAAGAACAATGGCACTAAACAGCGTCAAGGGGAAGAACATCTCGTAAAAACCGATGGCAACTAAATAGAATCAAGGCGATGTACAATTCATTAACAAAATAAATAGGGTAACGAAAATATATACAGTTGAGCGGACGGGTACAGTGCTGTGGGGATGGGAAGGGAGAGGTGGAGGAGCAGAGGGAAAAGGGGAAAATGAGGCTTTAGCTGCGGAGAGGTAAAGGGGGGATGGCAGAGGGAGTAGAGGGCGAAGAGGAGCTCAGTCTGGGAAGGTCTCTTGGAGGAGGTGATTTTTAAGTAAGGTTTTGAAGAGGGAAAGAGAATCAGTTTGGCGGAGGTGAGGAGGGAGGGCGTTCCAGGACCGCGGGAGGACGTGACCCGGGGGTCGACGGCGGGATAGGCGAGACCGAGGGACGGCGAGGAGGTGGGCGGCAGAGGAGCGGAGCGTGCGGGGTGGGCGGTAGAAAGAGAGAAGGGAGGAGAGGTAGGAAGGGGCAAGGTGATGGAGAGCCTCGAAGCCTAGAGTGAGGAGTTTTTGTTTGGAGCGGAGGTCGATAGGCAACCACTGGAGTTGTTTAAGAAGGGGAGTGACATGCCCAGATCGTTTCTGCAGGAAGATGAGCCGGGCAGCGGAGTGAAGAATAGACCGGAGCGGGGCGAGAGAGGAGGAAGGGAGGTCAGAGAGAAGGCTGACACAGTAGTCTAGCCGGGATATAACGAGAGCCCGTAATAGTAAGGTAGCCGTTTGGGTGGAGAGGAAAGGGCGGATCTTGGCGATATCGTAGAGGTGAAACCGGCAGGTCTTGGTAACGGATAGGATGCGTGGGGTGAACGAGAGGGACGAGTCAAGGATGACACCGAGATTGCGGGCCTGCGGGACGGGAAGGATGGTCGTGCCATCCACGGTGATGGAGAAGTCTGGGAGCGGACCGGGCTTGGGAGGGAAGATGAGGAGCTCAGTCTTGCTCATGTTGAGTTTTAGGTGGCGGGCCGACATCCAGGTGGAGACGTCCCGGAGGCAGGAGGAGATGCGAGCCTGATGCTTGCATCAGGAGATGCTCAGCAACAGGTCCGCTCCTCCGGCAACAAACTATTTTCTCCTTGTAAACCAACTATTTCCTCATCTGTAGGCCCCTCCTAAAGTCCCCTGCGGCCCCACCACCTCCCTCGTCTCTCAAGACCTCACCACTCACGTGGCTGGGGAAAGAGAAACCTGTCACCAGCTCAATTCTCCTCTAAATTCTCTATCTGTCCCTGACTGGGAATTTCAACAGATCTTAAACTCTGGAAAGTTTCAGGGAGAGGGTTAAGGAGATGGAAAAGGAGTTCGTATGCTTGGTGTTGCCACTGCCAATCAACAGCCATTCAGACCTTCCCGGTTCTCTGGTCTCTGGGATTCCCCTCAGAATTTCCTTCCAACCTCTGGAAGGATCTTGACCCCACTGGGAAAAATATAGTCTGAAAACGATAGCACCAGTGGTCCCTCCTGGGGTTGGAGGTGTTGGCTGTATCTAAACTGGTACAGGCACTTATATCCCGGTTGGATTATTGTGTCAGCTTTCTCTCTGATCTCCCTTCCTCCTGTCTCTCCCTGTTCCAGTCTATTCATTCCGCTACCCGGCTCATCGTCCTGCAGAAACGCTCTGGGCCACTCTCCTTCTTAAAAACCTTCAGTGGTTGCCTATCAACCTGCGCACGAAACAAAAACTTCTCACTCTAGGCTACAAGGCTCTCCATCCCCTTGCCCCCTCCTACCTCTCCTCCCTTCTCTCTTTCTACTTCCCACCCCGCACGCTCCGCTCCTCTGCCACCCACCTCCTCAGTGTCCCCCGTTCTCGCCTATCCCGCCGTCGACCCCTGGACCACGTCCTCCCGCTGTCCTGGAATGCCCTCCCCCCTCACCTCCGCCAAACTAATTCTCTTCCCCTCTTCAAAGCCCTACTGAGAGCTCACCTCCTCCAAGAGGCCTTCCCAGACTGAGCTTCCCCTTTTCTCTCTGCTTCCCCTCTAGCCCCCCTTCACCTCCCCTCAGCTAAGCCCCCTTTTCCCCTCCTTTCCCTCTGCACCTCCCCCTCTCCCTTCCCCTCCCTTCAGCACTGTGCTCGTCCGCTCATTTATATATATTTTTATTACCCTATTTAGTTTGTTGATGAGATGTACATCACCTTGATTCTATTTATTGCTATTGTTTTAATGAGATGTAAATCCCCTTGATTCTATTTATTGCTACTGTTCTTGTCTGTCTGTCTCCCCCGATTAGACGGTAAGCCCGTCAACGGGCAGGGACTGTCTCTATCTGTTGCCGATTTGTACATTCCAAGCACTTAGTACAGTGCTCTGCACATAGTAAGTGCTCAATAAATACTACTGAATGAATGAATATCACGCCGCATTCATTACAGGGACTTGTGATCAATCCATCAATCAATCGCAATTTATTGGGCGCTTCCTGTGTGCAGAGCATTCATTCAGTCGTATTTGAGCTTTTACTGTGTGCAGAGTATTCATTCATTCAATTGCATTTACTGAGCGCTTACTGTGTGCAGTGCACTGTACCAAGCGCTTGGGAAAGTACAATACACCAACAAAGAGCGACAATCCCTGCGCACCACGAGCTCGCCGTCTGCGGGGGTGGGAGAAGAGACATCAACTAATAATAATAATAATAATAATGTTGGTATTTGTTAAGCGCTTACTATGTGCCGAGCACCGTTCTAAGCGCTGGGGTAGACATAGGGGAATCAGGTTGTCCCACGTGGGGCTCACAGTCTTCATCCCCATTTTACAGATGAGGGAACTGAGGCCCAGAGAAGTTAAGTGACTCGCCCACAGTCACCCAGCCGACAAGTGGCAGAGCCGGGATTCGAACTCATGAGCCCTGACTCCAAAGCCCATGCTCTTTCCACTGAGCCACGCTGCTTCTCTAAGGCCTGGGGAGAGTACAATGTATCAGTTTAACAGACACATTCCCTGCCCACAAAATGCTCACAGAGTCTAAAAGGAGACAGACATTTATATAAATAAATTCCAGCTATATACATAAATGTTGGGGGCTGAGGAAGGGGTAACTATAGGGAGCAAATCAGGGCGACCCAGAAGGGAGTGGGAAAAGAGGAAATGAGGGTTTAGGGAAGGACTCTTGGAGGAGATGTGCCTTCAGTAAGGCTTCAAAGGTGGAAAGAGTAACTGTCAGATATGGAGAGAAGGAGTTCCACGCCAAACGCAAGATGTGGGTGAGAGGTCGGGGGTGAGCTAGACAAGATCAAGGCACAGGGAGAAGGTTGTCATTAGAGGAGTGAAGTTTGCGGACTGGGTTGTAACAGGAGAGCAGCGAGGTAAAACAGGCAGGGATAAGGTGATTGAGTGCTTTAAAGCAGATGGCAAGGAGTTTGGTTTGAGGAGGAGGTGGATGGGCAACCACTGGAGGTTCCTGAGGAGTGGGGAAACACGGACTGAAAAGTTTTTGTAGAAAAAGAACCTGGGCAGCAGAGTGAAGTATGGACTGGAAGAGGGAGAGACAGAAGGCAGGGGAGTCAGCAAGGAGGCCGATACAGCGATCGAGGCAGGATGGATAAGTGCTTGGAATAGCGTGTAGCATTATGAATGGAGAGGAAAGGGCGGATTTTAGCGATGTTGTGAAAGTTTGAACTGACAGGATTTAGTGATAGATTGAATATGTGCATTGAATGAGAGAGATGAGTCAAGGATCACACCAAGGATATGGGCTTGCATGACAGATGCAACGTGGCTCAGTGGAAGGAACAAGGGCTTGGGAGTCAGAGGTCATGGGTTTGAATCTGCCACTTAGCTGTGTGACTGTGGGCAAGTCACTTCACTTCTCTGGGCCTCAGTTCCCTCATCTGTAAAATGGGGATTAAGACTGTGAGCCTCATGTGGGACAACATGATGACCTTGTATCCACCCCAGCGCTTAGAGTGGTGCTCTGCACATGGTAAGCGCTTAACAAGTACCAGCATTATTATTATTATTATGACAGAAAGAAAGGTGGTGCTGTCTGCAGTCACAGGAAAATCTGGGAAGGACATAGTTTGGATGGGAAGATAAGGAGTTCTGTTTTGGAGATGTTAAGTTTGAGGTGTCCGGGACATCCAAGTAGATATGTACTGGAGGCGGGAGGAAATGCCAGACTGCAAGAGAAGGAGAGAGATCTGGGCTGATTCCCACTGATTCCCAAGTGTAGATTTGGGAATTATCCCAATTGAGATGGTAGTAGAAGCCACAAGAGTGAATGAGTTCTCTAAGGGAGTGGGTGTACATGGAGAAAAGAAAGGGGCCCAGAACTGAGCCTTGAGGGACCAAAATTTAAGGGAGTGTAGTAGCTAGCATTCCTGAGATGACAGTTGCTCAATTAAATCTTACAGCAAAAGCCTGATTCTCCAGAGAATCTTCAATCAAAAATAGCCTACGGTGATAGATAAATTGCATCAGAGGGCTGGAAAAAAGCTCAAGAGTTTATTTAGCTCGTTTCCTCACCTCCAGGCAGAAAAAAACCACATAAAATACGCAGAGTAGACAGGTCTTGGTTAAACTACTGGCATCCTCCTTTAAAACCCCACTTAAGCAACCACAGAATTTCTCTTTATCTAGTCACAGGGTCCTTTACAAAAATCAATCATTCAACCAATCTTATTTATTGAGTGCTTACTGTGTGCAGAGCACTGAACCTGGTGCTTGGGAGAGCACAATACAACAGAGCTGATAGCCTCGTTCCCTGTCTACAGTGGGCTTACGGTCTAGAGGTGGCTTAAATTTCCGTTGGAAGGATATCTGCTTATATTACGGCTTGTCTTAATTTAGGTCTGTCAGCACTGTCTTTTGGAACCCTTAACTCCCTTTCCATGAAAGCTACATCCAAAATAAATATCTTCCTCTTTATATTAATAAATTTCATTATTAATTTTTGAGTTGAAGGGGAAACTGAAGAGAGTAAAAGTACAAATCTGAGGGAGCGAGAGGGAATCAGCCTGCCTCTGGTCAAGTGGGATTCCAAATTTCTACCCAATTCTACCTAAAAAAAAAGTTCGTCCTGAAGAAAAGAGAAAAGTCTCATTACCTGAAGAAGCAATTATCTGAAGAGCTGAAAATCCTACCACTAACTTTCACTGCCCTACAATCACTCAGACTTTCAAGCATAGTAAATCATTCTTTGGTGATTTTATGAAAGCATAGTAAATGGAATGGAATGGGTATGCCTCTGCTTGACTCTCCCCGTCCCTCCCTCCTTGATTTCTTTTTCTCGAAAACATCATTTGCAGCCCTACTGTGAGACCGTATAAGAATTTCTAAATAACATCAGTAGCCTATAATATTGTCATCGGCACTGTCACTGCCCGAATGACGCACCTAAGAAAAAATGAACATCAACAGCCACGGAAAGGACAGTCTGGGGGTTATACTTTCAACTAAACTCACCGAAACTCAAAACCTCAAAACTATAAAGCCTATAGTTGTAGCCTAAATGAACGTGGCTTAATCATGCAGTTATAGCCGTCCATCAAGCAAGCCAGAGAGACCAGTGAGTATGGGACTAACCACACTCATAGTCTTTTCCATAGTCTTTTCCCTGGCGGGGAGCTATTTTTCAGGTTGCCCTGCTCTCCCCTCCTGCCTCTGGGCCCTTCCATATCCAAGACTATGATGGCCAAATTAGGCTGTTACACTGTAATGAGTTTATCTGGCGGGGAGGAGCTACCCATCAACTTTGGCACTGCAGTTTTCTTTGAAGAAAAAGAGACTACTCACCTGATAAAGTGCGAGGGACCTCTCCCTGAACAGAAATGTTGACTTGGGGCACATCCATAGCTGCAGGATTATCTGTCTGAAATCCCAGTTTATATCCAACCTGGAAGAGGAAAGAGAATGAAAAGGAAACAGAACTATCGGATAGTCACGGAACATTAACAACTTCAGATTCCCAACATCCTAAGTAACGTTAATATTAATAATAATGTTGGTATTTGTTAAGCGCTTACTATGTGCAGAGCACTGTTCTAAGCGCTGGGGGAGATACAGGGTCATCAGGTTGCCCCACGTGAGGGGTCAGTCTTAATCCCCATTTTGCAGATGAGGTAACTGAGGCACAGAGAAGTGAAGTGACTTGCCCACAGTCACACAGCTCACAAGTGGCAGAGCCAGGATTCGAACCCATGACTTCTGACTCCCAAGCCCGTGCTCTTTCCACTGAGCCACGTTGCTTCCCTGACACTGCCAAAAGGAAGGGAAGTGTGTCGCCTAGTGGATAGGGCACGGGCCTGGGAGTCAGAGGAACTGGGTTCTAATCCCGGCTCCATCATTTGCCTGTGTGACCTTGGGCAAGTCGCTTACCTTCTCCGTGCCTCAGTTTCCTCATCGGTAAAATGGAGATTAAGATTTTGAATCCTAGGTGGGACAGGTACTGTGTCCAACCCCATTAGCTTATACCTACCCCAGCGCTTGGTACAGTGCCTGGCACAAAACAAATACCATTAAAAAACAACCACCACAACAAATAAAAACCCAACTACAACAAAAAACAGGTGAGGGCAATTTAAGATTTAAAAAACGACACAATTCTCCCACTGCTCTGAAATGTAAATGCCAACCGTCTATAACTAAAATGTGGTACGCTCTATCTCCCCAAATATGCAAAATAACCATGAGATAGATTTTCAGCAACAAATGATTTAAAAAAAACAATCTTAAGAACAACTCTATAATGGGTTTATCTCTCTGGCCTTGCTTACTACAGCTTGACTTTACAAAACACAGATGATTTTTCCAAGAAAATGCCAAATCTCATAAGGATGAAGCAAATTATTAAAGGCAATCGCTTTTTTAGTGTTGGAAAAATAGAGCGGCGAGAGATAAGCAATATCATTTATGTATCCCTTTCAGGCAAAAAATGCTCAATTGTATTCACTGAGCACTTACTGTGTGCTGAGAACTCTACCAAGCACTTGGGAGAATACATTACATGATCCCTGCCCACAAGGAGCTTACAGTCTACAGGGAGAGACAAACATTAAAAGAGATTAGGGAATATGGGGAATAGTAGAGTGTAAGAACATTTAATGTGATTATTTGGCACTGGGGTGAGTATCATATTGCTTTTGGGGTACACAGCCAACTGCACAGTTGATGCAGAGGAGAGGACAGGTTGGAGAAAAAGAAGCTCGGTCTGTGAAGGCCTCTTAGAGGTGATGTGATTTTAGGAGGGTTTTGAAGGTGGAGAGAAGGGCGATCTGTCGCAGACTAGGGGGAAGAAGTCATAGTGAGAGCCCTTGCAGTCTTGTCTTTTTGAAGCCCCCTCCTTTGCTGAGGTCAGGTGAGAAAACATAGACCAATCTTGGTCCAACTAGTTCCCCCATCTCTTTGGGCTACATGCTCTACTGTTACACTGCTGCTCCTCCGCTCCTCCGGCCTACTGACTTCCTTCACGTTTAGAAGCAATTTCCTCCACTCTTGAGCGGACTAGTTCTCTGACCACAGCCCCCTGGACAAGGGACAAGGAGAGGTGCAAGATGTCGCACGCATCAAGCTGGGCAGAAGGCCCCCCCGAGTGTGACAAAATACGTGATGCCATTTTGCACGTGTATCCCAAGATCTCCGCCCACCTCACCCCCATAAAGAGTGTTTCTCCAAGGGAGTTGTGCCTATCCCTCACCCCCACTTGCTCCAGGGCCTTCAAGTACCCCCTCCCGCCCCCCAAACACACGCCCCTCAGCACCTCGGAACAAACTTCTGAGTTGCTACGTTGAGCAGCCGGAGCAGAAGCAGAAATCGGTGCTGAAAATATAAATGCTGGGCACGAAGGGATCCAGTGCCCAATTTGGAGAACAGAGAGGCAAAATAAACTGAAAACCGGACAACTGGCCACCCTATTCTTGATCCTTACGAGCTCCTCCTCTAGACTATAGCAGCAGGGTGTAGTGGATAAAGCACAGACGTGGGAGTCAGAGGGTTATTAATAATGTTGGTATTTGTTAAGCGCTTACTATGTGCGGAGCACTGTTCTAAGCGCTCGGGTAGACTCAGGGGAATCAGATTGTCCCACGTGGGGCTCACAGTCTTAATCCCCATTTTACAGATGAGGTAACTGAGGCACAGAGAAGTGAAGTGACTTGCCCACAGTCACACAGCCGACAAGTGGCAGAGCCGGGATTCGAACTCATGAGCCCTGACTCCAAAGCCCATGCTCTTTCCACTGAGGTTATGCATTCTAATCCCGGCTCTGCCATTTGTCTGCTGTGTGGCCTTGGGCAACTCACTTAACTTCCTTGTGCCTCAGTTACCTCATCTGTAAAACGGAGATTAAGACTGTAAGCCCCAAGGGGGGCATGGACTGTGTCCAACCTGATTAGCTTGCATCCACCCCAGCGCTTAGTAATAATACAGTGCCTGGCATATAGGCAGTGCTGAACAAATACCATAATTATTATTATTATCGTTGTGGGCAGGGCTCTTGTCCACTCCAGTTTGCTTGTATGTACTCCAGGGCTTAGTACAGTGCCTGGCAGGTAGTAAGCGCTTAACATGTACCACAATGATCATTATTATCATTATTATTATTCCCTAGTTCTCAATGATGACATTATGCCCAGCTACTGAGCAGAAGTGTCCTGACGATGATGATACGTATATATCTGTAATTTATTCATTCATCTATCTATTTATATTAATGTCTGTCTCCTCTCTAAACTGTGAGCTCATTGTGATCAGGGATTGTGTCTGACATCACATTGTACTCTCCCAAGCATTTAGTACAGTGCTTTGCACACAGTAAGTGCTCAGTAAATATGACTGAATTGAATTGATGGTATTTAAGTGCTTGCTATCTGCCAGGAACTGTACTAAGAACTGGGAACTGTCCTAAGCACTGGAGGTAAAATGAGGTCACATAATAATAATAATGATGGCATTTATTAAGCGCTTACTATGTGCAAAGCACTGTTCTAGGAGCCGGGGGATACAAGGTGATCAGGTTGTCCCTCTTGGGGCTCACAGTCTTAATCCCAATTTTACAGATGAGGCACAGAGAAGTTAAGTGACTTGCCCCAAGTCATACAGCTGACAAGCGGCAGAGCAGGAATTTGAACCCATGACCTCTTTCAAGCCCGTGCTCTTCCCCCTGAGCCACGATACATGTACACTTTGCTTGTAACCACCCCAGCACTTAGTAATAATAATAATAATAATAATTTTGGTATTTGTTAAGCGCTTACTATGTGCCGAGCACTGTTCTGAGAGCTGGGGTAGACATAGGGGAATCAGGTTGTCCCACGTGGGGCTCACAGTCTTAATCCCCATTTTCCAGATGAGGGAACTGAGGCACAGAGAAGTGAAGTGACTTGCCCAAAGTCACACAGCCGATAAGTGGCAGAGATGGGATTAGAGAAGAGATTAGAGATTAGAAAAGGGATTAGAGATTAGAGAAGCAGCGTGGCTCAGTGGAAAGAGCCTGGGCTTGGGAGTCAGAGGTCATGAGTTCGAATCCCAGCTCTGCCACTTGTCAGCTGTGTGACTGTGGACAAGTCACTTCACTTCTCTGTGCCTCAGTTACCTCATCTGGAAAAATGGGGATTAAATGTGAGCCTCACGTGGGACAACCTGATGACCCTGTATCTACCCCAGCGCTTAGAACAGTGCTCTGCACATAGTAAGCGCTTAACAAATACCAACATTATTATCATTATTATTATTATTAGAACCCACGACCTCTGACTCCGAAGCCCGGGCTCTTTCCACTTAGCCATGCTGCTTCTAGAGCCTGGCACATAGTAAGTGTTTAACAAATACCATAATCACCATCATCATCATCAAAGATGTGTAGGGCACTAATAATAACAATAATCATGGTATTTGTCAGGCCCTTACTATTTGCTAAGCACTGTTCTAGCTACTCCCCTCGAGGGGTGAGGAGCTGAGGAGAGAGGCAATAAAGCGTTTAGCAGAATAATAATAATGTTGATATTTAAGCAATTACTATGTGCAGAGCACTGTTCTAAGCGCCGGGGGAGATACAGGGTAGTCAGGTTGTCCCACGTGAGGCTCACAGTTAATCCCCATTTTCCAGATGAGGTAACTGAGGCCCAGAACTTAAGTGACTTGCCCACAGTCACCCAGCTGCCAAGTGGCAGAGCCGGGATTCGAACCCATCACCTCTGACTCCCAAGCCCTGGCTCTTTCCATTGAGCCACGCTGCTTCCCTTGAGTGTGAGTGCTTTTCACACTCAATATGATTAAATGAATCAGCCACAGGACATTTTCTGACTGTGTATGCAAGAGGGATGAGGTGAATCTCTCCCGGCTGCTGCCCGTGTCCACAGGGAGGAGCCAGAATACCACTGTCTCGACCCAACAGCTCTGATTTGCGGCTGTGGCATATCCAGGGGGACGACTCTGTCCTTCCGTACTCTCCCGAACGCTTACTACGGTGCTCCGCCCCCAGCGGGCGCTCAACGAGTGCCCCCGATTGACTGCTTCTCAGAAGCAGCGTGGCTCAGTGGGAAGAGCCCGGGCGTGGGAGTCATAGGTCATGGGTTCGAATCCCGGCTCTGCCACTTGGCAGCTGTGTGACCGTGGGCAAGTCACTTCACTGGGCCTCAGTTACTTCATCTGCAAAATGGGGATGAAGACCGTGAGCCTCTCGTGGGACAGCCCGATTACCCTGTATCTACCCCGGCGCTTAGAACGGTGCTCTGCACATAGTAAGCGCTTAACAAATACCAACATTATCTACAACCTTGAATATGACCTGTCCAATGCCTTCAGTGGCAACCCATCACTCCGATCCCTACTGCCAGGGAGTAAACTAAGGCGAGAGAGCAAACAGGGGAAAAGATCACCCTACTTCTCACCAAAACGCGTAATGTTACTCTGCTGCCAGCAAACGAGTAGCGCCAAGTATTTGGGGCACAGGGAACTGGTGAAAATGAATATTTAAACAAGCGAAAAACATACGTATCTTCATGAGTTCCCTACGTTATAAAACAAGAAAGGCCATTTGATGAGGCAACTGCACAAAGAGTTGCTGATATACAGAAGTTCATATCCTTCCCGGAACAAATGTGGAAGAGAAGGAAATAAAGTCAACCAGGGCTTCTGGGCATTACTGTTGGTATTTGTTAAGTGCTTACTATGTGCAGAGCACTGTTCTAAGCACTGGGGTAGATACAGGGTAATGAGGTCTGAGCTCCCCAAAGTCACCCCTCCTCCTCCTCCTCCCCCCTCCCCCCCACCGACCCTCTCCCCTACTTTCCCATCCTTCCCTGCAGTATCCTCAGAGGAGATCTCCTCCCTCCTCGCAAATGCCACCCCCTCCCCATTGCGCCTCGGACCCATTCCCTCTCACCTTATTAAAACCGTCGCCCCTGCCCTCCTCCCTTCCTTAACTTCTATTTTTAACCACTCAATCTCCAAGGGCTCTTTCCCCTCTGCCTTCAAACACGCCCACGTCTCCCCCATCCCAAAAAAACCCGCTCTCGACCCCACCTCCCCCTCCGGTTATCGCCCTATCTCCCTACTACCCTTCCTTTCCAAAATCCTAGAACGAGTCGTCTACAATCGCCGCTTAGAATTCCTTTAACTCTCATTCTCTCCCGGACCCCCTCCGATCTGGCTTCCGTCCCCTCCGCTCTACCGAGACTGCTCTCTCTAAGGTCACCCGTGACCTCCTTCTTGCCAAATCCGATGGCTCCTACTCCATTCTGATCCTCCTTGACCTCTCTGCTGCCTCTGACACTGTCGACCAGCCCCTCCTCCTCCATACCTTATCTCACCTCGGCTTCACGGACACCGTCCTCTCCCGGTTCTCCTCTCATCTCTCTGGCCGGTCATTCTCGGTCTCCTTGGCGGGCGCCTCCTCCCCTCCCATCCTTTAACTGTTGGAGTTCCTCAAGGGTCAGTTCTCGGCCCTCTTCTGTTCTCCATCTACACTCACTCCCTCGGTGAACTCATCCGCTCTCACGGCTTCGACTACCATCTCTACGCAGATGACACGCGGATCTACATCTCCGCCCCTGTCCTCTCCCTCTCCCTTCGGGCTCGCGTCTCCTCCCGCCTCCGGGAAGTCTCCACCTGGATGTCGGCCCGCCACCTAAAACTCGACGTGAGCAAGACTGAGCTCCTCATCTTCCCTCCCGAGCCCGGTCCTCTCCCAGACTTCCCTATCACCGTGGATGGCACGACCATCCTTCCCGTCTCTCGGGCCCGCGATCTCGGTGTCGTCCTTGACTCGTCTCTCTCGTTCGCCCCACGCATCCTATCCGTTACCGAGACCCGCCGGTTTCACCTTTACAATATAGCCAAGATCTGCCCTTTCTTCTCCACCCAGACGGCTACCTTACTGCTACAGGCTCGTTATATCCCGGCTAGACTACTGTGTCAGCCTTCTCTCTGATCTCCCTTCCTCCTCTCTCGCCCCGCTCCGGTCTATTCTTCACTCCGCTGCCGGCTCCTCTTCCCGCAGAAACGATCCGGACATGTCACTCCCCTTCTTAAACAACTCCAGTGGTCGCCTATCGACCTCCGCTCCAAACAAAAACTCCTCACTCTAGGCTTCGAGGCTCTCCGTCACCTCGCCCCCTCCTACCTCTCCTCCCTTCTCTCTTTCCACTGCCCAGCCCGCACGCTCCGCTCCTGTGCCGCTCACCTCCTCACTGGGCCTCGTCCTTGCCCGTCCCGCCGTCGACCCCTGCCCCACGTCCTACCGCTGTCCTGGCATGCCCCCCCTCCTCACCTCTGCCAAACTAGCTGTCTTCCCTCTTCAAAACCCTGCAGAGAGCTCCCCTCTTCCAGGAAGTCTTCCCAGGCTGAGCCCTCCCTTTTCCTCTGCCCCTCCTCCCCATTCCCCCTTCTCCCTCCTTCTCCTCCCCACAACACTTGTGCATATTTGTATATATTATTTCTCTATTTTATTAATGCTGTGTAGATATCTACGATTCTATTTATGCATTTTATGTATATTGATGCCTGACTACTCGTTTCGTTTTCCTGTCTGTCTCCCCCTTTTAGAGTGTGAGTCCGTTGTTGGGCAGGGCTTGTCTCTATCTGTTGCCAAACTGTATATTCCAAGCGCTTAGTACAGTGTTCTGCACACATTAAGCGCTTAATGAATATGACTGAATGAATAAATGAATGCTATTTCTTTAGGATGTGTGTGATACAAGGCTCTTGAGAAGTATAGAATAAAGAAATGGCAAGTTCCCTGCCTACAGGGATGGAGCACTCTAATGAGGGTGACTCATATAAAATGTTAACTACGAGGGATAAAACAGTCTCTGGGGCCCCCCGCTCAAAAACAGGTTCCGTCCTCCTAACCCAGAAGCTCTTTCTTCAAGCAGGGGCCAGACTTCAGTCAGTCGGTCAGCCAAATGTATTTACTGATCACTTATTGTGTGCGGAGCACTGTATTAAATGCTTGGGAGAGGACTGTTTGACGATAAACGGACGCTTTCGGGTCACACTGTCTGCCCTTGTTCGCTGACCTCCAAGAGGGTAGCCCAGGTTAGAGAAAGGGGAGCCCCCCAACCCCTTTACTTGCTGCAAGGTAGTCAGGAGGCCACTTGATTAATCAATGGTATTTACTGAACACTTCCTGTGTGCAGAGCACTATACTACAGGCTTGGGATGGTACAATATCACAGAATTGGCAGACACGTTTCCAGGCCACCAGAAGCATAGAGTCTTGAGGGGGAGACAGAGATTGGAGAATAATAACAATAATGTTATTGTTGGTACACTGCTCTAAGCGCTGGGGTAGATACAGGGTAATCAGGTTGTCCCACGTCAGGCTCACAGTCTTCATCCCCATTTTCCAGATGAGGTAACTGAGGGCCAGAGAAGTGAAGTGACTTGCCCACCGTCACACAGCTGACAAGTGGCGGAGCCGGGATTCGAACCCATGACCTCTGACTCCCAAGCCCGGGCTCCTTCAGGCAACACAACTGAGTGCTGAGGCCAACTGAAGGCAGTAGGTAAGGCAGCCAGTCTCCCAACGATCCTCTCACGGCTGGAACGACAGCGGTGAGGAGAGGGTCGTCAGAGCGTCTCTCCGCTACGGCAGAGCAAGGAAATCACGGCAACGGCCAGGTTCCCTCCCGCCGGCCAGGGCACCGGCTCTCAGCATGCGTCGGCCAGGGGATCAAAGCCGCCGCCCCGGCCCCTCACATCCTCTCCACCGCGCCCTCCTTCCCTCCCGCCAGCCAAAGCCCTGGCTCCCAGTATGAACCGGGAACACCGGGCAGAGGGATCCAAGCTGTTGCCACTCACTCTCACCCCCTCTCCACGGCAGCATCCTTCCCTCCCGCCAGCCAGGGTCCCGGCTCCCGACACGCACCGGGTGGGAGGTAAAAGCTGTGGCCATCCCCTCTTGGACCTTCTCCTCCATAGCCAAGCAAGCCATCGGCGGAAAGTGCCTCTTTCCCTCCCGTGTGGGAGGTTCCCCGCTCCCGCCACCGCGTCGTGAACCCACCGGGCCGCACGGCTCCGACACCCTCGTAACCCCGCCGCCGGACGGCCCGGCCCCGCTGCCGTCCTGGGAACCGGCCCCGGCTCCCTTCTGCACCATCGAGGAGAAGACGCCGCCCCGTCTCACCCTCCACCATCCCGGCGGGAGAGAGAGAGACGCCCGCAGCACGAGGCCTCCACCAAACCTCAGCAAGAGCCGGTGGCTGTGCTACCGGTCGCTGTGGCCTCGGGGGTGCCTTAGTCTCTGAGCTACAAGGAGCCTGAAATTCTTCTCTAGCCGGTGCCCCCTCCTGATTTACGTTTTTATTTTGTGTGCCTGTCCTCTTCCTTTATTCAGTCGCATGTATTGAGCGCTTATTGTCCGCAGAGCACTATAAGCGTTTGGAGGGTACAATTCAGCAACGAATAGAGACAATCCCTACCCAACAACGGGCTCACGGTCTAGGGGGATGCCTCCCACGAAGAAGAGTTTAAGGATCTTAATTATCTGGCCCCCTCCTTCCTAACCTCCATAATCTCCTAATACAACCCTGCCCGTCCCCTCCGCTCTTTTAACGCCGGCCTACTCACTGTTCTTCGAGCTGGTCCATCTCGCCGCCGACCCCTTGCCTTCCTTCTGGCCTGGAACTCCTTCCCCCTGCACTCTCCACTCTTTCAAAGCTCTGCTAAAATCCCATCTCCTTCAAGAGGTCTTTCATTCGTTCACTCATTCATTCAATCGCATTTATTGAGCACTGTGTGCAGAGCACTGGACTAAGCGCTTGGAAGGTACAATTCAGCAACAAATAGAGACAATCCCTACCCAACAACGGGCTCACGGTCTAGGGGAGTGACTCCCCCATGAGCCTGCACTTAACCAACACCACGATGATTATTACTGGGGGGGGGAGGGAAGAGGGTACCTCACCGATGAGCCTGCGCTTCACAGAAACCAAGATTATTATTATTATGCTGCTTTACCGTTTTACTGCTTCGTCGCTTCTGCTGTGTCTGTATCCAGGCCCCCTCCCCAAACTTCGATTTTTAGAACGCGAGAACTCCGAGGGGGGTACTGTTTCTAATTCCCGCCGGCGTATTATCTTTCCCAGCGCTTAATAAATGCTATTTCTTCTCCTATAGCTACTATTCTAACGACTACGATAACTACTACCAACTAAAACTATTTGGAGGGTAATGCTGCGGCACCGTTTCGTAATGCCGAGGCAGTGATTCTGTCGTTCTCCCAAGTCAACCCATCTACTGTTTACGAGGGTCCGTATATGAAGCAACTGGCAATGAGATTTAGCACTGGGTGCTCCAGAATGGTTGACAGAGACCGCCCCATCATGTGCGCATCAAGATGGCGCCTTGATGTCCTGAAGCTTTCGCCACACGCGAGTCTGGTGTCCCTGCTATTTTCGTCTCCATTTTGTCATCTTCTTGAAGTTTCCGTTCTAAGAGCGCCGTGCCATTTTTAATGGCCGCACGTCAGGCTGGCCGGTCTCCTGCTGCCGTTCTGCCGCCGTTGACGGCCCCCAGCGTCATCTTGGGTTCGTTTCATCGTGTGTCTTTCCCGGGATTTTGTCCTCCTCGTTTACAGTTCCTCCGATTCGGCTTGCCACCCGGCAGCCGCCTGACTCTCCTAACTGCACCCTAACGGTCTCCTGGCGTACCCAACCCGGGCTTACCGAAAGCGCTGTTTCAGATCCCCACTCTGTGATCAGAGAAGTCGGGAGACGGGGCATCCCTGAGAAGTTCGCATCCCACGGCTAATAGGCTGTAAGCTCATCCTCCGGACTGGACGCTCGTTGTGGGCAGGGAATCTGTCCGTTAATCGTTCTCGCGTACTCTCCCGAGTGCTTAGTGCAGTGCTTGGCACAAAGTAAGCGCTCGATAAAGACGACCGAATGGATAATAGTGGCGGTTACCCTACAGACATTCAGTTTGGTCTCAAATGGAATGCCACACCGGCACCACATTCAGCCCGTCATTGATTGTCTCTGTTACCCAATTAATAATGTTGGTATTTGTTAAGCGCTTACTATGTTAAGCCTGGGGGAGATACAGGGTCATCGGGTTGTCCCACGTGAGGCTCACAGTTAATCCCCATTTTACAGATGAGGGAACTGAGGCACAGAGAAGTGAAGTGACTTGCCCACAGACACACAGCTGACGAGCGGCAGAGCCGGGAGTCGAACGAATGACCTCTGACTCCGAAACCCAGGCTCTTTTCCACTGAGCCACACTGCTTCCCCAATTGTACTTTCCAAGCCTTTAGTACAATGCTCTGCACATAGTAAACGCTCAATAAATACGAATGAATGAATGAATTCTCCCAAGGACATGATGGATGATGGAATGTGTGTGTGCGTGTGTGTGTGCGCGCGTAGTCTTCAAACGAGTCTGAGTAGATTGAAGCAAACTGAAACCAATGCATACCTCTAATAATAATGTTAATAATGTTGGTATTTGTTAAGCACTTACTATGTGCACAGCACTGTTCTAAGCGCTGGGGGAGATACAGGGTCATCAGGTTGCCCCACGTGAGGCTCCCAGTCTTAATCCCCATTTTACAGATGAGGTAACAGGCACAGAGAAGTGAAGTGACTCGCCCACAGTCACACAGCTGCCAAGTGGCAGAGCCGGGATTCGAACCCATGACCTCTGACTCCCAAGCCCGTGCTCTTTCCACTGAGCTACATTGCTTCATCATTCATTCAGAAACGGCGTGGCCTAATGGATAGAGATCGGGCCTGGGAGTCTGAAGGTCGTGGGTTCTAATCCCAGCTCCACCACATGTCTGCTGTGTGACCTTGGGCCTCAGTTACCTTCTCTGTCAAATGGGGATAAGAATGTGAGACCCACATGGGACAGGGACTGTGACCTACCTGATTAACTTCTAACTACCCCAGCGCTTAGAACAGTGCTTGGCACACAGAAAGCATCTAGCAATACCATATTTATCATTATTTATTCACTAAATCGCATTTATTGAGGTGCCAAGTGCAGTACGAAGCATTTGGGAGAGCACAATATAACGATAAGCAGACACAGTGTCTGCCCACAACCAGCTTACAGTCTAGAGTGGGAGATGGACAACAATATAAAGAAATAAACTACAGATGAAGAGGGCATGAACAAGATTCCTTCAGTAATAAGGAACCCTCCTAGCATCAAGTAATCGGGGACTTTCTTCTGACTCTCGCTACAGTTGTGTATGGGAACGAATCTGTGTGTACAGAGAGTCAGAAGCTATCGTCATCTCAATCTCTCACTTGTCCTCTTGGTTAATAATAATGTTGGTATGTGTTAAGCGCTTATTATGTGCAGAGCACTGTTCTAAGCGCTGGGGTAGGTACAGCGTGATCAGATTGTCCCTCATGAGGCTCACAGTTTTCATCCCCATTTGACAGATGAGGGAACTGAGGCATGGAGAAGTGAAGTGACCTGCCCACAGTCACACAGCTGACAGGTGGTGGAGCCGGGATGATTTAAGAGCCTTCCGTAAGAGGAGCTTTCAAGATCATGAAGCAGCGTGGCTCAGTGGAAAGAGCATGGGCTTGGGAGTCAGAGGTTATGGGTTCGAATCCCTGCTCTGCCACTTGGCAGCTGTGTGACTGTGGGCAAGTCGCTTAACCTCTCTGTGCCTCAGTTCCCTCATCTGTAAAAATGGGGATGAAGACTGTGACCCCCATGTGGGACAACCTGATTACCCCGTATCTGCCCCAGCGCTTAGAACAGCGCTCTGCACATAGTAGGCGCTTAACAAATACCAACATTATTATTAACATTATGAAACTAGGTGAGTGGTGTTCAAAATCACATTAGGATGAATTGATAAATCTGGAATCCCACGTACCTCACAATCACAGCACAGCTTTGGCTCGGCCATTGATAGATGCCAGAGACACTTTCCTTTAAGGCCGGATAGAGCTCATAAGCTCACAAGAATTCGATGAATCGGGGGAAGCGGAGTGGCCTAACGGGGAGAGCACGAGTCTGGGAGTCGGAGGACGTGGATTCTAATTCCCGACTCCACCAGGAGCCTGCTGTGGGATCTTGGGTAAATCACTTCATTTATCGGTGCCTCAGTTTCTTCATCTGTAAAATAGGGACTGTACCTGAACCGATTAACTGGTTTCTATTCCAGCTCTTACAAGAGTGCTTAAAATACCATCACCCTTATTAACAGGACATGGGATGGAGTCCATTTGAAACTGAGAATGAAGAGGAACAAAAAGTAGTGCCGTTGTAAAACACCAGTGGTGTGTTCTGATTTCAGGGCCAAGACTGTTGGTGGATTTGTGGGAAGCAGCGTGGCTCAGTGGAAAGAGTTGGGCTTGGGAGTCAGAGGTCATGGGTTCGAATCCCGGCTCCGCCACTTGTCAGCTGTGTGACTGTGGGCAAGTCACTTCACTTCTCTGGGCCTCAGTGACCTCATCTGGAAAATGGGGATTTACTGTGAGCCCCACGTGGGACGATCTGATTACCCTGTATCTACCCCAGCGCTTAGAACAGTGCTCTGCACATAGTAAGCGCTTAACAAATACCAACATTATTATTATTATTATTTGTCCATTCGTGAGTCAGGGGATCAAAGCCAACAAGGAGTCTGACGGGAATGTCACCTGCCAGATCTGAGCCATTCAGATTCCCCTGTGATGGGTGGTTAATTTGGATCTCGTGCTGGTCATTTTTTTTTTTTTCCTATGGCACTGGTTAAGTGCTTACTATCTGCCAGGTACTTTAGTAAGCGCCAGGATAGGAACAAGCTAATAGGTTGAACTCGGTCCCTGCTCCACTTGGGACTCGTAACCTTAACCCCCGTTTTCCAGGTAAGGGAACTGAGGCCCAGAGAATAATAATAATAATGGTATTTGTTAAGCGCTTACTGTGTGCCAAGCACTGTTCTAAGCCTGGGGCAGAGAGAAAGCAATCAGGTTGGACACAGTCCCCGTCCCATTTGGGGATTACAGTCTTAATCCCCATTTTACAGAGAACTGAGACTTGCCTACGGTCACACAGCAGACGAGTGGGGGAGCCGGGATTAGAACCCATGACCTTCTGACTCCCAGGCCCGTGTTCTATCCACTACGCCACAGAGAAGTGAAGTGACTTGCCCCTGGTCACACAGCAGACGGGTGGGGGAGCTGAGATGAGAACCCATGACCCTGTGACTAGATAGGCCCGAATTCTATCCACTACACCACAGAGAAGTAAAGTGACGTGCCCGAGGTCACACAGGTACGTGGCGGAGCAGGGATTAAAATCCGGGTCCTCTAACTCCCAGGCGCGTGGCTCTATCCGCTAGGCCCGTGCTCTGTCGGAGGATGATAAAAGAGGAGGAGCAATGAAGAGACGTGGATGGGAATCGAGTCTTCCCTCTGCTTGGCCCTGCAGATGACCTCCGGATTCGCTCGGGCCGGGTACTCCCGAAACCGGCCTCATCCATTCCTGCCTCTCCGCAGCTGGGTGGTGAGTGAGCCAGACTCCTGGTTCCTTCCCTTATTCATTCATTCATTCAATAGTATTTATTGCGCGCTTACTATGTGCACGGCACTGTACTAAGCGCTTGGCATGTACAAGTCGGCAACAGATAGAGATAGTCCCTGCCCTTTGACGGGCTTACGGTCTGATCGGGGGAGACAAGAACAATGGCAATAAATACAGTCAAGGGGAAGAACATCTCATTAAAACAATGGCAAATAAACAGAATCAGGGTGATGTACATCTCATTAGACAAAATAAATAGGGTGAGCGGACGAGTACAGTGCTGAGGGGAGGGGACGGGGGACGGGGGGAGCAGAGGGAAAGGGGGAGAAGACGGCTTAGCTGCGGAGAGGTGAAGGTGGGGGGGTAGAGGGAGCAGAGGGAAAAGGGGGGAGCTCAGTCTGGGAAGGCCTCTTGGAGGAGGTGAGCTGACCCCCTCCTACCCTCCGTCCCACCCGGAGGTTTAAGACAACCTCCTAGAGGTTTTCGGCCAGAAAGCCCTGATTAGGGGGGAAGCTCTCGGCTGGGGCCGCGTTTCTCTAACTGGGGATGTTGAAGGACGTAGCCCGTTGGCTCCCTGAGAACCTAGCTGCCATCCCACTGGGGCTTTCCCCTGACGGCAGGAGAAAAGCTGCTGGGCCTCTGAGTCGATCACTCCGACAAGTCTTAAGATCATTCATTCACTCGATCGAATTTATTGAGTGCCTACTGTGTGCAGAGCACTGTACTAAGGCTTGGAAAGTACAATTCGGCAACAAATACAGACAATCCCCGCCCACAGCGGGCTCATCGGTTACCGGGGAACTGGCAAAGAAAGAAAAATTAGGAAAAATCCCCGAAACCTTCAGAAGCCAAATCAAACTCTTGTACGGAAATGAACGTGGCCAAGACTGCAACCTCACATCACCTGGGGCTACTGCCCCAAGGAGAGACCCTGTCAGCCAATTTAGAGTCCCTAAATTCTCCAAAATCAACTAAAAGGGAGGCTACAAGAGTCGGCAACGGAATGGCACCCTATAATGACGGGGAGATCGCAACGTTCATTCACTCGGTTGTATTTATTGAGCGCTAACTGTGTGCAAAGCACTGGACTAAGTCCTTGGGGAGAGTCCAACCGACGGACACGTTCCCCACCCACAACACGCTTACACCACCACCAACAGGCGATCAAAACACTTAAACCATCTTTGGGCAAGTTCTGATCCAACATAAACACGACTGTGGCACAAATGGAGCAGAGACGTCGTGACAACGGCAACAAATGAAAGAAGCAACCTCACGGGAATGATACTTTACTCCAAATGCTCTTTGTTTTGAAATCTTTCAAAAGATCTTCCTATTGACTGTCATGGATACCCAGTTACGTTACTTAGTGTACGCTTATCCACGCAATCAATCAAAATTCTTAATAGCTGGGGTTCCAGATAGAGCACAAGCCATAGGGTTGAGCTACGAGTCAAAATGACATCGGGCAATCACTCGCCATCCCAACTCTTACCCAACGAAACCATCGATCAATCCATCGATGGTATTCACTGACACGTCCTCATTTTTAGACTATGAGCCCACTGTTGGGTAGGGATTGTCTCTGTTGCCGAATTGTACTTTCCAAGCGCTTAGTACAGTGCTCTGCACACCGTAAGTGCTCAATAAATACGACTGAATGAATCTCAGGAGCTCCCAGGTCCCACCCGTGGGAGGGAATCTGCTCAAGAGGCACCGTAGCGCAGTGGACAGAGCAAGGCCCTGGCTGCCAGAAGGTCATGGGTTCTAATCCTGGGTCTGCCGCTTTATTGGGTGACCTAGGGCGAGTCACTTCATTTCTCTGGGCCTCAGTTACCTCATCGGTAAAATGAGGATTGAAACCGTGAGTCTCACCTGGGACAGGGTCTGTGTCCAGCTCCATTTGCTTGTATCCACCCCAGCGCTCAGTAGTAGAGAGCCTGGCACAAAGTAGGCGCTTAACAAGTACCACTTTATTATTATTATTATTATTATTATTATATTAATCAGGGGTGGTCAGACCCATCTTATCTTGCCCCGAACCCAGAATCTCCAACCATGGAGATCTTCCCAACCCCGTCACGTGCAGCCATCCGAAAAGGAGGAGCTCTTGAAGCAGAGGCACGGAGAAGACACGGGCTCCTAAAACGTCGGGCTGAGCAAGCGGCAGCTGCAGCCAGATGGAAGGAGCCGCTGATCTGTTCAGGCGCATCCGCAGATAACAATCACCACGGTCATTACTGTCGTCTTCAGGATATTTCAATGGGACAAAAAATATATTTACCGTAGAAGGATGAATGTTCCGCATGAATAAGAAGTAAAATTGTGCAAAATAGAAAAATTGATAGACGAAAGGGGTGAGGAGGGAGGGAAGGAGAGGGGGAGGACAGAACTGGGACCCAGCAATCACACGGCCTTCCCTGACTCAGGAAATATTCATTCATTCGTATTTATTGAGTGCTTACTGCGTGCAAAGCGCTGTACTAGGCGCTGGGTGGAGTACAATGCAACAACAAATAGACACATTCCCTGCCCTCCACAAGCTCACCAGCCAAAGCACAGTGAGAGAGCAATTCCATCAGAGCGAAACAAGGTACAAATCTAAACATCTAATTTGCGAGAAGCAGTGTGGCTCAGTGGAAAGAGCACGGGCCTGGGAGTCAGAAGGACCTGGGTTCTAATCCTGGCTCCTATACCTGCTCTGTGACTTGGGCAGATGACAGGCTCTCTCTGACTGTTTCATCACCTAGAAAGCGGGGATTCCATTCTTGTTCTCCCTTCTGAGTCAGAGAGCCCCACGTAAGCCCGTCAGTGGGCAGGGATTGTCTCTATCTGTTGCCGATTTGGACATTCCAAGTGCTTAGTACAGTGCTCTGCACATAGTAAGCGCTCAATAAATACTATTGAATGAACGAATGAATTTGAACCAGGGACTGTGTCCAACCTGATCGACTTGTATCTTCTCAGTCAACCAATGACATTTATTGAGCATTTACTGGGTGCAGAGCACTGTACTAAGAGCTTGGGAGAGTAATAATAGTAATTATGGTATTTGTTAAGTGCTTACTATGTGCCAAGTACTGTTCTGAGCACTGGGATAGATACAAGGCAATCAGGCTGTCCTATGTGGGGCTCACAGTCTTCATTCCGATTTTACAGATGAGGTAACTGAGGCACAGAGAAGTTAAGTGGCTTGCCCAAGATCACACGGCAGACAAGGGGTGGAGGCGGAATTAGAACCCACATCCTCTGACTCCCAAGATGGTGCTCTTGCCACTAAGCCATGCTTTTTCTCATAACGGCATTTGTTAAGGGCTTACTATGTGCCAAGCACTGTTCTAAGCGCTGGGGGATATACAAGGTAATCAGGTTATCCCCCATGGGGCTCACAGTCTTAATCCCCATTTTACAGATGAGTTAACTGAGGCACAGAGAAGTGAAGTGATTTGCCCAAAGTCACACAGCTGACAAGTGGCAGAGCCGGGACTAGAACCCACGTCTCTGACTACCGAGTCCTCTTTCCAATACAACAGAGTTGGCAGACATGTTCCTTCACCAAAATAAGTTTATAGCCTAGAGGGCCGGGATCATATCTACCAACTCTATCGTACTATATTTAGTACAGTGCTCTGCGGCGGCTTAGTGGAAAGAGTCCGGGCTTGGGAGTCAGAGGATGTGGGTTCTATTCCCGGCTCCGCCACTTGTCCGCTGTGTGACCTTGGACAAGTTGCTTAACTTCTCTGAGCCTCAGTGACCTCATCTGTAAAATGGGGATTTAGACTGTAAGTCCTACATGGGACAACTTGACTAACTTGTATCCATCTCAGTGCTCAGAACAGTGCTTGGCATCAGTTCTTGGCCCTCTTCTGTTCTCCATTTACACTCACTCCCTCGGTGAACTCATCCGCTCTCACGGCTTTGACTACCATCTCTACGCAGATGACACGCAGATCTACATCTCCGCCCCTGTCCTCTCCCCCTCCCTTCAGGCTCGCATCTCCTCCCGCCTCCGGGACGTCTCCACCTGGATGTCGGCCCGCCACCTAAAACTCAACATGAGCAAGACTGAGCTCCTCATCTTCCCTCCCAAGCCCGGTCCGCTCCCAGACTTCTCCGTCACCGTGGATGGCACGACCATCCTTCCCGTCCCGCAGGCCCGCAATCTCGGTGTCATCCTTGACTCGTCCCTCTCGTTCACCCCACACATCCTATCCGTTACCGAGACCTGCCGGTTTCACCTCTACAATATCGCCAAGATCCGCCCTTTCCTCTCCACCCAAACGGCTACCTTACTATTACGGGCTCTCGTTATATCCCGGCTAGACTACTGTGTCAGCCTTCCCTCTGACCTCCCTTCCTCCTCTCTCGCCCCGCTCCGGTCTATTCTTCACTCCGCTGCCCGGCTCATCTTCCTGCAGAAACGATCTGGGCCTGTCACTCCCCTTCTTAAACAACTCCAGTGGTTGCCTATCGACCTCCGCTCCAAACAAAAACTCCTCACTCTAGGCTTCGAGGCTCTCCATCACCTCGCCCCTTCCTACCTCTCCTCCCTTCTCTCTTTCTACCGCCCACCCCGCACGCTCCGCTCCTCCGCCGCCCACCTCCTCGCCGTCCCTCGGTCTCGCCTATCCCGCCGTCGACCCCTGGGTCACGTCCTCCCGCGGTCCTGGAACGCCCTCCCTCCTCACCTCCGCCAAACTGATTCTCTTTCCCTCTTCAAAACCTTACTTAAAAATCACCTCCTCCAAGAGACCTTCCCAGACTGAGCTCCTCTTCCCCCTCTACTCCCTCTGCCATCCCCCCTTTACCTCTCCGCAGCTGAAGCCTCATTTTCCCCTTTTCCCTCTGCTCCTCCACCTCTCCCTTCCCATCCCCACAGCACCGTACCCGTCCGCTCAACTGTATATATTTTCGTTACCCTATTTATTTTGTTAATGAATTGTACATCGCCTTGATTCTATTTAGTTGCCATTGTTTTTACGAGATGTTCTTCCCCTTGACGCTGTTTAGTGCCATTGTTCTCGTCTGTCCGTCTCCCCCGATTAGACCGTAAGCCCGTCAAACGGCAGGGACCGTCTCTATCTGTTGCCGACTTGTTCATCCCAAGCGCTTAGTACAGTGCTCTGCACATAGTAAGCGCTCAATAAATACTATTGAATGAATGAATGAATGAATACAGTAAGTGCTTAAAAAATACCACTATGATTATCTGCACACAGTAAACACTCAAATATTGTCGATTATTAGTATTTCAAGCAACGATGTAAACATATACCAGTTTGGACGGTCAAACCATCCCTTCCGACAACCAAACATAATTGGACAAGAAGCTTTCCTTGGTAACTAAAAAAAACTGAATTGTCTGTTATCTGAATACACTCGGTCAATATAGAAAAACAATTCTTGCTGCAAAATGTTCTCTGTCATCTAGTGGCCCAAACAATTACAATAGTAATTCCGGGGTTCAATTTCCACTTCTTCAATGACGAGATTGAATGATTTGGACAAGATTGCCTGTCATCTGCTAACAATTTAGACAGGTTCATGGGTAGATTTCTAAGGGCTTGAATAATTTAATGGATTTTACTTTAAAAACTGTAAATTGGGGTTTTGTTACAACCTGCCCGGTCTGGCTGGGAAATGAAAAGTCAAATGAATATCCTAAGGATCTCTTTTCATTCCACTTCCTAAAACTTCAGCTTCTGTCAGAGTGGAATTCAAAACCTAAATCTCACTCATATGCCATTTAACCATTTTTTTCTTACCTTGGATTTTGAAAACCATGTAAAATGAAGACAGTTGGTCTCACTGGGAACCAGCAGGTTAAAGGACAGTGCGTAGTGATTAATAAGATCATTTCTCACATAATACAGTTCGGCATCAAGACCTAAAAAAAGCAAAGAGTGAAAGGAAAGTTGAGACAAGATGAACATGAGAATGATAATAATAGTGGTATTAAACGTTTGCTCTGTTCCAGGCACTGTACTAAGCGCTGGGATGAATACAAGCAAATTGGGTTGGACACAATCCTTGCCCCACATGGGCCTCCCAATCTTAAATCCCCGTGTTACACATGAGGTAACTGAAGCACAGAGAAGTAAAGTGACTTGCCCAAGGTCACGCAGCAGACAAGTGGTGAAGCCGGGACTGGAACCCATAACCTTCTGAGTCCCAGGCCCGCGCTTCATTACGCCACGCTGCTTCAACAGAATCAACTGAACCAAAGCCTTGAGGGAATTAGTTACCAATATAGTTACCAATACATCTCCCTGTGGGAGAACCAGTGTGATTTAGTAATAACGTTGGTATTTGTTAAGCGCTTACTATGTGCAGAGCACCGTTCTAAGCGCTGGGGGGAGATACAGGGTAATCAGGTTGTCCCACGTGAGGCTCACAGTTAATCCCCATTTTACAGATGAGGGAACTGAGGCACAGAGAAGTGAAGTGACTTGCCCACAGTCACACAGCTGACGAGTGGCAGAGCCGGGAGCCGAACCCATGACCTCCGACTCCGAAGCCCAGGCTCTTTTCCCCGAGCCACGCTGCTTCTCAAATTAAACGTTTGCTCAAATTAAACGTTTAATTTAGTGGGAAAGAGAATGAGCACAGGGGGGCTGGAGAACCTGGGTTCTAAGCCCAGCTCTGCCACTTGTCTGCTGGCAAATGACTTACCTTCTTCATCTGCAAAATGGGGATTCAATACCTGTTCTCTCACCTACTTTATAAGAAGCAGTGGGGCTTAGTGGAAAGAGCCCGGGCTTGGGAGTCAGAGGTCGTGGGTTCTAATCCCGGCTCTGCCACTTGTCCCCTCTGTGACTTTGGGCAAGTCACAACTTCTCTGTGCCTCAATTACCTCATCTGTAAAATGGGGATTAAGACTGTGAGCCCCATGTGGGACAACCTGATTACCTTGTATCTACCCCAGCACTTAGAACAGTGCTTGGCACATAGTAAGCACTTTACAAATACCATCATCATCATCATCATCATCATCACTTAAAGAGCCCCAGGTGGGACCTGATAGTCTTGTATCTACTCCTGCGCTTAGCACGGTGCTCGACACCGAATAAGCACTTAACAAATACCACATTGATCAGCAGAAATCTGGGAATGAAGAACCTGAATTGACTGGGCACAAGATCGCTTTTTATTCAGGTGGATAGCATACTTTCCTCTCAGGGTCGCACCTGGAGGGTTTTCCGGTCCTCTACCATTCTTGACTATGGGAGGGAGAGTCAAGCAGAGGCCTGTCCATTCCATTCCTAGCTTGGCCGGTGGCTAGCGAGTGGAAGGCCATCGGCTACGAGTCGAGGCTCACCCGTGCTGGGCAGCAGCGGCAGGGGGGAGAGTCAAGGGTGGAGACTCGAGTTTACTGCGAGGAAGGAGACGACGGTAAACCACTTCTGGATTTTCGACTCAGAAAACTCGATGGATCCACTACCAGAATGACTGCAGATGGAAGCGGGGCGTTCTGGGAGAGATGTGGCCATGGTGTTGCTAAGGGTCGAAGACGGCTTGACGGCATAAGACAACGTACCATCAAGAGGCAGAGGAAAAGAGCAGGGCTGAGGGCAAGCCTCCAACTGTCCGGTTGCTCATCTCTTTGGGGAACAGCGGTTCCAGCTAGGCTATTTCCGGGTTCAGGCCCATCTCACAAGGGCAGGACCCCCAGGGACCTCCCAGGTGAGGACCCCTCAGTCACCGTGATGGTTGTGGCAGGGTGGCCAGCAGGGAGAAGGACAGAGACGGGGCAGCCTCCTCCTCCTCCTCTTCTGTGTGTCACCCCCCTCCCTCACTATACAGCCAATGACCTTCTGCTCACTGGTGACGACCTCGGATCCGGCTGGATCGGAAACAGCTAAAGTTCAACCCCCGGAAAAATCAAAGAGCACCTAACCCTCCTGCTTATAAGTCAGAGTAGTTTAAAGCGGAGGTGAGCAGAAAGACCATCTGTGGGTTTTAGCGTGTTGGGTGGGTGTTTGTTTTTGCTTTATGATATTTATTAAGCGCTTACTATTTGCCACATGCAGTACTAGAGAAGCAGCATGGCTCAGTGGAAAGAGCATGGGCTTTGGAGTCCGAGGTCATGAGTTCGAATCCCAGCTCTGCCACGTGTCAGCTGTGTGACTGTGGGCAAGTCACTTAACTTCGCTGTGCCTCAGTTACCTCATCTGTAAAATGGGGATTAAGACTGTGAGCCCCACGTGGGACAACCTGATTCCCCTGTGTCTACCCCAGCGCTTAGAACGGTGCTCTGCACATAGTAAGCGCTTAACAAACACCAACATTATTATTATTACTATTACTAAATCCTGGGATAGATGCCAGATAATCAGACTGGATAAAGTCCGGGGCCCACATGGGGCTCACAGTCTTAATTCCCATTTTACAGATGAGGCAACTGAGGTACGGAGAAACGACTTGCCCGAGGTCACACACAGCAGACAGGTGCCAGAGCTGGAATTAGAACCTAAGTCCTCTCGCTCCCAGACTCCTGTTCTTTCCGTTAGGCCACATAAAAACATCTGATAATCACAATGCCTAGCAATAAAATGTATGGCATATATTGAATAAAGAGCTCTGGGTAGCAGCTACAGAATTTTACAGTTTATTCGTTTGAAACAGGTGCTTTGACATGCATCGGTATTTATTTTTGCATGACGTAACGGTCAGCCGAAAAGAATCAATCGCCTCATCGGTCTCCCTGCCTCCAACTTCTATTCTATCCTGTCTGTAGTTAATTCTGCTGTTGACTGTGGGCCCGTTGTTGGGCAGGGATTGCCTCTATCTGTTGCCGAAATGCACATTCCCAGAGCTTAGCACAGTGCTCTGCACACAGTAAGCACTCAATAAATACGACTGAATGAATGAATGGTCGGATTCTTTTTTTAAAAGGTAATTCTGCACACATAGCCCTCACTTCCTCAAAAACCCATTTCTCTCCTCATCAAGCGGTAATTTCTGAGCTTGGCTTTAAGTCATTTTAGAGGAGCAGCATGGGTCTGGGAGTCAGTAGGTCATGGGTTCTAATCCCGGCTCCACCACTTGTCCGCTGTACGGCCTTGGGCAAGCCACTTCACTTCTCGGTGCCTCAGTTACCTCATCTGGAAAGTGGGAATGAAAACTGTGAGCCCCATGTGGGCCACGGACTGCGTGCAGCCCGATTTGCTTGTATCCACCTCAGCGCCCAGTACAGTGCCTGGCACATGGTAAGCGCTTAACAAATACCGTTATTTCTTTCCCAGTTGTCTCCTTTACTTATCTGCGCTCTCTGTTCCCACTACATGTTGTCTCCTTTACTTATCTGCGCTCTCTGTTCCCACTACATCCCATCGTGCGCTCTTCATTTCTCATTCTTGTTTCTCCTGCCCTCGTTCCCTCGTTCGCCCTTTTCCCCCAGCCTGAGACTCCCTCCACCTTCCCGTTTCCAAAGTCTTTTGGAAGTCCCACTTCCTCCAGGAGACCTTCCCTGATTAATTTTTTTTTTCTCAGCCACACCGTCCCAACTTCTATCTCAGCCATTTTGTACACCCACATGAAACTTCTGTACATACTCACAAAATCTATTTTAGGCATAACTCCTCCACAGAGCCATTTTTTCCCATTCTATTTTTTCCTCCGTTTTGCAGTTTTGGGGGACCTGCCTTCCCCACGGTAATTAAAGCTTTTTTCAAGGTGGGATGTGCCCACTGATTCTTGAATGTGTCTGTTATATTGTTACATCGTACACTCCCAAGCGCTCAGTACGATACACAGTAAGCGCTCAATCAGTGTGACTGACTGACTGACGAGACATTAACAATAATAATGGTATTTTTTATGCGCTTACTATGTGCCAAGCACAGATTATAGGTTGCGGAGTAGCAGATCTACGTTGTTACGCCTGGCCTTGCCATTGACATGTAGTGTAACCTTGGGCAAATCGGTTAACCTCACCGTCTCTGTTTTCCCATCTGTAAAACACGGATGAGGTTAAACGCCCCTCCCTGCCTCGTAGGGATGTTCCGAGACACAACGAGAAAACCGATGTGACAAAAACATTACACAAAATACCATTATTTTTGAAAAGGATAAGGTGTTCTTAATATCAAAAGAGACTTGTTTCTCAAAGAATGTGAGCAGAAAGGAAGGAGAAAAAAAAAATCTTTCTTAGCTCGGTGCCTACAGATGGGATTCATAAACTTGGAATGCCTAGGTTCCTACGTACGACGCTGAACGAGGCCTACACGCAGCCCGCTACGCTCGAAAATATCCCCGCAAAATGATTAGGCTGTTGGGCCCACAGAGGACAAAAGAAAATGCAGCATTTCATTCAAAGATCGGGACAGAAAGAAAAGTCATCAATGAAGAAAGGGGATCAGTGATTCTAAATCAATTTAGTTAGGGGAAGGAAAAGAGGAGCACAAATGTTTTTTTGAGAGATTTGGTCCTGGATCTGGTTCTGTTTCTTTTCACGGACGACTTAAAAGCTGGAACAGGCCGGATGCTCATTAAATTCACGAGGAACAGAGAAAAAGAGTGGTGGCTGGTTTATTAGACAGCGGGATTATAATTCAACAGAGCTTCGGCAGAATGAATAATTTGTCAAAGATCTGGATTCTCAAGTATAAGATCGGGAAGACATCAGGGTAAAAAAGTCTGTTGAGGACCACGAGCAGTGACACGATGGAGAAAAAATGCACGGCTAATACTGAAAGTGGCTTAAAATATTTATTTCAAAAAAGAATTAGTAATGGCATACGGTGAAAGGAATGCTCGTTAGACATACGGAAAGATTTTTTTAAGGACTGTTAAACACTCGAATGAGTTTCTAGAGTCTTATTCCCAAGAGACCTATAATTCTATGAATCTGTGGTTATGGCTCTTTTGATAGCTCACCCTTTAACTAAATTCAGCCAAACAAAGCAGTTGTTAACAATGCCCAGCAGCACTGCTCAATATTAGAGCAGGAAGTCAAAAATAACATTGGATCCAAAGAAATGCAAGAACTCAAGACTCCGACCCGCCAAGTTGAACACCCGGAAAAATGACCAATGAGATCATCCCGAGAGGCAGTTTGGCCTGGTGGAAAGAGCACGGGGCTGGAAGTCAGGTCCTGGCTTCTCCCCCCACCTCCGCCACTCACTCGCTGTGTGACCTCAGGCAGGTCACTTAGCTTCTCAGTGCCACTTAGCTTCTCCCTTATCTGCAAAAATGGAGATTTAATCCCTGTTCTCCCTTCCACTTAGATTGTGAGCGCCATGTGGAACCTGATGATTTCGTATCTACCCAGTGCTTGGCAAAAGGTAAGCGCTTCACAAATAACAATTACCCTGCTTTGCGTAATCGATGGGGATCTCTCCCCCTCCTCCCCCCAACAATTTGGGGCACCACAGAGCCCTACTTCATCTGAATCCTGCAGGGTATGAGCTGCTCCCCTGTCAGATTGAAAAAAAAAAATAATAATGGCTCTTGTTAGGCATTTACTATGCGCCAGGCACTGTACTAAGCGCTGGGATAGAAACAAGCTAATCAGGTTGGACTGAATCGATGTTCCACATGGGGCTCACAGTCTTTATCCTCATTTTAAGATGAGGTAACTGAGGCCCAGGGAAGTGAAGTGACTTACACACGGCTGCCCAGCAGACACACGGCGGAGCCTGGATTAGAACCCAGGTCCTCTGACTCCCAGGCCCCTGTACTTTCCGTTAGGCAATGCTGCTTCTCCTCCAGGATTAGGGAAAGTGATGGGCATATGGGAACCCCGGTAGTGAAGGCTCTTAGTACATTGCCCATAGACAGCGCTCAATAAAAACCACTGAGTGATTCTAGACTGTAAACTCCCCTCTGGACTGTAAGCTTACTGTGGGCAGGAATTGCGTCTGCTAATTCTGTTTTATCGTGCTCTCTCAAGCGCATATTTCAGTGTTCTGCACATAATAAGCATTCAATAAATATAACTGATTGACTTAAGTGCTGTACTTTTACAAAACATCCAGAAATCAGAAATCTACCTACACACTAAGCAACGACTCTAGACTATCAACTCGCTCTAGACTATAAGCTCCCTGTGGGAAGGGAATGTGTTTATTGCTATACTGTAGGCTCCCAAGCGCTTAACATTATTGCCATCGTTCTCGTCCGTCCGTCGCCCCCGATTAGACCTTGAGCCCGTCAAAGGGCAGGGACCGTCTCTATCTGTTGCTGATGTGTCCATTCCAAGCGCTTAGTGCAGTGCTCTGCACATAGTAAGCGCTCAATAAATACTATTGAATGAATGGGAGTATGTGTGTTTGGGCGGATGTGAGTGCAGGCGGGCACACACCCGTGGATAGATTTCGCCGTCGAATTCTATCCCGGCTCCGCCACTTGTCTGCTGTGTGATCTTGGGCAAGTCAGTTCACTTCTCTGTGCCTCGGTTACCTCATCTGTAAAAATGGGGATTGAAAAATGTGAGCCCCACGTGGGACAACCTGATGACCCTGTATCTCCCCCAGCGCTCAGAACAGTGCTCGGCGCATAGTAAGCGCTTAACAAATACCATCATTATTATTATTAATACAGTGCTCTGCACAGAGTAAGCACTCAAGAAATACGACTGATCGACTGACTTAAGTGCTGTACTTTTACAAAACATCCAGAAGTCAGAAATCTACAATCTAAGCAACGCCTCTACAGTGTAAGCTCGCTCTAGACTAGAAGCTTGTTGTGGGCAGGGATTGTGCCTGCTTATAGCGCTCAATAAATACTACTGAATGAATGGTTACATTGTACTCTCCCAAGCATTTAGTACAGCGCTCTGCATGCAGTGCTCAATAAAGCGTGGCTCAGTGGAAAGAGCCCGGGCTTTGGAGTCAGAGGTCATGAGTTCGAATCCCAGCTCTGCCACTTGTCAGCTGTGTGACTGTGGGCAAGTCACTTAACTTCTCTGTGCCTCAGTTCCCTCATCTGTAAAATGGGGATTAAGACTGTGAGCCCCACGTGGGACAACCTGATTCCCCTGTGTTTACCCCAGCGCTTAGAACAGTGCTCTGCACATAGTAAGCGCTTAACAAATACCAACATTATTATTATTATTATTAAAGAGCCCGGGCTTTGGAGTCAGAAGTCATGAGTTCGAATCCCAGCTCTGCCACTTGTCAGCTGTGTGACTGTGGGCATGTCACTTCACTTCTCTGGGCCTCAGTTCCCTCGTCTGTAAAACGGGGATGAAGACTGAGAGCCCCACGTGGGACAACCTGATTCCCCTCTGTCTTCCCCAGCGCTTAGAACAGTGCTCTGCACATAGTAAGCGCTTAACAAATACCAACATTATTAAATACGATTGTCATTCATTCATTCATATTTATTGGGCGCTTACTGTACGCACAGCTCTGTACTAAGCGTTTGGAAAGACAAAACAGCAATAAAGAGAGACGATCCCTACCCACAGCGGCAGACAGGACTGTCTGACTGAATAAATATGATTGAATGATTGAAGATGGATTGAGTGGAGGTGGATATCGGGGTGAACCCCAGAGCCAGAAGCTCCGGCTGCTGAGACGACACCCCGCCTTCCCATTCCCTCCGGGTCCCCCGGGATCCGGCAGGGGCAAACCCAAACCTCTAGTGGAGGTTTGGCAACCCCGTGCCTGTGGAAACTAGTTCGGGCAAACGAGTAAGATGAAAAGTATTCGTATGTTGACATACAAGAAAGTAACTTCTTTTTATAAACATGTCGACCTGGAGGGCTGCCCAGTTCCCATTACACAGAATACTTTGATTTTATTTAATGTTTTCCATTGAGGGATTTTTTTTTTAATCACATTATTCTTTCCAAGAATAAGAGCTGAGTCCAGACTATCCATATGCACCAAAAATGTAAATCTGGCATCAATTTCATAAAAGAAAGTCAGAACTGGAAAATCATCTCTCCAACTAAACCTACTATCACAGAAAAAGCATAATGCGTTGGAGATTTTTCAAGTGCTTAGGACGGTGATCTACACGTAGTAAGAGCTCGATAAATATGACTGCCTGAATAAAGTGCTGTACTTTTACAAAACGTGCAGAAATCTGAAATCTACATACACGCTAAGAAACCCATTATTCTTCCTCTTATATTTTGTCCATTTTCTAATCTGTCAGGGATTTATTATTCTTCTTTATGATCATTCTCACCTTTGTCTTTCAAACGAACAACACAGATTGCTTAATAAGAGCATGTGGACGGTTATGGACACCGATTTCCTCCATCACCCAAATCAGGATAAGACCATCCTCGTTTCCTCACCAGAAAATCGGGAAGAAAAAAAAACATCTTTCAAGCCAGTTTGGCCCCCAGACTCTGCTGAAATATTTTCAGCCTCACTTACGATGCCCCGCTCATTCCATCATTCAATACTATGTGCGAAGGACTATACTTAGCGCGTGGGAGAGTACAATATAACAATAAACGGACACATTCCCCGCCCACGACGAGTTGACGGTGTAGAGAGGGAGACGGATATTAAGAGAACTGAATAAATTACAGATATGAACATAAGTGCTGTGAGGCTCCATCAAGCCACTGTATTCCACACAGGATAGCCCCACACGGGTCAAAATCCCGGGGCCCAATTCTCACCAAGCCTAACTAGCCCCCAAGTCACGGTGGCCTGGCAACGGCAGAGTTGGAGAAGAGGAAATCTGATCCACGGATCCCCCGGGCTTCACACATCCGGTTACTGTCAGCTAGGGGGATTTGCGGGTTTAGTCGGGGCAGGCTGATTCCTGCCCAGGTACAATACACCAGGCTTGTAAACTACACTGTAAGCTCTTCTCTAGACTGAAAACTTGTCTCCGGACTGAAAACTCATCTCTGGACTGACGCTCGTCTCTAGACTGAAGCTCGTCTCTGGACTGAAAGCTCGTCTCTGGACTCTAGGCTCGTTGCGGGCAGGGAACGTGTCTGTTGTGTACTGTACTACTACTAGTAATAATGATGTCGGTATTTGTTAAGCGCTTACTATGTGCCGAGCACTGTTCTAAGCGCTGGGGGAGATACAGGGTCATCAGGTTGTCACACGTGAGGCTCACAGTTTATCCCCATTTTACAGATGAGGTAACTGAGGCACGGAGAAGTGAAGTGACTTGCCCACAGTCACGCAGCTGACAAGGGGCGGAGCCGGCATTCGAACTCATGACCTCTGACTCCCAAGCCCGTGTTCTTTCCACTGAGCCACGCTGCTTCTCCCAAGCACTTAGTATTCATTCGATAGTATTTATTGAGCGCTTACTATGAGCAGAGCACTATACGAAGCGCTTGGAATGAACAAATCGGTAACAGGTAAGCGACGGTCCCTGCCCTATGACGGGCTTACTTTGCACACACGAAGTGCTCAATAAATACAACTGAATGAATGCTCTCCCAAGTGCTTAGTACATTGTTTTGCACTCAGTAAGAGCTCAACAATTACGAGTGATTAAAACCGGGGACCTGCCCCCGTCCCTTCCCTGCCAGCCTGAAGATCACGGTAGCTGCACACCCTACTCTCTCACGCTAGCCAACCTTTCCAGCCCCTGATATAATCCAAGTCCATCAACCGGGTTTACTGAGTACCTACTGTGTGAAGAGCGCTTAGCACCCACTGTACTAAGCGACTGAGAGAAGACATGAGAATGAGTATAGACGGTCACTCCCCATCCCGAGGTGATTGGGGAAGGCACAATTAATAGGGTCTTTACAGAGGTGTCACATCTGGCAAAGCTCTCCTTTGGGGGATTTCACCTCTTCATTTATTTCGTAGAGGTGGCTCTCCTCTGGCTCTCCCCCTGTAATAATAATGTTGATATTTGTTGAGCGCTTACTATGTGCAGAGCACTGCGCTAAGCGCTGGGGGAGATACAGGGTCATCAGGTTGTCCCACGTGAGGCTCACACTCTTCATCCCCTTTTACAGATGAGGGAACTGAGGCACAGAGAAGTTAAGTGACTTGCCCACCATCACGCAGCTAGCACGTGTGATGGGGGGCAAAGAGAAGCAGCGTGGCTCAGTGGAAAGAGCATGGGCTTTGGAGTCAGGGGTCATGGGTTCGAATCCCGGCTCTGCCACTTGTCAGCTGTGTGACTGTGGGCAGGTCACTTCACTTCTCTGGGCCTCAGTTCCCTCATCTGTAAAATGGGGATTAAGACTGTGAGCCCCACATGGGACAACCTGATTCCCCTGTGTCTACCTCAGTGTTTAGAACAGTGCTCTGCACATAGTAAGCACTTAACAAATACCAACATTATTATTATTATTATTATTATGTGGCAGAGCTGGGATAGAGATTGAGAGCTAGTTGTGGGCAGGGAATGTGTCTGTTTGTTATTCTACTGTACTCCCCCAAGCACTCAGCACAGTGCTTGACACAGCATACAGTACGTGCTCAATAAATTGAGAAGCAGCGTGGCTCAGTGGAAAAGAGCCCGGGCTTGGGAGTCAGAGGTCATGGGTTCGAATCCCAGATCTGCCACTTGTCCGCTGTGGGACTGTGGGCAAGTCACTTCACTTCTCTGAACCTCAGTTCCCTCATCTGGAAAATGGGGATGAAGACTGTGAGCCCCACGTGGGACAACCTGATGACCCTGTATCTCCCCCAGCGCTTAGAACAGTGCTCTGCACATAGTAAGTGCTTAACAAATATTAACACTAACGTTAAATATGTTGAATGAATGAAGGAATGAATTTAAGGAGGCTCTTCTGGAAAGGAACGCCAAGCAACCCTCTCCACTTCTCTTGACTAGCTTTCAACGTCACCTTCCTGAGCCAACTCCATTCTGCCTTCTTACCTTCTTCAAAATATCAAGACATCAACCGGTCCAAAAGTCAGGGGGCAAAAAACCAAAAACCACCCCAAACCCTCATTCATTCATTCAACAGTATTTATTGAGCGCTTACTATGTGCAGAGCACTGTACTAAGCGCTTGGAATGGACAATTCGGCAACAGATAGAGACTATCCCTGCCCAAAGACGGGCTTACGGTCAAGAGGGTTACGAGTTTTGGGAAAACACTCCTTAAGAGGCAGACCTGGATGATCAGGTCTGCCCGCTAAACTGGTTTTCAGCCAGTTTCCTTATGTTATCCTTGGACAAAACTGCTAACCCTTACTTCTGCTTCCAAATACCCTCTCTTAATTTCCCTTTGGCACTTCTTTTCATTCAACAGTATTTATTGAGCGCTATGTGCAGAGCACTGGACTAAGCGCTTGGAATGTACAAATCGGTAACAGATAGGGACAGTCCCTGCCCTTTGACGGGCTGTCTAATCATTCTTCCACTCACCTTCCTGCCCAGCGCGTACCCGCTCATTCCTTCTCCTCATTCTCCCCCTTCTCCAGCAGGTAAGGTGATAAATAATTGACCGACAGTGGCCGAGCCGTTGAGAATCTGGCTAAACCTCTGCCTGCCACAGCTGTAGCTTCAGAGGGAATTGAGAACAGTGACGTCGGCCTGGTCCAACCACCGGGTCCTGTTCTCCGCAAACCCCTATCTTGGCTTCACTGAGCCATGAGCGGCCCAAATGCTGGACTCCACCCCGGCACGTGGCATCAGGGCCGCACTCTGGGCCTTCGCCAGACCGGGGGGACGCCCGGCAGCGGGCACGCTCGACACCCCGGAATCAGACGGGGCCCCAGCTTGCCCAGATGGGGTTTTCAAACCAATATGAAATCCTGAGACTCAGGCAGAGCCAGACACGCCTGGGGAGCAGGCCCAAATCAAGTCACGAAGCAGCACGGCCTAGTGGATAGAGCATGGGCCTGGGAGAAAGACTTAGGTTCATTCATTCATTCATTCGATAGTCTTCATTGAGTGCTTACTATGTGCAGAGCACTGTACTAAGCGCTTGGAATGGACAAATCGGTAATAGATAGACAGTCCCTGCCCTTTGACGGGCTTACAGTCTAATCGGGGGAGACGGGCAGACGAGAACGCTGGCAATAAATAGAGTCGAGGGGAAGAACATCTCATTAAAACAATGGCAGATAAATAGAATCAGGGTGATGTACATCTCATTAAACAAAATAAATAGGGTGATGAAGATATATACGGTTGAGCGGACGAGTACACTGCTGAGGGGATGGGACGGGAGAGGGGGAGGAGCAGAGGGAAAAGGGGAGCTCAGGGAAGGCCTCTTGGAGGAGGTGAGCTCTCAGTAGGGTTTTGAAGAGGGAAAATTAGTTTGGCGGAGGTGAGGAGGGAGGGCGTTACAGGACCGCGAGAGGACGTGGCCCGGGGGTCGGCGGCGGGATAGGCGAGAACGGGGGACGGCGAGGAGGTGGGCGGCAGAGGAGCGGTGCGTGCGGGGTGGGCGGTAGAAAGAGAGAAGGGAGGAGAGGTAGGAAGGGGCAAGGTGACGGAGAGCCCCCCGCCTCTGCCATTTGTCCGCTGTGTGACCTTGGGCAAGTCATTTAGCTTCTCTGGGCCTCATTTCCCTCATCTCTAAAATGGGGATTAACTGTGAGTAGGATAGGGACTGCGTCCAAGACACTTTCCATATATCCACTTCACAGTGGTTACAGTACAGTGTGAAACATAGGGATGCGACACATAGGGAACGCTTAAATACCACAATTATCATTATTATGTCTACGGATTTCAGCCCGGCCTGGGAGTCAGGCCAGAGGATTTTGGAATGGAAGATCAACGCGGGAAGCTGACGGTGAAGAAAATCTAGGCAACTAGCACGCTCTGGATACCACAGCGAATTAGCAAATTAAATTTCGGATCACCGGCCCGAGACATTTCAGGCTGAAACCATATATATATATATTTTCCTCCCCCTCTACACTGTAAGCTCATTATGAGCATGAAACGTGTCTGACTCCCTTACGCTGTACTCTCCCAAGCACTTGGTGAAGTGTTCTGCACATAGTAGATGCTCAATAAATACCACTGATTGATTTTTTATGGCATTTGATAAGTGTTCATTATGTGCCAAGCACCGTACTAAGCACTGGGGTAAATACAAGCTGATCAGGATGGAGAAACAGTCCCTGACCCACATGGGGCTCAGAGTCCTAATCTTCATTTTACAGATGAGGTGACTGAGGCACAGAGACATGAAATGACTTGCTCAAGGTCATACTGCAGACAAGAGGTGGGTTCAGGATTGGAACCCAGGTCTTCTGCTTCCCAGGCCTGTGCTCTACCATTAGACCCCGCTGCTTCTTTTAGTTCCCAAAGAGCCAAAATGTAATTACTGATAATCGGCGTGGCTCAGTGGAAAGAGCCCGGGCTTGGGGGTCACAGGTCATGGGTTCGAATGCCAGCTCCGCCACTTGTCAGCTGTGTGACCGTGAGCAAGTCACTTGCCTTCTCTGTGCCTCAGTGACCTCATCTGTCAAATGGGGATTAAGACTGTGAGCCCCACGTGGGACAACCTGATGACCCTGTATCTACCCCAGCGCTTAGAACAGTGCTCTGCACATAGTAAGCGCTTAACAAATACCAACATTATTATTATCATAATCAAAATTCACTTGGATCTGGGGGCAACATGCTGAGGAAATTGCTACAGATGCATGAAACATGGTCCTTGCCCACAAGGAGCTTACACAAGGGGGGACAGGCGTAAGAATACTTACCAACAGGGGGATCAAAATTAATCAATCAATTGCATAGTCAGACACATCAACGTAAATAATAATAATATTCGCATTTGTTAAGCGCTTACTACGTGCAGAGCACCGTTCTAAGCGCTGGGGGAGATACAGGGTAATCAGGTCGTCCCACGTGAGGCTCACAGTTAATCCCCATTTTACATATGAGGTCACTGAGGCCCAGAGAAGTGATGTGACTTGCCCACAGTCCCACAGCTGACAGGTGGCAGAGCCGGGAGTCGAACCCATGACCTCTGACTCCGAAGCCCAGGCTCTTTCCACTGAGCCATGCTGCAAATGCCACACTGGGGCTGACTGTTAGGTCTATGTGGGACTTCATGATCTTGTATCTACCCCGCGCTTACTACAGGGCTCGGCACACAGGAAGCACTTAATATAGGCAAATGTGGTATATAAATACGCTATCTAAATGTTACCAAAGGCTGAAGGATTGATGAGATCGGTTTTGGTAGTTAATTGGGAAAAGCCTGTAGAAGAAAGTGAGATAGGAGGGGTCTGAAAGCAGGGAGGACTGTGGTCTGTCAGAATGGGGAAGAAAGGGGGAGGGACCGGCTAGTGGGACAGTGAGGCTGTCTGCTGTAAGACCTTGGGCAAGTCACTTCACTTCTCTGTGCCTCCGTTTCCTCGCCCGTAAAATGGGGACTAAGACGGCGAGCCCCACGTGGGACATGGACCGTGTCCAACCTGATTAGCTTGAATTGACCCCAAGGGTTAGTCTAGTACCTGGCACATAGTAAGCGCTTAACAAATACCATAGAAAAACAAACAAAAGCACGGTTTGGTAGTCACCCCCGCATTACGGGTTTGGCAGCCGCCCCTGCATTCCTGTGCCACTGGCAGAAATGAGAAACCTATGAGAACTTCTGTGGGGCAAGAGTCAGGCTTAGTTCTAGGAGCTACGGTGCCCCACTCCTCATCAATGCACGTGGCTTAGTGGAAAGAGCACGGGCTTGTGAGTCAGAGGACGCGGGTTCTAATCCCGGCTCCGCAACTTGTCTGCTGTGACCTTGGGCAAATCACTTAACTTCTCTGAGTCTCAGTTACCTCATCTGTTAAATGGAGACGAAGACTGTAAGCCCCACATGGGACAAACTCATTATCTCGTATCTACCCCAGCGCGTAGAACAGGGTCTGGCACATAGTAAGCGCTTAACGAATACCAGTATTACGAGAAGCAGCGTGGCTTAGTGGAAAAAGCCCAGGCTTGGGAGTCGGAGGTCATGGGTTCTAATCTGCTGTTTGTCAGCTATGTGACCTTGGGCAAGTCACTTCACTTCTCTGTGCCTCGGTTACCTCATCTGTAAAATGGAGATCAAGACTGTGGGCCCCAAGTGGGGCAACCTGATTTCACTGTATCTACCGCAGCGCTTAGAACAGTGCGTGGCACATAGTAAGCACTTAAATACCAACATTATTATTATTAGCGGTGAAGTGGACAATCAGACGATCGTATGGTTTTAGATCACTCCATCACCTCGCCCCTTCCTACCTCACCTCCCTTCTCTCTCAGCTTAAGCCCCCCTTTTCCTCTACTCTCCCTCCCCTCCCCACCGCTCCGACTCGTTCCCTTTGCTCTACCCCCCTTTCCCTTAGCACTTGTGTATATATGTACATATTTATAATTCCATTTATTTACATTACTGATGCGTATGTATCTATAAATCTATTTATTTATATTGACGTCTACTTGTTTTGATGCCTGAAACCCCCCTTCTAGACTGTGAGCCTGTTGTGGGCAGGGACTGCCCTCTATTTGTTGCTGAACTGTACTTTCCGAGCTCTCAGTACAGTGCTCTGCACATAGTAAGCGCTCAGTAAATACTATCGAACGAATGAATGAATGAATTCTACAACCCAGCCCACACACTTCGCTCCAGCGTGGCTCAGTGGAAAGAGCACGGGCTTTGGAGTCAGAGGTCATGGGTTCGAATCCCGGCTCGGCCACTTGTCAGCTGTGTGAATTTGGGCAAGTCACTTCACTTCTCGGTGCCTCAGTTACCCCATCTGTCAAATGAGGATTAACTGTGAGCCCCAAGTGGGACAACCTGATTCCCGTGTCTACCCCAGCGCTTAGAACAGTGCTCGGCACATAGTAAGCGCTTAACAAACACCAACATTTAATGCTAAATGTTCTCACTGGGCCTCCATCTCGCCTGCGCTGACTCCTGGCCCGCATCCTGCCTCTGGCCTATAACGCCCTCCCCTCCTTCCTCAAATCCGACAATTACTCTCTCCTGCTTCAAAGCTTTACTGAAGGCCCATCTCCTCCAAGAGGCCTTCCCAGACTAAGCCCCATTTTTTCTCATCTCTCATTCATTCAATAGTATTTACTGAGCGCTTACTATGTGCAGAGCACTGTACTAAGCACTTGGAAAGTACAATTCAGCAACAAATAGAGGGCAATTCCTGCCCTTTGACGGGCTTAGTCTAGTCGGGGGAGACAGACAGACAAGAACAATGGCAACCTTAACTTGAGCCCTTTGCCCCCGTGTCCCCCAGGCCCATAGCACTTATGTACATATCAGTAATTTTATTTACTGGTATTGATGTCTGTCTCCCCACCTCTAGACTGTGAACTCGTTGTGGGCAGGGATTGAATGAATGCTTACTACGGGCAGCTGTTTAGCTTGTTTCTCCCCTAACGTTTAGTACCAAGTCTGGCGCATAGTAAATGCTTAACAGAAGCCATTAAAAACAAAAAAACAGTGTCTGTGAAGGGATGGGGCGAGAGTATAATAATGTAATAATAATGTTGGTATTTGTTAAGCGCTTACTATGTGCCGAGCACTGTTCTAAGCGCTGGGGTAGACATAGGGGAATCAGGTTGTCCCACGTGGGGCTCACAGTCTTAATCCCCATTTTACAGATGAGGGAACTGAGGCACAGAGAAGTTAAGTGACTTGCCCACAGTCACACAGCCGACAAGTGGCAGAGCTGGGATTCGAACTCATGAGCCCTGACTCCAAAGCCCGTGCTCTTTCCACTGAGCCACGCTGCTTCAAGCAGCTAGAAAGACGGCTTGGGAGAAATGGAGGGAGAAAGCTGGAAAGTGATGGATAAAAGGGGCGGCTGCCCCGTAGGCCGAGACCCTTGAAGCTGACCGTGAGGATAATTTTCCTGGATGTGGAGGGAAACGGGAGCCATCGGAGGGATTTGAGGGGAGACGGGGGATGAGCGACACTGCCGGAAGATGGCACGTGCAAAAGCGCATAATATAGGTCGGAGCCGGGGGTGGACTGGAGGCAAGGCTGATACAAGAGCTTGATTCATTCAATAGTATTTATTGAGCGCTTACTATGTGCAGAGCACTGTACTAAGCACTTGGAATGAACAAGTCGGCAACAGATAGACACAGTCCCTGCCGTTTGACGGGCTTACGGTCTAATCGGGGGAGACGGACAGACAAGCTCTTGATATGTCAAGAGCTTGGACCAAGGTGGTAACGGTCTGACGGAGAGAGAAATGGACACACAGGGGGAAAGTTGTGGCAAGATGGAGCAAAAGCTTGAACAGGAAAGTTGAAAAAATGACAAGGAGTCAAGGATGACACTTAAGTTGCTGATTTCTGGGACTGGGAGGATGGTAGTTTTCCTGACAGTGCTGAGAAAGTTGGGACGAGAGGCCTTAGGAGAGGGAATAATAATAATTGTGGTAATAATTATAAAATTATAATAATTTGTTAAGCACTATGTGCCAGGCACCGTACTAAGCCCTGGGGTAGGTACAAGGTAATCGGGTTGGGTACAGTCTAGGTCCCACATGGGGCTCAGTCTTAAATCCCCATTTTGCAGGTGGGGTAACTGAGGCCCAGAGAAGGGAAGTGACTTGTCCAAGGCCACACAGCAGACAAGTGGTAGAGCCGGGATTAGAATCTAGGTCCTTCTGACTCTCAGGCCCGTGCTCTAGCCACTGGGCCATGCTACTTCATGTCAAGATGAGTAGTTCAGACTCAACATGTGAAGTTCGAGGTGTTGGCAAGACACCCAACCACAGATGTCCTGGAGGCAACAGGAGGGTTTCTTTTTGTTTTGTTTTCTTTTTCTTTTTTTTAAATTAACAGGATCTGTTAAGTGCTTGCTATGTGCCAGGCACTGTACCAAAAGCTGGGCTAGATACAAGGTAATCGGGTTGATCACAGTCCCTGTCCCACCTGGAGCTCATTTTTCAATGAAAAATGCAATTTCATTCATTCTTAATCCCCATTTTAGAGATCAGGTCACTGAGGCACAGAGAAGCAAAGTGACTCGCCTCAAGGTCACACAGCAGACAAGTGGCAGAGTAGAATTAGAACCTAGATCCTCTGACTCCCAGGCCTGTGCTCTATCCGACAGGCCACACCATTTGTCGTGGGGATTGGGGATTTCAGGATAGACGAGAGAGAGGTTGGGGCTGGAAAATAATAATAATCATGGTACTTGTTAAGCGCTCACAATGTGCCGGACACGGTTCTAACAGCTGGGGTAGATACAAGTTAATCAGGTTGGACACAGTCCCTATCGCAAATGGGGCTCACAGTCTTAATCCTCATTTTACAGATGAGGCAACTGAGGCCCAGAGAAGTGAAGTGACTTTGCCCAGGGTGACACTTGTGACAGCAGACAGGTGGCGAAGCTGGGATTAGAATCCAGGTCCTTCAGACTCATTCATTCATTCATTCATTCATTCATTCATTCGCATTTGAGCGCTTATTACGTACAGAACGCTGTACTAAGCACTTGGAAAGTACAATTCAGCAACAGAGAGAGACAATCCCTGCCCACACTGGGCTTGCAGTTTAGAAGGGGGGAGACAGACATCAAAATAAGTAAACAGGCATCAATATAAATAAATAGAATTATAGATACATACATGTCAAAACCAACAGACATTAATTTAAATACACAGAATTATAGATATATACATATATATACAAGTGCTTTGGGGAGGTCGGGGGGGGCGGGTAGAGCAAAGGGAGTGAGTCGGGGAGAGGAGGAGGGGAGGTGGAGCTGAGGAAAGGGGGGCTTAATCTGGGAAGCCCTCTTGGAGGAGGTGAGCCTTCAGTAGGGCTTTGAAGGGGGGAAATGTGACTGGTGGATGTGAGGTGGGAGGGCGTTCTAGGCCAGAGGTAGGACGTGGGCCAGGAGTTGACTGTGGGACAGGCGAGAACGAGGCACAGTGAGGAAATTAGCACCAGAGGGGCGGAGCGTGCGGGCTGGGCTGTAGAAGGAGAGAAGGGAGGTGAGGTAGGAGGGGGCCAGGGGATGGAGAACTTGGATGCCAAGAGTTAGGAGTTTTTGCTTGATGTGGAGGTGGATGGGCAACAACTGGAGATTTCTGAGGAGGGGAGTGACATGCCCAGAGTGTTTCTGTAGAAAGATAATCCGGGCAGCAGAGTGAAGTATGGACTGAATTGGGGAGAGACAGGAGGTTGGGAGGTCAGAAAGGAGGCTGATGCAGACGGATCCTAGGCCCGTGCTCTATCCACTAAGCCACGCTGCTTCTCGAAGTGGATGGGGGACCACCTGAGCAGAGGTGAAACAGCTGAAGCCGTACGAGTGGCTGACCTCCCCTAGTGAGGGGAAAATGGGGATGAAGACTGTGAGCCTCACGTGGGACAAACTGATTACCCTGTATCTACCCCAGCGCTTAGAACAGTGCTCTGCACACAGTAAGCACTTAAATACCAACATTATTATTATGGACAAGAACGAGAGTAGGGGACAAAATCAGAAAATCAATCAGTCAGCTATATTTAAGCTCTTACTACATGGGTAGGACTTTACTAAGTCCTCGGGAGGGTTCAATACAACAATATAACAGACACAGTACCTGCCCACAATGATCTTACAGTGCAGAGACAAGCTTACAGTCTAGAGACACGGTATAATAATAATAATAATAATAATAACGTTGGTATTTGTTAAGCGCTTACTATGTGCAGACCACTGTTCTAAGCGCTGGGGTAGATACAGGGTAAGCAGGTTGTCCCACGTGAGGCTCACAGTCTTCATCCCCATTTTACAGATGAGGTAACTGAGGCACAGAGAAGCTAAGTGACTTGCCCAAAGTCACACAGCTAAGTGGCAGAATCAGGATTCAAACCCATGACCTCTGACTCCCAAGCCCAAGCTCTTTCCACGGAGCCACGCTGCTTCTCACAAAACGTATAAGAAACGTTATATCAAGAAATTCAACCCATAAAAGTACTTTAATCCATCAACGAAATTTACCGATCTCCACTGTACGTAGAGAATTGTACTAAGCACTTGGGAGAATATAATTAAGAGTCACGTCCCTGTCCACAGAGACCTTACTATTTAAATTGTGGTGCTTGTTTAGTGCTATGTACTAAGCACTGTTCTAAGCATTGGGATAGGTACAAGAGAATGGGGTTGGACACAGTTCACACAGGGCTCACAGTCTTAATCTCCATTTTACACATGAGGGAACTGAGGCACAGAGAAGTTAAGTGACTGCCCAAGGTTACAGAGCAGAAGACGCTCAAATAGTTGTCTATAAATCGTAATTTCTAGTCTCTTGTATCCTCCAAGATGATCATGCTTGGATTTGAATTCAAAGGCAATTTCATTCATAAACACCTAAGGGGAAAAAAATACACCTCATATACAGATTGGGGAGAAGTTGATCAGACCAGGCTTCAGAAAGAGACCTTGGATGCTGCTGGTTATATGAGTCAGCCACGTAAAGCTTCTACTAAATTAGGAAATGTGATGTCGGTTACATCGATACAATCACGACACAACATCCGACGATAATTTAAATCAGAAAAATATTAGGCCAATTTCAATCGCCACATTTAAGACGAAGTAAATGAGGACAGTCCAGAAAAATATAAAAATACTCATTAAAGGACGGATTCAAAACCAGGTTCCTATGGACAGGGAATGTGTGTTTACAATCCTCCTCAACCTCTCAGTCAGTCAATTGTATCTATTGAGCGTCTGCAGTGTGCAGAGCCCTATACGTAACAATATAGCAAACATATCCCTTGCCTACAATGAGCTTACAGTCTAGAGGGGGAAAAGTCAGCTGACTTCAACATTGTAGTCCACCCCCTTCTCCTTGAAACATTATCTAACTTTGGCTTCACTGACGCTTTCCTCTCCAGCATCTCCTATCTCTCTCACCACTCCTCAATCTCTTTTACAGGCTCCTCCTCGGTTTCTCCTCCTTTAGCTGTGGGAGTCTCTCATTCATTCACTCATTCAACAGTATTTATTGAGCACTTACGGTGCGCAAAGTACTGCTCTAAACGCTTGGGAGAGTACGATACAACAATAGACATATTCCCTGCCCACATCAAGCTTGGGGTCAATAGGGATGAGCTTCCAGTCTACTCATGAAGTGGAGGGTGACACCTTGAGCTGAAAGGACTCGCAAATTCTGTACCGTCCAATGAGAAGCCAACATGATGAGGAAACTTTTGTGCCACTCCCACGGATGCCTCATTTACCGGAAGCACTTCCCGACCAGATGCACAGTCCGGGACTAATTGTTCCCATCTACTCTCGGGGTTCAGGTCTGGGTCCCCTCCTATTCTCCATGTACACCCAACACAACTCACCCACTCCCAAGGCTTCAACTACCATCTCTACAGGGATAATTCCCAAACCTAAACCTCCAGCCCTGACCTCTCTCCTCCTTTTGCGGTCTGACATTTCCACCTGCCTCTAGTACATCTCTACTTGGATGTTCCACCAATGCCTCAACATAACCTAAACAAAACCTCTCATCTTTCCACTGAAACCTTGTCCTCCCTGTCTTACCAATCACACTATAAGACAACACTACGAGCCTCCCTGTCTCACAAACCCGAAGACCTGGCATTATCCTGGCCTCATCTCTCATCCAACTCACATATTCCATCTGTCTCGCAATCCTGATGGTTTTACCAACACACCACCACTAAAATCTGACCTTTCCCCTCCACCCAAACTGCTTCCTTGCTGACCCAAGTGCTTCTCATAGCCCGCTTTGACTACTGCATCAGCCCCCTCCCAGTCTGACCTCCCTTTCTCCTGCCTCTCCCCACCTCAGTCTTTATTTCCCTCTGCCGCTCAGATCATTTTTGTTCCCTCTTTCCTTACCTCGCTGACTTCCTCCAACCCAGCCCGCCCATTTCATTCTTTCTGACTTTTTAAATGGAATTTGTTCAACACTTACAACGTGCCAGGCATTGTAATAAGTGCTGGGATAGACACAGTCCATATCCCACATGCGGCTCAGAGTCTTAATCCCTGTTTGACAGATGAGGGAACTGAGGCACGGAGGTGTGAGGTGACTTACCCAAGGTCACAGAGCAGACAAGTAGCAGAGTCAGATTTAGAATCTGCGGCCTCCGACTCCAAGGCCCATGCTCTTTCCACTAGGCCACGCTGCTTCTCTCATCAATGCCAACTTGCTCAGTGTACCTTGATCTCACCCACCTCGCCGTCAACCCCTTATGCACATCCCCGCCAGGACCTGGAACTTCTTTTCCCTTCAGATAAGACAGACCACCACTCTCCCCACCTTCAGTGGTCATCCCCTCCCGAAGACCTTCCCTGACTAAACCCTCATTTCCCCGACTCCCTCTCTAATCGATCGATCAATCATATTTATCGAGCACTTACTATGTGCAGAGCACTGTACTACGTGCTTGGGAGAATACAATGCCACAGAATTAACAGCCACATTGCCTGCCCAAAGGGAACTCACAGTCAAGAGGAGGGGACAGACATTAATATGAAGGGATAATTTATAATATACAATTTAAATATATGTACATTAGTGCTGTGGGGGATGAGCAAATACCAAATGTGTCCTGCATCGCCTATACCGTTCAATCTCTATCCTTGATTCAACCCAGCCTCAGCCCCACAGCACTTATGTATCTATCAATATTCATTCATTCATTCAATAGTATTTATTGAGCATTTACTATGTGCAGAGCACTGTACTGAGCGCTTGCAATGTACGATTTGGCAACAAATAGAGACAATCCCTGCCCAATAACGGGCTCACAGTCTAATCACATCTGTTTCCCCCGTTAGGCTCCCTGTGGGCAGAGAATGTGCTATCACCTCTGCTGCATTATACTCTCCCAAGAATTTAGTATAGCGTTCTGCACACCGTAAGCGCTCAGACACTGAGTGATTGATGAATGGGGAAAGGATTCCAGGCTAGAGTGAGGTTGTGGGCATGGGGAGGAAGAGAAAGCGGAGGTTCAGTGAGTAGGTTGGCATTACAGGAGCAAAGTGTCCAGGCAAGGTTGTATTGGAAATCAACAACGTAAAATCAGAGGGGGTGGGTGAGCTGCCTGAGAGCTTTAAATAATAATGTTGGTATTTGTTAAGCACTTACTATGTGCAGAGCACTGTTCTAAGCGCTGGGGTAGATACAGGGTAATCAGGTTGTCCCACGTGAGGCTCACAGTTAATCCCCATTTTACAGATGAGGTAACTGAGGCACAGAGAAGTGACTTGTCCACAGTCACACAGCTGACAAGTGGCAGAGCCGGGATTCGAACCCAAGACGTCTGACGCCCAAGCCCAGGCTCCTTCCACTGAGCCACGCTCCTTCTCTTTAAAGCTGATGATGATGAAGAAATGGAGTATGTTTTGGAGGAGGATGGGCAACCACTGGAGGTTCTCGAGGGGCGGCGAGACATGGATTGAACAGTATTTTAGAAAAATGAACCAGGCAGCCGAGTGGAAGATGGACTGCGTGGGGAGGGACAGGGAGCAGTGAGATCACCGAGGAGGCTTATAAGGGTTTGGATTAACGTGGTAGCGGCTGGGATGGAGAGGAAAGGGTGGGTTTTAGCAATGTTGTGAAGGAAGAACCGAGAGGATTTGGTAACAGATTGACTATGTGAGTTGAGAAGCAGCGTGGCCTCATGGCTCAAACACAGGCCTGGGAGTCAGAAGGACCTGGGTTCTAATCCCTGCTCTGCCACTTGTCTGCTGTGAGAATTTAGGCAAGTCACTTCACTTCTCTGTGCCTCAGTTACCTCATTTGTAAAATGGGGATGAAAACTGTGAACCCCACGTGGGACACGGACTGTGTCTTAACCTGATTATCCTGTATCTACCCCAGCACTTAGAACAGTGCCTGGCACAAAGTAAGCAGGTAACAAATATGAATTTTTTAAAAAAGAGAGAGATAAGTCAATGATAATGTCACAGTTATGGGCTTGTGAGGCAACGAGGATAATGGTGCTGTCTACAGTGATGGGAAAGGGAGGAGGGGTTTAGGTGGGAAGATGAGGAGTTCTGCTTAGGACATTTTTTGTTTGTTTTAAATGGCATTTGTTAAACGTTCACTATGTGCCAAGCACTGTACTAAGCACTGGAGTAGATAGAAGGTCATCAGGTTGGAGACAGTTCATCTCTCACATGGAGCACATGAATCCTCAGATGAGGCAACTGAGGGACAGAGAAATTAAGTACTTGTCCAAGGTCGCCCAGCAGACCAGTGGTGGAGCTGGGATTAGAACCCAGGTCCTTCTGACTTTCAGGCCCGTGCTCTATCCACTAGGCCACGCTCCTTCTCCAGTTGGAGATGCTGGCGGGACATCCAAGTAGAGATGTCCGCAGGCAGGAGGAATTGTGAGACTTCGGCCATGGAGAAAGTCAGGGCTGGAGAGGTAGAGGTGTAGAGAAGCAGCGTGGCTCAGTGGAAAGAGCCCGGGCTTGGGAGTTCGAGGTCATGGGTTCGAATCCCAGCTCTGCCACTTGTCAGCTGTGTGACTGTGGGCAAGTCACTTTACTTCTCTGTGCCTCAGTGACCTCATCTGTAAAATGGGGATTAAGACTGTGAGCCCCACGTGGGACAACCTGATTCCCGTGTGTCTACCCCAGCACTTAGAACAGTGCTCTGCACATAGTAAGCGCTTAACAAATACCAACATTACTTTACTTCTCTGTGCCTCAGTTACCTGATCTGTAAAATGGGGATTAGCCTCATGTGGGACAACCTGATTACCCTGTATCTACCCCAGCGCTTAGAACAGTGCTCTGCACATAGTAAGTGCTTGACAAATACCAACATCATTATTATTATTTTATATAATTGCTTCTTCCAACAAGGCATCGTACCATATCCAGGCAACCACACACTACTACTGGGAAAATATTCCACAATTCTGCCATCCTATTCTAACCAAAACATTTCCTGAAAACAAACACACAGGGGGGTTGGAAAACTAACATTCAAATCAGTCCTTTCTAAATTGTATGGGTAACGTACACACAAACAGACAATTCATACCAAGATGTAAGGTCCTGATGCAGAGCCCACAGCTTCAGTTAGGGCAATTACTAAAATAAATCTATTTGCTAGATGGTATATTTAATACAGTGCTCTGCACATAGTAAGCGCTTAACAAATACCAACATTATTATATTGGGCATCAGAGGACTTGGGTTTTAATCCCAGCTCCAACACTGCCTTCTGGAAGACCTTGAGCCAGTCCCTTAAATTCCCTCTGCCTCCATTTCCTCCTCAGGAAAATGGGGATTAAATTCCTGTTCTGCTTCTTTAGACTACGAGCCCCATATAGGAGAAGGGTTATGTCTGACTTTCTTACCTTATACCTATCCCCGGAACTTGCTTGGCACATTGTAAAAACTTAACAAATATGACAATTATAAACATCAGTCCCTTCCTGGGTCTCTAGATTACTAAAAGAAAACGATGAGATCTGGTTTATATTACTAAAAAAGCATTAACCACTGCAATGCAAATTAAAGCACTTACAGTTTATTAAGATCCAAATAATATGGAGTCCTAATCAATATTGGCTTTGTTTCCATTTGCCATTTCCTTAACTTCACCACCTTTGGGGAAGAGATCATTCTCGGTCAAGATTTTGGCCAAACATCAACAATGAATTAATTTGTTCCAAGATATGAAGCCATCAATTCTACAGAACTGTTATTCTCACGGAGGGCAAATTATGTTTTAAGTGTCTCTTTTAAGCGCTTAGTACATTTATGCTGAACAGAGCAAGCATTCAATTAACACCACTGACTTCCTGATCTTGTGGCCCTCATCATATTCTGGATTAACTTGCCTGTTTCCAGTTTTCCAGTTTATTCCATTTCCCTGAAAACTCAAAACCTATTCTGGAACTATTTCCCCGTAGTACATCTTCCAGGCACAACTTCTATTTTATCGGATTAGTATTTCATGAGTTTAAACCAATTCCTTTTTAATTTTTCTTCCCTGAAATAATTTAATGGTCTCTCCAGAGAAAATCAGTCATTTCACATCAGTTGGACAAAACCTCACACAAAATATTCCAAATTCCCTACAACCACAGTCACCAAGTTTTGTAGTTGCCTATACAATAATCAACCCCTCACATTCTCACGGCAAAGTGTCTGGTCACCCCGTATCTCAGCGATCCCCCTGTGACCTTCCCTTTACCAGTCAGCAGTGTGTGTTCGTATCCCCCAAAATATTATAATTATAATAATTATGGTACCTTTAAAAAACTTACTATGTGACAACCAGGTTGGACAGAGTCCCTGTCCCCCATGAGGCTCACTGTTTTTATCTCCATTTTACAGATGAGGTAAATGAGGCCCAGAGAAGTGAAATGACTTGCCCAGGGTCTCCCAGCAAACACGTGGCAGAGCCAAAATTAGAACCCAAGTCCTTCTGACTCCCAGACCCGTGTTTTCTCCACGAAGCCACGCTGCTTCTCATTGTAAAAGCAGCTCGTTCCTGCATAATTTTAAATACTCAAATTGCTTCTTCAGTGGTCTGCTGGCAGGAGTCCAGACAAAGCTCCAAACCCAAGGGAGAAACGGCCCTGTCTCACTGACTGGAACGCAGTAGGGAGGCTGAAAATCGCAGGGCAATCTGGAGGCGGAAACTGAGCCCAATCTACAACCTGATCTAGGAGTTACCTGCTATCGGATTAGTCAAAAACTCCCGTTTGGCTCCAAAGCCACTTACTCCCCTATCTCAGTTACCATCTTCTCCCTCATCTGCCCCACTTCCCAACTCCCTTCTTCCCAGTCCAATGAACATTTTCTCAGTCTCCTTCATTTCCTTGCCCTCCTGACTCTTGGCCAACTTCCCTAACGCTGTTCCCACTGGACATCCTTCAACCTCAACTTTCCAACCGTCAAACCATTTCCCTCCTTTCATTCTTAGCTCCCCAAAGATGCCCATAACCACTAAAAAGATCAACAAAAAGATCTACTTGATTCTATTTATCAGGATTATGTTGTCTTGTTTTTGTCCGTCTGTCTCCCCCGATTAGACTGTGAGCCCGTCATTGGGCAGGGATTGTCTCTGTTGCCGAATTGTAGAGGTCATGGGTTCAAATCCCGGCTCTGCCACTTGTCAGCTGTGTGACTGGGGGCAAGTCACTTAACTTCTCTGTGCCTCAGTTCCCTCATCTGTAAAATGGGGATTAAGACTGTGAGCCTCACGTGGGACAACCTGATTCCCCTGTAGCTACCCCAGCGCTTAGAACAGTGCTCTGCCCATAGCAAGCGCTTAACAAATACCAACATTATTAGTATAACATTCCAAGTGCTTAGTACAGTGCTCTGCACATAGTAAGCGCTCAATAAATACTATTGAATGAATGGATGAATCTCTTCTGCAAAACATTTATTTCAAATTTTTTGCCTTCCCCTTGTAGTATCAGAGAAGGCCAGGAGACAGACACCAATTTGGTGAAGCTTCCTCATCCAGCTGTATCACCTGTCACGCTATTTTATCCATGTTATTGTTGCTGAATTATTGTCTATCTCACCACCGACCCCTTTCCCATGACCTCCCCCTAGCCCGGAACTCCCTCCCCCTCCATCTACACCAGACCACCACTCTTCCCACCTTAAAACCTAAAGATCACATCTCTTCCCCGATTAGGTTTTCTTCCCCCGGCAACCTCTCCCTTCTGCATCATCTATGTGCTTGGATCTGTGAACATCGGGCATTTGATATCCGCCCCACCCTCAACCGCCCTTGTGTAGACATATCTTTAAATAATAAGTCTCTTAATTTCACCTATTGTATAATCACCAAGTCAGCTTGTCTCCCCTTGTTAGAACAATTATATACAATTATATTTGTTACCTATGCTGACAATCATGAGAAAGAGGGTCTAGAGGGAGGAAGAGAGCTGTGGGAAGGAGCGTGGTCTAGTGGATAGAGCAGGGGCCTGGGAGTCAGAAGGATCTGGGTTCTAATCTCGGCTCCGTCATTCGTTTGCTGTGTGACCTTCGGCAAGTCACTTCACTTCTCTGGGCCTCGGTTACCTCATCTGTGCAATGGGGACTAAGACTGAGCCCCAGTGGGACAGGAACTGTGTCCAACCTATCTTGGACACAGCTCAGTGGAAAGAGCCTGGGCTTCGGAGTCAGAGGTCATGAGTTCGACTCCCGGATCTGCCTCTTGTCAGCTGTGTGACGGTGGGCAAGTCACTTAACTACTCTGTGCCTCAGTTACCTCATCTGTAAAAATGGAGATTAACTGTGAGCCTCACTTGGGACTATCTGATTACCCTGTATCTACCCCAGCGCTTAGAACAGTGCTCTGCACATAGTAAGCACTTAACAAACACCAACATTATTATTGTTTCTACCCAAGTGTTTAGTACAATGCCTGGCACATAAAAAGCCCTTAACAAATCCCCTCTAGACATTGAGCTGTTGTGAGGAGGAATGTGTCTGTTGTTATATAGTAGTCTCCTATGCGCATAGTACAGTGCTTTGCACACAGTTAGCACTCAATAAATATGACTGAATGATCCATTAAAAAAAGATACTATCTATGGATTGATTGATCAGTGGAGATTGATCCTTCTCTGCAGAGGTTCTGGAGCCCCAAGTGGGACACGGACTGCGTCCAACCCGATTACCTTGTATCTACCCCAGCACTGAGACTAGTGCCTAACACACGGTAAAGCGTTTAACAAACACATCGGAAAAAAAAGAGAGAAAAAGGGAAACTGTATTTTTAGACAATCTTTTTGTACCATCACCCACCTCCCCAGAAGAGTCGACGAAACTGGAGAGAGCGAGGGAGCAGCTGGGAGGGGAGAGATTAGTGAGATTCACAAGATCCACCCAAAATACTGTCTCCGAGAGAGTCGAGGATTTTGAACAGCTTAGGGTGTTCAAAGGCACTCGTTTAAGCTGTGAACTGCATCAAGAGAGGCGATATTGACAGGGTGCAAACAAATCTAAACTTGGGCTCTCATGATGTTACCCAATGTTCACCCAATCCTCTTTACTGGGAAAACATTTGCTGATCTAGACCCATCCAGGGCTCAGCAAACACATTCCCCTATTCCTCAGGGCCGGTGGAAAGTTGAGTGGTTGATCCTGTGTGTAATTAGCAAACATCAACCTGAGCAAAGAGGTACCAAAATCAGATCTCAATCAAACTAAAACAAACAACGAAGCCTTAGCTAGCACACACAGACAGAGAGCATCTGACCAATGGATTTTTTTGGTTGATTGATGAAGTAAACATTTTGGGGGGCCTGTAGTCAGTTTTCATCGCCTGCTACTTTTGAATAAAGCTGGCTCTAGTCCAAAATGTCAAGCCCCTCTACCAGCCTTCCCTGCAAGGTTAAGAAGCAGTGTAGCCTAGTGGAAAGAGCACGGACCTGGCAGTCAGAGGGCCTGGGTTCTAATCCCCGCTCCGTCAATTGCTTGCTTGTGGCCTTGGGCAAGTCGCGTAACCTCTCCTCTGTGCCTCCGTTCCCCGGTTCTCCCTCCCACTTTGATGGTGAGTCCCATGCAGGACAGGGACTGTGTCCAAACCAGTTCACTTGAATCTACCCCAGCGCTTAGAACAGTGCTTGACACATAGTAATCACTTAAATACCACTTTAAAAAAAAATTTAAAAAGGTTGTTGTGAAAGATTTAAATCATTAAATGTTATAAAAAGCTATAGGAAGCTAATAATCTTTAATTGTGCACGCATAATCTTCCTTAGAGGCTCAAACCTGATTGACAAGCCCTGCTAAATTTTTAATGCAGGAGGATAGAACACATTTATTTGGTAGTAATAACGATCATTTTAGTCCTTAGCAATGCCTTTCAACTGAGGCATCATAGGACTTTATGTTGATTCACCCTTTCAAACCTGGAATCATCCTCATAACAAAAGAACAGGCTTCACTCCTTAGCGTTCACAAAGAAAAATTAAGGCACAGGGAAAGTGGTTTTCTCAGGCACTGACTTGAATCTACTGGAAATCCATAGGATATATCCTTACCTTCCGTTTTTTTTTAAAAAAAAGAAATACCTAACACCGAAAGCGCAGAGCAACGACCTCAAGGCATCTGACCCAAACAGCGCAACAAAGACTCCAGGGAAAAATGAGGAAGACAAATACAAACAGAAGGGAAAAATAAAGGAAACAAGGGGCGGTGGGAAAAGAAGCAGGAATAGGCTCAGGGAGGCAAAGCCCCAGCATGGTTGTATATGTGAATTCATTCATTCAATCTTATTTATCGAGCGCTTACTGTGTGCAGAGCACTGTACTAAGCATGTGGAAAGAACAATTCAGCAACAAATAGAGACAATCCCTACCCACAACGGGCTCACAATCATGGCTAGGAGTGGCTTAGTGGATAGAGCACAGATGGCCCTGGGAGTCAGAAGGACCTGGGTTCTAATCATGACTCTGCCACTTGTCTGCTGTGTGACCCTGGGAAAGTCACTTAACTTCTCTGGGCCTCAGTTACCTTAACTGTAAAATGGGGATTAAGACTGTGAGCCCCATGTGGGACAGGGACTGTGTCCAACCTGATTAACTTGTATTTACCGCAACACTTAGAACAGTGCTTGGCACATAGTAAGAGCTTAACATGTACCATAATTATCATTAATTCCTATCAAATTTAGCAAGTGATTGGATTTGAGAGGTGAAAGTCAATGAAAAATCAAGGATGACACCAAGCTCGCATGATCACGGAGGTTGTCAAGGCAGGAAAGTTCAGGTTCGATTTAGGAGAGATGAGTTGCCTTTTACACAGGTTGAGTTGGAAGACCCTGAGATGTCTTGGAGGCAGGAGGGAAGACAAAAATCAGTGGTGGGTGAGAGGTCGGGGATAGAGGGATGGAAGGTCTGTGGGTTCTAGTTCCAGCGCCGCCACTTGTCTGCCGTGTGACCTTAGGCAAGTCACTTCACTTCTCTGTGCCTCAGTTACCCTCATGTGTAAAATGGGGATTGAGACTGGGAGCCCCACGTGGGACAGCGACTGTGTCCAACCCGATTTGCTTGTTTCGCTGGTACAAGCTCTCATAATATCCCAGCTGGATTATTGTGTCAGCCTTCTTTATGATCTCCCTTCCTCCTGTCTCTCCCCGCTCCACTCTATTCTTCATTCCGCTGCCCAGATCATCTTCCTGCAGAAACGCTGTGTACATGTCACTCCCCTTCTTAAAAACCTCCAGTAGTTACCTATCAACCTCCGCAAGAAACCAAAACTCCTCACTCTTGGCTTCAAGGTTCTCCATCCCCTCGCCCCCTCCTACCTCTCCTCCCTTCTCTCTTTCTCCTGTTCACCCCGCACGCTCCGCTCCTCTGCCGCCCACCTCACTGTCCCTCGCTCTCGCCTGTTCCGCCGTCGACCCCTGGCCCATGTCCTCCCGCGGTCCTGGAATGCTTTTCCTCCTCACCTCCGCCAAACTCTCTTCCCCTCTTCAAAGTCCTGAGAGCTCACCTCCTCCAGGAGGCCTTGCCAGACTGAGCTACCCCTTTTCCCTCTGCTCCCTCTCTGCTCCCTCTCCACCCTCTGCTCCTCCCCCTTTCCCCCTTCCCCTCCCCTCAGCACTGTGCTCATTTGTATATATTTTTACTACATTATTTATTTTGCTAATGAGGTGTACATCCCCTTGATTCTACTTATCGTGATGATGTCTTGTTTTTGTCCGTCTGTCTCCCCTGATTAGACTGTGAGCCCGTCACTGGGCAGAGATTGCCTCTCTCTGTTGCCGAATTGTCCATTCCAAGCGCTTAGTACAGTGCTCTGCACATAGCAAGTGCTCGATAAATATTATTGAATGAATCCACCCCAGCGCTTAGTACAGAACCTGTCACACAGTAACTGTTTGCCTCTAAAGATTACAAGTGTCATTCAAGTGCCTAGTAGAGTGCTGTGCACACAGGTAAGTGCCCACCAAGTATTGAAGTATTTGTAATATTTTTCTTGTTAGAAAGAGGAGAAACATCACGATCCTCCCTGTCCCTGAAGCTCGCAAACCTTTCTTTCCCACACTCAGTCTGTCTCTAAATCCTACCAGTATTTTCCTGCATATCATTCCCCGGGATCTTCAGCACCCTCCTGGCCTACTCGTACCTGTTTTGTTTTGTTGTCTGTCTTCCCACCTCTGGACTGTGAGCCCGTTGTTGGGTAGGGATTCTCTATTTGCTGCTGACTTGTACTTTCCAAGCGCTCAGTACAGTGCTCGGCACACAGTATGTGCTCAGCAAATACAACTGAATGAAATACCATATTATGGGGGGGGGCATCTATGTAGAATGGAGGGGCTCTCAGAGTGGGTAGAGGAGAAGTGAAGATTCAGAAAAGTGTTTCGCATGACATATAGGGGTTAGGTAGAAGATGAGCTAGTGAAAAGAGAAACTGAGAAGGATCCATCAGAGAAGTGGGGCACACAGACTACAGAGAAGTAGAGTAGCTAAGTGGAGAGAGTACGGGACGGGGAATCGGAGGACCTGGGTTCTCATCCCGGCTCCACCACCTACCTGCTGTGTGATCTTGGGCAAGTCATTTAACTTCCCTGGGCCTCGGGTCCTTCATCTGCAAAATGGGCATTCAGTACCTGTTCTCTCTCCCTACTTCGAATGTGAGTCCCATATGGTGATCTTATATCGACCTCAACATTTAGTACAGTGTTTGGCACAGAGTGAGTGCTTAACAAAAATCCCAATTATCATCATAATTATTATTATATCCCCCAGAAGGTATTTTTCTTAGATCTGACTGGGCAAATCAACTCTGAAATGTGATCTCATCTACGCTTAATAGCAACGACTAGAATTTTAAGAACTTAGTCTGTGTATGGGGCTTGGGAAGATACACCATAATCATTTCAGAAATAATACTATTATTAACAACAGTGATATGATGCTTGTTATTATTATTAATAATAATAATGTTGGTATTTGTTAAGCGCTTACTATGTGCAAAGCACTGTTCTAAGCGCTGGGGGGGTACAAGGTAATCAGGTTGTCCCACGTGGGGCTCACAGTTTTAATCCCCATTTTACAGATGAGGTAACTGAGCCACAGAGAAGTTAAGTGACTTGCCCAAAGTCACACAGCTGGCAAGTGGCAGAGCCGGGATTCGAACCCATGACCTCTGACTCCCAAGCCCGGGCTCTTTCCACTGAGCCACGCTGCTTATTAAACATGCATAATGTGCCAAGCACTCTACTAAGCATTAGGATAGATACTAGCTAAGCAAAAATAATCCTTGTCTCTCAAAGGGCTCACAGTAAAAGAGGAAGAACAGGTATCTTGCTCCTATTTTATAAATGAGTCACTGAGGCAAACAGAAATCAAAAGATGTGCCCAATGGCAGTCTGAGACGAGAACCTGGGTCTCCCGAATTCCAGTCCCCTTCTCTTTCCACTAGGCCCCCTGAAAATCATCATTTTTTCAAGCTTTAAGCTCTCTGTGAGCGCGGAACGTTTCTTTGGACTCTGTTGTTTTGTTCTCTCCCAAGTGTTTAGCTCTGCATACAGTAAGTGCTCAATAAATACTATGATTGATTGACTGTATGCCCCGTAAGTCACCTTTAATAAACTCTCAAGTCTGTTTCTGACCCTTATGGTTCTTCTGCTAAGTATTTTAAGGGCACCCGCCCACATGCACAAACACACACACACAGACAAATGTTTTTTTGGTTTATAAACGCATTATAATCGTGTTCATTTAGGTGTACGATTTCCAAATTTGGGGCCGTTTCCTTCCTCCTGCAAAAATCTCATTAACAAAATACTACTTTATCCAAAGCCCATGGAGAATCATTTATCTCATCTCAAAAAACCCTACCTATTCACAAATGCTGGCGGGAAAATACTGAAAGGAGATGTTATAGAACCCAAAAAGGTAGACACAGGAGAAAAACTTATTAAAACGGCCTGAAATTTGAATGATTAACCAAATCCATACGTACACGTCAAACAGATACATTTTGAAAGAGAAATGAAAGGCCCTTTCAGGGGTTTGTATGTTGTCATAGTTGGGAGAAGAATCACCAACATCTTAATTTCTCTACAACAGTTTAGGTGCTTGGGGGAATCAGCAGTTAGAGAGGGAGAAGCAGAAAGCAGGAGGGGGTGGAACTTCAAGTCTATGCATGTAACCACTTAATATACTTGTTTGAAATTCTTTGAATTCTTACACTTATTTCTTGAAACACTATACTTGCCTCCATCTGCAATACTGTGGGGTAGTTGAGCAAAGCCGAGCACATATAGTGCCTGATTTTTGTCAACATCTCCACTGACACTCTAAAAATTATACTCACACACCTGGGAATCAGAGGATCTGGGTTCTAAATAAAAATAATAATAACGATGGCATTTAAGCGCTTACTATGTGCCAAGCACTGATCTACGCACTGGGGGGGGGGGGGGTACAAGGTAATCAGAGAAGCAGCGTGGCTCAGTGGAAAGAGCACGGGCTTTGGAGTCAGGGCTCATGAGTTCGAATCCCAGCTCTGCCACTTGTCGGCTGTGTGACTGTGGGCAAGTCACTTAACTTCTCTGTGCCTCAGTTCCCTCATCTGTAAAATGGGGATTAAGACTGTGAGCCCCACGTGGGACAACCTGATTCCCCTATGTCTACCCCAGCGCTTAGAACAGTGCTCGGCACATAGTAAGCGCTTAACAAATACCAACGTTATTATTATTATTAATCAGGTTGTCCCATATGGGGCTCACCGTCTTAATCCCCATTTTCCAGATGAGGTAACTGTGGCACAGAGGAGTGAAGTGACTTGCCCGAAGTCACACAGCTGACAAGTGGTGGAACCGGGATTGGAACTCATGACCTCTGACTCCCAAGCAACTCATGACCTCTGACTCCCAAGCCCATGCTCTTTCCACTGGGCCAGTTTGCTGGGTGACCTCGGGCAAGTCACTTAATTTCTCAGTACCTCTGTTTCCTCATCTGCAAAATGGGGGTTCAATACCTGTTTTCCCTTCTGCTTAGACTGGGAGCCCCATGTGAGCCACGATGATCTTGTATCTACCCCAGAGCTTAGTACACAGCAAGCACTTAACAAATACCACAGTTACTATTATAAAACGCTTTCCCACCATCCTCCCTTGCCTCACAAGCCAGAACCTTTGCAATTATCTTCAACTCATCGTTCTCAATCGACCCACGTGTTCAATCTGTTACCAAATCCTGTCGTTTCCACCTCCACGACATCGCTAAAATCCACCCTTTCCTCTCCATCCAAACTGCTACTACACTGATCCAAGCACTTATGCCGTCTTATTTTATCGGCCTTCTTGCTGACCTCCCTGCCTTCAGTCCGCTCCAGTCCGCACTTCACTCTTTTGCCTGGATCACTTTGCTAAAATTACTTTCAGTCCATGCCTCCCTACTCCCCAAGAACATCTGGAAGTTGCCCATCCACCTCCCATCAAAACAAAACTCCTTATCTTCAGGTTTAGAGCACTCAATCAGCTTGCCCCCTCCTAGTTTACCTCGCTGATTTTCTACCCGGTTCTAATCCCGGTTCTACCTCTTATCTGCTGTGTGACCTTGGGTAAGTCACTTAGCTTCAGTGACCTCTTCTGTAAATTGGGGATTGAGACTCTGAGCCCCGCGTGGTCCGGGGACTATGTCCAACCCAATTTGCTTGTATCCACTCCAGTGCTTAGTACAGTGCCTGGCACACGGTAAGCTCTTAATAAATACCATTATTACTTATCGTTGTTATTATTATTACTGTTCAAACATGCTCTTTACACCTGTTGCTTCCACTTCCTCTCTTCCAGCCCCTGCGATCTGGATTCGGCCCCTCTCCACTCCATGGCAACATCCCTCTCCAAGGTCACCAGTGATCTCCTTCTTGCCAAACCCAATAGACTTTACTCCACCTTAATCCTCCTAGATCTCTCAGCTGGCTTTGATATTGTGAACCACTCCCTTCTCCTTGGAAACACTATCTTACCTTGGCTTGACTGACACTGTGCTCTCCCGGTTTTCCTCCTCTCTCTCCGAACCCTCCTTCTCAGTCTCTTTCACCAGCTCCTCCTCAGCCCCTCGCCTGCTAACTGTGGGGGTCTCTCAAGGCTCAGTTCTGGGTCCATTTTTTCCATTTACAGCCGCTCCCTTGGAGAATTCACTCGCTCCACGGCTCCAACTTCCATCTCTACACAGACGTTTCCCATATTTACCACTCCAGCCCTGACCTTTCTCCTCCTCTACAGTCTCACATTTCCTCTTGCCTTCAGGACACTTCTACCTGGACATTCATTCAATAGTATTTATTGAGCACTTACTATGTGAAGAGCACTGTACTAAGCGCTCGGAATGTACAATTCGGCAACAGATAGAGACAGTCCCTGCCCACTGACGGGCATACAGTCTAATCGGGGGAGACAGACAAAAACAATAGCAATAAATAGAATTACGGGGATGTACATCTCATTAACAAAATAAATAGGGTAATAAAAATAAATACAAATGAGCAGACGAGCACAGTGCTGAGGGGAGGGGAAGGGATGGGGGAGGAGCAGAGGGAAAGGGGGGAAAGGCGGGCTTAGCTGAGGGGAGGTGATCCCTCTGACACCTCAAACCTAACATATCCTTAACAGAACTCATCATATTCCCACCCAATCCCTTCCCTCCCCCGACTTCCCCATCACTGCAGACAATCCTTAGCATCATCCTTGACTCATCCTTCTCATTCAACCCACATATTCGGTCTGTCACCAAACCTGACAGTTCTATCTGTTCATTCAATCGCATTTACTGAGCGCTTACTGTGTGCAGGGCACTGTACTAAGCGCTTGGGAGAATTTTACAAAGCCTCTAGAATCACCCCTTCCTCTTCATCCAAACTGCTACAACACTCCAAGCACGTCATAACCCCACTCCAAATACTCCATCAGCCTCGTTGCCGGCCTCCCTGCCTCCAGCCTCTTCCCTCTCATGTCTAAACTTTACTGTTGCCCAGCTCAACAATGATAATAACAATAATAATAATGATTCTATGCACATCCCCCCACTCCTGACAGACCCCCAAGAATTGCTCACCCATCTCCGCGTCCAACTCCTTCCCATCAGATTTAAGGCAACCAGTTGTCTCCCTCCTCATCTTCTCCCACTACAAGTCAGCCCACTCTCTTCACTCCTCTAACACCAACCTCACATCCTCCCTCCTGCTTGAAACTCCCTCCCCTGCTTCATATTTAACAGATCATGACTCTCCCCATCTTCAAAGCCCTACCGAAATCATATTCCTAACTCACCTCTCACTCCCCCCCACCCTATTCACACTCCCTTCCGTCTTGCCCTCCTAATTGGACTTGGAGCCCCATGTAGGTCCTGATGACCTTGTACCTATCCCAGTGCTTATTACAGTGCTTGGCATATAGTAAGCGCTTAACAAATACCACAATTATTCTTATTTATGCACCTGGATCTGCACCCTTTAGGCACATTGCTACTATACCACAGCACTTGTGTACATCACCATATGCTTCCCCTTCAGTAACTGATTTTAACATCGGTCTCCCCCAATAGATCGCAAGCACCTGACAGCAGGGATCGTGTTTCTCAACTATCAAACGGTTATCTCTATGTTCCAAACACTTAGTACAGTGCTCTGCACATAGTAAGCGCTCAACAAATACTATTGAATAAATGAATACTCTCCCACTCACCTAGTACAGTACTCTGTACACAACAACTACTCAGTTAACCATAAACTGAGTACTGCTGCTGAGAAGCAGCGGGCCTTAGTGGAAAGAGCACGGGCTTGGGAGTCAGAGGACGTGGGTTCTAATCCCGGCTCCGCCACTTGTCTGCTTGGTGACCTTGGACAAGCCACTTAACTTCTCTGTGCCTCAGTTACCTCTTCTGTAAAATGGGGATTAAAACTGTGAGCCCCACATGGGACAACCTGATTACCCTTTATCTACCCCAGTGCTTAGAACAGTGCTTGGTACATAGAGCTAAACAAATACCATTATTACTAATATAATTAAACTAATCATCAGCAGCATTCACTGAGTCCCTGTTAATTGTAGCAGACTGTATCTCCTTGAGAACACAGAATACTTGTGTTGGAGTGCTCACCTTCTAACCAACACCAACACAACTCTTTCACAGGAGTAGAAACTCCTGACAATCAGTTTTAAACCAATCAGTCTCTCCCTCCTGCTTATGCAGGGGAACCAGCGTGGCTCAGTGGAAAGAGCATGGGCTGGGGAGTCGGAGGTCATGGGTTCGAATCCCGGTTCTGCCACTTGTCAGCTGTGTGACTGTGGGCAAGTCACTTCACCGTGCCTCAGTTCCCTCATTTGTAAAATGGGGATTAAGACTGGGAGCCTTGTGTGGGACAATCTGATTACCCTGTGTCTACTCCAGTGCTTAGAACAGTGCTCTGCACATAGTAAGTGCTTAACAAATATCAACATTATTATTATTATTATGATGCATTCTACTGTCTTCTCCCACCACACTCCAGCTCAGCAGCTTCGTTCCTCTCCCTGCGCCTCGTTCTCATCTATCTCCCAGCCAAGCCCATAACTCCGTCCCGCTCCCTGACAGACCACAACTCTCCTCCGTCATCATCATCATCACGGTACTTAAGCACATATTATGCACCAAACACTGTACTCATTGCTGGGTTAGATACAAGATAATCAGGTCCCACAGGGGACTAAGTCAAAGTAGGAGGGAGAACGGGTATTGAAACCCTTTGTGCGAGATGAGGAAACTGAGTCACAGAGAAGTTAAGTGACTTGCCCAAGGTCACACAGCTGACAAGTGGCAGAGGCAGGAACACCTTCAAAGCGCAGCTGAAATCATGTCTCCTCTCAGACACTTTCTCCGATTAATTTCTAATCTTCCTTCCTTATATCCACCCCACAACTCCCACGTCAGCACTTCTATGCCACCTAATCACGTTAAGTCCTTTCAATTCCCCTAACACTTAGGGGAACATCTTAAATACTCTATTACTTCCCATTTATCATTTACTCTCCTAGTTATCTCCCATGCTGGACTGTAAATGCTCTTTCTAGAGTCTCCCAAGCCACATAGGAGAGACACCACAGACACTCCATAAATATTGCTTGATCCCGACGTCGCAGTGTGCTACATCCAGACAGATGCGTCTTATCAAAAGGAAGTTCCCTAATCCTATTGTTGTGGTTCTTTCAAACACCTAGTGAAATGTGCACTTCGGAAAGATCGACTCAACTGACTGAAGGTCCAAGAAATGTTTCTACTGAATTTCACCTTGAATAACCTATTCCAAAATGAAGCTGCGGCACCCCTTAAATTCATATGCAAAGAACACTCCCAAGGCTGGGAGATTTCACTTCACATTTACTGAATTGGACCAACGATCCAACCTGAGAATGTGGCCCGCTCTTTGTCTTTAATACTGAAGCCCAGAGTTTACTCGGACGGTATCCCTAATTTCAATATCCACATCCCATTCCAAAAAGAGTGAGCGAAATCAATCATGCATACACAAACATACCCGGATTTAAAGGAATCGCTATTCTTCCAGAGTATTAACATAACAAAACAAGCGGAGGAAGCTCAAAGAAACTGGGGGTAGGAGAGAGGGAAAGGGTTTCCCCTTCTATTCATTAATGCTGCGATGGGCAGCCAACTCTCTTTCAAACCCAGGCTGTGGCCAAACCAGAAGCTGGCTAGAAGGAAGAAAAAACCCATAGAAAACCATGGGAACTGTTACCTGTGAGCTTTGCTCATTTCTGGGGGGAAAAAACAACGAGACACTTGTCTAAAACGTAATTTGCTTGATTTTCAGAACACTCTTCTCATCTCAAAGATGAGAAAATACCTTCGCCTTCACGATTGGTACTTTCGTCCACCTCGAGGGCACCATGAGGAAGGAGGCGGACAAGCAGTGTGGCCAAGGGGATAGAACATAAGCCTAGAAGTCAGAAGGACTTGGGTTCTAATCCCGGCTCCACCACTCATCTGCGACAGGTCGCTTCACTTCTCTATGCCTCAGTTACTCCTTATGTAAAATGGGGATTAATAATCATAATAACAATGATGATGGTATTTGTTAAGTGCTTACGGTGTGTTAAGGTAATCAGGTCCCACGGAGGGCTCACGGTCTTCACCCCCATTTTACAGATGAGGTAACTTAAGCACAGAGAAGTGGAATAACTGGTCCAAGGTCACACAGCAGACAAGTGGCGGATCCGGGATTAGAACCCATGACCTCTGACTCCCAAGCCTGTGCTCTTTCCACTAAGCCACGCTGCTTCATAAGACTGGGAGTCCCATGTGTGACAGGGATTCTGCCTAATCTCATTAGCTTCCCAGGGCTCAGAACAGTGCTTCGCACACAGTAAGTGCTTAAATGTCATCATTACTATTATTATTGTATCAACCCAGTGCTTAGTACAGTGCCTAGTTCATGGTAAGCACTTAACAGATACTGCAATTATCATCATCAAGGGCTTGGCTTCGCTGTAAGGCGCGTACCACTTTCCTGGGGATGCTGAAGGCCTCTGGCCACGGGGTCGTGACTTTCTGCATCTAGGCCCGCTGGGGCGGCACCCTTTGTTCCCACTTCTCTGGCTCAGTTTTCTTTATTTACCACCCAAGTTTGTCGACTGGCTTTGCCCTTCTTCCACACCCCTCCGTGGCTGGCAGCCCCAACTCCTCTCATGGGCTATGTAAAGGGCTGAATATCCACTTTCTTCCTGAGGGAGAGAAAAAAATTGCCGCTTTTTCACTGAGGGCCCACCCCCTTTAGAGGTGGAAAAAGTATGGTACGTGTAGACGTCAGGGCCTGATGCAGTGCCAAGCGAGAGCGAGCTTAAAATCGAATCACTCGGTGACGGTTTGATGGGGAAGCAGCACGGCCTAATGGATAGAGCAGGACCTTGGGAGTCGAAAAGATCTGGGTTCTAATCCCGGCTCTGCCGCTTGTCTCCCGTGGGACTTTGGGCAAGTCATTTTACTTCTCTGGGCCTCGGTTTCCTCACCTGTAAAATGGGGGTTAGGACTGTGAGCCCCATGTGGGACAGGGACTGTGTCCAGCCCAACTAGCTTGTATCCACCCCAGTGCTTAGTACAGTGCCTGGTACGTAGTAAACGCTTAACAAATACAATTATTTCTATTATTATTATCATCTGTGGTTCCATAGTATATGGCAGTCATCCCTCCTCCCAGCCACACAGCACATATACATATCTGCAATTTATTTATATTAATGTCTATCTCCCCCTCTAGACTGTAAGCTCGTTGTGGGCAGGGAATGAATCTGTGTATTGTTATATTGTACTTTTCCAAGCGCTTACTGTGTGTGCTTTAGAAAAGCAGCGTGGCTCAGCGGCAAGAGCTCAGGCTTGGGAGTCGGAGGTCATGGGTTCGAATCTCGGCTCTGCCACTTGTCAGCTGTGTGACTGGCCAAGTCACTTCACTTGTCTGGGCCTCAGTTACCTCATCTGTAAAATGGGGACTTACTGTGAGGCTCACGTGAGGCAACCTGATTACCCTCTATCTACCCTAGCGCTTAGAACAGTGCTCTGCACATAGTAAGCACTTAACAAATACCAACATTATTATGACTGTAAGATCTCAATAAATACGACTGAATGAATGAATGAACAAATATGGCTACAACCAGTCCCAAGCCCCAGGCCCTGTGAGTAGCCACGGGGACATGGGGGCTTCTCTTAGCACTTGTGATGTGAAACTTCAACCGTGCCATGGATATGATGGCCACACCCTAATGATGTGCTGCTGTATTTCTGATTTTTCATATCTGATTTTTAAAAATTCACATATCATCCACTGAAAAACTCTCTGGCAACCCCGATCAACAGAATGGGCCAATTATAAACGGATTCGCAATACGTTGCCAAATTTCCATTCAAACCTCTAGCTGAGCGTTTTGATTTTCTAAATGCAGAAACCGGATACTTGCCTAAATTAGTTCCAACTCCTTTGGGAGAGGCTGAAGACAATAAGAACGACAGAAGGGACTCTTTATTGCAAGTTAGAGGTTTGTAACTAGGGGATCGAATGCCCCTCGGGAGATATCAAAATGGAGAGCGGGAGACGGCGGGGAGCGGCTGTGACGGTAAACGGGGATAGCAGAGGCTTCTTGCTGGACTCCCGGACGGGAAAGAACCACAGGGCAGGGAAACGGCTTCGGCGGCACCAAATTCCTACATAAATTCCCCAGAGTCGGAGTCTCATCCGAGGACGCAGCAGGAAGCGGCTTCCGCGGCCCGGGCAACCTCTACTCTGGCCACAAGGCCCCAGGAGCGGAGGCTTCTCCTATGACCTGTTCCCCGTAGGGAGGGAACTTGTCTTCCCGACTGTGCTCTACTGCCCTTTCCCAAAGTCCTTACTACAGTGCTCTGCACACACGCTCAGTGGAAAGAGCCCGGGCTTGGGAGCCAGAGGTCATGGGTTCGAATCCCAGCTCTGCCACTCATCAGCTGAGTGACCGTGGGCAAGTCACTTAATTTCTCTGTGCCTCAGTTCCCTCATCTGTAAAATGGGGATTAAGACTGTGAGCCTCAAGTGGGACAACCTGATGACCCTGTATCTACCCCAGTGCTTAGAACAGTGCTCTGCACATGGTAAGCGCTTAACAAATACCAACATTATTATTATTACTGACCGATGTATTCCGGCATCTGCAGCGTGGCTCAGTGGAAAGAGCCCGGGCTTCGGAGTCAGAGGTCATGGGTTCGACTCCCGGCTCTGCCACTTGTCAGCTGTGTGACTGTGGGCAAGTCACTTCACTTCTCTGGGCCTCAGTTACCTCATATGTAAAATGGGGATTAACCGTGAGCCTCACGTGGGACGACCTGATTACCCTGAATCTCCCCCAGCGCTTAGAACAGTGCTCTGCACATAGTAAGTGCTTAACAAATACCAACATTATTATTACCTGCTGCTGCTCTGCTCCTTCAGCCCTGCCGAGCGGGTCCCCGGTGGATGTGTGACGAGATGGAGATTTGGGGATGGACTGGGGGTCAGGAGCTAAAGGTGGGTGCTGGTGGACAGGGTAAAAGCCGAAGGGAGACAGGGTAAAAGGGAGACTTTTTTTTTGGAAATCTGAAACCTAAAGATCGAAAACATCTACATAAGGGGTTCAGATGTGCTCCAAACAGTTCCGAGGTGGTACATTTCAGACATAAACATCTGAAATGAAAATTTGGGGTTTTCATCTCTATGAAAGGATGGGTGGAAGAATTACCGAGAAGTAACACGGGAAAAAAGTCGTTAATTAGAAGCTCGAGATAATCCCTCTCCGAATAACCAGGAGTTAGCCAAAGCTTCCGCGGTCTTGGGACTTAATACTTCCAAAAGGCTTGTCGTTTGGGATCCACGTGAATACAGGTTAACATGATTTACCATAATCTCACAGTAATGGTATTATTTACCTAACTTGGGGGAGTATTCCTTTCCAGGGATTAGTTTAGAGGTCTGCACAAAGTGAGTGCCTAATAAATACTGTCACCACTCCCAGTCCCAGCTCTAGGTGATATTCTGACTTGCTTTTATAAACCTAGACGGGATGCCTATCTGGATCGTTGATAAACTGACACAAAAGAGAACAGTATATTCAGTAAATACAGCAGTATGGTCTAGTGGATTTAGCAAGGGCCTGGGAGTCGGAGGACCTGAGTTCTAGTCCCGGCTCTGTCACTTGTCTGCTGTGTGACTCTAGGCAAGTCATTTCACTTCTCTGGGCCTCAGTTACTTCATCTGTGTAATAGGGATTAAGACTGCGAGCCCCAGTGGGACAAAAACTGTGTCCGACCTATCTTGTTTCTACCCAAGTGCTTAGTACAATGCCTGGCACATAAAAAGCCCTTAACAAATCCCCTCTAGACAGTAAGCTCGTTGTAAGAAGGAATGTGTCTGTTATTATATAGTACTCTCCCAAGTGCATAACACAGTACTTTGCACAAAGGAAGCACTCAATAAATATGACTGAATGAACCATTAAAAAAAAGATACTATCTATGGATTGATTGATCAGTGGAGATTGATCCTTCTCTGCGGCAGTTCTGAACACAGCTGGAGTCCACCAAACTAAGCTCCAAGAGAGGACCCTCGAGAGAAGGGAGGAGGGCAGGTATGAATCTCGGGACAATCAACTGACAGTAATTCTAGTATTTAAGCTCTTGCTATGTGCCAGGCACTGAACTAAGTGCTGGGGTGGGTACAAGCAAATTGGATTGGTCAGTCCCTGGCCCACGTGGGACCTAGTTTTAATCCCCATTTTCCAGATGAGGGAACTGAGGCCCAGAGAAGTGAAGTGACTTCCCCCAGGTCACACAGCAGACAAGTGGCGGGGCCGGAATTAGAACCCATGCCCTTCTGACTCCCAGGTCCGGGCTCTAGCCACTGTGCCATGAGTGCCCACCGTGCTCAGAGCAAGGTACAAAACAACTGGGAAAGCACAGTAACAGTGAAAGATTTGCTCTCTTCACTCTGGTGGGTCGACAAATCTTTGGAGAATGTGGATTAAGGTGAGGAGCCCTTCCTTTTCTCCAGAGGCAGGGATTACAGATGACCCTCGCTCCGGTTTATCTGAGGTCTTCCCTGCAAAGCATCGGGGGGAGGCGGCCTTCTGCTCTCAAATCTCCCGTCTCCAATCCCTCATGACACCGTTCCTCAGTCTACAACTTCCTCTCCACTCCAATCTGCCAGACCGTAGTTCTCCATCTTTCAAGTCCTCTGAAAATCCTGCCTCCTCCTGGAAGCCTTCCTTAACTAATTCACAACTCTAAAGGAAGCATCAGCCTCAAACCCACCCTTAGCATTTGCCTGCCACAGACTATTTCTCTTCCCAGCATTCATGCACGTATATTTATTCTCTACTTTATTTATAGCTCAAAAAAAAATACATATATGTTTATATAAGCACACACTTTACATTCCAGTATTTGCTCAGCTGTTCATCCTGATTTGCTTGAACTGCATCCTGTTTACCTCCTTTTTGCTGCAACTTTCACTCTCTGGAAATACTTTCTGTCCATCACCCACACTAAATCGTGAGCTCCTCAAGGACAGGGAAGTATGTCTGAAGCAGCATGGCTTAGTGTAAAGAGCACGGGTTTGGGAGTCAGAGGTCACGGGTTCTAAGCCCAGCTCTGCCAACTATCAGCTGTGTGACTTTGGGCAAGTCACCCAACTTCTCTGTGGCTCAGTTCCTCATCTGTAAAATGGGGATTAAGACTGTGAGCCCCACGTGGGACAATCTGATTACCTTGTATCTACCCCAGAGTTTAGAACAGTGCTTGGCACACAGTAAGCGCTTAACAAATATTATCAATTATTACTTGGCACAATGCCCTGTAGGCAAACAATAAATCCCACCGATTGATTGACTGACGGCAGGAGGGACAGAGCATGGCCTCTTTCTGGTCAGGCTGCCCATCAGTCAGGGAAGTAGCCCCTCAATTTCAAAAAGACAAATCAGTCGGGACCAAAACGATGCCCCGACTGAACATTTGAGAAGCACTGTGGCCTGGTGGATAAAGCAGGGTCCCGGGCATCAGAAGGACCTTGTTCTAATCCCAGCTCTGCCACCTGTCTGCTGCGTGACCTTGGGTAAGTCACTTAACTTCTCTGTGCCTTGACGTTCGGGAGTCCCACGCCACTTCTGCAGTATCTGGAAGTCCGGGGGAGGGTTTGGATATTCTAGGATATAGTCTGTGGCCCGTATTGCTCAATTTATATCCTTTGATTTTTCACTTAATCTTCGACTGTGTGGGATGCACACATTCTCAACATACCCAACAAACACTCATCTATTTCTCAGTGACAAATCGAGATTTCAGGGAATACTCTGTGTAATTAGCAGACAGAGCAAATATAAACTCAGATAAGATCGCCAACAAGTTAGACTGCTCAAACAAAAGCAGAACAGCTAACCAGTGGTATTTTTCTTTTTCTGCTGAACCAAGGCAACCACTGTTGAGCCTCATGCAAAAATATATATACATTTGGGTGTGCGTATGTGTGTGTGTCCTAGTGGACAGAGCATAAACCTGGGAGTCAGAGGACCTGGGTTCTAATCAAACATTCATTCATTCATTCAATAGTATTTATTGAGCGCTACCTTTAGCTTTAAAGCACTCAATCAGCTTGCCCCATCCTACCTCACCTCATTAATCTCTTACTACAGCCCAGCCCTCAAACTTGGCTCCTCTAGCTCCAGTTTACTCACTGTGCCCCAATCTCGCCTATCTCGCCGTCAACCCCCTTTCCCATGTCCTCCCTAGCCTGGAATTCCCTTCCCCTCCATATACGCCAGACCACCACCCTCTCTACCTTCAAAGCGTTATTATGGTCACATGTTCTCCAAGCGGAGCTTAATACAGTGCTCTGCACACAGTAAGCACTCAATAAATACTATTGAAAGAATGAAAGAGGCCTTCCCCGATTAAGCTCTCTTGTCCCCAGTTCGCTCTCCCTTCTGCGTCATCTACACGCTTGGATCTATAACCTTGGACATTTGCTATTCGCCCCCTCTCCCCCCACCCCCAAAGCATTTATCACATACCTTCAAATTATATATTATTATATAGATTAGAAATTAGTTATTCACATTAGCATCTGCCTCTTCCCTCTAGACTGTAAACTCGTTGTGGGCAGGGACCCTGTCTACTGATTCTGTTGTACTGTACTCTCCCAAGCGCTTACTACAATGCGCTGCACGTAACGCTAAATAAATACGCCAAAGCTCCTCCGCGTCCGTGTTTCCTAATCTGTAAAATGGGGATTAAATCCTACTTACTCCTACTTAGACTGAGCTCCAGGGGACTGTAGCCAACCTGATGATCTTATACCTCTATCCCAGAGCTTAGTACAGTGCTTGGCACATGGTAAGAACTTAACAAGTACCATGATTATTATAAATATAGCTCCTTACATATGGAGATACACACAAACAGAGAGAGATCGATTTTTGTGGAATGTGCCCCATCACTTTAAAAGGGGAAACTGTCTCAGAGCAGCATGGCTCAATGGAAAGAGTCTGGGCTTGGGAGTCAGAGTTCATGGGTTCGAATCCTGACTCTGCTACTTGTCAGCTGTGTGACTGTGGGCAAGTCACCTAACTTCTCTGTGCCTCAGTTCCCTCATCTGTAAAATGGGGATTAACTGTGAGTCTCACATGGGTCAACCTGATTACCCTGTATCTACCCCAGCGCTTAGAATAGGGCTCTGCACACAGTAAGCGCTTAACAAATACCAACATTATTATTATTATTATTGTTAGACTCCAGGCACCTTCACCTGCAGTCAGTGTTTTATGGCTGTTTCAAGGGATCAGTAGGGGCAAAACTCCTCCCAGACCCCCAGGCTAACAGAGCTAAATCAGGGCTCAGGCGGAGCTTAATAATAATGATAGCATTTGTTAGGCACTTACTATGTGCCGAGCACTGTTCTAAGCGCTGGATAATGATGTTATTTATTAAGCACTTATTAAGTGCCAAGCACTGTTCCAGGCACTGGGGTAGATACAAAGTAATCAGGTTGCCCCACGTGGGGCCCACAGTCTTAATCCCCATGTTCCAGATGAGTTAACTGAGGCCCAGAGAAGTGAAGTGACTTGCCTAGAGTCACACAGCTGACAGGTGGTGGAGCAGGAATTAGAACCCATGATCTCTGACTCCCAAGCTCGGGCTCTTTCCACTGAGCCACGCTGCTTCTCTGTAACCCAAGACTCCCTGGATTGGGTCACCTGCCACAAGCCAGACCAGAAAACGGCTCCTAAAGTGGCCTCCCTGACTGGATCCAACCCAAGGAAAAGTGTATTCCAGAAAGTTTGTTGTGGGCAGGGAACACGTCTACCAACTCTGTTATGTTATACTCTCCCAAGCACTTAGTATAGTGCTGTGCACACAGTAATCACTCAATAAACACCACCGGTTGGTAAATATGATTGACTGGGTACCTGCATGGTTCGGGGGAAAGAGCCCGGGCTTGGGAGTCAGAGATCATGGGTTCTAATCCTGGCTCCGCCACTTGTCAGCTATGTGACTGTGGGCAAGTCATTTCACTTCTCTGTGCCTCAGTTCACTCATCTGTAAAATGGGGATTAAGACTGTGAGCCCCACTTGGGACAAGCTGATTACTTTGTAATCCCCCCAATGCATAGAACAGTGCCTGGCACATAGTAAGCGCTTAACAAATACCATAATTATTATTATTATTATTGAATTTTCTCAGGTTAAGTAGCTGCTAGAGTCCATGGGTTTGGGCAGCTTTTGAAGGGCAGTGCAGTCCTACAGGTTCAGAAGCCAAAAGCCTGAGTTTCCTCCCCAAGGAAGTAGCAGGGATTCCCCAGAGTTCACGGAAAAAGACGGCACAGCTCCTCCTACCACTTATAATCAATAGACACGCCAATAACGGAAGCACGATCTTCAGTCTCCTTCGTGCCGTACGAGATAACCCAAAACAGAAACAAAAACAGGCAGAAGAAACTTTAGAATTAAAACCCAGCTTTAACTGCAGCTGGACCCTAACTTGCTACTAAACCTCAGTTTAATCTGGGTTCCCCTTCTCTTCAATTATTGCATTCTTCGGCGGAGGCCCTCCCGGCCTGACTCATTCCAGTCTCATTCTGAAGCCTTCGGCTTCGGAAAAGAGCCGGCGGGAGCAAAATGCGTCCCTTTTAACCTTGCCTCCCCCTTTAGCCAATGGGTCCGGATCCAAACGAGAGCATCGCCGGACACTCAAATAAGCCCATCCCTCCCCGGGAGATGGATGGGCCCGTCGCAAGGTCTGCCCAAACAGCCATGGTACCTGCATGTGACATCTGCAGACTGTTCTCACTCGTACTCGAGGAAGCAACGTGGCCTACTGGAAAGAGCCCGGGCCTGGGAGTTAGATGACCTAGGTTCTAATCCCACCATTTTTCTGCTATGTGAGTATAGTAGTAGTATTTTTTATTTATTGAGCGCTTACTATGTGCAGAGCACTGTACTAAGCGCTTGGCATGAACAAGTCGGCAACAGATAGAGACGGTCCCTGCCGTCTGACGGGCTTACAGTCTGATCTCAGGCAAGTCACAATTTCTCTGTGCCTCAATTACCTCATTGGTAAAACGGGGACTAAGACTATGAGCCCCAAGTGGGGGATGGATTGCGTCCAACTTGATTAGCTTTTATCTACCCCGGTGCTTAGTACAGTTAGTGAAACAGCGTGGCTTAGTGGAAAGAGCACTGGCTTGGGAGTCAGAGGTCATGGGGTTTAATCCCAACTCCGCCACTTATCATCTGTGTGACTTTGGGCAACTCACTTAACTTCTCTGTGCCTCAGTTACCTCATCTTTAAAATGGGGATTAAGACTGTGAGCCCCACGTGGGGCAACCTGACTACCTAGTATCTACTGCAGTGCCTGGAACAGTGCTTGGCACTTAGTAAGCGCTTCACAAATATTCATAATTATCATTATTATTATTATTACAGTGCCCGGCCTATAGTAAGCACTTAACAAATATCACTTAAAAAAAAAAATACTACCCTAAAAGGAAGACTACAAGAGCATTACTAAGAAACAGCAATGCCCATTTTTAACCAAGACTGCTTTGGGGAGAAAGCTCACTCCCACACAAAAAACCCTCCCCATCCCCATCACCTCTCACTCCATTTTACTCCACTTCTAGCTATGAGAGTGTGAGACAAACCAGGTTTTTTAGATTTATTTACCATCAGAGTCCTAGCAGGAAAAAGGCAAAGTCTCAGAAAGAAGCTGATTCTCTCATAATGGTTCTATGATGACCCCCTGACCTTCTCTAACAACATAGGTCAGTCGATCAGTCAACCGTATTTCTTGAGCTCTTACTGTGTACACAGCACTGTACTAAGCATTTTGGAGAGTACAACAGAGTTGGTAGACATGTTCCCTGTCCACAACGAGCTAGAGGGTCCACAGACATTTCTTCAAATTCCAGTATTTAAATTTGCGTTGGATAAAGAGACTGCCCACCTCAGAGTAAATGCTCAGCTTACATTTTGTATGCAAAATTTATAAAGTACTTTGGGTTCTTCTGATGAAAATTGCTACAAATATCCACAAACACACAAAAAAAAATGATAGTGGCCTTTCTATGAACTATAGCATACTGTCCCTGCAGCAAGAATATCGAAGATGACTGCTCCAAAGATTTTGATCATTCCACACTGCATAATAACACACTGATTTTAAAGCTCCTTACAGAAGTAAAGTGCTACTTAAGTGCTAATATTGAGTTTCTTCCCTTCCGCTTTCAAGATAAAAAAACCACTCCGGGTCATAAATTATATTACTAGTTTCAAGATGGCACTGAGATTATTTAAAAGTAAAAGGAATGCTGAAGTGTTGTTAGGAAATATACATTGCGGAGTTTTGGAAACTTCCGTAATGGGTTTAAATGGGTGAAAATAAAATAACTTATTTGAAAGGTTTACAGCAATGCTTAGGCTTTTTTTTTAAGTTATTTGTGCTAAGCATACTTCTGTCAATTTCAGTGCCAACCTAGATGGATTCTTTTCTACAAGTACCATTTTTTAGGTCATAATTCAGTTGAAAATTTATGAGCCTTTACCATAAAGTCATTAGAGTAGATTTAAGAGATGAATTTCTACATAACTTGGAAGTTCAAATTACATTTTACGTTTCCCAACTTTCTGGAAAAAAAAAAATGAACTGTGGACTTCCAAAGGCCAGAAGGATCAGGGTCCAAATCGGAGGTCTCCAATCCTTCCAAGAGTCTCTCTATGCCCTTCCTCTCTTACAGTAACACTGTACTGTATTATTATGATGCTTGTTAAGTGCTTACTATGTGTCAAAATATGTTCTACGCATTGGGTTAGTTAGGAGTTAATCGGGTCAGTTACGAGTTAATCGGGTCAGACACAGTCCCTGTCCCACATGGGGTTCACGGCCAAAGTAGGGATGAGAACAGACACTGAAACCTCAGTTGAAGAAATTGAAACGCAGAGAAGTCAGTCAGTCAGTCAACTGTATCAACTGAGCGCTTACTGTGTGCAGAGCACTGTACTAAGTGCTTAGGAGAGTATAATACAACAATAAACTGACACATTCTCTTCCCACAGTGAGCTTACAGTCAAGTATCTTGCCTAAGGTCCCCTAGCAGACAAATGGCAGAGCTGGAATGGGAACCCAGTTCCTCTCACTCCCAAGCCTGTGCTTTTTCCAACAGGCCTCACTGCCCCATCACTAATAATAACAATAATAATAGAGGCATTTGTTAAGCACTTACTACATGCCAGGCACTGTACTGAGCGCTGGGGTGGATACAAGCAAATCGCGTTGGACACAGTCTCTGTCCCATAAGGGGCTCACAAGCTCAATCCCTTTTTTCCAGATGAGGTAACTGAGGCACAGAGAAGTAAAGTGACATGAGGTCACACAGCAGACCAGTGGTGGATCCCGGATTAGAACCCATGACCTTCTGATTCCCAGACCCGGGCTCTCTCCACTATGCCATGCCGCTTCTCCTGGCGACATCTAGGCTTCCCTTCCTCCATGACAAGCCCCCAAATAGGAGAACCACGAGCCTTGGCCGGTGGTTCTCTGGCCAGTGTGCCATGACCCACCTTAATTGCCAAGCACCCTGCGATTTAACTGCACATGCATGCCCAGCTGTGCTCCTCAGCATGGAATAACACCCAGCTACGAGCTCTCCGGTTAACAGATCAGAGGCCCCAGGGCCAGTTTGGGCACCTCCACCCTTCAGGTGCCCATACTCGGTCATAAATGCCCAGAGAAATCAAGGAGAGTGGGGGCCAAAGACAAAGTCAAAGGAAGTCTACTCCCAAGACGTCCTGATTAAGAGAACCGGGAGTGTCTATTTCTTTTGATGATCGCCTCAGTTGGGATCAGTCAACCAAATGTATTTATTGGGCACTTGCTGTGTGCAGAGCACTGTACTATGTGCCTGGAAGAGTACAGTAGAACAATATACTGTATTCTCTCAAGTGCTTAGTATAATGCTTTGCATATAGTAAGGGCTCAATAAATACGACAGAATGAATGAACATTATAATAGACACATTCCCTGCCCACAATGAGCTTACGACGAGTAAGATTTCTTTCAGCTAGTCTTCAATCCCTATTTCTCTTTCTTGCCAAAAGTTGGCTTTGAGAAGCTCGCTCCACCTACTCCATATTCATCCACTAACGGCAGAAGTGATGGGATGAGTTTATGCAAGTCCATTATTTTGAAGAGTTCATTTCCTGGAGGCAAAACCAATGCTCAGCAGCGGCAAATGGTACAATTCATTCATTCAATCAATCATATTTACTGAGCACTTACTTACTTGAGCAGCAGCGTGGCTCAGTGGAAAGAGCACGGGATTGGGAGTCCGAGGTCATGGGTTCGAATCCCGGCTCTGCCACTTGTCAGCTGTGCGACTGTGGGCAAGTCACTTAACTTCTCTGTGCCTCAGTTACCTCATCTGTAAAATGGGGATTAAGCCTGTGAGCCTCATGTGGAACAAGCTAATTACCTTATATATCCCAGCGCTTAGAACAGTGCTCTGCACATAGTAAGCACTTAATAAATACCAACATTATTATTATTATTATTACTCTGTGCAGAGCACTGTACTAACAGCTTGGAAAGCACAATTCAGCAATAGAGAGAGACAATCCCTGCCCACGCCGGGCTTATAGTCCAGAAGAGGGGAAACAGACCTCAAAACAAGTAAACTGGCATCAAAACAAATAAATAGAATTATAGCTATATTCACATCAAAAAAGTACACAGGCATTAATATAAAGAGAATTATAGATGAGTTCATATATACACAAGTGCTGTGGGGTGGGGAGAGAGGGGTAGAGCAAAGGGAGCGAGTCAGGGCGACGTGAAGGGGAAGGGGAACAGAGGAAAAAGGGGCTCAGTCTGGGAAGACCTCTTGGAGGACGTGAGCCTTCAATAGGGTTTTGAAGGGGCGAAGTGTGATTGGTGGATCTGAGGAGGGAGGGCATTCCAGGCCAGAGGTAGGATGTAGGCCAGGAGTCAACAGCAGGACAGGCGAGAACGAGGCACAGTGAGGAGGTTAGCACCAGAGGAGCGGAGTGTGCGGGCTGGGATGTAGGAGGAGAGAAAGGAGGTGAGGTGGGAGGGGACAAGGTGATGAAGTGCTTTGAAGCCAATAATGAGGAGTTTTTGTTTCATGAGAAGGTTCATTCATTCATTCAATAGTATTTATTGAGCGCTTACTATGTGCAGAGCACTGTACTAAGCTCTTGGAATGTACAAGTCGGCAACAGATAGAGACAGTCCCTGCCCTTTGACCGGCTTACGGTCTAATCAGGGGAGACGGGCAGACAAGAACAATGGCAATAAATACAGTCAAGGGGAAGAACATCTCCTAAAAACAATGGCAACTAAACAGAATCATGGTGATGTACATCTCATTAAAAAAATAAACAAAATAAATAGGCTGATAAAGATATATACAGTCATTGACAAGCAACCACTGGAGATTTCTGAGGAGGGGTGAAATGCCCAGAGGGTTTCTGTAGAAAGATAAATCGGGCAGCAGAGTGAAATATGGACTGAAGTGGGAAGAGACAGGAGGTTGGGAGGTCAGAAAGGAGGCTGATGCAGTAATCCAGTCAGGATAGGATGAGTGACTGTACTAATGTGGTAGCGGTTTGGATGGAGAGGAAAGGGCAGATCTTGGCGATGTTGTGAAGGTGAGACCGGCAGGCTTTGGTGATGGATTGGGTATGTGGGGTAAATGAGAGAGCGGTGTCAAAGATGATACCAAGGCTGCATGTGAGACGGGAAGGTTGGTAGTAGGGTCCACGGTGACAGGAAAGTCAGAGAGAGGACAGGGTTTGAGAGGGAAGATAAGGAGCTCTGTCTTGGATATGTTGAGTTTTAGATGGCGGGAGGACAACCAGGTGGAGATGTCCAGAGGGCAGAAGGAGATACGAGCCTGCAGAGAGGGAGGGAGAACAGGGGAGGAGATGTAGATTTGGGTGTCATCCACGTAGAGATGATAGTTTAAACCGTGGGAACAAACGAGTTTCAACTTTCTACCTGGCGAGTCCTTAGGCATGCATTCGCGACCGCGGGCACTAGTACCAGAGGATAAAATGCCATGATATCCTGCCTGGCACCATGGCCTCTGGTGGCAAATTTGACAATGGGCTTTGGCTGCCGCTTCTGGAGTCTGGGTCAGAGTCACGGCTCCCGAGCGCCTAACCAAGACTCCGCTCTCCACCACGCTCGCCGGACTGACCCTACCTCCATGCAGGGTAGGGGCATCTTGGTGAATCCAGGAAGGTGGCCTGTGGAGTTTATTGCCAAAGCCAGGTGATATACAATGTCCACCTTCGCCTCCCATTCCCTCATCTGACAAAGAAATATAAAACCACTGACCACAAGTTCTGGCTGTGACCTCGTCCCCAGAATGGGCAACCCTTGACTGGACACTATAAAAAGAACAACTAGTTCCCCAGAGAAATTTCTGCATTTGATTAATCTGGCTTTAAAGCTACACTTTTTAAAAAAAATGAAAGCGGAGAGAAACCACCATTAAGCAACAAGTGTGCTAGATGATGCTTTTTCTTTTAAACGGGACAGTAAGGATCTAAATGAAAAGGTATTCAATATGGAGATCTCATTTCAATCTTTCCTTATTTATGGAAGCCAGAATATTCAAGCCAGGAGCTAATATCAAAGGAAACGCTATAATTGGAATTTGTTAGCCTCAATCTAATAAAGCTAGCTAGTCAGATCAAGAATGAAAAATGAGTTGCAGACCTTTTAAGAGACAACCAGCAACTGTCAGACAGTAAGACATAAGCACCATTTTAACCAAAGAACAACTCCATCGGTAATTTTGAGGAGGCTTTTTTTTTTTTGTTTGATATTATACCATATTGGGTCATCTTTTTTTTAATCTTACAAATCAATGTGTCTGTGAGCTCTGTTGTATCCACTCTCCCAAGTGCTTAGTAAGGTGCCCTGCATATAATAAGCACCCAAAAAATACGTCTGACTGAACTACCACAGGGATCTTCCAAGCAATGACTAGGAAGAATTTTTAGGAAGATGAACAAAAACCCCAAAATAAAAGCTCTCCGTGTATGTTTCAGGACTCCCAAAAATGTGCAGCGCTATTTAAAAAGTGCTGCTCAGTCTAAGAAAACGCCTACCCATACTTCTGCTCGAAGAACTCTACTTGCTAGCATTTGCACGGCTCTCCTCCCACCTTCTGCTTCCCCTGGTCCCTAAATGAGTTGGAAGAAACACATACTTATGGGTAATGATATGTATTCATACGGCTAAGTGCAACCTAAGTCCCCACCACAAACCTCCCGCTATTGCCCACTTCGAAATAAATCCCTCCACTAAGCCGTTCTCCAAGCCTGCCGTTCCATTACCGCACCACAGAAGAACCTGGACTGAATATGCTCCCCCAAAATACTACAGACTGCCGGGTGCTAGTTGGGGGCCCGGAGGGTTCACTTGGCTTATTTTACTGGATACAATGTCCGGTTGTTCCCCCGACCCCCCTCCCAGGCTTTCCATTTGGGTGTTTCATTTCTTCCACGATTTCGCACCCTCTGAAAACAGACGTTCCTGGAGTTTTGAATGGTAAAAGTGAGGCCTGCACCGGCCTGCGTCGTCTGTGAACCGACATCAAATAGTAGACTGGAGGACTGCCTTAAGGTCACCCTGCCTACGTGAAAGGCACTTTTTGAAAACATAAATGCGCAGATTATTCAGAAGGGGGCAAATACTCACAAGCGTGGCATGATGTGACAGACACACGCAAGTGGCAACAGATAATCGCACCTGCCCAGGGATACAAGTGAAGTAGGGATACTGAGGCAACCTGCCATCGTCGCCCTCTTCTAGAGGCAGTCACCCCACCTTCTAAACCCCACCATCCTGTCGGAAAAGAGGGAAGGTGGGTGACGCAGTATCTTTAAAGTGATTTAGAATCCATCAGTGGTATTTACTGAGCGCTTACCCTGTGCAGAGCACTGTACCAAGCGCTTGGGAGAGTATACGACAACAGAATAGGCAGACACATTCCCTGCCCACAAGGACCTGGCAATTATCACTCTGGGACCGGGCGATGAGAAGGATAATGATTCTTTCTGGTGTTGAATTGTTACTTAATTCGGTATTTGTTGATGGTTGTTGCTGTGACCACTCTGGGACTGTGCCATGAGAAGGATAATGATCTGTTTTGGTGTTGAACCATTACTTAATTCTGTATTTTTGTATCCTTCTCTCCCTCCAACTGGCTGAGTTAATTAAGTCCTTATGGACTGGGACTGTCCTCAATTTATATGTTTTGGAGATTCCTAAGAGCCTAACGCAGGTCTTTGCATAAAATAAGGCCTCAACAAATCCTAAACTCTGCCTGGGGGGAGAACTAGAACTTTGAACCAGTGCAGAGAAGGGAAGAAGGGGCTGAACTGGGGAGTGTGGGGGGGTCCAAATACAGCGCCCAGCCGAGCAAATTAAACCAGCCCGTGGGCCAGATTAGATTTAGCTGTGAGTCCGCTGCTTCTAGCTTGGGCAGCTCTTATCCTCCACCGTATCCCGGCTGCAGCAGGGAACGGAGCAGGGGGTGGGAGGAAGCCCCGATGCACCCGAGGCCACACGAGCATTTAACCGTCCATAGTCAGACCCCCGCCCAGTTCAGAGCCAAAAATAAAGCCCCGCACTTCTAGGGACGACACACCCCACCCCCGACCCCAACTCTTCACTATCGGCTACACGGCGCTCACTCGGAAAATGTCGTAGAGAGCCCGCAGGCCCAAACCGTGGCCCACCTTTGACCCAGACCCACATTTCTTTGCCCCAGCAGGTTGCACCACCCAGGAAGAAAGCATCCTACTCGCACCCTCACCCCCATCCCCGCAACTATAATAGTGACCTTGACTCCAAGAATACATCTTCTGGTTTTTAATAAGTTTTGCCAGTAGATACATCCATTTTTATGGTATTTGTGAAGTGTTTCCTATGTGCCAGGCACTGTTCTTAGCACTAGGGTAGATACAAGCTAATCAGGTTGGATACAGTCCATGTTGCATGTGGGGCTCCTGTCTTAATCCCCATTTTAGTCTGCCTCCCTCTTCTAGACTTTGAGCCCACTGTTGGGTAGGGATTGTCGCTATCTGTTGCCGAATTGTACTTTCCAAGCACTTACTTCAGTGCTCTGCACAAGTAAGCGCTCAATAAACACGACTGAATGAAGTAATTAATTTCAGTCATAATGGACAGGAAACCTGTCTGCTAATTCTGATGTACTGTTCTCCCCCAAGAACTTAATACAGTGCTCTGCACATTGTAAGCTCTTGATAAAAGCCACTGATGGATTCATTTTACAGAAATGTAACTGAAACACAGAGAAGATAAGAGATTAGAAAAGAATCTTGATTTCATCTCTTTCACTACATAACATTTACAAGAGTGGGGAGGACTTGGGTCCTGAATTCCGGCTCCACCACTTGTCTGCTGTGTGACCTTGGGCAAGTCACTCACTTCTCTGTGCTTCAGTTTCCTCATCTGTAAAATGGGGATTAAATCCTTCTCCCTCCTATTCAAACTGAACACCCCATGTGGGATAGGTACTGCCTATCTAACCTAGTTCTTGGCACACAGTAAATGCTTAACAAACACCAATAAAAAATAAAAAATAAATTAGTGGGCTGGTCAATTCTGGACTTATTTGCAGACCTTAAGCTGAGCACTGAGGCCTAGTAAAATATTGTTTTCAGCAGTCTACCAGAAATGAAAATGCCTTTCACCCACAGTAGAGTCCTCTATGATTCGCTTGTTTAGGAATAACAATAATAATAATGTTAGTATTTGTTAAGCGCTTACTATGTGCCGAGCACTGTTCTAAGCGCTGGGGGAGACACAGGGGAATCAGGTTGTCCCACGTGGGGCTCACAGTCTTAATCCCCATTTTACAGATGAGGTAACTGAGGCACCGAGAAGTTAAGTGACTTGCCCAAAGTCACACAGCTGAGGAATATTGGTCTGTCCAGCACAAAACTCTCACCCTAATCTCACTGCCAACACCTTAGGCTTCTAGACATAAGCTACTTGTGGGCAGGGAATGGGTCTACCAATTCTGTTGCAATGTACTCTCCCAAGCACTCAGCACTACGTTCGGCACACAGTAAGTACTCAGTAAATATCACTGACTGATTTGGGTTCCAAACACACCCTCCCAGCACTTCACGTTTGTACTCCACACATAAAGTGATTAACAACATTACTACAAGAAATATATATGAAATAAGAGTCGGGCTATTAAGGAACTGAAATTATTTGAATTCAATAAAAACCCTTTCAGACCTAGAGACCTCACTCTGCCTTCTTTCAAACAACTGAAATCTTTCCCAGTTGGCTTTTTTTAATTTTTATTAATGAAGAGACCATAAGAGAGATAATATTTAATTTATGGTAGTTTTAGGCATCATCATGAATGGCACTGATCATTAACTGTGTTTAGAGCACAATATTAAGTACTTGGATGAGTACAATTCAACAGAGTTGGTTCACAAGCCAAAGGTATGGAAAATTACATTACTAATTACACTGTAAAACAGTAAACATTCATTAAAATGGTTTCTCTATTTAAAAATATAGTATCGACCATGTACATGAGAAAGTTAACCTTTTATAGGGGTGGTGGCCCTGTCAATAAGAAGGTCTTCTAAGTTAAATGTCAGGAGGAGAAATTTGGTAATACCACAGGTTTCATTTAGAGTTACATACTAGGCCAGAGTTATTAATAATTATAATGGCATTTGTTAAGCGCTCACTATGTGTCAGGCAGTATACTAAGCACTGGGATTTATACAAGCAAATCAGTTTGGACCCAGTTCCTTTGACGGATGAGGTAACAGACTCAGAGAAGTGACATGACTTGACCCAGGTCACACAGCAGACAAGTGTCAGAGCGGCATTAGAACCCAGATCCTTCTGACTTCCGGGCCCATGCTCTATCCACTAGGCCATGCTGCTTCTCAGAGTTGGAGGAAATGCCTCAGTACGTCTACCCTAGATTCCACTTGTAACAAAGCCACGTCCTCTTGTATAGTCAACAAGTGGTTAGATGACCCAATAATCTCAATCATTCAATCATATTTATTAAGTGCTTACTGTGTGCAAAGCACTGTACTAAGCGCTTGGGAGAGTACAATACAAGACTTGGTAGACACTTTCCCTGCTCGCAACGAGCTTAGTCGGCTCTGAATAATAACTCCTTATATACTTCAACTAATCAATCACATTTTCTTATTTGCCAAGTGATTGTGTGCAATGCACTCTAAACTAAGCGCTTGGGAGAACACAATATAAAGAGTTGAAAGACAGGCTCCCTGCCCACAAGAAGCTTACTTCACACAAATACCTTAATGTCTCCTCTCCTGGCTTAAAAAAAAAAAATCCCCAGTTTCCATAACTTGCTTTAATCATCTCTCCTCTAAGCCCCCACTCAAGCTCTTCTTACACAGCACTTCAATGACAATCCTCAAAACTGAAGGATTTTCTGTCTCTTAGAAACTGGCATTGTTGCATGCTTGCACTTTGCTTCCTTTTCCTAAAAGACACATTGAGCAAACAGGGAAAGCAGTGGGTGGACTGACAGAGCCTTCTGCCAAGTCGCATGAAAGGGAAATTAGACCTTCGATTTCCCAACGCCGGGTCCCGGGGCTCTGGGTAAAGGAAAGGCCGGGTACCATCCAACAGGTGGGTTGGAATAATAATGTTGGTATTTGTTAAGCGCTTACTATGTGCCGAGCACTGTTCTAAGCGCTGGGGTAGACACAGGGGAATCGGGTTATCCCACGTGGGGCTCACAGTCTTCATCCCCATTTGACAGATGAGGGAACTGAGGCATCGAGAAGTGAAGTGACTTGCCCAAAGTCACACAGCTGACAAGTGGCAGAGCCAGGATTCAAACCCATGACCTCTGACTCCAAAGCCCGTGCTCTTTCCACTGAGCCACGCTGCTTCTCAATAAAGAGTGAAGTTAGTACGTTCACCGAAGGTAAGACTGAACGAGGAGACAGGAAATGACACGGAGACAGTTTGGATAGAGAGGAAGGAGTGGGTTCTGGGGATTCTGTAGACAAAAACCCAACAGGATTTGGAGACAGGACGAAAAGGGGTGCTGAAAGAGAAGGAATTGCTGAGGATCAATGGTATTTATTGAACGCTTACCACGTGCAGAGCACTGTCCTAAGAGTACGATTCAACAGAATCAGCAGACACATTCCCTACCTTACCATCTATTCAATCATTCATTCAATCGTATTTATTGAGCGCTTACTGTGTGCAGAGCTCTGTACTAAATGCTTAGAAAGTACAATTCAGCAATAGAGACAATCCCTGCCCACAAATGGCTTACAGTTTAGAAGCGGGGAGACAGACAACAAAACAAAAGTAAAAAGGCATCACCAAATCTACAGGGTGATGACAGGGAGGACGATAGCAAGGTTATGGGTTTCAGAGACTGGGAGGTTAGTGATGCTCCCAACTTTGATGGGAGTTGGATGGAGCGGCTGGATGCAACTGGGCCTACTGGAAAGACCACAGAACTGGGAATCGGGAGATGAGTCCCAATCCCAGCTCCACCATTTGCTTCCTGTATAATCTTGGACAAGTCTCGGAACTTTTCTGTGCCTCAGTTTCTTCATCTGTAAAATGATGCGATGATGATGCAATACTTGTTCTTCCTCTCCTTAGACTGTGAGTCCTATGTGGGACAAGGACTGTCAGATCTGATTGTACTGTTCCTATCCCAGCACTTAACACAATGCCTGGCACATAGGAGGATTTTAATAAATACCGTTATTTTAATTATTGTTACTATTTATTATTAGGTAAGTGCTCAATAAATAGTAAGCTCTCAATAAATAGTAAGCGCTCAATAATATTATTGAATGAATGAATGAATTAGGTGGAGGGGAGGATTTGAAAAGGAAGATAAGGAGTTTAGTTCTGAAACTTCTGAATTTGAGGTGTAAGTGGAACATCCATATAGAAATCTGTCCTGGAGCAGGAGGAGAAACAGGATTGTGCAGAAGGAGTGAGGTCTGAGCTAGTGAGGTAGGTTTTGGTGTCATTCATTCATTCAGTTGTATTTATTGAGCGCTTCCGGTGTGCAGAGCACTGTACTAAGCACCTGGGAAGTACAATTCGGCAACCAAGAGAGACAATCCCTGCTCGCAACGGGCACACAGTCATTCCTGTTGTAGCCAGGGGAGGTCAAAGCCAGGGCAGGCCAAGAACTCCCTAATCAATCAAAAGAATTTATTGAGCACTCACAGTGCTCTGCACACTGTACTAAGTGCCTGGCAGAGTACAAACAAGAGAGTGAGTTTGATTTAAAAACAGAAGGGGGTCCAGCAGAAAGCTTAGAAAGTCACCTGCAGTTAGGGAGTGGGTGGTAGAAGACAAACTGGCAAAAGAGCTTGAAAAAGATTGGTCAGAGAACTAAGGAGGAGAATCAGTAGGAGTCTATGTCGCCCCAAAATGCCCGATTCAATAGTCGTTCCCCACCAGTGCCAAAGGTAACCAGGAGCTACAGGAGTATTAGGATGTCATGATCTCCTTGAAGGCAGGGATCATATCTACCAAGTCTATTGTACTCTACTGTACACTTAACTTCTCTGTGCCTCAATTTCCTCATCTGCAAAATGGGGATTAAATCCCTGTTCTCTCTCCTCCTGAAACAGGGAGCCCCATGTAGGACAGGGACTGTGTCTGATCTGACTGTACTGTCTCTAACTCAGCACAGTGTTTGGCACATAGTAACAGTAATAATAGTAATAACTTTGCTATTTGTTAGGCATTTCCTATGGGCCAGGCACCGTACTAAGCACTGAGGTAGACACAAGCAAATCGGGTTGGACACGGTCCCTGTCCCACATGGGGCTCACAGTCTCAATCCCCATTTTACAGTTTAGGGAACTGAGGCACAGTGAAGTGACTTGCCCAAGGTCACCCAGAAGAAAAGTGGTGGAGCAAGAATTAGAATTCGGGTCCTTCTGATTCTCGAGGCTGTGCTTTATCCACGACATCATGCTGTCTATAATAATTATTATCAAATATTAGTACCGGGCTCTGCCCAGAGAAAGAGCTAAATAAGTACTACTGACTGACTGAGAAGAGTCTGTTAATCTCACTCAATGACTTTGGAGAGAAGTAGCCACAGTAAAATGGAGGGGGCCAAAGCCAGATTTAGAGGTCAAGGAGGGAGTTGGGGGAGAGGAAGCACCCGTAGGTTGAAAAGAAACTGCTAACACAATTTGGAGAAAAATGGCTGGAAGGAGAAGGGGTGAGACCTGGATGGGGCAGCGGAATCTAGAGAAAGTGTTTTTTTTGCTTAGGGAGACGTGGCTGTGATTGCGAGCAGAGGAGGGCATTGTGTCTACCAACTCCCAAGCACTTAATACCGTGCTCTGCACCCAGTGACTGCTCAAGAAACACCACCGGTGGAAGCAGAGGCGCACATGGAAGGGGACTATGAGCTCAGAGTTTCCAATCTAACAGGGGGCCTCCAACAAAATCATTTACAACCTCAGGACAGAGAGAACAGGAATATGGGTTTGTGGAAGACTAAATGCTTAAGTAGTAGAGCGAGTAAACTGATAGGTACAGAAGTGCTTCGAGTCGTCATTCGATGGTAATTATTACATGCTCACTCTGTGCAGAACACTGCTCTAAGCTCTTGGGAGAGTACAATGGAGTAGCAGATGGGACCTCTGACCCCGAGGACCTCACAATCAATATGGGAGGACAGATATTAAAATTAATGACAAGTAGAGGAGGCAACCGGGCATAAAGTTACGTATCTAAGCGTCCTGGGGGTCGGGGATGGGGAGATTTAGGGGGGAGGACTCGGGAGGACTCAGGTACACAGGTGACGCAGTAGGGAGAGACAAATCGGATGGGGAGAGGAGAAAATGGTTCTGAAATGTCAGGGACGACGCTAACAGTCTGTTCAAAAATGAGCAAAAAGACACAAGGCACAGCAAACGGCTACTGCTGAGGAAGATGCACAGATATTCTGTTTCCTGGCTACAACTGCCGCGTGGTCCTATCCCGGACCCAGTAAGCACTCCAGAAATACCACTGACTGACTCATTCGCTGACGCCAACTTGCACTCCTACCCCAGTTATCTCACAATGGACGTATCCCCTATACCTACATCTGGACTCACTTTCAAAAGTAAAAAATGAAAAACATACATCTAACTCGGTCTAGAAAGGATGACAGTCAGTTTCCCATTAGAGGCGAAGCTATAGAAAGAGTATTTCAGAAGGAAAAGAAAAGATACAGAGTGAGAAAGAGGAAAACTACTTCCGCTTCCGAAACTCTTAAAACGGCCCCGAAACGGCAACTTCTCTTCCCTAGCTAAAATGTCCTTTTCTTTCAGGCTAAAAACCCAGAACGGATAAACTGTTCAATAAAAGTCTTTAGAACTTGATCCAGTTTTAATAAATCTCTTTCAAAACCAAACTAAGCTGTCTTTTGAACCCAAGCTTTATAAACTGTAAGCAACAATAACTTGGTGTATACTCATTTCATTATGTGGGATATACATTTGCAATTCTAGTCAGCGCTGATGGGAGCAGCATAAGTAAATCCCTTAGGCCCCATCTAGACCACATTAGTGAATCATATTATGGCATTCCAGCTGCCTTAGAATGTTAAAATACTCTCAAAACGGAGTGTAGGAGAGGACAAAGGACGTTGTAAGTCACTTTATAGAGGGTCGATATAACTGGATTTATAAAATAGCTTAAAGGAAATCCAGGAAATGGGATGCTTCAGATCTGCAGAAATCATTCACAAATTAGCTCCCGGATACATTTTTACTAGCGGGAAGATGCTGAGAGTAAGGAAAAAGACCGCTAATTACTACTTGAAAAGAGAAAAACGTAGTCAAAAGCGTGCTTTCAAATTAAATTGCAATAACGGCAAAATATGCAAATAGGATATTTGTTGACATACACAACGTTTTAAAATAGCATTCAGAAAAGCAAAAAAGCAAGAACCTCTCATCTGTACAAAACAAAAAGTGTAATTCAAGGTTGTTTTTACATTACGTTAAGGGACCCAAAAGTTTTACACTGACAGAAAGTTTGAGGAATGCCTAATGTTGGAAGGCGAAGTGGAGAAAACGGATAATGCGCTAGGTTTTTGTCTCCAAGTATTTGAATTTGAACACTGAATCTTTCTGAGATGTAATATTGTAACCAGTTAACTGGCAAATACATATCTCACATCACGCACTAAATATCTTGGCGTGAGAGAAAGGATGTCCAAATTAGCTATGACAAACCCATGAAGGGAAAGCAAGGACTTTAAAGGTGCTCAAATTCTCCATTTTCTTCAGTTTCAACAGCTTTCAAATAGAAGTGGAAAAGTAATACGGTTCTTCTTTTGAATGGTTGAGTTGCACTCCGCTGTATAGGTGTGCACTGAGTATCTCAAAGCAGCAAAGTCCTTAAAGAATATATTTGGAAACTTTTTGCAATCCAAACCTAATCCCAATGTTCATAAAATGTACTCTTGAATGGCCAACAAGTTCTCTGGGTTTCATATGAGTGACTGCATCTGGGGAATATCTGGTGAAACACTTGCAATAAAATACTGGGCGCCCATTCATTACATTCTCTTCCTATCTATTCCTAGGAAAGTTAGTTTCATTGCAAATTATTAAATGTGCAAGCCCAAGAAGTGGGGAAAATAGTTTTTTGTGTTTCCTTTTTTATTTGGGGGGAGGGGGGAGAAGGTGGGGGGATTGCCGGGGGAAGGGGAAAGGGAGAGGGAAAAAGGCCAAGTTTAACAAAATCTGAACATAAACCTCAGCCCTGATTCTGAGCCATTTCAGCCCACAAATACTGATTTGCAGATCAGATGCATCATCAACTCTGACCCTGAAAGGACTAGTGAGACTCTGCGGAGATTAGTTTAAGACACTTACAAGGCTTCAGGCTTCAAAACTGAAGAAGATGAAGCACTCCCTAAAACTGTTCACATCACACAACCATCTTTTACCAAAAAACTCATCTGAGGATTGAAGTCTTTCAGGAAAATTCTTCACTTTAGTGATAAACCTATCTCTTCCTTGAACTGCAATAACTTCCATACATTATCCTAATTTACAAAAAAATTCAACGGTGCCTACAGAGAGAGTTATCTAGTTCAGACCATGAAATATATACGGTTTAACTGATAAACCTTAGCCTAAATATTTTTCTGTATAAATACACACAGAATATCTGAGTACTGAAAATGGGAAGTTTTCAGCCAAAAAGCACTTATAGGAGTATTTGTTTTCATCCTGAAAAATATGCTGTTATCAAAAACGGAGGCACAGTAAACATTCTCTAAGACATGTACACACATGAATAACCAAATCTAAGTACAAAACACAGATTTTGTTTTAAGTGTTTTATAAACATCCTGGGACACTATGCAAAATATTACAGGCTGACATTCCAAATGCTAACATAAACACATCATATTTTCAGCTGCAATTCACTTGATAAAAACAAGGTCACAAAATAGAATGCTACTACGGATAACGGTCGGATTATGTTCTCAGAAAACGTGGCTGAATTGTGAATGGTTATATCCTGGAGATCGCATCTCCCCTAAACTTCCATGTGATCTGTTTGGCTCTGCTCCAGAACCAACCCGAACGTGACGGCCACGCTCCACTTTTAGACTGTGAGTTCCTCAAGGCCCAGGGACTATGTCCGATTCTCACCCGTGCATTCTCCCCCAGCGCTTACAACAGTGTGCCGTACAGAGTAAGTGCTTAATAAATACCATTACTACTCTTTATCATCTTCTGCTCCAAACGGTGCGAGTTGTTGGCGCGAGTTGTTGCCGACCCAGAGCGACTCCATGGACACGTCCTCTTCAGAACGTCCCATTTTGTCCAAACAGTCTTATCCATTACTAATGAGTCAGCTGTGTGACCTTGGGCAAGTCACTTCACTTCTCTGTGCCTCAGTTACCTCATCTGTAAAATGGGGATGAAGACTGGGAGTCCTACATGGGACAACCTGATGACCTCGTATCTACCCCAGTGCCTATAACAGTGCTGCACATAGTAAGCGCTTAACAAATACCAACATTATTATTACTATTTTTACTAATATGGATTATCCATATCGATCATTACCACAGTGAAATACCTCCCCCAGCTTTGTCCTTTCCCCGCTCCCAGTCCCCCACGGCAAAAGCCCGGATCTTGGGAGTCAGAGGACATGAGTTCTAAATCCGGCTCTGCCGCTTGTCTGCTGTGTGGCCTTGGGCAAGTCGTTTCATTTCTCCGCGCCTCAGTTACCTCATCTGTACAATGGGGATTAACACTGTGAGTCCCACATGGGACATGGACTGTGTCCAACCTGATGACCTCGTATCTACCCCTGCGTTTTGAACAATGCTTGGCACATAGTAAGCCCTTAATACCATTATTATCATTATTATTATTATGGCAACCCAAGCCCAGTCCTTTCTCCCCGTCTCCCAAGTCTCCCCGCCCTCTGCACTCCGGGGTGCTCCTTTGTTTGAAGTCCAACCATCACGACCACCACTTCTGGGGCAGCCGCTGTCGCCAAGACACCGAAGATGGAAGCCATCGCTCCTTTCATTCAATCGTATTTAGGGAGCTCTCATTGTGGACGGAGCGCCAAACTGAACACTCGGGAGAGTACAATGTAACGATAAACAGACACATTCCCTGCAGATTCTCCCCACGCTCCGCCCTACGACCGGGAAGGGGAAGGAGAGGGATGGGACAACACTGTTGTCACCCACTTGCCCGGGTCGGTCTGTCCCCGTCCCCCGGGCCCAGTTTCTCAACCGGGCAGGGGCGTAGGAGGCAGTGGCCACTGGGGCCGCTAGAATTAGTTCTAAATAAAACATCACCGGAGTGTGGGGGAAAGACGAGAAGGAGAAGCAGCGTGGCTCAGTGGAAAGAGCCCAGGCTTGGGAGTCAGAGGTCATGGATTCGAATCCCGGCTCTGCCACTTGGCAGCTGTGTGGCTATAGGCAAGTCACTTCACTTCTCTGGGGCTCAGTTACCTCATTTGTAAAATGGGGATTAAGACTGAGAGCCTCATGTGGGACAACCTGATTACCCTGTATCTCTCCCAGCAATTAGAACAGTGCTCGGCACATAATAAGCACTTAACAAATACCAATATTATTATTATTACTATATGGGAAGGGGCGGGAAGGCTGCTAGAATGAGGGATAGTAGGAAGAGCCCAGGGCAAGGGGACAAGGGGTCACGGAGGGACTTATTCATAGTAACAATAACAGTGATATTTGTTAAGCGCTTATTATGTGCCAAGCACTGTCCTAACTGCTGAGGTAGATTCCAGTACAGTCAGACACAGTCCCCATCCTCCATGGGCTTAGTTGGGGGAGAACGGGAATGCAACCCCCACTTTATGGATGGTGAAACTGAGGCACAGGGAAGCTAAGTAACTTCTCCAAGGTCATCTAGCAGGCAAGTGATGGAGCCAGGATCAGAACCCAGATCTTCTGACTCCCATTCTTTCCACCAGCTTAAGCTACCTAACAATTTACCTGCGGTGACTGGACAAAATGGTAGCTTCTCCAAGTAGAAGGGGCAACCATACCGGAAGGACATATTCCTGGGTCGCACGTGTTATGGGGTAACGTAACCCAGGAAAACCCTATTCTCCACAAATCCACATTTTTTTTGGTTCAAATAAATATTTGCAACCATTCTTGAGATTTCTGACAGCAATCACATTTCAGCTCTAGCCAGCTTTGATAAGCTTCAAAGAACATGTAAATAAATACAGCTAGCAAACCAGTAATGGAATTTCAAGAGAAATAAATTTTTATATTGGCATATTTAATATAGTACTAAAAACTTATGAGATGAAATGAAATGTTTGGGATGACTTTTAAGTGTGTTCTGGAAGTTCTGCAAAGGCACGCTCTTGTACAAAAAGGGGGTTGTGCTTTTCGGTCATTTCTCTCTGACAGCTCACTTGAGCAGGGGTTTAGATCTCTTTTTAACAGATTTCCAACAGCTAATTTTAAGAACACCTTAAAGGCCTGCAGCCTAGAAAGGGAAACTGAGATAAGCAGACAAATGCAACAATTAAAGGAATATACATATGGGCCAATTCCCCATCCTCTATACTGTAGGATCATGGGCAGGGAACAAGTCTACCGTTATATTGTACTCTCCCAAGCGCTTAGTATAGTGCTCTGCCTATGATAAGTGCTCAATAAATACATTTAATTGATTGAAATAAAGGACTGGGCAGCACGACCCTCTTCACCAGCACATTCACCACTCCCTACTCGATCCTCCAAGAACCAGAATGATCTGGGAAAGAAACGTGAAACTCAAGAACCAAGGTGCTAATCTTGACCCCGCCACCTGCTTTCTATATGACCTCGGGCAAGTCACTCAACTTCCCTGTGCCTCAGCGTTCTTATCTGTAAAACGGGATGCTATTCCTGTCCCCCTTCCTACTTTGACTGTGAGCCCCATGTAGGATAGGGACGGTCCAATCTGATTATCTTGTATCTTCCACACCTTCCTCAAATTCGCCAATCACTCTTCCCCCCTTCAAAGTCCTACTGAAGGCTCACCTCCTCCAAGAGGCCTTCCCAGACTAAGCCCTCCTCTTCCTCAGCTCCCCGTCCCTTCCTTGTCAGACTCGCACTCCCTTGGCTCTTCCCCGCTCTCCCCGCCTCACAGCACTTAGGTATAGATCTATATATTCATTCAACAGTATTTACTGAGCGCTATGTGCAGAGCACTGTACTAAGCACTTGGAATGTACAAATCGGTAACAGATACAGTCCCTGCCCTTTGAAGGGCTTACAGTCTAATAATTCCATTTATTTATATTGATGCCTGCTTACTTGTTTTGATGTCTGTCTCCCCCCTTCTAGACTGTAAATCCGGTGTGGGCAGGGATTGTCTCTATCGCTGAATTGTACTTTCCAAGTGCTTAGTATAGTGCTCTGCACAAAGTAAACACTCAATAAATACGAATGAATGAAATACCACAACAATTAAGAGGAAAAAAAATCCCCCGATGGCCTCAACTTTCCTCTCTCCTAGAACTCTAATTAGAAGTAACAACACAGTGTTCTTTCAGGCAACTTGGATGTTACACTATCGTAAAATACTAGTGAAAACACTCAGCAGATTATGGGAAAAACAGGTGTAGCGAGTGATTTCCACTGACCAGGAATGAGCTATTAGTCTGGTCTGAGTGTGAGACTCTCTGATCTTACCTGTCACTATCCCAAATGATCCGAGAACATCTTAATCTTCCTGGATGCGAAACGGGCCCCAACTGGTATGTGACCAGGGATGATAGCTGACATTTAAGTTTAGCCAAAAAGGTTTCCCCCGTTTTCATACGGTAGTAGGCAAGGCTAAAATGAGGAACACTCCAAAATTCAAGATCTTGATCTGGTTCTAAAAGAGGGAGGTGAAACCTCCACTGGCATATACCATGGCTCGACTCGGGTCAGGAAGAGGGCACGACCTTGAGATTTCGGCGATTTGTTGAGGAGCTAAAATGTGAACCTCAAGAAGAGGAGTGCAAAGGACCCCGAAAGCCAAATCTACTGAGGACTGAATGGGAGGGAAAGGATCTAGTATCCGTCTTTTCCCGATTTCTGATAGAGGGGTGAAAAATAAACGTGCATTCAGCATGGAGAGGAGTGGCAATAAGAGGACCTAGTCCTTGTACTCTCTTAATCCATCCATCAATCAACAATAATAATAATAATGTTGGTATTTGTTACACGCTTACTTTGTGCAGAGCACTTTTCTAAGTGCTGGGGTAGATACAGGGTAATCAGATTGTCCCACGTGAGGCTCACAGTTTTAATCCCCATTTTACAGATGAGGTAACTGAGGCACCGAGAAGTGACGTGACTTGCCCAAAGTCACACAGCTGACAAGCGGCAGAGCTGGCATTAGAACCCATGACCTCTGACTTCCAAGCCCGTGCTCTTTCCAATGAGCCACGCTGCTTCTGAGTTCTTACTGCGTGCCGACAGTTGGTAGACGAGCTTACAGCAGAGAGGAAGTCACAGATGTTAATGAAAATAAATCCTGTACAAAATATAATTTTGTTCTGATAGATATGGGAGAGAAGGAACTGGCGAGTGAATTCTAGATTCTTGCCGACTGGTCTGACACGAGGAGAGGGTGTAGAGGGCAGAGAGCAGAAGCAGGGAGCAAGAACTCGGATGCTTCTCCTACCTGTAACTAATTTATTTCCACGTTTTGTCCCCCCTGCTAGATTGTAAACTCCTTGAGTGCAGGGTTCATGTCTACCAAACCCTACTGTAAGCACTGTGGCCCAGTGAACAGAGCACAGGCCGGGGAGTCGGAAGGACCTGGGTTCTAATCCCGGCTCTGCCACTTATCTGCTGTGTGACCTTGGGTACGTCATGTCACTTCTCTGTGCCTCAGCTACCTTGTCTGTAAATGGAGGATTAAGACTGTGAGCCCCAAGTGGAACAGAGACTCTGTCCAACCTGATTTGTTTGTATCCACTTAGAACCGTGCCTGGCAGATAGAAATACCACTATTATTATTATTTTCTCTCCCAGGCACTTAGAGTTGTGCTCTGTGCAACATAAGGGCTCAACAAATAAATCTGATTAATTGACTGGAGCAAAGATGGGGACACCTCGGGTAAACTGACTGGGTGGGGGGGGGGGGTGAGGAAAGAGATAAGAACCTTGCATCTCAGTAGGGTTAAGAGTGAAGCCAAGTTGGGCCGGGAGCGTGTGATAGAAGGGGGGTTTGGGGGGAAAACAGATGGGATGGGAACGGGGTGGGAAGGAACAGCGCTAGTGGAATAGGAGCACAGAAGCAGTGTGGTCTAATGAACAGAACAAAGGTCGAGAGTCTGGGAGGCAGAGGCCCTTAGTTCCAGACTGTGAGTTTGTTGTGGGCAGCGAATATCACTCTCTATTGTCGTACTGTACTTTCCCAAGCATTTAGTATAGTGCCCTGCACACAGTAAGTGCTTAATACGACTGAATGAATGAATCCTGGCTCCACCACCCTCCGGCTGTGTGCCCTTGGGCAAATCACTTCCCTTCTCTGCACCTCAGCTGGGAAAATGGGGATTGAGACTGTGAGCCCTATGAGGGAATTGAACTGTGTCGACCCTGATTATCTTGGAGCCACCCCAGCGCTTAGTACAGTGCCGGGCACACAGTAAGCCCTTAACAAATACTATTTTTTTAAAAAAAACAAAAAGGCTGAGGGGGATGACCAAGATGTGGTGGCAATGACTTCTACGCACCTCTTTCCTGGGCCCTGGATCTCTGCTCCCTTCCTCCAATATCACCCCTCACCCTAAAAGGGAGAGGAGGGGGAGTGTTGTAGGGGGTGGGGCATGGCCTAACGGCTTCAGCCCAGGCCTGGGAGTCGGAAGGTCACGAGTTCTATCCCCGGCTCCACCACCTGTCTGCTGTGTGACCTTGGGCAGGCCTCTTCGCTTCTCCGTGCCTCAGTTCCCTCAACTGGAAACTGGGGGTTTGCGAGACTGTGAGCCTCACATGGGGCAGGGTCTGCGCCCAGCTCAAATTCACTGAGCGTTTACCGTGTGCAGAGCACTGTATTAAGCGCTTGGGAAAGTACGATACAGTAAGAAAGAGAGATGATCCCTGCCCACAATGAGCTTACAGTGTGGGGAAGGGGTAGGGGTGTTGGGGCGGGGCTGGGAGACCGAACTCAATTTGCTTGGAGCACGGCACAGTGGACAGAGCATGGGCCTGGGAATCAGAAGGCCGTGGATTCTAATGCCGCTTCACCAAGCGTCTGCTGTGTGATCTTGGGCATATCCCTTCACTTTTCCGTGCCTCAGTTAACTCATCTGTAAAATGGGGATTGAGACTGTGAACCCCACATGGGACAGGGACTGAGTTTAACCCGATTTGCTTGGCTCTACCCCAGTCACAGTACGGTGCCTGGCACCTACCAAGCCCTTAAATACCATTATTATGATTATCGTTTCCACCCCAGTGGTTAGTACAATGCCTGGTGCCGAGTAAGCGCTTAACAAATACCATCATTATTATTATGATTATCGTCTCCACCCCAGTGCTTAGTACAATGCCTGGCACCTAGTAAGCACATAACAAACATCATCATTATTATTATTGGGGGAGGGAAGGGGGTAACTCACCGATGAGCATGTGCTTAACAAACATAACTATTATTACTGGGGGGGAGGGAAAGGGGTGACACCGATGAGTCTGAGCTTAACAAATTCTATTTATTTACCTGGATGCTACTGATGCCTCCTTACTTGTTTGGATATCTGTCTCCCCCCTTCTAGACTGTAAGCCCACTGTGGGCAGAGATTTGACTCTGTCGCTGGATTGTACTTCCAAGCGCTTACTTCAGTGCCCTACATACAGTAAAAGCTCAATAAATTCGACCGAATGAATGAAATGCCATTATTATTAGGGAGGAGGGAGGGGAGTAACTCATGGATTCATCCATTCAATATTTATTGAGCGCTTACTGTGGGCAGAGCACTGTACTAAGCACTTAGCACTGATGAGCCTGTGCTTAACAAATACCATGATTATGATTATTATTATGGGGGGGGAAGGGTACCTCACCAATGAGCTTGCTTTTAACAAATACCATGATTATGATCACGATGATGATGCGGGGAGGGTATGCATTCATTCAATCATATTTACTGAGTGCTTACTATGTGCAGAGCACTGTATTAAGCGCTTGGAAAGTAGAATTCAGCAACAAATAGAGACAACAATAGCAACAATAGCAACAATCCCTACTCAAGGTCTAAGGGGGTGACTCCCCCATGAGTCTGTGCTTAACACCGTGATTATTAAGGGGGTGTGGGGAGGGAGGGAAGGGGGGAACCTCACCGACAAGTCTGCGCTTAACAAATACCATGATGATGATGGTGGGGGTGGGGAGGGCTGGGGGTGAGGAGGGGGGCTAAGGGGAGGCTCCCCCATGACCATGAGCATAACAAACACCATGGTGATGATGATGATGATGATGGGGGGACGGGAGACAGGGGGTGTGTAATGGGGGGACTCATCAGAGAAGCAGCGTGGCTCAATGGAAAGAGTCTGGGCTTGGGAGTCAGAGTTCATGGGTTCGAATCCCAACTCTGCCACTTGTCAGCTGCGTGACTGCGGGCAAGTCACTTCACTTCTCTGGGCCTCAGTTCCCCCATCTGTAAAATGGGGATTAACTGTGAGTCTCACGTGGGACAACCTGATTATCCTGTGTCTACCCCAGCGCTGACAACAGTGCTCTGCACATAGGAAGTGCTTAAATACTAACATTATTATTATTATTATCGATGAGCCTGCCCTTAACAAATGCCGAGATGATGATGATGGGGGGAGTGGGATGAGGGGGTCTAAAGTGGGGGGAGACTCCCCCATGACCCTGCACTTAACAAACACCACGATGATGGTGATGATGGGGGGGGAACGAGGGGGTCTAAGGGGAGGACTCCCCCATGACCCTAGGACTCCCCCATGACCCTGCGCTTAACAAACAACATGATGATGATGGTGATGATGGGGGGGGTGGGATAAGGGGATGTAAGGGGGGGGACTCCCCCATGACTCTGTGCTTAACAACCACTGTGATTATGATGGTGATTTGGGGGGGGGGGGAATGAGAGGGTCTAAGGGGGGGACTCCCTCATGAGCCTGCCTGTAACAAACACCATGCCGATGATGATGGTGATTGGGGGGGGGGGTGAGACGAGGGGGTCTAAGGGGGTGATTCCCCCATGAGCCTACCCTTAACAAACACCATGATGATGATGATGATTGGGGGGGATGAGGGGGGTCTAAGTGGGGGGACTCCCCCATGACCCTGTGCTTAACAACCACCGTGATGATGATGGTGATGATGGGGGGGGGGGGTGGGTTGAGGGGGTCTAAGGTGGGGGGGAGGGACTCACCCATGGGCCTCCCCTTAACAACCACTGTGATGATGATGGGGGGGTGGGATGACAGGGTCTAAGGGGGGGGACAGGACTCCCCCATGACCTTGTCAGCTGTGTGACTGTGGGCAAGTCACTTAACTTCTCTGTGCCTAAATTACCTCATCTGTAAAATGGAGATTAAGATTATGAGCCCCTCATGGGACAACCTGATTACCTTGTATCTACCCCAGTGCTCAAAACAGAGCTGGGCACATAATAAGCGCTTAACAAGTATCAACATTATCATTATTATTACTTAACAAATACCATGATGATGATGGTGATGATGGGGGGGGATGAGGGGCTCTAAAGGGGAGGGAAGGGCCTCCCCCAGGACCCTGCGCTTATCAACCAGTGATGATGATGATGATGATGGGGGAGGGGGAGGGCGTCTAAGGAGGGGACTCCCCCATGACCCTGCGCTTAACAAACACCATGATGATGATGATGGGGGGGAGGGGGTCTAAGGGGGGGACCCCCCCACCCTGCACTTAACAAATACCATGATGATGATGATGATGGGGGGGGTGGGATGAGGGGGTCTAAGGGGGGGGACTCCCCCAGGACCCTGCCCTTAAATACCATGATGATGATGATGATGGGGGGGGGTGGGACGAGGGGGTCTAAGGGGGGGGACTCCCCCATGACCCTGCACTTAACAAATACCATGATGATGATGGGGGGTGGGACGAGGGGAGTCTAAGGGGGGGGGGGGGGTCCCCCCACAACCCTGCGCTTAACAAATACCATGATGATGAGGATGATGGGGGGGGACGAGGGGGTCTAAGGGGGGGGCTCCCCCACGACCCTGCCCTTAACAAACACCATGATGATGGGGGGGTGGGACGAGGGGGTCTAAAGGGGGGGGACGGACTCCCCCACGACCCTGCTCTTAACAAACCCCATGATGATGATGGGGGAGGTGGGACATGGGGGCCTAAGGGGGGGGGGGGGGATTCCCCCACGACCCTGCCCTTAACCAACACCATGATGATGATGCTGATGGGGGGGGGGACGGGACGGACACGACCCTGCTTCCCCCCTCCCCCCGCTGAGGAGGAGGAGGAGGCTGGGGGCGACGTAGGGGGGTCTCTCACTCGCTCCCTGACTCACCGATGAGCCTGCGCACCTCGTCCTCGCTCAAGTAGAGACTGAGGCCGGGCCCGGCGCGGGGTCCCAGGGCGGCCGGGCCCGACCTCCCGGCGGCGGGCAGGACCTGCAGCAGCAGCAGCAGCGGCGGCAGGAGGAGGAGGAGGAGGAGGGGGGGAAGGGTCCGAGGCCCGCGGCCGGCCCGCCGCCTCCTCATGGCCGCGCACCCCGCTCAGGACCGGCCGCCGCCGCCGCTTCTTGTCGTGCCCCCTCCCTCCCTCCCTCCCTCCTTCCCTCCCTGCCGCGCCCCCGGCCCCCTCACAGCCCCGAGCCGGGGGCGGCCTGCCCTGCCCGGCCCGGCCCGACCCGGCCCCTCCCGGCCCCTCAGCCCCGCGCCGCCCCGCCTCCGCCCCCCGCCCCCAGACCCCCGCCGCCCTCAGCCGCAGCCGCCGCCATCGCGCCCCAAAGCCCCGGCGCCCTCCTTCCCTCGCGCGGCCGCGCGCACGTCCCGCCCCCGCGCGCGCACGCCGCCCACGCCGCCCCGCGGGAGCGAGCGCGCACCCTCCCCCTCCCACACCCCCCCTCCCCTCTCTCATTCAATCATTCATTCCTCCTGCCTTTCATTCATTCACTCCTTCATTCACTCTTTACATTCTTTGCTTCATTCTTTCTTTCTTTCCTTCTTTCATGCATTCACTCTTTAATTCTTTCTTGCCTTCTTTCTGTCTTTCCTTCATTCCTTCATCCACTCTGTAATTCTTTCTTCCATTCTTTGCTTCATTCTTTCATCCATTCACTCTTTAATTCTTTCCTTCTTTCTGTCTTTCCTTCATTCCTTCATCCACTCTGTAATTCTTTCTTCCATTCTTTGCTTCATTCTTTCATCCATTCACTCTTTAATTCTTTCCTTCTTTCTGTCTTTCCTTCATTCCTTCATCCACTCTGTAATTCTTTCTTCCATTCTTTGCTTCATTCTTTCATCCATTCACTCTTTAATTCTTTCCTTCTTTCTGTCTTTCCTTCATTCCTTCATCCACTCTGTAATTCTTTCTTCCATTCTTTGCTTCATTCTTTCTTCCTTTCGCTCTTTCCTTCTTTCTGTCTTTCATTCTTTCATCCATTCACTCTTTAATTCTTTCCTTCTTTCTGTCTTTCATTCTTTCATCCATTCACTCTTTAATTCTTTCTTCCATTCTTTGCTTCATTCTTTCTTCCTTTCGCTCTTTCCTTCTTTCTGTCTTTCATTCTTTCATCCATTCACTCTTTAATTCTTTCCTTCTTTCTGTCTTTCATTCTTTCATCCATTCACTCTTTAATTCTTTCTTCCATTCTTTGCTTCATTCTTTCTTCGTTTTGCTGTTTCCTTCTTTCTGTCTTTCATTCTTTCATGCATTTACTCTTTAATTTTTTCTTTCCTTCTTTCTGTCTTTCCTTCATTCCTTCATCCACTCTTTAATTCTTTCTTCCATTCTTTGCTTCATTCTTTCTTTCTTTCTTTCCTTCTTTCTGTCTTTCCTTCTTTCATGCATTCACTCTTTAATTCTTTCTTTCCTTCTTTCTGTCTTTCCTTCATTCCTTCATTCACTCTTTAATTCTTTCTTCCATTCTTTGCTTCATTCTTTCTTTCTTTCTTTCCTTCTTTCTGTCTTTCATTCTTTCATTCATTCATTCACTCTTTAATTCTTTCCTTCTTTCTGTCTTTCATTCTTTCATCCATTCACTCTTTCTTTCCTTCTTTCTGTCTTTCGTTCTTTCAATCAGAGAAGCAGCATGGCTCAGTGGAAAGAGCACGGGCTTTGGAGTCAGAGGTCATGAGTTCGAATCCCAGCTCTGCCACTTGTCAGCTGTGTGACTGTGGGCAAGTCACTTCACTTCCCTGGGCCTCAGTTACCCCATCTGTAAAATGGGGATGAAGACTGTGCGCCCCATGAGGGACAGCCTGATCACCTTGAATCCCCCCCCAGCGCTTAGAACAGTGCTCTGCACATAGTAAGCGCTTAACAAATACCAACATTATTATTATCCATTCACTCTTTCTTTCCTTCTTTCTTTCTTTCCTTCTTTCTGTCTTTCATTCTTTCATTCATTCACTCTTTAATTCTTTCCTTCCTTCTTTCCTTCTTTCTTTCCTTCTTTCTGTCTTTCATTCTTTCATTCATTCATTCACTCTAATTCTTTCCTTCATTCTTTCCTTCTTTCTTTCCTTCTTTCTGTCTTTCATTCATTCATTCACTCTTTAATTCTTTCTTCCATTCTTTCCTTCGTTCTTTCTTTCTTGCAGTCTTTCCTTCTTTCTGTCTTTCATTCACTCTTTCATTCATTCATTCACTCTTTAATTCTTTCCTTCATTCTTTCTTTCCTTCATTCTTTCCTCCTTTCATTCTTTCTTTCTTTCCTTCTTTCTGTCTTTCATTCATTCATTCATTCACTCTTTAATTCTTTCTTCCATTCTTTCCTTCGTTCTTTCTTTCTTTCCTTCTTTCATTCATTCATTCATTCATTCATTCATTCATTCTTTCATTCACTCTTCAATTCTTTCTTCCATTCTTTCCTTCATACTTTCTTTCTTTCATTCATTCACTCTTTAATTCTTTCTTCCATTCTTTCCTTCATTCTTTCCTTCGTTCTTTCATTCATACATGCTTTTATTCATTCATTCATTCTTTCATTCACTCATTAATTCTTTCTTTCACTCATTAATTCTTTCTTTCATTCTTTCCTCCATTCTTTCTTTCATTTATTCATTCTTTCATTGACTTGTTAATTCTTTCTTTACTTCATCCTTCATTCTTTCCTTCATCTTTCATTCATTCTTTAATTCACTCTTTAATTCTTTCTTCCATTCTTTATTTCATTCCTTCTTTCTTTTATTCATTCATGCTTTCATTCACTCTATAATTCTTTCTTTCATTCTTTCTTTCATTTCCTTCATTCTTTCATCCTTTCATTCACTCTTTAATTCTTTCTTTCATTTCCTTCATTCTTTCTTTCATTCATTCTTTCATTCACTCTTTAATTCTTTGTTTCACTCTAATTCTTTCTTCCTTCATTCTTCATTATTTCTTTTATTTTTCCTTCCTTCTTTTTTTCTTCATTCTTTCTTTTTTTCCTTCATTCTTTCTTTCATTCATTCTTACATTCATTCAATCAGTCATATTTATTGAGCGCTTGCTGCGTGCAGAGCACTGGACTAAACACCTGGAAAATACGATTCGGCAACAAAGACTGACCATTCATTCATTTATTCACTCAATTGTATATATCGAGCACTTTCTGAGTGCAGAGCACTGGGCTGAACGCCTGGAAAGTACAATTTGGCAACACGGAGAGACAATTCATTCATTCAATCGTATTTATTGAGCACTTACTGTGTGCAGAGCACTGTACTAAGCGCTTGGAAAGTACAATTCAGTAATAGACACAATCCCTGCCCAACAACAGGGTCACAGTCTAGAAGGGGGAGACAGACAGCAAAACACAAAGCAAGTGGACAGGCATCAGTAGCAAAGGGATTCTCTCTACCTGTTGCCAAACTGTACTTTCCAAAAGCTTAGTCCAGTGCTCCGCACACAGTAAGCGCTCTATAAATACGATTGGGTGAATGAATGAATAGGATGATTCATTCATTCAATCATGTTGATAGAGGCGCTCACCTTGCCTAAAGCACTTCTCTAAATGCCTGGGAGAACACACTAATAATAATAATAATGGTATTTGTTCAGCGCTTACTACATGCAAGTCACTGCACTAAGCGCTTACTACGTGCAAGGCACTGTACTAAATGCTGGTCACTGTACTAAGTGCTGAGGCACTGTACTAAGCGCTGGGCACTGTACTAAATGATCAAACTGACACGGTTCCTGCCAACAGCGAGCTTACAGTCTCATAATAATAATCGTGGTTATTATTACGATGATCATATTTGTTAAGTCTGGAGGGGGAGACAGATATAAATATAAAAAAATTACAGATTTGTTCATTCACTCATTCAATAGTATTGATTGGGGTGCTTGCCATGTGAAAAGCACTTTACTAAATGCCTGGGAGAGCACAGTGGAACAGACCCATTCCCCACCCACAGTGAGTTTACATTCTCTTAATAATAATAATTATGGTATTTGTTAAGTCTTCAGGAGCAGACAGACATTATTATAAAAAAAATTACAGATGTGTTCATTCAGTAGTATTTATTGAGGTGCTTAACGTGTGCAAAGCACTGTACTAAATGCCTGAGAGAGCACAATGGAAAAGACACATTCCCTATTCACAGAGAGTTTACAGTCTCATAATAATAATAATTATAGTGTTTGTCAAGTCCGGAGGGGGAGACAGACACGAATATCAATAAATTACACATTCATTCATTCAATCATATTTATTGAGGCGCTTACCGTGTTCAAAGCACTGTACTAAGCACCTGGGAGAGCACAATGGAACAGACACATTCCCTATTCACAGAGAGTTTAGTCTCATAATGATAATGATTATAATATTTGTTAAGTCCGGAGGGGAAGACAGACATGAATATCAATAAATTGCATATTCATTCATTCATCCAATCATATTCATTGAGGCGCTCACCATGTTCAAAGCACTGTACTAAGCGCCCGGGAGAGCACAATGGAACAACATGTCAGACACATTCCCTACCCACAACTTACAGCCGCATAAAAATAATAATTACGGTATTTGTTAAGTCTGGAGGGGGAGACATACATTGATATAAATAAATAAATTACAGATTCATTCATTCAAACATATTGATTGAATCCTTACTGTGTGCAGAGCACTGTATTAAGCACTTGGGAAAGTATGAAACAATAATAAACAGTGACATTCCTTCCCACAATGAGCTCACCGTCTAAAGTGTGACTTCAATGCTCAGCACAGTGCTTTACACATAGTAAGTGCTCAATAAATTCTTCTCCTCCAACTCTCTCCCGGAGCCCCTCCAGTCTGGCTTCCGCCCCCTTCACTCCACTGAAACCACTCTCTCAAAGGTCACCCTTGACCTCCTGCTTGCCAAATCCCACAGCCTCTACTCCATCCTAATCCTCCTAGACCGCTCAGGTCACTGTCGACCACCCCCTTCTCCTCAACACATTATCCAACTTTCGCCTCACGGGCTCCGTCCCCTCCCGGTTCTCCTCTTTACCTCTCTGGCCATTCATTCTCAGTCTCCTTGGCGGGCTCCTCCTCTCGCTCCCATCCCCTAACTGTAGGGGTTCCTCAAGGGTCAGTTTTTGGCCCTCTTCTGTTCTCCATCTACACTCACTCCTTTGGGGAACTCATTCACTCCCACGGCTTCAACTTTCATCTCTACGCAGATGACACCCAAATCTACATCTCCTCCCCTGTTCTCTGTCCCTCCCTCCGGGCTGGCATCTCCTCCTTCCTTCAGGATATCTCTACGTGGATGTCCGCCCGCCACCTAAAACTCAACATGTCCTTGTCTTCCCTCCCAAACCCTATCCCCTCCCAAACTTTCCCATCACTGTGGACGGCACTACCATCCTTCCCTTTTCACAGGCCCGCAACCTTGGTTTCATCCTTGATTCCACTCTCTCATTCACCCCACACATCCAATCCGTCACCAAATCCTTACCGGCCTCACCTTCACAACATCGTCAAGATCCACCCTGTCCTTTCCATCCAAACCGCTACCATGATAGTACAATCACTCATCCTAACCCCACTGGATTAGTGCATCAGCTTCCTTTCTGACCTCCCAACCTCCTGCCTCTCTCCACTTCTGTCCATACTTCACTCCGCTGCTGGGATTATCTTTCTACAGAAATGTTCAGGGCATATCAAAAGCCTCTAGTGGTGGCCTATCCACCTCCGTATCAAATAAAAACACCTCACTATTGGCTTCAAAGCTTTCCATCACCTTGCCCCCTCTTACCTCACCTCTCTTCTCTTCTTCTCCATCCCAGCCCGCACACTCCGCTTCTCTGATGCTAATCTTCTCACTATGCCTCCATCTCCCCTGTCTGGCCACCGACCCTTGGCCCACATCCTACCTCTGGCCTGGGATGCCCTCCCTCTTCAAATCCACCAAACATTCATTCTTCTCCCCTTCAAAGCCCTACTGAAGGCTCACCTCCTCCAAAAGGCCTTCCCAGACTAAGCCCCCTTTTCCTCAGCTCCCTCCCACTTCTGTGTCACCTCGATTCCCTCCCCTTGTTCTTCCTCCCCCCACCCAGCCCCACAGCACTTATGTATATATGTCTATCTCTATAATTAGATTTACATATATATGCTTGTTTATTTGTTCTGATGTCTGTCTTTTCCCATCTAGACTGTAAACCCATTGTGGGCAGGGATTGTCTCTCTTTATTGCTAAATTGTACTTTCCAAGCACTTAGTACAGTGCTCTGCACACAGTAAGCACTCAATGTACACGATTGAATAATGAAATGTACATCGCCTTAATTTTATTTATTTGCTATTGTTTTAATGAGATGTTCATCCCCTCGATTCTATTTATTGCTATTGTTCTTGTCTGTCCGTCTCCCCCGATTAGACCGTAAGCCCGTCAAAGGGCAGGGACTGTCTCTATCCGTTACCGATTTGTACATTCCAAGCGTTTAGTACAGTGCTCTGCACACAGTAAGCGTTCAATAAATATTATTGAATGAATGAATGGATGAATAAATACGATTGAATGAATGAATGAAAGAGTTGGGGAGACAGACATCATTGCGCATAAATAAAAATGAAAGATATGTACATAAGTGGTCTGGGGCTTGAAGGGGGGAAGAGCAAAGAGACAAATAAAAGGATATGTACATAAGTCCTGTGAGGCTGGAAGGGGGAAGAGCAAAGGGAGCAAGTCAGGGAGAGGTAGAAGGGAGTGGGAGATGAGGAGAAGTGGGGCTTAGTGTGGGGAAATCTCTTGGAGGAGATGGGTCTTCAATAAGGCTTTGAAGGAGGGGAGAGTAATTGTCTGTCAGATTAGAGGAGGGAGGGCATTTCAGGCCAGAGACGAGACATGGGCAAAGGGTTGGGGAAGAGACAGATGAGATGAAGGCCCAGTGAGGAGGTTAGCAGCAGAGGAGCGGAGCGTGCTGGCTTGGCTGTAGAAGGAGAGAAGTGAGGTGAAGTAATAATAATAATAATGTTGGTATTTGTTAAGCGTCTACTATGTGCAGAGCACTGTTCTAAGCGCTGGGGGAGATACAGGGGTAATCAGGTTGTCCCATGTGAGGCTCACAGTTAATCCCCATTTTACAGATGAGATAACTGAGGCACAGAGAAGCTAAGTGACTTGCCCACAGTCACACAGCTGACAAGTGGCAGAGCCAGGATGCGAACCCATGACCTCTGACTCCCAAGCCCGGGCTCTTTCCACTGAGCCACGCTGCTTCTCCAAGTAGGAGGGGGCAAGGTGATAAACTGCTTTAAAGTCAATGGTGAGGAATATTTGTTTGATGCGAAGATGAATGGGCAACCACTGGAATTGTTTGAGGAGCGGGGTGACGTGCCCAGAACATTATTGTAGGAAAATGATCCGGGCAGCAGAGTAAAGTATGGACTGAAGTGGGGAGAGACAGGAGGCTGGGAGGTCAGTTAGGAGGCTGATACAGTAATCCAGGTGGGATAGGATAAGTGATTGTCCCGTGGGGCTGGAAGGGGCGGATTCATTCATTCAATTGTATTTATTGAGTTCTTACTGTGTGCAAAGCACTGTACTAAGCACTTGGGAGAGTGCAGTAATGAATAAAGGGAGCAAGACAGGGCGACAAAGAAGGGAGTGGGAGAAAAGATAAGGGGGGCTTATTCAGGGAAGGCTTCTTGGAGGAGATGTGCCTTCAATAAGAGCTCGTAGTGGGCAGGGAACATCACTATTTATTGCTGTATTGTACTTTCCAAAGCGCTTAGTACAGAGCTCTGCACACAGTAAGTGCTCAATAAATATGACTGAATGAATGATTAAGGCTTTGAAGGGGGGACGGTCATACTGTTTCCTCTCTCCTCTTTCTTCCCAATCAATTAATGAGTAGTATTTATTTAACCTTACAGCTATTGATTTATAAAATTTAGCTCTTTAGCAGAGCACCGGACTAAGAGCTTAGGAGAGTTCACCCTCCCTCCTCCTCCTCCCTCTCTCTCTCCCTTGGTCTGCTAGGCCATTCCGCTGCCTCTGGGAGAGCAGAAGCTGAAGAATCTATTTCGTTTTTTAAAGACATTTTCTGGGAAGGAGATGCCACAATGTCACCCACCGGGTTCCAGCCAATGTCTGATTCACAGTCCAACTCCCACTGCAATTCTTCCTTAGGTCCTATCTTCAGTCTTCCAGTCGTAGATTCAATCAGTCAATAAATCAGTGGTATTTTTCAAGGGCTGTATTTTGCAAAACACTGTGCTAAACACATAATAAAAATCTCAATTAATTTATCCATTCAGTTGTATTTATTGATCACTCACTGTGTACAGAGCACTGGACTAAGTGCTTGGAAAGTACAATTCAGCAACAGAGACAATCCCTACCCGACAACAGGCTCACAGTCTAGAACGGGGGAGCCAGACAACAAAACAAAACAAGTGGACAGGCATCAATAGCATCAAAATAGATAAATAGAATTATAGATTATTATTGTGTTGGCATTTGTTAAGCGCTTACTATGTGCCGAGCACTGTTCTAAGTGCTGGGGTAGATACAGGGTAATCAGGTTGTCCCACGTGAGGCTCACAGTCTTCATCTCCATTTTACAGATATATGCACATCATTAATACAATAAATAAAATAATAGATATGTACAAATATACACAAGTCCCGTGGGGCAGAGGGGGGTAGAGCAGAGGGAGGGAGTAGGGGCGATGGGGAGGGGAGGAGGAGCAGAGGAAAAGGGGGCTCAGTCTGGGAAGGTCTCCTGGAGGAGGTCAGCTCTCAGTAGGGCTTTGAAGAGGGGAAGAGAGTTAGTTTGGCAGATGTGAGGAGGGAGGGCGTTCCAGGTCAGAGGGAGGACGTGGGCCAGCGGTCGACGGTGGGAGAGGCGGGATGAAGGCCCGGTGAGGAGGTTAGTGGCAGAGGAGCGGAGTCGAGGTGATGGGGAAGGGAGGAGAAGCAGAGGAAAAGGGGGGTTCATTCTGGAAAGGCCTCACCGTATAAGCCCCTTGTGGGCAGGGAATGTTTCGACCAACTTCCCGGTACTGTAGTCTTCCAAGTGCTTAGTCCAATGCTCTGCATACAGTAAGCACTCAATCAATACTATTTATGGATATGTCTAAATGAATTTGGAGTATAGCTGGGGCTTGTCTAAGGACTTGTGAGGTACCATTTTATCTTTTAGTGTTGTATAGGTTGCTTAATTCTGTTCATTTGGTTTTTTTTTTTTTCACCTTAAAACAGTGGCAGGAGAATTTGACCCATACTGGGTCAGTCAGTAAATCCATAACCCACCACATGCAAAAGAGCTTCATCGGGTGCCCTGAAAATGAGTCTGTGGGGATTCGAGATCAACTGATCCATTAGTTAATGCTATTAATAGGATCGAGTCCTTATTGAATGAAGAGTACTACACTAAACCATAGCTTAGTGGATAGAGCACGGGCCTGGGTTCTAATCCTGGCTCTGCCACTTGTCTGCTGTTTGACCTTAGGCATGGCACTTCACTTCTCCGTGCTTCAGTTACCTCATCTGAAAAGTGGGGATTGAGACTGTGAGCCACAGGTGGGACAGGGACTTTGTCCAACCCAATTACTTTGTATCTACCCCAGCGCTTAGTACAGTGCCTGGCACAAAGTAAGCACTAAACAAACACCATAATTATTCTTATTATCATTACAAACGAGATGCAGAATGAGTGGTCAAGAAGGATATTCAGGTGAGTACTGTGTTGGTAAAATCGAGGTTAGAGAACAGTTCCAGGAGGACGGGGCAATGATCAAGTATTGAAAGACAAGAGTCAAAGAGGAAAAGGGCAGATCACTGCTTATGGAAGTGGGCTGAAAACTTGGCAAATCACACTGGGGTTACCACTGCTCTAATCACATGCTGGAGATTCAATGTCTCACGTCTGTGAATTGTCTTCATTTGCAGAGTTTCCAGAAAAGACAGTGCTTTAAAACCAGACATGATTGACTTTTTGCAGGAACAAAAGAAGTGTACTTACCCAGGGCTATAGCAAGCAAAGTGCTTTCGAGTTTGTACACATAACCGCATCATTTTCTAGTGTGGAAGCCACCCTGGCCAGTGTCTATGGTTTTTGTTTGGAGTGGGTGTAATAATAATAGTAATTATGGTATTTGTTAAGTGCTTACTACGTGTCAGGCACTGTACTAAGCACTGGGGTGGGTACAAACAAATTGGGTTGGACACAATCCCTGTCCCCCATGGGGCTCACAGCCTCAATCCCCATTTTACAGATGAGGTAACTGAGGTCCAGAGAGGTGAAGTTACTTGCCCTAGGTCACACCGCAGACAAGTGAAGCAGCGTCGCTTAGTGGAAAGAGCCCTGACTTAGGAGTCCGAGGTCATGGGTTCTAATTCCGGCTCCGCCACTTGTCAGCTGTGTGACTGTGGGCAAGTCACTTCACTTCTCTGGGCCTCATTTCCCTCATCTGTAAAATGGGGATTAACTATGAGCCTCACATGGGACAACCTGATTACCCTGTATCTACCCAGCACTGTGCTCTGCACATAGTAAGCGCTTAACAAATACCAACATTATTTTTACCTCATTTGTAAAATGGGGATTAAAAGTGTAAGCCTCACATGGGACAACCTGAATACCTTGTATCTACCTCAGTGCTTAGAATAGTGCTTAGCACTTAGTAAGCGCTTAACGAATACCATCATCATTATTATTATTATCATTATTAAGTGGCGGAGCCGGCATCAGAACCCACAACCCTCTGACTCCCAGCCTCCTGCTCTATCCACTTCGCCATGCTGCTTCTCGTCTTCCTCAGTCTTCCAAGATGTCAGCACAGACTCCCAGCCGAGGAGCAGCCCGAGGAATCGATGCTCGTTTTGGGACAACGTCTTGAAAAAACAAAAACAAACACCTGATGAGCGATATTAAATGCCGCAGGCTGGAAGCAGGCGCACCGGGATGGAAAATTTGGCCAAAGGCGGTACCGAGCAGGCCGCGGAGGCGGATTGGTTGCCGGTTCCCGGAATGAGGGTTGAGACCCGCTTGTGGTCAGGGAGGAAGAGATCCGTCTGTAAAAAGAGAAAATGATAGTTTTGTGTGTGGTGTTCCGTTAGCATTCCAGCTTCTGCAGGGTGGAGCTATAGCCTGTCTGGGCAGCAGAACAAGAGGTTCTGGGGTTTAAAGGGCTCTGGAGAGGTCATCTATTCTGCCCTTCGGCCACCAAACACGACTAAAATTGACACTAATAATATTGGCATTTGTTAAGCGCTTATTATATGCCCGGCATTGTACTAAGGGCTGGGGTAGATAAAAACTAATCTGGTTGGTTGCGGTCCTTGTCCCACAGGGGGCCTGCAGTCTTAATCCCTATTTTCCAGAGGAGGTAACACAGCAGAAAAGTGGTGGAGCCAGGATTAGAACCTAAATCCTTCTGTCTTCTACGCTCGTACTTTAGCCACTAGACCACTAGACCACTAGCCCACTTGAGTAATCATCTGCCCTGGGCTTCAAGGGGCCTCAGAATCTCAGTTTGACAGGAACGGGCGGCATGCAGCGAGCGCACAATAAATACTATTGAATGAATGAATGAATGAATGTCTCCATTTTTTAAGATTTTCCTGTGGTCCTTTCCAGTTTTGAGAAATCTCAGCCAATCCCCGGCAGGAGCGGTAGAGCTAGGAGCAGGGGGTCACCTGTTTTCCTGCCCTTCTCACTAAATCTTAAAAGCTGACAAGACAACAGATAATAATGATAATAATAATGTTGGTATTTGTTAAGCGCTTACTATGTGCAGAACACTGTTCTAAGCGCTGGGGTAGATACAGGTTGTCCCACGTGAGGCTCAAAGTTAATCCCCATTTTACAGATGAGGTAACTGAGGCACAGAGAAGTTAAGTGACTTGCCCACAGTCACACAGCTGACAAGTGGCGGAGCCGGGATTCGAACCCATGACCTCTGACTCCCAAGCCCGGGCTTTTTCCACTGAGCCACGCTGCTTCTCTAATAATGATAATAATAAGAATACTTATAATCATCATAATAATAATAACTGTAGTGTTTAGTAAGCACTTACTATTTGTCGAGCACTGCAACACGGTGTAGAGGATAGAGCACGGGCCTGGAAGTCAGAAGGTCATGGGTTCTAATCCTGGATCTGCCTCATTTCTGCAGTGTGATCTTGAACAAGTCACTTCAATTCTCTGCGCCTCAGTTTCCTCACCTGTAAAATGGGGGTTGAGACTTTGAGTCCCACATAGGACAGCATCTTGTATCCAACCCGATTTACTCATATCCACCCCAGCCCTTAATACAGTGACTGGCACATATTCATTCAATATTCAATAGTATTTATTGAGCGCTTACTATGTGCAGAGCACTGTACTAAGCGCTTGACTAAGTGCTTGACATAGTAAGCACTTAACAAATACCATAATTATTATTATTTCTAAGTGCTAGGGGAAATACAAAACAGGCAGATGGGACTCAACCCCTATCCCATATGGGACTCACAATCTAAGAGGAAAGGAGAATAAGCATTGACTTCTCAGTCAATCATTCAATCAATAGTATTTATTGAGAGCTTTCTGTGTGCGGAGCACTGTACTGAGCGCTTGAGAAAGTACAATAGAACAATATAACAGACACATTCCTTGCCCCCAGTGAATTTACAGGCTAGAGGGGGAGACAGATATTAATACAAATGCATAAATGACGGATATGTACATAAGTGTTGTGGGGCTAGGAGGGGGGAATGAATAAAGGGAGCAAGTCAGGGTGACGGAGAAGGGAGTGGAAGAAAAGCAAATGGAGATGGAGGTAGAGGGGGTAGGTTGGAATTACTCCTTAAGCACTTAGGTACTCAACCCATCCCTTCTCCTCAAAACACTAATGCACATATCTTTAGATTGGGTGGCCTCCCTTACCTGTAATTGATTTTGAAGTAATTTGCCCCTGCTAGGTTAACTCCTCAAAAGACAAGGATCACTTATATTTCTCTATTGCATGCTTCCAAATACTTAGTAAAATGCTTTGCACATAATAAATGCTCAATAAATGCAAACCATTACCTGCTTTCCTACTTTAGACTATAAGCCCCGTGCAGGACAGGGACTGTGTCTGACCTAATTAACTCCTACCTACCCCAGCGCTTAGAAAGGACAGTCAGTCAGACCGACAATTGTATTTAATGAGCTCTTACAGTGTGCAGAGTATTTTACTAAGTTTTTGCTCTGTACTAAGCGCTCAGTGTGGCCTTCCCTGACTAAATCCTCCTTTCCTCTTCTCTCACACCCTTCGGGGTTGCCCTGATTTGCTCCCTTTATTTATCTCCCCTCCAAGTCCTACAGCATTTATGTACATATCTGTCATTTATTTATTTATGTTAACGTGTGTCTCCCCCTCTAGACTATAAACTCATTGTGGGTAGGGAATCTGTCTGCTTATTGTTCTATTGTAATCTCCCAAGCACTTAGTACAGTGCTCTGTACACAGTAAGTGCTCAATAAGTACAACTGACTGCCTGGAAAGTACAATATAACAATATCACAGACACATTCCCTTCCTACAGTGAGTTTCCAGTCTAGAGGGGGAGACCAGACATTAATATAAATCAATAAAATTACAGGTAGGTGCATAAAAGCTGTGGGGGACAGTGCTTGACACATAGTCGTTTAACAAATATCTCAATTATTATAACTATCATTATTATTATTGTTATCACTGTTGTTGTTAATATTGACTGAGGGATTTCCCCCTCTAAGCTGTAAGGTCACTGTGGGGAGAGAATGCATCTGTTAATTGTTATTTTGTACTCTTCTAAGTGTTTAATACAGTGCTCTGCACACAGTAAGCCCTCAATAAATGCAATTGAATTCATTCATTCATTCGTTCAATAGTGTTTATTGAGTGCTTACTATGTGCAGAGCACTGCACTAAGCGCTTGGCATGTACAATTCATCAAATGGGATACATATACAGGAATCTACAAGGAGGAGTACAGTTGAATTCATTCATTCGTTCATTCATTCTTTCAGTTGTATTTATTGAGCACTTCCGGTGCCCAGAACAATGAACTAAGATCTTGGAAGGGTACGATATAATAATAAACGGACACACTCCCTGCCCATTAAGTTATAGTCCTCCCATAACCAGTAACACTACTATTGCTCAAGAGGGGACGTAAGGGCTCTTGCTGCCTAATCTTGATTATTCAGAGGACTTCTGTAGCCCCCTAGTAATATCCCACAATGTTGAAAAGCTCTCGGCCCAGGCTCCTCGAATCTACTTCCAGCGATGAAACTCCTCTGCTAAGAAAACCAGAGAAGAAATAATACCTTGGATTTATATGAAGCCTTTCTTCTTTAGACCTCAAAGTACCGTGGAACCCATTTTCTCATTTATCTTTGGAGCAGCCAGTCAAGTGGTTAGAGGCAGGGGTAACTACCCAGCGTGACAGAGGAGAAATAGTCTTAAGAGTATCTGTTGAGTGGCTATTCATTCATTCAATCGTATTTATCGAGTGCTTACTGTGCGCAGAGCACAGTACTAAGCGTTTGGAAGATACAATTGAGTTCAGCGCACTGTACTAAATGCTTGGGAAAGTGCTTGAGAAGCAACGGGGTCTAGTGGAAAGAACACGGGCCTGGGAGTCAGAGGATGAGGGTTCTAATTCCGGCTCTGCCTCCTGTCTGCTGTGTGACCTTGGGCGAGTCACTTCACTTGCCTGGGCCTCAGTTACCTCATCTGTTACAGGACGATTAAGACTGTAAGCCCAGTGTGGGACAAGGATCGGGTCCAACCTGCTTACCTTATATTTTCCCCAGGGCTTAGAATAGAGCTTGGCACATAGTAAGCACTTAATACCACAATCATTATCATTATTAATAATAAAAATAATAAACAGAAGCTTAAAGAATAGTTCTCAGGCAAAGACTAAGTCTCTGCATCTCTTGACTTCCTTTACTCCGCTGTTTCTTCGATCCATCTGCCGACTGGGCAGAAAGAGGCGTTGGATAGAGTAGGACTGTTTGCTGATGCCCACGTACATTCTGCTTCCCCCTCCAAAGGATAATTTTCTCTTTAACCTCCATGAAGTTTTGTTTCGCCTTACGCCGTCGAGTCGTCTCCGACCCACAGAGACACCACGGACACATCTTCCCCAGAACGCCCTACTCTCCATCTGCAATCTTTCTGGTAGTGGGTCCATAGAGTTTTCTTGGTCAAAATACGGAAGTGGTTTACCACTGATCTCTTCTGCGCCCCTGTGCTGGACAGCAGTGTCATGGGACAGAGTCGATGGCAGAGACTCAAGGTTCTCATGAAGTTTAACATTTTTCTTGATTTGTCTCAGAAGAGGCGTCAGGACTCCCGCGAGTGGCAGGTGGAACAGAGGCAGAGGGAGGTGGTTAGGTTTGAAGACCCAAGCAGCGTGGCCTAGTGGATAGAGCTCAGGCCTGAGAGTCAGAAGGATCTGGGTTATAATCCCAGCTCTAACCCTTGTCTGCTGTTGTGACCTTGGGCAAGTCACTTCACTTCTCTGGGCCTCGATTATCTCCTTTGTACACTGGGGATGAAGACTGGGACCCCCACTGTGGCTCAGTGGAAAGAGCCCGGGCTTGGGAGCCAGAGTTCATGGGTTCGAATCCCAGCTCTGCCACTTGTCAGCTGTGTGACTGTGGGCAAGTCACTTCACTTCTCTGGGCCTCAGTTACCTCATCTGTAAAAATGGGGATTAAGACTGTGAGCCTCATGGGGGACAACCTGATTACCCTGTATCTACCCCTGCGCTTAGAACAGTGCTCTGCACATAGTAAGCGCTTAACAAATACCAACATTATGTAGGACACTGACTGTGTCCAACATGATTAGCTTGGTATCTACCCCAGCGCGTAGTACAGTGTCTGGCACATAGTAAGCACTTACATAGCCCATAAAACCAATTAAACAAACCTCTTGCCCACAGACTCCTCTGGCCTAGAACACTCTCCTTCCTCATATCAGACAAACAATTACTCTCCCCCTCTTCACAGCCTTATCGTAGGCACAATCTCCTCCAAGAAGCCTTCTCTGACTATGCCCTCTTTTCCTTTTCTTCAACTCCATTCTGCATCACCCTGACTTGCTCCCTTTATTCATCTCCCCTCCCTGCCCCACAGCACATATGTACCTATCTCTAATTTATTTATTCATATTAATGTCTGTTTCCCCCTCTAGGCTGTAAGCTCACTGTAGACAGGGAATATATCTGTTATATTGAGAGAAGCAGCGTAGCTCAGTGGAAAGAGCATGGGCTTGGGAGCCAGAGGTCATGGGTTCGAATCCCAGCTCTGCCACTTGTCAGCTGTGTGGCTGTGGGCAAGTCACTTAACTTCTCTGTGCCTCAGTTACCTCATCTGTAAAATGGGGATGAAGATTGTGAGCCTCATTCAATAGTATTTATTGAGCGCTTACTATGTGCAGAGCACTGTACTAAGCGCTTGGAATGAACAAGTCAGCAACAGATAGAGGCAGTCCCTGCCGTTTGACGGGCTTACGGTCTAATCGGGGGAGACAGACAGACGAAAACAATGGCAATAAATAGAGTCAAGGGGAAGAACATCTCGTAAAAACAATATTGTAAATTGTGAGCCTCATGTGGGACAACTTGATTACCTTGTATACCCCAGCGCTTAGAACAGTGCTCTGCACATAGTAAGCGCTTAACAAATACCAGCATTATTATATTGTACTTTCCCGAGTGCTTAGTACAGTGCTCTGCACACAGTTAGTGCTCAATAAATAAGTTGACTGACTGACCTGGGGCAAGTCACTTAACTTCTTTGGGCTTCAGTGACCACATCTGTAAAATGGGGATGAAGACTGTGAGCCCCATGTAGGACATGGATTGTGTCCAACCTGATTAATTTGTATCTGCCCCAGCACTTAGTACAGTGCCTGGCACACAGTAAGCGCTTAACAAATACTGTCAAAAGAAACAAACAAGAAAAATAACCACAGCGAGTTGGGTGTGGTCATGGTCTGGGGTCCCCCCTTGAGATCTCATTCATTCATGCCTTCATTCGATCGTGTTTATTGCACGCTTACTGTGTGCAAAGCACTGTACTAAGCACTTGGGAGAGTACAACAACAGACAGATACATTCCCTACTCACAACGAGCTCACATTCTAAGTTCCAGGTACTGGAGCCGTGCTCATGGCTACAATACAACAATAAACACATAAATTCCCTGGCCACTTTGAGTTTACATGAAGCAGCAGGGTGTAGTGGATAGATCAAGGGCCTGGAAGTCAGGAGGTCATGACTTAGCAAATACTTAGCTCTTAGCAAATACCATAATTATTATTATTATTTGCAGGAAGAAAGGAAGAGTTTTGTTAAGTGCTTACTATGTGTCAAGCACTGGGGTTCTAATCCCAACTCTGCCGCTTGTCTGCTGTGTGACCTTAGGCAAGTCACTTCACTTCTCTGTGCCTCAGTTACCTTATCTGCAAAATGGGGAATAAGACTTGAGAGCTCTATGTGGGACAAGGACTGTGTCCAACCCAATTTTCTTGTATAATAATAATGTTGGTATTTTTTAAGTGCTTTCTATGTGCAGAGAACTGTTCTAAGTGCTGGGGTAGATACAGGGTCATCAGGTTGTCCCATGTGAGGCTCACAATCTTAATCCCCATTTTCCAGGTGAGGTAACTGAGGCCCAGAGAAGTGAAGTGACTTGGCCACAGTCACCCAGCTGCCAATTGGCAGAGTAGGAATTTGAACCCATGACCTCTGATTCCCAAGCCCGGGCTCTTTCCACTGAGCCACACTGCTCCACCCCAGCGCTTTATACAGTGCCTGGCACATAGTAAGTACCTAACAGATACCATTATTATTAGTATTATTATTATTTTGGGGATTAAGGTCCAGAAAGCCCCAGCCTAGTCTATCAACTGGATTCACGCTTGTCGTGAGCAGGAAACATGTCTACCAATTCTAAGGTTGTGTTTTCCCAAGCGCTTAGTACAGTTCTCAGTAAATACAATTGATTTATGGTCTGATTGACTGGATGCCTGTGGACAACCTAACCAAATTCTCTTTGCCGACACAGAGTTATAGTTTCACACAGTCATGCTTCAGTTCAGAGACGAAGCTGTCGAAGGTGAGATTCTATCCAGGAGCGTTTGTCACTGAGAGAGGATTTCTTGCCCATTCTTCCGCTGAACATATAAAAAAGGTACAGGCAGCTATCTGGGAGGTAGCATGGCGAAGGGGAAAGATCTTGGAACTCGGAGGACAGGAAACTTGGGTTCTAATGTCGCTCTACCACTTACCCTCAGTGTGACTTTAGGAAAGTCACTTTACTTCTCAGTGCCTCAGTTTCCTTATCTTAAAAGGGGGATTCAACAGCTGTTCTCTCTCCTTTTTAAACTGTGAGCCTCATGTGGTACAAGGACTGTGTCCTATTTGTCTATGTCAATTAGAACCCAGTGCTTAGTACAATGCCTGGCACACTGTAAGTGCTTAACAAATTCACAATTATTTATATTATTATCATTCGGTGGGCAGGCCTTAAAGGCTTCTGACATAGTTTAGAAGAGTTGCCCTGAAGCAGCTTGGCCTAGCTGGTAGAGCAAGGGCTTGGGTATCAAAAGGTCATGGGTTCTAATCCCAGCTCCGCCACTTGTCTACTCTGTGATCTTGGGCAAATCACTTCACTTCTCTGTGCCTGGCACATAGTAAGTGCCTAACAGATACCATTATTATTATTATTATTGGGATTATGGTCCAGAAAGTCCCAGCCTAGTCTATCAACTGGGTTCACGCTTCTCGTGAGCAGGAAACATATCTACCAATTCTAAGGTTGTGTTTTCCCAAGCGCTTAGTATAGTTCTCAGTAAATACAATTGATTTATGGTCTGATTGACTGGATGCCTGTGGGGATTGAGACTGTGAGCTCTATATGGGACAGGGACTGTGTCCAACCTGATTTGCTTGTACCCACCCCAGCGCTTAGAAAAGTGTCTGGCATATAATAAGCGCTTTGCAAATACCATAATTATTATTATTATTATTATTTGCAGGAAGGAAGGAAGAGTTTTGTTAAGTGCTTACTATGTGTCAAGCACTAGATTAGGTGCTAAGGTAGATAAAAGATGATCAGGTTGGACACATTACCTGACCCCCATAGTGTTGCCTAAATAGAAGGGAGAACATATATTCAGTCCCCACTTTACAGATGAGGAAACCGAGCCACAGGGAAATTAAGTGGCTTGTCCAAGGTCACAGCAGGTAAATGGTAGAGCTGGGATTAGCTAGTTCCCAGGTTCACTGGTTTCCAGGCCCAGACTGATTTCCTTAACATGGAAAGGACCGTCTTTCTATGTCAAGTGGAAACAGTGAGCCCTAGTGAAAAGAGCACAAGACAAAAAGCAAGCATAGGTAGAGGAACTTGATGGGAGCAGAGGGAGAAAATGAGGGAAATAAGATGGGAATTTGGAGAGAAGAGTCTCAGGAGTTTTGGAAAGCCTCAGATTCATTCATTCATTCATTCAATAGGATTTATTGAGCGCTTACTATGTGCAGAGCACTGTACTAAGCGCTTGGGATGAACAAGTCGGCAACAGATAGAGACAGTCCCTGCCGTTTGACGGGCTTACAGTCTAATCGGGGGAGACGGACAGACAAGAACAATGGCACTAAACAGCGTCAAGGGGAAGAACATCTCGTAAAAACAATGGCAACTAAATAGAATCAAGGCGATGTACAATTCATTAACAAAATAAATAGGGTAACGAAAATATATACAGTTGAGCGGACGGGTACGGTGCTGTGGGGATGGGAAGGGAGAGGTGGAGGAGCAGAGGGAAAAGGGGAAAATGAGGCTTTAGCTGCAGAGAGGTAAAGGGGGGATGGCAGAGGGAGTAGAGGGGGAAGAGGAGCTCAGTCTGGGAACGCCTCTTGGAGGAGGTGATTTTTAAGTAAGGTTTTGAAGAGGGAAAGAGAATCAGTTTGGCGGAGGTGAGGAGGGAGGGCGTTCCAGGACCGCGGGAGGACGTGACCCAGGGGTCGACGGCGGGATAGGCGAGACCGAGGGACGGCGAGGAGGTGGGCGGCAGAGGAGCGGAGCGTGCGGGGTGGGCGGTAGAAAGAGAGAAGGGAGGAGAGGTAGGAAGGGGCAAGGTGATGGAGAGCCTTGAAGCCTAGAGTGAGGAGTTTCTGTTTGGAGCGGAGGTCGATAGGCAACCACTGGAGTTGTTTAAGAAGGGGAGTGACATGCCCAGATCGTTTCTGCAGGAAGATGAGCCGGGCAGCGGAGTGAAGAATAGACCGGAGCGGGGCGAGAGAGGAGGAAGGGAGGTCAGAGAGAAGGCCGACACAGTAGTCTAGCCGGGATATAACGAGAGCCCGTAATAGTAAGGTAGCCGTTTGGGTGGAGAGGAAAGGGCGGATCTTGGCGATATTGTAGAGGTGAAACCGGCAGGTCTTGGTAACGGATAGGATGTGTGGGGTGAACGAGAGGGACGAGTCAAGGATGACACCGAGATTGCGGGCCTGCGGGACGGGAAGGATGGTCGTGCCATCCACGGTGATGGAGAAGTCTGGGAGCGGACCGGGCTTGGGAGGGAAGATGAGGAGCTCAGTCTTGCTCATGTTGAGTTTTAGGTGGCGGGCCGACATCCAGGTGGAGACGTCCCGGAGGCAGGAGGAGATGCGAGCCTGAAGGGAGGGGGAGAGGACAGGGGCGGAGATGTAGATCTGCGTGTCATCTGCGTAGAGATGGTAGTCAAAGCCGTGAGAGCGAATGAGTTCACCGAGGGAGTGAGTGTAAATGGAGAACAGAAGAGGGCCAAGAACTGACCCTTGAGGAACTCCAACAGTTAAAGGATGGGAGGGGGAGGAGGCTCCAGCGTAGGAGACCGAGAATGATCGGCCAGAGAGGTAAGAGGAGAACCAGGAGAGGACAGAGTCCGTGAAGCCAAGGTGAGATAAGGTACGGAGGAGGAGGGGATGGTCGACAGTGTCAAAGGCAGCAGAGAGGTCAAGGAGGATCAGAATGGAGTAGGAGCCATTGGATTTGGCAAGAAGGAGGTCATGGGTGACCTTAGAGAGAGCAGTCTCGGTAGAGTGGAGGGGACGGAAGCCAGATTGGAGGGGGTCTAGGAGAGAATGGGAGTTAAGGAATTCTAGGCATCGATTGTAGACGACTCGTTCTAAGATTTTGGAAAGGAAGGGTAGTAGGGAGATAGGACGATAACTGGAGGGGGAAGTGGGGTCAAGAGCGGGTTTTTTTAGGATGGGGGAGACGTGGGCGTGTTTGAAGGCAGAGGGGAAGGAGCCCTTGGAGATTGAGTGGTTAAAGATAGAAGTTAAGGAAGGGAGGAGGGCAGGGGCGATGGTTTTAAGAAGGTGAGAGGGAATGGGGTCCGAGGCGCAGGTGGAGGGGGTGGCACTTGCGAGGAGGGAGGAGATCTCCTCTGAGGATACTGCAGGGAAGGATGGGAAAGTAGGGGAGGGGGTTGTTGGGGGGGAGGGGAGAGGCGGAGGGGTGACTTTGGGGAGCTCAGACCTGATCGTGTTGATTTTCGTGAGGAAATAGGTGGCCAGATCATTAGGGGTGAGAGATGGGGGAGGGGGAGGAACAGGGGGCCTAAGGAGAGAGTTAAAGGTCCGGAACAATCGGCGGGGGTGACGGGCATGGGTGTCGATGAGGGAGGAGAAGAAGCTTTGCCTGGCGGAGGAGAGGGCAGAGTTAAGGCAGGAAAGGATAAATTTGAAGTGTGTGAGGTCGGCTTGGTGCTTGGACTTTCGCCAGCGGCGCTCAGCAGCTCGAGCATAGGAGCGTAGGAGGCGGACGGAGGAGGTGATCCAGGGCTGTGGGTTAGTGGCGCGAGAGCGGCGGAGGGAAAGGGGGGCGAGAGAGTCGAGATGAGTAGTGAGGGTGGAGTTGAGAGCGGAGACCTGATCGTCGAGAGTGGGAAGAGAGGACAGGGCGGCAAGGTGAGGCGAGATGCTATTGGAAAGACGGATGGGATCGAGAGAGCGGAGGTCTCTGTGGGGCAGTAGCGAAGATTTGCAGGGGGAGGGAGTGTGAGAGATGAGGCAGGTGAGAAGGTTATGGTCCGAGAGAGGGATTTCAGAGTTGGTGAGTGAGGAGATAGTGCAGCGGTAGGAGATGACGAGATCGAGGGTGTGACCGAGTCGGTGAGTGGGCGCGGTATGGTGGAGGAGGAGGTCGGCAGAGTCGAGGAGGGATAGCAGGCGGGCGGCAGAGGAGTCGTCGGGTACATCCGTATGGATGTTGAAGTCTCCAAGGATCAGAGTGGGCAGAGAGAAGGAGAGAAGGAAGGTGAGAAAGGGGTCAAGGTGGTTGAAGAAGTCGGAGGTGGGACCGGGAGGGCGGTAGATGACGGCGACAAGTAACTGGAGTGGGTGGTAGAGGCGAATGATATGGGCTTCGAAGGAGGGGAAGGAGAGGGAGGGGGGAGGAGGGATAGTGCGGAAGCGGCATCGGGGCGAGAGGAGGAAGCCGATTGGAAAGGAAAGGGATTATTCTAAATTGAACTGAGCTTCCACAGAGAAACAAAACCACATATAATCTACCCACTCTAACCTCATTACTCCCTGACTATTGTGCCTTCTCAGATTCTCCTTCTCCGCTCTGCTTCTGCTCCCGCTTCTCCTTCTCCCCATTCTCCTTCTTTTCCTTCTCCCTCTTCTCCTCCTTTTCCTTCTCCTACTCCTTCTCTTCCTTCTTCTCTTTCTCCTCCTTCTTCTCATTCCTCTTCTTCTATTCCTTCTCCTTTGCCTCCTCCTTCTCCTTCCCTTTCTTTTCCTTCTTCTCATTCCTCTTCTCCTTCTATTCCTTCTTCTTTGCCTCCTCCTTCTCCTTCCCTTTCTTTTCCTTCTTCTCATTCCTCTTCTCCTTCTATTCCTTCTTCTTTGCCTCCTTCTTCTCCTTCCCTTTCTTTTCCTTCTTCTCATTCCTCTTCTCCTTCTACTTCAACACTGTCCATGCCTGGTTCTCCTCCTAACTCTCTGACCACTTATTCTCATTCTCTTTCATGAGCTTCTCCTCTGCCTCTTATCCCATAACTCTGGGAGTCCCTCAAGGCTCAGTTCTAGGTCCCCTTCTATTTATTCTCCATCTACACCCACTCCCTTGGAGAACTCATTCACTCCCATGGCTTCAACTACCATTTCTGTGTGCATGATTCCTAAATCTACACCTCCAGCCCTCATCTCTCCCCTTCTTTGCAGTCTTGTATTCCCTCGCGCCTTCTGAACATCTCTACTTGGATGTCCCACCGACACCTCAGACTTGGAAAGCAGCATATTCTAGTGCAAAGAGAATGAGCCTGGGAATCAGAGGACCTGGGTACTAATCCCAGCTCCACCACTGGTCTGCTAAGCCACCTTGGTCAAGTCACTTATCTTCCTTGTGCCTCAGTTTCCTCATCTGTAAAATGGGGATTCGGTCCTACTCCCTCCTACTTAGACTGTGAGCCCCGTGTGAGGCAGGGACTGTGCTAACCTGAATATCTTGTACTACCCCAACATTTAGTACAGTGATGATGAGGATGACAGTAGTATTCTTCAAGTACTTACTATGTGCCAAGCACTGTACAAGGCACTCGAGTAGACACAAGATAATCAAGTCCCACATAGGACTCCTAGTCTTAATCCCCATTTTACAGATTAGGTAACTGAGGCACAGAGGAGTTAATAATAATTAACAATAATTATTATGGTGTTTGTTTCTTACTCTGTGCAGAGCACTTTCCTAAGTGCTGGGGTCGATACAGGATAATCAGGTTGTCCCACGTGGGGCTCACAATTTTAATCCCCATTTTACAGAAGAGGTAACTGAGGCACAGAAAAGTTAAGTGACTTGCCCAAGGTCACACAGCAGACAAGTGGCGGAGCCAGGATTAGAACCCATGTCCTCTGACTCCCAAGCCTGGGCTCTTTCCACTGAGCCTCGCTGCTTAAGTGACTTGACCAAAGTCACAAAGCAGGCAAGTGGAGGAGCTGGGATTAGAATACAGGTCCTCTAATTCCCACTTCACCAATTCCATAACAACTACTATAATTAACATGTCCAAGCCAGAAGTCCTCTTATTCCCACCCAGACCCAATAATCCCACTAACTTTGCTCACCGTTGACACCACCTCCATCTTCCCTGCGTCACGAGCCCATAACTTTGACGTCATTCTCAACTCAACTCTCATTCGACTCACATATTCAATCTGTCACCAAATCCTGTCGGCTCAACCTCCACAACAGCGCTAAAATCCACCTTCCCTCTCCATCCAAACAGTTATCACATTAATCCAAACACTTATCCTATCCCGTCTTGATTACTGTATCAGCCTCCTTGCTGTCTCCTGCCTCCTGTCTGTCCCCACACCTGTCTGTACTTCACTCTGCTGCTGGCATCATTTTTCTACAGAAACATTCAGTCCATGTTTTTCCTCTCCTCTAGAAACTCCAGTGGTTGTCCATCCACATCCACATCAAACAGAAACTCCTTACTATCCGCTTTAAAGCACTCAATCACCTTACTTGGCTGCTTTCCTACCACATCCCAGCCGGAAATCTTCTTCTGCACTTAGAACAATGCTCTGCACATAGTATTCATTTTTTTAAATTTAATAGCATTTATTGAGCGCTTACTACGTACAGAGAGCACTGTACTAAGCGCTTGAAATGTACATTTCGGCAACAGAGACAATCCCTGCCCAATAAGGGGCTCACAGTAAAAACGGAGGAGACAGACAGCAAAGCAAAACGGAACAAAACAAAACAAGATAACGTCATCAAGATAAATAGAATCATGGAGATATACATCTCATTAACAAAATAAATAGGGTAATAAATAATATATACAAGTAAGCCCTATATACATAGTAAGCACTCAATAAATACCACTGATGAATGGGACCCTCCAGTCTCTTCCATTCAACAAACAATTTTTAAATGATATTTAAATGCTTACTATGTGCCAGTCACTATATTAAATGCTGAGTCAGATACAAGCTAATCAAGTTGAACACAGTCCCTGTCCCAGGTGGGGCTCAGCGTGTTCATCCCCATTTTACAGATGAGGTACCTGAGGTACGTAAAAGTGAAGTGCCTTGCCCAAGGTCACATCCCGGTTCAGCTGTCTGCCAGCTTTGTGACTTTGGGCAAGTCACTTAACTTTTCTGGGCCTCAGTTACCTCATCTGTAAAATGGGGATGAAGACTGTGAGGCCCACGTGGGACAACCTGATCACCTTGTATCCTCCCCAACACTTAGAACGGTGCTTTGCACATAGTAAGTGCTTAACAAATGCCATCATTATTATTATTATTATACCTCCCTCATACCTCTCTCCTTCCTTCTACTGCTGATCTAATCACTCTACCTTGATTGAGTCTTTCCTGCTGTTCTCCCCTCACCCACGTCCTGCCACTGGCCTGGAACAACGAAGGATCACTGGCCACACCTTCAGAGCCTTATTGAAGGCACATCTCGTTGAAGAGTTCTTCCCTGACCAAAACCTCATTTCCTTATCTCCTACTCCCTGCTGCACAACCCTTGGACTTGGATTTGCACTCAGTGGAAAGAGCCCGGGCTTGGGAGTCAGAGGTGATGGGTTCGAATCCCGCCTCTGCCACTTGTCAGCTGTGTGACTGTGGGCAAGTCACTTCACTTCTCTGGGCCTCAGTTCCCTCATCTGTAAAATGGAGATTAACTGTGAGCCTCACGTGGGACAACCTGATGACCCTGTATCTACCCCAGCGCTTAGAACAGTGCTCTGCACATAGTAAGCGCCTAACAAATACCAACAGTATTATTTTTTCACCTCAAACCCCGCAATACGTATGCACATACCCATAATTTACTTATTTATATTAATGTCTGTCTTCCCTTCTAGACCGTAAGCTGGTTGTGGGCAGGGGGCATTTTTACTAACTCCATTATATTGAACTCTCCCCAGAGTTTAGAGCAGTGCCCTGCATACAATTGATTCATTGATTGATTACTCCCCCTTATTTCTAATTTATCTTAGTGGTTATCTCCCTCCCTTGATTGTAAGTTCCTCCAAAGCATATATCATTTTTACTTCCGTGCCCTCCCAAGTGCTGACTACAGTGCTCTGGGCACAGCAGGTCCTCCATAAGTGTTCCTGATGGATTGCCTGATTTTTTTTTCCAAGCTACATTTCTGCAAGCCTTGAGAAGACCACTACTCCTCTGACCTTCTACCAATCTGCCCCAGTGCTTGTTAAGATATTCTTTTCCTAAGGTCTTTGGTTCCCAAACACTGATCTCCAGCCTTGGCAATCCCTTTTACTGCAAAACTGCTTCATTGCCCAGTACAACTTAAACCTTACTGTCACCCAGCTTACCCTCCCATCATAACTTGCAGTTTAAGTACTTAGAACAATGCTCTGCACATAGTAAGCCCTCATTAAATACCCCTGATGAATGGGACCCTTGAGTCTCTTCCATTCACCAAGAAATTTTTAAATGATATTCAAGAGCTTACTATGTGCCAGTCACTGTATTAAATGCTGATACAAGTCAGATACAAGCTAATCAAGTTGAACACAGTCCCTGTCCCACATCGGGCTCAGAGTGTTAATTCCCATTTTACGGATGAGGTACCCGAGGCACATAAAAGTGAAGTGACTTGCCCAAGGTCACATAGCAAACAGGTGATGGAGCAAGGATTAGCACCCAGGTCCTTCTGACTCCCAGGTTCATGCTCTAGACACTAGGCCATGTTGCTTCCCAGCAATTGGTAGAAGGGAGGAACTCAAGGAGAAAAACTTAATCATAAATGATTTCTCTCTCTGCACTCCATTTGATAGCAAAAGTACTCTTTCATTCAGTCATTCAACAATATTTATTGAATGGCTTCCCCTCACCCCCCCAACAGTATACATAATTCCATTCAGTAGTATTTATTGAGTGCTTACTATGTACAGGACACTGTACTAAGTGCTCGGAATGTACAATTCGGCAACGGATAGAGACGATCCCTGCCCAGTAATGGGCTCACAGTCTGAACGGGGGGGACAGACAGCAAAGCAAAACAGAACAAAACAAACCAAGTAGTCTGGCGCAGATATCCTCAAGATAAATAGAATCGTAGATATATACATATCATTAACAAAATAAATAGAGTAATAATATATTCAAATATGTACAGTGCTGAGGGGAGGGGAAGGGGGGAGAGCAGAGGCTGGGAGGGGGGAATGGGGAGGGGAGGAGGGGAGGAGGGGCAGAGGGAAAGGGAGAGCTCAGTCTGGGAAGACCTCCTAGAGGAGGTGAGCTCTCAGTAGGGCTTTGAAGAGGGGAAGAGAGTTAGTTTGGCGAATGTGAGGAGGGAGGGCATTCCAAGACAGCAGTAGGATGTGGGCCAGGGGTCGATGGCGGGAGAGGTGAGAAGGAGGCACAGTGAGGAGGTTAGTGGCAGAGCAGCAGGTTCTGCCACATACCTGCTGTGTGACCTTGAGCAAGTTACTTTTCTGTGTCTTAATTCCCTCATCTTCAAAATGGGGATTCAATATTTGGCCTCCTTCCAGCATGGCTCAGTGGAAAGAGCCCTGGCTTGGGAGCCAGAGGTCTTGGGTTCTAATTCCGCCTCCGCTACTTGTCAGCTGTGTGACTTTTGGCAAGTTACTTAACTTCTCTGGGCCTCAGATCCCTCATCTGTAAAATGGGGATGAAGACTGTGAGCCCTAGCTGGGACAACCTGATGACCTTGTATCCCCCCAGTGCTTAGAACAGTGCTTGACACACAGTAAGCGCTTAACAAATACCATCATCATCATCATCATCATTATTTAGACTGTGAGCCCCACATGGGACCTGATTATCTTGTATCCACTTCAGTCTTAGGCAGTGTTTTGCTGATATTAAGCATTTTTAACAAAGACCATGATTATCATCTAATGGTGTTTTACATGTGCCTTTGTTGCCCTTGGGCACTGTGTTATAGTTACCTGTTGGAGCGTGTCTCTCTGTATCTAGGCTTGCAACAAATGTGACTTTAGATATTAGATATTGCCTGACTACTTGTTTTGTTTTGCTGTCTGTCTCCCCCTTTTAGGCTGTGAGCCCATTGTTGGGCAGGGATTGTCTCTATCTGTTGCCGAATTGTACATTCCAAGTACTCAGTACAGTGCTCTGCACCCAGTAAGCGCTCAATAAATATGATTGAATGAATGAATCCTCCTACTTAGACTGTGAAGCCCATGTGGGCCAGGCACTGTGTCCAACCTGATTATCTTGTCTCTACCTAAGCCTTTAGTATCATGCTTGGCACATTCATTCACTCATTCAATGAGCACTTACTGTGTGCAGAGCACTGTACTAAGCACTTGGGAGAGTACAATTCAGCAACAAATACAGACAATCCCTACCCAACGACAGGCTCACAGTCTAGAAGCACATAGTAAGCCCTGAACAAGTTTCGCTAATAAAAGAAGCAGCCATGAAGGCAAAGTGATAATAATAATAATGTTGGTATTTGTTAAGCACTTACTATGTGCAGAGCACTGTTCTAAGTGCTGGGGTAGAAACAGGGTAATCAGGTTATAATAATAATAATGTTGGTATTTGTTAAGCCCTTACTATGTGCAGAGCACCGTTCTAAGCTCAGGGGTATATACAGGGGAATCAGGTTGTCCCACGTGGGGCTCACAGTCTCAATCCCCCTTTTACAGAGGAGGTCACTGAGGCACAGAGGAGTGAAGTGACTTGCCTACAGTCACATAGCTGACAAGTGGCAGAGGCGGAATTCAAACCCATGACCTCTGTCTGCCAAGCCCGGGCTCTTTCCACTGAGCCCCACTGTGATAGAAGTACAAAGTATCAACAAGAGGAACAAATCCGTTTAATTGTGGAACTATCCGTAAAAGGGAATGAGTGCAATGAGCATAATCATATGTTGAGTGAGAGAAGACTTTGAGGAAGAGGACGAGCAAGTGGGAAGTGATTTGGAGCAAGTGGGAAGTGATTTTTGGTGAAGAGAGGGAAAGGCATTTAAGACAGGAGAGATCGTCCCATCATTCTCTCATGTGATGCTTAATGGCAGTGAGGATGCCGGTGAGGTAACTCACTGCATTTGCTGTACCTCCATCTCATTTTTCTCACTGCCGGCAACTCTCCCGTGTCCTGCCTCTGGCCTGGAACACCCTTCCTCAACCTATCCCACAGACGATCACTCTGTCAGCCTTCAAAACCTCATTAAAAGCACATCTCCTCCAAGAGGCCTTCCCTGATTAAACCCTCATCTCCTCTTCTCCCACTCCATCTGTGTCGCCCTTGCACCTGAATTTGCGCCCTTTATTCATCCTTCCATCATTCCCACAGCACTTATGTCCATATCTGTGATTCATTTCTTTCTATTAATGTCCATCTCCCATTCTAGACTGTGAGCTCACTACGGGCCAGGGACGTGTTTACCAACTCTGTTATTCTGTAATCTTCCAAGTGCTTGTACTGCACACTGCACATAGTAAGTACTGAATAAATATGATTGATTGATTGATTGATTGATTGATTGGTGGGATTGATTCCCCATGTCCCCCCAAAGTTACCTCCATCTTTTCAGGCTAGTGACCTCTTGGGTTAGAGAGAACGGCACCAGGCGTGGCAAACATTAAGCAGAACAACACAACAAGGGACAACCATTTTGTGTGTCTGGTGTGGCCTGAACTGGGACCCCTGCATTGACCTTTTCAGCCATACATGCCCTCACAGGTAAACTTCACCATCGGTGGTGTCTTCTTCATCTATGAAGGACAACTCTCTGTTGGGAGTCAACTAGGTACGTTAGTGTTTTATTATACTCTCCCAAGGCTTAGTAGAGTGCTCTGCACACAGTGAGCTCTCAGTAAATACAGCTGACTGACTGACTGACTTCAAGGCCTGTGTTCTATCTTTTAGGCCCCACTTCTTCTCTCACCTCATCACCTTTTGGGTCACTTTCCTCCCTGCTCCAACCAACCCTCACACCACGACAGCAGGAAGGCATAAAAGAGGGTGTTCTGGGTTGGGAAATTCACAAACACAGCAAACAATAAACACAACAACACAACAAGGTACAACCTTTTTGTGGGTCCAGTGTGCCCTGAACTGGGGCCCTCACACTGACCATTTCAGCCACACATGAGCTCACAGGTAAACTACCATCAGCGCTGTCTTCTTCACCTATGAAGAACAACTCTGTTGTGAGTCAACTAGTTACTTTATTCATTCATTCATTCATTCATTCATTCAATAGTATTTATTGAGCGCTTACTATGTGCAGAGCACTGTACTAAGTGCTTGGAATGAACAAGTCGGAAACAGATAGAGACAGTCCCTGCCGTTTGACGGGCTTTCAGTCTAATCGGGGGAGACTTTAGTGTTATATTGTACTCTCCCAAGTGCTTAGTACAGTGCTCTCCACACAGTAAGCTCTGAGTAAATACAACTCCCTTCTCTCCTTCGACAGCCCACCCCTTACACTCCGCTACTCGACCGCTAACCTCCTCACGGTCCCTCATTCGCGCCTGTCCCGCCGTCAATGTCTGACCCACGTCCTACCACTGACCTGGAATGCCCTCCCTCTTCAAAGCCGCCAAACTAACTCTCTTCCCCTCTTCAAAGCCCTACTGAGAGCTCACCTCCTCCAGGAGGCCTTCCCAGACTGAACCCTCCCTTTACCTCTGCTCCTCCTCCCCTCCCCATTCCCTCTACTTTTCCCCCTTCCCCTCCCCACAGCACTTGTGCATATTTGTATATATTATTTATTACTCTATTTTGTTAATGATGTGTATGTATCTATGATTCTATTTATCTTGATGCTATTGATGCCAGACTACTTGTTTTGTTTTGTCCGTCTGTCTCCCCCGTTTAGACTGTGAGCCTGTTGTTGGGCAGGGATTTTTCTATCTGTTGCCGAATTGTACATTCCAAGCGCTTAGTACAGTGCTCTGCACTTAGCAAGTGCTCAATAAATACAATTGAATGAATGAATGAATGAATGAATGAATGACTGGCTGACTGAAATGGGGAAGCTAAAGCAGCCTCTCCTTCTGCACTCTTTGGATTTACACTGTAGAGAATGGCTACAAATCACTCAAGGTGGGCGTCAGAGACCTCTCCTAATGACAGGCAAGGACTCGCATTGGGATATGTGCTGCCAGGTAACTTGCCGCAGAAGCCTTGTACAGCTGTGCCTCTCCTGTGCATTTCCTAAGCCGGAACACCCTCTTTTCTGCTTTCCTGCTGTTGCAGTGTGAGGGCTAGTTGGAGCAGGGAGGAAAGAGACCTGAAAGGTGATGTGTTGAGAGAAGCAGTGTGATCTAGTGGATAGAGTACAGGCCTGGAGTCAGTCAGTCAATCGTATTCACTGAGCGCTTAGTGTGTGCAGAGCACGGTACTAAACGCTCGGGAGAGTCCAATATAACACTAACTCAACAAGTCGATCCACAACAGAGAATGATCCTTCACAGTCGAAGAATAAACAGTCACATTCCCTTCGCACAGTGAGCTTACAGTCTGGAGGGGGAGAGTCAAAAGGATTTGGGTTCTAATTCCGGCTCCACCACTTATCTGCTATATTCATTCATTCGATCTTATTCATTGAGCGCTCTTATTTATATGACTCTGGGCAAATCACTTAACTTCCCTGTGCCTCAGTGACCTCATCAGTAAACTGGAGATTAAGACTGGGACCCCCATGTGGGATAGGGTCTGTGCCCAACCTGATAAGTTTGAATCTTTACCAGCTCTTAGTACAGTGTCTGGCACATAAAAAGTGCTTAACGAATACCATTTTTTTAAAAAAAGGCATAAGGGGCATCTCTCTAAAGAAGCAGTATGGGGTAGTGAATAAAGCCTGTGCCTGGAAGTCAGAAGATCATGGGTTCTAATCCCGGCTCTGCCACTTGTCTGCTGTGTGACCTTGGGCAAGTCAGTTAACTTCTCTGGGCCTCAGTTACCTCTTCTGTAAAATGGGGATTAAGACTGTGAGCCCCACATGGAACGACCTGTTTACCTTGCATCTATCCCAGTGCTTAGAACAATGCTTGGCCCATAGTAAGAGCTTAACAAATACTGTCATCATTATTATTAGTAGTAGTAGTATTACTATCTCTCCCGCTCTCCAGATTGCTCCAACACAGGAAAAATAGTCTATTTTGACTGAATAGTGGAGTAGGTGGGAGAAGCAGGGTGGCAGAACAACCCAAGGGAAATATGGGCACTGACTCCCCCATCCTGGTGCCCAGACTATATTTCCAGTTCTTTTTTTTAATGTTTTTTATTGCACACTTACTATGTACCATGCACTGTTCTATGTGCTGGGGGAGGTACAAGTTAATCAGGTCTCTCACAATCCCCGTCCCATATGGGACTCACATCTAAGTATTGAATCCCTGTTTTACAGTTGAGGAGATCGAGGCACAGAAAAGGTAAGTGACTTGCCCAAGGTCACACAGCAGGCAAGTGGCAGAACAAGGATCAGAACTCAGGTCAAGTGATTCTTAGATCTGTGCTTTTGCCACCAGCCCACAGTGAATTTAGAATGAATTCATTTCTAAACCACCCTTTGCCTTTTCAGTTTCCACCTTTGCCACTCTGCCCTCATAACAGAAATTATTTCAGCAAATCCCACCAGTTGGAACCACCTTGGCTTGTCTATAAAAGTTTTGAGTTGTGGGCATTCAAGACTCTGCAGCAGCAGATTAATGTGAGCTGGCATTCTGCCATACTCAGGGCCTCCTCCTCCTCCTCCTCATCCTCTTCTTCTTCCTTCCCTCCCTTTCCCCTTCCTCCTCCTCCTTCTCCTCTTCTCCTAGTGACTGACAAGAACATTTAACACTGCACAGGCAAGCTACAAGTCCCTCACTCCTGATTGGACAGGGAAGAAACACATTAATCAAACGAGCAATGTAAATCCAGATGCCTTTCTGACCCCGCAGAAACAGCTTGCTCCAGGAAAGCAAAGGAGCAATTGAGATCTTTTCTGGCTGCTGGCTCGGAGCCACAAGAAAGCAGCTGCCTCCTGGAACTGTTTCCTAAAGGAGCTGAGAGTGTCTACCCTATTGACCGCCATTTCTCTGGCGGGGTCAAATGGGTTACACTAATGCCACTTTGCTTGCCGACAGGCTAGGAAGAAAGGCCTTTAAAAATGATGCATTCCACCCTGTCTGTACCCATGGCTGGCCTTGGTGGCTTAATAATTGTGGTATTTATTAATAATTATGGTAAATGCTAATTATGGCATTTGTTAAGCACTTATTATATGCCAACCTCTGTTTTAAGCAAGGTAATTACAAGGTAATCAGGTTGGACACAGTCCCTATCCCTCATATGGGGCTCACAGTCTTAATACCCATTTTACAGATGAGGGAACTGAGGCACAGAGAGGTTGTGACTTGTCCAAGGTCACACAGTGGAGAGTGGTGGAACCGGGATTAGAAACCAATCTCTCCCAGAACACATCTCTCCCAGAACACCCCACTCTCCATCTGCAATCGTTCTGGTAGCAATATCCAAAGCGTTTTCTTGGTAAAAATACATAAATGGTTTACCACTGCCTCCTTCCGCACAGTCAACTTGAGTCTCTGCCGTCGACTCTCTCCCACGCCGCTGCTGCCCAGCACAGGGGAGTTTGGACTTGTAGCAGATTTCCTTCCACTTGGGAGAGTGCAATGCAGTAAATGCTTATGATCACCGTCCTCAAGGAGCTTCCAATGTAGTGACGAAAGAAACAGAAAAGAAAGAGCATATGATCAGGAAGGAGGAAGAAGAGGGTGGGGAAGCAGAAGACGTCTTAAATGTCACACAGGGCTCACAATTTAAGAAGGGGAACAGTTAGCTTAGTCCCGTTCTCTTCGAGTCTACCTTCCTTCTTCTTCCTCTGGAATTTATTTTAGTTTGTTCCACCACTAGGCTGTAAGCCCCTCGAGGTCAGTGATCATCTCTCCTAACTTTATTGTACTCTCCCAAGGGCTTAATGCAGCGCTCTTTCCCTCTAGAGTATGTTCTGTGGGTTCTTTTTTATGGTATTTGCTAAATTCTTATTATGTGCCAGGCACTGTTACTAAGGACAGGTACTAAGCACTGGGATAGATTCAAGCTAATCAGGTTATGCATAGTCCCTGTCCCACATGGAGCTCAAAGTCTTAATCTCCATTTTCCAGATGAGGTAAGTGACGCACAGAAAAGTTAAATGACTTGCTCAAGGTCACACAGAAAGATAAGTGCATGGAGCCAGGATAAGAACATAGGTTATTTGGACTCCCAAGCCCATGCTCTCTAATCCTAAAGCTAAGCTGCTTCTTGTGGGCAGGGAATAAGTCTCCCAACTCTATTTAGTCTTCCAAGCTCTTAGTATGGTGCTCAGCACACTTGTCAGCTGTGTGACTTTGGGCAAGTCACTTAACTTCTCGGTGCCTCAGTTACCTCATCTGTAAAATGGGGATTAAGACTGTGAGCCCCACGTGGGACAACCTGATTCCCTTGTGTGTACCCCAGTGCTTAGAACAGTGCTCGGCACATAGTAAGCGCTTAACAAATACCAACGTTATTATTATTATTATTACAGTAAGTGCTCAATAAACGAGGATGATGATGAGGATGGTATTTGTTAAATGCTTACTATGTATCAAGCACTGTTCTAACCACTAGGGTAGATAAAAGCTAATCAGGTTGGACACCTTCTTATCCTTTATAGTAAAACCATAAGCCTTAACTGCTACTCTTAAGACAAGACCTCTCTCTTCTATCTCATCCCTCTTCCTTTCCTCCTCCTTTCCCTCCTTTCTTCAAGCAATCAATCGTTAGAGAAGCAGCGTGGCTTAGCGGAAAGAGCACGGGCTTGGGAGTCAGAGGTCATGGGTTCAAATCCCGGCTCTGCCACTTGTCAGCTGTGTGACTGTGGGCAAGGCACTTGACTTCTCTGTGCCTCAGTTCCCTCATCTGTAAAATGAGGATTAAGACTGTGAGCTTCACGTGGGACAACCTGATTACTCTGTATCTACCCCAGCGCTTAGAAGAGTGCTCTGCACATAGTAAGCGCTTAACAAATACCAACATTATTATTCAATCAATGAATCCCGCCCAGGGAAGCAGCATGGCCAAATGAATAGAGTCCCGGGCTTGCAGTCTTAATCCCCATTTTACAGATGAGGTAACTGAAGCCCAGAGAAGTGAAGTGACGTCACACAGCAGATGAGGAGTGGAGCTGGTATTAGGCCCCAAATCCTTCCTACTTCCAGGCTAGGACTCTAACCATAGACCCTGCTGCTTCCCTGAAAAGGATTCATTGATTGATTGAAATACGATTGACTGCTTGAAGAAGGGAGGGAAAGGAGGTGGAAAGGAAGAGGGATGAGATAGAAGAGAGAAGTCTTAAGAGTGTCAGATGACAACTGTGGCCAGCAGCCTGTAATCAAAGCTTTCCCTAATGTTGGCAATAAAATCCAGGTGGGTGGGCGTAAAAGGTGGAGCCCAAACTACAGACATGGCTGAGTGGATAGAGCAAGGCCGTGGGAGTCAGAAAGACCTAGGTTCTAAAATCGCAGGTTGGACAAATCACTTCTATATGCCCCAGTTTCCTCATCTATAAAATGGGGATAAGAATGTGAGTCCAATTTGGGACAGGGACCATCTCCAATCTGATTAACTTGCATAATAATAACGATAATGATGGCATTTGCTAAGTGCTTACTATGTGCCAAGCACTGTTCTAAACACTGGGGGGGATACAAGGTAATCAGCTTGTCCCACATGGGTCTCACAGTCTTAATGCCCATTTTCCAGATGAGGTAACTGAGGCACAGAGAAGTGAAGTGACTTGTCCAAAGTCACACAGCTGACACGTGGCGGAGTCGGGATTAGAATCCATGACCGCTAGTAAAAGCATGGGGTTTTTATCCTAGCGGGCATAGCTCACACTGGAACTGGCTCAGATCCTGGACGTACCCCCTCTCCCGAGGGTCAAAATGTTCTGCTGTGAAGATCGGCAGGACCAAGCCCAACCCCTGTTTTGAGTGGTGCAGAACGAGGACTGAGAAGCAGTGTGCCTAGTGGATAGAGCACAAGCTAGGGAGTTAGAGGGGTGTGCATTCTAATCCCTTGTCTGTGACCTTGGGCAAGTCACTTAACTGTTCTGTGCCTCAGTTACCTCATCTGTAAAATGAGGATTAAGAATATGAGCCTCTTGTGGGACGGGATTATGTGCAGAGCACTGTACTAAGCGCTTGGAATGTACAATTTGGCAACAGATAGAGTCAATCCCTGCCCAGTGATGGGCTCACAGTCTAAACGGAGGAGACAGACAGCAGAGCAAAACAGAACAAAACAGAAAGACAACATTATCAACATAAATAGAATCAAGGGGATATACACCTCATTATCCAACCTAATTAGCTTGTATCTACCCCAGTGCTTAGTCCAGTGCTTAACATGTAGTAAGCACTTTTAAAATGCCACAAAAAAACAAAAACAAGGGAAAAAATGGGGAAGCAGCGTGATCTAGTGGAGAAAACAGGGGCCTGGGTGTGAGAGGACCTGTGTTCTCATCCTGGCTCCACCATTAGCCTGCTGTACAACCTTGGACAGCTTTTCTTTCTTTCTTCCTTTCTTTCTTTCTTTCTTTCTTTCTTTCTTTCTTTCTTTCTTTCTTTCTTTCTTTCTTTCTTTCTTTCTTTCTTTCTTTCTTTCTTTCTTTCTTTCTTTCTTTCTTTCTTTCTTTCTTTCTTATTTATTAAGCACCGACTGTGTGCAGAGCACTATATTAAGTGCTTGGGAAAGTACAAAGAATGATAAAGAGTGACAATCCCTTCCCACAATTACCTCACATTCTAGAGGGTTGGGGAAGACGGACATCAGTACAGATAAGCCAAACCTGCCCCCCACCCCAGCACCCCTGCCCCAGCCCCAAACCTCAGGGTTGCAGAAAATAAGGATGTTGAAGGTGTTCAGGGTCCACGGTCAAATTTGGGAAGAACATGGATAATTGTGGGAACACAGAAGGGACTCTCAGTCAGTCAGTTAATAGTACTTATCGAGCGCTGTGTGCAGACCACTGTACTAAGCACTTGGAAGAGTATACTATAACAATAAAGAGACAAATTCCCTGTCTACAACAAGCGTACAGTCCAGAAGGAGAGACTGACATCAGTAGAAATAAATAAAATAGATATGTACATAAGTGTTGTGGGGCTGGGATGGGGGAAGGAATGGCCACCACAAGCCAGAGGTCTAGACATCAAGCTCCCACTCCCATGGCAGCACAATCCTTATGACGGTGGGGCCAGGGGGACCAGGTGTGCCTTGGACTGTGTGCGTCTAATCATCAGGGTATCAGAGGCTTGAATCACCCTGAGCTGCTGAGCCCCCCAGTCCTCAGAGAGCTCTGGGGGATGGGGACCTTCCAGCCTTCCTTGGGAGGAAGCTCCCCAGTTTTATCCTCCTGACTGTCGGTTGGGGCCTTCCTTGCCTGCAAACAAATGATCATCTCTTCCTTATTCTCCCCAAGTCACTTCCCCCGCCCCACCCAGACATTCTCCCCTTGCCGCGTCCCCCTTCCCTGCCTGGACATTCTCCTCCAGCCATGTCCCCCTACCCTGCCTGGACATTTTCCTCCCAGCCATGTCCCCTTGCCCTTCCGGGACATTTTCTTCCCAGCCATGTCCCCCTGCCCTGCCTGGACATCCTCCCCGCAACTGCATCCCCCCTGCCCTGCTCAGACATTCTCCTCCTCTTCTTCCTGGATATTTTCCCCCAGCCACATCTCCCTGCCCTGCCTGGACATTCTCCTCCCAGCCATGTCCCCCTGCCCTGCCCGGACATCCTCCCCAAGTCAGATACCTCTGCCCTGCCTGCTTGGCACAGTGGATAGAGCATGGGTCTGGGGGTCAGAAGGTCATGGGTTCCAGTTCCATCTTCGCCACTTGTCTGCTGTGTGACCTTGGGCAAGTCACTTCTCTGTGCCTCAGTTATCTCCTCTGTAAAATGGGAAATGAGACTGTGAGCCCCATGTGGGACAGGGACTGTATCCAACATGATTTACTTGTATCCAACCGAGCGCTTAGTACAGTGCGTGGAATGTAGTAAGAATTTACCAAATACCAAGTCATTATTACTCTCCCCTAACTGTGTACCCCTGCCTTGCCTGGACATTCTCCTCCAGCCATGTCCCCCTCCTTTACCCTGGACATGAGCCACATCCCCCTCCTCTGCCTGGACATTATTATCCCCCAGCCATGTACCCCCACCCGGACATTCTCCCCGAGTCACGTCCTCCTGCCCTACCCAGACGTTCTCCCCCAACTACGTCCCCTACTCTGCCCAGGCATTCTAACGGTCCACAAAGTTGTCCTTGTGTCTTGTTTTTGACTCTCTGAATATAATTGTGCTTCCAACTCAAAGACGCCACCATTGATGGTGAAATTCACCTATGTGTGCGCATGCGTGGCCGGGGGGGATCTGGAAACCCCAATGCCAGGACACACAGTCCTGACCACACCATGCACACACAAAGAGTGAGTTTTGTCAAACTCTCACGTTTGTTGTTCGCTGTACCTGGCGCTGTTTTCGCTGGATCTCTGCCCTTGTGGTTACCACTGGCCTCACCTTTTCTGGTGGCCCTGAATATTGGGCTTGAATATCTTAGAGTGTTTACTTTATTTTATGTGTCCCTGGAAAAAATGCAAATGTGTGTTCCTGAGAAAAAGCCTAGGGCCCAGCATTATTGGTTGGGGCAAAAGTAGAGGAATGAGGCATCGGATGGAATGATGATGGTATTTGTTAAGTGCTTACTATGTGTGAAGCACTGTTCTAAGTGCTGGAAAATAATGATATTTGTTAAGCGCTTACTATGTGTCAAGCACTGTTGTAAGTGCCGGGGAAGATACAACGTAATCAGGTGGTCCCATGTGGGGCTCACAGTCTTATCCGGCCCCAAATAATCTGGATAATTCCTGTCCCCAAAACTTTTCTTCCTGAAATTTCAGAAAGCGGGCGTTTGCTTGAATGATATGTATAATTGCCCAATTCTCCACTTTGATTTCTGGCTGTGCAGATCTGGCCTTATACGGACCCATATGCACCATATGGCTATCACCCCAGCTCCCTCCTTCCATTCCTTTGCTGCCTCGATGAATTAGTCACTAAACCCTCCTCTCCTCTTCTCCCACTCCCTTCTGCGTCACCCTGACTTGCTCCTTCATTCATCTTCCCTCCCATGCCCACGACACATATGTATATATTTTTAATTTATCTATTTACTTATTTATATCAATGTCTGTCTTCCCCTCTAGACTGTGAGCTCATTGTGGGCAGGGAATATGTCTGTCTGTTGTCGTACCCTCCCAAGAGTTTTGTACAGTTCTCTGCACACATTAAGCACTCAATTAATACAATTGATTGAATGAATGAATAACGATAATATATTGTGGTATTTTTTATGGAATTGGTTAAGCAAACACTATGTGCCAGGCACTGTACTAAGCACTATGGGAAACAGCATGGTGTAGTGGATAGAGTACAGGCCTTGGAGTCAGAAGGTCATGGGTTCTAATCCCGGTTCCACCATTTGTCTGCTGTGTGGCCTTGGGCAAGTCATTTAACTTCTCTGTGCCTCAGTTACCTCATCTGTAAAATGGGGATCAAGACTGTGAGCCCCATGCGGGACAGGGACTGTAGCCCACCCGATTTGCTCATATCCACCCCAGCGCTTAGTAATAATGATAATAGTTATACACTCATTAAGCACTTAATATGTTCCAGGCACTGTTCTAAGCACTGGGGTAGGTACAAGGTAATTGTATTGGACACAGTCCCTATCCCACATAGGACTCATAGTATTAATCCCCATTTTACAGATGAGGAAACTGAGGCCCAGAGAAGTTAAGTGACTTGCCCAAGGTCACACAGCAGACAAGTGGCAGAGCTGGGATTAGAACCCATGATCTTCTGACTCCCGGGCCTGTGCTCTCTCCAGTGTGCGTGGCACATATGAGTCTGTGGTGGACAGGGATTGTCCCTGTTTGTTGCTGAATTGCATTTCCCAAGCACTTAGTACTGTGCTCTGAACACCGTAAGCACTCAATAAATATGAGTGCTCCGCCACTTGACAGCTGTGTGACTGTGGGCAAGTCACTTCACTTCTCTGGGCCTCGGTGACGTCATCTGTCAAATGGGGATGAAGATTGTGAGCCTCACGGGGGACCACCTGATGACCCTGTATCTACCCCAGCGCTTAGAACAGTGCTCTGCACGTAGTAAGCGCTTAATAAATACCAAAAAAAAAAAAAGATTGAATGAATGAATGAATAGTAAGTGCTTAACAAATACCATCATTATTATTATAAAAGCTAAGCTGGTTGGACACAGTCCCTGTCCCAAGTGGGACTCACAGTCGTAATCCACATTTTACAGATGAAGGAACTGCGATGCAAAGAAGTGAAGTGACTTGCCCAAAGTCATACAGCAGGCAAGTGGTGGAGTCAGGATCAGAATCCACTTCCTTCTGACTCCCAGGCCTGTGCTCTTTCCACTGGTCCACACCGCTTCCCAAGCATTTGCTAAGCATCAGCTGTGTGACTGTGGGCAAGTCACTTCACTTCTCTGGGCCTCAGTTACCTCATCTGTAAAATGGGGATTAACTGTGAGCCTCACGTGGGACCCCCTGATTACCCTGTATCTACCCCAGCGCTTAGAACTGTGCTCTGCACATAGTAAGCGCTTAACAAATACCAACATTATTACTGTGCATTTTCTAAGCACTTTATGGAAAGCACTATATTAAACGCTGGGGTAAATACAAGATAAGCAGGTTGGAAGCATTCCCTTTCCAGGCGGGGCTCACGACTAAAAAGGGCAATCAATCAATCAATCACTTACTGTGTAGTGTGTACTTTTCCAGTGTCATTCTGCAAACATTTCCCCATGCCTCAGAAACCTCCAAATGCTGCCCAGGCACCTTTACATCAAACAGAAACTCCCTGCCAATAGTTTTGAGGCACTCAAATCAGTTCTGGTTAGTGGGAAGAGCACGGGCTTGGGAATCAGAGGTCATGGGTTCTAATCCCACATCTGCCACTTGTCTGCTCTGTGTCCTTGGGCAAGTCACTACACTGCCCTGTGCCTCAGTTACCTCATCTGTAAAATGGGGATTAAAAATGTGAGCCCCATGTGGGACAACCTGATTACCTTGTATCTACCCCAGGCCTTAGAACAGTGCTTGGCACATAGTAAGCACTTAACAAATACCAACATAAGCCCGTCAATGAGCAGGGTCTGTCTCTATCATTTGCCGAATTGTTATGTTCCAAACGCTTAGTATAGTGCTCTGCACATAGTAGTGTGGCTCAGTGGAAAGAGCCCGGGCTTGGGAGTCAGAGGTCATGGGTTCGAATACCGACTCTGCCCCTTGTCAGCTTTGTGACTGTGGGCAAGTCACTTCACTTCTCTGTGCCCTCAGTTCCTTCATCCGTCAAATGGGGATGAAGACTGTGAGCCTCACATGGGACAACCTCATTCCCCTGTATCTACCCCAGCGCTTAGAACAGTGCTCTTCACGTAGTAAGTGCTTAACAAATACCAACATTATTATTATTATAGTAAGCACTCAATAAATACTACTGAATGAATGAAATGATTAAGCACTTTTACACGTCTCCTGTCTTCTCCCTCTAGATTATAAACTTCTGATGACAGGGATCTTGCATATTAATTCGACTCTACTCTTCCAAGTGTTTAGTACAGTGCTCTGCATACAATAGGTGTTCAATAAGCAGCGTGGCGCAGTGGAAAGAGCACGGGCTTTGGAGTCAGGGCTCATGAGTTCGAATCCCTGCTTTGCCACTTGTCAGCTGTGTGACTGTGGGCAAGTCACTTAACTTCTCTGTGCCTCAGTTCCCTCATCTGTAAAATGGGGATTAAGACTGTGAGCCCCACGTGGGATAACCTGATTTCCCTGTGTTTACCCCAGCGCTTAGAACAGTGCTCTGCACATAGTAAGCGCTTAACAAATACCAACATTATGAGAAGCAGCGTGGCGCAGTGGAAAGAGCACGGGCTTTGGAGTCAGGGCTCATGAGTTCGAATCCCTGCTTTGCCACTTGTCAGCTGTGTGACTGTGGGCAAGTCACTTAACTTCTCTGTGCCTCAGTTCCCTCATCTGTAAAATGGGGATTAAGACTGTGAGCCCCACGTGGGATAACCTGATTTCCCTGTGTTTACCCCAGCGCTTAGAACAGTGCTCTGCACATAGTAAGCGCTTAACAAATACCAACATTATTATTATTATTATTACTATTGATTGATTGATGGCTTTTGAAAAAGGCTTTCGCTCTTGATCGCGCCTCTTCTGGAGCCTTTCACCGCTGCCCTCTCGTGTCCACTAGTGGTACTGCAGAGCTGTCTTTTTTCTTGCAGCTAGTTTTGTTACCTAAAGACATAATCAAAGTTAAACAATGTTGGTATCTGTTAATAATAATAATGATTATGGTATTTGTTAAGCGCTTAACTATGTGCCAGGCACTGTACTAAGCGCTGGGGTGGACACAAGCAGGTCGGGTTGGACACAGTCCCTGTCCCACGTGGGGCTCACGGTCTCCATCCCCACTTTAGAGATGAAGTAACTGAGGCCCAGAGAAGTGACGTGACTTGCCCAAAGTCACAAAGCTGACTAGTGGCAGAGTCGGGATTAGAACTCATGACCTCTGACTCCCAAGCCCGGGTTCTTTCCACTGAGCCACACTGCTTCTCTTACTATGTGCGAAGCACTGTTCAAAGCGCTGGGGAGGATACAAGGGGATCAGGTTGTCCCACATGGGGCTCCCAGTCTTCATCACCAATTTACAGATGAGGAAACTGAGGCACAGAGAAATGAAGTGACTTGCCCAAGGTCACACAGCTGACAAGCGGCAGAGCCCGGATTAGAACCCACGACCTCTGACTCCCAAGCCCAGGCTCCTTCCACTCAGCACGCTGCTTAATTACTTCCCCCCAAATTAAGGAATAAGACATTTCTCCGAAAACATGTGTACGGTGTAGGCTTTTTCAATGGAGGATGATTTTGAATTTTCTCTTCCTCTCCAACAGAAGCAGCAAAGGTTTCTGTGTTCAGAGACAAATGCTACTGAAGCTCCTTACCGGCAGGGAACACATCTGATAATTCTGTTCTACTGTATTCTCCCAAGCTCTCAGAACAGTGCTCTGCACATAGTAAAGCAGTCAGTAAGTGCTCTGCACACAGTAAGCGCTCAATAAATATGATTGAATGAATGGTTTGATTGATTGGGGACCCTCTTTCAATGAATGAATTGTTTGATTGATTGATTGGGGACCTTCTTTCAGAGCTCATAGGGCCCTTAGCAATTGCTTTTTTGTGAAGCAGCATGGCCTAGGGGCAAGAGCACAGGCTTGGGAGAGGACGTGAGTTCTAATCTTTACTCTGCCACTTGTCTGCTGTGTGACCTTGGACAATTCACTTCACTTCTCTGTCTCTCCCTCCCTCCCTCCAGGCTCGCATCTCCTCCTGCCTTCAGGACATCTCCACCTGGATGTCTTCCCGCCACCCAAAGCTCCACATGTCCAAGACTGAGCTCCTTATCTTCCCTTCCAAACCCTGTCCTCTCCCTGACTTTCCCATCACTGTGGAGGGCACTACCATCCTTCCCGTCTCTTGTGACCTGCAATCTTGGTGTCACCCTTGACTCTTATCTCTCATTCACCCCATACATTCAATTTGTCACCAAAACCTGCCAGTCTCACCTCCACAACATCACCAAGATCCACCCTTTCCCCTCCATCCAAACCGCTAGCACGTTAGTACAGTCACTCATCCTATCCCAAATGGATTACTGCATCAGCCTCCTTTCTCATCTCCCGACCTCCTGTTTCTCCCCGCTTCAGTCTATACTTCAGTCTGCTGCCCGGATTATCTTTCTATACAGAAACATTCTGGGCACGTCACCCCCCCTCCTCAAAAATCTCCGGTTGTTGTCTATCAACCTCCGTATCAAGCAAAAACTCCTCACTATTGGCTTCAAAGCTGTCCATCTCCTTGCCCCCTCCTACCTCACCTCCCTTCTCTCCTACTTCAGCCCACCCAGTCCACTCCTCTCCTCTGCCGCTCACCTCCTCACTGGGCCTCGTTCTCACCTGTTCCACTGTTGACCCCTGGACTATGTCCTACCTCTGATCTGGAACACCCTCCCTCCTCACATCTGCCAAACTAACACACTTCCTCCCTTCAAAGCCCTATTAATAATAATGATGGCATTTGTTAAGCGCTTACTATGTGCCAAGCACTGTTCTAAGCGCTGGGGGAGCTACAAGGTAATCAGGTTGTCCCATGTGGGGCTCACAGTCTTCAACCCCATTTTACAGTTCACCTCCTCCAGGAGGCCTTCCCAGTCCCCTCTTCCTCTGCTCCCTCCCCCCAGCTTCGCTCCAACACGCTCCTTTTGCTCTCCCCTCTCCCTGCCCCACTTGTGTGTATATGTACCTATTTATAATTGTAATTCTATTTATTTTTATAAATGATGTGTATATATCTATAATTCTATTTATTTATGAAGATGCTACTGAAGCCTATTTACTTGTTTTGATGTCTGTCTCCCCCTTTCTAGTCTCTGAGCCCACTGCGGGCAGGGATCGTCTCTTTTTGTTGCTGAATTGTACTTCCCAAGTGCTTAGTAAAGTGCTGTGCACCCAGTAAGCGCTCAATAAATACAACTGAATGAATGAATGAAAGCTACCTCATCTGTAAAATGAGGATTTAGACTGTGAGCTCCACGTTGGACAACCTGATTACCTTGTATCTACCCCAGTGCTTAGACCAGTGCTTGGCACATAGTAAGCACTTGACAAATACCATAATTATTATTATCTTTTTGTCAATGCATAACCCTCCTGTTACTGTCTGTGTCTGTCGGCTCCTCCTCCTCCCACTATTGAAAAATAATCTCTGCCTGCCTCCCCAGTTTGCTTCTTGAGGGGAGGCTCCTCTGAAGTAATCTTCCAAACAAGTAATCCAGTGCTCTGCACAGGGTAGCTACTCGATTAATACTTTGATTGATTGATGGATGGATTGATCATGCCACCATCCTTCGTGTGAGTGTCTGGGGCTCTTCATTTGGCTCAATCTTTGATCCTCTGAGCAGGCAGTGCTGCTTACCTTGGAGTTGGAAGGTGAGGGCAGCAGCAGGGAAAAATTCAGCTAGACAAGAGCAATCTTCCCATGTGAGTTTCTCAAGGGCAGGAACTGCAGGGATATTGTTCATGGGTTCTAATCCCGGCTCTGCCACTTGTCTGCTGTCTGACCTTGAACAAGTCACTTCACTTTTCTGGGCCTCAGTTCCCTCATCTATAAATTGGGGATTGAGGCGATGAGCCCCATGTGGAACAAGGACAGTGTCTTCCCTGATTCACCTCATATCCACCCCAGCGCTTAGTGAAGTATCTGGTACATGGTAAGTGCTTAACAAATACCACAATTATTATTATTATTATTGTTAGAAGGCACTCAAGAAATGCTGTTCATGAGGTTGGGACCTGGGACTTGGGTCCTAATCCTGGCTCTGATATTTACCTCCTGTGTGATCTTGTTCAAATCACTTCACTTCTCTGTGCCTTCTATTCCTCATCTGTAAAATGAGGATAAAATACCTGTTCTCCCTCCTGCTTGGACCGTGAGTCCCAAGAGGGACCGGGAATTTGGTTGACCTGATTACTTTGCATCTACCTGAGTGCTTAGAGCACAGTAAGTGTACTGCTGCTGCTGCTGATCGATCAATCAGTGGTACATATTGAGCACTTACTGTGTGTAGAGCACTGTACTAAGTACTTGGGTGAATACAATGTAAAAATATGCTGTGAGCCCTTTGTGGGCAGGGATTGTCTCTCTTTGTTGCTGATTTGTACTTTCCAAGCACTTAGTACAGTGCTCTGCACATAGTAAGCGCTCAATAAATACGATTGAATGAATAATAATGATATTAATAATCGAGGTATTTATTAAGTACTTACAATGCGCCTAGCACTATTCTAAGTGCTGGGGTAGATACAAGGTTATCAGATTGTCCCATGTGGGGCTCATGCTTTTAAACCCCATTTTCCAGATGAGGGAACTGAGGCCCAGAGAAGTGAAGTGACTTGCCCAAGGTCACACAGCAGACAAGTGGCAGAGCCGGGATGAGAAGCCATGTCCTCTGAGTCCCAAACCCGGGCTCTTTCCACTAAGCCACGTTGCTTCTCAGGATGCTTATAACAGCATGCTTCTCAGAATGAATGTAACAGAGTTGATAGACATGTTCCCTTCCCACAATGAACTTTCAGTCTAGAGAGGTCTTTTGTCTGTGTGTGTGTGTGAGTGCATATTTGTATATATTATTTATTACCCTATTTATTTTGTTAGTGATGTGTATATCTCCATGATTCTATTTATCTTGATGATGTTGTTTTGTTTTGTTCTGTTTGGCTTTGCTGTCTCCCCTGTTGAAGCTGTGAGCCCGTCACTGGGCAGGGATTGTCTCTATCTGTTGCCAAATTGTACATTCCAAGTGCTTAGTACAGTGCTCTGCACACAGTAAGTGCTCAATAACTATTACTGAATGAATGAATGAATGATTGAGGGTGTGAGCATGTGATGGGAGGGGTGTCAGGTCTGGGGAGGGGTGGGTGGTATGACAGGGCTGCAGAGCTGGAAGCCAGAAGGAAGGGTGCAGGGTGGCCTAGTGGAAAGTCCTGGGACTCAGAGGACCTGGGTTCTAATCTCAGCTCTGCCAATTTCTTGCCGTGTGATCTTGGGCAAGTCACTTAACTTCTCTGTGCCTCAGTTCTCCTGTTCTCCCTCCTATTTAGACTGTGAGCCCCATCCTCTAGTCCGTTAGTTCGTTGTGGCCGGGGAATGGGGCTGTTTATTGTTACACTGTACCCTCCCAAGTGCTTAGTGCAGCGCTTAGCACACAGTAAGTGCTCATTAAATACGAATGAATGAATAAAAGCGGGACATGGACCGTGTCCAACCTAATTCACCTGTATCCATCCCAGCGCTTAGAAAAGTGTTTGACACATAACAAATACCTTGAGGTGGCCCTCAAGAATAACAAACACCCCCTTACCAACACTCTCCCCCCGAATACCCAAACTCCTTTAGAACTATCACAGAACCAGAATGGGGACAGACCACCTGCAAGCAGATCAGACAGACAATTGCTTTCCCCCACTTCGAAGCCTTATGGAAGGCCCATCTCCTCCAAGAAGCCTTCCCTGATTAAGCCCTCCTCTCCTCTTCTCCCACTCCCTTCTGTGCTGCTCTTACTTGCTCCTTCAGTCATCCTTCCTCCCATCCTCACAACACGTGTATATATCTATCTATTTATTTATATTAATGTCTGTCCCCCCCCCAGACTGAGAGCTCCATGTGGGCAGAAATGGGTCTATCTGTTGTTTATTGTCCTCTCCTAAGTGCTTAGTACAGTGCTTTGCATACACTAAGTGCTCAATTAATATGGTTGAAGGAATGAATGAAGAGCCAGGCTCTCCAGTACTTAGACTGTGAGCCCCATGTGGGACAGGGACTGTGTCCAACCTGATTAGCTTGTATCCACGCCGATGGTTAGTACAGTGCTTGGCACATAGTAAGCTCTTAACAAAAAATGTAATTAGAAAATACCATAATTATTATAAAACCGGGTGAATGGCCATCCTTCCATGGGCAGAAACTCCACCTGGGGATCTTCCTCCTGTCATTCATTCATTCAAGTGTATTTATTGAACACTTACTGTGTGCAGAGCACTGTACTAAGCAATAAGCAATTAACAGACAAATTCCCTGCCCACAGTGAATTTACAGCCTGGGGGTGGGGCGGGAGTGGCGGGGAGATAGACATCAATACAGATAAATAAATGACAGCTATCGTACATAAGATCTATAAGGTTGGAAGCGGGGGAGAACAAAGGGAGCAAGTCAGGGTGTGGGAGATGAGGAAACGTCTGGGAAGGCCTCTTGGAGGAGATGTGCCTTCAATAAGGCACATCTTGGTAGTAGCTGTAATCCCTTGGGCCAGGACCTGGGTTCTAATTCTAACTCCGTCCTGTGTCTGCTGTGTGACCTTGGACAGAGAAGCAGTGTGGCTCAGTGGAAAGAGCACGGGCTTGGGAGTCAGAGGTCATGAGTTCGAATCCCGGCTCTGCCGCTTGTCAGCTGTGTGACTGCGGGCAAGTCACTTCACTTCTCTGTGCCTCAGTTCCCTCATCTGTAAAATGGGGATTCATTCAATATTCATTCATTCAATAGTATCTATTGAGCGCTTACTATGTGCAGAGCACTGTACTAAGCGCTTGGAATGAACAAGTCGGCAACAGATAGAGACGGTCCCTGCCGTCTGACGGGCTTACGGTCTGATCGGGGGAGACGGACAGACGAGAACGATGGCAATAAATCGAGATTAACTGTGAGCCTCACCTGGGACAACCTGATCACCCTGTATCTACCCCAGTGCTTAGAACAGTGCTCGGCACACAGTAAGCGCTTAACAAATACCGACATTATTATTATCATTAATAAGGCTTTGAATGTGGAGGGAGAGCAATTATTCATCAGATCAGAGGAGGGAAGGCGATCCAGGGCAGAGGCAGGACGAGGGACAGGGGTCGGTGGCGAGACAGGCGACATGGGCGAGATGGAGGCCCAACGAGAAGGTTAGCACCGGAGGAGCGGAGTGTACACGTTGGGATATAGAAGGAGAATAGAGAAGTGAGGTAGGTGTCCTGCTCTGCCGAGGGCTCTGAGATTCTTGGGAGGAAATCATATATCAATCTGGTAGTAGCTGTAATCCTTTGGGCCAGGACCTGGGTTCTAATTCTAACTCTGTCATGTGTCTGCTGTGTGACCTCGGACAGAGAAGCAGCGTGGCTCAGTGGAAAGAGCCCGGCCTTGGGAGTCAGAGGTCATGGGTTCCAATCCCCGCTCTGCCGCTTGCCAGCTGTGTGACTTTGGGCAAGTCACTTACCTTCTCTGTTCCTCAGTTGCCTCATCTGTAAAATGGGGATTAAAACTGTGAGCCCCATGTGGGACAACCTGATTACCTTATATCCCCTCGGCACTTAGAACAGTGCTTTGCACATAGTAAGCGCTTAACAAATACCACCATTAAGTCACTTCATTTCTCTGTGTCAGTTTTCTCATCTGGAAAATGGGGATTAAGACTATAAGTACGTGTAGGACAGGGTCTGTGTTCAACCCAACTATCTCGTATCTACCTCAGCACTTAATTTGGGGCCTGGCACATAGTGAATGCTTAACAAATATCACGATTATTATTATTAATAATAAGGATAATAATAATAACATTCTGGGAGAAAGGCCCATGAGGGAGAAAGAGCATTTTGGTGGAAGGGAAAGGTAGGTGAGAGAGTTTTCTTTTTTGAAAATGGTATTTGTTAAGCATTTATTATGTGCCAGGCACTGTTCTAGGCGCTGGGGTAGATACGAAGTAATCGGGTTGGATACAGTCCATGTCCCACATGGGGCTCAGAATCTTAAACACTGTTTTTACAGATGATGCAACTGAGGCCCAGAGAAGTGAAGTGACTTGCCCATAGTCACACAGCAGACAAGTGGCAGAGCCGGGTTTAGAACATAGGCCCTTCTGACTCCTAGAAGGAGGGCAACCCAGGAGAATAATAATGATGGTATTTGTTAACTGCTTGACATATGCCAGACACCATACTAAGAACTGGGGAGGATACAAACAAATTGAATTGCCCCATGTCGGGCTCACGGTCTCAACGCCCATTTTACAGATGAGGTAACTGAGGCACAGAGAAGTGACTTGTCCAAAGTCACACAGCAGACAAATGGTGAAGCTGGGTTTAGAACTCATGACCGTGAACCAGGAGAATAACAACAATAATAATAATAACTATAACTATAATAAGATAATAAAATAACTATAGTTATTATTATTATTATTGTACTTGTTAAGTGCTTACTATGTGCTAAGCACTGTTCTAAGCACTGGAGTAGATGCAAGTTAGTCAGTCTGGACACAGTCTCTGTCCCACAAAGGGCTCTCACTCTTAATTGGAAAGAGTCCAGTCTTGGGAGTCAGAGGTTGTGGGTTCTAATCCTGGCTCTGCCACTTGTCTGCTGGGTGACCTAGGGCAAGTCACTTAATTTCTCTGGGCCTCAGTGACCTCATCTGTAGAATGGAGATGAAGACCGTGAGCCCCACATGGGACAACCTGATTACCTTGCATCTACCCCAGTGCTTAGAACAGTGCTTGGCACATAGTAAGCGCTTAACAAATACCGTCATTATTATTATTTTTATTATTAATCCCCATTTTACAGATGAGGTAACTGAGGCTCAGAGAAGTGAAGTGACTTGCCCGAGGTCACACAGCAGACACATGGAGAAGCCGGGATGAGAACCCATGACCTTCTGACTCTCGGGCCCGGGCTCTAGCCACTAAGAGAGAGGATGGGAAAGAAGGGAGGGAGCAACGTGTCTACCGACTCTGTTGTATTGTACTCTGCCAAGTGCATAGCACAGTGCTCTGCACACAGTAAGAGCTGCATAAAAATGATCGCTTGAGCAGGGAGCAGGGTAAGTCCCAGAAATGGTGGGGTCACCCTTGTTGGGGAGGGAGGCCCCAGACCACTTGGGGCTGGGCCAGGCAGGTCTGGGCCTGGGGGATGTTGGTTGTGGCCTTCCTGGCTGGGGGACTGCTGCAGCCGAGATCCCTTATTGGCCCAACTAATCATTCATTCAATAGTATTTATTGAGCGCTTACCATGTGCAGAGCACTGTACTAAGCGCTTGGAATGTACAATTCGGCAACAGATAGAGACAATCCCTGCCCAAAGACGGGCTCACAGTCTAATCTTTTTCACAGTCTAATCGGCAGCTGGGCCTGCTGGGCATGCCAGGGGGCCCCCAGAGACCCCCACCAGCCCGCTGCCATTTCTGCCTCCCTGGACGCTTAGTGGAAAGAGCCCGGGCTTGGGAGTCAGAGGACGTGACTTCTAATCCCGGCTCTGCCACTTGTCTGCTGTGTGATCTTGGGCAAGTCACTTTACTTCTCTGGGCCTCAGTTACCTCATCTGTAAAACGGGGAATAATAATAATAACTTTGGTATTTGTTAAGCACTTACTATGTGCCGAGCACTGTTCTAAGCGCTGGGGTAGATACAGGGTAATCAGGTTGTCCCATGCGGGGCTCACAGTTTTATTCCCCATTTTAAAGTTGAGGTAACCGAGGCACAGAGAAGTGAAGTGACTTGCTCAAAGTCACACAGTAGACAAGTGGCGGAGGTGGGATTAGCACTCATGTCTTCTGACTCCCAAGCCTGGGTTCTTTCCACTAAACCATGTTGCAAGCAGGGTTAAAAGTGTGAGCCCCACGTGATTATCCTTTATCTATCCCAGTCTTAGAAGAGTGCTTGGCACATAGTAAGCGCTTGACAAATATTATTGTTATTATTATTATTATCATTGTCATTATTAGAGAAGCGGCATGGCTCGGTGGAAAGAGCCCGGGCTTGGGAGTCAGAGGTCATGGGTTCGACTCCCAGATCTGCCACTTGGCAGCTGTGGGACTGTGGACGAGTCACTTCGCTTCTCTGTGCTTCAGTTCCCTCATCTGTAAAATGGGGATTAACTGTGAGCCCCACGGGGGACAACCTGATGACCCTGTATCTCCCCTAGCGCTTAGAAGAGTGCTCTGCACATAGTAAGCGCTTAACAAATACTAACATTATTATTATTATTATTATTGTTATTATTATTGTTATTATTGTTATTATTATCATTACCTGCCAGGCTTGGACCGACCGCGGCCCAGAGCGCGGCGGCAAGTCGTGTCGGGGCCAGCAGAGGGCAGTGTTTCCTAACCTTCCCGCGCTCTCCGCCCGCCCGGCCCGCGGCTCAGGCCTCATTCATTCATTCATTCATTCATTCATTCATTCATTCATTCATTCATTCATTCATTCATTCATTCATTCATTCATTCATTCATTCATTCATTCATTCATCCATTCATCCATCCATCCATTCATTCATTCATTTTTATTGAGCGCTTACCGTGTGCGGAGCACTGTACTAAGCGCTTGCAAAGTACAATTGGGCAGTCAGGCAGTCAGCTAATCAGTCAGTCTGGAAGCCAGGCAGGCAGCTAATTAGGCAGTCAGACAGCAGTCAGTCAGCTAACGTCAGTCAGGCAACAGTAAATCAGTCAGTCAGGCAGCAGTCAGGCAGCCGGTCAGGCAGCCAGTCAGGCAGTCAGCTAGTCAGTCACTCGGCTGTCAGTCAGCTAATGTCAGGCAGGCAGGCAGCTAATGTCAGGCAGTCAGGCAGTTAGCTAATCAGTCAGGCAGGCAGTCAGCTAATCAGTCAGGCAGTCAGACAGCAGTCAGTCAGCTAATGTCAGTCAGCCAGGCAACAGTAAGTCAGTCAGGCAACAGTCGGGCAGTCAGTCAGTCAGGCAGTCAGTCAGCTAATCAGTCAGTCACTCAGCAATCAGTCAGCTAATGTCAGTCAGTCAGGCAGGCAGGCAGCAGTCAGTCAGTTAGGCAGTCAGTCAGCTAATCAGTCAGTCAGACAGCAGTCAGTCAGCTAATCAGGCAGTCAGGCAGTCAGGCAGCAGTCAGTCAGGTAATGATGATGATGATGATAGCATTTGTTAGTGAGCGCTTACTATGTGCAAAGCACTGTTCTAAGCGCTGGAGTAAATACAAGGTAATCTGGTTGTCCCAAGGGGGGCTCACAGTCTTAGTCTCCATTTTACAGATGAGGTAACTGTGGCACAGAGAAGTTAAGTGACTCGCCCAAAGTCACACAGCAGACAAGCAGCGGAGCTGGGATAATGTCAGTCAGTCAGGCAGCAGTCAGGCATCAGACAGCTAATCAGTCAGTCAGTTAATCTGTCAGGCAACAGTCAGCCAGGCAGGCAGTCAGGCAGTCAGTCAGCTACTGCCAGTCAGGCGCTTAGGCAGTCAGACAGACCGCAGTCAGTCAGCTAATGTCAGTCAGCTAATCAGTCAATCAGGCAGGCAGGAAATAGACAGGCAGTCAGTCAGTCATTCAAGGAGCAGTCATCCAGCCAACAGTCAGGCAGGCAGGCAGCAGTTAGTCAGACAGTCAGTCAGGGAGTCATTCAGTCAGTCATTAATTAATTTAGGCAACAGGCAGTCAGTTGGGCAGCCAGTCAGTCATTCAAGCAGCAGAGAGTCATTCATTAACTCATTCATTCAATTGTATTTATTGAGTGCTTAACTGTGGGCAGAGCACTTTACTAAGCGCTTGGAAAGCACAATTCAGCAACAAAGACAGACAATCCCTCCTTACAGTGAGCTCACAGTTTAGAAGGGGGGAGGCAGACATCAAAACAAATAAAGAGGCATCAATAGCATCAGTATAAAGAAATGTAATTTTAGACATATATACACATTAAAACAAGTAAACAGGCCTTAATATAAATAAATAGAATTATAGATATGTACATGTATACACAAGTGCTGTGAAGTGGGGAGGGGGGTTAGAGCAAAGGGGTGAGTCGGGGCAATGGGGAAGGGAGGGGGAGCTGAGGAAAAGGGAAGCTTAGTCTGGGAAGGCCTCCTGGAGGAGGTGAGCCTTTAGTAAGGCTTTGAAGGGGGGAAGTGTGATTGCTTGGTGGATGTGAGGAGGGAGGCCATTCCAGGCCAGAGGTGATGATGATGATGTTGATGATGATGATGAAATTTAAGTGCTAACTATGTGCCAAGCACTGTTCTAAGCGCTGGGGTAGATACAAGGTTATCAGGTTGTCCCACATGCGGCTCACAGTCTTAATCCCCATTTTCCAGATGAGGGAATTGAGGCACAGGGAAGTTGTGGCTTGCCCAAGGTCACACAGCTGACAAGTGGCAGAGTCGGGATTAGAACCCATGACCTCTGAGTCGCAAGCTGTGCCCTTTCCATGAGGTAGGACATGGGTCAGGGGTCGACGGCGGGACAGATGAGAACGAGGGACAGCGAGAAGGCTAGCGGCAGAGGAGCGGAGTCAGTCAGTCAGTCAGCCAATCAGTCAGTCAGACAGCAGTCAATCATTCAGGCAGCCAGTCATTCAGGCAGCAGTCAGCCAACCCATCAGTCAGTCAGCCAATCAGTCAGTCAGACAGGAAATTAGTCAATCAGTCATTCAGCCAGTCAGCCAGTCCCTGTGCACTTAGCATGGCATAGTGGATAGACCATGGGCCTGAGAGTCAGAAAGTCACATGTTCTAATCCTAGCTCTGCCGATTTTCTGCTGTGTGAATTTAGGCAAGTCACTTCTTTTCTCTGGGCCTCAGTTATCTCATCCGTAAAATGAGGATTGAGACTGTGAACCCCAGGTGGGCCAGGGACTGTGTCCAACCCGATTAGCCTGTATTTATCCCAATGCTTAGAACAGTGCCTGGCACACAGTAGTGCTTAATGAATACCATAATTATTATTATTTTGATAAGGTCTAAGACCTCCTTCCTACAGCACCCAAACCTGACCCCAGCCCTTCCCGCCATCCTCTTGATCCATCTCAAGCAATCAGTGGTATTAACTGAGTTCTTACTAACTGCAGAGAGCACTGTACTAAGCGCTTGGGGTTGTATTGAGTACAACAGAGTTGGTAGATATTGTACTGAGTACAACAGAGTTGGTAGATACACTCCCTGCCCATAACAAGCTTACAGTCTAGAGGGGGATATGGACATTAATATAAATAAATAATTTAGAGATAGGTTCATAAGTGACCCTCTCAGGATAGCAGATTCCGGTACGATACCAGTCTCGATGACAGGAGAGAGAGTCAAGCAGAGGCCTACCCATTCCATTCCTAGCTTGGGTAATGGTTAGCGAGTGAAAAGCCATCTGCTACAAGTCAAAACTCACCCGTGCTGGGCAGCAGCGGCATGGGAGAGAGTCGAAGGTGGAGACTCAAGTTGACTTCACGGAAGGAAGCAATGGTCAACCTCTTCCAGATTTTTACCAAGAAAACTCTATGGATGCACCACCGGAACGATTGCAGATGGAGGTGGGGTGTTCTGGGAGAGATGTGTCCATGGTGTCGCTATGGGTCGGAGACCACTCGAAAGCATAAGACAAGACATAAATGCTGTTGGCTGAGGGTGGAACGAATACCAAATGTCCAAAGGTCACAAATCCAAGCGCAAAGACATTGTGGAAGGGAGAGGGAACTCAGAAAAGGACAATTCACTTAGCTGCTCTGGGCCTCAGTTCCCTCATCTGTAAAATGAGAATTAAGACTGTGAGCCCCATATGGGGGCAGGGACTGTGCCCAACCTGACTACTTTGTATCTTCCCCAGTCCTTAGAAGAGTGCTTGGAATATAGTAAATACTGTAAGCTCATTATGGGCAGGGAACATGTCTGCTAATTCTCTTGTAGTGTACTCTTTCATTCATTCAATAGTATTTATTGAGCACTTACTATGTTCAGAGCACTGTACTAAGTGGTTGGAATGTACAATTTGACAACAGAGAGAGACAATCCCTGCCCAATATTGGGCTCACAGTCTAAACTGGGGAGAGAGACAGCAAAGCAAAACAGATCAAAGCAAAACAAGACAACATCATCACCCTATTGGGTATACTCTTCCAAGTGCTTAGAACAGTGGCCTGCACAGAGCGGAGCACTCAACAGATGCCATTGATTGATTAATTGAAGCAGTGTGACCTAATGGGAAGAGCATGAGTCTCCCCCGATTAGACTGTAAGCCCATCAACGGGCAGGGACTGTCTCTGTTACCAATTTGTACTTTCCAGGCGCTTAGTACAGTGCTCTGCACATAGTAAGCACTCAATAAATACTAATGAATGAATGAGTCTGGTAGTCTAATCCCAGCTCCACCATTTGTCTGCTGTGTGACCTTGGGCAAGTCACTTCACTTCTCTGTGCCTCAGTTACCTCATCTGAAAATGGGCATTAAGACTGAGCCCCATGTGGGCCATGGACTGTGTTCAACCCTATTAGCTTGTATATACCCCAACGTTTAGTACAGTGCTTGGTGCATAGCGAGCTCTGTAAACTCATTATGGTCAGGAAATGTGTCTGTTAATTTTCTTATAGTGTACTCACCCAAGCAATTAGAACAGTGCCCTGTACATTGTAAACACTCAATAATAATGTTGGTATTTGTTAAGCGCTTACTAGGTGCAGAGCACTGTTCTAAGCCCTGGGGGAGATACAGGGTAATCAGATTGTCCCACTTGGGGCTCACAGTCTTCGTCCCCATTTTACAGTGAGGTAACTGAGGCACAGAGAAGTTAAGTGACTTGCCCACAGTCACACAGCTGATAAGTGGCAGAGTCATTCATTCATTCATTCAATAGTATTTATTGAGCTCTTACTATGTGCAGAGCACTGTACTAAGCGCTTGGAATGAACAAGTCGGCAACAGATAGAGACGGTCCCTGCCATTTGACGGGCTTACAGTCTAATCGGGGGAGACGGACAGACGAGAACAATGGCAATAAATAGAGTCAAGGGGAAGAATGTCTCATTAAAACAATAGCAACTAAATAGAATCATGGCGATGTACATTTCATTAACAAAATAAATAGGGTAATGAAAATATATACAGTTGAGCAGACGAGTACAGTGCTGAGGGGATGGGAAGGGAGAGGGGGAGGAGCAGAGGGAAACCCATGACCTCTGACTCCCCAGCCCGGGCTCTTTCCACTGAGCCATGCTGCTTCTCTAAAAATATCTCAAGAAATATCACTGATTGATTGATTGATTGAAGCAGGGTGACCTATTGGAAAGTGCATGGGTCTGGGAAACAGAAGGGCCTGTGCTCTAATCCCGGCTCCACCACTTGTCTGCTGTGTGACCTTGGGCAAGTCACTTCACTCTATGTGCCTCAGTTACCTCATCTGAAAATGGGATTTAAGACTGAGCTCCATGTGGGACAGGGACTGCGTTAGCTTGTATCTACCCCAGTGTTTAGTACAGTGCCTGGCACATAATAAATGCTTAAAAAACACTATACCCCCCAAAGGGGGGGGACTTAATTGAGGAAGGTTATTTGGGGGATATGTGTGACCTGATGGTAGAAAGCTACAGGACATCAGAGATAGGAAGTGATGAGGGGGGCGGGCGGGGGTGTGTGTGTGTGTGTGTACACGTACAAGTCTATGATTTGGTGATTGGGGAATTGGGGGGCGGGGAGTGATTTCATTTGCATTCAAATTCTTTCTTTCCTGCAACTTGCCCTTACACAGGGAAGGCGCTCAGTAAATACTGACAACTGGCTTCAGGCCTGGTTGCCTTAGGGGTTGTCTTTTATTTCTCCTTTCAAGAAGGTATTTGCTTTTGTTGATTTTGGGGGATGTATTTCATTCTCATGAAAGCAGGACTGACAGCAGTTGGATCAGAGGGAAGCAGCAGAAGGTGCGAAGCAGAGATCTCTCTAACCCCCACCAGCCCCCCACACCTGACCTCCTTCCCCCTCCCCAGCCGGGGCCTGTCCTGGATCAGGAAAGGAGCCATGATCTTTTTATTTAGACAGCTGCTGAGAGCTGAAGGTTCTCCAAACCCTGAGCATCTTTACCCAGAATCTAGCTGTTTTTGGAATCAGATCTAGGAGAGATTTTTCCACTTGGCGAATCCACAGCACAGGCAACTTGGGTACTCTTTGCCAAGTTCTGAAATGTCAGAGGGCTCTTGTGAAGGTCAAGGTTCTCTGAAAAACCTGTCATGAGGCTGGGACCCAGAGTGGCAAACCCAGACACTGTGCTGAGAACTGGATCCAGTGCCTTCTGGCCATATTGCCTGTGCTCTAGGAGTTTTGCACTCTTCAAGGGATTTGGATGGGTCCAGGCTTGAAATTTTTCTGAATTTCCATAAGACTGTCAGCTCCTTGAGGGCTGAGATTGTGTACACCAGCTCTACTGTATCATGCTCTATTTCCCACATTTCCCCTGTGTCTACCCCAGCGCTTAGAACAGTGCTTGGCACATAGTCAGCGCTTAACAAATACAAATACCAACATTATTATGCTCTACCAAGCTCTTAGTACCGTGCCCTGCACATAGTAAGTGCTACATAAATACTATTGAAGATTTTCAAGGGCAAAGAGCAAGGCTTTTGTTTTTATTAAAGTAAAATGGCAGTAAAAGTGGAAGTAAAATGTAAAATGGAAACAGGGAGAACTCAGGTGTGGGATAAGAAAAGAGTCAGAGTGGATGTTGCAAGGTGGCAGGGGTGGAGGGTGGCATCCTGGCCTTAAGGGGCTAAGATGGAGACAACTGTGCTCTCTGGCTCTGCTCCCGGCCCTGCCCCAAGCCCCGTGTCTGGTGTCTGCCCCTATCCGCCCCCCGTTCCTGCCCCAAGTCTCTGCCTCTCATCCTGGCCGGGGTGTCTATCCCCACTCTGCCCCTAGCCTCATCGAGAGGTCTGTTCCCCGTCTGCCCCCACCCCTGCCCCAAGTGATTGCCCTTGGCCCTGCCCCTTGTGTTTGTCCTGAGTCTGCCCCTGGCCCTGGCTCTGATGTCCATCCCCTGTCTGCCCCTGCCCCCACTGTCTTCTCTGAGACTGCCCCTGCCCCTGGCCATAGTGTCTGGCCCGAGTCTGCCCCCGGCCTTGG